>NC_060210.1:110857500-112267500 GCF_021130785.1 Homalodisca vitripennis | reverse complement strand
ATAGTTATGTGCAATATTGTAGCATATTGATGTTTATGACACTGACCAAAGCTTTTACTATTAACTTCTATATTGTTTTTATGAATGTCCTAACATGAAAATTGCACATTTCACAGTCTGTGTTAGTGCTGATTGCAGTATCTTAATGATAAATTTTATATTGGTTATAGAACTTGTAATAATTAAATATAATTAGTGTTAGAACAAAGTTTATATAGTATACTTTAGATAATTATTGGTATAACCAATAATGAAGCTTTCTTACTTAAGTGAAAATGTGACTAAGCCACTCAGTGAAGTTATAACCACCATAAGAGCAGCTGAACCTCTCCATCACGGTCAGAGTTGACTCCATCAGTCTTCCTCTCTGACACTAGTGCTCTTGTCATCACCAGCAAGCTAAGGTGATACTTCGTATTCTTTAGCATTTGTGGTAGCCTGAAAATGCACATGTATTACGTGGCAAAGAAGATAAATGAAATTATTATATATTCTTTATTGTTTGTGCTCTGACTCTTCTTGAAAATTTCATACCCGAAGTCCAATTTTTTTCTTTTTTTATTATAAAATGTTCTCTATTAGATATTTAAACAGGCCTAGCTACATTTATCACTTGTGGCAACCTGAAAATGCACATGTATTACTTTACAAATTAATCGTTATAAATTACTGATTACTGCCTTGTTAATGCAGAGCCACGCATGGTGCGTTGGTATACTAATATCTGCCACGCTTTTGTCAATAAATAATATAATATATTTTATTTAACTAAAACATCCTATAGAACCGATCTTTCCTTAGGACTATTATGACCTATTTATAGAAGGCTTGCTAAATTCACAGGTTAACATTGGTTCGTATAAAAGTTATAATACTAGAGTTGGTCATATTATGTACGTAAACGTCTTACTTGTAAATCAGCGAGAGATGTTATCCGCACTAGAACAATGTTTAGTTGACTCCTATGACTATTAATACATAACAAATCTTCATGCTTCTAAATATTTAATAATTATTAATTTTACATATTTAAAAATATATATTAAGATATTCAATGTATCATTGTATGTATGTATCATTCAATCATACACAAGAAAAAAAAATAAAATGGATATGTTTAAATATATTTGAACGTTGAATATAAGGAATTAAGCTCTTAGGAAACCAATGAACTAAATAGAACATTTATTATAGAAAAGTACACTATTGTAAAAATTAGAACTAAATAACCACTATTCAAAAATGGTATTTAAGCAATTATTTACCCAAATATAAAAAAAATATTGCATTACCATTTCAAAAAAGAGGAATTCTTATAACCAGTACACAATTTAGGTAAGATATGCCTCTAAACACAATTTTATTTATCAGGACGAGGCTTTAGAAGAGGAAATTTGAAAACGTTGATGTCAGAACACCGCCAGAAAAAAAGACAAACACAGTAAATATAAAAAAACCTGACAAGTTAAAATAGCCTATAGTAAGAAAAAAAGAAAAACAATGTTTAAGAAAATAAAGATAATTTTTATAATCCCAAAATTTGGCCAAATGTTGTGCGTACGGTAAATCAAGAAATTTCAAGAAGAACAAGCTATCACATACCATACAGAAACTGACCATCAACCAATATAGTAGACGGGAGAAAAAACCAGAAACTTGACCACCACTGCGAATATCCAACGACATACAAATGTAATAATGGCGGACACAATTAAAATTAAGCAACGATTCCATTAATAACGTGCCAGTCTATTTGATCATGATTTATTTATTTCCTTAAGTTTTGATCTGCGTTTGAACGGCATAGAACTTGAAGTATGTTTTTTATACAGCAGTGTTTTTAACGTAATACGAGACAACTTGGCGTGGGGTCCATAAAGATTCAGTGAGAATCTTAAATTTTTCTCATAGTCTTATATTATTGTACGAGTCTTACTAAGAAATACTTTTTAAACGATGAATAATTAAACGAAAAGCCTTAAACGAGAATAGGTTAGGAAATAAAACATACAGTGTGGAACAGATGGATTTTGGTAAACTATGGTACAATTAAGTATTGAGAAAATGAGATTAAGTATATGTGGATTTACGTATAACTACTTGTCTCCCCAGACGAAACTGACTTTGGGTGTGTACTTTGTTTTTACTTTTATTAGTGATTCTACCTCCAAGTCTACCTATGAAGGGTGTGTCGACCCTGTTAGAGCCCTTAGGAGAATGCGACATTTCAGCCGTGCCATTCTGTGTATGTAACAGGATAAGATGACTTCCGTGAGTGGTATCGTTCCTCTTTCAAAAATATTTTCACCATTACTACCATTGCCATTCCCAGCTACCTAGTTTAATGATAAGATAATTTAGTCTAAACAGCATTCGTTGCTCTCCGAACCATATTGTTCAACTTATAATTAATTACTGGTCCTTCGAGAGTGAATAAAATTTTTCTTCTCTATTAGCAGTTTATTCAACCTGTTTTAAAATACATACATTTGTTAATTGCACTGACAGAAATGCTGTTTTTATTGTTTCCTCAACTTGCAAACACTAATCGAAATTAATGGATTCTGCATTATTTTTAACATATATCAAAAAAAGGTCCTAATATTTTCAAAGAGTACAACTGTACAAAGGGGCACATGTTATAATTATATTTTCAAGTTAAGGTAGTTCAGTATACTGAGGTCATCAAATCAAATCAAATCAGATTTTTATTACCGGAACATTCTATAATGCATGGCAAAAGTCAACTTTTTACTTGCTAGAATTTTGTCATACACCCCACAATTGATCTCCTTCAGACATATAATTTACTAATTTACATACATCCATTCATTCGCCAATGATTCCCACTTCCAGCGACGGATTCATTCAGTCTTTTTAATTGGTGGTCTCCCAATCATATGCTAAAAACTCGTCTACATTATAAAATGCTTGTGACACTAAAAAGCGTTTCAAACGAGTTTTTAACACCTTGGGCGTTGGAGCGTTTTTGATTGAATTTGGTAATTTGTTGACGAAATTAACACCTGCCTGTGAAGGCAAGCGTTCATAAACAACCGTTCTTTGTCTACCAGTTCGGTAGTTATCTCTGCCTCTAGTCTCATACGCATGCATGTCTCGGCCATTCGTCATGGTACATTTAGACATACAAAACATAGTTGTTTCCAAGATGTAGAGACTGAGCAGCGTCAACAGTTGTAAATTTTTGAAGGCTTCCTTGCACGACTCTCTAAATTTCAACAGAGCGATAATGCGGATCGCTTGTTTTTGCAGCTTGAACACTCTCATAAATTGATTGTTTGCACAAGCTCCCCACAACACCAACCCGTAAGTGAGATGGGGGTAAATCAAGCCATAATACGCCATCATTAGAACCTGAATAGGGCAGTATTTGGCTAGAGACCTCAAAACATAAATGCCTGAGGCCAATTTGGAGCAAACGTGATCGATGTGATTATTCCAAGTCAACCCTCGATCTAGGTATATTCCCAGGAATTTCGAGCAGTAGACTTCTTCCAGCATTGTGTCAGCCAACATAATAGCTGGCTCGTCATGCCTGTCTACTGATCGCAAAGCAAAATGTAGAAAATTAGATTTTGCAGAATTTGTCTGCGTTGACAATTTGACGCAGTTGTTGATCTCAAAAAAGCTCTACTGTTCCAGAATCAATTTTGATTTGCTAGCGAAACAGAGAGTCGTGTCATCAGCATACTGCACAAGTTTTCCGTGCAGAAGTGATGAACCTACGTCATTGACGTAGATCAAGAAGAGAATTGGACTGAGAATTGAGCCCTGTGGGACACCATAGCTCAGGTGAATTGGTTCAGATAATTTTTTTGCGATCTGGAAAATTTGGGTTCTGTGGCTTAAAAATGACCTGAGCCACTGGAGAGGCACGCCTCGAATGCCATGAGTTTCAAGTTTGTCAAGCATTGTAACATGGTCAACGCAGTCGAATGCTTTCGATAAGTCTAGGAACACACTTAATGTGGGATCCCGACGTTCTAGCCCCTCTACAACCATATCGACTAGGCGTACAACTGCGTCTATTGTCGACTTACCCTTCCTGAAGCCAAACTGGTCTTCAGATACCTGGTTGTGCTTATTTAAAAATTGAAGCATTCTTACCAAACATTTAAGTCATACAATTCATGTGAACGAAGATAAATATATTCCAGAACGAACGCTGGCCTGATATTTACTTAATGTGAATATAGGTTTATGGTCAGTTTCAGCACACATCAATGCAGCAGTAATCCCTATATTGGATGTAAGCTGGAGACTGTATTGTTTCTCGTACGACAGGTCTTTATGAAATAAGGATTGAACAACTGAGTATTTGAACAAATTATTCTGCACGTTTTACATTTATGGTATTGTATACTATGTACAATCTGCTACAACTAGATACTAACATTAAGGTAACACTGCTGATGCTACAGCAGTATAGCCCCAGTGTTTTCTAACGCAACTAGAACCAAACTTGTATTTATTATTAGTAAAATGTTAGCAGGTGGTTTAATTATTTTTATATGATGATGTTATTTTGTTATTTAATATAAATATGATACAACGTAAAATTAAAATGCTATTTTTGTTATTAGTTACAAAAATGTTACTAAAAATTAGAATGAAAAATGCCACCAAAGAAAAAAATAATGGGTTTTTAGAAATTATATAACAAAACTAACTAGGAAAGTATAACATATTATATGGTATTTTTTATATCAGTAAAGTAAATATTTTTGTCTTTTCATTAAGTAAAAAGTGGGTCGTTACATTAATTGGGCCAATACAATCAGTCGTAATAATTTTGTACTGCACAGTAAAATATTTTACTATAACCTCAAATAAAGACCAAATTCGATGAAACTTTTAAGTTGCTCAATGACCTGTATGAAAATAGTTCTAGTATCATTCATAGCTCAAAGTGCTATAACTATCAATTTTTTATCAGGAAATATGTAGCCGCAATCCTAGTGGTAAGTTTAAATTTTCATATAATTAAGAACATTTTAAAAGTATTAACATTTGTAAATACTACCGTTCAGTTAATATCCATGTTGAAGTGTCATTTCGAATATAATTCTAGGTGTAAGAGAGGATTACCCACGATAGTTGTTTAAACACGTACGTTAACATTAAACTAATGACATATTGATAATATATAAACAACTACAGCAGTAAATCTAGTAATTAAAGTAAATGCGAGTGACGTGTAAATAATAGGTTACTATTCAAGAAAACTAGCTTGATTACTCACGGTGCATGGTAATAATTAGTGTTAGAAACATTGTTTGTGCTAATGAACCAATAACTCTATACAAATATAGTCTATACAACAATAGACAACAGACTCCGACAGCAGCTTCATATTCCTACCTTGAGATCCAGACGGTTGCTTACATCGTCTTCCTTCGGGGAGTTCTTGCTGCGGAGATCGATTCAACAGAGTTGTTGAGTAGAGTCAACCTTCGTTGTTCTCGCCCGTCACGCTCGAGGGACTTGTTCGAGAGATGGCATCACTCGACGCAGTACGCCTTTAACAGTACACTGCCAAGATTACACCGTTTGGGGAACAGTCTCCACGATTTATATTTATTTATACTATCATTGCATGTTACAATCGTTTGTTAAATTTTTGTCATTCTATTGTACATATTCGCCATATACTTTATTGTAATTTCTTTAAAGGTGTTGACCATTGAATAAATAAATAAATAGAATATATTTTACGTAATATTTTACAATCGATGGAATTGGTAATCAAACTTGAACTGTACTGTGTCACTGACAAGACGTGTGTGTATCTAAGGTATACGTGTAAATGTTTTGTTGTGGTATGATCGACTGAGAATTTGTCCTAACTATGTATGACCGGGATTGCTACATTTCAGGCTAATGATTCATTTTGTTTGTTTGTGTATAGAGTTATTGGTTATTGGTGGACGAACAATGTTTCTGTCACTAATTATTGGCATATTTCAAGAGTTATTCAGCTACTTAGCTGAATTCTAACCTATAATACCCACTTAGCTTGCCTTTTGACTCCTTAATTATTAGCCAGAGCTTATTTAATTTAACCAAACTGATGAATTTTACGAAAAGAATAGTAGTAACCTTTTTAATGTAACCATAAATAGTATACTTAAACATATTCTAAAGTTACACATTCGTTGATAAATAATCAAAAGATTTTACTGGTTTATCACCACACTATTCTACCAATACCATTTCTGCCTTTAGAACCTGCTATATACTTTTGTCCGGTTAAAAGTTGGGATCTTCGCCGCGTTCCTCCTACTGCCACCTCATTCGTTCAATAGTTTTAAAGAAAAATTTGTTTGTTTGGGAATGTAGGACAAAATGCAAAGAAATCAATATTTTACTTTACATGATTAGCTAAAATAACTCGTATCATTTATAGTGTTTAAATGTTCAATATCAACTATTCGCATTGGAATCATAATATTTGTGTTTGTCGTAATATCTAAATAAACTTAGTGTCTAAATGTTTTTAAATCATTAAACGAAAAGTTTTGATTTCAAGGCAGAGAATATTTATTCAAATGAAGTCAGTATAAAACTAATTCTAAATTAATGTAAATTGTATTATCTACTATAAAAGTTACAATAATATATTAAGATAATAAAGGTAATAGAGCTATTTAAGCAGATTCATATTTAATTTAGCATCATAATACCGTTATATATATACAACATACCTGTTTTAATTACATTATAATTCTGGTTAAAAAATTATGCTATTGCAGTCACTTCTTAATACGCTTCAGAATATTTTGTGTTACTTTTAAAAGAACATCTGTTTTTCCTGCGAAAGGGCAGTAGCATAAGAATCTAGTAATCAGTTCACTCGTGTATATCTTCTACTTTTTAAACTTCACTTTTCATTCAACCCTATACGTAATAATCCAGTGGGGTACAATCTAGACACCTTGGTAGTCAGTTAATCCTCTTCTACTCCTCTAACACCAATTAGTTTACCTGCAAAGTGTTTATTTAAAAATTCTCTAACTCGATGTGTAGTATGCGGGAGAGCGCCATCATGTTCGAAATACATATTCATGCGTGTTAAAGTGGTGTACCTTCCAGAGAGGTAAACAGTTCATTACGTAAAAATTCCATTTATATTTCTGCTACAAATCGGTTCTCTCATATGAAAGGGCCAATTAATTCATCATCTACAATATAAGACCACACACTGACTGAACATTTGAGCAGAAACTTATTTTCTGTTGTAGCATGAGGATCCCCATCTGACAACTGATTTATATTCCTGGTGTTACTAACATCATAATGAGTAAATGTAGATTTGTCAGAAAAAAAGGATTCTTGAAACAACAATTTGGTGGGTTTTGGTACATTTACATAACTACAGACGTGCAGCATTGTCTCTTGGTTGAGACATTGCATATTTGTATATGAAATGGATACAATCCGCGTAAGTAAAAAATACATAACACATGCGTTTTCAACATATTAATTTGCATAAAAATTCTCCACGAACTTGTAATGGGACTACAATCACTTGCTTGAAGAATACTTTCATCATCATCTTCATGTTGAAGCACTGAGTCACATGAAATTATTGTGGTTGTATAACGACCAGTCTCATAAAGATTAATAAAAACCCTGCTTAATATCTTATGATTTGGTACTCTTTATTGTAGAAACTGAGTGACGCTGATATGTTACAACTGAAACTATAGCATTATCATTGCAAAAGCCATATATATAAACGATATCTGCGATTGACAAAATACGCGTGGCATTATGAAACCAAGAATTATGAAACCAAAACGAAAAATATCTAAACAAATTTGAATTTAATTTTAATTATTGATAAACACAGTAAATGGTAGATGAAATTTGAAATTAATTTTTTCACACAGATCAAATTGCAATAACACTAAATAATCACAGCTAAAGTAAACAAGCGCCGCGATGTCATTCTGTGTTTAAGCACCCAAGAACAGTAGCAATGATTAGTGCTACCAACTTAATACCAACGTAGTAAAAAATAAGTAATAACATTTAGTTGAAGCTGTATCAGCTGGCATGCTACAGTAACATTTGTTGTTTTTATATTCAGACTGTTCATTGTGAATTCACCTCAGTGTTTATTTTCTTACAATTGCATTTGAATTGATTAATTTATAATTCGATTGCTTTTGACTTCATTTACAACAGTTTTGTCACGATGTTCAAGTCTCTACAATTCTTACCGTATTTTACGCATTTGTTAGCCATTTAATGTAGATATAGCGCCCTAAACATAAAAAACGGGTTTTTAGGTAAAGTATTTTACAAACTAATAAATTTACAAGTCTTGGGTGTAATTTATAAACATTTTCAAGTCTAAAATTCTAATGAAAATATCCAACATCTTAATTACCATTGTAATGATTTCAGTCTGGTTTTATTTCATGCTCGGAGTGGAAAAACTAGGCGAAATCATTTGCTAGTCTTATTTCCTAACACAGCATTTCTAGACATATCCTATTAGATACATTACATAAAATATCTTCTTTTAATGATAATCTTACAATTAATTTTTCGCTGAACCTACTCTTCAATATATTTTACTTGGAAATTTGTGAAGTTATAAAGTTCTCTCGAATAATTCGGAAAATTAACTTAAGTCCATCTGTCTGTCTGTACAAACGACAGCTCGAGTGCATATTTAACTACAGACTTTAAACTTTTCATGAACCTTCAATTCTAACCGCTAATAATACCAAGTAATTATAGGACGTTTGGAGTAGCACTGCGTTAGAATTACTCAAAAAGTACAAGAAATTACGTATTTTCTTGCAAAATTGTTGTAACGTTAATAATTTTAAATAATGCAGTAACTTAATGAAAATTCAGCTGTTTACATCTTCTCTCCGTGATCTCTGTGTTGCTTTTAATTCTAATTTAACATTTTCACATATCAGTAGTCTACTAACTACTGATCTAACAAACCAGCATACTGGTTAGTTCAATTTATAAAATCTCTTCCAACTAAGGGAACCACATTGATCGTATCTTGATCCTTGTTAGCGCTGACTCAACAATACCTGTCGCATGATGGCTTCATTACATTACATGGCTAGAGTTGCTCATTATGGCTGAGTTCAGCCAATTAGCGAACTTCATCTTCAAGGATACCAGGCGGACAAATTAGTTTTCCCTACCATATATTTGTTTTGTAACATTCTATATATCTGTTTAGACATATGCATAGAATATGGTATAGTAATTTATTTATTTATTGAATAGTATTTATTATTTATATTTCTTTGTTATTAAAGGAATGACAAGGTTGATGTTAATTGGGAAAAAACATAATACCAAACAAACAAATGTCACACACACACACACACACACACACACACACACACACACACACACACACACACACACACACACACACACACACACACACACACACACACACACACACACACACACACATTAATAATAGCTGTCTCTATCCTTAGAAATATTTTATTAGTATATCATTTTAGTTTGGTACCTTAATAGGCTAACTAACTAGTGTATATCTGTGTTTATTATAACTTCTATGAACTGAAAATACTACATACCTGAATTATAATATAGTATGTGTCTATATACACACATACATACCATTCTAACTGGCTTAAGGTACTAAAACTGCAATTTCCAAATTTCCTTTAGAAATTTAAACCAAAAAACGACATCGTTCCCACAATATTATACACATTCAATAGGAATTTATTTCTACACACCGCAAAGTAAGCAAGTAAGCATTCTACACACTTTTTTGAATGACCGATCTGGTCTCTCTGTTGGTGAGAAAGATGCTGCCTTAAAGCTTGGAGAAGAAAGTCTCCAGGATGCTTTTTATATACAGCTGGTTACACATAAAAGGCTAAAACTCGTAACAGAATATCTGTTGTATTAATACAATCCAACAAAGTTTTTTTTCAATTTTTTTCACATAAAACATTTTAAATGAACTATACTTTACTTAAATTATAAAGTATTCCCAATCTTAGCTAAACTAATTTATTTTGTATTAGTTATATTGCTATAAAATAACAATATTTCCACCCTACGCTTATTAACTATAAGAATAGTTTAAATACAGTTTTAAATTCTGGTAGAATATTAACTAATCTTTAAGATTTCGTTGGGTTGTTTGTAAGAGTTAACGATTATCTGTAGCACAAAATATAAGAATTCATGTCATAAATAGTATTTTAACTTCAGTTCTCCTTAACCGTTGTAAAGTTCCCTAACAACTTATTTGGACATTAAATAATCATTCCCCCATCAACTTTCGTCGTAATATAAGGTAAGTGTGCGTGTTGCGTAACAGGCTTACAAGATGTAGGATTCTTACTAAACTTCAAGGCTATAACTCATTTTATTTTGTAGATATCCTGTTGACAGAAATACAACAAAATAGAAATGAAATGATTATATCCTCGGGCAGAAGAGACTTGCCTCTATAAAACTAATTTTTAAGGCTACTCACAAAATTCTTCACTATATCTCTTGTGGATATTTAGTTGTGGAAAACAAAATGTTATAAAGGGGCATGCAAAATTTCAAGTTAATAGCTCAGTTTGATTTATTCGTACATAACACAATTAATGCTAGCCTCCTTAGTGATATAAAGAAATATAAAAAGATTAATGCCTACAGCTAGCTTGATTTCAATAGACAGTATTCTGCGTTTATGCTTTATTAACACTATGCTACAAAGGTGTAACGTAGTTTCTTGAATCAAGGACTATATATTTATTAATAATTATTATCTACTATTGAATAATGTTTTGAAACGGATTTATAAACTTATCTGTATAAAGGATATATAATTCAAGATACAAGTTTCACTCTCAGACTCTACAGAAAATAATACGATTTTAAATGCTATAATTAAAGGCTTTATTACAATTTTAAATTAAATTCCAATGCGCTTTATAATAATGAGAATGTAAGAAATTTAGGAGAAATCCAGATTGAGTCACGCTTACCTCATTTACCACATTACCTCATTACCTCATTTACCTGGTGTCACCTCAAGATGGCTGACATGTTATGTGACAGTTAAGTTCTGCTAAGATATAGTTATTTTCAAGCTTTGTGCTCCATTTTCTTTTGTTGTTTAAACCAAATTATCGGCAAATTACTGTAAGTTTCTGTGTTGGTGATATTGTAATTAACTCTGGGATGATCACTTGTGTTCCTCTAGATCTGGTTAAATTCACCTAACGTAGTGAACATTTTCAAACTAGGGTTATCACATCCACACATATTCAACGTTTCAATCAAACAAACTTTCAACAGGCAGAATTCAGACTCATTTTTACCAATTGTTCCAAGTCCAACATTCCACTATTCCATTACCCAAGCCAGCAGACTGAAACCAGAACTGAACAACTCCAACCTGTTTGTCGTGGATTTAACAACTAATATCAACAGCTGTAAAAAAAACTCTTAAATCATTTTCGACATATTGCAGCGGTGGGCTGCGTCTGTCAGAGTCCACGGCCTTCTAGATATTGTGATTTGACTACTGTACTGAAACTATATAAAGTGTATTTATGTGTTGATCATTTCACTGTTGCCTGGTTTTTAAGGTCGAAATTGGTTGTTGATTTTTGTAATATAGTTTAAGGAAATTAATAGTAGGCTAAGGGTTACAGTAAATATATACATTCATAAGTTTATTGTTCTTCATATAAACGTGCATCTTACATATACCTGTCTCTGAAATCCTTTCTTTTCCCTGGTATTGCATGTTATACTACAAAAATGTCTTGCTTGGAGGTATGTCCTATTTGTTTTATAATAGTCACAGATGATGACAAGGGCATTAGATGTGATGGGCCATGTGACAGATGGTTTCACGCTACGTGCGTTAAGTTATCTCCAAATGAGTACGCCAAATTTGCAAGCAATGATAGGAAGAAATGGTCTTGTGGGCGTGATGATTGTATAAATAGCACAAAGCAGCCCTTGAATATGCTAATAAATCAGTTAGCTCAGTTAAATCAAAGAATCGTTAATCTCACAGATAAAATTGATACACTTACCCCGCTTCCATCCAAAATTGATCAAATCATAGTTCAGGTTGACAATTTGAATAAGAACCTTGCATCTCTTGAGAGCCGTGTATCAAATAACGAGGCGAAGATATGCACCCTTGAGAAAACTGTTAGTGGAAATCCTAAAGCAAACATAGCTATAGAAGATGTTATGGAGGAAATAAATGAGCGCTCTCGACGTGCTGCTAACGTAATGGTCTATGGTCTACCAGAATCTAATAGTCAGGATGTGAAACGGAGAATTGGGCATGACGTTGAACATGTCACAAATATGTTTAAATTGGCTTATCCAAGTTTCAGCAATGAAAGTGTAAAAACTTACAGAGTTGGCAGAAAGACGGATAGTAAATCCAGGCCTTTAAAGGTGATTCTAGGAAGTGTTGAGGATGCTCGACGGGTCTTTGCAAATTTTTCTACCGATGCAGTGTTGAAGTTGGGTCAAGTATTCTCTGCTGTCAAGATCGCCAGGGACCGTACCCCCCAGGAGCAGAAACATCTAAAGGCTGTGATTGCTGAACTGGAGAACAGGAAAGCCCAGGGTGAAGCAAATCTGACCTTAAAATATATTAACAATGTTCCGAAAATTGTCAAGAATTCAAAAAACGTGTAAGATTCAACGGTTCCCCTGTGTGTTTTTCTCTGTATTTTCAAAATGTAAATGGTTTAAGAAGTAAACTAACTTCTCTATCTCAGGCGGTAGCCTCCTCACCCTATGATGGCATATTGCTTGTTGAAACAAATCTAACACCTGATATTTATGATGCCGAACTTGGTCTCACAGGTTACAATATTTTTAGATGTGACAGATCTCAACTCACTAGCAATAAAATAAGTGGAGGAGGAGTTTTTATTGCCATTCGAAGCGGTATTTCTTGTGCCAGGATTCCCACTAGTATTGATGCCATTGAATGTCTTTTTATTCTCTGTAAGTTTTCTGTATCTACAATACTTCTTTGTGCTGCTTACATACCACCTGGTCAACCCACACGGATCTATTCATATTTTAATGATGCTGTGGACGAGGTCCTTGGTTCCTTGCGTTCACCAGTTGAGGTAATATTGATGGGTGACTTTAATCAGCCTGATACGGATTGGGTAAATTTTGACGCCACTGCAGTATCAAGCTCTTCTCGCTGCCTCTTTGAGCTTTCTTCTACCTACAATTTAAAGCAAGTTAATTTAGTTCGAAATTTTAGAGGGGTGTGCCTTGATCTGGTTTTTACATCTTACAAAAACTCTGAGACAGTCCGAGCACATGATATATTGTTGGAAGAAGATAGACACCATCCGGCTTTGGCTTTTATGGTCGAAGTCCCTCTTTCTACAACGGTTAAGAAGAGAAGTGAAACACTGGACTTTCACAGATGCGACATGGATGCAGTATACAGAGGTCTTCAGGCGATTAGCTACCCAAGGCAGGCGGGACTTAAGTGATCCCGAGGGTGCATTCGACAACTTTTGTGATCACCTTAAATCTTTGATCATGGCCAGCACACCAATTAAGAGGATCGATAAAGCACGATTTCCTGTATGGTTTTCAAATGAGCTTAAACAGCTTGTTATTAAAAAGAAAATAATACACAAGTTGTCACGGTCTCCAGTTGTGCTTGAGGATTTCAGAGAGATAAGGAGGGAGTGCAAGGACCTTACCCGTCAATGCTACAATGATTATATCAACAGGGTTGAAAATAGCATACCCATAAATATAAAGTCCTTCTGGTCACATGTTGAGGGTCTCAAGAGCTCTCATGGTTTACCTGAACAGTTAAAACTTGATGGAAGAGAGGAAGGCGAGCCCTTTAGTAAATGTGAGCTCTTCGCCCAATACTTCGCATCCGTTTAGGGTGATAATGTGGTGAATACCCCTATATTTGATTTTGGTGTAAATCAATCTTTTTCTTGCTGCCCAATAACAGCCTCTAATGTGTATATTAAGCTAAACTCACTAGACGTGTTAAAGAGTGCAGGACCTGATAATATCCCTCCAAGTGTCTTAAAGTATTGTGCGCCGATCATTTCAATTCATTTGTCTGTTCTTTTTGAGCGGCTTCTAACATCAGGGGTTTTTCCTTCTGTATTAAAGCAAAGCTATGTGGTTCCTATATTCAAGTCTGGAAACCGAGGTGATGTGCGAAATTACCGCCCCATACCAATTCAATCTTCTTTGGCCAAGGTCTTTGAAAGTTTAATCCTCGATTATTTATACTTCAATTTGAAAACCCAAATTTGTCTGGAGCAGCATGGGTTTCTGAAGGGCCGATCTACCACTACAAATCTTTTGATGCTCCAGGAGTATGTGATGATGAGTTTTCCTGGATTCTTCACAGATTGATTGTGTTTACCTTGATTTTAGCAAGGCTTTTGATAAGATTAACCATAGCCTACTAATAGCCAAACTTGAGGGTTATGGGGTCTGTGGCTCGCTGCTCCTATGGCTGAAGAGTTACTTGAGGGAACGCTTTTTGATCGTCAGGTGTGATGGTGGTCTGTCTAGGCCTTTCCCTGCACCATCTGGTGTACCTCAGGGGTCGCATTTGGGGCCTTTGATTTTTACCCTTTTTATTAATGATATAGCCACAAAAATAACATCTAAGTGTCTACTGTTTTTACCGATGACATCAAGATTTTCAGGAGGGTGACATCTCTTCAGGATCAAGAGGACCTTCAGCGCTCCCTCGACGCCGTTAATCAGTGGTGCAGAGCCAATGCTATGGAATTAAACGTGTCAAAGTGCTTCCAAATCACGTACATTCGTAACAGTACACCCATGGCTTTCGGTTATTGCATCAACCAATCTACCATCAAATCAGTTGAGAAGATTAGAGATTTGGGAGTTAAAATGACACCTTCCTTAAACCCTGAAGAACACCTAATTCATATCTCCAATAAGGCGTCTGCTCTGCTTGGATTCATGACTAGAGCCAGTAGACATTCATGACTTCCGATCACCTCACACATTAGTCACCCTGTACAAGGCTCTTGTGCGCCCCCTGTTGGAGTATTGTTCAACCATCTGGTCTCCTTATCAGATTGGCCATATCGAAAAAATTGAAAGGATACAAGTGCGCCTTATTAGATTGCTTGGAGTAAGGCTTGGATACGACTATCTGAACACATCGATTGCGGAGGTGGGCAGTCTCTTTGGTTTGCAGCCTCTGCACGAGAGAAGGAAGTACTTTGATCTTCTCTTCTTGTACAAACTGGTAAATGGCGTCCTGGATTGTCCCTCATTGCTATCAGACATTGACATTTATACACCAAGAGGAACAAGATCGAGGTCAATTTTTCTAAGGAGATACAAGCCCACGAACTACTCTGCAAACCATGGAATGGCTAGACTCCTAAAACTGGGAAGTGAGGCAACATATATTGATCTCTTTGCTGAAAGCGCACAGTCACTGCGAAGGAAGTATAACTTGCATTGTGCACAGGAGGGGAGATGATGAACATAACTATAAAGAACAACTACATCAACGCATGCTTTACCTTTACATTCCCAAATGCCAAATCCTCTTTCTTACCAGCAATTTATTATCCTATATCCTCATAGCTTTATGTTTTCAATTCACTGTAATTATTTATTTTTGTTGTTAATTATTACTTATAAAATCTTTGTTATGGTTGCTTTGTTAAGTTTGCAATATTTTATACAGACATGTTTCTATACGCTTTATCCTCACTAATTACTTGTTGCATTTTCTCATTGTTACGCTTAAATTTTCACCTTGTTATCTGTTATCTTTGTTATTGTTGTTATTATTATTATTTTTCTCATTGTTGTCTTCTAGTTGTATATGATTGTTCTCTTTCGGTTGTATATAATATAGATGTCCTCACTAATTATTGTTGCATTATCTCATTGTTACCCTTAAACTGTCATCTTGTTATCCGTTAGCTTTGTTATTGTTGTTATTATAATTATTGTTGTTCTCATTGTTGTTTTCTAGTTATATATGATTATTATTGCAGACTCTGAGTATCCTATATAGCTGTTTGGTCACCTGTTGCTATGATAGTTTACTCACTGAATAAGTGCTACTCATTGTCATCTAACTATTACTGTTGCATTGTTTTATGTAATTTTTGTAAGATATTTAAGCTGTCTTGAAATGTTAATATATAGCAAATAAGTACTTTAATGTAAAAATGGTGGAACCGTTGATAAATAAATAAATTACGATATTATGATACTGCACAAAATACCAGTATACTAGATATGTAATAACAACTCAAAACATCACAGTTGATAGTCTCTTAGGAAATGTCCATTGATAAGGTTCCGGCTCTAGGGAGACATGCTACTGTATATAATACCACACCGAACATCACTCACGCCAGTCTCTTAGGAGTTGTCCCTTGACTGAGCTCATACCCGACAGAAATACGTTGGCAAACCAGATATACAGTATCACAGCAGGCACATCACTCCTGAAAGTCTCCTAGGAAATATGCCTTGATTGAGTTCCGACCCGCCAGTAATATGATACCATACGCTGGCCAACCAGATATACAGTATCACAGCAGGCACATCACTCCTGACAGTCTCCTAGGAAATATGCCTTGATTGAGTTCCGACCCGCCAGTAATATGATACCGTACGTTGGCCAACCAGATATAAAGTATCACAGCAGCACATCACTCCCGATAGTATCCTATTAAATATGCCTTGATTGAGCTCCGACCCGACGGTAATATGACACCGTACGGTGGCCAACTATATATAAAGTACTAGCTGTTTCCCGCGGCTTCGCACGCTTTTCGTAAGTTTTGCCCGCGTATGAGCATTTCTGGTTGAAGTAAATTATATTTCCAACCCCGATGTAGATTTTACCTTGATGTCACGATCAAGAAAATATGTCAAAAATGTATTGTACATGCATAATGTATTTTATTACAAAGTGGTCTACCACTCAACCTTTAAGTTCAACCAAAAATTTAGTTTAGACAATTATACATCATAACTTAGCGCCTTCAAATAGTGTTTCACTGTTTAATATACGTATCTATCTCGTAATTGCAGGTTATAATGTGCAGGCGCTTTGAAAACTTTTCTTCATTTTATTCGTTTATATTCACGGCATAAGCGAATAATTCAGATAATAACTATCATATCTTCTAAGTTAGACTAAATTACGGATACATGTGAAATTTGATTGAAATTGGTTCAGTCGTTTTGGAGTTTATTGGCAACATACATCGTGACTCAAGATTTTTATATATATAAGATTACAACAGCACATCACTCCCGATAGTATCCTATTAAATATGCCTTGATTGAGCTCCGACCCGACGGTAATATGATACCGTACGGTGGCCTACCAGATATAAAGTATTACAGCAGCACATCACTCCCGATAGTATCCTATTAAATATGCCTTGATTGAGCTCCGACCCGACGGTAATATGATACCGTACGGTGGCCACCCAGATATAAAGTATCACAGCAGCACATCACTCCCGATAGTATCCTATTAAATATGCCTTGATTGAGCTCCGACCCGACGGTAATATGATACCGTACGGTGGCCACCCAGATATAAAGTATTACAACAGCACATCACTTCCGATAGTACCCTTTTAAATATGCCTCGATTGAGCTCCGTACTGACGGTAATATGATACCGTACTATTACAGAACTAATTTTTGTGCATGTAGAAATAAAGTCTTACGTTATAATATTTCTTGAGATATCTTACGGTTAATTAGGTTATATGTGTTTATGTTTTATATTAGAATACTATATAATATTGTAGATTGTACTGTGTTTATTTAAAAATTAATTTATCCTGCGATTTTCTCATGCCATCATGGCAATTTGATGCTGCCATGAAGCTATATAAAAATGAAGCTTCATGTTAATCTGTATACCATATCGTTCTCGAGATATCGTAAGGTCAGACGGACATGAATGGAATTTTTTCATCTCAAGCGATAGGCCTCGCTAACATTCTGCCAGAAATGGTTAGGATACCGTGTAACAAGATTTTAACCAATATTTTCCTATTATAACATAAGGAGAGGTAATAAACTCTATTTTAATGTAAAGTATAACATCTATGAATTTGATAGCATTAAAAACATATTTTGTTGCAAAATTAAAATTAATATTTTTTGTCAAAAAATCCGTAAAATTAATGTTAAATTTCAAGTGAAATCTACAAGTTCTATTAGTTACCATCAGTTACGTGACATGAATTGTCTATTAAAAATAATAGAGATGGACGTGAACGTTTTATAATACTTGAGAAAGCCGTTATATTATCAGTTCAAAGAAAAATATATTTTTAGCTTTTTATTTTATGAGCTTATAGCATGCATAAAAATGTTATAAGCCAGTGGAATCTTGGAATTTTTGTACATTATACAGACTTCAATACACGTGTACATGAAAGTGACAAGTTTTATACCAGTTATGAAAACACAGGTTCCGTAAATGGTTTTTCCGTTTCCCGTGAAATAGCAGCTCCTGGGACTATCTTTGAACACTACTTATTCTTATATTTCAACACTATTAACGTTATTCACTAATATTATGTGTTCTGAAACTTCAACCTTATCTACCGATCTTTTACTATAAAAACTGTTTAGAAGGTAATATATTCCACAAATCGCTGCTATATTTATCTGGTTTTGTGACTCTTGTATAAGTTATTTACTTACAAGCACTTGGACTACTACAATTTGTAATATTGGAATCAATGTGTTGTTCTATCCAACTAAAATAACTACAACGAATATTATCCATGCTATTATAAATATTCCGACACGTATGTATAACAAATGAAGTATAATTTGTATTTAAGTAAACACTAATCGTAAAACTTCCTAATTTTGAGATATAACTTTATAAACAGCATCAACATCTCTTTCAAGGTGTTGACAAAACGTTAACACAAATTAAAAAGTGGTGTTGGAAAGATCGATGAATAACTTTACAACATGACATACGTTTACTGTAACCTGCACCTGAATATAAAAAAAATTCTTTATAAACCTTACAATAACTGCATGTGAGTAAAGTTACCTTTGTACAAGCAAGGCCACAAACGACATGTATCGATTTAATCGGAATTAACAATTTTCAATGTAGAGCAAACAAATGATTGAGGATATCTGTCACATTCAACTTTTGTTGTTTAAGGATATTTGTTAAAGTTCCCAATCACTACATTGATTTAGAGCTATCATATTATATATATATATATATATATATATATATATATATATATATATGATGATATATATATGATATATATATATATATATATATATATATATATTATATATATATATATATATATATATATATATATATATATATATATATATATATATATATATATACTAGCAGACCCGACAGACGTTGTCCTGTACACACGTCTTTAATTAGAAAATTTTAAACTTTGATTAATCTGTAACAATCTGGGCTGTTTTGATAAAAATGTCTATTAAAAAGTTATTACAATATCTAACTTCATTACATGTACATTTAATCACACTTCGACCAACCGATAGTGTGTGAGTATAACATGAGTGATGTGAAATGTAGAGGATGTTTTAAATTAAAACTTACTTAATCTGAAGGTAAAAAAGGTGAAACAAACTATTTTATAACAGGTATATTTTTTCAATTTACAACTTAATTTATCGTAATGCCATTGAATGTACAATATTTTTTTTAATCCTTCAGGAGAATACACAAACAAATTAGATGATTTTCCGATAGGGCTGAAGTATAATAAGTGACCTCCATCACAATCGAATTATTGATATTTCTGAATAGCCTATATAACTACTATCCGAATTAGATTATAGTTATGTAAAGGCTGAAGTATAATAAGCGGCCACCATCACAATCGAATTATTGATATTTCTGAATAGTCTAGCTAAACTACCGAATTTCATTACAGTTATTTAAAATTACAGTATAGTATCGGAACTGGCCAACAGAATTCATTTATCTAAAATACTAAATAAGTATTCCGTATAGGGCTGAAGTATAATAAGTGGCCACCATCACAATTGAATTATAGATATTTCTGAATAGCCTATCTAAACTACTAAAAGGACGAACTGAATTAGATTATAGTTAATTAAAGGGTGAATTATAATAAACGGCCAACAACGCAATCAAATTATTGATATTTTTAATTAGCCTATCTAAACTACCGAATTTCATTATCTTTATATTTATATTTCTTGTGTGCGTGTGTATGGAGCTGAACTCCTCCTAAATGGGTGGACCATCTTGGAATGTTTTACATTGTATCCAGCAGAATGCGCTACGATCACAGTTTCAAATATTTTCTATTTTAATTCCAGGTTTTCCTGACAGTTTGTGCTGCTATCAAATATGTGTGTTGTTTTGTAACATCGTGTAATTATTGTGTGAGTGCTAATTGTAATATCACATTAATAGAGATTGAAGATGTTTGAAGTACATAAAAAACTATAGTTATTTATTGAAGTTATTGAACTAATTTTGAAAATGTATTGAACGAAGTGAGTATATTGGTCGCATAACCTAAGTAGCATACAAATCAAAAGGTTGTGTTTCTATGTGTGAATAACTATTGTTAACAGTTTGGTCACATAAGTTCAAATTAAGTAGCATATAAATCACATGATTGAATAACTATTCGTCCTCTTCCACGAAGACGTGGCATTTTTCTATAAAAATAAAATTCTGTATAATAGTACACAATGAGTATGAGTAACTTATTGAATATGTAATTTTAATTAAGTAACTTCTAGATAAAAATGTATAACAACGTAGACTACAGTATCTAAAATACTAAATAAGTATTCCCTATAGGTCTGAAGTACAATAAGTGGCCACCATCACAATCGAATTATTGATATTTCTGATTAATCTATCTAAACTACTGAATTACATTATAATTATTTAAAATTACAGTATAGTATCGAAACTGGCCAACAGAATTTAATTTATCTAATATACTAAATAAGTATTCCCTATAAGTCTGAAGTACAATAAGTGGCCACCATCACAATCAAATTATTGATATATCTGAATAGCCTATCTAAACTACTAAAATGACGATCCAAATTATAGTTATTTAAAGGCTGAAGTATAATAAGCAGCCACCATCTCAATCGAATTATTGATATTTCTGATTAGCCTATCTAAACTACTGAATTTCATTATAGTTATTTAAAATTACAGTATAGTATCAGAACTGGCCAATAGTTATTGACACATGTGATTCTCTATTAATTTAATATTACAATTAGCACTCATACAATAATTACACGATGATACAAAACAACACACAAATTTGATAGCAGCACAAACTGTCGGGAAAACCTGGAATTAAAATAGAAAAACATTTGAAACTGCGATCGTAGCACATTCTGCTGGATCCAATTTAAAACATACCAAGATAAAAAACAATTTATTTACAAACAAAAAATTAACTGATTAATCGCTGCACACTTAATATTTACGAATTTCAGTTAAAAGTGTATTTTACTAAAACTTCCAATTTTATATCCGGATAACCTCTATTGATATTCCTGATTAGCCTATCTAAACTACCGAATTTCATTATAGTTATTTAAAATTACAGTATAGTATCAGAACTGGCCAACAGAATTTAATTTAAAACCAATTCCTACACTCTTAACAATAGTTATTCACACATGTGATTTGTATGCTACTTAATTTGAACTTATCTGACCAATTTTGACTGCAGATTAAAAATGTAAATTACAACAAATTATTTTAAATCCATTAGTTTAAATCTTGATTAACTAAAATGTTAACAATAGTTATTCACACATAGAAACACAACCTTTTGATTTGTATGCTACTTAGGTTATTTGAGGTAATGCGACCAATAATCTCTATTGATGTACTATTACAATTTTAGCAATCACACAATAATTACACGACGTTTTATTTTTTATTTTCTTCTTTTTGCCTGTTGGCTGGCCTTTATAAACTTATAACGCGGCCACGTAGTACACTTTTTATAACTTCATTCTATTATATTTTAATGTTATTTGCCGTATTTACTTTTGAAACTACAAAACAACACACACACATTGATAGCAGCACAAAATGTCGGGAAAACCTGGAATTAAAATAGAGAAACATTTTAAACTTCTTCCAAACTTCTTCGCGCATTCTTCCACGATCAACACTTAATATTTACTAAGAATTTCAGTTAAAAGCTAAAACTTCCAATTTTATATCTGGATAATCTCTATCCTCCAAAGTGAGTACAGAATATATTGAAATAAGAAGTGGTGTTATTTTTATATGTTTATGCTTACTCTATGCTTTCAAGACTATTGATTAAACGTATGGCTGTGTTGTAATATTATAATGTTTACATAGAACAATTGGTGAAAATTTAACTTTGCAATCTGCATTAGACTATTGATCAAGCACTTTATAATAACTTAATATAAATGTAAACAAATGTTTCTGCCTCTTTGGTGAACTTCAGCTGGAAATATTCACAGCTGTTAAGTATTAGTTCACTTTGTATTACGTGTCGTAGCGCAGTCTGTCACATCCAATATAAAACACTCCAACATCAACAACAATTTATAATTAAAAATTTAATTTAATTTGACCGAATAAATAACTATAATGAAATTGAGTAGTTTGGATAGGCTATTCAGAAATATCAATAATTCGATTGTGATGGTGGCTGCTTATTATACTTCAGCCTTTAAATAACTATAATCCAATTCGGATAGTAGTTTGGATAGGTTATTCAGAAATATCAATAATTCGATTGTGATGGAGGCCACTTATTATACTTTAGCCATATCGGAAAACCATCTAATTTGTTTATGTACACTCCTGATGGATTAACAAAAAATATTGTACATTCAATATCATTACGATAAATTAAGTTGTAAATTAAAAATATACTTGTTATAAAATTAGTAATTAAAAATTACAGTATAGTATCGGAACTGGCCAACAGAATTTAATTTAAAACCAATTCCTACACTATTAGCAATAAGTAGTTATTCACACATGTTATTTGTATGCTACTTAATTTAAACTTATGTGACCAATTCTTATTGCAGAGTAAAAAATGTAAATTACAACAAATTACTTTAAATCCAATTAGTTTAAAACTTGGTTATCTAAACTGTTAACAATATTCACACATAGAAACACAACCTTTTGATTTGTATGCTACTTAGGTTATTTGAGGTATGCGACCAATATACTCACTTCAATAAATTTGCAAAATGAGTTCAATAACTTTAATAAATAACTATAGTTTTTTATGCACTTCAAACACTATTAATGTATTATAACAATTAGCACTCACACAATAATTACAGAATGTTACAAAACAACACACAAATTTGATAGCAGTACAAACTGTCGGGAAAACCTGGAATTAAAATAGAAAAACATTATGGCTGTGTTGTAATATTATAATGTTTACGTAGAACAATTGGTGAAACTTCATATTTGCAATCTGCATTACACTACTGATCAAGCACTTTACAAATTTAAAATATGAACTTTCTAAATTTTAAATGTGAATAAATGTTTCTGCCTCTTTTGATGAACTTCAGCTGAAAATATTCACAGCTGTTAAGTATCAGTTCACTTTGTATTACGTGTCGTTCGTAGCGCAGTCTGGCGGATCCAATGTAAAACACTCCAACAGCAACAACAACTTATTATTAAACAATTAATTAAATAAACTATTTAAATTTGACCGAATTGTGAATCTAAACCATTCTCGGATCCACCTGAAGACACAAAAAGTTTCATTAAAATCGGTCCACCCGTTTAGGAGGAGTTCATTAACATACACACGCACACAAGAAATATATATATACACACATATGATCGAATTATATATATATTTATATGTATATTCATATGTATATATAATTTTATCATAATTATACATTCAATATATATAACAGATGATGATGATGATGATACAATTCAATAGTTTTTGTTACGTACGACAAAGATATACAGAGAATCCTATTCGGAGGCAAAATATGTTAAGTTGGAGAGAGAAAAAAAATCAAAATTGAAGTGGAAAACACTTAAATGCAGAGATGGAAGGACACATTAGAATTTGGCGCGTAACCTATCAGTAGCCACGAACATGATAGCCAGCTGTGCTGGCCTTTAACATATATCATATATATGTCAGCTTTAACCATGGGAGCCTCAAACTATCTGGAATTCTACTGGACAGGTTCTGGTAGGATCATTCCTGCCTAGGATAGCAACCGGAGAGTGGGGGTTGTGTCGGAGTCGTTGTGCTGCTATCGGGTAGAGCAGACCGGGTAGAAGTTCATGTACCTACATTGTTTAGGTTTAAGTATAATAGTTAGGGGACTTTCGGAACCGTATCTAAGTTATTAGTTTATCTTTTCCTTATTAAAGCCGGTTAGGTTTTCATTGAGGAAATCTAGTGGCAGATCCATGGTAAATAATTAGTCCTCTGGAAAGGTGCCATTTACCAGTCTCGACGACACGAGGTTGCAAGGATCAAAAACAGTCCAGTTTAAGAGAGACTTTAATATAATTCAGAATAACTGTTACAGATGTAGCTGTTAATTAGACTGTAATACATTATTAACAAATGTAATTATTAACCAATAGGTTTTTTTTACAACTGAGATTACAAATTGTGTTATATTGATTATTTGGATTTTAAAAGAGAACTGCAGTTGAGATAAATAATGTTCTAATTGTACTTTGTTAAAATTAAATTGAGAAACTTAAATAATTTATTTATCTCGCTTATGTTCGGTACCAAAAAATATAATAATGTATTTTACAACTTTCGAGGAATTAAACATATTTTAGAGAACAAATATAAAAAAATGTACATCATATTACTTGTAGTTTCATTAATTAACAGAGAATAATTTAAAATGAACTTGTAGAAATAAAATGTTTATGAGCTATAAATTACTTCGTATAATTAAACATATATATATATATATATATATATATATATATATATATATATATGTGTAAATATAAGTATAATAAAACTGAACAACCTTATAAGAGATAAATTTACAAACAATGAGGAACAGTATTTAATACAATAAATTAAAACAAGAGTTAAGTAATAATAATTTTAAATAACTAACAGCCGATGATGTAAAAGGAACTGCTAGAAACGAAATGTTTATTAGCTATATATTACTCCCGGTCATTAACCAATAAGCGGTACATATAAGCAAATAAAATGAAACTATACCATCTTATAGGATATAATGTTCCAAATTTTACACACAATGAGGAACAATAATTATTAAAATAAATTAAAACAAGTGCAGTTTATAATGATTTTTTTTATAATAAGACTCCAAACTGGCTCCAGTGAGTAAATGCAGTGACGTGACACGTAAACATAAACACCTTTCAAAGTAATGTATTGAACGACCTAAGTTTGTATCAGAGAAAGGATGGACCATATTCAATGGTGATGATCACTAGCTGTCCACTAGAGGGATCAATAATGTACGGATTGCAGACGGGGAGGCAGCCGAGGCTTTTAGATAAAACATATTACTGCCTAAAAATACTTTACTATCTAAACGCTAATCCACACTTTACACTAAAAAGTAATATTGAGTAATATTGGAAGAACTTAAAAAGACAAACTGATAAAGGCAAGACCAACGATAAAATTACAAAGTTACCGAGTTTGTAACACATGACAAAATTTAATCCATTGCAATAATAAACAATTTTAGTGAACTTTATTAATTACATAAATATGACTTTACAACCATATCTGGCTCCAATGACACCAAGATTTTACATATGATAAAGAGATAAGAAGAATCCGATTCGGTGGCAAACATTTTAAGTTTGAGAAGGATAAATAAAAAATTAAAATGTAAAACAATTATTACACCTGAACCTGAAGGTCAGATGAAACATGAGGTAGAAGGAGTTCACTTATAGAGTATAGAGGATAAATGCCAACTCACCGATATTTATTTATTTATTTATCAACGGTAACACACCATTTTACAGATAAGGATATCAAGATGACAATACAAATTATAGAAAAACAATAAAAAGGTATCAACAAAGAACAAAACAATAAAATATTGCAAGCACGTCAACCAACAACAAGCTAAATCAATAAACAAACTTAATAAACTAAAACAACAATTCAATAACCAAGCAATCATTTTTTTTTTTTTTTTGTCAACCAACAATAAGCTAATTCAATAGGCAAACTAATAAACTAAATCAACAATTCAATAAATAGAGGTAATACGAGGAAAGCAGTATAAATAATAACAATAAAAGTTTAACAATAATAGCAATAGCTAACATAAAAATGACAAGAAACAACGATAACATATATAAACATAAAACAATAAGTATTTATATAGATTCTGGCCTCG
This sequence comes from Homalodisca vitripennis, assembly GCF_021130785.1. Classification (NCBI taxonomy): domain Eukaryota; kingdom Metazoa; phylum Arthropoda; class Insecta; order Hemiptera; family Cicadellidae; genus Homalodisca; species Homalodisca vitripennis. Next base: position 112,240,992 of record NC_060210.1, on the reverse strand, counting down.
CTTCATCCGAAGGGGGGGGACTTGCAGCTGCAGTGAGATCCATTCGAAAGAACGAGTTACATTCGGTTTTCACTGAGAATAATTCCTGGCATCGGGTAAGGAACAAGTTTTGAGAGGAACTATCTGTTCATTGCACACGAGGAGATATGTTGCGACACTCGTCCGGCAACTTCTTTTACAAGAGGTATCGATGAGACACTTCCACTTACACAAAGTAAAGGACCGCAACTGGGACATGACATATTCAATGGTAAACCTGACTGATTGGACGACTAAGGGACGTTCCTGGACGGTGGACAGACATACAGACGGGACCACACTTTGAGTAAACCAATAGGAGAAGGCGTAGTTACACCAGATGAAAGGAAGAATGGTCACTGATCAGCTCCTAGCTATCAGCCTTAGCTAGCTATTTCTTTTTCCCTGACTTATTTCAAATATAGCAAGTAGTCTTATACTGAATATCAAAATATAAACTCTATTTTAACTGTACACTGCAAATACAGGTATGTACAAAGGTAATATACGGGTATAATACTGTAAAAAACATTACGAAAAGGACAAATTTAAAATAAAAGTGGACTGTTTTTCAGTAGTTTTCAGAAGTGATGATATATCGACAGAAATAAATCAGTGTGTGTACTTACGCTACTTTATTTATTATCGCTAAACGTATTTTTTTTCGTAATTTCAAGTTATAACAACCCATAAGATCGTTAGCGGATTTGTATGAACAATTTTTTTATCTGTGCACTAACTGAGAATAGGATAAGAATAGTTTCTATGAGGACACCGACCGACATTTATTATATCATCATAGCAGTCCCTTTGTATCGTAAATGATGAGAGTAAACAATTCGCGGTATCACCATATCAAGCCTCATGTCTGTAACTTCCGATAGAAACCCTCTAATCATGTAAATACATCCTAAATTAATATCTAGGAATACTCTTGTTTACAGATTTGTATCTTTAAAAATATTTGCTAAGAAATAAAGATATCGTAATAGTTAATGAATAACCCCCTAATCAGTTTAGGTTGTGTCTGCTTTCAATCATGTTACGGATTCGGATATACTATTAACTCCCTCCTAAAAACTTTATTCTTGCCTTACAACTGAATAAACCATAAAATATTAATACGGAAAAGAACACAACTACCAGAGTTACTAGTATAACATAAACTAATAAGGAAAATAACAAGTCTGTGAATATTGAGTAGTGTATATAAACTACAACGTAAGAAAATAAAAAAAATAAATGTGACCATGAATGTGAATACTATTAAAGCTTATTAAGAAGAAAAAATTTGTACAATAGAAATGGCCGGTTTTCAAGATGAAGAATATAAGAAGACAGGAATGAATAAGTGCGTGTACCTACCCTAAATTAAATGCATAACTTTGCACCTTCCCACAATGAAATTTATATTTCTATCCACTAGGAATTACATCCAATAAGAGCAAAATTTTAATAAAAATTTAAATACTACTTGAAGAGATATAAATTGAATCTGGAAAACACTACTCACACGCATTGCACATCGAAATTAATCTTATTGATTGTATACCTGCTTACAACAGTTTATCATTATTTTAAGATTGCTATATAGTCCGGTCAATTTAGCCAAAAAATAGGGGTAAGTTTGCATTAATTCCCAGAAAGCTGAAAATTTGTATAGATGTTAGGGACTCCATTGCTATGAAATTGTGAAAAGTCCCCATCGATCCCATGTCTGCAAAATTTGTTATTCAAGGTAAAATTTCACAAAAATAGGTTTTTTGAATTTTTCTGTGAAACAGTTAGTTTTATTAAAAAACATGTCAGACAAAAATTGTAGATCATGCAATTATATACAAAAATGCTCCTTATACTTTTTTCATAACACTAACCATTATTGAGAAAAAACAATTACAAAATTTCTTTACGCTGTATTTTCCATAATAAACACGACTAAGCTGCCTATGATATCAGTAATATAAGTAAATCTATAAGTCTGCGTGACTAATACATTCATATTGAGCGATAATTCTGAGAATATGATATTAAAAAACGGAGTCCCTAATTTTAAGGAACCATGTGCCCTTTGAACATCTGCCTATCATTCTAGTGTGTGGCCGTTCCGTCTATTCTCTTGCCAAAGTTTGTGCTGTAATTCACTTTTTGTTGAAAATATGTCACGATAGTGTTTTATTTGCACTAAACTGTATCTTCAAGTGAATGTGTTATTGTTGTTCGCGGCATAAAGACGTTACTTTACGCGAGTATTGAAAGGGGGAATCAATTTACTGATTACTTGAAGAATGTAAATTCAGCAACAAATCATATGCAGTGTCGCAAAACAATACAATAGAAAAGAGTACAATTTTCAGCAGCAAAACAGTAACATAAAGAGGAATAAGCTAGTACCTCTCAAAAAGTCCTCCTCGTACTAGAGCACATGTAAAGTGAGTCATATTTTTCTTTTAAAAATTGTTGTTTATTTTGCGGTGACAAGTTGAGTGAGGAATACAAAAAGAAACAAGCACAGAAATCTCGTCGTAAAATGTGTAACGTTAGAACTCTTTCATTTAAAGACTTAGTTATGAAAGCAGGTCAGTCTCGTTTCTGATGACACCGCAAAAACTATTGTTGCTCGCATCGGGTTTGAACACGATTTAGTAGCTGCTGAAGCTAAATACCATAATGATTGCTTTGTATCATTTTTTAAAGCCGACCACTGGAGGCTAAGTCGGGCCATCCTCAAGATGAAGCATTGTATCTCGCCATGGGGAAATATTTTCATATATTGAAAGTAGTGATGACTGCCAGCTTACGTTAGAAGAATTAGAAAATATATGTAAAAACTTAAGTGTTGATAACAGAAAAATTAATTTACGATTGAAATTAAATTATGGCAATAGAGTCATTATTACTCAGAAACTAGGACAATTATCATTGTATTTTTTATTGTTAATTATCATGATATTATCAATCAAGATTGGAGTGAAAAAAACCTAAAGGCAATGAAGAGCAAATGAAGGTCCTATCAACTGCGGCAACAATTATTCGAGAAGATAATTAATTGTTTAAATCATATACAGTTTTTTTTACATGCTATGATTGGCTGTGATACGACATCAGCAGTGTTTCGAAGGGATAAAGCAACAATTTTTTAACTGTTTGAAAAAGAAAGTTTTATTACTTATGCACAAGCTTTCGAAGATATCAACTTTTCACCAGAAACTCACTTTCTTCTGTCTCTATATGGAGCTCCAAAAAATTACTTCCATAGACAAATTACGTTACTTATCTTTTGCAAAACAAACACTTAATAAAAAACGTGTGCAATTAGTTTGTCTTCTTCTCCAACCACGGCATCTGCTCACCACGTGTATATTACTAGGTTCAGGTGTGGCTTGGTAATGAACTAGACCCAGAAAAATGGGGTTGGAAGCATGTCATTAATGCATTGGAACCAACCCACACGCTTCTTCCACCTGCACCAGAAAACCTCCTTAATTCTGTTTTTTGAATCTGCAAAAAGTGGTGTAACTTAAGATACGGCTGCAAAAATAGGCTTATTATGTTCACTAGCGTGCACCACTTGTCAAGGCCAATCGTGTTCAAATGTTGAATCTCCAACAGAAGAAGGTTTTTACATGAACGACGAAACAACTGATGTATAGCTGTTAGTACAATTTACGTCTACTCAAGAAGATGAAGAAGAAGAAGGAAATACAGAGAGAGGGAAGAAGATGGAGGGGAAGAAGAGGAAATAATTAATAACGATGTTGATTAATAAAATATGTTTACAATCAAATATAACGGGACTTGTCACTCGAGCTACACCTGATTGACAACGACCACACTGACAAGAGTGCAATGACTGAGAAAAAGAAGAATAACCAAACATTCATTAAATTTTTACTGGAATAGACTGTGGAATAGGCCCCTACCGGAGAAACCACATTAAAAAAATCGCGCTAGGTACACTAGCTCATAGGTGGCGTGGAAACGTGTTCATATTATAGACAATACAGCGTAAGAAATTTTGTACTTGTTTTTTTCTCAAAAAATGGTTAGTGTTATGAAAAAAGCATAAGGAGCATTTTTGTATATAATTGCCTGATCTACAATTTTTGTCTGACATGTTTTTTCATAAAACTAACCGTTTCACAGAAAAATTAAAAAAACCTATTTTTGTGAAATTTTACCTTGAATAACAAAAAATTGCAGACATGGGATCGATGGGGACTTTTCACAATTTCATAACAATGGTGTCCCTAACACCTATGCAAATTTTCAGCTTTCTGGGAATTTTTGCAAGGGTCAATGTCTAAATTTACCGGACTATATAATGTTATAAAGAATCAGTCACGAATTGCTACAGTATAATGTCATGTTACAAATTATAAAAATTTGTTATATTGATATTATTAAACGAAGCTAATAGTATAAATGAATATTTTCTTAATGTATGCTTTTAAGTAATGTTTCGAATTCACGTCTTGTAATATCAAGCAACGTTATATCAGTACAATATACATTATGTAAATAAAAATACTGCAATAAAGAAAGAGTATCAGTTAACAAGGTTGTTCTTAGGGTAAGTTTGCATTATTCAATCGTGTAGTGAAAACAATGATTGAATAACATTCTTTATTTAAAAGTCAGTTGGACAAATTACTTTGCAAATTATACTAAATCATACGAGAGTAGCAAAATAATTAGAAATTCACAATTATTTTGGATCTGCTGTTGTTTACAAATTTAAAAACCGGTAAAGACATACAATAAATTTAATCAATAATATTTAAAGACCAACGCAAACAACGTGAGTAACAGTTTTCACCGTCACCGAAATATTGTTCCTTATTCTCTCTACTATTACTTCACTTCATTTTAAAGTTATGATTTTCACATTTAACCATTTCTTGTTATTATCTTTGTGTATTTTTAAAATTAGCTAGTCATTAATTTAATCCATACACTATGATCCAAACAAATTAAACCTTACATATATTTAATTGCTCTTATCTTTATTCATATGTACCTTTAAACGAAATGATCAAACTAATATTTAGCCCCTGATGTAGAGTACAATAACGAATTCACAGTATGTATATTTGTATGACGTCATACGTTACTCATAATCCGTCATAAACTAATTAACTCAAATATTAGGTTAATGATCATGAGATCACGTTGAACGACTTGGCTGTAGTTAATCCTTCTTAGAATATTTGTTTTGTGTAACTTGTGATCTATAGACATATGCAAATATGGAAGTTGTGGTACTAATGGGTAGCAAAACCCGATATGATTTTAGTTTGTATTTATCACAATAAGGCAGGTGGTAAGTTATATACAACTATATTCTGTATAGTAAAGTACTTGGAACGTTTAAAATAGTATGCCTTTCAATAGAGTTACAATAGATGTATGTTTTAGATATATAGTTATATTTCAGCCCGTTTTGTACTAGCCGGCAGTGTGAAATTCCCTTTATAAAAGCTATTGAGATATCACTGGTTTCTATAATAATACCCAACATACAATATTTTCATGATCTACTTAATATATAAAGGTATTTTTTCGTAAATTCAAATATAATCTTTAACATGGAACATTGCCACTAAAGAATATCTAGTCACTTTCCTGTATTATTACTTATCTGGTAACTGTATTATTGCTGTTATTTATGGAATTGTCCAAATAGAGAATGGCTGCACAGAATTTAAGAACGTGTCTTACATGAATCATGGAATATCATTAACTTAGACAGTAGACACGGCGCAATATGTAACCCAAGACACCCCACTACTTTGTTCCTCACATTTCAAATGAAACTAGCCAATTTGTGTCAGTTTACAAAAGTTAACCACTTCTCAATCGAACACCAAGGGAACGAACGCTCTCTGTGATTCTTACCTAAAAAGATGGAATGATCTGTTTGCAAACCTACACATAATCCAAGATATAAACTTGCTCTGTATCTCACATTTAGTGTCGAATTACGCAATTAATTAAAGATTACAGAAGTATGCTAAAGAAATAATACTGTTAAATTGTACTTATAGTGCAAACAAGATCTTTCTTATCACAGTTTTAATCTGGCATATAATGAAATGTTATTTGCTTACCTGCTCAGTTCATATACAATTTTTACAAGATTATCATTAAAAGTGTCTTAGTTAAATATCTGACTCAGATATGCCATTTATATAAATTTAATGAATGTAAATAAAAACCGTTTGATAGGTATTTGGTCTTCCGATCATATGTTAGTTTGGTTATTTGAAACGAATATGTGAGAGATACGGGCCAAGTACAAAATAATTGGATTATAAAAATTGAGGGGTCTGTAGTGCACTCACGGAGAAAGTGAAACTTCAACATTAGATATGACAAAAAACATTGGTGCTGGGCATTAAAATTCATATCGAAGAGAAATCATAAAAATTAATTTATTTGGAATTCTCAACTGTCGGCACCACAGTTACAATAAATGCATATACAACACTACTCAACATGTATCGATCTAATTAGCTGGTAAACTAGATATGCACTGATTTATAGCCGCCAATATTTTATACTGCATGACCTGGGTTAATATCAGTAAACGCTAGCTCAAGATTTTAAAAGTTCAATTATTTGTTATGGGTGAATAAAAAAAATTTCTTACCACTATCAGAAGGCCTTAAATGAAAACTACCAAAATAAACCGCATATTTATACTCATTATGACGAACTTATCTGCCTGCAGACCTTCTACACAGTTTAAATATTTTATTGCGTAGTGTAACCCGAAATCTCACGGTACATCATCATAAGTCATATTAAACATTAATTGAAATAATAGTTTCATAGTTTTCTTTTGCTTTACAAACGTCATTGGGCATAATAAGTAAATTTGCTGTTAATGTATGTGTGACAGTTGACATAAACACAGGCAATGTCGGTCCCTGTCTTATGTCTTGCTGGCTACAATCAAATATTCGGATGTCTACCACGATGCGTCATCACGCTCTCCTCCGCTTATTAGTAAATTTCATTTCATGTCCTGTAGACTTTGTTCTATAAAACATTCTAGTACTAAAATTATTTTCTGTAAACAACAAAATACACTTATGTATTTATAAACAACATATTAAATGACAAAATTTCTACTATTAGGTTTTACTATTAGTCAAAGATAGAATACATGTTACAAGATCAAGATTTTTAAAGATCATAAATCATCAGTACCAAACAAGAGGCAAGTGTACATTAATGAGGAAATGAGTGAAAACTTAAGTGTATGGGTAAAAACCGGATATTAATTAATTAAACCCACTATCCAACTCTAAATAGTTTTGTAGTTATGGGTTTATTGCAGAAAGTGCAATTTTGAATTTTCCAAAAATGTTTTGTCTAAAAGATAACATTCAGCATTTCATGTGAATCTATAACTGGTTATAATTAATAATTTATGAAAAATTACGTCACCGGAAATTAATCTAATTTTACGTTTTTTGTCCTTTAACAAGGATTGATGTGTATATATTATACTTTAATATTATTTATATTGTTAAAATAGTTAGTCAGAAAATAGTTTCACTAATAATATATCAGTAGCTATTTTACTGGTAGATCGTCTTTTCAAAACTCACGTTATGAAAAAGTTTATACAGTTGACAAACAAACGATTTTCTTTTTATATAATATGTATCATTTACCAATACAAAAAAGATGTACTATAGTATTATTTATATTAGCACAATGTACAGCAAATTCTATCACATAGCTGTGATAACAGGTTCTCTCCAGTGGCAAGAGTAATGCGGAGGTGGTCAGCTCTTAAATGAATGGTTGTACATAAATCAGCAGAGTACACCTTAGCCAGCACAATTTATAGTGAGGGCTGCTGAATTTATCCATATCTTTCTTGCTTTGAAATAAACTATGTATTTTTGTATAACCAGAGTGAAACTTAACTTTATCTTGTGTACCTTTTATTTACTACCGAACGAATGAATGTACAACACAAGAGACTATAATTTCAAACATCGAAATAATAAACACACGTTAATACGTCGTTATCCTACTCGTGTTAAATAATGAAAGTAAATACTAATAATTTAATATATTAAATACTGTTGGAAATAATAAATAGGTAAACAAATATTAGGTTGTATCTGGCAGTCAAACAATGTTATATCTGTGATTTACAACAATACGAGTCAAAGATTGTGAAATCTAAAAGATTAGGAACGGAGGTAAGGGACAATCATGTAAATATTGCATGGGATCCGGGATCTGTTGTTATATAAGGGAAAGAAAAACCTGAGCTCAAAGCTAGAGTTTCTCTCCCATTTATGGGCATAGAGTCGGAATGATCGGACAGTGGGAAATATAATAACAGGAAAAAAACACCAGGCAACAGAAAAGAAAACCTGTTCATAAGCTACTAGCACAAAAGAACCAACCAAGCAATTATCCTTTCTCAACAAGGAGGATCTAAGATGACTGAAAGGCTCCTAACTGGACATTGTGGATTTTTTTCTTTGTTTTTTTTTTTTAAAAAAAAAAGGAGAGACCGATTCCATTTTAAGCCTTATTCTGTCCGTCCTCATGGGCCACTGGCCTGTGCGAGGATCTTATCAAACAGAATAAGGGGGGAGTCGATACAGTACGAGGTTGATGGTAGTGATAAAAAGTGCTACAGCCATATACAGGATTTGAACCCGCGCTATCTCTAACTTAGACTCAAAGTCCAACGACTTAGAACGCAATTATGAATTATTATTGTGAATTATGTTGATCTACATGAGGAATGAGAGCAACAAATGCCCTCGGCCAGATAAAGGAACAGAGACGGCAGTTCATACACTTTAGTCATGCGAAAGTAAAAGGTGCTGTTACTTTCGTAAAGTTAATATGCTAAAGTAATAGAAAATGTAAAACCCAAAAGAATTGTGTCGTTTTTTGAGATTCAAAATCTCATTGAGAAAAATTATCAGGGTTACACAATAGAATAGTACACAAAAGAAATAAAATGGTGCTAAAGATGAGCGGATACCAGTGCCTAGTCACCCCCCTTTTCAATAATAACATTTACATTATTAGTGAACATCCTATAATATTATAATTGCAAAATTACCATTTTTTGTTTTGCTTTCCTGCTTAAACTCTTCAACCGATTGTACTGAAATCTTACATGGGCATTCTTAGTGTCCCTAGAGTGAAAATAGGATTATTATTATTTCAAAAATCTATATGAGCTACTCCCCACTGGTCTTTAAAGTAGCAAAAATTCCATCTTGGTTTCTACATTTCTTAAATATTTTTTAATGGAGCTCGTCTAACGTAATCGACTTTTCTGTGTAACCATTGTATATGTTAACATTTATTTTGAGTACATTATAATATGAGTAATGACCATATTTCTAATAGAAATGACCATAATTTTTAAAACCGTTGAACTGTGCTTTTGAACTGATTTACCAATTGCAGCTATAAATGTACTAAAATACTATCAATATGTTTAAGTTTGCAGAAAAATGAATAGTGTTATTGCTAATGTAGTTTACTCTACAGTTTTATCAAATACTTAGTATTAAATCTAAAAGAAAATGTACTATCTAACTTTTGCTATAAATTCAAATACTGATATAAAACCCTTAGTTTATATTTGACAGAAGTGGGTTTCTCTGATCTGTGATCTATATTTTGTTGTTCTAAAAAAGAAGACAAAATGAAGTATGGAACAAATACGAAGAACAAGTAAATTACAATGGCCATAACTATAAACTTTTTGACATATGTTCTTAATCGTGGCCACAAGACAAATTCGATATTGGCGTCAGGAATATAATCCATTCGAACCGGATTCACTCAGAACAACCAGTAATCATTAAAGCAATCCTTAAAACTGTTTAAAATATGTTTGTGCTATACTAGTAAAACGATTTGCTTAGGGAGGTAATTCAAATATTCTGTATTAATCATTACTTCGAACTGTACTATAAAGTGCCGTTAAGAGGCATTAAATAGTCCATTGAAGAACATTAACAAAGTTGATGACATTCCTGTCCTTTAGAAAGAGGTTGTCACCTGAGTGTTTTATAGCAGTTGTAGAAACCAATTTTGTTGTAACTTCTGGTATGTTCCAACAATGGTAGGAAGGAATTTAATATAAAGTCATATAAACACTTTTTATTCAGATCAAGTAATATATTCATTCGGTCATGTAAAACTCAATCTTAACGTTTATAACAATGTATTTATTTTAATGATTGTGCAAACAATTTGGCGCAGGACGTGTATAATCATGTGTTTACATGGAATTATTTTATGTTTTATCCACGTTAAAATAAATATAAATAAATATCTGAAATATACTTGGACATATATTTATCTAAGTGTTTTCTATAATGAATTATAATGTATGTATCCATCAATTTGGATAGAGCAAAAATTAAAAAAAGCAATCAATTACATACTAAAAATAATATATAATATAAATAAAAAGATGCTTATTTAATTAGTCTTACATCTTTGTACAGTTATAAGTTTACTTTTTATAGAAGTAACAACATACAAAAACAACGTTTTCTAAAACAAAAACTTGCATTACAATGCCTCATGTGCAGATTTACAACAATATTATGGTACCTGTAGCTCGCAGCGTAAAGTATTCTAAGTTGATTAAATTCACGCAGATGAAAATATCATGCAAATTATTACACACTAAGACCACACCTATTGACTAATAAATAATATACCTATTCTCCAGTGACACTGAAAACCGAGGAAAAATTTCAGTAAAACTAAAGTAATTTCTTAATTGGCAAACAATTGCATAAAAGATTAATAAAAAACTTGACTATTGTGTTCTGGCGTTCACAAATCATACAGGTCAGAGCGAGTGTTTCATTTAGATTGTTTGAGGATCCAGTTCCTATTTAATTACTTGGCTTGGAATTGTGATGAATCGTTTTTTTCAATTGGTATTTACTAGCTACAAATTCTAAATATAGAATAGCGTGACGTGCTGATGCTGGTTAATTTTGGAAAAGAACTTTGCATAAACAGTTCACAAGGACTCCTTAAATGAGAATGATCATAACAGGTATGGCAACTTTGTTATCTGTCTGCTGATACAATCACTTATATCAGATAATTCGATCCTAATGGGTTGCATGGTGTACCATACATATCTCACACAATGGTAAGAATTAAAAATATTTACTATTACCAATGGGCTGTAGAAGAGTTTTAGTAGATACGGTAAAAACAAATTTTTCTCACCTTTTCGTACCACAGTGTATATACAAATAAATATTCGTGCAAAACGTCAAATCCGTATAGCAGATCGTTACAAGATATTCTACGAACATACAAACATACAGAAATGTATGCATTATTAAACTTTTAGAGCAAATTAAAATTGTGCCAATAAAATTATTTCATTATTGGTGAATTTAGGCTACTTTGATGTCATAAACTATTACACTGTACTACTCTCTGATAGTTAAAATCTCTACCAATTTAGTACTATAGTCAAATAAGTCCAACGTCACCTAAAGTTTATTCGTAGTAATATGAATCTTTAAAATACACTTATTCAACGATATCAGAAAATCAGTATGTCCATTACCACTATTTGATTGTAAACGTAAGGAATTACTATTCTTAATTCTTTATTATTCTTTATGTACAAAAACATTTTTATGTATTTCTAAATATAGCATGTATATGTATGATCTCATACATTATAATTATATTGATTGTCGTTCATTCGAATAGAAGGCAATTATTAGATTACAAAGTTAGATAATGAGGAAGGTATCTTGGATAACAAGGCAATAGTTAATTAGTGGTCTGTAGGTTATTTCTTATGGCGTAAATAATATTTTGTTAGATATCCTATAGGCTGTTTTAGTCAATCAAGATACAGTCCAGTATTATATTTTTTGGACTAAGACAGAAGAAATGTATTTTAAATGAGCGCCAAAATGTATAATATCCTATAACTTAAAAGATTATTAGAACGTTATATTTCATGAATTTTGTTTACACAATAAATTTGATTTATTTATAATTTTTTACTTAGAGTGGAATTTTTAAAGTTTATATATATATATATATAATAATTCACTATATTCTAATATAATAATACTTTACACAAAAAGCAAATCGGTGTTACGATATCTTATAGTAGGATTTATTACAATATTATGGACTGAATAATTAATTACTGTAATTTGAAACAAAATAAGTGTATTGCAATCGAAACTCTAGTTAGTTTTACGTGAGGTTTTAATCAATTTTAATTCATCAATCATATTTTAGATTCTATAATGCTTTAAAAATTATTAGCGTAGAATTTATCTAACATTTCATCTGTGTCATTTGGTATAGTAGGTTGTGTCATAGGTTTTAGAAAGAATACCCTGAATTAAATTTGAGAGCAATGTTGGCAGTTGTTCCTTTGATCCATAATCAGTTAAGTGGGTGGGAATATAAATCATTGCCATCCCACTTCAGCACTTCATGGTAGTAGATGTATCACATGATATTACATGAATTTATTTGGTAGAAGCACATTTGTTATTGATGAATTAAAGTATAGTTTAAAATTCTACGTTATATTCTACGATTAAGTTACAAAGCTCCTAAATACAAAGATTAACATTTTTAGGGTCCTTTCAGTTTGAAATAATATCATATAGTTAAAACTGTATTTTAAACATTATATTTAACTATTTGTAATTGAATAAAAGTTTTTGCATTTCATATATATAAAAAAAAATATATATATATATATATATATATATATAGGGTGAAGTTTTCGATAATCTCATCCCTGTTATCTGAGGACGTGAATAAACAATTATTCCATATAAATTACTTCATTGTAAATTGTGCAAAATATAAATGAATAAGATTTCTCCACAAAACCAAATTTGTTCATAAAAATTCTCCAAATATTTTTCAATACAAATATAAAATACACATCTATACTACAATGTTTATTAAGTTAAGTTTATTAATTAGGATACGTACCGTTTTGTCTGTTGACGTTATTTATTGAGAATGGGTGTTTTAAAATAATAACAGGATAACAAAACTAGCAATCATTAAGAATCACAACAACCGAAACATAGTGGTTTTTAAACAAGTAATCCTATTCATCAAATTCAAGTCCAAAAATGAAATTTTAAGTATAAAAAATTTATAGTACGTCATGAAACGTGTTTTGTTGACATTTACCATTACTTAGCCTTATATTTTCAAATTAAGTGCTTCATAAGAACATTTTCTACTTCTCTAGCCGTTTATTTTCTGTTAATTTAATATTAACAATTTTTGTTGTCTTATACTTAATATACTATGTCAATTGGATGACGCAAAATATGTATTAAAAACGAAGATAATAAGATATAAGTAAAGAGGAAAGTTTGTACCAAATTAACCTTTTGGAAATAAGCATGCGGGAAGATATCTGAATATAACCTAAAAGTTCTTCACGATAACTCCAGGTCTGCTACGGAATAAATTTGATGGAGGCCATTATGTGACAGAATTAGGCCTACAGATTCTTGTGGAAAAAACCTTTCAGTGGACAAAATTTCTAAGAGTTGTGATTTTACTATCTGAGGTCAAAACCTGTAAGAGTTTGGGCCCTTCTGACCGGCCATTAAGGCTAAAAGACTGGAATTTCCAACAAACCAGGAGTTTACAGACGTTAAGAGCACCCTATTTCAGTCGTTTCTTTATTGAAAAAGTTTTCAGACATTGGAACCTAGAGAGTGACGGCACCTTGTTAAATTAGAGAGCACAGTAAATGCATATAGTGAGAAATTAAGATTATGCCGATTTATCTAATCATAAACTATTATAGAAGTTGTATGTTTCTAAAGTACAGGTGAAGAAATAGTTGTCACTCTTGTAGCAGCGCAAAGGTCTTTTTAGAACTAACTGTAATTCCTTAGGTTATTGCCCTACGTAAAAAAATATTTGGATACTCACAACAACCAATAGTAGTATGAGAAGTGGCTTTCAAACTTTTCCAATTCGATCAAGTTTTTAAAACAACTTGTATTAAGATCCATCACGAGAAACTAAATCTATACTCTAGTCAGTAAACCAAATGATTTTATTCTAAACTCGCTGATACGTGAAACTTTTCACGTAATTTCGAAAACCGAAGTACTTACATTATTTAATAAAATCACTTATAATATACGATGCTGGATTCATATGATAGTTTTTTGAAACTTATTTAGGCATACATCAGGTACATATTATTAGAGCAATATTTATAATGTATTAAACTGTGTAATGTCACTGGCGCTATATTAACAGAAATTAACATTTACTTTGCCATCTGCATCACTAATAATCAAGACAGTTTAGAAATATAAATTACAAGAAAATGTTTCTGCCTCTTTAATTAACTTCAACAGAACGCGTTCGTAACTGTTTATTTTTAGTTAAATTTTGATTAATATAAATAAATACTAAATATTTTAAATTTCTAAAATATTCTAGGTATTTTCAGATGTTTCTCTAGGTATAAACCAACCCTGGATTTCAAAATATATTCAAAAAAATAATAAGCTAACGAGGTACAGCTGTTCTTGAGATTAGCACTTTGGAACACATTTAGCAATTCATTTATATTTTTAATGTAACTAATTTTCCAAGTTGTTAAGTTTATTAAATAATTTAGGGTTACAAACTAAGTTACAATGTACAAATTCATCACAGATTGCATTCTGACTGATTCATATCCGCCAGTAAAAATTTACTGAATAGAAAAAAAACTATATGCCACTTAATCTAGATAAGCCAATACTCAGGAGTGGCACTTTCTTCACTAACAGAAAATATCAAGATTATGAAACAAGGGTTAGTAGATAAATCTATTTTACTGCATCCGTAATGTTAAAGGTTTATTCAGGATTAAACATGAGATGTTTTCCCTTCCCAATATACAAGTATGTCCTGTACGATTTGACTGAAAGATGCTAGCCTCCCCCTCCTCGCAGGTGAGATGGTTGAGATATTTCCTCCTACCCCATGGATCCCTTTTCAACCCTACCCTTCCTGGTTGTCCTGTTAGTCGAGAAGCAGTGCAACAGTCCTCTTAGTGCTAACTGCAACGATGTGTTTTCGTATCTTCTTGTCGTAATTGAATAAAAATTTAATAAAAAAGGTTTTAAAAAAGTACAGTGTATAATAGTGGATTACTGTTGAAGTAGTATTAAAAAATTGGTTCCTTTAATTTGAAACATCAAACACAAAAGAGGTATTGAGGTGCATAAGCAGCAGGAACATGAAGTGATCACTATTTCGTAAGGATTAGCTCCGAAGTGTTCATAGGTGTTATAGAAACAAGCTACACAATTGCGGAAACTGCGTATTTAGCGAGTTAAACGATATGGTTTTACAAATACTCTCTTGTTGAAATACACACTACTACATAGATTTAAATTTCCATGTGTTTAGCTCTCTTAAATTTGTAAATAAAATACAACACTGCAATTAGAAATATTAATATATTTATATTATTCTTTACAATAATGTGTCAAATTACTTCGCTATCTCATTTCTGTATCTTAAATCTAAGGATGAGAGCACAGACCTAATATTGATACGCCTTTTTATGGTTTCTGGTAACAAAAGTATTAACAAACTAGCTAAACAAATAATGTTTATCGTTGAATTGATCATCGATAGAAGTGAATTGCAGCTAACAATCAAAGTATTGCTTTATTTCTTTCTTACTAAAATACAAACGAAACACTGCAAATACAAATAGCTGTATCGCCGACAGAAAGTAAATTAAAAGATAGAATGTTACCAAAACCCGTTTGCATATAATTAGTTGATGCTCATTTATTATTTACTTACATATCTGCCGGTTGTTTAATTGTCTTAAAAATATATTATCCGATAAATATTATAGCTTAATTTATTTTACCATTTTTATACACTCTTAATTGCCTCTTACATAACTGGTGCAGTTTTACGATAGATGTCTACTTTAAGAATTTGCTTTATTGATAACAAGAGAAACACTATATCTTGGACTCTAATAGAGTCATGTGATATGCTATAACTATATAAAGAATTAATGTAATGGAACATTACAAAATACAATACCACGTAAACAAGTGGAAGTGTATTGAGACAAATCTAATTATTTGTTTGAGACATAAATGTAATCCAGTTATTATTACAATAATTTGACCATAAATAAATACAAGGACATTACTATTTCCAAACAGTTCACTGATAGCTACTAAGCAGCAGGTCTCTCTGATAATTAATTATACGTATGTATTTTTAGGCACCGATAATGTGCTATTATACACTTATTATGAATAATGTCAACAATATCACTAATTGAACAAATGCAAGGTTGAACGACATCTATAAGGGAAATCAATAATCGTATATTTGCTCAAGTTAAAAAAAACCAATTTATATATTTACTTTGAAGCTGTGATATATTCTGTCTGTTAAGTATGAAATGGCTAATGAAAGGGGCATTACATTTAATGCCCTTTTTTGATTAGCAATAAGGAACCAAGGATTGACCTCGTAACGTCAGCTAATAAGTAATATAAGTAATATAAAAATACACTCTTAGATTATTCAAGTCAACAAATCATTTGTGATATTGGTAAGTATTATATGCAATTACAATTGAAGTAAATATTTTACTAAATTAATAAGCATTTACCATATAATTATGTACCATAAATAATTGTGTATTTTATAGCTGTATGGTGGTAAAAACCTGTTACCATAAATGCTCCACCTGATGATACAAATAATATAACGTTTACTACAAATATTTTATAACTTTTTAAGTATATTCTTGTAAGTAAATTACAGCTCAATAATACTAATATGCAAATTGAAACCATGTACAGTTATTGAAAATCACAGTTTATCATAGTGTTTTATCTGAACATCTTTTTTTAATCAGCAGGCATAAATACACGTAGATCTGTAAGCGGTGATTATTATCTTGACTTTAAATTAGTTCAAAATGTATTATACGAGATTGAGTATAGATACAGAAAATGCCCCTTATTCTAATGATGAACATAAATATATGAGATGAAAAGTGTCGTGACCGCAGTAATAGGTATTACAATGACCCTTTGTTCCGACCCTATTGTGGTTGAAAATCAAGACTACTTTGAATTGCTGTACTGTCAAGAATTACTGACATTAATCCGTATCACGAGACATTTAACTGTATTTTGTAAAACAATACTACTGTTCATATGAATAATTAACTTGTTCTCAATTGTTTTATGTCATTAGCATCATATAAATAATAACAGAAATATATATTTATTTTGTACTATAAAACCGTCATGGGTTATTTCATTTGTCACATTCGATCACTACAGTACGTCAGTATAGAGCGGAAAAGTATAATAGTACATAACTATCATTACTAAAATCCGACAGTCTTCTCAATATCGTGTTTTCCGTCCATTTGTGCGATAATACCACTTACAAAGCTCCTACAGAGATGTTGCAAATGGTACTAGCGTTCCTATTGTTTCAACGACATACCCTAATGATTATGTGGTAAAAAAATTAAAATTATACTCCATCCATCTGTATGGTTGTGTTTGACCGTCTTTGCAATAACTCTTTGTAGAAAGGTACTGGAGGCTTGAGATATGTACATAAGTTTATTCTGGCTTAAGGATAAACCTTACTGATTTTCCATCGTTAAGTGATATAATACAATCAGTATTGCTATATTTTGTAATCGCCAGTTATATATCTTCTTCAAGTGAATGATTAAACTAATACATGACTACAATCCGGGTTAAAGGAAACAAAAACATACCAGAAGAGCGTTGTGACAAGCATACATTACGAGCCATAACAGCCATGTCGCGTCTTTATTCCATGTTCCATGAACACTAACTCTAAAAAATTTACTTAATAAAAACGAAATACTAATTATTACAAATGAACTATAGAATGACTGGAATCACATTTATTTATAGGAGTGTCCCGTGTCATGGATTGGTTTATTTCTGAGCCACAGATCTTAAATATTTCAATTTGAAACCAATATTCAGTTACAATGAAATGAGATTTGGGGTCTATTGTTTTTCTGGTCTATCCCAATGACAATGGTTTTTCACTTCAGCACGGAAGCCTCGTGCATTATGTTGATGACACGACTCTCTGCTTTAATGGTAAATCAAACGGGGTATTTGGAGGTAGTTGGGAAAAAGTTATTTGTTAACCTCATTAGTTGTGTTCAGCAAATCCACATGCTCAATCTCACAACAAAACCTTCTAAATTTAAATTTGTACATTCATGCGACCAATTGACTTGGAACGTGGGACTGCAGTCATGTTGTCAGACTCCATAATAGAGGATGTATTTTCATTCAAATTGCTTCGTATACTCCTGGATCAAGGGCTGAAATTCATGATCAGGTTGACTCAGTTAGCACAAAATAAGACTTGGGTATTTACTTTTTGAGGTCTTTAGTCATATATTGCCCAAGTCAGTTACTGACGACTGCATATTATTGACTAAACACGTTTCCTATGGCTGTTATAGGGGACTTGTAGAAATAATTATTGGTTACTGAGAGCTTTTTACCTTTTAAATAAGCAGCCAATAATAAGAAACATGAATGTCTTTGTGAAGTCTTGAAGACCTGCTTTCAAAAAAGTTGCAACTGTTGACTCTGCCAAGTATATACATTTTGGAAACAAAATATTATTCTGTATGTCGAAATGTGCCCGGAAAAGTGTCTGAAATATTTATGGATATTAAAAAAGAGGAAGACATAATTACTGAGAGACACAGAACAGTAGTTTATTAATCATCGCAGGCTGGTATCCAAAGGTAAAAAACAGTCTGCCTCTATGTACGTTTCCCAATCTGACTGATAAGTGTTGGTCGCAAGGTTCTAGAACTTAAAAGTCTCTTTGGTTTAAGAAACCTCTATTTTTAATTTGCAGCTAAAATATAAAATGGCTGTCCATTCATATGTCCGTCAACCTTTCTGTTCGGTAACTCTTTTAAAAAGGTATTAGTACGTTTAAACTCGGTTTATACGGTTCTATTGGTCCAAAAAGAACTATTTTCATTTTTTGTATGAATAGATAAATCAACTAAATGCTTATCTAACAAAGAGCTATGAAAGATACGTAACTTTGTGCCGAAATAACTTAGATACTGCTATATGTTTCTAATTGATAGTATAACATGATTAATGTGCGTTCGAATAACTTGAGTTTTAACAAAATATAATACGATAAATGCTTTAAAATATTTGTTTCTTGTTAAAAAGCTTCTATTAAAATGGGTCATGTATCAATAAAAAAACAATAAAACATCAATTTAAACGTTTCCCTAAGCCAATAAAAACATAAATTACACAGCAAATCTTAGTACAAGTCTCTCCAAGATGCTTTTATATCCACTTCTCAGTTTGAAAAATGTGATTTATTCACTTTAGAATTAAATCAATTGCCCCTATTGTAGATCTCCAACGCACGTGACTATACATTTGCTTTGAAAGTATAGTTCTGATCTTTCAACAATTAGCATATTCCACGGTGATTTCTTGCAAGCAAGGGAAGCTTAAATTTTAAAAGAAAATGTTTCTAAAACTTGTAAAATCACTTTAATCCCATAGGGAAATGTAACACAACTTATTAAAGCATTGGATAATGTAGACTTGCACCTGCTTTGGAGGGTCCAAGTCCGCGAAAATACTGTTCCCTTTCCCACACGTGTACATTTGACAGGACATTTGCTAGATTACCTCGTGTTAGAGTATTAAGGACTGAGTATTATAGGTGTTTTAGGTGCCACAGAATATAATTTTCTTTGAGAGCTCCTGCCCACTACTTCACTGACAGATAATTTATGCCCACACCTTCTTCTCTGTCAAGCATATAAATTTTACTGGACGTTTGTCGAATTACCTCGTATTAGAGTATTAGATGCTGAAGTCTCATAGGTTCCTCGAAGGATCCAATTCAATGAATGATGTATCCCACTACTTCACCAAATAGTAATTTGTACATAGCCGTTTCCTAATATCACGCGAGTATATTTTAAAGGAAATGTCCCGAATTAACTCGTATCAGTGTATTAGATACTGAAGTCTCAAAGCTGCATAAAATGATCTTACAACTTAAATGATATATTGTACCTCTTGACCGGCAAGTTGTTTGTAAATAGCTCTTCTCCACTGTGGCATGTAGACATTTACAGAAAATTTGCCGAATTAACTCATATTAACATTTTTGTTAATGTAGTATGATAGCTGACTTGGTGAATCATATTCCATTAGTGCTCTAGCCCTATAGGAAGTTACCAGGACGTATTATGCACATAAATTGATAACCGTACACAAACTAGAAGGAATAGCAGCCCAATTAATGAACCACTTCGGTTGGCCAAAATAGCAAAAATTGATCTGAATTAATCAGACATTCAAGTATAAAAGGCTGCTGCTATTTTAAAGATATTGTGTCAGTTATTCTTTTTCTCGTCAAATTTTCTTGTGTTTAAAACTTTTAAATTGGACAAAACTTAAGAAACCTTCACTAAAGATGGGCTATTTACATCCGGTTCTTGGAATCTATGTGTATCTTTCTAAACAAGTTTAATTCGCTCACGTTTAATAGCTTTAAAAATTCTCTCCCTCATAGACCATATTAAATGTATACATTGCTTTCAACAACAGTAAAAAAACATAGTTAGTAATCTGGTCCTTGTTACCGCAGACACAATCCCTGATACCTGATCACCTTCATTACATGGCTAGAGTTGCTCATTATAGCTGAGTACAGGTAAGTAGCTACTTTCATCGTCAAGAGTACCAGGCTGACAAGTTATCCTCATCTTTCTATATAATAATTTTTAATATTCTTGCTCGTAAATAGCACAAGTTTCCCTTATATTCGCAGTTGAATTACAAAATATTTAACTCTATTTTTCTTATTAGCATCTGATAAATAATATTAAATTTTTTTTAAAGGTATAAATATTTAATTATGTGTAAATATTGCATGACTATATATAACTTATAATTTTAATTTCTTGTTACAATGTAATAATTATTATATAATGTAATATAATATAAACTAGATCACCAAATTTTATTTTTTCTATCAGCGATGTTATAAGTTTGTTTGAATATAAATAATACTACTCTTATTATTGCAATCGCATTTCTAATCATTATTAAATAATTTACTTTATTAGAAGATTATATACTCCTTAGCTGATGTAAGTAATCAACCTATGCATTTCCAGTATATTATGTGTGGTGAAGTCAGGTCTGAGATGAGGTTCGAATTCACATTTCAAGATTAAATTAAATCATTACCAGGTAATAGGCTGTCACCACATGTCAACTTGAGTAAGTCAAGTATTAAGACGTGGGAGAGTGATCCATAGAGTCTGGAAGTTTCTTTCACGGTAAAAATTTATGGTTTTGGTTAATCCGTTAAAGAAATACAAATGTTATAAAACTGGCTTTACAATAAACTGTTTTCGCCCTGGCCTTTGATTATTGACTAATTTTTTAACTTGAAGAGCAGAATACGAACTCAACATAATTATAAACAACTATTATCTACATAATGTAGTAACTGTCTCTTTTGTTTAGTTGGTCTATTGCGTAGGTGGAAAAAAAACTAGATTGTTTCAACTCTCTTTGTCCCGAATAAAGAATTGAGCCGACAAATTCAAACAGTTATAAGTTGTTTGTTTACAACAGGAGCCTTCCAACTAAATTTTCAATTGAAATATTCTAATTCAATAAAAGTTTGATGCATTTAATGATTTATCACCTCAATAATAATCGGATTATATTTTAATATTTATGCATTTAAATTGCAGCATAATCATATAAAGCATGCGGTACATAATAACTATTACGTAAATATTAATTTCTATATAAAAACAATCTAGCTTGATGGTCGTGTACTCGTATGTCATTTCATGGCATTCGGGCAAAAATTAGTAAAAAGCTTAACAAATAATTATCTTTATTTTGCATAACAACACAGTAAAGCCAAAAATTATTGCACATTTTAAAATAATTATCTTTATTTTTCATAGGCCTGTTACATGAATCTTGTTGAAGCGTAATTTCCTTGGTTCTAATTAGTAAAGCTCAAATCACACATTTACTAGGAGTATCTTAAGCTATACTAGGATTTTTGTATAGCTTAAGTCACAGTTTCATGACATTGTAATAATTGAAACAATTACTTTGTGTTTGTTTAATACATTGTAATCGACCTTTCTTAGAGTTAAAGTCCAGTACGTTGTGTTCTAAATGTTATGCACACTAAAAGGATCTTAATAAATGTAAAAGATGTATTAAAGAATGATTAGAAAAAGTTGTGTTTTATAACCATAAAGACAAATCAATATGGTAAACTTAATTATTGGTTTCGTCTTTAACTCGCTGCGCTAAAAAACTAATTTTGGTCAAAACTTTCACACTGCCACAGCTCTCTTATTTTTACATATAGTGAAACATTTTATTTAGATGTAATCTGCATAAAAGGATTTATATTTTTTAATTGTATTATGAAAAAAATTCAAGTCCAGTAAATGTTTTAAATTAAATGACCAATTTTGTATTTTATAAAAATAAAGAAGATTTCTTTTAGAATTAAAAAATACCACTCCTTCGTCATATAGTTATATAAACCGTTCATGTTCGCTTGATTGAAGGGAAGTTTTCTTATACTATTCATATGGTTAGTAGACATACTATTTAGATAATCAAACCTGTACACAGTTCATAGAAAGGGCTTCAAGGTTCTTTTAAAAATATTTTGATTGGAGTGTGATTTGTTTCACAATTAAAGTTTCAATGACAGTCACATTCAATAAGTTTTTGCATTCAAATGCACTTATTTAGCAGTTAATTTGCAGCTTTGCACGCAACTTCCTATTGATTAACAGGTACTTCATAGAAAACAAGTAATGGCCTCTGGTACTATTTAAATCTCTTGATTCATTTCAGAATGATCAGACATATAAGTTAGAGTTATTTGTTTTGGGGCCTCAATTTGGAAAGGAAAACAATTTTTATGTGTAGGTAAAAACTATATTATGGTCTATATTATTTCAGTTTTCATGGTCAAAATACAGTGGAGCCCAGTCTATAACACATGCAGAACTAATGATACTGGTACGTCACAATAACCTCTGTATTCATTAGAACTCTCTGGTTATAATTATTATATAATATTTCATTGTTTTCTCTTCGTAATTAAAGTTAATTAAACTTAATGGCTAGTGACAGGGGTTTTACTCCGGCCTATATTGTAGTCTGACCTTGGGTAAACACTCAGCCAAAAAAAACTGGCAATGAAGAAACATATAAGCACAAGTAAACTACGAACCCGCCTTCAACATATATCGTGAAATACCTAGTTTTCAAGAAATAGAAACCCGTCACCAGCATCCAAAGGAATAGACCAATTGGCTTTTAAACTCACAAATCGGATCACAGAGCTGTAAACAAAATCAACAACAAAGTAAACTAAAACAAGTTGTTTGTCCTGAGGGCAAAGAAGCAATAGTGTAACTGCTACAAGGTGAAGTGCTTGGAGTAATGTGTCAACTCTTTGATATCAGAGTATGGGAAATTGAGAAACGTAATTGCAATCAACATTAAAATATATATAATGTAATATATATATATATATACATATATATATAAATAAATAAATAAATATATATATATATATATATATATATATATATATATATATATACAGGGTGTCAATTAAGTCTGGAACCTCTTTTTTAATTTTTGAACCATAATAGAAAGAATTACCAAAGTTCACACGTGCTTACTGGTGATAGTAATGGATGGTCCACAAGGAGTCAGACAAAATTCTTAAATAGCAGCATAGGTCAAGTTTGGTATCAAATTAAAGGTCTTACTTAGCAAAGTACAATGCCGCAAACCGGAGTTCAAAATGTGGATTCATTCAGTAGTTATAGCTATTTGAATTTTAAAACAATTGAACAATGTAAATTATTAAGTATTACAAGTAAACACCAATTTTTAAGTACCTGTGATCAAAGTAAGTGTTCAAAATGTTCCCCTCCCATCATCTGACAATGTAGTAATCGAAGCCAGGAATCAATAATTATTACCAATAACACAACTACTGTTAGAATTAGAATGTGAAAGTGGCAGATTGAGTCATACACAGCATCCACAGAAACTTAACGTTTGGGCAGGTATTATAGGAAATCAAATTATGGGCCCATTATTTATCAATGGTAATTTAAATGGTGACTCGTATCTAGCAATGCTCAAAAATGAGATAATTCCTGCACTACAAGCTGCTCTTGGTCGACAATTTCAAAGAATTTATTTCCAACAAGATGGTGCGCCACCAAACTTTGCTCTCCTAGTTAGAGAATACTTGGATACAATATTCCTTCACAGATGGATTGGAAGACATGGTGCAGAAGAGTGGCCTGCTCGTTCCCCTGATTTATCTCCGCTGGATTTTTTTTCTTTGGGGATACCTCAAAGATAAAGTTTATCGTACTAAGCCTCGAGATTTGGCGCACTTAAGAAATCTCATAGTCCAAGAAGCTCAAGATATTCCTCGTGACTACCTTCACAATGCAGTGGATGGCTTTTACAACCGCCTAGGACATTGCCAGACGATGGTAGGGGAACATTTTGAACACTTACTTTGATCACAGGTACTTAAAAATTGGCGTTTACTTGTAATACTTAATAATTTACATTGTTGAATTGTTTTAAAATTCAAATAGCTATAACTACTGAATGAATCCACCTTTTGAAGAATTTTGTCTGACTCCTTGTGGACCGTCCCCCAAAGGGATTATCCGGTCGGTAATTGGGCAGATATGTGCGTTACTATCACCAGTAAGCACGTGTGAACTTTGGTATTTTTTATAGTGTGGTTTTAAAAATAAAAAAAGAGGTTCCAGACTTAATTGACACCCTGTATATATGTATATATATATATATATATATATATATATATATATATATACTCAGTGATATATATATATATATATATATATATATATACATATCACTGAGTTTTAGTAATATAATATGAATTATTCCTTAAGGTACACAAATTTATTGAAAAAAAGTTACGGCTGGAAAAGGCTTCAATAAAAAGTATAGTACCCGAAATACATATTTTTCTTTAATGTATAAAAATATGTCCAATAATCTTACACGATACTGAGATAATTGTCTACATTATTACGTAATTCGTAATAATAGATAATATAATTTTTGCGCTGTGCTAATCGTAGGTACACGCTGTTTGCTGTGGGTAAAATTATGTATAGAATTTAAAACAAAATACATTTCCAAACCATATCCAGTGTTTGTAACCACTAGCATCAGAGTAATATTTAGTAGACTTACATACTTGTACATGATCTTTTAAAAACTTTAAGGATTCAGAATTTAAAACAAAATACATTTCCAAACCATATCCAGTGTTTGTAACCACTAGCATCAGAGTAATATTTAGTAGACTTACATACTTGTACATGATCTTTTAAAAACTTTAAGGATTCAGAATTTAAAACAAAATACATTTCCAAACCATATCCAGTGTTTGTAACCACTAGCATCAGAGTAATATTTAGTAGACTTACATACTTGTACATGATCTTTTAAAAACTTTAAGGATTCAAAATACATTTCCAAACCATATCCAGTGTTTGTAACCACTAGCATCAGAGTAATATTTAGTAGACTTACATACTTGTACATGATCTTTTAAAAACTTTAGGGATTCAGAATTGCCCAAAGAGGAGGTAAAAGTTTCAAGGAGAATAAAATACCTATATGTGAAAGCACCGAACCCGTAGTGAAAGGGTTTCCGTCCGTAACGATGTCCGTTTGTTCCAATTCAACTGCGGTAGACAATCAACGTCTAGATAAGCTTCCACTGCAATGATCAATACTACCTTTTGTCGGATTATATGAGAAATAAACTGTATTATAATAAACAGTGCGACTGAAATATTAACAAAGCATCCCTTACTAACACAAACAACTCTAATCTTACAATTCACTATTTCAATCTTTTATCTATTGCAAAAATACGTCTATATTTAACGTGTTTGTTAAACCATTTTCATTCATTCCATTAATATACTTAAACCAAGTACTAAAATAACTGTTATTTAAGGGACTAAAATGGTAAACGACAATCATAAATGTCGACAGGTTTATTACTGGTGGTAAATTTTGCAATAAAGCTGTAACTTTAGGACACAAACACGTTTATATAATAAAATACTTCTAAATTATAATAAAATAATTGATTCATTAATGCGTTTAATTTAAATACGATCTGAAGTTTTACTATATTGCAAATAAAATATCTACGAATTAAAAATTTGCTTTTTTAATCCCTTAACATGTATATAATTAATACTCTGCATTACAAGTTGAACGCGTACATAATTTACCATCAACATAGTGAATAACATGCCGTTTAAAAAAATTATGGTTGCCTGTAAAGTCGGTTTTACGGGCGAAGATTTTACGTGACAACGTCTTTTTCTCGGTAGAATATTTATTGATATGAATATTATTAAATTGCACAATAGGAACAAGGAATTGAATGAAAATAAGAATTGCACAAATTTTAAACTATAGAAATATAATTTGTTTACTAAAAACATTGTACATAATTTGAAATTAATTAAAATTTGTTATTGTAAATGGTAAAGTTGAATAAAACATTTACTAAAATTGGAATTTGAAATTCTTGCTAAACACAGTTAAATTCTAACTCCGCGCGTGGTGATTGGTCGGTTTAGTTCGTTTGTTTGGTCGCACTGTTATGACAGGTTAGAGGTTATAATTTGTTATTTTAAATGTTTGACTAGCAATACGCGCTGTTTCTTCTCAATCGACTGAATTACGATTGATTGCAGAGTGATTTAAACTAATAATTTACTTAACACTATCAACATTTGTCTATAGTATGACATAACCTATAAACTCAGTTTCTCACCTTTTGTGTCAATCTAACAATCAATCATAGTTTACGATATTGAAATATCAGTGTACAATTATTTACCTTTATTGTTGTAGTTGTTGTAAATGACGAATCTAAGCACTCCACATTTTCACGAATAAACATAGTTATCTGCTTTATCCCGAGCGGCGGACCCACAGTTATCTGCTTTATCCCGTGCGGATCCCGTGCGGCGGACCCACTGGACGGGCATCGTAACGTTACCGGGCGTTACACTTTTTCATGAGTGACTCCGAGCCGCAACCTAATTTAAGACGTTGTCACGTCAAAATTGAGCAAAAATTGTAGGCAATGAGCCCATATGTTTCCCTATATCTATAGTCTAAATAGCAAGATTAATGTTGTCATAATACGAACACAATGTTAATTAAACATCATCAGGCTGCAATTGTAATACTGAGAAAACATTTTTTTGTGTTAGATTTTAATAAATTTTAAATCTGATTAAAATGCTTTATCAGGATTTTTAGTTAATAGCAACAATGGTTGATTTTAAATGCTTTTATGCTTTTATGTTTCGCAGTCTACCTGCCCACAGCTCGAAAATGAAATAATATATTGCTTTTAAACTTCACATGCAACTTCAACGAGTCCTATTACACGAGACGTGGAATAGCATACCCCTACCAATGTAACATTATAACAATTTGATCTAAATCCAATATATTTATTAAAATTTAAGGTTAACTTTAATATTTTTAGCCTTTATTCAAACATCTTTTCTCTACTTTTAAATATTTAATTTACAATATCGGCTTTGATATTTTCCTTTTTATTATGAAGACAAAGTATTTCATTAACAAAATATCAATTTTTGTAACATTGCACTGGTTGATAAAACATAAAATGCAGGTATTGGGATTGAATCATCCAGCTGTTAGTGTACATTTTGTGGCGAAATGTTTATGTTTATAATCGTTAAGGGGCTAAGATACTCTTCACCAAGTATTATAGTGAAGCTGTGTGGCAAGCGCTATATCGAGCACTACGCCATGTGCTATATCTATCATCATATGGGGTAGGGACACAATGAAAAGACGTCTCACCTGTTACTGGTTATCTTGTATTTCGCTTGTGTTAGAAAAAACACACATAAATAACAGATGATATATATATGTTTTGTAAGTTTACAAATTTGTTTAATCTCGGGAGTAGGGTTTGTTTCTCCTCGAGCGTGATAGCAAACTCTAGTACACTAAGTGGTGCCTAGCAAGTGGGAGATCATGATGCATCCAGGTTTGTGATGAGATTCACAATAACAGGAAAAAGGCAACCCGAGAGGTCACACAAAATCATTCTTTAACACAGGAGGGGGGGAGGGATATCTCATCCAGGATCTGTACTTATATAGTTAAAAGCAGGATCAGGATCAGAAGGTTTAACTTCTCACCATCTGACTCTAGCCCATCCCCAGTGACTAAACAGTTTCTTGGGAGAAAAGCAGTGAACCAATTAAAGGAGAAATTAAATCGATACCCCGTAGAAGTAATGAATGTTTCCAAATAAGTAACGGTGTCAATTTGGGAGGAAACCGTAATGTAATCGATTTTACCCTTTCTAATTTAATATAGAAGGTTCTATTACAAATCTTCTTTAATTTATGATAAATTCTTGCAAAATGTATATTTCATTAAAATAAATTATATAAGTTTTTAATACTTTACGAATTTAATAAACACCGATTATTCTGTGTAAGATTTGATTTGCGTTCTTATATTGAAATATGCGTCATCCTTCTAAATCTGAAATAATATTGACATAACAAATTAAAATTGTATTATTGTATAATTATTCTAGCTAAAAGGTTTCTAGTAATTACATAATATACAATTTACTCAAATGAAACCTGATCTCGTACATATATAGTGTAAGAGATATTTTGAATTTTCTATCCCTAAATACATTATACAATATGCCTCTTAACATTTATTAAATAGTATCTTGGATCTTCTTGCCAAATTTATGATGCATGGTTAGCTTTCAAATTATAACTGTATTTGTGTTACATTTTAAAAGAATTTATAATTATATTTGGCTTAGTGGACACATGTATGTATTTAATTTAACAATTCTGATGAGTTTTGTTACAAAATCATATTAAAGTACAACGATAATTCTCAATTCATACTGTTCCAGTTGTTTTGAAACCTGGAGGAAGATATAAAATTCTTCAGGGATTTAATAAAACACGTCCTCATAAATCACAGGAAACATTAATTCAGCAACGGCTTGCTAGCCAGTAGGCTTTAACGGAATGGTATATAAGGTTGTGAGCAGTATTAGCGTCTATCAATACAGCAGTAATCCCTATATTGGGTGGCGACAGCCAGTATTGCCTGTAAACTGGAGACTGTATTGCTTTCGGTACGACAGACCTCTTATGAAAGTACGGCTTTATATTGTTTAACTATACGATTATACCCTATAAAGTTTGAGTATTCAATTCTCTATAGTAATTTATATTTGTATTATTTAAGTTTTACAAAACATTTAAATTAAAGCAAAACTGCAATGAACAAATTATAAAAATTATTACAAATGAATTCATGTTCTATAGTGGTTTTCTTTTGAGTTTTATTTTAAAACAATCATGTAATGATAAACATACAACGATATCCCCACTATCTAAAGAAGTTTCAAAAGTTACATTATGATTACTAAAACATCATTGCTCAATGTTAACTCTATTTCTTACTCCTGAAATAAAAGTTAATCTAATCTTAAACTATTTATAATTGTACAGTAATAACGTATACTAACTTTTGTGTCCCGTAAAAATATGCTGTTATCATTATTAAAAACACCAAGCGTATTGATAACTATTGATTCCAGCAAAGCATATGGCAATATCCCAGGAGGGTTCACCTATGGATAGTTTATACCTTACAACCACAGTTAACCATATGTAAGACCAGGAGTGGCATAACACTAACTGAAAATTTTGAGACATTGGAGTGTATTAATAAGTCTACGAGTCTACGAGTTTGAATGTTGGAGGGAGTTGAGCTCCTTTAGTGTTAAAACCTGTTGCTAGGATAGACATGAGGGAGTACCTGACCCTACCTGCTTTGACGGGAAGGGACGTAACTGATCTAACCTCTTCTTCTTCCAAGGTGTCACTACTGAGATATATAGCCCAGTATACCTCATC
Source organism: Homalodisca vitripennis (assembly GCF_021130785.1). Taxonomy (NCBI): domain Eukaryota; kingdom Metazoa; phylum Arthropoda; class Insecta; order Hemiptera; family Cicadellidae; genus Homalodisca; species Homalodisca vitripennis. The sequence continues at coordinate 112,210,760 of NC_060210.1, read as the reverse complement.
AAGAAATCTTCGCAGTATCGGTCCCTAACCCTAATTTTATCCATTCTGAATATCACTCCTAAGCAAGCGCAAATTTCCTTTTAAGACTAAGTGCAAAATATAGGATTCTTACCTTCAGTCCTGTAAAAAAGCAACACACTGCTTTGCTCGCTTACCTAAGGCAAGCAAAATAACTTAGCTATATTTGTACCTGCACTTTTCTATAGTCGTACAGAAATGCTGTAGAACAAAATGCCAATTTATAGTGTTGCACACATTTATATCTTACCTATTAGATATTGAGGAATCATAATTTTCATGTCAGTTCAACTTTAGTAAATTGTACAGTATTTATAGAAAATTGTATGATCAAGATTTAAAAATAAAGTATTAAAATATGAATAAATTTGAATCGTTTATAATAAATATTTTTACATGTCGGAAAAATATTATTTATATGGAAAGCTTTACTAATCTTTTAAGTATGTATTTTTTAATATTATTCAATCTGCTGAAAGTCGAAGAAATTTTTATAGAATTATTATACAGTGACAAGATATGCTACATAACCTGATTTAAATGAAAAGTACACACACACACACACACACACACACACACACACACACACACACACACACACACACACACACACACACACACACATCTAAATATATAAATATATATGTATGTATATATATATATATATATATATATATATATATATACAACTAATACAAATAAAAACAGCTCATAAATGTTTAAATCCCTTCGCATGTACAAACTAATCAAATCAACTCCATTCAAAATATCAGCTTTATTTCTTCATACAACGTAGTAAGTAACGTAAGTAATAGTCTGTAAAAACTTTTGCTAAAAATATGGTTTTCAACTATAAATAAATTGAAAATTAATCAGATACGTTCCCGAAACATATAATATACAAGAAATACATTTATAATATTATACTAATATAAATTTAAATGTAACTGCATCGTTTACGGATTCTGGTATAACATAAAAAAGGAGGGACTTTAGGAGATGGAAATAGAAAAGAGGGGTCATGATGGGAAAATAAGAAAAGGAGACTTGAGTTTGCCAACTATACAAAACACCATTCCACTATTCGTAAATTATATCTGCCAGACAGACTTAGAATACTGTCTATGCTTATGTAGAAGGAGTGCTGAAAATTAAAAAGTTCAAAGAAAGATAATCCAGCATCGGACTTTCCAACCCGATGGCCTGAACTGTAGGAGCCCTCTGTTGTCTACAAAAGACACTTTCTTGAAGTAAAGAAAAGCAGTTCCGAGATTGATGCCTAAGCCGTTGGGGTTTAATTGGTGTAAGTCCCAACACCAGCGAATTTCGCTGACGATGCATTTGCATTTTCGCTGCAATAAAGATACATGTATCTCAAGAGAGGTACCACATGTATGGTAGTTTGCCGTTAAATTGGATCAGAGTTCTAAATCTACATGGGTGAATAAACCTTGCTTAACAAAACAAACTGATCCTAACAGACGGAAGTATAAGAGTTCTCGTTAAACAGGTGACGAAGTAGTGTATCTCCTCGTTTTGCTGCTTATCCCATTCAGGCAGTAATAAGTAGCATACCGACTAAGAGAGTTAAGTCATTCATATATCAAATCAATGATCTAATTATATCAAAGGACTTATCGTATAACTAGAATTGTTACCTCAACAAAAATTATTATTTGCATGCAATTGCAATATCAGTAGGTATAACTAAATTACTTACTATTGGTGTGTAATTAGCTTATCTATTTCTATTAGCAATATCACTCCTCCACACAATCCTTCTGTTGGCCAGAGCTACATAAAACTTAAACGGCATACAATTAAACGGTCTGATGTGGACTACTCAAAATTGTACTTTAGCTGGTTTTTTTTTATTTGTTGAGAGTGTGGGTGTATGTATGTGAGTTGTAATTTATTTATTCATATACCATTGTTGGTTTTCATATAAGTTTATTTCAGTTATACGAATTTATCGATAGTATTGAAAAACTTGATTACACAGAAGAGCTGAAAACTGAAGATTTCTATTCACTTTTGACAGATGAGAGCATATCTGAGAAAGATTATCAACACTACTTGAGCGTTTGGAACAAATTAAAAGAGAAAAATCTTGGAAATTACTCTGATTTGTACAATATCCAAAGATGTACTATTGCTCGCTGATATATTCGAAAACTTCAGAAACATTTGTCTAAATTGTTACAAACTTGATCCAGCACATTATCTAACTGCTCCAAGTCTTGTTTGGGATGTTATGTTAAAATTAACGAAAATCGAGCTTCAACTGATACACGATTACGATATGTATTTAATGATTGAAAAAGGCATTCGTGGAGGCATTTCTCAATGTATTAAACGATATGTTAAAGCAAATAACAAATATTTGAAAGATTTCGATAAGACAAAGCCTGAAAACTATTTACTTTATGTCGATGCAAACAACCTTTATGGTTATGGTCTAATGCAAAAACTTCCGTTTAGTGATATCAAGTGGATGAATCCTAAAACATATACAAAAGAAGAGTGGCAAGAAACAATTTTGGAACTGACTGGCGACGAAGATTATGGCTATATTCTCGAAGTTGATCTAGGATATCCAACAAATTTACATGAACATCACAAGGATTTGCCTCTTGCTCCCGAACATTATAAAAACAAACTTTGCACAACTTTACTGGATAAAACTGAATACGTTGTTCATTCAAGAAATTTGAAATTTTACCTCGAACAAGGGATGGTGTTGAAACATGTGAATAGGGTTATTGCATTCGATCAGAAGCCTTTTATGAAAAAGTACATTGATTTTAACACAAACATGAGAACCAAAGCTACAAGTGACTTTGAGAAAGATTTTTACAAGCTCATGAACAACTCTGTTTTTGGAAAATCTATGGAAAATGTGCGAAATAGATGTGATATCAAACTAGGAAATGAAGAGTTTTCAATGAAACAAGCTAAGAAAACAAACTTCAAATGCTTTAATATCTTTGACGACCCTGTATAGCGAGTCACATGTACAAACAAAAGGTTAAATTTAACAAGCCAATCTACATAGGATTTTCAGTTCTTGACCTATCAAAATTGCTAATGTACGAGTTTTATTCGATATATTAAAGAAGTTTGACCCAGATTTGAATCTGTGTTACATGGATACAGACAGTTATTTCCTAGAATTGAAACGAGATCCTTTTAAAATTATTAAAGAAAATATAGATGACTTTGATACAAGTTATTATCCAAAAGATCACGAATGTTTCACTACTAAAAATAAGAAGGTAATAGGGAAATTCAAAGATGAGTTAAATAGCGAAGTTTTAGAAGAACTTTGTGGTTTGAGATCGGAAATGTACTCGTACAAATATCTAGACAAAAATCCAGTAAGATGCAAAGGAATTAAGAGAAGCGTTGTAAATAAAACAATAAATATCGAAAACTTGAAGAGATGTTTATTCGAAGGTAAAGAAGAATTTAGAGAGATGACTTGCATTAGAAGTTATAAACATGAGTTGTACACAGTTACCATAAACAAGTTAGCACTGAGCGCTAAAGATGATAAGAGAATTATCCTAGAAAATAAGATCGATACAGTACCGTGTGGATATAAAAATGAAGCGAAATCTAATATTTTAGAAGAGTTAAACAAAGTTGGAAACTTTGATATATAAATGGAAGATAATTTAATTCACTGCCACAAATGTAAGAAAAAAACGAAAAATATAGATTCTAAGATTGTTCAAACTCAAAACGGATAGTATAGAATTGCAGCAAAATGTTCAAAATGTAAGACAAATAAGAGTAAATTTATAAAGAATCCTTATGAAAAACAAGTAAAGAAAGAATCTAAGAATAAAGAAGAAATAGAGATTGAAGCTAGAGAAATCCATGCACCAGTACGAAAAAAGTTTAAAAAGAGAAAAATTATAACATTAGGAATTGAAGATTTATGGGCAGCAGATTTAGTTATAATGTCTAACTATTCAGATCAAAATGATGGATTCAAGTATATGTTAAATCTTATTAATACTTTCTCAAAATATGCTTGGTCAAGAGCTATCAAAAGAAAAAACGGCAAGGATGTTTCAAAAGCTATCGAAGATATAACATTAGATGCCATAATGATCAATCACAAACCTCCAAAACCTACTTCATACAGATAAGGGTTTAGAGTTTAAAAATAAAGAATTTAACGAAGTTTTGACAAAATACAACATTAAGATTTATCATACTGAAAACGAAGAGAAATCAAGTATTGTAGAGAGATATAACAGAACTCAAAATGAGACAATGAAAGTAATTTTTGAGATTAATAAAAACTTTAAATGGATCGATATTCTTCAAAAAATTGTAAACAATTATAACGATACAGTTCATAGCACGATGAAAATGAAGCCCAAAGACGTGGATAAGGATGCTGAAAAGGAGTTATTAGAGACGGTTTTTAAGTATGTTCCACCAGAAATTCACACGAAAACTAAATTTAAAGTCAATGATCATGTAAGAATTGTTAGTAAAAAACAAACATTTTCAAACAAATATAAAAACAATTGGTCAAGAGAAATCTTTGTGATTTATCAAATTAATAACACAGATCCTGTAACTTATAGTTTAAAAGATTTAAATAATGAAGAAATACCCGGAAAGTTTTATGAATATGAATTGAGAAAGTCAAAGCTGTAATTTTTTCTATATAAATGGAGTCTCAAAAGAAATGTACACAGTGTCAAGAATTTAAAGATTTTGAAGCTTTTTATAAAAATAAGAATAAAAAAGAAGGATTAGGGTCTATGTGTAAGGATTGTCGTAGTAAATATGAGAGAGAATTATACGAAAAAATAGAAAAATTAACGTTAGAAGAGAAAAAATGTTGCGTTTGTAAAGAAATTAAGAATATTTCAGAATTTCACAACTGGCATTATAGTAAAGATAAAACACAAGCTTTTTGTAAGGATTGTGCTATAAGAATTTTCCGAGAAAGTCAAAATAAACCGACTCATTGCGAATGTGGAAGAGTTCTTCAATGGTTACCTAGTTATGCTAAACATTTACAAACCAAATATCATAAGTCAAGAGTTTTTAATAAAATTTAGTAACATTTTTATCGTGTAATAATTTTTTCTATATAAATGGAGTCTCAAAAGAAATGTACAAAATGTTATAAGGAAAAGAATAGAAAAGACGGATTGTACTGTAAGGATCATGATAAAATATATGATAAAATGGACAAATTAACTTTAGAACTGAAAAAGTGTTACTTTTGTAAAGAAATTAAAAATATTTCTGAATTCAATAACTGGCAGTATAGTAAAGATAGAAAAGATGCGTTTTTGCAAAGATTGTGCTAAAAAAATTTTCAGCGAAAGTTATAAAAACGAAACGCTTTGTGAATATGAAAAGAAAATTCTTCAATGGTTACCTAGTTATGCTAAACATTTACAAATGAAATATAATAAATCGAGAGTTTTTAGTAAAATTTAGAAACATTTTCATCGTGTAATTTAGATATTCTATAAATCAGTCGAGATTCTGCCATATTTTTAGTACAATGATTTCCGTTGTATAAAATATTCAAAGATTCTTTCATTTGGTAGTATAGATTTATACTATTTGGATCTCCATGTCTTAATAAAATTTCCATTTCTGGGTAATCAATTTCAAGTTCTTTCAATCTTTTCGGTATTTCTCTCTTTTGAGCTTTGATAACGTAATAAGGATATTCCCACATGTGATTCTTCTTAATTAATACAAAAACATGGTGTTTTTTCTTATCAAAATCTTTAAAAACAACGTCTGGTTTCATTAAGTCAATTTTTACACTTTGTTTTGCGATTATTTCCGTTTTTATTTCATCTTTAATTTGCAAGTGTTTTAGTTTTAATTGCTTATTTTCGTTTTTAAGTTTGTACTCACCAAATTTTCTAATGGAGGGTAAAAAACCTCTTTTGTAACCCACTTTTTAAACAATTTCGATTCTGGCTTATTAGATCTCAAAATTAAAGAATATAAACCAGATTCATTAACGAAAATAGTATGTTTTTGAATATTTTCTTGGGGTCTATGGGATAGACTCCTGTAATTTATACATTCAAAAGTTGTTTTATCGTCATTATTGACATTATTTATGATAGCTTGCCTCGTGTTTTCATATTCTAAAATTTCTGCAACATCTTTTGCTTTGAACCAAATTTCGTTATTTTCGTCAACAATCGTAAAAATTTCTGTATTATTGAATTTGAGTTGATTATTTATTAGATCTACAACTGTCTCCATTTAGATAGACAAGAAATTTAACTAGTAATTTTTATTTTGAGAATAAAGCCCAGATTCATTAATGAAAACAGTGTTTTTTTGAAAGTTTGAAGGCGGGGGCGAATCACCCCTACCTTCAGAATGTATGTTTTCGAAGCTTTTTTTATATTTTGGGGTCCATTTTAATCCTTTTTCAATCTTAAATATATTGTTGTTTTACTCTCATTATTTAATAAATTTCCCTCAGAGTCCTGTAAAGTTAGAACGATTTTTTTAATTCTTTTAATAATTTTTCTAATTGGAATATAATCGATTTCATTCGGTTTTTCACTGATTTTTGATCCATAAGCAACATTTGGGAAAAATGTGTACAAAATTTCAGATTCTTTGTGTAAATGTTCGGTATGATTTTCAAAACTAGGTTCAACGAGATTGCAATGCACTTCAATTACATCGAACGGTCTAAATTTTGGCGTTTTATTTCCTAAATATAACTGATTTGGCTCAATAGTTTCTTGAACAAACCCTAACAAATCTACAATAATTGCTGAAAACATTATTCTTACTGGTGATTTTATTTGAATTTTATTAGAGAGATAATTTTTTTGCATTTCAAACTTGTTTTCGTCAAAGTTAAAAGATTTATCTGATTGTTTGAATGTTTTCAGATAATTTTAAGGGAATTTTTTATTTTATCGAAGGTATAATATACTTTGTTTAAACCATAATATTTTGTTATGTTCTTCTCACTAAATCCTATACAATAAGGATAACTTTCACTAATATTTATTTTGTCAGAATAAAAACCGCTTAAACCGATAATATAATTTGATTCTTCCCCTAAATGAATAGGATGTTCCAAGTTTAAAACTAATTTAGAGCTTTCTGAAGTCAACTTGAACAGCTTCATTTTCGCTATTTAAATGGAAAAATGTTTAATGCAAAAAGATCAGATAAAACTTCAAACGTTCGAAGAAAACAAGAAAGATCAACCTATTAGATTGTTAATTGTTGGTTTAAGTGAATCTGGAAAAACAACTTTATTATTGAATTTTATCTACAATAGGTTGATTCCTTATTCCAATTTGTATGTTTTTAGTAAATCTTTTGAACAAGACGCATACAAAAAATTACAACAAAGATTCAAAAATATTGAGAAGAACTTAAGCAAAGAAATATCTCATTTTTATAATGCTTCTGAGGACATAGTTCCGTTAAGCAAATGTAAACCCAATTCGTTAATCATTTTTGATGATTGTATTTTGGAAAATCAGGACGTTATTAAGGAATATTTCGTAATGTCTCGTCACAAAAACATATCTTGTATCTATCTTTCCCAATGCTTTTCAAAGGTTGATAAACAAGTTATTAGAAATAATTTGAATATGTTGTGTGTTTTTAAGCAAGACGATCACTATTCGAGAAAGATTTACAACAATTATGTGGGATTTGATATGAGTTTTAACCACTTTAATGAATTATGTGATAACATTTGGAAAGAAGACTATGGATTTTTAACTATTAATCTAACTTTGAAGCCTAAAAATGGTAAATATTTGAATAAATTTTCTAATATAAACGTGTAATAATCTCGTACGTTTTCACGTTCCACGTTTACGTTCCACGTTCACGTTTTTACGTTCCACGTTCACGTTTTTACGTTCCACGTTCACGTTTTTTTACGTTCTACGTTCACGTATTTACGTTCCACGTTGACGTTTCTACGTTCCACGTTCACGTTTTTACGTTCCACGTTCACGTTTTTGCGTTCCACGTTCACTTTCACGTTTTTACGTTCCACGTTTCAAAATTTTTCTAATTAAATGGCGAACGTAACTCCTGAAGAAGCGAAAAAAACTTGATCAAATCGAACAGAAATTAATCAAAGAATTTAAAGAACAGATTCGAATTGATGAAAAAGAACAAGAATTTCTTCAAAAAATTAATCAACCTGTAACTTCTGCAATTAAAAATGTTGAAGGTAAAATTGAAAATGTTTTAAGCGATAGTCAAAATTTGATGAATTTGGTTCCAGTTGTACGACAATTTGCCGATATTTCGATTCCAGAATCTGAAGAGTTTGAATTGCCAAAATTACCATCTTCAACACCATTTAGACCTCGAATCATTGAAGACTCTACCATAGTTGAACCAATAAGTCCTGGAACAACGGATATAATAATTGGTGAAATTGGTAAAAAATTCCTTCCTAGAGCAAAGGATGATAAATTTGGTTTGTATTGGGATAAAAAAAAGAAAAGTTTTATGATTGGAAATTTGCCCGTGAATTTTGAGCATAATGATATCATTATTAATGAAAAAACATATGAAGGAACTCAAGCTTTATGGAGATTATTAACAGACCATGATGTTCCAAAAGATAATTTATATTCTGAAGAAGATTTGAAAAAGTATACAGAAATTTTATGGGAATCTGACTCAATTTACAAAAATAATGATCCATCTACTAAGAAGCCTAAGTCAAGTAGAGGTAAAAAATATATGAAATTAATTAAACCAATTTGGGAAAAACGAATCGAAGGATCAGGTGTAAGAAAATACAGTGATAATAAGATTGAGTACAGATATATCGAGGATTTGACAAAACTTGATGGAATTATTAATTATATTTATGCTCAAGAAAAGGCTGGAAACAACAATTTTTTGAATGAAAAGAAAGCGATTAAAGATTTTATTTCGAACAAACTTGATGAAATGATTGAAAAACCTGATGCAATTAAATATTTAAAACGAATTTTTCCCGCAATAAGTTCATCTATGATTGAAGGTAGCGGACTTTTGAATGATTTTATCAACAATTTACCTTTTGAATTACATGTACCAACTTATCAGTATCTGGGGCCAGGCACAAAACTCGAAAAGAGACTAAAAAGAGGAGATCCTGGTGTGAATAAATTAGATCAAGCTGCAATGGAGCACGATATTTTTTATGCAAAACATAGAGACACAAATTCTAGGCATATTGCAGATAAAATTTTGCAAGTTAAACAATGGATAGATTTTTATCAAAAGATGCTAGTTTAGGTGAAAGATTTGTTGCGCGTCCAACAGCTGGAGCAATGTTTTTGAAGAGAAAACTAGGAATGGGAATCGAAGAGAACTTGAAATTTTAACTATATAAATGGAGGTGAACGTAAATTTCAGCAAAAAATCAGAAAGAAAAAATAAAATCCGCTTTTAAGAAAAAAAATACCCGTTAGTATTCAATTTAAAATAGATCAACTAAAAAATGGCGAAGATAAGATATTTTTAACAAATAGACAATACAATAAACTCGAAAAACACAAGAAAAACGATAAAGGCGTCAGAATAGAATTTTCTTATAATCAGTTGAAAGAACTTAAAAATGCTGGACTTTTAAAGACTTATTAGATTTTGGAGAAAATATTCCAGTTGTTAAAAATGTTGTTCCTTATGTTCGTAAAGCTTCTCCAATCGTTAAAAAAGACGTGATTCCTATTGTACGAAGCATTTTAAATTGGTTAGATAAAGAGTTGGAAGATGTTACAGGATCTGGATTAGATGAAAAAAACTCTGAATTACGTGAAATCAAACATTGAAAAAAAAAAATTTAAACCATTAACATTCGGGGAATTGGATGAAATCTGCAAAAATATTAAAAATTTTAGAGGAATCTTCATGAGAGATACATTACATGAAAAAGTTAAAAAAATTTGAGTGTGGAATTGTGAATTTAGACTCGATTATGGGAAGTGGAACGCATTGGATTTGCTATTATAAAAATGATAAGATTGCGTTTTATTTTGATTCGTATGGAAGAATTGAGGACAAACCACCGAGAGAATTGATCCAATATTTAAAAAAATCAAGCGTCTACTACAATGATTCTCAGATTCAAGATTATAGAGATCCCCCAATTTGTGGTCATTTATGTATTTTTGTTTTGAATGAACTGAGTGATGGTAAAGATTTTAAAGAAGTTGTGAACAAATTATTACTTAAAAAATATGGATTCACAAAATATTTTTGACGTATTTGGAACACAAATTAAAACAGAAATTATTCAAAATGAAGATAATACTTTCAATTATGATAGTTTGAGAAATGAGTTTGATAACAAGTTAGAAAATTTATTACAAATCCTTCCAGATTCAGATATGTTTGCTGTCGAGATTGAAGATTTTAAAGCAGAATATAATAAGAAACTTGCAAATTTCATGAGTTCAAATGAAGTTGCTGATAAAATAAAAACATTGGAAAAAGAAGTTGATGATGGTGTAAAAAAATTATATACCAATTTCATGTCTCATATCGAAAAAGCTGATAAAATTACTGAAGCGATCAAAGTTGAAAAGAATTATGTTAGTTTGGCTAATAAAAAAAGAATTGTCGGTGTTCGACCTGGTATTGACAAACATGATGTTGTTGTTAAAGAACAAATTTTAAAATCTCTAAAATTATCAGAAAACATCGATATTGTTGATTTACATGATCCGAATGTTAAAAAAGCCTTAGATTTTAAAGGAAAAAGACGTAGCAGCGTTAGTAAGGGAATTTATCCGTTTGATGTTGTTGTAATGATTCAATTCGAAGATCATATTAAAATGTTTAATGAACTAAAACAAAATTACGAAAATCATAAACAACATGTTAAAGATTTTACAACGGAAGTCTATGAAAAACTTGAAGAAAGAAGTAAAAGATCAGTAGACGATGTTGATGAAATTAATGCAAAATTAACATACTATGAGGAAAATTTCAATCTATATAAAACCGACCTTTTAGGAAAAATAACAAACTTTTTGGAAAATTTTGGTACACGTTTAAAAGATGATATTGATGAAAGCCTTGGAAAAAATAGTAAAGTTATTGAAAAAATGGTTGCTAATCATTCTTTACATATTGATAAATTAAATAAACTAGAAGAAACTTTAATAAATTTAAAGAAGATGTTAATAAATCTTTTGAAAACATTGATAACAGGTTTAATGGATTAGGCGGCTATGATGACTAATTTTCCTTATATAAATGGCGCTCATATACTGTGTGAGATGTAAAGAAAAAACTGCAACAAATGATATAAAATACTATGCAAACATCAATGGAGTTAAGAGAATATCTGGAAAATGTGCTGAATGTAACACTTAAAAGAGCCAATTTATAAAAACTTGATTTTGAAATTTTTTCTTAATAAATAGAGATGGCGGACATTACAGTGCTTTCGATCTTTTTATAATGCAACACGAAAGAGATTTGAAAAAAGAACATTGGGATGATATTTCTCAAAAATATGAATTATCCGAAGATATGATGAGATTATACGTAAACAAATTAAATTGGTATAACATTGCTAAATATCAAACTTTATCATCAGAGTTCATTCAAGAAAATATACATTATCAATTAAAAGATCATATGTCTGTTCTTTGTCTCTATCAACACTTGAGTATAAAGTTTTTGGATGAAAAGAAAGATACAGTTGATTGGAACAATATTATAGATAGCGGTTACTATCCTGTGCAAATTTTATTGAAATATGTGGCCGAAATTTAAAGAAGACAACCCTGAATATGACGAAGTTGATCATTAATAAATGACTCTAATCTTTATAATTATTTTACTAAAATTTATATATTTTCTTATAAAAACGTACATTAGATCGATGAAAAAATGATATCTTTCATATATATGATGTTTAAAATTTCTTAAATTTTTTCTTAATAAATAGCGGACTACAAAAAGTATGCTAGTAATATTGAAAGGACGGAGTTTAAAAATGTCTATCCAATTAGTAAACAACATTTGAATGAACCGAATAAAAGAACTGAGTTTAATATTGATTTTGGAGATAATTTTTGCTCGTCTAACTTCCAGTTTTTATATTTCTGGAACTTTAACAAAACAAGATGGTCAAGCATATCTTGGAACTGATAATGTTAGATTATTCGATAATTTTATACCGTTTTTATTTTCTAAGATTGAAGTAAGAAAACACAATAAATTGATAGAAGAAGTCGAAAACTGTGGCCAATTAAGCACAATTAAAGGAACTATTTCGTATTCAAAAAGTGATGTTATTTCTCAAAGTTCTAATGGCTTTGAATCAGATTTTAAATTTGGTGTTTTTGAAGCAGATGGAAATTTATCTCATTTTGGATTAGGATTTTTTGAAAATGTTACTATTCCGATCTATAAAGGAGGATTTTATCTAAGTTTTATAAGAGCAGAAGACGATGATGTAATTTCTGAAGACTGCAAACTGGAAATGTTATGCCTGTTGATGGAAAAATTAACAATTACAGATTTTTTTATTAGAGTTCCAATGATTGATTATAAAACCACGAGTAAAATTAGGTTGGTTGATGAAATTACAAAAAAGTCAAAACATTATGTTTAATTTTCCAGATTGGCAATGTATTGAACAAAAAGGTATTTCCGGAACAACTTATTCGTTCGATATCACAAATATTTATATAAATATTTTCAATCCCAAGTTCGTTATTATAGGTTTTCAAAACAGATAGACAGAATAATCAAGAAAAAAATCCTTCAAAGTTTGATAGTTTGAATGTAAAAAATATCAGAGTAAAATTAAACGGTTCTTATTATCCAGATGAATTACAAAATTTAAACATTTCAGGAGGTCTTTTCATAATCATGTATCAGATGTATCAAGATTTTAAGAAAGTTTACTGTAATAATAAGGAAATGTATTACAATCCTAAAGAATTTTTAGCGAATAGACCTATTTATGTCATTGATACAACAAAGAGTTTGACAAATATTTCTGGTTCAAAGAACGATATAATTATCAATATGGATTTTCAAAATGCTGTTACAAACGCGATTTGTTATGTTGTTGTGGTTTCTGAGAAATTTTTAGCCTATGATGTGATTAAGAACGATGTTAGAGAAATTCAGTAAAAATCGCGTTATTTTCACTATTATTCATCAGATAATTTTAAAGCTTTACAGAATTGTTAAAGACATTGATATAAGTATTCAATTTAAATTGCATTAAAGAATTTTGAAAAATACGGATGATATTAGGAAAAATCTATTTCAAGGTCATGGACCGGAAGTGGTGATTTTAAAAAAATACTTTAATATTTACTGATCCTATATACCAAATTTCATCAAAAAAGCTCCAATAGTCCTCGAGATATAAGAGTTTAAAGATAAGGGATGATTGGGGTAGATTTTGAAATTTTTGTTATTTTCATGAAATTTTAAGTAGAACTCGCTTGTTTTTGATGTTTCAGATTTGTCTGATAATTTTTTTATGAATATTAAGAAATAGGGGATGATTTCACCCTTTTGGATGGATAAGTTAAGTCGAAAGGAGTTATGTATTCACTATATTTGTACCAAATTTCATTAATATCGGGTAAGTAGTTTTTGAACAACAAGGTTTGAAATAAATATTGATATTCACTTATTTAATATACATTGGAAACTATAACAGTTCTAATATCGATTGCAACCATCGAGTTTTATTATCGATAAAACTTCGATATTCATAATCGTTTATCGCATGGAAAAATTTTCATCATGGGCGTTGGCCACGTATAGCCAGTCAGGCTAAATCTCCTCTGTTTTAACGAAATTTAACAAGACATATCATCAATTAGAAGATTCTAATGTATTTGCAAGTTGAAGAAAGAAGAAATGGACCTTATATGAAGTAAGAAGATTGTGTGATGTTCTGTGTTTCTTGTTAAAAGTGAAGTGAAGTGTTCCACTGGGCGTTGCCAATCATATTTAATAAGTTTCTATTATATTTATGATTCGAAGAAAGGAAAAATTGCAAGAAGATTGTGAATCTGTGTAGATATTCTAAACAGTGATAAAAACATTGTGTGAAAATAGTGATGTAAAGTGTTCATGTGTAATACAGAATTAAGTGTTTTTACAGTGATTTCATTGTCGCACACGGCGTGAGCAAAGCAAGGTCATTGTGGTGTGAGCAAAGCAAGGTCATTGTTCACGGGCGTGAGCAAACCAAGGTCATCGTGGAACGCCGACGTTACAAATCTAGAGTTGATTGAAATAAAACATATGATACCTTTCTTCTTCTCCCATTCCCAATTTCTTAGAAGTTAAGTATATATCGCAAAAACACGCACACTAACAACACTCATTTTGTATGTCTTTCATTATATCTTTAACAATAATTGATGATGTTCATATTATTCTCTTTCATTCCTTCTAAAACTTCAAAAATATACTCTTTCGCCGATGAAAAATCTCGATTTCTTCCGGAATAATCTTTGTAATCATATACAAAATATCCTAAATAGTTTGTACAATAGAATTAAATTATTTCTATTTATCTCTGTTGTAGAAATGTAAACACAAACATTTGCGCTGAAAAATTTATATCTCGGCAGACTTAGTTCCATAATTTCCATTTATAACAAAAAATCTTTTTGTTTAAATGGAAGAGTATAATGCCAACTGTTACAAGTGTTATAATAGAGGAGAAATTATTGATAAAAGATATTTAGTTTGTAGAGATTGTAATTTAATTTTGTACGAAAGACCTAAACCTAAGAAATTTCGAAATAAACTAACACATTTAAATAATCTGCTTACAAAATTCCAATATGGAGGTAAAAAACAAACAAAATTTGTTACAGAATTTAGAAAACAGAATAAAAATTTTTACTTATCTCTTAGAACCATTGAAAAAATTATTTTCCTTTTGAAAGAATACATTAGGTTTGTAGGTATCGATACACACGTTTATTATGAAAAGATATTACCTGTATTTTTTCATTATCTGGATGTTGAATTTATCTACGATTTTAAGCCAGAAATCCTCGATGATTTTATAGTACACTTGGAAAAGATAAATAATGAACCTCGTCAAACAATGAAGATGTTGGCAATTCCCTCAACTTCTCGAGTGATTGTTAGCAAATTTCATTTTTTCCGTCTTTAAATTTTTTCTATCTAAATGGAGTTCTTGAAAGAGTTGAATGCGGTTGGTGAATTCATGTTTAAAGAATATAAGAAGTTGAATGAATTAAAAGAAAATAAGAAATACAAAATTTTGAATTTGGAGAAAATAAAAGATAAATTCGGGTTTACAATATTTACCGAGTTGGAAGATTATAAAGTACACTTACTGAACAGACTTTTGAATGTTTTGGATGAAAAAAAGATTAAAGAATTGAATAAACATGATAAATTACACTTGGTTGTTACTGGAAAGAAGACTATTAAAGATAAAGACTGTGTTACTATCAATTTTGTAGAATAGAAGATTATCATTAGTTCCCCACTTCATAGTACTCTTTTGATAACCATAGTTGGTGTCTCTCTTCATCAGAATCACATGGAATATTATCTATAGTAATACCTTTTGTTTCACGCAAAATATAGTGATATTTTGTAAGAAAAATCTGATAGTGCTCTTTAATGAATTTTGTTGATAAATAAATCTTGATTCTCACAAAAAATCCTAAGGAATTCAACAATTAAGTCTTGATTGTATTCGAAAAACGTACAGTATTTTAAAAATTTCATAAAATATCGATGAAAATTCTCTGTTTGTTTCTTTTTTAATTTCTTTTCAATATCTTTCGTAATTAAGTTAAATAAACAATCCAATACATTTCGTGCTTTATGGTGAAAAAACAACCCTCCATCATACGTTCTTTCTGCAAAAGAATGTACAAGTTTAATGAATTCTGCATCGGAAAGTGTCGAAGACGGTATCAACTGTTCTATAAAATGTTTTGGTAATTCGTTGAATTCATCTTTGTTGCACTTTTTTAAACGCTAGAAATTTTAGAGAGCTTGGTGAGTTCATGTTTGCCATTTAGTAGAAAAGTTTTTTTATTAAAGTATGTTTTTAGTAAAAAAACTTTTAAATTGATTAAATTTTATTAAGATTTCGAAGATTTTTCGTTTAATCGTAGCAGATTTGACAACATTTCCAATATATTTTACATTAAAACAGCTTAAGAAAGTAGAAGCAAACAGCTATAGATTCGGTAATTTTTCATTAGTGAGTTACTGTTTGATTTTACAGATTCGTTTATTGTCCTTTAAACAGTATTTTCCATTGGTTTACTGTTGGCTCCGAAAGTGGTCTAGAATCGGGATACTCACACACACACACACACACACACACACACACACACACACACACACACACACACACACACACACACACACACACACACACACCACACACACACACACACACAACACACACACACACACACACACACACACACACACACACACACACACACACACACACACACACACACACACACACACACACACACACACACACACACACACACAACACACACACACACACACACACACACACACACACACACACACATATCATATATGTATACGAGTACATATAATACTCAAGTAAATATTTTTGTTATTTTATTAATTATTACATCGAAGCAGCAAGCAAATACGTTATAGTTACCACAACGAAAGAAGATGCTATTTAAAAACAATATTATAACACTCGTATGTGAATTCTATTACGTTGTAAGGTATTTTCACCAACTAAAATTCATAAATATTTATAGAATATTACTATTTTGATAGGGTTAAAATATGCTCGAGATGAATTATATCTGAAGGCCTAAGAAAATTTTGCTACCAAAAAGTACATCCATATCAACATTTATAAGTCACCCTAGTAGAATGAATACACTACGCCTGCAAATTGGTTTGCCTGGTCATGTCAAGTTTCCCAATTTGTTATGTGTATAATCATGGTTATACAAAATGTGTGTAAAACACCGTACCCACTACTGCGAGTTCCTCGTCTATCCATAACTCAATGTTACTATTTATATACCCACAGTGGTGTCAGATAACATGTCGAGTGACAAAGATGATTGTCTTACATATTGTTAAGTTAATTAATGCCCACGAAAAACCGTTTTAAATGCCTACTTTGAAAATTTGTCTTGAAGTAATATTTTGTCTGAAGCTTAATATTTAGAGTGGAAAATAAATAAAATAGGCCCATAATACTACTTACCATAATCAAGTACCTCAAAACAAAAAAGTCTAACTGTGCAGTCGTTTAAAACGTTCTTTGGCTCTTGTTATGGTATTAAGGTAGTTACAACGCTTTTGCATTGAACACCAATATGAGAA
Organism: Homalodisca vitripennis; assembly: GCF_021130785.1. Lineage (NCBI taxonomy): Eukaryota > Metazoa > Arthropoda > Insecta > Hemiptera > Cicadellidae > Homalodisca > Homalodisca vitripennis. The sequence goes on along the minus strand of NC_060210.1, from coordinate 112,193,366 downwards.
ATGCTTGAGATCATGCATACGTTACATATTTTATGTCGGTTTGACCGGTTTATACATGTGTCACATTTTAAAAATTGTTCAGCTTGATTGCCTCATACAATGGCCGGAACTCCTCTGGGATGTAAGTCATCATCGACATTAGGTCATGTTTCTTTGCGAGTTGGATAGAAAGAGATCCATCGTACAGACCGACGAATTATATATCTTTCACCAGCGGAAAGTTGAGTGTACTCCTACCTACCTCTAATCTTCTTTGAATGAAGTTGCTTGTCCGTGGTTGCAAGATGTTGTGTGAAGTCCTAACCTGCAATGTAGAAGGGTCATAATGGAAAATCTTGAGCCACACGTATTTAGTTATTTGGAAATCTCTTCAAGGGTTATTTAACAATCGATAGATCTTTAATGTCTTCAGAGGCCATTACCTCAAAATTGTAAGCAGCATTAGTAATCCCCTCTACCCACTGATATGGTACGTACACCACGGCAGCCTTGTTTCAACTCAATCAAGGCTAACCCGCTAGCAAAGGGCAAAAAGTTATGCGCAGTGATCATGAAGTTTTGTTCTAATCTTGTAAAATACTTGTTCACAATTAAGTGTTGCATAAGGGTTACAATATTTAAGATTTATTCTGGCCTAAAAACAGATCAAAGCCCATTAGAAAATGGCATTTTGTTTAAATGGAGTTGTTGGAAGTTATCAGTTACAAATAAACGGATAGCAAAAGTAATTTCAGATGATTACAAAGGCACATCATTTTTCCCAGGTCATCAATTCAAAAGCTATAGCATGATAAAATATGTTACCTTGAACCATAGTGGGACAATAAAGTATTTGCTCCAGATCAATACAAATCACACTGGTAAAATCTTTGTTTTCTTCTGCTACTGTTGAGTCTTGACGCAATGATTTATAGCTACTGTCAGCTCTAGCATGATGAATTTGGCTTTAAATTTCTTGTCATTTCAGTATTTTAGGATGTCATCGTGGTGTACAAGCTGTCACACAACTCACATGCATCTGACCGTAGAAGCCCGAACCGGTGATTTTAGTTTGTACTAAATATGCCCCTATAATAGTTCAAATCATATGTACATTATATTAGTGTATTTCTCTTTGAAAAAGTTCTAAATTTTTTCAAAACTTTTTAATTTCCTGTCTTTTGTAGCGGAAAGAATTGATGTGCTCCATTACTATCTTGTGGTGTCTGAAACTCAGTTAGGACTGTTGGCATGAGTTCCACGTCCATCAATCAAAGGTTTGTTAAACTTTAGTTTTTCTACCAGTATTTGAACTATATAGTACACTATGGATTTATTTGGTAAATACGGCAAAGAAAAGTTTTGCACACCCTGACTGGGAGACCCTTGTTCTTTAAGTAATAATTTACTCTAGGAGTCTGTACGAATCTGTACGTTTAAATACTTCTTGATGAATCATTACATACAGTTAATATCTAAATTACACAGCAATAATGCTTTATTTATAAGGAATCTGTTTGTTGTGAAGGTTCCGGCTTCAATTTAACATTATTGGTGAGTTTAGCCTAAGCAATAGAAATATATTAAATGAGAAAACTACAGGATCTTATGAAACGCTGTTGCATTCACCTCTCATAAAGGAAGTCTCCCAGGTTTGGGATTGTTTTTTAAACCTATGTTTGAGTCCCGAGAGTTCGTACGTTCTTTACACACATTCCTTTTCCATTTGTCGATATTGATTTGTAGCCTTTTGCTCCTATTTAGCCGATCATGATCGACGGTACAAGCGTTATGCTGCGTGGAGAAGCCAGGCTAAGGCACTAAGAACGTGTTTGCAGCGAGACGGCCGATGCTGGGCCCGGGGCTTGCAAACCAATTTTGGCTTAACATCAAAATACTCTGCAACGAAACGATAAATTTTGTTTCAGAATTTTTTGACTAGGATACGTCGATTTTAATTTTTGTGTGTTTTTAAAACGTCCGCGGCAGGGTCCATTCTATTAATATTTACATACTTATAACACTTAGATTATTTTTTAAGTCCACATTTCTCAGTAATGCAGTTTTCTTAAATGCAATTATAAAATAGCACATTATACTCACATCTTAGTATGTTTTGGCAATACTGTTCATTTTGTTAGTTCTACTGTTTAAAATATTTTAAGAAAATATGTTGTAAGTAAAGGATTTGTTAAGGAAATATGTTGTAACTAAAGGAGACGTATCTTTTTAAATGTGTCTGTATGAGTCTACAGTTAAAAAATAAACATTAGAAGCGAAAAACTTGTGTTACTTGTAAGTGTATTAGGCTACTAATCAACAAGTTATAAGTATAACAGAACGTTATATCAGTTCCTGTTACTAAAGTGAACCAAGGCTATGAGAGGATAATGACTTACACCAGCGCGGCTCAGCAGATTTAATGAGGACTTTCTTTTTGTGACGTCACCTTTGTTTACTGGTCATTTGTAAAACGTCTAGGCTTTCAGCACTGCCATGTAAACTTTAGTTCTTTTCTTAATATTAAATATATGCTTTGGATGTGCAACGTATCTGAATTGTAATAAAGACTTAACGAACTTTTCGTATATTCCGTAGGTTGCTTATTTGTCTCATATGATGGATGTTAATTGCCACGTTATAATAATAATTCGGAACATACCTGACTCATATTGACCTAAAATATATTTAGTTATCAATATAACGTCATGATTGAGATAATAAGTTACCTGAGCATTAACGAAAATGTAGGAGTAGAACTACGTCATACCACGTATTGCGTTACTGTCATGGTTGAGGTTACATCATTAATCTCTTGTCCATAGCTATATGTATTACTACATCACGTATGAATGAACTCTGATAGGTCAAGTTGAGTTAAAATTGTAATTATTGTGTGATTTTCTAGTTGCCATCATAATTACCTTTAAAACCAATTTAAGAATATAAGTCTCCGGCAATTCCTTATACGCCCACCATCACTAAACCCAATTTTGGCTATCACGTTGAGAGATGAACAAGGAATTAAAATATTCCGATCCCTTAAATAACAGGTCACGCTAACACTTTGTCACTTCCCTATCCAACTTGAACTATAAGCTTCTTCTAAATGTAAATAGCTTTTGTTAAGAATATATAGTTCTATGCATTTCTGTAATCCGTAAAAATTATACATTACTTGACAAAATAATCGTATTTAATCAGATTAGAATCTCACTTCCACGAAAGGCATGAGCAGCACAAGGCTGCTGTTCAAAGTCTACCTTCTAACAGTTCACGTGCTTTCAATTCTTATAAATAATTTGTTTCTACCTTTTACGCATCCATACGCTCATGTACGTATTTGACGATTTCAATATATAATAAGTAGTGCATTCCTTGTGCATAGTATGTTCAATGGTTATTTTAGTTTTTGTAAACTATTGCAATAACCTTCTTTATTTTATTTTAATAAAACCAAACGATAAATTTCGTTGAAACGATTATGTATAAAAAACTAAACCATCCAAAATAGAATGGAAATTTTTACGATTTGGTAATTAATATAATCGTACAAGCCAGTGTCCAGCTCGCTGTTACACTCTCAGTCGACTATGGTGATAAAGTTATGGAATGTTATCAATGTAAAATCATTGATTATGTGGCACATATGTGTATAAACTGTATTTTGGAAGCTACTTTAAATCATATCCTTAAGCAAAATTGCAAAAACGTAATACGTTTACTAACATTCTGGTTTAATCTCGTGGTATTTGGCCACTATAATCATCTGACTTTAGTCCCTGGTATGCCCAAAAGTGCTATCTCTGATTGAAATGAAGGAAGCTCCCACCAAATTCTATGTCTATTTATGCTCATTTAGCATTTATTTAAAACTTAAGTGACTATGTTTGAGTTTGGCTTACAACAATGATTTAATAAAACCTGTAATCAAACCGTAAAGTTTAATAGGAGAATATGCAACAAACACTGGTTGTTTATTCCCTGATTATTTTCCTGTCATTTGCTGTAGACACCTGATGTAAAGTATAATTCACCCTTCTGTCTGATATCCTAATGACTGTATATTATCCAGGGATTGCCGTTAATACATTAATAGAAGAAACCTTCTTTAGTGCAATTTTAGATTGAAACACTTTAATACATTGCTTATTTGACTTCTTCATAGTAAATTTCTTCATAAATGAATCAATAACAAATACTTTATTTTCATTAAAATATTTGTGAATAATGAGTCCTTTGAAAAACTAAACAGCAACGGATAAGGGTAAGTATGCTGTATTCGAAGGTAAAATATTCCGATGTAAGAATCTAAATAAAAAATAAACTCAAATGTTTCTTATCAACTAATCAGATTTTAATCAGTACATTTACTTTAGGGTATTCCATATTATAAAATATTGTAAACTTAATAAATACGATTGTATATGATACCACTCATTGCTCATAAGTTACATTAGTTATATTATATACTAATCTTATCTTATGTGACTAATATAGCTTTCTAACAATACAAACATGTACAATACAACAATGTGAGTGTGATGTGTAGCAATATAGCAATGAAAGAGAATAACTACAGTACCATGTCAACTCAATTACTCGCAATGTCAAATGAATTATCATTGATAGTGAAGTCATTGTGTTTTCGATGTCAATACAATCAACTCCAACTATAGCTTGATGCATGGTTTAATATGGAACTGTACGGCATCATTGGGTATTGAGTGAGTAGAATTGTTTTAACATATCGCGTTCTAGTCAGTCCATGAATTAATAAAATTGTATATAACAAAATAAAATTACATTTTAAAATAGAACTCTTTCACGTTGACACACAAACTCAACTTTTTACCCATGTCATCTTAGACTTTATACGTATAAATATTATTTTTATAAATTTACTTTACCTTAATGGTTTAATTTTTAAATCATTGATTTGATGTTGTCGTTAATATTAAGCTTTCAGGAGCTGTTGTAAGATGGCCAGAGGGGTTTCAGAGCTACAGTATTCACAGGCACGAAGCGGCTGGGAGATCTAAGAGACATGAAGCTTAGAACGTTTCAGAGTTAGTCGAATTTACATTAAAAAATTTACAAAGAAAATACGGATCTAGTCCCCTTTAAGTTTAAAGATACAAGTTTTATAAACTGCGTCAAAAATATAGTTAAACAAATTAAACATGCGATCAGACAGCCACCTCTGGTTTACTTTATGTTGTATTACAAGCTGAAGATTTTTACATGATGAATATAAAATTATATTAACGCTTTAATTCTTTACCTTGTATATATATATATATATATATATATATGTATATATATATATATATATATATATATATATATATATATATACAACCTATACGTATTTAGTAAACATTAAATAGTTATTAAATATCCATAATGAAAATAACTAGAATATAAATACAATGACGATTATAACACTATTTTTAGTTCTTACACTATTTAGCACAGGAACTATTTACTGTCTCGTATAATTGGTTCATTGTAAAATCGTTAAAAAATTTTGAGATGCCCCTTATACAATGAAAATAATAAGAAGGAATGAGACTCATGTGTATTTTGTCTTCAAAAAGGTAAACCACCAAGATGCCTGTGTCAATGCAGTGAAGAGTGCTGGTTGCACAAATTGTCTTATATTCAAGTTTCAAGATGTTTACTGAGCTATTAGATATAACCTACAATTAGCCAAGAGTACGCCAAAGTTTTATATATATATGATGAACTTTATTTTGATTAACCCACGAATTAGTTTATGTTAAAATACAGTCATCATGTTGGTACCAGTCTCTAAGAACTCCAATATATAAATAAAATGGATTGTTAGTAAGCAAATGTTTACCGATTATTCGTAATTTTTTTGGATTAGAAATGTACAATAGGAGGTAGACTACTTTAAAACTTGATAAATATAACAAGAAAACGCTTTATGCTTTTGTCAAGCCTATATTTGTGGAAAAGTATATTTACATTATTCCTAGTTAAGTATTTGTGAACACTACTATTACTTCTTAATGCATCACAATTATCATTTATTTCTACAAAGCACTGATATACAAATATATACAAATTAAAAAAAGTAAGCACTTTATTATGTACAACGAGAGGTCTGCAGTGGTCATTATACTCTGCATTGGAAATTAACCTTGTAGCCTTCTTCTATAAAAGAGCAATTTTATTTGCATTAGATGCATGGCCCCATAACTTAATACTATAATTGTTTTTTTTTAATTTGGGAATGTTTCAAGGCTTTCAGGTAAGCCAAATATAATTGTATTCTTCAAGCGTAAGGACATTCTATTTACCTCCTCGACAATAAGGCTTACTTCAAATTGACTATTCATTGACCAGAGACAATGTTCTCTTCGTTAGCAGTAGCTTCAGATTTCTTATTATCTATTCTATTTCCCGTGTCCATTATGATTCACTGTTTAACTGTAGAAACACGGGGTTCAAGGTACGAGAAACTAGTGTTTTATAGCCACTAAATTCCAATTTAATAGCAACGTCCCTAGAGAGTGTAACAATTTTGTTTACTTTTTCTAGCTATCTTTCAACTAAGATAGGAGCGAATTTATTTGGGTTGATATCTGATTGAGTGGTTCGTTCGAGAGATTTGTACAATCATTTCTATAGCACTACCACTTAGTGTTAGTGTTGCATATAACTTGTGGATATTTGTATTTGGAAATTTTGGAGCATTACTTGTAGAACTAACGTTCACAGGCGCCGTTACAGGAGAGGACTTTCTCAGTATCTAAGACATATTTTACACAGATAGGGCAGGAATTAATTGTATGGCACTGTAATTTGTTATTGGCACTTTGATATTATATTTGTAATAAATTTTACTAGTAGTACGTTCTTAAGTATCTACGCTCCAATCACTGTAAGCTAATCGATCCTCTAACAGTAAGAAGAGGCAATATAATATTAAGTTGCAGATCTAGAAATCTGTGAGTTTTGAACGAGTAGGGATATCCGCATGCAGTTGCACACTGACGATTAAGGCGACTGATAGAAAAAGTTAAACGGTAAAGTTTGCCGACATTTAATCAGGACAAAAATAATTTATTCTACAGACTAGACTTAGTTATTTATGATTAGTAACCTAACGGAGACACGACAAATGTCGACACAAATAGTCACAGACCGATATTCAACCACACGACAGGAAACACTTTAGTTCACGGCTAAGAAATAAAATAAAATAATGAGTTTTATAATAAGCGTACAATTGAATAATGTAAAATTCCGCCGTTTTATTTAAAAATATTTTTAAAGAAAATTATATTTTGGTAGTTTATTTGAGAAATTAGTTAATTTCTTTTGAATTATATTTAGAGAGGTTTATTTGATTTCAGTTTTATAACAAAGTTAGTTTTAGTTAGATTTTTAGTTTTTTATTCTAGAAGTATTTAATTAACTTTTCCTTATAGGAAGTCCATCCTGGGGAAATCTTTTGAAAGACAAGTGGTCTTTTAGCCAAATGATGGTTAAGTCTAAATACTTTGAGTATTGGATCAAGATATTAAAAGCCAATTTTAATTTTAATTTTTAATATATTCTGTTGTAATGTTCAATTATGTAAAATAATTTGATAAAGTGTATGCTTTTTATCTTCTCAAATAGTGTACATTATGTACTTTTAAAACTAGAAAAAGAATTGCAGATAAACTAATCAAAACATTTCGTATGAAGGAAAAATATTTACTTTAGGAAGCTAAATAAAACAAATTTAATTGATAAACTCTTGTTACAGTCAACATGTAACATAATTCCGAAAATTGGATCTATATTAAAGCGACTGACCCACACAGAACTGTGCCCTCTGGCGCGCATCTAGTTCCCAATACAGAGAGAAGAATATGCAATGTATAAAACAGTAGCGACAAACCACATTACTCTATGTAGGCCCTGTGCTCTGCTATTTTGTCACTAACACTATCCTTACGGAAAATAACGAGTAAAAGTTCCATATTATATTTTTCCTACTAAAATAATTATTACACAAAGCACTATGTATAACGTTATGATGTTCAATAACGTGTATTTATATCCAATGCATTCCCATTGTATACAGAGGTAAGCCATCGTTGTTTTGGTACCCTACTTAAATGGTTAAATTTAGTACAAACAGAAAAATATTATAATAAACCCTGAATTATTATTTTTTAGAATTAGTTTTTGCAACACAGAAGATACAGTGAGTCATTTTTGGTTGGCTCATTAACATAATACTTATAGAAATAGATAGCACGCCATCCTGTAACTTTAATACGGGCATGAAAGCTCTTAGGAGATGCATCATACCTTAAGATGATATAGTAATGCACTGCTTTAAAGTACAAAACCAAACTTACAGTTTCAAAACAATTTATTTCATGCAATGATTCAAGTTATGTGGTTTTACACATTTAAAATATCTTCTTAGAAGTAACTTACATTCAGCTTATTTGATAATGGAGGGAAATATTCTTAATATAGGCGATAAGCTAATAGTTTTTGTATTAAAAGGTTAAACGGTTAATCAAAGTGAGTTGATAAGAGGACAAACACGAAGTGCGCAAGCAGTTAAACAAACAGCGAGAACAGTATCGGCTCGGCTGTCCTGATATCGTTTACAGGCTGTTTATTTGGTCCATTACCTCTTCAAGTGTTGGTTGACCGAGCTTTCACCGTATAGCCTACAATCTCCAATCATATTTTCATATCACAATTTTGTTTCATTGAAAAAGTATGAATTAAAAATGCCAATTTAATTTAACTAAACTTTAGCCTTAAATAAAACATTTTAAGATTTCTTTTGTTTAAACTAATTCTACTTATAAAAATAAAATTTAGAGATTCGATTATATCTGGCAGTACTTGCTATATAACACGTTAGTGATTGTATAACACGAGTTTCTTATATTTATAAAATAAAATGACTCTGAGATTCTTCACTCTTCAGAATCAAAACTGTCTCAAAACTAGCTATTAAGAGGTTTTTAAATATATTAAAATTATTGTTAACCATACCGAGGTATTATTTATGTGTATATTATATAAGCAAATTATTTATATGTCATAAAATTGCTAATAGAACAATAAATTGTTTCTAGAGAAAAATTAAAAGTCTAAATAGAAAGAGTTTGTAATGTCAGTTTCTAAAGATGAACCGACTTGAGATGAACCGGAAACTGATTGTGACGTCAGCGGAAATGTGTCGCAGGCGACATCAACAGCCTTGTGTCAACAAAGATTTGGCTTGTACTTAAATTACTGAGATGTTGTTCCATTTACTCTTTTACTTGCATAAATGAAACAAAATTTCTTTCACATCTAATTCAATATATTCTTGTTTTACCTTTACATCATTAAACCTAATGTCTACTTGGTGGTCGAAATGCGTTATTCGTTGTCATTTATATTTATGTATTACATTTCAATGATCTTTTAATATAAATTCAAAATTTCACTTATCTAAACCATACCAGTAATCAAAACTATGGTTGGACGGTCAAGTAGTGAAGAATACTCAGAATAATTCTTATACTTTGCAAATAACAATAATATGTATTTAGTCTTAATATTATAAAATTCTAGTGACTAGTTTATAGAGTATAATATGTTGCAAAAACTATTATACGTAAGAAATAAATCCTCCCTATACCACAAAACTTATATTTGATGAACACTTATTAGTTATTTTAACTATAACAATGGGATAAATTACAAACATATCGTCTCAGTTATGAAAAGTACTGAAATGTTAAAAGCGTATTCTCAAATATACCACGTGGACTACAATATAGTCAAGTCGACTTTTAACAATGGGGTGAGGCAATTAAACTGTCGTGTAATGCACTTTGCCCTAAGATTTATTTTGTAAACTTCGTTTAAATATTAGAGATTTCTTTCTTGCGATAAAACAATATTAAAATTATTAATTAAGTGTGTTATGGTATGTCTCGTTCTTTAGAGTACATATAATAATTAAGGTCATAATTAAAATTTAAACAGAAAAGTTACCGTATACATAATTAAAATAATATTTGTTATGTCACAAATAGTGCCTTAATTTTACTATCCATAAAATCAAATAGGTTAAGCAAACAGGTTAGAACAGTAATTAATTAATAGTTACAAATTTCATTTTTATTTACCAGTTTCAGGACTATATTGGTACCTTACCTTAAAGCTAGTAGTACAGGTTATCGTCGTCCCCAATATTACGTTTTTTATTTATTTGTCTTACATTCTTAAATTCAAAAAGATCTTGCAGTAGTAATTTAAATTAATGTAACAGTTATAGTTCAATTTAATAGTGACTCTTCCTATGCACAAGTTACGCTTATGTGGGAGGTACATTTCAATAAATAGCTGATAGTAGAAGCTAATGTATGAGGTAAATATATGTAAAATAGGTGATGTGATTGTTACATGTGTTATAATCTATAAAATAAACTATTTTTTATTCAATTTGTTAATTACCTGAATTATAAAGAAATTCAAATGACAACTGCCAGTAACATTTAATCTGAACTATTTCTGAGGACATAGTTTAATAATTGTAATCTTAATCCTGTAAAAATGAGATCAGATTAGAAATACAGGTTTGTAAATTGTTTAATGAAATACCATTCATTCCTATTATCTGAGTTTTATCTAAATAACGATCATAATGTAATTGTTGGTGTCAGCCACTCATCATAGCTGAAGCTGGTCGTGTCGTCTGCCAATTCTGGATGCTAACCTCTGGATGCATCAATTACTTCTTATTATCTTTGCTCCGGTGGAACTTTTTACAGGATGATTTCAGTTCTCGTTCTCTTCGCTTCAACAGTTCATAGATTGATTGTTTAACAGAGAGATAAAATTAAAGCTGGCTGCCCCACTCCCTTGACGTCTCGGCAAGGTGTATGGATTTGGCAGCCGTCCCTGGCCTCCGCAAAGGATCATCGCACTTCTGTAAATAATAATTTTATACCCAGCATCCGGCAAATTCAGTGAGGTATCACTAAACGTTTCAATGTTTATATCATCTGAATAGAATTTTACTTCCTCCTGGAGTAACCCCTTAAACCTAACCAATACTCTTAACCTATTCATTATTACACCACGATTGCTATTTTGAACATGGTTCAAAAGGTTAACTGCTTGTCAAAAGTAACGCCAAGGATTTTTACTGTGTCCGAAACCTGCAAAGGAACACCTCCCAAGGAAACTCCCAAGGGTCCATTACTAAGAAAGACTGCATTTGAAGAGGGGTAAAAATTAACAAGTGAGCACTTTCTTCGATTCAACTAAAGCCCGTGATCGTCAGCCCAGAGCCTAACCCTCAACAAATCAGCATTGATCTGCTGCATTGCCAAAGGAAGACTGTAATGGAGGATATGACAACACAAGCTGAGTGTCACCAGCGTAGGAGTAAAGGGAACAGAATGATAACTCAAGATTAAGATCCGCAGTATACAAAAGAAACATAATAGGACCTAAGCAGCTACCCTAAGGAACCCCTGACTCCTTGAGAGCAATCCCTGAAAGACGATCATTCACCCTGGTTACCTGCGTTCTGTCGATCAAATAAGAGCGAAACCACATTGTTGAAACCTGATCAAAACCGTAGTAATGCAGCTTAGCCAAAATCATATAAAATTTCACTGAATCGAATGCATTTGAGAAATCAAGAGCAACTAAACTACTATAGAAATTCTTATCCCTGGCGGAAAAAAGTTGGTTTGTTAAACTTAGTAGAGCAGGTGTCGTACTGAAACCCTTCTTGAAACCAGAGTGACTATCGGGCATAATACCACTGTACTACAGGAAGGAAACCAACTGATTTGTTACAATTCTTTCCAATACCTTAGACAGAACTGGTAAAACGGAAATAGGCCTAAGCTCAGACACACTTGTAGGATTACTGTTTTTGGGAAGAGGTATGACCAGGCTTTTTTTCCATCCAGAGGGGAATTGGCCAGAGGAGAGAGAGAGATTAATGATATGGGTGATAGCCCCGATACAGAAAGGGCTAACTGCTCTGACCATGTTGATTGAAATTCCGTTAATGCCAAAGGCTGCTGTGGAGATACTGTTGATAATGTTTTTTACCTCACTCTCGCTCACCTGCCGAAACTGAAATTTATCTTGCACATTTTCGCAAGTAGCGTGCTTATAAAAAGCGAGCCTTTCCGGGTTCACACTGTTATCGCCGCCCAAGCCAGCAAAGTAGCTGTTAATTTCATCCGGGGAAATATTCACCGATACAGAACCGCCAGCAGTGCCTACCTTTAGATCTCCTACGCGCAAGGTTGCCCAGAAAGATTTTGAGTCACTGCACTTTAACTTTGACGCAACATGATCTTTTGTGATTTTCTAACGGCGTAATTGAGTTTATTGCGTGCGCTACAGTATATCGCTTTCGCAAGTGCATCATTACGACAAAGTAAATCTTTTTTTAATAGGTTTTTTGTGCGTGTCAGAAGCATTATTTCTGAATTTCGCCAGGGCGCCGTCCTTTTGGTCACACGCTTTTTTACCAATGGAGCACATGCATCAAATACCTGTGTAATTCCCGCGGTTAACATATCCACAGCATCGTCAACATCACTCTGAAGTTCAACTCTATGCCATTCAATGTAGAATCTTACACTATGTACACTTCCGGGCTTGGGTGTAACCAGGATTGGTAAATTTCCCTTTAAAAAATTTACTAATACTATGGAAACGTTACTATCCATATCAAACTGTCTCAGGAAATACATTGGTGCAATGTTAATTACAAACATGCACTCAGTACAAAAAGAATAACACGTTCCAACCAATAACTGGTTTTGTCGAAAAGTCTTGTGCCGGAAAAGACCAACTACCTCGATAGCTTGTAATACCTGTGGTACTGAAGTATAAATGATTGCCTGTTGTAGTTCACCATTTCAAAACTTATGAATTCAGGAGGAAAATTAGATATTCATTTAATTTAATAATAACAATTATTTACATTAATTAAACAATTAAATACGTTATAAGTCATTTAATAGGTGTTTTGTCCGATTCCGATCATATATTAGTTTGCGTTTTTAAACACATATGCGACAGAATTCGTCAAATAGAAAATAATAGACTCCCTTAAAGTAAGGGCTCTGTTGCATATTAGTCAAACCCTCGCCCTGCGAATGAGATACTCAGGTTAGAGTAATGATTGAGCAAGTACTTTTTGTAATTACATCATTAACTTATACCTTTCACATACATACATACGTATATACCTGTACACACACACACACACACACACACACACACACACACACACACACACACACACACACACACACACACACACACACACACACACACACATACATATATATATATATATATATATATATATATATATTATATAACAATTTTGGGATTTTAGGTTCAACAATTTCGACAATCTAGAAACATATCATATACAAATTCAAATCTTTAATAGTTTTATTCATAATGTGCATTTTAAGGATTTTAAATAATTCCGACTCTAAGTCATTATTACTTATGTATATATTTTCTTGATCGAGGCAACACAGCAAACACTACTACTACACTGAAAATAAGTTACACCGAAAGTAAATTGTAATAGTCCAAATTAGTTATTCTTCACTTAAAAAGCCTTTTCAGACATAATATGTATACATTTGTTTTGTCTTAAAAACAAAGAAAACTCTACTAGAACCTTTAAACATATTTTACTCAAATTAAGAATGCTTCTGAATGCCCTAAACCTAAAATATTATCCAATAGCATTTATTTTCTTCTTCCAGTGGTCATACGTTATTTTCAGGACAGCTTACTATACCATTTAGATAGAATATGCCAATAATAACATACCCGTTATGCAAAATTAAATCGCTTGTAAAGTCGCAGGTGACTGCTAATTATTAATATAATATGAATAGTCTATTATAACCAGACCAACACATATCGACAGAGGAATATGGCTTAACATCAATAGTTAAGTATAATTCATTATTTATTTGATTTATTGTAATTAAACTACCATCTTAATTAAGGAAGAACGCTTAGGTGTTATAAGTTACAGTAACTTACATTGTAACTTAAAAATTACATAAAGTAATACAAAAATAAAGTCTTTCCTAGTAGTTAATATATTTAGTTATTATAATTACTATTTTTTAAACATATATTTTTCTTTCTCCATTCTGCTTTTTTTGGAGGTGAAGTGTAAATTTTTAACCTCGAGTATCCTATGGTTCCTAAATAATCCGAGCATAATATCTAATATACTTGTTTTGCTTCAAAATTTGCTTCCTAAGTGAAGAATTTATTATTTTAAAACCTTTTTAACTGTGATTCTAAAATAGATTCAATTTAACCGTTCTAGAACTTCGTAACGGTAAGGGATTTCATTAAGACAAAAGAATACATAAATAATATCATTAATGATTACTTTTGACATTGATTTTGCAGAAAGAAATAGGCCTGAAAACCTGTACATAACATTAGACAGCAATTAGTTTGCAACGAGGATAACTGGATAACTATACCAACCTAATACCAATCTAATAAGATTCATTATTATGACTTTGTCGGATTACAAATTAAATAAAATCTGATAGTTTTTTAATGAATCTTTAACAGAAACCATTAAATCCTGATAAAGTTACAGACTGTACTTTGCTATATCCTCATGAACGAAGATATCGGCCTAATTGGGGCAGTAGTTTCTAAGCCCTTAATTGTGTTGAAGCAGCCAATTACGGTACCCTAGGGCTTATTTCTCTTACACATTGTACAGAGACACCCGGAGTGATAAAACACATAAAAATAAATGTTATCCGTGTGGAAAAAGTCTATTTAACTGTTATCCAATATTAAATTCGCCGTGTAATTTTGAAACTCACAATATGAATAAGACTGTAAACTGTTACGGATATTCTAACATAAAAACAAACTTTAAACTATACATTTACAAAAAAACCATAAGAAATAGTTGTAAATTAAACTATCAATAAATTAATAATGGCTTACATCAAGTATTTTCAATCTTGAGCGTTGTGCTTACCTTAGTTCTTCATCATTTTATGTGGGCAACACAAGTAGTAATACTTCAATTTGTAGGTTGGTTTAGTATATTTGCAGGATTTTAAACTGAATATTTTATACTTTAAGTGCACGTTTTATTTTACCTCAAATACCTTTTATAACATTTATTGACTACATTTTTACCTCTAGTAATATGAATCAGTTTTTTTAATAAATCAATGAAACATAAAACGAAATAAAATAAATTTTTTATTAAAATTTATAAAAGATAGTCACTTAGAGCTGGCATTGGTATGATAGACATACAGAGGTATATGGTTGAAAATTACGTTAACAACTGAAGTTTTTATAGTTACTTACAGGTAATTAAGAAGATAACTGATTACAAATTGCCAACATCCATGTTTTTTTAAATTCTGCCAATGCTTGAGAATCACTTTTCACATTAATTTGGTGTTCCTGAGTATAGTCTGTTCCTGAATAGGTCATTCACATCGATTTTAATTGGATATCTTGTCAACATAAAATCTTTAATTACTAGTTCACAAAATAACAACTTCTTTAGGTTTACTGTAAACTACTACACTCTTATACTAATATGCATGTTTATTAAATCTTCCATACAATATAAATATATAACTAAGTATATAAAGAAATATATGGGTATATCATAATAAGATTATTATGTATTAACTATAATCTACAGCATTACTACTGGGTACTTTTCAATTTTCAATTTACAAAATTGGTTTTATACTTTTATATATAAAAATTGTTAGTCATAGATGTATGGTTTAGCTAAAAATGTATTACTTTTTAATGATGTGTATACATAGAAGTATCAGTTTATGTATTGTTCAAATTAAATTTTTTACTAGAATTAGCAATTAGAAGAATTATGTTATATAATATGAATACTACATACGTACAGCATTTTATTTGTAAATTTTGCGTTACTTATCAACAAATTAATGGCAATTATAATATACCTGTAGGGCAGTTCCTATTACTAAAATGATCGACTTTGATATGATAATAGTTACACCGGCGGCGTGCAGCAGAGTTAATGAGCACCCGCTCTGACTGACGTCACCTTGCTGTGCTGGGCAATTTTTTATTACGTCCTGGCTTTATACGTGCAGATTCTTGACGCTTCATATAAATCATATCCATTTGAATATGTATTATTTCACCTTACTTCGGGTTATATTTTACTTGTTATTAAATTATACATTTGAGTTAAACCATGGGGCAATTTAATTTATGTCCCCTTGACTATTGTCACGATATCTCGAGAAAGAGTTGACTTAGAGACTTTATTTAAAATTACATGAAGTTGTATTTCTAAATTTTAGTCAAACGTGAAATTAATCAGTTTAATATAAAAAAAGGAACTCCTTAAGGGACAATTATCAATTATGGAGAAATAGATTTAATAAAATACCATAAATACCAAACTGTTATTATTAGATAATCCTAACGATCGAAACCGGGTTGCCCGAAGGAACTGGAAGATTTCAATTTTGAACGTCTGTTGGAACGTATATCGTAGGTGATAAGTGCTTTTAAACTGCTTTTCACCATTTAAAATGTGACACATCTTGCATTATTGCTACAAACTAATACTTTACAGATTGGTATGTATTATAAAATTCTAGGTACGTATTACACATTATTGCCGAATATAAAAAACATTCATAGATAAATTAAACAGCTGTAATTTTATATATAATATACTACAGTGCTTGTTCATAACAGAAGAATATTCAATACCAAAGCACTATTTAAATTATAACTTTAATAGTAATATTTCAATATAAAACAATTAAATTAGTATTTTATTATTATTATTATTACTATTATTATTAATTTATTATTAACCATTATTATTACAATGGTTATAAATACAGTACTTTGTCTAGTTAGACTGCTGCAACAATATTTTAACGAGTATCACTTTCACAAACTAATGAATTACTAGCCCATATGAATAGTCTGGACTACAATGTGAATCAAATCATCGGTGGAATGCATAAAGGTAAATAGTTACTACATACCGGATTGTGTTAAACGAAATAACCGTCAGATACTATAGGAAAAATATCTTATTTTTTATTTTCTTTATGTCACCTTACTTCTGGTTATATTTTACTTGTTATTAAATTATGCATTTGAGTTAAACCATGGGGCAATTTAATCTATGTCCTCTTGACTATTTTCACGATATCTCGAGAAATAGTTGACTTAGAGACTTTATTTAAGATTACATGAAGTTGCATTTCTACTTAGGCAAAACTGAGATAGACGACGGGGCATTTAACTTCATCGAATTTGGCGGTGAGCGAACATTGTAAATAAATGTCAAGGGTAACCTTGCCAACAGATTAAATAAATTTGTAAAATTTAGAATAACTACCGTTACACGTAAAACATCATGACTTCGTGACTTTGTAAGCAGCGTATTATTTAAACATTGCTGTGAAACTCATCTTAATGAAACATTGTGAATGTATCGTGTTGCTAGATTGTGTTCTTGAGTATCTTGAGTTTGTGTATGTACATTCTGGGATTAGGATGAGTGCCTTTGACGGTTCACTCAGTATGCTGGCACAAATTCTCTTTCTTCTTGAGACATTATACACATTTCTTATATGTATAAATGCCGGTTTGTCGGCCTGAATTATAAAAAAATTGAATAAATAGCAATACTTAAGTTTTTGTATTCAACCACACGTGAAACGTGGTGTGGCGTACACCTGCTTCGTAATTAAAACTCTTCTATAGTATTGTATATTGCATTATTTTACTGTATATAGAACACTAAACATGTACTATTTCTATCAAACGAAACAGAACTTGTATGAACATAAAGTGAAAGAGTTACAATATATTCAACAAGCGATTTATTGTTATACCAAATAATCGTACTAAATCAGTTTAAACTCATCAGTCAGCGTAATCCATGAATAGCACAGAGTGTGCAACTGCATCCGAACACTTAAGATGAATATTGCTGATTCCTGATAGTGCTGAGCATTAATCTAGCTTGTTATCAGCACAAGTGAACAATGCTCGCCTAAGCCACTTAGTCTGCTAAGCTTATCTACTGTAACAGTTCTCTTGCTGTCAACGCCTGAAGATAAATGCATCAGTTCATTCACTAACTTAGTAACAGCTACTTAAGTGATAACTCGTCCCCTTTATAATGTATTAGCTTTCGATTTGTATCATTTAACATTTTCGAGTCAGAAGTTATGAATTAATTATTCAGACTTTTCAATAAAACAGGATAACTAAAGCTTTTTATAAAGGGAGCTTACCTTATGGAAACGTGACTAATTTACATTGTATTAATTATGTGCCAAACATTTTGTTTATAATCTGTACACTGTTACAAAACAGTGTATCCTCTCCATCACCTTTGCAAATTGCCTTTTCCTTAACTGTTATTTTAATCTCCAGCTATTAGCATGTCTGTAAGAATCATTGTAGGAAATAATGAATCAAATAGTAAAATAATCATGATACTTTAGAAGACATGCTTTTTTGTTTCCTTGCAGTAACTTATTTTATTCAGTACAAAATTGAAAAAAGCATATAGAAATTCTTTAAAGTGCTTGCTAATTGAAATAGCCTTAGGGTACATTTAATTAGGTAATTAGTTCTTTAAATAGGTAAGTGTTGTCTACAAGGTTGTAGGTACTTAGAGACGCCAGCTCTTTTCTTTTAATTTAAAGTTGTATCGGATATCAAGTAAACCACTTATTGTTCCATATTGCAGAAATTATTTAATAACAATGACGTTTATTGAAACTCACGTGTTTAAAATAATTCAAATTACACTTTGTAGATTTGAAAATTGCTCACCCTTTTTCTTTCTCTTACTTACTTTCTCAAACCAAAACCTCGAGCAAGTAATAACGAAAAACGCTAGTATATACTGACATTAATCTACCATGTACTTCCAAACTTACAGGGAAGTAAGTCCTGCAAAGTTTACCACAGAAGAGGTAAATCAGTTAACATCATTGGTAAGTGATCACAACTGCCCACAACCTCAGTTTTTATTGGCGATCGGTTCATATCGAGCTGGAACCCATATGATACACAGCATTAAATATTGCCTTGACACCATTACGATAACGGGATAAAGGGTTTATTTCATACGAATGTTGATTCTAGCTTCAATTCGACTTCATTTTAATGCTTTAATGCAGCGCCTGACATCTGATGCTGGTCAGACTAGACTCTATGTTCTATCATATAAAATAAACCATTCCCACCATAGCTACCTTGTGTGTAGAAAGCTCGGTTGCGCAACCGTGCTTAGAGGTCATTTCAGTATAATCCTAGTGCACTCCATTTTGCATCTGATGAGATAATGAGAATTCCAAATCATCTAAAATACATTATATTTTATAATCTATGTAACTCTGATGTCGAAACATTATAAATTGTTCGTTTTGAACTTTGTCTTAATATTTTTGAAATTACTATTTATTTTGAGGGCTATGGATCTATTTCAGGGGGAAAAACTGTCGTTTGACGTCATTAAACATTAATTGACGCTTTTTCAAATCTCTTCTGACAAACAGCTCCAGATTCAGGAGTCATGTCTGTAGCAGCATCAGAATTCAGATGCTGCTTCCAGTGGAAGGTGAACTGGAGGTAAACTCAACACTCGTATTAATCAAGTATTATTAGGAAAATAGTGTTATTCAATTAAGGTGTAGAGCTTAATAAGAATTGTAAAATAAATCAGTTTTACGACAGTAAAAGAAATAATGATGATTTTTTTCAACATACGCAACGGAATATCTAAGGAGCCGATAGAAAATCCTTACCAAACTGACTGTACCTAACACTTAGCTCCGAAATCAATACAGTTATTAATATGATTAAGATAAAACTATGCACCATGGTCTCAAGCATCTATAGCTATCGCTCAGAAGGACATAAAGATATTAAAAGGATTTTAAGAAATAAAATTTTTTTCCTAAGGAGGATTTCTTCTGAAAGTTATGACAACTATAAAGTTTAACTATTTAGCCGATTTAGTCTATTAATTACTCTAAACTTGATTAAACTCTTAAAACAAGTGAAAGCATCCGTGTAATACATTGTTTTCCAAAATATACGGCAAAAATTATAGACAGTAAGGTAAACTTTTGTAAGGATCACTTAAAAGAGTTGACAAAATGACAGACCGCAAAAACGCAGTTTCTTACCGCGTGATGAGCCCTTCAGCATTAATTTCAGACCTATAAAAACTCGACCCTTTACAGCCCTGTGGTGTGGACTTACAGTTATAACAGCCCAGTTTATCTCTGCTCTGCATTCATGTTTCAACCCTGCTGATAAATTTTATGATTTATTAATGAAAAATTAATCTTTACAGATAGAAAATTGTTGCAATTTATTGTTCTAAATGTACAGTATTAAAAGTAAGTTGGTATAACCAAACATTTCAATGAAATTACAATTATACAGTATTAAGGAAGGCATGATTTTCTTCTAGTTGGAAAACCATAAAAAATAGTTAAGAGCCTATAAGTAGTTACAATAATTTAGTAAGTTCCGTGTGTGAAAATCAAACGATTATGAGGACAAATCAATTTTTTTCGGACTCTCCAACGTTTAGTTTTAGGGGACAGTGCCGAGGAGTGCAGACTTATTGTAATCTGTATTTTGTAGTTCAGTTGTAATAACTAGTGTTGTGATTTTAATTATGCGTGTCACGCTCTGGTATGATTTGTTTGTTTTACCCTAAACTATAGTATGTGTTAGGTTAGTTAAAAACTTTGAAAGAGATCAGATTGAGGATTTAAAAACGAAGTGTTTCTGATTTATTGAATGATTTTAAAAGTAACCAACTAAGCCATATACAGCTCAGTAAGTTTTTTTTATCTCATTAAATTTATTTTACTTTTAATATGGTAATATAAATCAATAATTCTTTCTGGTAATCCACATGCAAACAAATATAAGTAATCGTAATACTAACATCAAAATTATATTTTTTAAATACAATTTTGAATTCATAAATGTTTAGGAGAATTTATAATATTATAAGAAAATCCTCTAATATGGAGAAAGTTTACATGTGATATATAAGCAGTAAACCATCTTTTCTGCGTATTTTCTGCCTGTATATTACATATTATTTTAGTATTTACGTAACAAAACCAATTCAACTAGAAGAGCTATCGCCTATATCGCGATTTATATTCTGAAGTGACTGTTCTCAGTTACTCTTGTGATGTATTTGTAAAACTGCTGTAACCCAAATTAATGGAAACAAAGTATCAGTAAACAAGTATTCACAGTGGTTTTATAGGTGTTGTATCATGCGTGCCAATGTAATATCGAGTAACTGCGTAGTAGCCACGCAGTTGAAAATGGAAAAGTGATGTCTAATTTCGAACCCTGTTTATGTTTGGTTTATTGTTTCTTACATATGTGTAGGTTTATTGTGTAGGTTTAGACGAACTAAAACATACAGTAGTCCACTGGGTATTATTATAGTTAATTGCGTGATGGAGCCGCTAGATTAAAGAAAATATCACCATAATTCAATAAAATAAATACTTAATTGAATGCATATAATTTTAAATTTCATACACCGGAATTATAATTAAATTTGAGTTTGTATTCAGACTTGAAGATAACGTCTTTGATGTTGAAAGGCCTGGCGTTATAAATTTAAAATTAATGGTCATTTCACTATTATTTTACTGCATTATTGTTTTCAACAAAAATAGCTTCTCTTCCTTCAATTACATTATCATCGTGTATGTAAATATTAATTATTTTATAATAAACCGACATTCTATGTCATCAATGTACCTACTTGTATTTTACAATGTACACTCATTTTACGCATTCTAATAATATAATAATATTGATACAGTTTATAAACCTTTAGATACTCGATCAAACTAAATTGCTAGAAAATCCTCTTATAATAGTGCATTGTACCTGGAGAGTTGTTAGTATTCCTGCAGTAGTAGAGAACTTACTAAACAATCCAATGAATTGAAGTGTCTAAGCAATGCCGTGCAAGTATCACATCTTACTTTGGTGAGATTTGAAGTGGAAATCACAACTCTAAACTGTGACAAAGCTTAAAGAATTAACTTTTAAGTATTTACACTCTTATTCAGTCCGCCTGAACCATACACGAACGTTTAGGGAATGTTCACTTGTCATTTGGACTAGGTGGGCTAGGTGACATCCTTAATGAAATAAACTATAATAAATAAAATTGCAACAAAAATTAATAAATACTATTAGTTTTCTTCTTTATAAAAATTATATTCGTACCGTTAAAATAATGTTAATGTACCTAAATAAACATTTAAAAGTGTTCTTATAATATTCACGTTAATATTATGTATCATGTATCTTACACCTCGTTCTACACGAATTTAAAACATGAAATCAAGTTTCATGTATTTACTGACTAAAAATATTAATCTTTTTTAATATAAATTTAGATTCCGCAAATTGTATTTTAATGAAAATCACAATAAAAATAAATTAAAAGAGAAATCATAAGCACGCTGGAGATATATAAATAAATGACCAGTAAACATTTTAAATAGTAATGTTTGTATGTAAATTAAAAAATGTATATTTTATTAAATTAGGTTGCATGTGAGTGTTTGTCTTATAATTTTATCTTTCAATTTGAAAAATACTAACTGAAAATACCAGTATCATTGGATTACGTCAAAACTAAATTTTCTTACACCAATCACATTTATTTTTGTGTGCTCCATCACTCCCTACGTCCACTGTACAATCTTGTTGTAAGTGAGATAGCTCTCGGGAATGGTAGTTAGCTGTTTAATCAAAATTAAGCCCTTAGTAGCACCTGCCCCAATTAGGTCGACGCGTTAGTTCCAGGTAATGTTATAATCTATACCCGTTCAGCAGTGCTAATTGTTTTTACCTAAATGTGTATTACTTTTACACCATAAATACGATAGTGAATTTTAAAATTTTTAATCTAATTAGCTTAGCAAATATCACTAATATGCTTTTAACTTAACGGTTTATTGACTAACTTACTACTATTAGATTACCTCAAGGTGAGTGATCTTTATGGAAATAAATTGTGGTCACCAAAAGTCCATCCTCGCTGGTGCACAAGATCCGCTAGTACGTACCCTATAATTCGGCTGGCGGCGTAAACATCAATTGCAAATGAAATTATTCGAAAGAAGCGCTATTATAGAAGGTCTATTATCTGTACAATCCATCTGGTTTCAAAGTTTCTATGTATTACCTTCAAAATAAGCAATCTAGGAAACATATTTATTACTGGAATAATGCTATAAAATAATTAAAGATTTAAAGATAGTTATAGCAAAT
Organism: Homalodisca vitripennis; assembly: GCF_021130785.1. Classification (NCBI taxonomy): domain Eukaryota; kingdom Metazoa; phylum Arthropoda; class Insecta; order Hemiptera; family Cicadellidae; genus Homalodisca; species Homalodisca vitripennis. The sequence goes on along the minus strand of NC_060210.1, from coordinate 112,169,960 downwards.
TCTTACATTTTAACCCAATCAATTTTCGTATCAGGGGTATGACGGTGGAGTTCAAGTTTACTTCGATATTTAGCTTTACACAAAATAATAGTAGAGAATAGTAGCAAACTGTTTGTTACGAGTTAAGTTAAATAATTAAAAATAGCATTTTCACGTTACGGAAGTAAAGAGTGGTAAATAACTCAGTAAAATAAGGCAAAATAAGGATGCAACCTCGGAATGAAAGATAATAAGCTAAAAATTTGGATACGTCTTTATTTTGATGGTATAAAAATTACCTCAAAAGTCTCATATAATCACGTGTACGCGACGTAAGATATTAAAGGTCAAACTTCACGAAAATAAGTTTTTTGCAAATATCTCGTTTCCCTTACGCTAAATGACTTTGAAGGTGGTTAGAGAAATTGTAGAACGGAAAATTCTCTTCAACTGTTGTCTGAAGTATTTTTATGTACGTTCAACCCTTTTTGAGATACAGCGCAAAGAATAGGGGACCGCTTACCTGTATATACGATAATGCGAGGTCATCCAGTAGAATACAATAAATAAATGAGTTATATTGTTAATTATTCACTTCATATTATTATTATTACTTAATACTATTGTTATTGTTATTATTATTCAATTTTTATTATTATATATTATTTTCATATACCATATTTATAGATATTAATTATACATTATATATTCTCTAAATAATACTTATTTTAATGCTTTTTTTATTCTCGTACCAAGCTTTAGATAAAATATTTGACTCTGTGTCAAGAAAAGAAATAATGAATGACCCAACCTTAGTTGCAATTATTATATCAGTCAAATACTTCTCCCTCAATTTACAAATGATAGTCTTATCATCCGGTACGTACTCGGTAGGAATATCTTTCAACTCTTTTAATGTAAATAGTGAATTATTACTATTTTCTATATAAAAAAATCTCTTTCATGGCCTGTGTGATGTTATCATCTTTGTGATGCTTTTTATCAGTAGGTATTCGATTTAAAAAATGAGAGTAGCAAATAGCATGATATTTAGCCTCAGGAGCTACCAAGTCATGTTAAAAAAGTATACGATTTTTTACTAATTTTCCAAACAAGTCGCCTCTTTCTTCAGCTTTCGTCTTCAGCTTCCAGCATTTAATATTCGTCGAAACGTTATTGTTAAAATCAAGAGTACTTTCTTTACTGAAGGTTCGTTTATACTTTTCTCTTTTTCTGCGACTTCATCAGCTACTTGACCACAAAACAAGCAAGATGTTTTGAAATCAAATACCTCTTCTCGTTTTTTACGAAGTGGACTTTTTGCAGTTGGAGTTTCATCGTCTTCTGCACGTCGCTTCGATGCAGCAATTGAATTTTTACTTATATACACCTTTAGACAATCCACATGCACCTTCACAGAAGTCAAAGTATTTAAATAATTTATACGACCGTAATTTCTGTCAATACTTGCAGTTTTTAATGTTTGTAAACCACGCACAACACTCACAGAAGCACTTTCTGATATTAATGTATTACAAATAAAACAACAATCAGCCATTTCAATTAAAAGATACACTCAAAATCGTACTCTGTTAATGCTAAGATGTCGTTTTCAACTAACGGATAAAATAAATTTTTATCGGTATAGAAATACTAACACAGAGAAATACCCTACCATTCCCATCATCAAGTAAAATATCTCACCACCACTACTGTATACCGTACTGTATAGAAATTCCAAACTCATTCGTTACGGTGTGTAGAAAGTACAAAAACCGGTCATATATAACATTGGAGCATCTGCTACAGCTTCGCAGAAACAGCAAACGTCGACCAAGAGATTTGTATTTCGAGATATAATATTCATAGTAATATATTAATATGGACGAAAAGTATTTCTTTTAATATTGTGTATTTGGTAAAAATAAAATAAGTATTATTTAGAGAATATATAATGTATAATTAATATCTATAAATATGGTATATTAAAATAATAAATAATAATAAAAATTGAATAATAATAACAATAGTATTAAGTAATAATAATAATATGAAGTGAATAATTAACAATATAACTCATTTATTTATTGTATTCTACTGGCTGACCTCGCATTATCGTATATACAGGTAAGCGGTCCCCTACTCTTTGCGCTGTATCTCAAAAAGGGTTGAACGTACATAAAAATACTTCAGACAAAAGTTGAAGAGAATTTTTCGTTCTACAACTTCTCTAACTACTTTTATCCCTATCGAGCGATGAATAAAACTGGTTTCCTCCAAAATAAGCTCTCCACCACACCGGTTATTTTGTACACTGGCTTGCAATGTATTTCTTTTCTTGTATTGTTCTCCATTTATACTGAACACAAATATAGTTATATTTTTGGGAACAAGTTACGAAGTTGGTAAATTTGGATTAAATATATATCTCAAATAAATTCCTATCATACAAGAGAGGTAACACAGCCATCATACTAAAATAAGATATCAAGGAAGCTTTTTATTATTCTCGTAATTTGATGAGTTCATTATCTTTAAAATCATCTCTAAGAAAACCCGCTGTGCGACACATTAAATATTTGTCTTAAGTGTTTCATTACCGCGCCACATTTTCATTAGTATTAAAATTGGAAAACTAGTCCAGATTTGAGTAATTTAAATTTGTTACTTATGCATTCATTATAGCCTTTTAATATAAGTTTGTAATTCTGCATGGTATCAGTTTCTTCAGGATTAAATGCAGCGAAATAACTCATAAATGACACTTTATATTTGTGTTCCTTTATATTTTTGAAGTAGGTGAGAAATATTGGACAAAACCACATACCTGCACTCTAAACTGTTGTATTGTTTTACGATAGAATGTACTTAGTCCTAGGTAGGACATATTATGTAAAAGTAAAAAAAGGGAATATGAAGAAGGATATTTATAAAAAGATTACGATATAGCATAAGGTTTGGTAATTATAATCGTAAAAGTTCCAAATGTTACTATTTTCTTAGTAAATTTATTCAATTACATTGTGTTTTACTTTTATATTCAAGTATAAATGATAGTTTTTTTATCTCCTTTATACGTATTCATATAAAGTGAGATAAAGTGTTACTAATAATGAACGTTACTGTTGCCCTCTTAATTGTGAGTACTATGTGTGGTAATCATACAGCAAGCAAGTTCTATGTGAACTCATTCAATTTCTTATTTTCAGTTCACAGACATTTCAGAGACAGAATAAAGGATTTTTTAAAATTTTTTGTAAACATGAATTATGGAAAAATGATTCTCAAAATACATATCACTACATATGTCACTCTGATAGAGATATGAACGTACTCTGTACCCTTATGATTGTATTAAGTGCTATAAGTGAATTTTAAATATGCCCCTTCCTACTAAATTGTTATTCCAACTATTAATACATTATAGTTCAAACCTTTGCTATACCTTAAAACAATATTCCGGCAAGGATAATTTTAGAATAAGTGAGAAAACAGAGACAGGATGTTTTTAAAATGTAAGAGGTTTCAGAGGGCATATATTGAGTGAAAGGAATGGGCTCATCTGTATATCCCTTAATACAAACGCTCCGCAGCTTGTAAGTATTTACAAAATATTCACCTAATTCTATACACCGTATCTAACGGCTTTTCATTGCTATATGACATTTTGAGGTTAAGTCAGTATAAATCACAGTAAATATTACATTTACAACTGGTTAGCTTACTTCTCGTATATGAATATCAAACGGAATAGACAAAGAATCTTTAATGAATTGAAATAAAAATAGATCAGGGTATCGTTACTCTAGATCGGCAATAAAATTTAAAATAAGGACTGGTTATTCCTCATGATAATGCATTGGATTTTACTTTCGGTTTGTCATACAATAATTTAGTCAGGCTCGTTCACACGTTTCAACATATTTTTTGTTATTATGTTTTTACCTTTGCTTGTGGAACTACTTGAAAAGAAACGGTGTAAAATTATCTCTCGACACAAATAAATATCGTATATTTGCTACTGTTTTAGTTTTAAAAAACGTAAACTTTGTAGTGGTAGGAGTTTCGTTAATATGACAATGAATGGCATAATATTAAGATTGTGTCATGAAATATAAAAAACCAATTATTTTCACGTGGGTTCATCACGAAGTTCCAATGAAAAGGAAAAAAAACATTCCATTTTCTATACACGACAGACCAAATGAAAATGATTTATCCACTAAATTTTTTTACGCAAAATAATTTACAATTTAACGTGATTTTTGCAATAAAACTTTTTGAAATTTAAACATTGTAACGACAGTCACATAATCATCATGTTAACAATATAACAAAGACTTTACATTAACTACAATTGGTATAGAACAAGTTGAAAGCATGGTAGTAGATAGAACAGTAATACCTTACTGTGACAGATATATTAGTTGAGGATTATTATAAAATCAACTTTAGACTGGACGGACTGTGTTGTTAGTACTTGTAAAAAGAGATTTGTGACTATTTATTCTCTTTAATGATTTTTATATTCTACTTCACTTGATGTAGCTCTGAGATTAGTGATAAGACTATGGCTTTGAGTAATAAACTTCAATAACGTCAAGATCAATGTATAATGTTTTTACAAGATTTAAGAGGAAACTCATTTTGAAAACTAAATTTTACAATTTGTGATTTGAGAAAGCTTTTTATTTTAATCTTTATATTCCATTTTCAATTATGTTTCTTTTATATTCCTAAAATTATACAGCAAACATATTTTATTTTCACAAGTAATGAAGAGAGCTCAAGAAAAAACCTGATTGGGATAATCTATGTTACGAATTCCTTAAAATGCCACTATATACTCTATATCATTGGTATTAGCAGCTTGCCGTTCTTGAATTTCCCTTCCATAATTGATTTTACGGTCAATAACTAATAAGATAGAAACTTTTGAGACAAACATTATCAAAATAGTTGAATTTTGCTCCAGTTCACCTTCCTCCATTAAGTTAAACTTATGGAATTTGACGCTGTTACGTACTGGACTCCTAGAACATGGAGTCATGTTTCTCTGAATAGATCCAAAAAAAGTCAGTGACGAAGAAGCTAAAGACAAACTCTAAATATCGTTTTTATATTAGATACATGTAGACTATTAAATATAAAAATATAGGGTAATTTAGCTGAGGAGACAATCTCATTGTCCTATCATGTGCATACTTGAGTGCACTGTGATGTTTCTGACACGATCTCTAAGCACGGTGGAACAAAGTTTTATACGCATAACGTAGCTATAGTGGAAAGTGCTGATTCGATGTGAATGTAGAATTTAACTGCAGTTCACCTTCCTATTCCTGTATCAAATGAAAATAATGAACATCTTTGAATTTAAAATGAGAGTGACTACTCATCATCAAAAGAAAGTGTTACGTGTTTAAAATTAAATTCATTGCATAATTTAAACACAGAGTTTAGGACCCCTTGAGTATATTGACTGGTATAATTTATATGAAATTACATGTGTTGTGATGTTATGAGAAAATATAAATATAGCATCTATTTATATTTATTATGCAGGTTTGTATTATGCACACGTTTATTTTACTGTACACATTAAATCTATTGTTGCCTGGATTAGAACTTGACATATGATCAGTTATTTGAACCAAACAATGAACAATGACGCCGGAACAAGATTCCCAATATTCCTTCCAATGATTCCATATTAAACCATGCATCAAGCTATTGTTGGAGTTGATTGTATTTGCATCGGAAACACATTCACTCTGTTAACAATGATAACATATTTAATAAAACAAGTAATTTAGTTGACACAAATTGCAGTTATCCCTTGTTTCCTTTGTATTCATATGGTGAAGTTAGAATGTAAGATAAGCTAATGTAAAATTGTACTTGCTTTGACTTTTTAAGTATAAAGTCTTAATTTTATCTATCTTTCAAAATTATAATGATTATTTCTAAGAGATTAACGAAATGAAACATTATTATCTATTAAATAGGATTTTCTATAACGCAATAGTTTCCTTTAATCTAAAAGCCTAATTTCTACAAAAATAAAAAAAAACAATTATGGTTGCCTGTAAAGTCGGTTTTACGGGCGAAGATTTTACGTGACAACGTCTTTTTCTCGGTAGAATATTTATTGATATGAATATTATTAAATTGCACAATAGGAACAAGGAATTGAATGAAAATAAGAATTGCACAAATTTTAACTATAGAAATATATTTTGTTTACTAAAACATTGTACATAATTTGAAATTAATTAAAATTTTTTATTGTAAATGGTAAAGTTGAATAAAACATTTACTAAAATTGGAATTTGAAATTCTTGCTAAACACAGTTAAATTCTAACTCCGCGCGTGGTGATTGGTCGGTTTAGTTCGTTTGTTTGGTCGCACTGTTATGACAGGTTAGAGGTTATAATTTGTTATTTTAAATGTTTGACTAGCAATACGCGCTGTTTCTTCTCAATCGACTGAATTACGATTGATTGCAGAGTGATTTAAACTAATAATTTACTTAACACTATCAACATTTGTCAATAGTATGACATAACCTATAAACTCAGTTTCTCAACTTTTGTGTCAATCTAACAATTAATCAATCAATCATAGTTTACGATAATGAAATATCAGTGTACAATTATTTACCTTTATTGTTGTAGTTGTTGTAAATGACGAATCTAAGCACTCCACATTTTCACGAATAAACATAGTTATCTGCTTTATCCCGTGCGGCGGACCCACAGTTATCTGCTTTATCCCGTGCGGCGGACCCACAGGACGGGCATCGTAACGTTACCGGGCGTTACACTTTTTCATGAGTGACTCCGAGCCGCAACCTAATTTAAGACGTTGTCACGTCAAAAATTATGGTTGCCTGTAAAGTCGGTTTTACGGGCGAAGATTTTACGTGGCAACGTCTTTTTCTCGGTAGAATATTTATTGATATGAATATTATTAAATTGCACAATAGGAACAAGGAATTGAATGAAAATAAGAATTGCACAAATTTTAACTATAGAAATATATTTTGTTTACTAAAACGTTGTACATAATTTGAAATTAATTAAAATTTGTTATAGTAAATGGTAAAGTTGAATAAAACATTTACTAAAATTGGAATTTGAAATTCTTGCTAAACACAGTTAAATTCTAACTTCGCGCGTGGTGATTGGTCGGTTTAGTTCGTTTGTTTGGTCGCACTGTTATGACAGGTTAGAGGTTATAATTTGTTATTTTAAATGTTTGACTGGCAATACGCGCTGTTTCTTCTCAATCGACTGAATTACGATTGATTGCAGAGTGATTTAAACTAATAATTTACTTAACACTATCAACATTTGTTAATAGTATGACATAACCTATAAACTCAGTTTCTCAACTTTTGTGTCAATCTAACAATTAATCAATCAATCATAGTTTACGATAATGAAATATCAGTGTACAATTATTTACCTTTATTGTTGTAGTTGTTGTAAATGACGAATCTAAGCACTCCACATTTTCACGAATAAACATAGTTATCTGCTTTATCCCGTGCGGCGGAACCCACAGTTATCTGCTTTATCCCGTGCGTATCCCGTGAGGCGGACCCACTGGACGGGCATCGTAACGTTACCGGGCGTTACACTTTTTCATGAGTGACTCCGAGCCGCAACCTAATTTAAGACGTTGTCACGTCAAAAGCAGAATAATTTTACATGAGTAATGTATGTGTGAATGTTATGTAAGTTTTGTTCGTTTATGTACAGTATTTAACGGTAGTCCAGAAATTATAACATTACATTCTTGTTAATATCCAGCAGAATAATCCATCTATGGCATAATTTTCTTTAAGTGTACAACACAACATGTTTTTGTAACAGTTACATTGATATCGCTCTCTAGTGATGAGCAGGCTAACGAAGCAGTGCCTCGGAGCTACAGACTCGTTAGTGCAAGTCCGTCGCTCTACCTTTCTAATGTCAAAGCTCGCAACCCTTTGAACTGTTACTTAGCTTATCACTACCTTACTCAACTACAATACCAAGGAACACCAATACACTTTGAACAATGAATAAAGTGGTATGTTTAAAACTTTACTTTGTGGAGGCTGAATTACAAACTTGCTAATAAAATCATGTTATTAGATAGCCACAGACATATTGGTACCGTATAAACGCTCTGTATTTATAGTCTTATATGTCAGTTAAATGTCATCCAACTGAAGACATCACATAGTGTTGAATGTGTAGTGTCTGTATTAGAATAGTAATCAGTGTGAAGAAGTATTACCTATACCAATTAGTACAGATCAACACACTTCTACACTAGAACCCGCGTTGTAATTTTTTTATAACAGCCGTAAGCAACAAGAAATAATTAAGATTTTAACATTTAGAGATGGAAGGAATAAAATAATTTATATTTCGATATACTATAAAGATGTATAGTACAATGACACAATCAGCTCATTACACAGAACAACAATTCGCAATCTAGCTTTACCTATTAAAGTAGTTCGTGAATAAACATACATGTAATTGCTAGAGTTAGTCCGTATAAGGCTTTCCGATGGAAACTGGAGGCTTTTGTTAGGTCAGAAAATTGTTCTAAAATAAATAGCACAGATCATTTAATCTGACAGTGAAAATGATTTGATGATTAAAAAACAAATTACAGTTCAAAAATATTCAAAGTTTGCGTAGAAGCGTCAATAATAATAAAAAGGAATGCAACTTTCCTAAAAACCAAAATGTTCATCAAGTTAAATTTGCATTCATATCAAGCAAGAATGTTACATGTATTAGAGTTTGAACTATGGATAACATTACCAAGATGCGTATAATTATTGATATTAGGTACACGTGTACTCTATACTTCAATAGTAATATAAATAAAGTGAAAATAGCACGTGATATTGAAACTGTTTATCTTGCGTTTAACCATGTGATAAAGTACCACAACGTGTTAACCAAACAATTGAAACTGAAGTGGGATGATTAGATTTTATTACGTGAGCTGAAATATAATTTATAATATAAATATAATATTGGAATAAAATATACGATATCATTCACAAATTAAGTTACTAAAACAAATTTAAATGATTTTACAGCTGTTCTGAGTTTACACATTTCTTAAAATCATTAGTTATTGGCATGTTAATAAGGGCTATATACAATATTATCTAAATAATAAAAAACATAAATCTGCTATCGTGTACAAGTTTACTGTAGCTATAACCTACCATAGTTGGTAAATACATCATATTTATCGTACTAAACGTTGCCACAGATTGCTTTCCTGACCATAGCACTTGGCAGCCGGTAAACACTGTAATATATATATATATATATATATATATATATATATATATATATATATATATATATATATATACGCTTTAATGTTGCCATATGACAGAGCGCTGCCAAAAACCGCAAAAACTTTCAATCTATTAAAGCTTTTTCTTCCAAGATTTTAATAGAAATGTTTTGCTATTCGTAGCTATTTCCACGGTTATCTAGCGTGTACGCAATACATGTAAAAGTAGTGTTAAGATATTTGTTTATCTCAATGTTTAGTTTATGTAAAACTAATGCCGGATTCCACCTAACCAAGTTATACTTAGATTTATATACAAACACTATACAAAAATAATTGCCAATCATTTTATTTCATAGTTATGATGTTAGTACTGGTGGTTTTCTTATCTATTACTCCTGTGTTGTAATCAAACATAACTGAAAAATGAAGTAAAAGCTATACATAACTAATAAAATGATAATTGTATTTTGTTACGGCATTAACTTTCTGTTCTATTTTAACATACTGATTTTTTCTTACGGAAATTCATCACAGTGTTTTGTATTTTTATACTTATTAAATATGCTGTGCTATCTTAATACCTATAAAGCATTAAAAGAGTTAAATAAATTACCATGTTATTGTTCCCTACACACGATGTATGCTGGTAATATACATGATGTATGAAATCCTTAAATGAAATCTGTCTGTTTTAAAAAGTGGTAAAACACTCTGTTTACCACTTCAGCTGCAATTAAATAACTAAAATAAGACGATCAAATTACTTTTATTGCCAATATAACTAATACGTAACCTTGTTTATATCACTACACCTAACAATGTTATAGCAGATTGAACGGAGTTTTAATAAGTTTTAGCAAATATTATACGCTGAAACTTTTTCGAAAGAATGAAATTAATAAAAGTATTCAGTAATTTACAGTTTGTTTACATACAAAACGAACAATTTCGTACATAGTATGATTATTAAGAGATTCAAATGGTTTTCGCGACTTACTAAACCGACGATTAAAATAAAGAAAATAAGTAGATAAGACATTAACGGAAATTTGAAACTTTCATATTGTTAGTCGACAAATAGAAGCTTGATTATGCGACAATTTTTATAGCAAATAAACTCAGTATAAGCGTTCTATTTCCATTAAAATTAGTATTTTTATTGTAACTTCATGGAAACTTGTAAAATCTTTACATTAATATTTCTATATCTAACAGAAGATTAAACTGCATTATATGGTTTGCGACAGGCATATTATTACAATTATTTAAGCTACTCAATATAGTAAGAATTGTATAATACTAGTGCTCCGCATTACTCAATATCAACTTGATGGATTATTATAATATTTTTACTGTATTTGGCAACTGTCTAGTTACTAATACATATAGTCCGAGCCTTCTATTTAATATAATCTAAAAGATACCGGTTACTTTTCCAGTTCCGTTAATGGTCTGTTCAGACTGTAGCGTAACAATTATTATATAAACTATTTAATCGAATACTTATAATATATTATGTTCAAAATGTACTTAATGAGTTACTTTACGGAGTATTAATTTAATAGTACTATATCCGATAACTGTCCAGTTACTAAGATAGATCGTTCTTGCTTTCAAATGTTACCCTAGAGACACTAGTTACATGTCCAGTTGTGTTAATGGATTGTGTCAGACTGCTGCGTTGTAAACCACATAATTGGATAATTATAATATAATATAAACAAGTTATGTTAAAATGCAACATTTTGAGCTTAATAAAATAATACTGTGTCGGAAAGCTGCCCGGTAACTAAGATAGATCTCAGACATTTATAATTAATAATGTACAAGAGACACTGGTTAGCTTCATAATTATTACGTAAACTAAATAAATTAATATACATAATTAATTATTAATAATATAAATTTTAATAATAGAGTAAATGCAATATTAATTGTAAATATTACATTTAATGAAACACATTATGGAGCATTATTAATACTGTATCCGACAACTGCCCAGTACTAAGACAAATCGTACGAGATACACAGTTTACCTGTCCAGTCTCGTTCATGGTTTGTCCGAATTCGTAAGTTTATTATAATGTCAACTATCGAACCAATTTACTATGTTTTACTGGGGTCTCTTTGTATTACATTAAATATTTGCAAAACTGTCCTTTAGTAATTATGTTGGAATAGCAATCCGTGCAAATGTTTCTTAATTTTTTACAAGTAAAACATGAGCACAAGTAATCATTGCATATGGTACTTATTTGTCAATTAGTACCGATTGAGGCTAGTAAAGTTTAAAAATATTAAAATGAAGTGAATGAAGCGAGTTACACTATTCGTGTTAAGTACGGCACAAGAGCTTGTTGACTTATTTGAAACTACAGATATATAATAATTTTTAGCAGTGAGTTACAATCATATAGATACAGATAACTGCTATTTTATGGAAATAAATTCAAAATACAGAGAATAACATTTTTTCTCCCGTATATTGTTCCACTGTCAACATTTGTCTTTACATAAACAAACTTTGTGTTGAGAAACTCAGTTTGTATTATAACATTAGGCAAAGAAATTATAAGTCACATAGTACGAAACAAGTTCAATGTGGTCAAATATGCAATATAATAAACAAATTGGCAAAAGACAATATTAGTGTTTTATATGTCTTCGTCATCCAATTCACGTTCACTCCCAACTTGAATGATTGTAGCACGGGTTGTATTTGAAAAACAGATTTTCCAACAGAGTTGCAGAAGCTCTTCAGAAGCATCATATTCTGAAATTTTGTTTGACTTACTAGTAATAACAAAGAGTACATAGCTTTCAAGAGATCCATGTTGTAAAGTGTAGGCTCAACATTATGGTCAGAAGGAGTTATTACTGTTTTAGATATTCTTACAGTTTTTTGTGCACACTGCTGTGCATACAAGGAAATACACCTGAAAACGTCTCTCTACGGAAAAACCTTCCAGCTTCTTCTTTGGTAATTTTTAACCCCTAAGTTGTCGTGTTATTAAAAGAAAATATTAAGAAAAAATTTTGATAAATTTTCAACACTAAAACACGTTTAGATTGCATTCAATAACAAAAAAGCGTTCAAAGTTTGGACGGGATTTTCTAATTTCGTCCCTCCAATCATTAGCAGTTTCACATGGTGATTTTTTGATGGGTCATATTTTCTTATTTCGTCTCTCCAATCATCAACAGTTTCACATGGTAATTTTTGGTTAATAAGGGTCATATTTTCTTATTTCGTCCCTCCAATCATCAGCAGTTTCATATGGTGATTTTTTGTTAATAAGGGTCATATTTTCTTATTTTGTCCCTCCTATCATCAGCAATTTCATATGGTGATTGTTGGTTAATAAGGGCCATATTTCCCTCATACTTAATGTATTTTTGTCCCCGATTAGGATACATTATCGGTACAGTATTCAAAAAGTCTCAGTGATACATAACGGAAAACAAAAACTACACAATAGTTCTTATTTTGCCCGCCTCATGAGTAAAAAATGTTAAAATGAAGAACAAGAGAGCTCATCAAGCATGTTACATAGTGATACAACACTGGTTGATCCATTTCAGGCCACCGTTTTAACATGTGTGAAGAATGATATCGTACTGGGGTTTTTACAGTTATTCCCGTAAAGTTGCAACTACTTTAAGCTCTGTATTTCAAATATCCAGAGATGTGAACATGAAAACAGACATATTTAAATCACCTACAAATCCTAAAACATATTTTTTATATAAACAACTTTTTTGAATTGTGATATTTTTTTATTATTGAGCTCATGATCAGAAAAACCGCTAATATTATCTGCAGGAAATTCGGTCATAAAAGCGATTGCAATAGGCAGATTTCCATAATATTTATTTAAAAAGTAACACTGAACTTTTATCTTGATAACTCAGATAACACTTTCACTAAAACTATTCCGTTTTAAAAATACCACTCTGTGTTTAAGAGACTAAAAGACATTGATGACTTACAGCATCATAACTGTAGCGAGTGTTTCATTAGTCGTGATTTGTTTAAAATTTTTACGAAAACCTGCAACTAATAAAACAGATTAGTAAGACGTGTCATGTGTTTCTTTTTGACAATACATTATTGATATTTTACATGAATAATAGATAGTCTAGTTTGTTTTTATTCCAAGTAAAATATCATTGCGTTTTATCGGTGCTCTCTCACACAGTAGTTATAGACCATTCACTTTATCAATTAAAAATAATTATTGGGGCGCAAGTTTTAACATCGATTCGGAAATCTTCAATGGTACTTATTTTCTATTGCATAGATTACTCATAAACACATTAGCTCCCACGAGTAGGCTAATGGTTTATGTAATATATAAATATAAATATATATATATATATATATATATATATATATATATATATATATATATATATAATGGTTTATTGAATCAAGGAATCAAAAGAACAACAAATCACGAAGTTACATGGTTCAAATTTCCCTTTGCAAAAGCCATTCATGTTTACGGTTAACAGATTCTTACCTTGGACACAACGTACACATATTGCGATCCCATCTACGCTCGCTCATATTACCCTCAATCTTTACTAGCTAAGAAGAATTCTCAGTATATTAAAATCCGGGTTTTAAGATTTAATAAGGAAAATAATATTAGAAAACTGTTACTTGAGAGCAGACATTTTCATTACAACTATGTCATAACATCTACACCATGTCCTGTATTAAAGTTAATATTATAATTTATATGTAATGCTTAGTTTACATTAGTAAATTCTCTTACGACTCTCTCATCATAGAAGTAAGATGCAGCCAATCTGTAGTATATTCATTTACCTCGATCGCAGTCTACTGCATGTTATTGCCCGTATAAAGCCTGGCTGCCAGTACAGAAATACACTACGTGACTCTTCTCTCGTCTCTGTACCAACTTTACTACTCCGGGTTTATGTCAGCATTCGGCATAATAAACTATGTGGGGGGTTAATATAAGTTCAAATCCTTTGCAAGCACCCTACAGGCTTAGTTTATTCAGCTGTTTTATACGGATTTTGGTAATGGTTAAATAAGTAACTAAAATATTTTTAAGAGAAATATATGGTACCTTGCTATTTCTGAATTCGAATAATCAGAATATCTATGTTCCATTAAACTGCATTTTAACAATGAACAGACTCTTAAGCCACATTTCCATTGATATGCGGATATGAATTTATGTTTTAAGCCTCTTTGATTATTACAATATCAAGATTAATATCAAAACGGTTAGACGGACGGACGGACAGATGACCAATGACACACTTTAACAAGAGACCTTTCGCGTCATAACAGCTGTTTTGGGTCATAACATAGTCCATCAGTTGTAGTACATAACATGGCGTGAAGCTCCATTATCATCTTGTGTAAGGATTTTTGTTAGTATAGCATAATACGAGTATGTTGGCTATTTGTAGAAATCACTTTAGTGTTTTATAGAATTTACGTAACATTACCACAGCTATAGAGGCTTCGTAATACAACTTACACTCGTGGGAGTTGGGTGAACTAACTTTCTGTGTCGTGTTAATCAGCAGTATTCTAACATTCCTACTTATTTCCTTAGTTTATTTTGTTTCTATTTGTATTGGTAGCAATGAATAGAAACAAATGAAATAGTACAAAATAATAAACCCTTCGTTCGTATATTATAGTTTTAAGTAAGCGTTAGTTTTTTGAAGCACTTTTAAGCTAATACAGGACATAACTTCAAATTAAACCCAAGTGTTCAAGAATCAAAATACACCATATTTCTTGACATAACAATAACGTTAAATAAATATATATATATATATATATATATATATATATATATATTAAATAAAAAAATCAGTCAGTACCTGCAATATTTAAATTAATGAGACGCTCTTCTCATAATTAATTTGGGGTTGTGTTTAATTTGCTACAATAGATTTATTACTACACTAAATGTATAGATCTTTATTTCATGGTACATCATCTTGGTATTAGTTATAAGCACTTCCGTAAATTTAATTACAGGTTAACATCTAAATAACTCAAGAAGAGTAACTCGGGTAAACGTTTTCTTCTCTAACTGTATCGGGTAATTATCAAACAGTAACAAATAGTAAAATATTTCTCGTACATGTCCTTTGTATAAAATTAAATAGATTGAAAACTAAAAATAATGAAAACGTTTTATTATTTGTTAAATTTTAAGGGAAAGTTCAATTAGTGATTCCCACATTTTAAAGTCTGTCAACCTGGTAACTGAATCTGTACATTCGGAGAGAGCTTTTGGCAATTAGCCTGGCTCAAACGGACGTGGAGAAACATTGCCACAAATATAGTGCATTTCCTTTCCCTGTAATGTCAAAGTCCATAACAGTTTGGAAAGGATAGGTACTGTGCAATTTATGAAGATGACCCAAGTTTATTATTATTCTAAGTATTATGACCTTTCTGGTTTTCCACATATCTGCTCTTTTACTAAAATTAAAGATATGTTGACAATATTTTTATTTCATAGATTTATTTTGTTAAACTGTAAAAAGAAATGTTAGTCAACCAGTTTTATACATTACAATATTATAATGGAAATACGAAAATATAATATAAAGTCAATCTGTATTGTTAAACAATGTAGCGAAAACCTACCTTTTTAAAGTTATTGTTCTTCCCAATGTTCCTTGCCCACCTTTTCAAGCAGGTAAAACACTACGAGTTATGTTCGTCTGAACGTAAGTTGATTACTTGTTTCAAAGCATTATTTTTACAGTAACGTATATATTAATGCTTATATTATAAACGATTATCAGATTACATTTGGAAACTTTTATGTGGTCGGGATTGTATACTTGCTAAGTCCAGGGAGCCTTGCTGAACTTGCCACATCCAGGTAAACACTTTTACTGTTAATAGCGGCAATTTCCTAAGTGCAAAGTAAATTATTTTATTTTTTAACATACATCTAAGCATGTTACTTTAATAAAGGCCCCAATTATATCTACTTTGAAGTAATTTCGGTTGATAAAAACAATGTTTTCTTCCAAAGCACTTCTAATATTAAGTTTTACTAGATTTATATATATTTTAGGAATGCATACTTTAGTATTGATTTGGGATACCTTTGAAGCTGTAAGTATAAAATAAATGAAGAAAGCTTGTAGAAGAGAGTTTTAAATATGCTCTTAATTGAACGTACCCATCTAATTTAATGTTCTGGCTTTCTGATTTTATAGTAATAACGGCATAATTATGTTTCAAACTATGTGTAGGTATTTGGAAAAAGTCATTGGAGAATGTAGTTCAAAAGTTAATTATTTGCTTACCGATGGGTAATAGATATATGTAAAGAAATCTTTTTGTTATATTGCTAAAATATTTAGGATTAAATTACTCTTATATGGATTTGATTGTCATACTTAATATCGGTAATATAAAAACAATACACGTGAAAGTTTCTAAGTGTGCATTCTTAAACATAGACACTATAGTTACTCAAATGCCCAGCATTCTGTTTTGGAATCAATTTCTAATGTTACTGGATACTAATTAAACTGTTCCAAATAACAATGCAAAGTAGTTCGACACTTGATTGATTGATTCAAAGCAATCCATTGCCGCTAATTTCGTTGTTATTAAAGTTAAAAAAAATATATATATACATAATACGCTTCTCAAAGGTGCATAATCATAAAATTCTACTAATTTGAGAAGTGAAATTTTAACTTAGTCAAATTTTTTACACTTACTATTAAATATAATTTAAAATTGCAGATCAAATTATTTACATATTCTAGTGACATAAAGTCTTCGGATTCTCTGCTATAAATTTATTTACAGAACCATTCAACATAAAGTATTATACACAAATTCAACTATGCTATGCATACGCGGAAAGGTTCGGAAAGTTTTAATGTTTCATGGTTTTTAATTTGTTTATGTCTTGTAACTCTAAGAGGTAATGATACCATGTTCAATAATTCAAGCAGACTGTCGTTACATACCAATAGTTCCAGTAACCAGTTGAAGGACTTAACCTGTTTGTAGGAGGAGTTAATACTCTATCATGAAACTGTTTATTGAAGTTGGTCTGAAGTTTGAAATCGTTACCGTGACATGTTTTTACGTATCCTCAGTTACAAAGTCATATAAAAGCCAATCTACTCTCTTGCCAAATTTCCACATTATTAACTATCTACTTAGTCATATTATTTCATAAATTTTAAGTGCAAAGGTTATATTGAAGATGCTCTTTGACGAATTGGAGTACCTATTCAGTAGTTTTAAAACAAGCTTTCTGTTATTTTTAATGTTTACTGAAATGTCGTTGTCTTTGAAAAAATCTACTCTTATTAACCTAAACCTAAATGAACTTTTTTTAGTTTTTGTTGTTGTAGTTTTATTAGTATTTATGCCTTTTAATGTTTATTCTGCCCGTCATCATGGGCCACTGGCCTGTGCGAGGATCCGATCAAACAGAATAACGGGGAGAGTCGATACAGTACAAGGTCGGTGATACTGATAAAAAGTGCAACGGTCACATATAGGATTCGAACATGCGCTATGTCTAACTCAGACTCTAAGTCCAACGTCTTAGACTACTAGGTCATCGGCACTCTCAATTCGTAGGTAGGACTTATATACGTCCATATCTTTACTATAGTATACCTTTACGAAACGTTTTTGCTTAAAGTAAATTTTTAGTTACACTAATTAGTAAATATAATTTTGCTAGTCTGTACTGTATAAGAATGGTTCTTATCTGCTGATAAGAATAATTGTTAGGAATTGTAGATTTCACAGCACTGATATG
Organism: Homalodisca vitripennis; assembly: GCF_021130785.1. NCBI lineage: Eukaryota > Metazoa > Arthropoda > Insecta > Hemiptera > Cicadellidae > Homalodisca > Homalodisca vitripennis. Next base: position 112,151,846 of record NC_060210.1, on the reverse strand, counting down.
TTAGGTCACGGTAGTTGTGCGATATGTTTCTTCTGTCTCCCGCTAGATCGCACTGCTTGTCGTGATGTCACAGATAATCTGACAGCAAGGGGATTACAAGCTGTCAATCCCTTTCTAACTTCTCTCCAGTTTAATCGTTAACAGTGGCAACAATACTCTTTCAATCATAACGTTATCTTGAATTTTATACCGCAATAATACAATAACTCAATGTGTACCTCAACTGTAAGACAAATGTATGCGACATGTTTCAGGTTTGGAATAATTAAATACTGGTAATACTTTGTTTATATTGTGAAGTAGCGTAATATGATTGATTCGCTAACAAAATGTTCATCGGACGTTAATTTCCTTGTAGAGCCACTATTGATCGGAATTAATTATATTTTCTGAAGCATTTTTGAATTTGCCACGTTCCATGAAAATAATGTGATTTTAATACACGATTTACTGTAAAATTATTATGTACACCTTAACGCACTGAAGGTTTATGAAACTTAAGAAGAAGTTTAGTGCATTTATAAAACTGCCATATATATTGTAAATATGTTTAAATTCTTTAGTTTGCTCATCGAATCTGATAAGCATAAAAAATATCGTGAAAATTATAAACAATATCCCAGGAAACAGACCAAGACACATGCGTATTCTTCCTAATCTGGGACTATTGAATATTTCTACTGAATGTATCTGCGTCCGGTTGGTTTTGAAATATGGATCGCACACCTTTACAGTTTCCGGACGTAGAAATAAAAAGTATGTATGACAATATGTACCTAGCTATAGCAATAGTATTTCTGCCTATATGAGTGCCTTCGTCCCATGATGATAAACGAAATTTTCTTGTTATATGTTACAAAATTTATACGAAAACATTACGAGGGTGGGAATTTATCCTCTTCGTCATGTGAGGAAGGTATTATAACATACTAAAATAAAGAACAAAAAGAAACAAAAGACGGGAAGGAGAAGGATTCCAACATAACAAAGAATTGCTTGGAGACCAGGCGTTGTCACTGCACAGAATGCAAGTTCTGAGCAAAACTCACATGTAATAAAATCACACATCACACTAGTAAAGGGGGAAGTGAAATATTAAATGCTATATTTTTATGCTCACATTAGTAAAATAATAAGGTTTGACTTTTTTAATAACCATTTATAACAAAAGTTATTTTTTGAACTATTATTCTTTTAACGTAGTATATTAGCCAATACTACTAGGAGAGAGAGAGAGAGAGAGAGAGAGAGGAGAGAGAGAGAGAGAGAGAGAAGAGAGAGAGAGAGAGAGAGAGAGAGAACAAAAATGTACTGCTAACTACTTTTTACACAATTTACATGACTATTATTAGTCATAACTTTAAATTCTGAGGCCATGTTTACAATTCGTTAATAGAGGAAATTTTATACTTACCTCAAACGTAGTCACAGTCTTTTTTTTCAAGCTTTAATCTATCTATTGAATTTGCTACCGTTTTTATTTATTGCATTGTACTGGTCTAATTAATGAGGAAATAGACTTTATTACTTATAAGTCAATGAAAATAGTTTGACCAAAAGATATGTCAAAGTTAAGATTCCCTCTGAGAAACCAGATAATCCTAAGCCCTATTTCTTGAAGCACAAATCTCTCGCCAAAGAGGATTTAGAAGCCGCCCCCTACAAGGTTACTCCATATCAAAGAGCAAGGTTAAACTCTCCGAAATGTGCAGTTATTAAAGTAGCTTTTTTAAGAAACTAGATACCGAGGGCCAATAGTTTGCCTTGGCAAGTCTAATACAAACTTGATTGAGTTGAGGGTTCCAGTTTAGGCCAGAACGATTCACAAGAACGAGACATGATGATTGAACGAGAAAGTATGAGAGAATCCCTATTTTACTATACTAAACGACTCATTAGCTCTATTGACCATGTCAAACGTTTATAACCTTATGGGAAACATCATTAATGTACTCTTGACACGTTTGTTTCAGATACGCTAATGTTTTTGGCTGAATTGAGAGAAGTTGAACTCACGAAATGATAACAAAAGTTTAGTTATAAAAAAATTATCCTAGATATAAGATAATAAATTAATACATGTAACTATATACGAGTATCAATACGGAGTTATTTTCTCTTTGTCGAACGCCTTTATCTATTTCTAGTTATAGCCTAGCAGAAGTTAATGGTGGAATATGTACAAGCGGAAGTGAGTGGTAGAATTTGTTTAAACGGATTCACCTGCATAGATTTTATGTACATGTATTACTTAAAAATTAGTTCAGAAATCACCCTAAATGTATGTGTAATAAATAATAAAGTTTCACAGGAAACAGCTGTTTTATAATGCTAGAGTAATGGAATAAGTTACACGTATTTTATTATACGGCACCTTAATTTAAAACTTGAACGTATTTCCTCAATACAACACAAGTTAGAGGACAAATGTATCCCCTACCAACATTAATGCTTAGTAATTATATAACTATGATCTACGAATTCGTGTTTCAGTTTTTACTTGTTCTTAAATCGTACAATAATCAAACTATTGTTATTATGATCATGTTCACTCATTGACGCAAACCTAAAATTGTTCCTGCATAATATTTTGCTTGTATCATTTCCGTGTGAGTACTGATGATTATAAAATCTATTTAAATTTATCAAAAACGAATAAAACGAAAGCAACTATTTATTTGGTAGCGTTTTCTAGATGTTGAATCGACACTAAATGTATAAAAGCATTTCTGTGTTGTGTTGGATCCTAAAATATGGGTCTAACCGTAATTCATGACACTAAAATTCCACCTTTTTAACAATACGGTAAGATGCTGCCCAACCTATCTTATCCATATCTTAAAAATACGAATATTTGTAAGTAATAATATTATTCTGGGAATCAATCAACAAATCAAGTATTAAGACCTATAATTTGGCGCAAAACACACAATATACAATACAAACATTTACGTTCAACTTAAAAAAAAAACCTTAAAACATTTGCCTTCGTTAATAAGTATTGCTATCTAGAACAGCCTAGAATAGAAATGGCTTAGAATAGGATTCGAAAAGTAGAAGATATTAAAACTCATCTGCAAGAAGTAGTTACACATATTGAAGAAGGTATTGTTTCCTAAAGTACTAACTTCCAAAAGTAACCATGACAAAAAAGAGGCGGAATTTGGATGTGTAATGATAATCCTATTCTAATATTTCAGAGATTGCTACTGTCCATTATACTTGCTGCTACCAAAAGCTGTGGTATTTGCATCGTTAGGATATTATATGTAACAATGTATCACAAGAAATAATATAAACGATAGAACAAAAATTTCTGAGCTAAAATCCTGACAGAATCTTTCGCTAGATGTAACTCGCTAACGAAGCATTTCCAGACCCATGTTTATACAAACTGTTTTAATAATTTTTACATGTAGAGTGAGCTCCCACAGTTTCTGAATATCTTCTTGAATCGCCCTGTATAAATAGCATTATAAAATAAAACAGAAAATCCAAGAACAATTTGTTGCTGTTTGAAAGATTTATATATCTAAAAGTACACAACAACAATTTTGTATTGTTTTACAAAAGAGAATTTCATACTATTATATCGAACCTATATACTAGAAATCAGAGTCGTTTGTTTTAATTCTGATTCGTCAATGTTTATGTATTGTGTGGTAATAGTAAAACACCAGATATAAATTGGCGCTTGAAAGCTAAAATGAAAGGTCATATGTTTTTTCATTATGCTTTCGTAATAAAACTCATGCAACATCCGTGTTCCTAAACATTTTCATATATCTATTTTTATATTACTATTTACTCCCACCACTTCTTTATTTAAACACACTGATGAAGATGGAAATTATATACCGTTTATCATATAGATAATATGATTCTATTAAAAAACCATGTATATCAAACAGTGGTTTGAATAACATTTTGGTTCAAGTTTTCAGAAATTTAGTTTTATTCTAGCACCTTTTTTTATTTAACATAACAGTTTTTTTCATACAAATGTTATACAATTTTCTTATATGTCGTTTTAATTCAAACCAGTCTAATATTCCAGATAATTTGAAAATAGAGTCACATTTTATTTGATTTTAATTATGGAATCCCTTTTTACAACAGGATCGGTCTTATTTCTATACGGGGACACAAACTTACTATCAACATATAAAATGAATAAACCAATAATTCCTTCGCCGTTGGATAGTAAAATATAAGATGACATGAAGTGCAACACTGATCATTTAATGCCTAGTCTCAAAGGTTGCGGTGAAATGTATTAGAGCCGTTAAGGGCAGAGGTTTTAGTAGATTAAATGGCCTCCATTAAGAGAAGATATTGCTAGTAAATATCAGTTTCACGTGATTCGGCAAATTCACGTACTACAGCGCTAGATGTTTGTCAATATTTGTTGCTATGAAGGTCCAATGATTTAGATCATAATAAACTGTAAGAATGACTTTGAAGGTTGCAAAGCTAAAATATAAAAGAATTGTATATTAAACTGTAAGTTTTGCCAGTTTAAGCTGTATTTAACCAATTATTATTTCATTATTTCAAAAGTAAGTACTAACTCTGCTTTATTAACTTGTTTATTCCTCATACCTATCGGCATCACTATACCTATAGGTTTCAGTTAAATAGGTTATGGTACAGTTTATTTTCAGATACATTCAGTTATCTGAGGCGAGCAAAGAAATGTAAAGGCAACATAAAATAAAGGCATAAAGGCATGTGAGGTAGCATTTTTTACCAAATAGTCAGATTATATAATCGACCGATTCTGACGTTATTCTATTCTCTTGTATCACAGTTCTTTTAAGAGTGGCAACGTAAAGAGCGTTATCTAAGGAACGTTATTTATTCCCCACAAAAATAAGCGCCTTCTTTTTAGAGCCTACAAAAACAGTTCCCTCTTTCTTAATTGAAATGTCCTCTATTAATGTCAAGACGTTACTGTTTATTAGGCTACTAGATTTGTATTTGTAATTTATTAGTAGAGTGTTGTTATATATTTTAATACCCTGGTATCTGAGTAAAAGTCAGAGGACTATTAAATAGCGATGTCGCAGTTTACCAGAGTCTCCTCAGACTCAAAACAATAAATCAAGTAGTTAAAGTAACCAGCACAAACACTATAATGTTTTCTAATACATAAAGAGACATGTATGGTTTATTATACCCAATAAATTAAGCATAACAAGACTCCGTGAAGGGATTTCATTAAAGACTTAGCCCCTGTGATGGAAGAGATAGAATGAATGATAGTTATGGACAAATTCACGGTACATACTCTTTTTCAAATAAACTCCAAACAAGTTAACTTAGCCGAGTGGAATGAGAACTATATCAAGAGAAGCCAAATAGGTTTATGCTTACTTAACACTTAATTCTTCCCCAATAAAACTTTGCTTGGTATAAAGTTTTCATCAGAAGTTCATATGCTATTTTGATATTAGTGTAGGATTAATAACTCTATTCGTTCTATCTGTTTCTTAATATCTTTGGTTTTTAATAAACCTCCCACTTTATGTAATTTGTAATGAAATAAAAAATTTATCATTAATTTATAACCACGTCTTATATAGTGCTTTTCATAAAACATAAATTTTTAAGTTACTGTTAGAAAAGGAAGAGTATACTAGCTATATATATATATATATATATATATATATATATAGCTACATATAAGATACATATTAATCAATGACAAAATAATAAGTTGTTTATTGATTTAGATATCAAACAGACTTGAACACGTGTACATGTTATAAATAATTGATTTTAAGGTATTATAAGGAACATTTAAGGAAACTGTATTCGAATGTCTAGAAGAGAGTCAAAATTGTCTTACTTCATAGAATCGAAATATTTTCTTTTGAGAATTGTAAAACTTTACTAGCTGGAATATTAAACACATTGGATGTCATCAGAGAAGAATAATAATTTTTTATAAAGTATAGATAGAACATTGTACAAAAATAGACAAAAAAATTTATGATGTTAATAGAGAGGTAAAACAAAGTATTACTTGATATGTGATTTTCGAACGATTACCTGTAATTTATATCACATTGTCAAAGACAGATTTTACTTAATAAAAATACAACTTTTATAAAATATTCTAAAAGATATACCTTTACATTTAATATTCTATGACAAGTAACTTCTTTTGTGTTTGATGCCATCTTTACTTTACATTAAAAACCATGTGAGAAGAGAGATGCTTGACAGACGTGGCTTGGTTACCCAACAAGGCCACGTCATCGGGCAGTCAGTGTGGTTATGTCCTTCATCCATCCTTGAAAGGATGCTACCTATGTGTCTTGAAACATTTGTAAGACGATGAATTTTTTTATATTTTTGTTAGTATTATAAATCGACATCGGTGTCACACACACACACACACACACACACACACACACACACACACACACACACACACACACACACACACACACACACACACACACACACACACACACACACACAACATTTATTGTAATTTATACACAAGGTGGATATACAAGGTTTTATTTAGATTGTATATTACTGTTTATATTTGCAATATAAATAAAACCATTATTATTAAAAGAATTATTCTTTTAAGATATATTTCACCTTAATACTGCCAACAAGTATAAAAGTAAAATTTTGTAAATGTGAAGAAACGGGCAAACTAAATCCCCACATTAATATAGAATTGCCAAAAAACTAACAAAAAATATCACTTTCTAACCCATTGATTTAGACGTTATTACTATTATATTATATAATCTGACATTTTAAGATATTATATATCAATAAAAACCCTTTTTAGTGTTGTCTCAGTACAGCTAACCAGTATTGTAGAACTGAGTGCAACTTGCACTATATAATTTACTTCTTACTGTGCCTATCATACTCAAAAAAAATTTTGGAAGCGGATTAATTTATAACAATGTTCCGTCATGCTATAGAAACAACGATGGGTGGCTTGCAAATAAAACATTAGAACTCTCAGTTTGTTGCTAGAATGTTTAATCATCTGACACAACAACACTATAGGGATCTTCTAATGTAGGATAAGGACATAAACCAGTTTGGTTCGGATAATACGAGCGTTGCTTCACGCAATAGTAGGTTAAAACAATAAAACAAAATTATAGCTCTATTATAAATATAGCCTTATAAAATAATCTTATCTTTTTTTTAAGCTACATCACATACGGAATCTCAATTAAAAGCATATTAATCGCACCATTAAATTATACTCCGACTCAGTGCATGATTGTAAAGTTAAATCAAACTACTGAGATACTGGGTATCCTTGACCTGCACGGCCTTTGTAATCGCATTAAACCGCGTTCTGATTAGATCTTTGGTAGATGGAACAAACTGTAGTACTCTTCTTACTGCTTTGATTTCGCAGCCTTTAGTTTTTATTATAATATACATATTTTATTACCTATTCTGAATGATATTTAATTTAAAACAACAACCTTGATAAATGTATTGAAGCTATTACTGTCAAATTTATTAATAATTATATCCTACTAAAGTAAATTACTTTTCAGTAATTAGTTAACATTATCACTACAACATACCTTAAGTGGAATTGTACGCACAAAACGACTACCAGTTAATTTGTAAACCTTTAATTCAGTATTTTTAGGAAAGTATTAAAGTTACAATAATCAAACTTTTGCCTCCTGTTTTTAAATGCTTTAGAATGAATCCCTACTAGCTTTATAATTTATGGGAAAAAATTAATATTTTATAATAATATGATCAATAAAAAACCTTTTTTGTACATTTCTAAAGGTTATTTTTTCATCCAACTATAAAATTCCAAGTGCAAATCCAAAAAGTAAGCATATCTTATAACAATATTATTGTAATTTTGTTTAATATAATATGTTATAATTGTTTTATTTATGCATTTCCATTTTTCTTAAAAACTACTGGCCAAATAGAACCAAATTCTTATAGCTTATATACTTATTAGTGATAAGAATTTGGTTCTATTTGGTCCAGTAGTTTTTAAGAAAAATGGGAATACATAAATAAAAAAATTATTTAAAAGAAACTTTATAACAAAATATAGTATGAGTGAAAATCCAAGCTTAACTTATTCTTTCAAGCATGCCTTCTTCATGATCTTTTCTTTTCTGACCACTATCTAACCACTTCTTCTTTGCCATTCGTAATCGTTTACAGAACTGCTTTGTTTCCACTTCACATGCGTTACCAGCTTTTTTATTTGGTCATGATCAATTTCGCTTATAGTTGATTGCAAACAGTTATTCCTTATTATCACTCTAATATTTTTTAACAATTTTAATTTATTTGTAGTCGTTTTATAGAAACTGATCACATTATATTTAACCCACTTCAATGTTTGCTTTTGGTATGCTGGATCAGAATATGGAATCTAGCAGTTTTTAAATGTTCTGATTAAGCTAAATCCTTGAATGTCGCTTTTATAGTCTCAATTACAGACTGATCTATAACATTTTTTTGTTCATAAGTAATTGTAAAGTTAAACTTTAGCTATAAATCTCATTATACAAGTAGATACTTAGCTCAATATTCTGGGCATGAAAGTTAAAAAAATAAGTACACACTCAATTAAAAGTTGTATATACTTATATATCAGATTAATTTAATACGAATCAAACGCAATATAAAATAACATTGTAAAAAAAAATTTAATTTTTGTTAAAAATAGACGTACATATTCGCTTTAAGTGACAGTATACAGTAAGTAGAATATTTAAAATGCTAGGTTTCTTAAAACTATCAATGTTTTCAGTTGAAATGTTGTTAGCTAACGATTTTTATGAGCCTGCAAGTTTTATATTTCATCAATAACATTTTTTTTACATCACTGTCCGCTGATGATATAAACTTAAAAAATCACTATTTAGTATATTTAGATAAATTTATCTTTCGTGTATCTGGCGGTTGAAATAAATAAGTTACACTAAATTAACTATGATCTGGGGATAACAGAATCGTTTGAAACTGTTAATATTATACAATACTTCACTGGTCAAACAATGCCTTTCTTAATGAAAATTCTCATATCGATTTCGAGAAAACTGGACTAAATGCTTATGCAACGAAAGATGACGCTCTATAATCCTGGACTATGAGAATAGAAATAAGAATGTTGGGGAATATAAAATTTCGGTATAAATGTTAAAAGGTGTATAAGGATATATGTAATCGAATTAATTGAAATAGTTTTTTATGGCATGAATAATGATTCAAAAGGTATAAAATTAACAAATAAATGTCAATTAAATATATGGTAAAAATTGGTTAGTTTGTTTGATATAGATCTTCAATGTCTGAACTTATTTCTACAACAAACTCAATTTCGCTATTGAGAAAATGAATTTAGGTGCTGGGACGGATAGTTCTAAAGTGATTTCCCAGAAACTAGTTTAATATCAATAAAGCTATAACTTTGTCTTCGGTGTTATCCCAACAATCTCCTTTGTAATTTACGATGAACAACTAGTGAAGTATTTCCGTCCCTGATGTCTAAGAAAAGTAATTTGAAATTAATCTATTACATTGAGTACAGTGATAAAAGAAATAGCAAAGACCATAATATATTTTTTTGCAATTTATATGTTTATCATATTACACTTATAAAAATAATGAATTTTGTTAATCATGTTCTCTTTAAAATTTACTAGTATTTTTAATGGACAACTTTACAGTGTTAGTTTAATTTTATATTCTTTGTTTTTACAGATTGATCACTAGCATAGTATATTAATTTGTTGACTTTTCGGAAATACATTTTACAGTAATATTGTTGTTTTCCCTCTCTGTTTATTAAGTATATACATCTGTTGCTCAGATATGTGTTCAAAAAACTTTAGTTCAGTTAATACATGTTCTAAACAACACAATAAAACGATAGTTTAAAAGTATGTAATCTAAATATTTCACACAAAAAATTGTCCCATATTTCTGTATTTTGTATATCTATTCCACGAGTAACTGTTGCTATGTAATAAATTCAGCTACAAAATATCGGAATAGATAGATATTTAATCAATCGTATTGTAATGTTTTTAAATTGTCGCGATAAAACAAATCTGTATTTTTGATAAAAAAGTAATGATATTAAACTATTTGAATCCAGTATTTATACCTTCTTAAAATAAAATAAAAATTATCGAATATAGAAAATTTGACCTGTATTTTATTCTATAACTGTGTCAACAAATTTACAAAATTACCATTCTTGTACATTTTAATACACTTACAATAGTTTTAGTAGTTTATCATTATGTGTTTTAAGGTAATAACAAACAAATCAATAACAGGAATAGAAATAAATTTTGGAGGAATTTAAGAAGAAACACTTTGATTAGATATGTAATATCAAGAACTAGTATTAATCTTTTAACAAATAATTTCATTGACATACAGAAGTTAAAAACGATACAAATTTGGTAACCAATAAATATAAATGTTATTTAAAAGAAAGGGAAAGATTTGTATAAATAGAATGTTTTATTTCTTACAATTCCGAAATAAATAATTTTAGAACAATTAGGAATAACAGGAACAATAGGGAATTTCCGGACATTTGATATCATTCAGTTGTGCAAAATATCATTTATACTACCATTCGAGACATAAAACATAATTACAATTTACGTAAAAATAACAAAATTATACCAGGACGTTGTAACACACATAAGTAAGTAATTACAACAGCAATGTTAATTGTCATGCTTGCTCAAGAACTCTTAAGATACATTAAATAAACAGAATACAAAACTTATTAAAACTGATCTTTCAGAACTTAAATAGTAATAATAATCAGAGCTGTTACCACGTTCTACATTATGTGTAATATTTATTGTTTATCTAGAATATTGTTAATCTGTATTCTTTAAGTATTATAACTTAAATTTGTACTTTTTGTTTGTTGAAATTTAACTCCTTTTTAATAAAGTTAAAACATTATCCATTTAATACATTTAAACTTTTTTGTAGCTTAAAACGGTTCAAAGTATTAAACATTTTCTAATAATTCTAAGAGTGTACTATTTTTCTTTACTTATTTGATGTACGAGTATTTTACTTTGGGATAATTGTATTACATCACTAATTAATATGATAACAGTTTAATGGGGTAAAAACTTTTAAAGTACTTTAAATGACCAGTTATACGAAAAATTTACCAAAACTTTTATACGTGTTACATGAATGTAAGAATATAAAGTTATTTTAAATTTATATATAAACTTTTTTATAATCCAAAAAATCGAAAACATTATTTGAATCAGTATGTTGAAGATAGTTCACTGATATATCAATTAGGTTTAAATATATCTAGGCGTATCAGGACTTATTTACACCGTCTATTTATGTATATATGTACATAGAGTCCATTAACAAAACTGCCTTAAAAATAATGTCTATGTCGTTTTTAAAGAACTTTTTAAAGGACTGCCTGCAAAAGCTAACCAACCACACCGCCATTGGAATTACTAATATCATAAGTGTTACAACTACTTAAATGTTGTTATAACTCAAGTACATTATTTAAGTTAATAAAAAAATCCCACATCTTATAATGAGCGAATTTTAGGTGCATAGATAGTAAATTGTGGCTTTGTTTACATACAAAGTGTGTTTAAATGATAAATGTACTTATTTCTGAACGACGCTTTTCTAACACAAAACATATACATACCAAATTTACCCTTTGTGGAGAATGTTGTAATTAATGTTGAAAGGAAGTAAATACAAAAATGTTTTATTCACAACATTGGTTTTGATTAAAGCATTGATGTGTACTCATATATCGACTCTATTACCATTATTTGGTCAACAATTATTTTCAGTAAATAAAATAAAACCACTCGATAGTTCCTAAAAAGTGAATGTTTTCTATGAATCGGAAATAAAGTAACTAAGAGACAATCTTGTTATAAATAGACATAAAGGGAAATGATTTAAGGATTTGTTGAGATATGATATTATGCAAGGAAATGCGTCCTCTTTTTAAACCAAATTCCCACTCATTGTGTATGGACCTCATTACGAAACTACAGGAACCAGAACGAGTACCAGATCCCGTTGAGTGGCTGGCTAGATCAACAGATATAAATTCTATTGATATTTTGTATTATATTTCATAAAATAAAATTTTGTACAATCATTCCAGACAACATTGAGGAAACAAAAATCCGATAATAGAAGAATAATTCAATCTACTATCTGAGGGACAGTGGCAGGGTTTTTACTTATATTTCCAATAGGAGCTTCTTTCTCCATGCTGATTTAAATTTTATAAATGTAGGGCCATTTAACTTTCATTCTTTTCATACCATTGTGATTAAGTTTTATTTACTTGGAAAGAATTATATTGGAAGATGACTAAATAGTTTCACAGTTATAAAGTTAAAACGTTGCTAAATTTATACAACACTAAATTTGAATGTTCTCTTTTCGGCATTCGATTATCATTAAATTTTGCTTTCACTTGATAACAATGTAACCTATATAAAACAGTTATGCATTGCTTATACTACCTAGTCAATCCATATGTCCAAAGAGAATTGGTAAAATAAGAATAATAGTATGACGCTTTAAGGCTTTTAGTAATGGAAGTGCATTTTTGTTGGGGTCTGTAGTTCTGTCATAGTAGTAAATAGGTTATAGAAAGAAGGAACTGTATTGTTTCAAAAATACTAAATACACTCCAGTAAATAAGATTTAGTTCGTTTAGGTAACAAATAGAGATGGGGAATAAAAACATATAGAGTAAACCCTTTTTTAGTTATATTCTATAATTCATAATATATATATATATATATAATTTATTTATTACTAGTGTTTATAGTACTTTTTGTAAAAACAATTCCTGTTAACTTGGAGTTTTTAAACTATGACCTCCAATAATTTTAAACTATATCAATCAACTATCTCAGCTCAACTTTGAGTAGGCTATATAACTAATTTTAAAATAGTTTAGTGATGTAATTAAGTTCTACTCAATTAGGAAAAATAATAAATTAGTAATCCCTAGGAGACTTGCTCAATTACCATTTTTTCCAGTTCAATGTAAATTCTAAAGCAAGTAGGTATAGGTAATATGATACTGAATAATTAATAATTCCATTTACATATTGTAGTTGGCTTATGCCAATATACATTAGCATATTCTAAATTTAATCAAGCATATGCATTATAAGCATATGCATATAATAATATGTTACACAAATATTTCTGTTCTTTACTATAAATATAGTAAGTATATAACAATAAAATTGCAATATTTATACAAATTATCGAAAGATGTGTAGGGGTGCAACAAAGGGGAGGCTTATCAATTGAGAAGAATAGAATATAAACTGCTCCCAATTAACTTTAATCTGTGAAGGAGATATTCATCTCCTTTATAATTTATAATTCTGTTTTCACGTTCCTTTCTTTTATCTTGGTAACTTACGAGTATGTATGTATACAGCCTCCAAGTAATTTGATAACTAGAACCTGGTTAACAAATTGAAGTTCCGAATTAAACTAAATCCGTAATACCTTAAAGGTTCTAAACTTAAAATCTCTCTAACGAGACGTGATGTTTAATTTTTTAAAATTCTAAGACATACATAATTCAAAGGCATTAATGTATACAGAAGAATATTAAAAGAGACAGATGGATTTTTTCGTCATTTACTGGTTAAAGAGACTACACTAAACGCTCAGCAAGATTTGAAAGTCTAATTTGAAATGTATACATCCTTGTAATACAGAAAGAAACGTACAGCTATGTACGTTTGTTTAGCGTATAAAGAAGTAGACCGTATATTATTCCGCTTTTATTTATTTCTGATCATGGATATCAATTTCCAAACTGTATGTGTACTTTACAGACAAAGATATTAGATAGATTAGATTATAAGTTAATTAAAGGCCTTGAACTATTACACAGAATCTTCCAATCGTTCCATCTTTTTCAGTAATCAAATAAAACATAACGTTGTAAAAATGGACCTTTACCATATAGTAAGTGATGGACTACGTTTAAGCTTTGTATCCAAAGCAAGTCAAACAAAGTAGATAAATTGTATCAAAATGTCATTTGATTAATCTTATAATATAAACAGTTTGAGAATTTGTTTATTTTGAATATTTGTTGCCAACATAGTTACCCATAGCACTAATATAACAATATCAACCTCTTAAGATGCGTTGGAAATAGAATGTTTTTAACTAGAAGAGAGAAACTTAAAATAAAAATTACTCGCCATTTTACTTAACTTATTATCCTCGTAATAATGGACACTGAAAAATGGGTACGTACCGATGCATGATATATGACTAATTGCAGTTTTTAAACATAGGACCCAATTGTATTATACCCCAAGTGGTTTTACTGAGAAAGCTATGAACTTCGAGTTCCTGTACATTAGTGTAAAATAGTTCAAGTTTTATTGAAATAATGCGAGCTCTTCAATCAAGTACACGATAGTAGTAATTGCGGGTGAAGCCGCAGGTATTTGCTAGTAAATAATTAATTAAGATAATTTGAGTTAAACGGAAGATACGCAAAGAGGAAAATGTTAGTTATAATGTAGTAAAGTTTGAAATCAAACTGCAACCGTTGAAAATGTGCATAACCTAATCTGCAGTGTGACACTGTAACTATTAATCCAGTATGAAGGCCTAATTATAAGGTGTCAGTTATCATGTGTGCAGAAATACATCGGATTTTGATTATTAGCAGCAGGCAATCAAGGCTTCGCCAAATGCTTAGACAATAAATGTCATTGGAAGCCTTTTCTTAATAGTATTAACATCTTAAGTGGAACAAGTATTTTAGGCTAGATTATTCTTCCTTGGCTTACATGGAGTAGCAAAATATAAGATTGTAAATACTACATTTAGGTTTTTATTGTTAGGTATCTTTAAAATAAGCAACTATTTTAAAGCAATAATTTATTCCTCTTATTCATTTACACAACTAATGCTGAACCAATTTAAATAGCTATGTTGTTTATTTAGAAATAACAAAAATTATAGTTTAACCATTGAAGAAAGAATAACAGTTACACCTCAGTCAAAATTCTATTTGGTAGAAGGAATAATATATTCATGAATTGGAAAAAGAACTATTCCTTTGATAGATCATTTCTGTGTTCGTACTTATCGCATATAAACATTTTATTATTTTGGACTACATGAATTAGATATGAAAATAGTTTAATTTAATTACTACATTAATTTAATTTACATTTTAGCATATAGAAGTAAATAAAATGAGAAAAATTAAACAAACGCCTACACTTACGTATCAGGTTCCGGGTAAAAGTTTCAAAGGTACTCTTGAGAACGAAGGAAACTAAATTAAAACCCCATGCATGAATATGAGAGCCTCATTTTCCTTTGAAAGCAGTTAGTTTTTATGCATTACCACCTTTCTTCATTTTCAAGATTTTACTTTTAATTTTATGCACTGCATTTTGTGATAAAGCGTAAAAAGTAATGTAAAATATTATATCTTCGTATGACAAAATAAAAAAATAAACTTATTAACATTTCTTAACATTATACTACTATATTCTGTGGTTTCCGGAGTCATCACTGTCAAGCTCTTGGCAGGGGAGAGGAAGGCGATTTATCAGAGACAAAGCGAGATCGGCAAGGACGCAGCAAGAGCCGGAGAGCGCGCCCAAGCCTTCCAGCAGTGGCAACACAGCTGGGAGCACGAAACCCGAGGACGATGGACTGCGCGACTCATCGAGTAGATTCAACCATGGATCGAAAGGCGGCATGGCGAGGTGGACTACTACCTCACGCAGTTCCTGACAGGTCACGGCTATTTCAAGTCGTACTTGAACCGGATGGGCAAGACCGGTTCAACGGATTACATCTACTACCCGGGCGTTCCCGACGACGCAGAACACACCTTCTTCCACTGGCCGCGTTGGGAAAGGCCCCGCCTCGAGGCCACGAGAAAACTAAGTGTTTTTTCGTTGGACATGATCTGCGAAAAGATTATGGAGGATGGGTGGAACTGAGATTGTTTGTCACAGTTAGTCCGGGGCATCCTCCTGGAAAAGAAACCCAATTTGGACCGCGAAGCGGCTGGATAAAGAGCGAGCCCCACGGGCTTAAGCCAAATTTAGGCCTAGCCTGAAGTAATTTGATAAACAATTCCAGGTTAGAATCCTAAAGAGTAGAGGAGGTTTTTTAGTGGGTAAACCCGTTTTGAGGGAGTCCCAGACTACAGGCTGGCCACCTGCGTGCATAATTGCATTTTTCCTGCTTCTCCATAAAACGAAATATATGCTGTAACTGGTATTTCCTATATAATATTTAAGGTAATTCAAACTTTTCGATGCAATGGATATTATATGAATGTGGAGTACAGCCTATTTTACCTTCCCTCTTAGTGCACCTGATAAAACAATGAGAATACCTCTTTACCCAGATTAAAATTTGTAGTCTAGTTGCCTCCGATGTCAAACTATGCAAAGAGCTCGTTTTGAGCTTCTTCGTAGACGAATTTTTCATATGTCTCAAGACGGACTCTGACTCCAGATTCCAGGAGTCAAGTAGGTTACAGAGTCAGATTATGAAGATACACTCAGCGAAAGATGAAATGGAGGTGAACTCAAAATTCGTATTAAATGAACCATTCCCAACATAGCATTGTTATGAATTGATATTAATGCAAAAATTTATTTTAGATTTGGTGATAAATACTCTCTCTCTCTCTCTCTCTCACTCTCTCTCTCTCTCTCTCTCTCTCTCTCTCTCTCTCTCTATATATATATATATATATATATATATATATATATATATATATATATATAAATATATATATATATATATATATATAGTACGGTAAGTGTAAAAAGTCTCGGGGATGATCACACTTTAGTTAGGTGATCTCCAATGAACGAGGAAAGTACTTTCCCAGGGGTGACACTCAGTTGCCAAGACTAATGGGGGATCCGAAACCAACAAAAATTTGGGTTTGGATAAACGCTGGTTGACAAGGTGCCGGCAAGAGTGTCCGGCAAGAGGTTGTACTGCTTTTGACTGAACCCCAGGATCTAGGTTACTGCCCCGATTGCGCACTTTGCACAATAATTGCCCTCGGCGCCGCCTAGTAGTGGTGACAGGTGGGCTATGACCAGTCTCGAGGTTGAATTTTGAAGGGGAAGCTCATTTCAACACAATCAGTGATCTACGTTACGTGAAACTCTGTCCAGCTATTACTTTCGAATTAGACTCTATCACCATCAAGAAGAACTCTACGGCCACTGCGATAGCTATACAATACATGTAAATTTATAAGTTTAAATTTACACTAAAAACAGTTTTCTAGCTGATATTTTACGGTTTTGAAAATATGGTTAAAAAACATGTAGAATACTATGTAATTATGAAGTGACGTACTATCGATATTGATTATCGTCATCATTTCGAGAATATATGATTTCAGTCTGTATTTTATGTGACAGTACGTCACATGTTAAAATTTCACCTGTTAGTGCTCATCTTATTTGCACATTTATTTGTTCTGCCATTTTCTCATTGCCATCTTTGTAACGTAAAATAATTACTTGTAATATAATAATTTTCATTCCTTAAAATCCCATGAAGTACCATTCATCATTAACGCTACCTCCATACCAGTAGAAATACAGTTTCGTGGAAATGAACAAGTCATAGGTTAATTAGTGAGATATTTTGAGACAAAATAGACAGACGTAAATTAAATCTTTTTGTACCTTTGAATGACAGACTTTACTATTGCTTAGCTAATAATTAATGCAATTATTAGATATAACTGATAGATAAAATTACATAAGTGATGACATTTAGGAAATGGAATTTTCCGTCTTCTTCTAGTTTCTAACACTTACTCTAAGTGCAAATGTTAAAGAGATGTTAATATAGATGGCTGGGCTTATAAAGTGACTTATGTAATTCATCTGCTAAGAGCATTAATAGAATATATTATCCAGCTCTCATGTTATTCCCCTTTACTCCTCTCATAATAACTAAGGCTAAGAACACTGCCATATGTTTGAATAAATAATCATAATTATAAATCGTCAATAACTTTGCAGTGTTTCTACGGCAATATTTTACAACACTTATAATATCTTTAAATAAAGACGTTTCGAATAATGTCATTTGAAAATATGTTATTATTTTGTTTAAGAACTACAAAAGTATCAAATACATAAGGTGTAATATACCTGAGTTGAATACATATTTCATGAGTAATTTTCGCAGTATAACTATTCTTATCCTGGAATAACATATTATTTACACAGCTTTGTTCTATTCCTTAAATCCATACGGATATTACATATAGTTTAGAGTAGCGATGTATATTAACATATATAATCAAAAAATGAGCTATTTTATACTTGGTCAAAACTGATGGAAACATACTAAATAATAGATAAATATTATTACGATTACATACTAAAATAACTATTTCCAGATAGTTATACTAATAACAGTTACTATTGCTAAACTAACATGACAATTTAAAAAACCTCAGTCTGTAAATCGTACATGATCAGCAGGAAGTTAACTGACTTTCAGATTATCTGAGCAAGTTCAATCAATTTAGGGCTAAATAATCCACCTCCTCTTAATAGTGGAGGTAAATGCTGTATAATTTACTCTAGGACAGTTTTGTCACTACTTGTATTTATCTTTGCTAAATGCTGTTTGAAAGTGGATTAAACCAACTTTATATGTATACAAATATTGTTTCTACTTTAGCTTTTTGCACTTTATGTATATACAAGAATTCCATAAATAAACTGGTGATTTAAGATGTTAAATCGAAAGATTATTGTAAATGAGTTAAACAACTTCAACACTTCAGTTAGTGAATCTTAAGTATTTATGTGTTCAGTAAATATTTTACTGCTCGTTTATTATTTGTAATAAGGAAACGACCCTAGTTTCAAAATTATATTTAAAAGTAGTACATAACTCAATAATTGTATAGTCTTAAAAAAATTTCAGAATTGATTTATTACAATTTTAATTTTTCATTAATTTTTAAATATAATAATAGATTTTGTTATATATTTCTTAGTTAGGCGAAACATTATGCTAAGGTTTTACTGTATCTGTTATTAAAATGTAAAAACGTAAACCCAAAATGATTATTTTAATTACAAAAGGCTATATTTTATATAAGATGTCCTACTCACCTTGTAGATTCAAAACAATTAATATCCAATCACAATATGCAATTTCAAATGTTGAGGTTTTATACAGTAATTTAGGGCACCCTTTATATATTTGAAATAAAGAGCAATGGGAAACCTAATCTTCTACGAAGATTTTTATGTAATTATTTTGCCCCAGCTTTAGCAAATGTTTTCAATCGAAGAGCTGGAACACTTTTATTGGTCTGTCTATCTGCAAAATATCTCAAAAACTTGAAGATTATATTTAGGCCTGGTTTTAACTAGCAAACACTAAGTTCGATTACTGTGCATGTTTCCCTTTACAAGTTGTCTGAGCGTTAATACATATCTTAAAATTGGTTTTATAGTAAGCATAACTAATTCCTTCTATATTTCTGTCCACAGAACATGTCGAGAAAGGAAATAGCAATAGATTATGTTGCATGATACATTAGTAAAGCCTATTCCGTAACACGTCAATAATAAAGTTTATTATATGAATATGGAAATATAGTTGAGTGTTCAATGCCATTACCAAAATTTCACTCTGAAATTAAATTAGGTTAGCGTTAGTTACATAATTTCAAGTTTGGAGTAATTGTAGTTTTATTAATTTATTACATATTCGTATTTAAAGTAGTCGCGTTACCTATTTACTGATTTGTTTAATTCTTTTGTTCAAAATTTAAAACTATAAATCTAATTTGAGCAAATTTCCAAAAACACATAAATGGAGTATTATTAGTTTTTCATATTTTATTCAATATTGAACAGTAGCAGTGTCCTTGAAATAAATGATTCGTAAAAATCTTTCAATAATTCTTAACTAGTTCACTGAGTATCACAAAGCTTCAAATACGTATAGTCTCGAGTATTATTCTTAACTTTATTTCACATATTTGACGTAACTATTAAACTCTACGAAGAACTTCTTTCACATAACAGATAGTAATTAAAACTCTATTATTTTCCATTATGAAATCATATTTTCAAATCTTAGTAGTCTGCATTAATCAGTTGCAAGTAATGTTTTTTTGGTTGTGCCATTTTACTTAATCCTAGCACATACTTAAATTTACCTTATAATAAAATTAAGGTGTACGACATACCACGTGTCGCCATACCACGTCTTCCTTGAGGTCGCATGTAAATATTTAAGTATTAAGTTAAGAAGGAGTTTAATGGGAGTAAACAATAAAAGTATACACCGAAATACATACAATAATTTCACAATTTATACTTAGAGTATTACTAATATATTATAATTCTCAATAATATAAAATATGGATGAAAAAGATTAATGAAGGGACTTAAATGAGATCTGTTGAGACTAAAGAATATATTTTGTCTAATATTATTGGATGTGTAATTTTTGGATTTATATGTTAAATAGTAATTAATATTTATTTAGATTGGTTTTGTACTCCTTAAGTAGTAAACATTAATCACCTGAAACAAATTTAATATAATAGGTATGATTATGTTTGTAATGATAGATCTTTTTTTAAATTAGGTTACATTGGATTAACTGTAGGAGTGATATAAAAAACTAAGTTATAATTTTTGTGCTGAGGTAGTTTAGCTACATGTGTTCAATAAATAGAGCTAAAATATTTAATTAAAAAAAAAACCCTTTCCCTCTCTTATGCACCCTGTCAAGCTTAAGTAGGACTCACGTAAAAGAAACATTCGTTATGTAAAAGCACACAATACTGTTATAGAATTACTCTCTCGTTTGTATGCGTATACCTAAGACCTAACTGTAGTTATATTGAGAAATGAATAAATTTTAATTACTGCATATAATCTTCAACCATTTGGCTAAAACAGTAGAAAACTATATAAAATATAGATGAATGTAAAAAAATAATGATAGAACATTAAATGAGATGTTGAGATGTAAACAATATATTTTTTCTAATATTATTGTATGATTAATTTTTGAATTTATATGTTGAATAGTATCTAAATTGAATTTTGGATTCTAGTAGATAATTAATTAAACTTTCGCAAGTACAAACAAAGAGTCTTTATCGTACTGTGTGGCACAAGAAGGCGGTAGTGTACAGACAGTCATTTGATACATAATACATGGGCGGAACATCGGCTCTAAACCACAATGGACAACATCCTATAACATAACGTAAAACAAATCTGCTTTAATATCCGCTTCTATTCTAGTATTGATTACTATTGTAACTTAAATTAAAAAATGCGTTCCAAAATACTTTAAAATATTTTAAATTTATAAATAGACACTAAATAAATAATTAAGTAACGAACTTGTGTTTTGTAAAACATATTTCTTTCATTACGCTTTACTTACTAGCCTAATCTTTTGTAAATATTTGCAGTATTTATACTTTGTTATATATTGCTTTTTCCTACTACATTTTTTATATAAGTATTAAACATTTTAAAATATATCATCAGCTATATTTGTATCATAACAGATGTGTTAAAGTTAATTTTAGGTTAAACCAATTATTTCCTGAACCTGCCATTGACACCGTTATTGTTGCCTAAATACCTTTACATCTTATATTTTATATAATGTATTTTGATTTAGTTTTATACATAACTAATACTAATGTAACTATTACTATTTATTTAGCCGGATTTAGAGTTTGACACATCATTTATCTTAGAAAAAGCCGCACAATGTGCGAATACCAACTTACATCATGAAAAATTTAATCCTTTAAAATTAAGTACAAATACCACGGTGCGAACTACCGTAAGATAATTCATAATTTTTACCATACAAAATCGATTTATCTGTCTAAACGTTCTCCTCAATGTAATAATTTTATACAAAATAAATATTTGTATGTAGTGCAAGTATTTACCTAAATTATGGGAATAATTTCTTACGTTTAAAACAGGTATAACAATTTTCCTTAAGCAACAGTAAATTTGAGAATAATGATTATTCCTTCAAAAAATTACAAAAATAAAATCTTAGGAATAGCCTTATCACAAGTCCAGTAGTGCGATTAGGTTAAAACAGTAAATAAATAAACAGGACTTTTTTAGTTTAGTTACATTAAATTAAATGCTGGCCTCTCTGTATAGAAGGGTAAAATAAACTGTTTCTGCTGTAAGAAGTTACAGCATGAATCATAACAGTTTCAACTTAATAAATACCTTTGGGAGAAAAGATTACGTCGTTAATTTAAAAGGAACCTTTATAGATTTGGCTTTGTCACTACCACATTTGTGCGAGGGTTTATGTTCTTTGCTTCTTGTAAATTATAATGCTGCAGGAACAAGTACTTTTAGGACTAACAACTTTAAGACCGAGCTTTCACTGTAAGTTTCAGTCACATTTTGCGTACTTGCACGTTGTGAGAATCAATGAGAACGAAACCAGCTGTGATGTGGCAAGAATATTACACAGTATAAGCTATGTTGATATAGAACTAATAAGATATCTAATAAATCTAAAAGTCAATTATTTTGCTACGCTTTCATTTTAAACCTTTACCGTTTTTTATAACTTTCAAATATAATATCTGGTGATGATATATTCGATTGTTTTTACGTTAAATTAAGACAGTATAGACATGCATTTGGATGTAAAAAGTTCTTTGCCAAATGTGTATCAAATATAGTTTTTAGTAATATATATATATATATATACTTAGTCACACCAAGAAGTAGGGTAATTAGTACACCAATTAAAATATGTACTGTAGACACATTAACTGTTTTCACGTAACTAACAGTATTTTTTTAAACCTTTCTTTAATGAGGTATATGAAGAAATGAAGCGGAAACTACACTACCTCCCAGTTTATCTATTAAATTACCACATGCAAAATCATTTTATTACCTATATATTTACATTAGTAGTTTAAAATGTGTAATGAGAAGTCTGTATGATAAACATACATGTGTCATTTCTTTAAATACATTTTTTATAAAAACTGTTTATAATATTTATAAAAGCTAACTGCAACATTATGTACACGTAAATTAAAAGTTAGGAAAATATTACTATCCAAAGTTATTAGGCAGTCTCCTTCATAATTAGGGAACAAGCTATAATGAACAATGTTTAGGGTGGTCACTATTTTCATAACCTTTGCATTCTACTGCCAAAAAAAATGTAAAAGCTATACTTCAGTCGTATATGTCATATTTGTTAGTCTTAAGCGAATTAACAGTACAAAACATCAGTCAAAGTCTTCAGCAACCACATTGCAGACAAGATGTTTGTAAATCCATATCTTTACTAGATTAGTATAAGACACAGCAAACCAATTTTTACGGAAATTTAATATTTGCAGTAACGTCCTTTTCCATAACACTTTAATCAAAATTAAGAAAATATGATTAATTTAATTAACTCTATACTCAGGAGTCAATAGTAGCCATACTCAAGAACTGTAGTCTTTTTAACTGAAGTTATATAGATAATAAAATATAGCAAATATGTATCTTTTGTTTCCACCAGGCGAACAAAAAATTAACTGATTTAAGAAGACTTGTAATTTATAACTGATAAACTTAAGCCTACAAGCTTGTAAAAATATTATTATTACAGATTGAATTTAGTAGGTACTATTTATCATCAAATATCATAAGTGTAAAGAAATTAACTAAACACTTGTATTTTAAAGTAAATATAGAACTTTACCAGCACTGTATTCTGGGATCTAATATTCGATTACCGATGTGACAATATTGCCGCCAGAATCCGGGATAACCCTTTATGAGGAAAGTTAAGCCTGCCGTGGTCCAAATCAATATTGTGATCAACAAGATGATAAACCTGCACGTAATGAAAAATATGCAGTTTTAAAATAACTTACTGGTATTTGTCAAACATTCCTACGTTCAATTAAGAATAATACTTTTCTGAAAATGACACCCAAGATTTATTGGTAAATATTAATACGTTAAATTACATCTACGAGAAAAGTAAATTGTAATAATTAACATGGTTTAGTGCAAGTAGTGCAATTCATTTCAGTCCAGAGTTTACTATAGTTTATTATATTTTGTCATAACTTACATGATCCTTTTATACTCATGGTAGTCTCACTATGCAGAACTAAACCAGATGTGGGTACTGGAACGTAGAAAGTTGTAAACCATAGCTGGATACATGTTGTTATAAACCCGTTTTAATTTTATACATAATAACTGTAATATCATATGGTCTATCTCCAACCAGGTTTAGGCATAGAAAATAAGGCGTTGTATACCATAGCTAGTTGTATATACTCATATGACAGCACGTTTTACTTTCATGTATAATAACTGTAAATTATGTGAACCACTTGTAGACGGTGTTGGGCACTGAAAGTAATAAAGTTGTGTACAATAGATAGTTGCATATGCTTATATGACAACATTTTTTACTTTCACATATGATAACTGCAACTTTCTACTGCGAACAAATCCATGCTATCCTTTTTGTAACAATTATAGTATAGAATAGTACGATAACACCATATTATCACACTGAACACCCCTATTCATTATACGTAAGTGAGTTAAATGCTCAATAAAGCTATAATCGTGATAATATCCGGTAGCTAAACTGGCCTGTCACAGTCACGAAGTTAAATTCTCCTGAATTGTTTTCATAATTAAATATTTTGTATATAGTAATAGTTATCAAGCTCAAAACTTTCTGGTAAACATAAATATTAATGAATAATGCAGTAGACGACAAATATAGTAAATTTTTGTTATTCATGAAACCAGAAGTGAAATTACACCTGCTTAACCCCGAAGCTCTTAACCCTGTCCCTGTAGTTGAAGCATTTTAATTTTATTCATTATTGTGTAGGCATAAAGGTAATACGTTTGCGGTCGTTTTAAGAGGGTTTGTGAGAGCACTGTCTTAGTCAGGTTATGGAGGTTGTTACCTTTTATGACCATCAGCATACCGCGCAGTCCAATTAACAAAATGGTTTTTATTTGGGAAATTATTTTTGGTACTTTGTTTATTTCTGCGATATCAAGAAGGAAGTGTTTATGATTAGGAATATAAAACTATTTTTTTCAATGGATGTAAAATTAAAGTCAGTCATCGATATTTCTTCCAGGCAAGTGTCACTACATAGCAACAGAATAAAATAAATATATTAGAATAAAATATTATTGACAGCTGGGAAAGCAAACGCTGATTTATTAATGAACATCCACCAGCCTCTACTTTGACGTAATCTCCATACTGGCTTTGTGCACTGAAAGATTTGTACCATAGTTGCACGTTGTCATATAATCGTTTTACTTTCATATATAATCAATGTAAAGATACGTCTGCTAACTCTTAAATTATGCAATCCATTACTAAGCTGCTCTACATGTTGTTATATTCTACGTAATGTTACCGTGCCATCCACTTAGTATCCAGCCAACATTTTGGAGCGTGGCTATCATGGTTCACACATTTCAAATATAACGTTTCTTTAAATACAACCATAAAATGTGTAATGATAATTTTATTTGTACGTGTAGTTCTTTTTATGTCAACAGAGTTTTCTCTCTCGCAAGCACGTTTTTCTACTGAAATCGGATCTCAAATTTATGCGAATTTCCATTAACATAATTCGTAGATAACTAATAATTTATTCTCTCTATAATGAAACCATCAACCTTGATTCGGTCAAACTATTTATTAAGTTTGTATGTGTAAAGCATGATATGAAATCTTATTCCATTAACGGTTAAAGTATTTAGATCCTTTGGAAAAACCATAATATAAATTTTTCATTCTAAGCACTTTAATATTTTTACGTTTAGTTTATTTTTTAGTTTTAATTTTAGATCCAATTTAGTAAGAGTTTCGTTTAATACGTTTTAAATATTACGAAATTTTTCAGATTTTTCAATTAGTCACTACCTTGTAACAAAAGCAAGTAGGTAAAATTTATTATTATTTCGTTTATTCTTATATGAATATTTTATTACTGCGGATGTTATTTGATTCATTAGATATAACGCTTGTGAATTATTGTTTTACGTCAAGTGCTTGCATGTAAACGGATGTAGACTAATAGTAAATTGTAAATTGATACTTAGACATTTAATACATTAATCACGAGTATTTATTACGAAGAACATAATTGACATAATTTTTATTATGGCAGTTTACATCAATTATAGATATGGTGTCTCTGTCGCTAATTAGATCGCATTGGTTGAAGGTTGACGCACAGATAATGTGACAGCGAAAGAATGACAAGCCTTCAAATCTCGTACTTCTCACTCATTTTCCTGTTAACAGTTCCAAAAATCCTCTACCAAATGTGACGATACCTGTTTGGAATTATCCTGTAGTAAAACTATTAATGTATATTTATTTCTCACGGTTGCTCCTGTATAAAACACTAGGTATGCGGAACATATTAAGTAAAGATCCTAAGTTTAACTATAATCATACAATCGTGAGTATGTTTCTGAGGATTACAATAACAAAACAAATTTATTATTTAAATCAATTTTTTTATGATTCTCTAACACCTTTTATACGCTTACAAGTTTGTGCACATTAAAAGAATTAAAATTTTCACCTTAGTGACAAACAATAACCATCAAGTATAGTAAAGGTATATTCAAAATCAAATGTACCGTTTATTTCAAATGTATCTGTGCAAAGGCGATACACAAAAATATACACTATTAACCAGTATAATACAAATTGTCTGTTTTATAAACAACCTTATTAGAAGTACATGACATTTGGCGGCTTCCGTAAGGTTTTAGTTATAAGAATGTTTATATCTCAAATTTATCATTTATATTTCATATACTGAAATTTAATATTGTGAATGTGTACCTGTTTGGTATACCAGCTTTATGTAAAGACATTTTTGTGGGAGAAGAAGTAAAAAATGATTCAAATATATGAGACTGAGCTATGAAACATACATCGTACAGGTTAAAACTCATCCTTTCATAAGTAATAAAAAGTACTATGTTTAAAAAGTCATACAACTTTCATTTATACTTCTACAATTTCAAAGAATAAATACTACTTAATGGAAAACACAACACTCTAATACTATTGGGGTGAGCAGGAATATAAAAATTACTAAGTTTGACCTCTCTGAAAGGGAAGTATTGGCAATGTATCTCAATGCTCGGTAGTACCGCAGTCTAACTGCCAAAAGCTCTCCCCGTCTGTGCAGTTCCAGTTGGCGTCACGACAGTATCTGGCAACCACTTTGCACATTCCTTTCAATTGAACATTTAATGAAGTATTTTTAGTTGGCTGTACATATCACACTATGGCAATGTAGTTTATTTTAGTATAGTTATTTCAGTACATTTTCTGTTCGTTATCTAACGATTGCCACCCTACACAGTTAGAGTAGTGGACATGACGTAGTTTGACATATATTAATAGTGCTATGTAGATATGAATCTTTATTTGTATATAGTTTGATCCTATAAGGGTTGAGTAAATTTTTAATATTAAAAATAACTGTTTAATTGTTCTTTGTGAATTTGGTCCGTTCAATATAAACTACTCCCGTTAAAACAAATTGTACTGACATCTTTGGGATACGATATAAAAACAAATACTAATGGTTTTCTTTGACATAAAAAGTAATTTATGAAAGAAAAATATCTTAAGTTAATAGACCAATGTATAATAGTAATACCACTTAAGATACCTTTTTCACACAAATTTACTTAGTTTTACTAAAACATGGAAATTATAGAACATCACTCTTGATTACTATATTATATTTATTTATAGCTAAAGTAAAATTTATAAATGTCCTTCTTTTTATAATTTGTTTGTTAACTAACAAATACATTCCCCATACTCTGAACAGTTTTTTTTTCTTGCGAGTCTAAATAATTCTGTCAGAGTAACTTTATTTTGACGTTCCTGCCAGCTTCATCAATGTTAAGCGAGTAAGATAGTATTTTATAACAAAACTTAGTATTACCAATGATTTAAATATATATTATCATACAGAAAATGGTCTCCATGTTGTTATAAAGTTATGCCTTTAACATTAAATTAGTTTTTTCCTTAGATGGTAATGTATAAGAGCATATGTAATAAAGTATATAATGTTGTATTGATTCATTAGGTTTAGGTGTATCTGAAATTAATGTTTTTAATATGTATACGAACCAATAACTTCAGTAACGAGATAAATAAATTCAGCATTTTACTGTTTAAAATTTGCAGTTATTCTTGTTATAAAAAATTTGCAATGGTTTACTGTTTTTTTTTTTTTAGAAATTGACTTCGTATTTTGTTTACCCTATACACTGATACCGCATAAATGTGATAAAATGAAGGATTTGCTCGTTAAAAAAAATATACTGAACCGGTAAATATATCCGTAAAATACTAATGAAATGAAAACAGCTAGAGTGAGACAGTAGCAAAGTGATATAGCAATGCTCTAATGGAATATAGCAGTGACTGAGTGCTTTCATAGTTTGATTTGTAAAACAATATTATAGAAGGATATACTTTTAAGAGAATTTCCTAGATTGTGACGGACTGAATGTAGTGACCACTTTATTTAGAAACATTAAAGAAGTTTTCTTTCTATAAAGGTAGTATAACAAGTCTTAATATTATACAAAACATTGAGATATTTAATTGAGTAAACATATTAAGTAACAATCAATACTTATTTTTGAAATGATGCGTTTGTGGATGCAATTAGAGGAGTAAACTCATTAATCTGCAAATTATCCTTTTTTAGATTTACTCCTTAATGTACAGACGACATCCTCCTTTTAGATGATCACGAGGTTTGGCTTGTATAAATTTATATGGTGGCAGAATAACTTTGTTTATAATAAATAGGAGGGTATTTTGCGTATTTTTCATTTGTATGTGCTTCTGGTTTTGTGTAAGTCTCAATTATTGACTGAGCTATATTGGTATTGTGGAGCTTTAAATAGTTAATTTCTGTTTGTCTGCCTGTGTCTCCGTCAGCACAATATCTGAAAACGTACTAAACAATGAAATTTTATATATTTGATTTACGGCTTTAAAAGTTCAACTATATATTAGCAACGAGGTATAGATACAGTGTTTATAACTCACCCCAGAGAGTGGGACAGAGTGACTAACCTAGTGAGTGGGTGAGTGGACCAATATATGTATACATATATATATATATATATATATATATATATATATATATATATATATATATATATACGCACGTGCGTACGTATGTTTGTATACGTTTGTAATTTTATTTATGGGAATTTTTATATAAGATTTTTTTATTTTGGTTTGTATATTGTTTTTCCAATGTTAATGTTTTTAAAGAAGGATAAATATTATTATTATTATAAGTACTATATTAACCTCGGCTACAGCTTAGTTGTAGTAGCTGTTTATTTGTAAATTTCCCAATAGTACTAGATGTTTATTTTTTTTATTTGGTAACCCACAGATCGTCTAGTTACAGAACGAGGTATACTAAAAGTGGTGACTGTACATACCAAACTATTACCGTATGTTCTAGAGCGTAATGCATCCACGATCTATAAGTTTCACTTTGTGATCACTCATCACTTACTCGTGATCACTCGAGTACTTTACGAGAAGTGTGGCGTGCGAATGATGTGGTGCCACAGTGATGGAGAAGTTTCAACTCGGCCGAAGGAGTTAATATGAATTCCACACATAACGTAGTTATGATAGGAAGGGTTGTTTCAATTCTAATGTTTAATTTAGCTCCAGTTATCCTTACTTTTGTTGCAACGTCTAGTATTTGTTACTGTCTCAGACATGCCATTTCACCTGTCCCTGACGTCGAAACTAAATAAAGGTTCGTTTTTAGCTTCGTCGCCGACTTTCTTTTGATCTCTTCATACAAATATGACTACAGATCCAGTTCAAGGTACTGTCAAACATTTTCAAACGATTATAGTGGTTAATGGAATTAGCGCTTATCACACACCCTCCTCCCAACATAGCAATGCATTTCTTCTACAACTAGATCTTGTAAATCTATTAAGATATTATATATATATATATATATATATATATATATATATATATATATATATATATATTTTAAGATATTATATATATTATTAAAAATATCCTCAGTTTCTTTTTTGTGTGCGTGATAAATGTTCAATGCGTAAAGAACCTCGAAATAATTATATTGAATCATAGGCAATATTTGTTCTATTTTCTAAAAATTTTACAGAATACATTACTACAATAACAAAATATTATTCTTAATGTGTACTAAATTTCACCATTCCTCTAACATCTAATAAAACACAGAGAAGCGATAAAATATTATCTAAGAATATAATAGCCAGTATATTTTTAAAACATGGCTCTTAATCGTTTATTTCTCACAACATGTATAGATAACTAACCTGATTTATTTGAATTACCAATGTAGAAAATACTGTCGTAGTTTATTTCTAATAATTTTCACAAAAGAAATATAAACGCTGTGGATTTTGGTATACCTAATCAAAGAAATTTTAAATTTGAATCACAAGAGAAATTAGGTTTTTTTTAAATTTAATCAGCAATTAAATTTGAATGGATTGACTGCAAGTAATATACATATAAATAGTTATAACTATTAAGGATATGTTAAAACCAACAGCCTTTTATTTCAGGATGCTAGATGATGTCTTCAGTAAATAAAGGTGTCTTATTAATTTTATTGTACCAAAATACATACGGGGATTACAGACTGTATATATTTATTTGTACCGTTTAGGAGTATATTTGAAACAATTCCAAGATATTTATATTATATTATTGAGCTATAAAATAAGACATTTCCACCCGAAAATAACATCTCAAGTTAGTGTTAGTTAAACAATTGAGATTTCTGTAAATATATACCTGCATTACAGTAATAATTAAAGATTTAGTTATAACGTAAACAGATAATTTTAGCTGTGTAATTTATAAATGCTAAACGATAAATACAAATATTGTTCTCCGGTGTGTCGTTAGTAACTATTGTAATTTATTTTTAATATTTAAAATAACAGCAAAGGACTTACTTATTTTCAAAACTGATGCGTAACATTGTTTTAAAATGAAAAACTGAAATCTTTTTGTCAAATAATGACATTTCCTATAGATACCAAGATTACTGAACTGCTATATTTGATGGCGATAATGTATATGATTTGTAAATGACTTAAAGGTGTATCATTTAAAGCTGCAATATACTAAAACTTTACTCTTACTAAATGTTTTTATAACGTTGTAATAAAACCGAATCTGTAATATGATGATATGTTTATAGACTGTAGGATATTCGACGAAAGCTCGGTCAACCAACACTTGAAGCGCTAATGGACCAAATAAACAGCCTGTAAACGATATCAGGGCAGCTGAGTCGATACTGTTTTTGCTGTTTGTTTAACTGCTTACGCCATATGTGTTTGTCCTGTTATCTACCGTAAAGATACCCCGTTACAATGTTTAAACTGTTCTCAATGTTACTTATACTACGTCTATTTTTCTCAGTTGTTAAATAAACCTTATGTAAATGACGAACAGATTTTGATGTATCAAAAGAACATGGCCTAAATATTTCCCTAAAATAAAATGTTGTTTTTAAATATAACGTTTGATACAGCAAAATAATAAAACATTAATAAAATATCGATAGATATCAATTTGGTCAGAATATAGTAACAAGATGTCGTAGTCCCATTTGTAAAGCATCCTAAATTAATAATCACACCAAAACTCTATACTATTCGTATTTCACAAATCAGCGAATTAAAACTAATAACTCATATTCTGTTTAATGGCTCGAAATGAAAAGCACATGAAGTTTGTATTGGAAGAGATATTTAAATATAATATTACACTTTGAGTTTTCTGTATACTTCATGAGACTCAACATTACACGCCGTATAATTACTTTTATCTATTCACAATACATTTTTCAGTATAGGTCTAGTATTAAAAAACTATTATTATTTAAAATGTAATGGTTTACTGTATAAATACACTTCAAAGGGCACGATAATATTATATATCGTTTTATACTTTATAATTATTTTAGAGGGGAACTTTAAACATTTAGACATAATGAAGGCTCATTTAGTTAGTTTGCCTAAGGATAGAGTTAGTAACACAATAGAAGAGGTTAGGGCCTACACATATTACCGTGCTGTGGCGCTTTTGTTGTATAAATTGCATGTTCTTATCTATGTATTGTCAGCCATATTCACCGCAGAGGCCACCACCCTGTGTAGGCCAGTCGCTGCAATAGAGATCCAATTTTTATAATTAAGTTTCATGTAGGAAATAACAACATTAAACACTCCAATGTCAGAAAACGCGGGTATACGAAAACATGTATATGACTTATATTAAGAATATACATATAGTATAAATTCAGTATAGGTTCTTTAAAATGATTACAACATGTTGCACAATTGTATAAACTTGATCTCTGTATAAGTGGCTTAGCTGAATAATCAAAATATTTTACATAAATTACAAAACTATCCTAATATTAAACAACATTTTTAACCAGTGATTTTTAGAAACGGAAAGCTCCTCACAATTACGGCCCCCATTAAAATTCACTCAGAAAGTTAGTCAATAGGCCTAATTTTGTTGCGCTGTGTTTGTCAATAACTCAAGAATTTGAGTTTTTTACTATATTTTGATTTAAAAAAACTCAGTATTTCACAAGAACAACTGTAAATATACGATTGTAGTATTTATTCGTTATAATAATCGGGGATATTTACTTCCCTATGTTATAATAGTTATATAGTCTAACACACACTAAACAGACTTAATGTATATAAATTATGAGATATGTTAAGTTATAAGCCATGGATTATCTTTTCACTTGTATAAGATCGGTTGAAGAGGTCTTAACTTCTTAGTATTTATAAAACTTTATATTGATATGGAATCTCTGGAAACTTTGCCATCCATAAGAAAAATGTCAGTAGGACATACCAAGAATGAAATGGGATTTACATTATAATTTTCCGCTCAACCTCAATGAATCCTGTTACTGGGCACGTAGTATTATCTTTCAACGTGTAATAAGAACACAAACCAAGCAAGAAGTTTTGGCTAATTGATCACAAGATTCATTTATATTTTCCAAATAGTTTATAAGATTCATATATTGAAATTTACTAACGCTAAGGCGCCTGGCTCCTTTAAAATTCATGAATGTACATTATACTAGTTTGTTAGGTTCAAGCCTCAGATCTCCCACCCACTAATAACCTGTGGATATTGGCAGTTCCCAAACTCAGGGATCTTCTAACTTCTGGGAGGTCACAAATCTGGATAACCTCAATATTAAGTACAGGATAAATTTATTTATTCAAAAATAAACTCTAAAGCGAGAATGAATAAATAACAACAATTTGGCAACAGCCAATGTACAAAATCAATGTTAGAACATAGATCTATGCATGGTGTCAACATTTTTGACGAAGTAGTTAACTTATTAAATTGTTTGTATAATTTTTAATAATGTCTTTTATAAGAATTCAAATTTCATTTACTATTTTAATTCTTAGGGATTTAGCCCAATAATACTGAAGTATAGAGCCCTTTATTACTTGACGGCAATTTCTTATCTAATAAGTATACGTTATTTCTTCCAGTCAAGCTTTGCCTTGGAGGTTTCATTTTCCAAAAACAACCAACAAAAACCCTGTTTATTGCATATTTCCTTTTGATTAACTGGTAAGCGTAAACTTGGTCAGCCTGAGCAAATCATTTTTGTTTTGTATATGCTATGTAACGTTTACTTTATTTTGAATTATTGTATTACTTTTCAATTATTATATTACCACCGGTATTGGATTTGATGTAATTATTTTTTTCATTTTGAAAATAAATTTATTATTTATTTATTTTTATTATTTATGTAGTAGACTTGTGTGAAATGAAAAAAAAACATCTAAACTTAAACACAATATAGCAGTTTTATATTCATAGTATGAGTATTGTATTTTTAAACTTGTTGTTTGTTTTGTTACCGTATAAACGTAATTGTCATAATAATTAAATCTCGTAATGGTTACTGTATAGGGAACTCCCTATATGCACAGTAAATTAGCTTACACAATGCACAAATTATGGTGTACTGTTCCATTTTAAACCATTTATCAAGCTATTGTTAGGATTTACTTTATTTCAATCGAACACACATTTACTCACTATCAGTGATAATGTTTAACTCTGTGTATAATTGGATTGATATGAGATTCAGTTATTCGATTGTATCACTTCTATTCAAATGCTTTATTTTCACATAATAAAAGGTAGGAGTATCCTGCACCACGTCCATCTCTTCGCTTGCAAGGCGTACTGTCATGAGGGTCGATGTGCTATACTTAATATTTTTGTTGCTTTTTACGTCGTCTATTTTGTTAGTGGGATTTAAAATAATCAGTTTTTTTCTGTATAAAAACCGTTTCTTATTTTTTAGATTAAAGCAGAACCTTAAATATTCCAAATAGGATTGTCTTTGGTTTAAACATAGAGAACTAGCGATGAATTTATATTTAGATTATGCAATACATGCATTTGACCTGGAATAACAGTTAATAAATACCACCCCGCAGGAAATAGCAGGTACAATTGTATAAGATATAACATTGAACAGTATACAATATAATAGGGCAACTATAATGTACTTTTATAGATTACCCCTGCATGCGTAGGTTGTATTTCTTAGATATGTCAAGGTACTCAGTGTTTCGATTACGCGTCTCAAATAATTAAAGTTATCTTAAACTGATATCGAATATTTAATAATATTTTCTGCTTGTGTAACGTATTTAGAAATATGTATAATTTTAATTTAATTTAAGTGAAACTTGAAATAACTAGTTTTGAAAAATATGAAATACATATCAATTACTAACCATAATAATTATGAAATACTAACCATTACAACGACATTGTGTTCTTTTTCTTATACTAAGAGTTCAATTTTAAGTTCCCTATATTAATAAATTGTTTCTTTACACTTTGAATATGTATCTTAAACGTAAATTTGTAATCACAAACGTAAATGTAACTGTATACTCGAGAATCTCCTTCGGGTACCTAAGAATTAACTAATATAATAGAAAGAATTTCTTTTAATTACACTGAGTGCACAACTTTGTTTAATCTATTTTTTCCCCAAAACCTTCTAATCAATCTAATTAATCTACTACTGTAATAGTTTTTTTCAAACTTGATTAGTGCATCAATGTAAAATAGGTGCGGATGTTTGAAAATTGTTGGCCATGTCAGGAACTGAGGTTATAATTTAACTAAACCAAGATCGTAGTAAACGTTTTGACAATATCTATACAACGTTGCATAATGTTTACATTTTATAATTTTAATATATCCTCTACATTAGTTGATAGGCGGTAGAAAAGTAAAAGTTACTTTGGCGATTTTATTCAATACTCTACAAAGTTTGCTTAGAATTCTATGCAAGAGATATTCAGTGATAAAAATATATTTTGTATTAAAAAATACTAAGTATTTCATTGTCTGTAAAATATTTTTTGAGGCATCAACGATAAAAATGTTGATTATGTATACAGATGACCACAACACATACACTACACATTTTTAAACAGTCATGTATGTAAAATAAAATCTAGAAAGTGTAATCTAGAGACCTTACGTCTGCGAAGCTCTTCGAACAATATTATAGTATATTAAAGTTGCTTAAAAATAAAAATTATTTACATGTGCGTTTCATAATTTATCCGTAGTTTGATTTTGAAAAAGAATCTTAGTTTATCATCAATATCCACAGAGCGTGAAAGATTGAGGTCAAAAATTTCATGTATAACTTAATAGTAACCAAATCGCAAAAAATATAAAAATTATTGAAATAGTAAATAATTTAGGTTAATTGAATAATATATCGTTTACTTACTCAAATTCACTTCCCTGTCCCTAAAGTTGTTGAACTTTTTCTCATAGTTACGTTTTATTCACAATTTTCAATGATAATAATACTATCAGTTTCTTGTGAATTCGCATGCAATTTGTTAGTGTTTGCACATGTATGAACATTTATAGTCCGAGTAAATTATATTTTCTACGCCAATTTAGGGTTTACTTTGTTGCCAGACAACAATACATTATTTCAAGTAGATATTATTTATGGACATGGTAATATTTTCTGGTCTTGGTGCTTTATGTGTCTTATTGGATTTTCCCTTACAACTTGATAAAGGATATATAAAGGATGAATATAATTATAATTACTAAATAAACGTACGCATTCGTCAACCATAAACAATTATATTCACGTGTTAAAACCATGAAAACTATTACAGTAAATAAGCTTAACACGCTAAGTGGTTAAGACGAGCATCTTTCACTATGTACTGAAATTGCCAACATCATGATCAGCATCCATCTAAATCTATATCTGCAGTTGCACATGCTTTGCTGCTCATGGTTTACGTTGAATCTGATTATGTACTATTGTTTCGTCAAACAAGGTAATATATATATATATATATATATATATATATATATATATATATCCAAAATGTAGAAATTTATAGAACTAAGCACTCATAAAGCAGCTGTCCCCATTTATAAAACGCTTAAAGTTCATGTTGCATGTAAATGTGTGATAGAGGTTTTTACAGTAGTACTGTAATTTAATAAAATACTCACTTCATATTGATAGTAGGCCTTTTCATTGTTCTTTTGTTTAACTAAACGTTTATTGGAAAAATTAATTATATGAAATAATTGTTTTTATTATTGTATGAATATAATTATAATTATGAACAAATATCAGCAGGTAGAAGTATTCCTCAATTCATTTGTCAAATAGGCAAATTGCTTATAATATCTAAAAAGAGTATTTTTGCCTTAAATAAAATTAAACTGGATTGTTTATTTAAAATATACAACTAACCAAATTCAACCTGTTATCAAGGATTCATGGAAATAATTAACACGTGGATATAATAAATCTGATCAGAATAGAAATGTGACGTGACAAAGAATGGGTCTTAATTGACTCTTATTGACCACATCGGGGTACATTATCATCTTTACGAAATCTAGGTTAAATTTAATAACAGGAACTGGCCTGCTATGTTATTCAATTATTTGTATACATAAAAATCATAGCCTCTTCTAACTTACTCATCAATAAATTCTCCTATTTCCCGATATCACAGATTGTTGAAATGCAACACACACACACACACACACACACACACACACACACACACACACACACACACACACACACACACACACACATATCAATAATTAAAAACTATCATTTCACAAACACGAAAAAAACTAGACTATTGGATCGAAATAGGCGTATTCTTTAGAAGAATTATTTTTAGTTATTCTCATTTTCCCAAGGTACTAGAAATAATTAACCCTTTCCTCATTACTAAATAAATTTTCATGAACGTTATACATCCATAGGGGTTGGAATGGAATTGAGACTCGAAGACTAGAAGACGGATATTTTTTTATTTAATCTTGTTAATAATCTTTTCGTGGGATTAGTTACAATAATCTTTTTCTAATGTTTAATGAATGTAGAATCTAGTAAAAAATACATCCTGTATCCTTTAAAAACGTGCTTTCTAATTGCTCGGTGGTTTAAAAGTAGTTAGTAAAAACGTGTTAAATTTAGAATTTAATTCTCGACGAAAATTTCCAAATAATATGAATTTATGATTTTTTGTATCATTGAACTTGTTATTCATTTATTTATGTACACTTACTTCACTATAACAATGTAACTACGATTAGTATATAAAAAACAATTAAAGTACTAAACCCTTTTCCAGCATAATCCACACTACTAAGTAAACAACGTAATCTCAAAACTTACATGAACAATAAATAACCAAAGAATCAGCTAACAGTGAAAGCAGTGCTGCTAGTCTGATATTCCTCCTTTATCACTTGAACCACATTGACCTTTCTTTTTTTCCTGTAGGGTATATTTTAAACATTGCTTATTTCAGTGACCATCCTCCTTACAATATTTTAAGCAAAACTATCTAAATCCGCCTTGTTTTGAAAATTATAAAACTATTATAACTTAAAAAAGGATTTTTTGACATTTCTCCTTTACATTATACTCTCACATAAATTTATTGGGTGGTAATCGAATGCTTCTGAATTGAAATTATGCAATCTTACCATACTATATTACCAGTGATAATTTGTTAGATAGAAATAATAACTTAATTTAAGAGTTAAAAATCAGGTATGTTTAGTGTTCATAATTTGAAATCTAAAGAGAAAAAAAGCTATGCTGTTTGTTTATGATTGTAAAGATAATAGATGTAATAAGTAACAATTTTGATATGTCATTTTAAAAACATGTTGTTAAGATAGTTTACTTTTAACTCCGCTGACAAGTGTTGTATATAACGAGGTTCGTAAAAGAATTTAAAAAAACAATTTAAATTTAATTTAATACCTTAACTTTTATGGTTATTTATTTCCCTAAATAAATAGAATTATTTAATTTTACCACAGTTATTACATTTTAGTATTGAATACATTTTATAATTAAAAAATTAGCAATAATGTATTTGTATGTTTAGATAGTTTATTTCGATTTAAAGTTTACCTTTAATATTTAACTCGGTAAACAATTTCTCAAAGCCTGAATGTGGCAGGCGGCAAAACGAGGAGAGATTGTACTTGGTCAACTGTTTAACGAGAACTCTACAACTTCCGTCTGGTTGGATTAGTTTGTCTTTGTTAGAGTAAGGTTTACTCGGCCCATGTAAACTTTAGAACTCTGATCCAACTTAAGCGTAGTTGGAACTATATGTGCAACTTCTGAAATACCACGTAGGAGGTATTGAAGTATTCAACTTTTTGACTTCGTGTATATAGGTAAATTAACTAATTATGTGTGAATACGTCTTGTGAAAAGTGAGTTGTCTTTGTTCATTTACTTAATATGTTTATTTAACTATTGCTATGAATTCAGATATAATAAAGTGTCGTATACTTAAAAAAAACTTATTTGCTGATAAAAAATAACGGTTGTTGCTTTAAAAAAATATATAATATCATGACAAAGTGTTTGTGAAATTAATCGTTAAAGTACGTGTATTATATTTACAAGCACTCATTAAAACTTTGCCTTATTTAATTATTTCATTTTGATATAATTTCATTGTTAATGCCCTACGGAAGCGTAGTGTTTGTCAACAACATTAAAATGGATGGATAGTTATTAAGATTTAATCTAGCATGAAAAGAGTGAGTTGAAATATGTCGTCGGATGCATACAGGCACTACAAACCATGTAATCTCTTGTATATATCAAACTATTTAGTAACTATTCTGTGTCTATCCGTGTTATAATTACCTAAGTTTTAACTGTATTAAAGTTTTACACTGCGTTCGAAATGAAAAAATGTATTCTAATATAAATGCATACACAGTTTTTTGAGTAATCTGACTTCAAAATAAATGCTTTTAATAGTCTGGTGATACGT
Organism: Homalodisca vitripennis; assembly: GCF_021130785.1. Classification (NCBI taxonomy): domain Eukaryota; kingdom Metazoa; phylum Arthropoda; class Insecta; order Hemiptera; family Cicadellidae; genus Homalodisca; species Homalodisca vitripennis. The sequence continues at coordinate 112,112,193 of NC_060210.1, read as the reverse complement.
TAGTTCTTGCGCACTTATCAAATGATACTGCCTAGTGTACCATAAATAGTCCAATAAACTTCACGGATTTTAAGTGGTATATAAGTTATCTATATATTTGTTAAATTACTTGATGTTATTACTCTTTTTACTCGTTTGAGTCATATGTAATTGCTTACAAAAACTCACGCCTACCTACTATAATCTCAAAGTTAAAATAAACACCATATAGCCAATAAAATCCTTATACAATATTTTATATATTACAAAAATGCAAAGCGTATTTATCTGTTATACCAAATACACTTTTTGGAATTGTATTTCTTTTTTTCATATATTTATAAGGGTACTGGTTTATATGTTTTGTATAATTATTTGGCAATTAATCACATATTAATTATTAACATATACTGTTCATATTATCCAACCCTTAGTAAGCTATGTAGCTACTTATTATATAATATACATGAGATTAGAGTAAGGATAATAATATAAATATATCCTAATTATTATGTTTCTCTTGAAACGGTATACAGGAAACAGCGGTATGGAAAACAGCACAGTGCTTTTTTAGTGTTCATGCGTATACATTTCAGAGTTTAAAATTTTTTTGCTGTCGTGTTTTTCTATTATTTATTCTAAGCTTACTGAGAAACACAACGCCATTGGGGAACTTTCTTTGAATATACAATCATCCAACTGGTCCTTCCTAATTGTAAATGTCACAAAAAGTATATAAAATATTAATCTTTATCACGTCTTTATGGTGTCTACGTCGTTATACGATTAAGTTTGGTTCCTACGTTAGTATATAACGTAATGAATATATATATATATATATATATATATATTGTAATGAGTATATAAAGTTATTATATGACGTAACCGTTAGAAAGCTATTACTTTTTTCAACAATATTTTTTCATTGTAAAAGTAACATTCAAGACACGTTAGTTGTAAATGAGGTGAAGTGATTGAAAGTATGCATGAAGCTGCAGAGTGACTTTTGTTTAATTCAATCCAATAAACTAGTTATTGGAAAGTCACTTCATTGTTATATATCACTGCTTCTAATGATATGCCTCTTTTAAAGGACAAGTCAGAATAATAGTTATCTTACCTGGGAACGTCATAGGGATAATTTGTCCTAGTTTAACATTATCTGTAAGCCAGTCCATAGTTTGATTCCAAGAACATATAGTGAGGTGTAAGTCTGTTGTAACAAACCATTACTCTATGAAATTTTTACTAATACAAATTAGATATTATAATCAAAGGTATTTTATGTAACCTTACACTCAAATATAGTGCAGCGAGCGCTTTGAATACTACATATCCTCAACCTTCATCTATTTTATCATCATATCAAAAATAAAAACGATTTTGTGGGTCATTGTACGTAGTAAATGTTTTATTATTACTTCTGTGATTTATTACACATTTCTCATATTATGTGTTCGCTAATTTTTATATAAAACAGTTTAAACTAATATAGGAACATAAATACTGAAGTTTTTTCACCTCAGGAACACACGGTCTGATTATAATCTTAATATTATCTTTCATGGATTGAAACATATTACCACCCGCAGTACCTACGAGTCATGTTAGTCCGAACTCTCACATTTAAATTCCACCTTAAGAAACAGCAGCTAAATTTTAGTACGAGATTTAGTTTAGTACATTATATTTCTCTAATATATCCTACTGAACAGTGGTCATGTACAAGAGGTTAACGTACATATTAATAGAGTGATTTCTGAAGGTGTTGGAATTAGCTTTTAGACTTTATCCAAGTACTTTTTTCACTTATTTGGATGAAAAAAAAACAGATATAAAAGTTTCAGTAAGCATAACATATATGAATTAGACATAAACACAAACAATAAGACAATAACTGAAAAATGTAAATGCGCCTTTAAAATATACAAAGATCCAACTGTTATATCAAAAGGACTCAGAAAGAAAATTTTTAGAAGCTGCGTTTGTTTTAAATTAATCTCATGTAGTGTAATAAGTATTTTCAAGTTGCACTCTTCGACTGCCACACATTTATTACAAGTGTGTACCTGCTAGTGCCAGAGGGTTTCTATCCCTATTTGCAATGTATTGGTAAATAATTTGTACCTTTGTTATTTGTTACCCAAATTTAACGATTTGTTATCTGTATATAGATAAAAAAATGTTAACCTGCATAAATAATTTTCAGTTTGTTTCATGTGGGTCTCCTTATGGTAATAAAAATATCACTGAGCTCTATTCCATGAATTCACTGTAAAGTAAAAAAATTATAAAAACACTGTTGTAATGTTATGTGAAATGCTAAAAAGTAAAAACCGTTGCATATTCTTGAAGTTCAAAAACCAGTTTATGACTTAACACTAAATAAATAGTTAAGGAAGGATATAAATTAAATTTAAGAACAGAAAAGTTTTTTATGTAGGATAACATTTCCAAAAAAACCTAAAACTTGGTATTGATAAAAAGAAACCCCTTTGCAAGAACACATTTTGCATTCCCTGTACACAAATGTAGATTTTCTCCTCTTCTCTCCAGCATTTGTGCTGGCTGCACAATAATTACAGCATTTCTTCTCCCTATCATTGATAGTTTTTCAAAAATACATTTCAGGATTTGTATCTTCTCCGGAACCTCTCACCGGACGCCCCGGTGTAAAATTTATCAGGTCAGCCACATTTGGTCTAGTTTTAGAAGCCACTGCTTTATATCCTACTGTATTACAATCTTATACATATAAGTATAATTATATTTTTTATGTACACTCATATGTGTATAAATAAATAAAATTTTGAATTTTTTAATTTATAATGATTTTTTTCGTTACGTCTTATCAACCAAACCTTGGCATTTTATGCGGTTTTTGGAACGGCTGTTAAATATAAAGTTTTAACCTAATGCAAATTTTTTAGACGTCGGGATAACGGAACGTCGGCATCGAAAAGTTTAATCCTAATGAGTATTTATATGATAGAATTATTTAACTAATGGTTTGTGATTTTTAACTTTTAACGTCATATTATAACTTACAACAGGACTTCGGGAATACCCTATTAATGTCTCTTATATCACAAGAAGCTTCTAATTTTTTTTTATTTTTGTGCTCCGCAGCATGTTTGGCCAATGGCTCCTCGTTGTCTGTATAAAACAATCAAATCTTTGAACTGTACTTCTAACTCTATAAGTTTTGCCCAGTGTATTTGTTATCATATTTTGTTACAATATTTACAGTTTATTATCTAATAATTAAAGTTTTGAGTAACAACGTACTTAGCTAATGATGGAATGTATTAAACGAGGTACTTGAATCGAGCTTTTAAATCCCATACTTTTTCATAATTTTGCAAGAACCGGAACATGGTTTGTCGCACTGCCCACTTCCATTCACTTCCATTACTAACTGGTTGTTGTACTTAAGGTAATTTAGGTCGGACAAATTTGATTTCAAACCTGGAGGTTTGTAAAATATTACTGAAGACTTTTAACTATAAATATTTTGTGTCTGGAGAGGAAAATGGGATATAATGGACAATTTTCATTATATTTATAATACATTGTAGGCTTGAAAAACATTTAAATATAAACATTGGTTGCGTTAAATAATGGAAACTAACGGTGGAATTTTTGTTTTTCTTTATTATAAAACATATTGTTTTCTGGGTAATTGAAATAATTAAACGTGTTGGTTAGGTTGTCTCCGTAATTTAAGAATATGATTGCTGCATAGCTTTACTTTTAGGAATAGATGTTTTAAAATTATTTTTGCTTGATGTTTTTACATGAAGTTTTGTTTATGTAGTCTGATTTGGAAAACAATTACGAAATAAAACAAAATTTATAGATGTTAATGAATAGTTTCGTGTACATTTCAAAGGAGAAAACTTTTCAAGATTTTTCAGAAACTCGCCACAAACATTTTCGTACAAATAAACAGAAACGCTAAAAATACGTTTTAAAACGTGAAATCTGACAAAAGATATAACATTTATGAAATAATATGATAAAACACGTTTTAAGTTTTTCATAAATCACAGGATACATTAACTCCACGACGTGACGGCTTGCTAGGCAATAGCTTTAAGGAAATGGGAATATAACGTTATGAGCATTATTAGCGTCTATCAATAAAGCTATAATCCCTAAATTGGGTGGCGACAGTCAGTATTGATTGTAAACTGGAAACTGTTTTACACCTGGTACGGCAGTTCTCTCATGTAATCCTGGCTGTATTATAGTTCAGTGAATATTGCCTGACTTTGAGTTAGATTACTTTACAAATATTTTCTACAAAATTTAATTTAGGTTTTAAAATTTAATATTTATCAATGTTTATGATTATGAAATCATTTATTCCTGCCAAGAAATCCTGGCGAATAAACTTATGATTTATTCACATATGTTTAATAATCCTGTTCTTATAACCCCTTTTATATCAACCTAATCTTTTGTATGCCTACAAACGAATGAGACCTTACAGTAAAACTGTATCATAACATATATTATATAAACATTATCTCTTCTATCCACGCTACTATCCTATGAGTCTTTTCCAATAAAATTCTAAAATTATACTTCGCAATTAATATGCTTAATCATTAATTTTATACACAACTGTTTAAAATATCCCACAGATATAGCATGCCTAATAGTAATTCTTATGATCTTAATAACACAATGGGTTATAATTCAAACGCAAGGTTTTTTATATTGATAGCTATAACAAAACTTAATACTGTTGTAATATATTATTTATCAAAGACGGCATGAGTAAGAGGCCTTTCAAATTACCACAGATATTTAACCTCGTTTCTCTAATCCTGTGAAATACTGTGATCCTCTACGTTCGTGCATTGTAGAACCAAAATCTGTTTATTACATACATTATGCATCGATGAAGTGCAGATAAGACATGACAAGAGACAAGCCTTACGAAATTTCAGAGGGGGATTTATTGTCCTTAATGAAATATACTAAATAAAATACTAATACAATATGAAACATCATATACTAAGTTGAGACACTAATATATGATGTTTTATAACGTTCATATATAGAGCTAAAATCATTCTTTACGTAAAGGATTATTGTCTTTTGTTTTGTTTAGTGTTGAAAACCAATTTAAAACTGAGAAATAAAAGTTAAACTATACGCATTATATATTTTTTGCAAAATACATAACATTCACGTGACTTGATTTACAAAGTTAAATATTGTAAAAAATACGAGATATTTTCAAATGTAAAAAATGTAAAATATAATTACGTATAAAATATTCATTACTTTCACCTTTGTAGTATGTTTAATTAAAATGTTTTCTCTATAATTGATTAAAGTTGTATATATTACCTAAAAATCTATAAATAAAATAATGAGAAAATATATAATGAGAGTATCTAATCATTAAACTAGTAACCGATCGCATATTTTCTCTGGATGAAGAAAAGGACGAATAAACTTAACTGTTTTTATAGTACACAAAAATGTGTAAATGTGCTAACTTAGTGAAAACATAAAAAATATGTTTAATTTATACAAATTACAGAATTAATTTTTGGAGATAATTTATATAAATATATAGGCAAACCTCTTTGTACGTATGTAAACATATGCATGTACGTATAGACAGAAGGGAAATAAAACACAGAAGGGGACTATTGGTCTTCTTTAAAACCATCTTGTATTTAGTTTGTTAAAAATTACACGTTATAGTATAAACTTAATATTTCCAGCGAAAACTTAAATGTGTTAATGTTACAATTTGAGAATAATCGTATCATATCATCACATTGTTTCCACAGAACATCACAATAAAACATTTATAAGAACATTAGAGTTACATGTAATATTACACTTTAATATTTGTATCTTCACGATATGTTATAGAAGGGAAATAGACTGTGTGAACAAAAATGAAATATGCGCAAAGTTTTGAACCGAATCCCTACTAAAACCATATCACAGATTATAAAACTAAAATGTTCCTAAATATGTGTGATTGTATTGACATTTTTATAAACATGCCTTTACAACCAACATTAAATTTACTCATATTTATTTTAAAAGTAATAGGTTGAAATGACATTTTTAATAATTATGTTTGTGTTGTTTTTCTTTCAAAATTAATTTATGTTACAAGGATTTGCGATTACCTTGTCACATGGACGTTTGTACTGCTTAATAGAATATCGTTAAATTTCTCGCTGATTCTGATGAACGTTTGTAATAATGGACAATAGAGAAATGGAAGCTCATCTAGATGTAGATTGTCATCCGCAGAGGGGTTGGAACAAACGGTCATCGTTATGGCCCGAGTCCTTTTCACTGTGGGTACGGCACTTATCACTTCAGTATGGTTTTACCTAATCTACAGCTTTCATTAAATATCTTGTTCTGTTTCATGCACTGAACTATCATTTAACTTTATGAAGTACAAAATAATGCATGACAAAGATTAACTAATGTAAACCATTTTGCCAAACTTGGATTTTAATGTAAAGCAAAATATTAATGGTTACTTATTAACAGAATAGATCTAAAATAAAAATAAATATATATCATGAAGTTGTACTAATCAATAGAGACAGCTGTATAATCCTAATATTGGTCTTTATCTCAACTTTATTGGAATATATGATGTACGGGGAAAAATACATAGAATATTAAAGTATAGGTATAAGTACAAAAATATATAATATATTTAATGAACAAAACATTGTATTTTATATAATGAAAACTATAGTTTTAAATTTTGCTATATATATATATATATATATATATATATATCCTATGCTATATATATATATATATATATATATATATATATATATATATAGCATATATATAGCATGTATATATATATATATATATATATATAGATTTTGTTTAAAATATTGGCCTTTTCCAATTCTTCTCACTGTCCAAGTGTAAAAGTACAGTATCTGTAACGCATTTATCGTGATATAAATGTGTGTTGCTATATTTTTGTACCAACTCATCAACTACATAAAAACATTTCCATATTTTTGCTTACGGTGGCCAATAATACCTATCACTAATTATAATCTTCTCCTGAGTCCTAATATTTTCTAAGTACAATTTTCAGAATTAATGATGCCTATTGTACTGGTTTTGTTTGTAATGCGCACTTTATTATTAATTTAACTTTTTTAGTTGTTTTCTTTTTTCACCATATCTTCCTTGTGGTTTATTAAAACTAATTTAAAATATCTACCTAATTTTAATGAAAATTTGTATATATATATATATACATGAAATCGAACGAGTCAATTACTATTAATGCTTAACTAGTTATCTACTGCTATATTTAATAGTTAATATTAATAGTTACTTTTTACAATACTTATAACTTATATATATATATATATATATGTGTATATATGTAGTTTATTTTAAAAATACCATTTTCTAAATGGCCTGTTCTATAACATTACATTTTATTCAGACATTCCAAAATGTTATACTACTAATGCCTGTGATCTATCATTGCGTAATAATAATAGTGCTATAAAAACCCATTTTTTAATCACACAATGACGAGTATATCAAATCATAAAAAACTGACACTAAATTGGTTTATGGATTGAGAACTTTCTGTTCTGCCTGAACAACACGTATGTTTTTGTAATAAGTTGTTCCAACTAAACAAAAATAATAATCATACGATTAAAATTTAGCATTTACTTCAAAACCAACCAGGCTTTTTTCTTTGACCCTTATGTTACTGCCAGTTAGGTTATGCAACTACTTGTTTTGGATCCACTAAACCAGTAAATTTGGGCAACCATCACCTTGCATTATCAAAAGGGCGGGAGTCTTTTTTAACGACATAATATATGATTTTTCCCATGCCTAAGGTACGTTTTTTTTCCAAACAATGAAAATAGTCTTAGGAACTAACCAGTAGAAAAGTTTGAACTAAATAAATATCACATGATATTCTTTGCAATCTAAAAAACTAAATTAAAAAAACTTTGCTATTAAAGATAAAATATTTACCTTAATGGAGGCTTTTGGTTTTACTCGGAAGTCAGGAGCTACCATCTCTGTTGTCAGGATCATGACTGGGATTAAGCCTACGTTTAATATTAATGTGTTGAGTGGTTGCCGGTCCAACTAAGTTTTTGTTCAACTACAATTACCATATGCACTTATACTATATTAAACATTTATTAAACAAATATCAGTGTAAAATTATAATATATTCGACCACTAATGTTTATAATCGGTACAAATTAAACACGCACATATTTCATTCTTTATACAAGTACTTTACACAATATTGATTATTTATCTAAGTAGAGGAATAAAGGGAACATCCCAGTAATTTAAGTCGGTGCCAAGCTGTCGTTGCCTTAGAGCTGCTGATAACACGAACGACGCATTTCCGCTGACGTCACAATCAGTTTTCGGTTTCTCGGAAGTCGCTTCATCTTTTGACACAAACATTAAATCCTCTTCCTGTAAATCGTTTGATTTTTACATTAAAAACTATTTATTGTTATGTAAAGAACCTTTGGAATATATAAATAGTTCTTTTGGATATATTCCATATGTACATAACGTAATTGTAATTTTAGTACATATAGTTTTGTTTTAATTGGTTTTAAAATAGTTTAGATAACTTTTCTTAGGCTTTTTACTTTATAAACAGAATTTTTTTTATAATAAAAAACTAGAAATTATAAGAATAAATAATCACTACGTTATGCATTAAGGGCTTGCATGCTACAACAATAGTTTAATAATATAATACAGGAGAGAAATACTTGTTATTTAACAAGTAGACTGCTCTTATAATTAAAATCTAACATAATCAGAAGATTGGAATATCGTTCACTCTTTATCCGGGAGAATTGAAAATATAATCAACAAATAATATACCCACAAAGTTCCCATTTTCAGTAGGAATTTGTTTTTCAAGCCACAGAGAACTAATAGTTCGTATTCAAAATATGATAAGGTTACCATTAAAGAGAAGCTTAAATTGTCTTACTTCGGGTTAAAATGTACTGAAACGAAGTTTTAATTTAATAATAATTTATATATATATTTATTTATAAAAGAAGAAACTTATATATATATATATATATATATATATATATATATATATATTCTTAGATATTTATTTTTTCAACAGAAGTAGCGTTTAAAATAATAAAAAAGAATCCACAGTTTTGTTTTGTATAATTTCTAGTATTCAGGCTGATTTACTGTTTCTTCAACCGACTTCAAAATCCCAAAATATTGCAATTTTGTTAATAATCTAAAATAATTATCTAAAATAAGTGGAATATCTTTAAATCTTTATTCGGGAGAGTAAGAAATATCATAAGCCATAACATAACATATCAAATATACCCCCGATGTTCCTGTTTTAAGTAGGAAGTTGTGTGCCAAACCAAGGTTAACTGATAGTTTATGTTATAACTATAATTCGGTTAACATTGTGGAGAAGCCTAAAGTGTTTTATTTGGTGCTACAATTTACTAAATCGAAAGTTTTGTTTAATAAATATTTTTAGCTTTTCTATAAAATAAAATATTTCATATATATAATATTGTTACAGATTGTGGTCTCGGAAGTGAAAGCTCGGTCAACCAACACTTGAAGAGCTAATGTACCAAATAAACAGCCTGTAAACGATATCAGGGCAGCCGAGCCGATACTGTTCTCCTGTTTGTTTAACTGCTTACGCGCTTCGTGTTTGTCCCGTTAACAGACCTGTAAAAGATTTGAACTCTGTTCAAATTTTTGACATTTTACAATAGAAATTATTCAAAAAATTGCATAAAATAAACAGATATCTTCTCGTTATCAAATAATAGGTCTATGAATTACATTACTATCTATGCCGTTTTTACGTATATAAAACCACATAAATTAATTAAATCATTGCTTTAAAACCTGTTGTTGTTTTGATGTGTAAAGTTTGAATTCAACTTCAACATAATTTAATTTTTAATATAAATCGAAATATGGTGTATCACCTAGGAACCTGCTCCTGTTACCCGTACTTAAGCTACAAGATGAAGTAGCTTCTATATTTTAAAGTAATATATTTATTATTCAATTATTAACGGTTCATTGTATCCTGTAAGTTTTACATGGTAATCCTCGAAACTCATAATACATGGTTAGATGGTTTAAATGACCAGTATAAGCATAACACCAGTATCGGAATATGTGTTTAAATATAATACTATACTTTGATGCGTCATGTAACATTTTTACAAGATTGGATAGTACTGAGATTGTAACATTAATTTTTAACTATTTATGGTAAAGTAGCGAGTATAAGTCTACAATAAAAGGAAATAGAAAAATGATTACTCAGTATATAGATACCTGTATGCTGAAATGAATACGGTTAGTGCTATATTTATAATTATTCTAGTAGGAAACTTTGAAAGCATCCACACAACGCAAGCTAGTTTAGTTGTTTTGCCTAAGGATTGTGTTAGTGGCACAATAGTAGTGCTTGGGGCCTACACATATTACAGTGGTGTGGCGCTTTTGTTGTATAAATTGTATGTTCTTATCTATGTATTGTCAGCCACATTCACCCCAGAGGCTCCAGTTCTCTATGGGTCGGTCGCTTCAATAGAGAGCCAAATATTATAATTAGTATACATGATGAATACAGCAATATAGGATACATTAGTTTATTTAGCATAGATTTATAAACACGCGCGCATATATTGTTACATTCATAACATTACTAAAGTAGGACATATATCATGGTTTCTGAAATAACACTTCTAACCTAAAACTAAACACTAAAATCACATTTTTATCAATAATCTGAATAGTAAAATTGCTTTATATGGATTTAATAACATCATCTTAAAAGAATTGCGTTAAAATTTTTAGCGACACTTTAGAATCGAAGAGCTTCCCATGATAAGTAGGGAATTAATTCGTAATGATATATGTCTATCATCTACATGTGTTATATCCACAATATATATGACATCTGACATACAATATACATAATTAATATAACATTAAAACAACTCTAACTATTTGTTATGTTATAGAATATATATTTGCATTGAATGCCCAGTTCTTTTAAGAACCATTTCTGATATCTTAATATCGACAATTAAGTAACTGTAGCGATATGGAGTATCTAAAACGCTCCACCCCATCTTAAAACTGTAAAAAGGGGAATGAACTGTATTAAATATTTAGAAAAGATATTTCAGAATACAATAATCCATAGTTATCGTAAGCATAAACGGTTGAAACGATCTAAGAGAATATAACATTTTGTGTTTTATTACTAACAATATCAAGTTAAAGAGAAGCGCATATCACTAATGCAAAATTGAGTCGCAGACAGAGTATTTGTTCGGAGAAGGATGATCGATTTCAGAAAGAATGTTGTGTAAAAGCAGCTAGCATAGGAGAGTGTAAGTCTCTATTAGAAGGGGAGTCAATCACTATTTTCTGTAGTGGCACACGCTAATTGGCGGTAAACTTTTTCTAAGAAAAGCACTCCGTGAGTCTCATTCCTTATTTATTTGTTTCATTTCATTTTGCAAGAAAATTTGAAGTGCAGTAATAATTTAACTGGGATTTATCCGTCTATCGCACACTAACAAGGTTTGTAATCGAGAGGACTTCCAAAGTAACTCCGGCACACTGGCAACGAGTACAGAAAAGACTTTTTTGAGTGACCGTTCCCGGACTATTCTATACTGATAACGACTCATAACGGGTTTAAAATCAGAATAGGGTGGTAAGGGGTATTTCATACCTACACACCTTGATTAAAGAGAAAATAAGATCGGTTCTGCTAACTCAATAACGCAGCGAGTTCCAGGACGGTTATACTAATGTCTACGAGTGAATAAAAGGCGAGACCTTTGTTGGTTGACCACTACCGAACCATGAATGCTCAAAACGACTTCGACGATACACTGTCAGGTAGGGCCTCCATCGACTTTATCGTACAGACAGTGACCACGCGATGAATCCACCAATCAGATTATAGAAGCTAGATACATAAAATCAGTTATTTTTTATACTTTGGACTCATTCCAAATCTAAAACTTTAGCCTTATCTTACTATACACATTGCAAATATTATAATTATGCAGTACCTTAACTATATGCCATAATTATTATTGATATAACTATTACTGAGAATGTTGTAAGCTCGTAAAAGCTGTAATAGTGTATTTCCCAAGCATTAATTGTAGTAATTAACGCAATGAAAGCTTGTGAGCACTGAAAATAATTTAATTAATTATCGCTGATATGGATTATTTCTGTTTTCATCTCATTGTGGATTTAATTTATATTTTACCAATTGTATCGAAGAAATAGTGCTTGAATATAAAGAAAAAACTTAAAAGAAATAATTGGTTGAAAGTAATTGATATTGATGAATAGTTATTTATTAAATAAATAACAATTTGATAGAATATTTTCATAATTTTGATAGTTAAATTTTCAAGCAAAATTAAGGACAGGCTACAGTGGTTCCTTGAAAAATAATTCTAACAATGATAAAAATTAAGTAACAAACAAGAAGTATCTACAAGTTGAAAAGTTACACAAATTGAAAAGAATGAAAAGTGTTTGAGTTACAATAGCACTTAACTCAATCCTACTAGTTATAATAATCATAAGAATAAGGTTGCAGAAAATCGTGAAAGGAAATTTGCTAATTTATCGTATAAACACAAGGTAAATATTTGGAGGATTTGACAACATCACCCGATTTACTGATAAAATAATCAAATAATGATTACAAATATTTTATTACATTTGAAAATATTAATTACTTATGTAAGGAATTAAAAATATAAAAGGAACATTAACGTTAATACTTTAACATATAAAGAACGTTAGAAAATAGGATTTATCATGATGCAATGTTATGTTAAAATTAATGAGACATTTTAAGGATTACATTATTTTGTATTGCTGTATTGGATAAAATTATTACATTATAAAATAGAACACAAATTTAATAAGGAGCTTTGACTCACCGGTCACAACATTCAGGTATATTCTCAATACAGTTCTTGTATATTGAAACTTTGTAACCACCTGGTTCCTCTAAGGTTCTTGAATTTATATGTAAATTGCACTAACTGAAAGCCCCTACACTTCAGGGCTCTGAGACATCCAAGCTACTTTTAAACCTGTGGATACTGGTAGCTCCCTTCTTCAGGAACCTTCTATCTTATGGGAAACTCCTGACAGCTTAATATCAACAACAATATCAATTGATGTATCAAAATCTTTAGCCAGGGTAACCTAAAAGTTGCAAATTTCCAAAAGGGAGTGCAAAAAAATAACTTTAAAATATGGTCTACTACCTGGCGTTTATAACTTAGTAGTATTTTTAGTTAAGCTGATAGAATAATCCATAACACGCAGAGTAGTTGTTTTATATTTTCATATAAACCTATGTTTTAGAAATTAACTAGCCTAATTGTTAGAGTAGAACACGAAACGTGAACAGTAATCGAACTCACATAATGCACAATTAGGTTATTCGATTCCATATTAAAACCATGCATCAAACTATTGTTGGAGTTGATTGTATTTGCATCAAAAACACATCCACTCCGCAACCAATGACAATTTATTTAGTACCGCGAGTAACTGAGATGACACGGATTTGCAGTTATTGGACCGTATCACTTGTATTCGAGTACTATGTTTGTCATGTAAAATAAGAGTACGATAGATTTATATTTATTGTGTCTAGCTTATAAAGTACATTATTGAACTACTGTATTTACATAATCATTAACATCATATTGCTTAACAGGCTTAGCTGAGGGCACATGTATTTCGATAGCTACGACCACTTACTGCGTAACAGGCTTCGCTCAAAACGCCCGCATAACTACATACTGCTGCATAACGGTCTACGAGACTGCAAGTCTATGGCCACATGTGTTCCAATTTCACATGTTAAAATGTAATGTGATTGAAAAAGAGTATTTATTCTTAAATTATCTTGTGTCTATTGTCGTTACCCATAAGACCAATGTATAAATATTCACTAAACGTCATGCTAATACCATGGAGTACTACATTACACTACATCTAACATTATTAAACCAGATTTTGCCTGCACAGAAATTAATTATCATTTCAAAATGTATAATCTATATATCAGTTATTTCTTGTGGACAGTTGAACAGAAATGAGACGTCCTCTAAGAATGGAGTGTTAGACCTCTCTAAAGCTGAACCAATTATTTATTTATTTTATTGAACTTGATCAATAACATTCCTGTAAATTTCGACAACTGTTCAGCTGTTGGCATATTTATCTTCATAAACTATATATTTTGTAAAACGATGCCTCGTTATACAAAATGCTCGTATTTAATGTCTAACCTCAACATATAGCTAAGCCTGCACAAATGCAGCTAGACACTTAAATGTAAGTTGCTGATCTCCAGTAGTCCTGAGCATTAAGCTAGCTTGTTATCAGCACAAAGTGAACAATACTCCCCTAAGCCACTTGTCTACTAAGCTTAACTCCTGAAACAGTTCTCGTGTTTTCATTGTCTCAAGATCAACGAGACGTATTATTTACGCAGCTAGAAGTACATTTATGTTTACCTAATAAGAATTTTGTAGCTATTTAGTATTCCTATAAGATAGCCTTCTATACCGTTTTTATTTACATTATTATAATTGAAATTAATAATTAGTTAATAATAAATAATTTATAAAATATACCATTACTACAACTTTAAATAACTGGTAAATTAACAAATTGGATTGAAGCTCATAATTATTAAAGTGAATTCGATTAAGTACCTACATTTTTATTTATTAATTATAATGTTTTTGCTATATAATGATACAAACAAAGATTCAGCTCGTCCTTCCACGTACTGTGGATATATATCATAAAAGGATGATAACATAATTGGTATATGGTTCGAATTTTCAAAAATATCTATGATATTCCTCAAAGAGCTTCACGTAAATAAACGTTACATTTTTAATTTGATGTTCTCTACATGACTCATCTACATGAAAGTATTGTCTAGTACATGTTCATCTCATACCTTTTTATCACATTTAACTAGGGATGAATATTACTTATTATAGTTTTCTATAACACTTTTATACAGCTAAATTTAAAAGAATATTAAATAATTTACTAACATTAAATTTTATGCTGAGTTAAAGACAAACTCTAATACATACAAAAAGTAACACACATTGAAATTAAATTTATTCGTGGAATGAAAAATTGGTGCTTTTATTAATATATTGATGTACTGGGATAATTTATTCCATGTAAATGTTATGCTTAAGACATCGTAGCAAAGCGTTTCTCATAGCCTCAATGTGGTAGGCAGGAAAGCCAGGAGCGACTGTGTTTGGTCTACGATTTAAAGAGAAATCTCTACAACGTCATGTCTATTTGGATTAGTATGTCTTTGTTAGGAAAAGGTTTACTTTGGCACATGTAAGCTTTAGAACTTTGATCAAACTTAAGCATTGTCTCTATTACATGTGTAACTTCTAGGATACAACGTAGCGGTAGGTATACAACTTGCTCAACTTTCTGCCTTTGTGTGTTTAGGTAAATTAACCGATTATATATTCTAAAGAAGGAAGATGTTTTAGTTTGTTAAACACACTTGAAATTTAATTGAATCGCAGTTACTAATACAGATATAATAAAATTTAATTTGCTTTTAAAATATAAATTAAGCTCTTTAAGAAGAACACTTATACAAGACATATTTATACATTAGGTAATGATAAAGTATTTTTTCAAAGTCAATTAGGTAATTGAGTAACAGATATTCCATCAAATATAGCTTGAATTTATTTTTGAATTGTAATTGATAGGAGATGTTTATTATTTACTGTGTATAAATCAGTTGATGATCTTCGAATAATCGGTGTAACGGGATATTTATGCAATATACAGCCTGGCTTTCATAAGAGAGCTGTTGTACCGGAAGCAATACAGTCTCCGGTTTATAGCCAATACTGACTGTCGCCACCCAATACAGGGATTACTGCTGTATTGATAGACGCTGATATTGCACATAATCTTAGATATTCATTCCCTTAGAGCCTAATAGAAAGCAAGCCATAGTTGAAATAATGTGACATGTGATTTGTGAAAAACTTCAGACGTGTTTTTTATCCTTTCTGAAATAATGCATTCTTAGTCCGATTTTACAAATAGTTTTAGAACGTTGCTTCCAAACTATATTGACACTTTCTATTTTTTACACAAGTTTGGACATTTAATAATTAGAAACATTCTATAAGTATATGATTTTGTATAGCTTCTCTATGCCAAGTACCACACTTTTCTGGATACCAAAACCAAATAAAATAAATTCTCCCCAAAAATTACTTGCACTAAGTTTAAAAGGTCTTACTCAACTCATGTCTATCAACCGTAAACACAGGTCATCCCGTAATTAACGTATGTGTTCCATATTTTGAGTCGCGATAACACTGTTACAATTCATAGCCTGTGACTTCTGCCATTTTCCTTTTACTTTTTTCCATTAGGTAAATCTCCACTAAACTTACACATGGAAGCCAACTAGTATCATTACGACCCTAAATAACAGGCCTTGGAACGCTAGAGTGTGAAATAGTGAACGAGCGTACGCAGCTTGCATCACAAACGCATTCACATACTCAAACCAACGCTGCCCTGAGAGATTGGTGTAAAAAGCTTATGAATAACTCATAATATGGAACATACTCGGGAACATCGTTCCTATTCTTCTTTGTTCTTCAGTTCGTTACAATTGCACACTCGTGTTTCTTTTTCTTATATGATAAACTTTATAATACATATTTCTGAATCTTGAAAATATAATACTTAAAATATTTTAAATGGCATTTATGTATTAATTTTCAACCAAATAAATGTTTTAGATGATTTTTTTTACATAACGTACCTACTGTATGAAGGGTTGACCCATTCCTACCCTATCAACCCTTCCTACCTTGGCTACGTTATGTGTAGAAAACTCGATTGCTCCACGGTAGGTTACAAATGTGTTAAGATAAAATACAACGTTGTCTGACAAATATTTTCATTTCTCATTTTAACCCTTAGCTGTAGGCTCCTGAACTATAGAATCGTAGTATTAATTTTAATCTTTAAAGTTACAAAAATATCAGTAGTTTACAATATTACCATTATATAGATCTGATGTGAGAAACAAGATTTCATATTACGAATTTAACACCTGTATTCCAATCAATTCTGATTAAAACAGAAAATATGTAAGTCAAGGTCACTGTTGTAAATAAAAAAATGTTTTATTGTCAAGCTAAATAATTTTTTTTAAATAATCGGATTGGTTCTATTTTTAACCGTTAAAAGTATAAAATTATTGACTTCTCTTATGGTCGTCTTTGCATCTCCTGTCTTTAGAGGTAGAAAACAAATTTGCAAGTCATCACAGGATACAGAAAGCATAAATTAGATTGATTTTCAATTCTTAATATTTTTCTATACAACTAATCTCCAAGAGCAATATTATAACAATAATGAAACTTTCTTCACTATAAACTTTTACTCTTGTACACAAGACTCATTGTTATGGCTTATTGCATCCGCCGATAGAGGAGTTATTAAATAAACCACACAAGAAAATATTAGATGATAAATTATATTTACTTAACCTTAAACAACATTATAGGTTACAATAGTATGATGCTTAGCAGTGAATAAAACTGATGATAAGTCACCTGTGAAGTATGAAGCTGTAAACCCTAAGTAACAAGATCGTTATAAATATTTCACCTCCTCACGCAATATCTCTTCTGTCTATTGAGTTAATTCCTACATCTATTAGGAGACTTTCTTGGGATCAGATAATAAATCCTTGAAAAACATTTGAATGTGTTTATTTTATAAGTAACAATTATTCGCGGTATGGAATGCAATTTCGTACGGTTTCCTCCAACTATATGTTTACACTGAAGTATATTTCCGACTCCAATATTGAGCACGACCCTTTAAAGCCTTGTAGTGTTAACATTTAGATATGACAGCCGAATCTATCTCCCTCTGTATTTTGATTTTAGCACTTCAGTGTATTTTAATTATTTATGATCAGAATATAAAAACTCGTAATACTTCATTTTTGTTACCCGTAATAGTACCCCTGTTATAAGATTAAGCAAACAAACATTTCAGTACAGTATCATCTTCATATAATCAATCATAAATATGAAATGATTGAATCCTGAGGAAATCATCAGAGACTGTGAATAATGTATAGATCATAAAGTGAACGGTTTTGCTCTTTGTTGTTTGTTACAAACCAATATATAGAAGAGCATAATATTAGTTTTTTAACACGTTTACTGCGCCACGAGTAACCTGTTACTCGTAACACACACCTTAAATTTACGTGCAGAGGCAAAACATCAAAGTTTTCACCCCAGTGCGCACGCTGTTTTTCCTGAACCAAAAGCTTGTGGTAAATGAAAGTTGTATTTTTGGAAATGTTATTTTCCAAATAGTCTTTAAAACTGTAAATCACATAACGAGTAGTGCGTTACTCGTGACGCACTGCAGTTATAACTTTTTAATTTTGTGCGGAACGAGTAACCGGTTATTCGTGTAGTTCAAACGTTTCCCAAAAAGCTTGAGTCTATTCCAACACACGTGCTCCGCTCCGGCACAACGGTGATGTGACTGAATTGTTTTGTGCGTGGTGTACTGTTCTGAGCCGTGTTTGCGTTTACATATTTGTCTTCATCATGAGTTCGGATGGTGATTATAACCCGCCACGTGCTAAACGAAGTCGGCATAGTTTAGTACTCGTAACTAATACGGAACTACTACAAGAACTAGTTACTGAGGGGTTAGCTTCCGACGTTCCGAGTAGCATCGATCCTGACATTGTGCAAAGTGACAGTGAGGAAGAGCTTTTAGATTTTTGTGGAAGTGACATAGAGGACCCCAACTACGAGCCAGACAACGATGATGTTGATGACTCTAGTGAAGAATCGTCATCAGAAAATGAAGATAATTTTTTGTCTGGAAGCCGTACATCAGGCTTAGCCATTACGGAATTGAGTTCTAGCGTAGGTCGTGATGGCAGCGGACATCTTGACGGCAGCAGAGGTCGTGATGGTAGCAGAGTTCTTAGTAGCCGTTCTCAGCGTGACCGAGACATATGTGGTGGCCGTGGAGAGTGTATTTGGAACACGGAAGATACACCTTCTGCTTTTCCAGAAACAATTTATTTTCTGATTACATGGAAGATGCAAAGGTTACAGAGGACTTATCAAACACTTCACCTCTAGATATATATACTGCCATTTCTTGGACGATGGACTTTGGAACTACATGGTACAGGAAACCAACAGGTACGCCTATCAACACATATCAACTGCTAACTTAGGTGATAGGTCTAGAGTTAAGAAATTACAGCCTACAGATTTTCCTGAAATGAAAAAATTGTTGGAATCCTTATTTGTATGGGTTTGGTTGAATGCCCACACATAAATCTGTATTGGTCAAAAAACATCTTGTATGAAAACCACTTAATAAAATGTGTGATGAGGAGGGATAGGTTCCTTTTGCTAAACAAGTTCTGGCAATTTCCAAATAATTTAGAAGATCAGGATCCAAAGGATCGCTTAGTTAAGGTCTGACCTATTGTTGATTATTTGAATACAGCATTCATGGACACATTAATTCCAGGTAAAGATCTCGTCAGGGAGATGAAAAAATGGTACCTTGGCGAGGCAGACTACTGTTTTGACAATTTATTAAAAACAAAGCCTATAAATAGGGCGTAAAACTGTTCAAGTTATGTACAACTTATGGCTATACACTGCGTACTTCCATGCACGCTGGTAAGCAAGGAGTTCAAAATAGCATTTTTGGGCACACATACGATGTAGTCATGGAGTTAATGGGAGAGCTCAATGACGGTGGTGCACACTTTGATGGCTTTTTAAATCAGGGTAGAACACTTTTCACAGATAACTTTTATACTGGTGTTCCTATAGCCGAGAAACTGATGGAAAGTAAAACACGATGGTGTGGTACATTGAACTCAAAACGAAGATGATTGCCAGAAGGCATCAAGGAAAAAGTTGGTAAGGGTCAATCTAACAGGCTTTAAATGTCAGCATGGCACCAGAATTATAAAATGGCATGATAAAAGGAACGTACTAATGTTGACAACTGCACTAGAGCAGAGCAGCAAATTGGTAGAAGCGAAAAAAAAAAAAACAGAAAAAATGAGCCGGTCCTCAAACCACAGTGTGTTCTAGACTACAACGCAGCAAACAAGGGAGTGGGCTACAGTGACCAAATGGCTGCCTACTACACAACCCTTAGAAAAACCCAAAAGTGGTATAAATATGTTGCTGTTGAACTATTAACAGGTACAACGATGGTAAATTCCTGGATAGTTTTTGGAAAAACAAGTAGAAACAATGTGCCCATCATCAAATTCAGAGAAATTGTAGCCAGACAGTTGATGGGAAAGGGTGAAGGCATATCAACTGCCAGCCCATACAGAAAGAAACCTCACACTTTTCTTAAAAAGGAAAGACTTACGCGAAAAACTAACTCTAATTCGGAATAAATCAAGTATTTCCGAAAAGTAGTTTTGATTTTAAAAAGTATTAGCTCCAAAGTGTTATAATATATGTGCTATAATAACGGTACAATATATTTACTATTAATAATAAACAACATTACTTTACTTGTGTGCGTAGCGAGTAACCGGTTACTCGTTTAATGGCGTCAGATTCTCTTCCTGAGTTGCCACATAGACAACAAGAACGTTGTAGTTCTCCCAAACTAACCTAGAGCACTCTGTTGTATTAGGATGATGAGAAATGATGCGCAGAAAGTTCGCTGGGCAACGAGTAACCCGTTACTCGTAACGCACACAGGTTATGTTCATGTACGGGTAACCATGTTACTCGTTTCGCACCTAGATGAGTTTTGTATTATAACAAAAACGCAGGGAACGTGTTAACATTATTTCACATTCAGAGTAATACATTCGTAATTTAACAATTAAAACGTATAATAATAACACTAAAACTTTTGCTCTAAACTATTCCATGTGTATCAGTAAATATTTTGTTAGTTATTTTAATATCAATATTCGACTGAATAATACTTGCGATCTATTTCGTTAAATGTAAACTGTGGGATCTTGTAATGGTATGGAGTTTACAGGTGCTCATATAAAACTTCTTTACAAACGCACGCAAAGTAATACTAGAATGTAACTGCATTACTGTTTGGTATCATTAAATAATATTCAAATTATAAGCATAAATATGTAACTTTCAATTTATAACTTGTTTACAAATCATTCTATACCTAAGTATACAGTTTTTAGATGAGTTTCTAACAATCTTACAATATAATGTTTGGAAATTAAAGTATTAAATGAAGGGACAACGATTTCAATGTTTAAACTACTAGTAGTACGAGAAACTTAGAAAGGTAATTCTAAATTCATTTAATTATACTTGGTGTGGTTGGAGTTGTAATTGTGAAAAGCTGCTTAATTGTTTAACCCTAGATGGGTATCGCACGTAAATTTGACTTATAACCGGTTATTTTTGGCGCCCCACTCCTTTACCCCTCCACCGAGGCTCTCCTCCTTCCAGCAGTGCTCTTGGACGAGCTCCTCCCGTGTGTGTTCAATGGGGCGATCATGCCAGGTGGTGAGAAAGAGTGGGGATGGAGGGGCCCCTCCTGCCAACTAGAGATAGCCCGCGTATTAGAATAGTGGAATGAGCAGTCCGCGCGTTCTCGCTCTGTACTCCTCTGAATTTAATTTAGTTCAGTACCTGGTAAACCTATTAAAATGTATCACTGTATTTTCAAACCCCTTTCCGTAGTTTAGTACAGCATACATATATTGAAATTACATTTTCAAAACTGGATGTTGCAGGATGCAGCACAATTAAAATTGCAGGCAATCAATGTGACAAGCCTCTTAAAATGTACCACTGTGTTTTTAGCTTCTACTCTGAATTAAACACATTTCAGTAATTTGGTACAAACAACATATATATAATGTTGTATATATAATATATATATATATATATTATATATATATATATATATATATATATATATATATTACATTTTCAAAGCTGGATGCTGCAAGATGCAGCGCAATTAAATTTATTTCATTGAACCCGTGATTTTACAACGTAATTAATGGCAGGCAATTACTCTTGTCTACATACAAATAAACCAATACAACGGAGTATCGAAATACCAAAAAAGACGTAAGGAAGTCTAATGTAAACAAAGTAAACGTTACATTCAGTGGCGTAGCTATAAAAACCTTTCGAGGGTGGATTAAAACATCCAGGAGGATTAAAAAGAGCCCTACTTAGCATAGTAGTTAAAGAATTATCTTCAGGGTCTCCAAACACAAAATCAACAATTAAGTTGAGTTTTTTTAATTGCATCTTTTGTATTAAAAATGTAAACCAATAAAATTTTTTCGTAACATTATATTTGGTTCATTGCATTTTTCCAACTGCCTTAATCAAATCAATATAATTTGTAGGTTACATTACTATTAGTTAGAAATTATTCGATAATTGCCATGTACTACAGATCAGATCAGCATTATAATCGCGTACGCCAGACGACACATGACACTTATCAGGCTTGGTCGAAGTTGCATGCACAATTTCAAGTCTATAGCTTATTTCTCATTCTCGATATATCCCAACAAACAGACAGAGAGAAAAATATATTGCTATTGCTATAAGTTAAAACTTGATCGTAATAATTGAGGTTATTAAAATATGAATACTTAACAAAGTGTTTCAAATACTAAAGTTCTCTAAAGAAAATACTATAAGATATCATAGATATCATAAATCTGTACAGTAATATAATATAATTAGGACAATTTTGTATTTATTAATGATGTCACGTGCTATGGTTAGGTATTTAAGTCAGGTAGTTGTCATTGATTTTGTCATATTTCTATAATTATGTTTTTTGGTTAAGTAATTATTAATTTATTTACTACCAATTAAGGACTCCACATTATAATATGTTGCTTTTGTCCTATTAATTTGAATATATTCCAATATCATAAAAAAGATAACTGGATATGGTTATAATTTATATTTATGTCATTTTATGTACTGAATTAGCTTTAGACTTTGAAAATTATATAATGTGTTTTTTATTCAAATTTGTTTTATTAAAGCTTAGTTTAAATGGGAAGATTAATCGTAATTGAATTTATTTGTTAATTTCATTTGCTTGAGTGTTGTTTTTCTTTTGTTTTTCTAAGAAAGTTGGAGCCTCTACACAGGCAGTTCCTTGCCTTTTGAGGTCCTGTTTTTGTTTTCTTGAATTTTGTTTATTGATGTACCCTAAGCTGTATTAAAATAAAAAAAGACATGTTCATATTTCTTTAACAAAAAGTAAAGTAACATTGTTTTATTTTTATTCTCATGTCAATTGTGTCTACAACTAAGGAGCAATGTTTGTGTTTGTGCTTAAGGTATAAATGATGTTTATATAATTTTACTATTGTACATATTTTCAAGAAAATAAATAATTTTTCTATTCTATTCTATATTATGACATTTTATTCGTTGTGCACCATCTCACATTTTGTAAAGTATCTTTGGAGTTATAAAGAAAGTTCAATATTAATATAATTAATTCGATATAAATTTCTATGTTTTGCAGATATGTTCGGATATAAAACGACTCATTAATTCGGATATAAAACGACCTCATTAATTCGTAAGATAATAGAAATCAGAACCGTTCCGAACTGAGGTCGCTATCAGCCGCATGTACAGGGTTTGTCAGGAATGTTCGGGATTTATCGGTACTGCTCGGCTCTGCCCCCACTCTTTCTCACCACCTGGCATGATCGCCCCATTGAACACACACTGGAGGAGCTCGTGTGCTCTTGGCAGTCAGTTGCCGCGTGACGGCTGCCCTGGTTAGATTGGAGTGCGTTTCTTTGTGGCCCTACTAGCCGGTTTCTTGGAACCCGTACGTCAAACTTACGTGTCAATACCCTTTGTGTAAACTTCAGTAGACGTAACGTTTACGTGTCAATACCTTTATGAGATATGCAAATGTTTTGTAATATAAGTAAATAGTGTTGTTATAAGTTGTAATATTGAGTGTTTTTCAACAATGGCGGATCATTTGCTAAAAACGATGATATTTTGAATGCACTAAACGATCGGTCTGAAGCCGATGCCGAACGTGAGTGTCTGGAAGAAGAGGACAACGTCGAATACGATGAGCTTTCAGACGAGTATGACAGCGATGCGGATCCAGAGTACATTCCTGACGAAGAGGACTTACTTCGGCTAGAAAATGACAACATAGATGCAATCAGAGAAATCGAACATCTCCAGGAAGTTGAGCAACCAACTACCACTAGACCGAAAAAGCGACCTAGTCAATTGCGCAGGCAACTTTCTCCAACAGGTAGGCCTAATAGACAAACTCCTCCAAACTTAGGAACCCACACAGATATTACTGGATCTGTGCTTACAATGGACTCGGAAGACGGAATTGTGGTTTAAAAAAATGGGTTTCTTTGGGGGTCTCAATGCGAAACATCAGTTGGGAAAACTCCAGCAAAAAATGTTGTTCACATACGACCCGGTCCTAGTCAACCTGCAAGGGAGAAGTATATTCCATCGGAATACTTCAAATTATTTTTTAGCCCTAACCTTGTTGAACAAGTTCTTCAACATACAAATGAAGAAATACAAAAACAAAAAAGAAATTACAATGAAAACAATACTGATGGCACAGTCAGAGATTTGTGCGTAGAAGAGCTCTATGCCTTGCTTGGTTTGATCATTTTAGCTGCTGCGCTAAAGACAATCATTTAAGCACAAATATTATGTTCGATAATACATACTGTGGCGAGCGATATAAAGCCACTATGAGTGAGAGGCGTTTCAAATTTTTGATCAACTGTCTAAGATTTGACGATAGGGCTACTAGAGATGAGCGTAAAAAGACAGACAAGTTTGCTCCTATCAGAAACATTTGGCATATGCTGTTAGAAAACTGTAGATCTCTGTACAAGCCCGGCACATATCTGGCTATAGATGAACAATTAGTCGGGTTCCGCGGGCGGTGTCCATTTAGAAAAAGAACAGTAGTAGGAACAATAAAAAGAAACAAACCAGAATTTCCACCAGAATTTTCTGACAAAAAGTACAAAAAGCGCAAAGTTGGTTCCTCAGTGTTTTTTTTTTCAGAGATGAAATGACAGCTGTATCATACAAATCTAATGATAAGAAGGTAGTTACATTGGTCTCATCAATGCATGATGATAATGCAATTCATGAAAATGGAAAACCAGAAATGATAATGGTTTATAATGCAACCAAAGGAGCAGTTGACACATTTGATCAAATGTGTGGTCACATGAACTGCAACAGGAAAACCCAGCGATGGCCACTTTGCATTTTCTACAACATGATGAATATTGCTGTTGTCAACGCTTATGTAATATATGCGCACAACACTGTTAGACGTAGTGGAGGTACAGCTAAGCCCATGCCAAGACAAGAATTTATGTTCGAACTACACAAAGAGCTAACTAAACCTTGGCAAGAGGTTAGGTTGAACCAAAGGAACATGAGCCGATCATTGAAACGAACAATTCAAACAGTTCTGACGGGCCAGTGCAACATACCAGTACCAGATCAGCCAGATCAGCAAGGGAGACGGAAATATTGTTCTTTTTGTGACACAAAAAAGAAAAGAATGACAACCACCTACTGTGCTTGTGGGAATGCAATCTGTGGAGAGCACCAGAAGAAACTTTGCCCTGATTGTGGTTAGAGCGAAAGAAGCAAACAACAAGAACATTTTTACGTTACAAACATTTACTAAATGCTAAAAGTAAACTTCTGTTAGATGTTATTCGATTGTTCAATTATATTATTCAATTATATTAGCTGTAAAATATATGACTGTATGATTTTTCTATGAATTTTATTTGAATTGCCTTACACTTGGGTAAAAATAAAACACAACAACTTGCAAGGTAAATATACCAAAAATATACATAAAATAATTTTTTTAAACAAGTGTACAATAATAATGCCTTATTGCAACAATAATAGTTGGCACATTCAATATTCATTGCCTAAAAATTGAATATTTGAATATTTAGAGATGAGTATAACATATTCAAAGGACTATATTTTGGCAATTAACTTTCTTAAAACATTAGGAACATCTATTATATCTAAAAACTATTAAAATAACTTTTTATTTTGTAATTTTATAATAAAAAAAAATTAAATAAATACGTCAAATTTACGTATCGATACCCTTAGCGCCATCCTGTAACACGATACCTTTCTAGGGTTAAAGTATCTTTATTACTTTTATTGGTATGCACGATAAAACTTCAATCTGTTAAGAAATTCAAAATAACTGCATTGAGGCTTAGGTAATTCTCCTCTATAAAAAGCAGAGAAGCAAAAAATATTATAATTAAGAGACCAATTTTCTTTCCATTAGAAAAGTCTGGCTATGCAATTTAAGTTATCATATAATATGTAGATTAATGACCTTTTTCCTTGAAATAATAATATGGGATGTGTTAAGTTAAGGATAATATTTCTAATTAGTGTCCATCAAGAGTATATACACTGTTAGTCATGGTATTTTTAATTGAAGCATTTCTAAAATAGGATAATTGCATTACAAAAATACACATTTTTAAGTCATTAGTTCCAAGAGAGTGTAATGACCCATTATACAGTTAATAGTTAGTTATCTTACATGATCATAATATATTCTATAAGTGATCGAAATCTTCAGTTTTTTTTTTCATGATGACTGATAAAGTTATCATACCAAAATTGTTTGGTAAGTACAAAAGTATTAGTGTATTTAACGTATTCTGGAAAAATCCCAAAATTGTTATATTACAATATCGTGGGTAAATGTATCTGATAAGGCATTTTAAACCCAAAATAAATATTCACTTTAGTACCAAATAGAACATTGTGAATGTATGTTCATTTATGATATAACGACAAGATAATTTATAATGTAAACAATACGTGTTAATGGAGCAATATAAATATAATTTTGGTTTATTGTTTTAAATAAAATTGTAATATTATATGTTTTGCAATGCTGTTGTAACTATGCGTTTTGGAAAAACACGTTGGAATATTATTGTAGTACGACAAAATCAAACTTCCTGCTACAAATAAAGTGTATTTTGATATACTCTATCACTTCTATTGCCTTTTTATATTATTTTCCTAAGTGACGCATCCCAAGGGAAGCGTAATTGGCTGGTTCCACAAAATTAAACCGTTAGCAACACCTGCGCTAAAAGGGCCGACTTCTTCATTCGAAATGATACTATAGTACAGTATGTAAATGTTTAGTAGCACTAGTTTTTTCCGTTATCATACATTTAATTCAACTGTGGTATAAGTTCTCAATTTTTATTTGCTACATGAAGAATAACAGTGGTTTTCGTTGTCTGTTAGTATGGAATACCTAAAATATGGAATCTTTGCTAAGTATAAAACACTGTTTAACTGTTAACTGTACAAAATATGATATTATATAGTAATTCAAAGACAGTACCACTTTGCTGTAAAACGTTAGAAGTACATTACAGTTACAGTACTGCTTTATACAGTATATAAAAACTACATTAGTAGTGAAGTCTTATAAACCCGTATAATAATATTAGGTTTAAAGAACATATTATTAAGGGTGCTTGAAATCCATTTAAAAGTATGGTTCTGGTGGAGACATGCTGCGTCATTTTAAGTATGAAATATGATTATATTTCAGTTTGAGTACTATATTCACTACGACTAATTGACAATGTTAAAAAAAATTCTTTGCGAAGGGATAGTGTTTTGTTGCGATCATTTATTTGTTTAATTTATACATTGAAATAGGTTTTGTATGTTTGGTTTTGTTATAATTTGTTATTTAATATAGCTTATTTCGTTTATTTATAAACTGTTTAAATATTTCATGTTTAACTAAATAATGTAGGTCCTATACATCCTGATTTGTGTTGCTTGTTGTAAAATAATAAATAACTTAATAAAAAATTATATTGAGCATTAAATATTTTGGAAATATTAGTAATTTTGGACATTTTCCCTTTAAGTAAGGCAAACGTAAGTGATATAATATTACAATTATTAATCTTCGTTTGAAATTCCCAGTTAACATTATCTATTTTACTCAGTGACTAGGGTCAAGTTATAAGACTTGTGTTTTACTCTATTTGTGGAATTTCATAACAGCAAATACTAGCTATCTCGCGTTACATTTTGCCATCCATATAGAATGGTGCAGTAAATGTTGAACAATTTATAAAGAAATTCGTACTATTTAAAATATTCGACAGAAAAATAAATTGATACGAGTAAGTTAGTTTCTGGATTGAGAAAGTCTGCCTGAACAACAGTTGTATTTTTTAATAGGTAGTTTCAAACCAAACAAAACTTCCCTCATGCGATTGAGATGTATTATTCATTTCAAAACCAACCAGGCAGTTCTGCTTGAGCCTTCTCTTACTGCCAATGAGGTTATGCAACTACTAGTTTTGGAACCATTAAACCAGTAAATTTAGGCAACCCCCACCTGTTTGTACGACAGATATGACCTTTTCCATAAATATATTTTATTTCAAAACAATGCACATAATTTTAGGAACTAACCGGTACAAACGGACTATATCACTATCAGATATTAATCTTTGTAAGCTTAAAGAACTGTACAGATTTGTTATTAAAAATGTAATATCTACCTAATGGAACATTTTGTGTTTACTTGGAAGCCAGGAGTTACCATTTCTGTTGTCAGAATCATGTCTGGGGATAAGCCTACGTTTAATATTAATTTCTTGAGTAGTTTCTGGTCCAACTAAGTTTTTGTTCAACTACCATTACGTTTACAGTACTGGCTTTATGCAATTATACTATATTTAATATTTATTAGACAAATATTAGTGAAAAATAATAATGTATTTCGCACATCAAGAAATTAATGAATTGTTTATATTTGGTACAAACAAAATAAGCAAAAATTTCATTAATTTGAATAAAATATGTTTATTCATGTAAGTAGAGGGAATAAAGGGAACATCCCAGTAATTTAAGTCGGTGCCAAGCCGCCGTTGCCTCAAAGCTGCTGATATCACGAGCGACGCATTTCCGCCGACGTCACATTCAGTTTTTGGTTTATCTGAAATCGCTTTATCTTTTGACATACATTAAATAACCTTCTTATAATTTGTTTTAGTTTTTCCTCCAAACATAATTATTCTTATCTAGAGGACAAATGGAATATATAAATATTTTTTTTAAATATATTCTTTACATACATAATGTATTTGCAGTTTAAGTGTATATATAGTTAGTTATCTTTTTATTTATTTAAAGTAGTTTATATGAATTTTCGTAGATTTTTTTTGTTTCAACAGAAGTAGCGCTTAAAATAATATAATAGAAATTATATGATCAAATGATTGCTATCTTATATGTAAATAGGTTGCAGAATTAAACAATAGTTATATAATAAAACACTGAAGAGAAATGTTTAGTATTCTAAAGATACTTATAAAGGCTGTTTTGCTGTTTCTCTAACCAACATCAAAATCCCAAAAAACTGCCATTTTGTTAATAACCTAAAATAAGTGGAATATCTTTCAATCTTCATTCGGGAGAATAAAAAGTATCATAAACAGATGTACCCACGAAGTTCCTGTGTACAGTAGGAGGTTGTGTGATAAGCCACGGGTAACTGATAGTTGATGTTATAATTATAATGAGGTTAACATTGTGGAGAAGCCTAAAGTGTTTTATTTGTTACTACAATTTCCTAAAACGATATTGTAATTTAATAAATATTCTTAGCTTTTCTATGAAATAAAAACTTTTACAGGATAATATTGTTGATGATTATGGTCTCGAAAGTGTAAGCTCGATCAAGACCTAATGGTCCAAATAAACAGCCTGTATACGATATCAGGAGAGCCGAGCCGATACTGTTCTCGCTGTTTGTTTAACTGCTTACGCGCTTCGTGTTTGTCCTGTTATCAACTCTGTGAAAACATTTTGATTAACCATTTAACCTTTAAATACAAATTTTTTAAACGTTTTAAGGATAAAAAATATTAAATCCTTTGCTTAAAATAAGTATATATCTCATCGTTATCAAAAATACTTAAACTAAATTACTCCCAATGAAGAAAATTTGATTTGAATAAAAAAAATTATTATTAAAGTATGGTCCCGCACCTGTTACCCATAATAAAGTTACAAGGTGACATAACTTCTTTTATAAAGTAATATATTTATTAGTAAATTATTAACGGCTCTTGTATCTTCTACGATTTACAAGGTAATCCTCAAAACTAATAGGACATCTTCAGTTAGATGGTTCAA
Source organism: Homalodisca vitripennis (assembly GCF_021130785.1). Taxonomy (NCBI): domain Eukaryota; kingdom Metazoa; phylum Arthropoda; class Insecta; order Hemiptera; family Cicadellidae; genus Homalodisca; species Homalodisca vitripennis. The sequence goes on along the minus strand of NC_060210.1, from coordinate 112,081,738 downwards.
AATGAGAAGCAGGCATAAAACCGGTATCGGAATATGTTTTTTAATATAATATTATACTTTGAGGTGTTATGTAAAAGAGTAAATAATACTGAGACTATAACATACTACTTTTATATATTTATAGTAAGTTGTAGTAGTAAGCGAGTATAAGTCTAGAATCAACGGAAGCAGAGTTTACTTAAAAATATGTATTCAGTATATAAATACATATACGCTGAAATGAATATGGGTAGTGTTATATTTATAATTACTGTAGTAGGAAAGTTTGAAAGCATGGCTACAATGCAAGCTAGTTTATTTTGTTTACCTAAGGATTGTGTTAGTGACACAATAGAAGTGCTTGGGGCCTACACATATTACAGTGGTGTGGCGCTTTTGTTGTATAAATTGTATGTTCTTATCTATGTATTGTCAGCCACATTCACCCCAGAGGCCACAGTCCTCTATGGGTCGGTCGCTTCAATAGAGAGTCAAATATTAGTTACTTTATTAATACAGAGTATCTGAAATGTTCCACCCCATCTCGAAAAAGTTTAACATATGTATTAATTGTATAAAAATATTGATATATAATATTCCCAAATACAACAATCTATAATAGTAAGCGTGTGCATAGACAGACACTACTCCGGGAGTGTCATATACTTATTTATATGTTTCATTTTATGAGGAAAATCTGAAGTGCTGTAATAATCGAACTGTGGAAAGCCACAAGAAAACGATACTATTTTCGTTTATTCTGTGAATATAAACTGTAATGTATACATTTCATACTTCTTGTATAACTCCTAATGATGTAGCATTCTGGTAAGAAGCGATTTGCGAATCATATTGAAATGGACAGACATTGTTAGATAGGTTTACTACTAAGGGTTGGAATGGGATTGGAAGAGGCGAGATTTATGGGATGTGCCAACTCACATACGTTGTTCCAGTCTAGGTTGTAGGCTCACCGAGGCGACACCTCCAGCTCGTAAGGGTCTTCAGGGGGTCGACCGGTGTCCATGGATAAACGAACCGCTTACGATACCTCTCTCACGTCACTATGGCTCTCACCGACATTAAGGTGGATCACAAGTTTGTAGGGATTCATCTGTATATCTCACACTAAAAGTTGTGTAATTGAAAAAAGGCTTTCAAAGCAACTGCGGCACACTGGCAACGATTGAAGAAAATACTTTGTAGAGTAACCATTCCTGGACTATTAATTACTGATAACGACTCTTAACGGGTTTAAAATCAGAATAGGGTGGTAAGGGGTATTTCATACCTACACACATTGATTGAAGAGAAAATAATCCGCTTCTGCTAGTTGAATAACGCAGCGGTTCCAGGACGGCACTACTAATGCTGAGAAGTGAACAAAGGTTTGTTGAGATACAGCTCCAGGTCAATGTCAACACGAGACACTACTAATGCAAACGAGTTAACAAATGGTGAGACTATACTGAGTGATCACTACAGGACCATGTAAGACCCAGATAAATCCGGTGATACACTGCCGGTTTGGGCCTCCACAGACTTTATCGTACATACAGACAGCGACCATGCGATGGGTGTCTACCAATGACAATGGCAGTTGTCACATCAGATGATATAAGCTTAGTAAATCAAATCAATTATTTATTTATACTTTGGTATCTTATTATAAATCTAAAACTATAGTCTACTCTTAGTATACAAATTGCAATTATTATTATTATGTATCCCGACTATATACAATAATTATTGATATAATTATTACTGTGAATGTTGAAAGATTGTGGAAGTTGTAATTGTGCAGGCAAGCTTTGTAGTAATTAACGCAATGTAAGCTTGTGAGCATTGCAGATCATTTAACTATAGCTGTTATGGATTATTCCTCTTTTCATCCCAGCGCTGATGTACCTTATGTTTTACCAATTGCATTAAAGGAATATTACTTGGTTATAAAAAACTTAAATTTAAAGCAATTAAAGGGTTTCATATAATTGTTATTGATTAATAATTTATTTATTGAGTAAATAACAGTTTAGAGAATATTTTCATTTCTCGTTGGATTTTACACACAATTAAGGATAAGCTACATCGGTTCCTTGGAAAATAATTTTAACAATAAGTACATCTATTTGAAAATCAAGATGCTGTATTTATTAAAGTTAAAATTTTATAAATTAAAAATTACGAGAAGTGTTTAATTTACAATAAAGGTTAACCTAATATTAACAGTTTTATTTAATAATAGTACACAAGAAGAGAAAATTCATTAAAATTTTAAAAAATTAATTGCTGATTTACCGTGTAGCACTATGTAAACACTAGGAGAATTTGACAGCTTTATTTTATATTACTGATAGAATAATCAAATAAACATTACAAATACTCTATTGCATTTGGAGATAGTAATTAGTATTATAAGACCTTGAAAAATAAGAACGGGATGAGTATATTTAATCGAATAAATTAATATATGCAGAAAATTTTAGAACATGAATAGTAATTGTGCTGCAGTGGAGATTTCTAGGTTTATATTATTTTTTGGATTGAATGATAATTTGAAGCCTTTGTCTCAGATAAAGGTAAATTTGAATTAGTTATCAAAGAGGAATGTAAAAAAACAATCAAACAGTACAAAGTAGCTAACCATTAACAACGTATTACGTTACAGATTTCGCTGAGGCCGCATGCATATTTACAGCTAAAGGCTATTGTGTAACAGTCTTCATTGAGGCTGCATACATATATATAGCTACAGGCTACTGCGTAAGAACCTTCACTGAGGAATATGCTTCACCATAAAACTAGATTTTGTGTATAGTGAAATTAATCTTCATGTCAAATCTATATGTCAGTTTATTCTTGCAGACAATTAAATGAGGTTTTTTAAGCCAGGAGTTTTTAAGCCCTCGCAAAAGCTGAAAAAAATATTTATTTATATTATGCAACTTGGACGATAACTTTCCTCTAAATTTCGACGGATTTACAGCTGTCAGAATATTAGCGTCATAAAGTGCTATATTTTGTAAAGGTGCTTTGTTTAAATAAATAATTGTATTTATTGTTTAAACTCTACATATAACTCAGCCTGCACAAATCCGACTAGACACTTAAATGTGTTGCTGATCTCCAGTAGTGCTGAGCATTAAGCTAGCTTGTTATCAGCACAAAGTGAACAATACTCCCCTAAGCCACTTAGTCTACTAAGCTTATCTCCTGTACCAGTTCTCGTGTTTTCACTGTCTCAAGATCAACCAGTCGTATAACTTACGCAGCTATGAGTGCATTTTTAGTAGTCATTTTTTGTCTAATTACGGTTTTTCCTCCTACACCTTTTAATTTACATTACTATATTTCTGTTTTTTTTTTGCGAGAAAATAAACTATTAGTAAACTTTAAATTAAAATAACAAATTTAACTGAAACTCGTAATTTATTATTAAAGTCAATACTATTAAGTAAACGTTTATATGCTAATTATAATATTTTTTGCTATCTAGTGACACAAAAAGAGTTTCATCTCGTTCATTGTGGATATAGATCATAAAACAATGATGAAGTTAATCAACAGCATATTACTGATTGATTATTTAGCACATATGTACATAATCGGTATATGGTGTGAATTTTCAAATATATCTACCGTGACATTCCTCAAAGACCTTCACATACGTAAACCCTACATTCTTAATTTTTTGTTATGTACATGCCTCTGAAAGTATTGTATGGTAATGTTTTTGTCTTCTTTGATAATACACACATTTTATTAAAAATTTTCATTAAGTATTGAAATTATTTATACTATCTGATTTTAAAAGAATATTAAATAGTTTAGTATAATTAAATTTTATGTCAAGTAAAAGACATACTCTAATACATAGAAAAGTAAGAGGCATTAGAATTAAAATATTCAGGGGGAAGAAAATTCAAGCTTGTATACATTGTATATATTGATATACTGGGATAGTTTATTTCATGTACATATAATACTTACCATCAGTATGGTAGGCAGCAAAACTAAGATAGAATTTACTTAGTCAACGATTTAAAGAGAAATCTAAATCTTCATGTCTGTTTGGATTAGTATGTCTTTGTTAGAGCAAGGTTTACTCGGCCCATGTAAACTTTAGAACTCTGATCCCACTTAAGCGTTGTCTCCACTACACGTGTAACTTCTGGTATACCACGTAGCGGTAGGTATACAACTTGCTCAACTTTCTGCCTTTGTGTGTTTAGGTAAATTAACCGATTATATGTCCCGAATAAGGGAGAGTTTTAATTCGTTAAGCACACTTGGAATTTAATTGAGTTGAAGCTACTAATAGAGGTAAAACAAAATGTAATTTTCTATAAAAAAAAGAATTGCAGTTCTTTAAAATGAACACTTATACATGACTTATTTATACAAGGGTTTATGACAAAGTATAAGTGAAAGTCAACTTAGTAATTGAGTAACAAACATTCCTTCAAATATAGCTCGAAAAATCAGAATTTATTGGAGATTTTTATTTATTGTGTACTTATTGTGCACTTAACTGTCTTTGAATACTCGGCGTAACGAGATATTTATGCAATATACTGCCTGGCTTTTATTATAGAGCTGTCGTACTGGCAGCAATACAGTCTCCAATTTACAGGCAATACTGATTGTCGCCACCCAATATAGGGATTACACTAAATTGATAGACGCTAATATTGCACAGAACCTTATAATATTCATTCCGCTAGAGCCTACTAGCTAGCAATCCATAGTTGAAATAATGTAACTTGTGCTTTATAACAAACTTAAAACGTGTTTTATTAAATCCGTTATGAAGTTTTGTTTTTATAAATCAGCTTTAACAAACATTTTTGGAACGTTTCTCAGACATTATAGTCACTCTTTTTATTTTTTAAAATGTTTAACATTAAATAAAAAGATCTATTAATATATGTATTTTGCATTTTTCTCTAAGCCAACTATCATTCTTATCTGGATAACACAACAAAATAAAATATCCTCACTATACAAAATTCTTTCACTAAGCCTAAAAGGTGTACAAGAAAGCTTTCACTCTACTAATGCCAAAAAACTGTAAAGGCCAGTCATTAACATACGTGTTTTATATTTTGAACCGTGTTACCACAATCCCAAGTAATGTTTTCTGCCATTCCCCGCCTATGTTTCCACTAGGTGCACAGCCCATCCCTGTAGGAAATCGACTCACTAAGGTGCAGTATTCCTCAGGAAGGTTCTTCCCATATAGTACGTTAGATATGTCCAAAATATTATACGTATTTATATAAATTGTAGTGGTATGCTCACATATGCTGACATGAAATTGTAAGTTAATTACAACATATAAAACAACTAACATATATATATTAGTTGTTTTATATGTTGTAATTAACTTACAATTTCATGTCAGCATATGTGAGCATACCACTACAATTTAACCTGTATTGAATTGTATACGTTAAATTAAAAATTGTTTGTTAGAGTTGATTATTTACAATGGATAATTTGAAATAATAACATCTTTATGGATATTAGCAATTAATTAATAATGTAACTTAATAAACGCAAGGTTTTTTTTAACCAGGTACTAATTAATGGATTGTTGTTAAAACGGACTTAACTATTTGCAGCGGAAAAACAGGAGGCATTAATATTAACAATGGAGTAAATCAAGACTAGGCAGCCATAATCTTATACTTACTAGTTCAATTCAAATAAAACTGCCGAAATGAAAAGTTTTAACTTAGAGGATTAAATGTTCAACAGTGGAATGGACAAATGGCAACATTAAAACGTATATATCCATTACAGTGTTTACCGGCTGTCATTTGCTTCCATTAACGGGAGAGTTCCAAGTACGGGAAAGTAACCTGCTGCAATATACAATACGGTAGGTCAGACGTATATACCTACCATCTATAGCATCGTTATAGCTGTAGCGAATACAGTAACTTTAGCATTGCAATGAAATTGTTATATTTCTTATGTTATGTATGTTTAATTAATTACAATTAAAGAATATTATATTCGTATATATATATATATATATATATATATATATATATATATATATATATATATATATATATATATATATTACAATAACAATTAAATTAAATGGACGGATTACATACAATTAAATTTTTTGTTTCTTTTCAGGTGGGTTCGAGAATGGTTTAGACTTTCAAACTCAAGAAATAAAAAAATTCTATTTATAAATTACAAGATAATATTTTTTTAAACGCCTGCAACTTATAAACTGCAATATCGAGCCACTTAGGTATTATAAATAGCCAAACTATTGGAAGGCGCTAAGTTATGATGTATATTAGATTTGTCTTTCAAATAAATTTCTGTTTGAACTTAAACCTTGAACAATTCATTAAAACACATGTACGTGTATCATGCGTTCTTTTATAATTCATTTGTGCCTCGCAATACACCTCAGACTACCAACAGTTTAAAGACTTCCATAATTATAATTAAAAACAGTAATGAACATCAGGAAGTTGTTTTCACTACATATCAAACGTTACTTCAACTATTGTGTGTTTGTAAAATTAACTAGATTTTGTGTCGTACCTTACGTATTATAACTGTCGTAATATATTATTCTATTTTCATAGCAACGAAGTAAAAAGGTGTTAAGAAGCCTAATCCCTGTAATATTATAGATACGACAGTGTCTTTTTAAGTTTGTTTTGCTTCCACGCATGAACTATTCAACCGATTCCGTTGAAATGTGATACAGATATTTTTATAGTCCCTGTAATGAATAAAAAGACCTATTCTCATTTCTAAAATGCATCCTAATTACTCCCCTTTTGTCTTAAATTTAGTGATGATATCCCACCTTGGTCCTTCCTCAGTTCTAAATAAATGGTTTGCTTTTAATTTTATTTTGTTGATTTATGTTTATTTAAATAGATCTAGGAAACAACTAAAAAGTATAACAAACCTAGTTTGTATTCTATTACCTGTACTAAGTATTGTCTCCTATAGAAGGCATTTGGAACCAAAGAAATAAATAAAGTAAATAAACAGTATTGAATATAAGAAGAACTCTTATTTTGAAAATACATTTTACTAGAATAAATAATTTGTTACTAAACATTTCTTGGAATAGATTTGGATTACTTAAGTAATAATAAATCTCTTTATTGCTGTAAAAACAATTCACATATTGTATAACATCCATCACTTTCATCTTAATTTTCAGATAATTGTCTAGAGCAAAAAGTCAATTGAATGTAACATTTAACAAGTATTTATTTATTTACATGATATATGTAATTGAAATACAAGTATAGACAATCAGTACAGGTTACGTTAAATTAAACTCGGTCAAATTATCACTATTTAAACAAAAACTTTTTATATTTAAAAATATAAAATTATAAATACCTTAAAATATTTCAAATTTTTAAACTATAAAATAAAATAAAAATCCTAAAAACTAAATTTAGGACTTAAAACGGGTAACCACTGAAAATTCTGGCTCACGGTCCACGAACTCAGCAACGCCGTAGAATATTCCCCCCTAATAAACATTGCTTTATTTTTTTAAACTAACTACTTAACTCGTATTGTAACTAAGCAATAAGTACATGTGTTAAGAATAAGTAAAGAATATATACCTAAATTATAAGTTGCCTAACCTTTACAGATGAGTTAAATATTTACAGTTATAAATAAATGGACATGTTTTAAGAAATAACTTGTTATTATAAAAGAATTAATCAGTTCAGTTTTTGCAACTTGGCAGTCGACAACGGTTCTTGGTTGCAGGAATTAACATTTCTAGTAAGTTTAACGAATGATTGGTCCGCAGTACAGGAGGATGGCTTACTCTTGGTGTCTTGCAAGGAGGAGGCAGAGAACTTTCGAAGTTTGGATCATCATCATATGACTCTCTTTGGGTTCCGTAAGTGAGGTAGTATGCATATTCTTCCATGAACACCATAAAATCCAATATGTTTTCTCAGCGTGTAATAAGTTAATTTTGGTGTCGCCTGTATTCTACCCAGTCAACAAATTGGAATCTCCTGGTTGAGCTAGATCTTTGCTATTCTCAGCTTAACGTACATGGATACGTCTGGAGTTATTGAGAATTGTTATGTTTGTTCTAAATAACAGTACTTATGCCGGGGGCGGATGAATCGAAATAAAGAACACTTTTACATTTCTTAAATCACGGCCACACGAGGGGTGGTGGTGGCAAGCGAGACTGGGAGTTCACTCACTACCGGCTCAAGGAATGCTCGGACGAGGCAGTGACCAAAGGAGAGGGGGGTCAGGTGATCTCGAGTAGCCAATGCCGTTTATTCAAAATCATACGATTAAAACAGCCGACACATTACGTCATATGGGGTGAGGTGCACATGTTGCAAATATATCTAAACTTACTAAATAATGGTACAAAGAATATTCATATATAACAATTTCCTCCCTATTAGATTCAGAAATTACAACCAAATCAAATTTAAAAATGAATTGTCCTTCAATAGTTTGAATGCTTCCTCTTGATACTTAAACTAATAATTGATAAAGTACTGATATGACATGATTCTATAATTAACAACAAGTTGACAAAAAGTAAACACTAAACAAGTTTAAATTCAAATAAACGCTTGATAAAACCACAATATAATAAAAAGAAAAACACATAATATAACATAATACACAACCATTACTGAATAAGTACATCTTTATTATGAGTCAAGTTTATTTACAGGTTTTCTAGTGCGCTCAGGATAGCGTCGCATCCGACTTTTACAGGTGCTGTCAAGAACAGCTGATTTTACGCGCGCTGATACGGGTGTAGTACGGTGAGGGGTAGAGGGGGAAGAGAATGCCCTTCCACCACTCGCCGTAGTGGTTGCCATGCCAACTGGCGATCGATTTACGTCATGTGCAGGGGGAGAGTTACACTGCGATTGGTATTGCGGCGCTGCCAAGTCTACGTCTGCGCTTGCGAAAGGAGGAGTTGTCACGTTTCTCGGTACAGTTTCTGCTACTGCACTCGAGTCTCTGTCTAGCGAACTGTCACTCAGACCGATCAGTTGATCTATGTGACGTTTCGTTACAATGCCAGAATTTAACTCTATTTCATACATAACAGGACTGATTTGTTTATTTACAATACCTTGCAACCATTTGTTGTTTGACCTGTAATCTCGCATTAATACAGTTTGACCTGGATAAACTACCCTAGTAATATTTGTATTAAAACTATTTTTGCTCTCCTCTTGTTTCTTATTTACAAACTGGGTAATGTTTGGTCTCAATAGATCCAACCGGGTGCGCAGTTTCCTGCCAAACATTAACTTGCTTGGTGTTTCATTGGTAGTACTATGTACAGAGTTACGGTAGTCAAACAATATCCTACTCAAGGCTACGCTAGCATCTGCATTGTCATGAAATGCTCGCTTTAATTTGTCTTTAGCAAATTTCACGCTGTTTTCTGCTTGGCCATTACTTTTTGGATGATACACAGGACTGAAAGTATGTTTTATATCGTTCATTTCCATGAACTGTTTAAACTCCGATGAGGTAAAGGGTGGTCCATTGTCAGAATGTAAAGTAACAGGTAGACCAAAGCGACTAAATAGCTCTCTTAGAAAACTTATAGCTAGTTTAGCGGAAGTTGAACTAACTTCGCCTACTTCTAACCATTTTGAGTGAGCGTCAATGACGATTAAATACATTTTATTTTTAAAAGGTCCTAGGTAGTCCACATGAATACGTTCCCAGGGAGCGGAAGGATAGTGCCAAACATGTAATTGACTCTTTGACGGGTTGTTCCGTTCCCGGAGACAGGAAGAACAACTGTTAGCCATATTTGTGATCTGTTCATCAATACCGTTCCACCAGACGTAGCTGCGTGCTACCGATTTCATTTTCACAATACCTAAATGACTAGAATGAAGCTCTTTAAGTACATAATCCCTTAAAGTTACTGGTACGACTACTTTATAACCCCACATAATTACTCCAAATTCAACTGTCAGTTCGTTCTGTCTCTGGAAATACGGGGTAAGCTCTTCGCTTCCCTCAGGAATGACATTAGGCCAACCGTGTATAATGTAGCCATACACTTTACTTAAAACTGGATCTTTCTGTGTATCTGATTTTACATGTTCAAAAGTTAAAGGTAATGAGCTTTCTTGAATACAATGTAAATATGTACCTTGCCACGCAAACTCATCAGTAGCATTGTTGTGATTGACACTTTTAAAGGCAATCTAGATAACATATCTGCATTATTTAGTTCCGTCTTTACGTATTGAATGTCAAATTCGTAACCGGACAGGAACAAAGCATATCTTTGCATACGGCCGGCATCAAAGATAGGTAACCCTTTTTTATTTCCAAAGATACTTAAAAGAGGTTTGTGATCAGTGTACAAAATAAATTTCCGACCGTATAAGTCTTGATTAAACTTTTTGACTGCAAATACGATAGCCAGAGCTTCTTTCTCTATCTGTGAATAGTTCCGCTCAGCTTGTGAGAGTGTGCGTGACTGATAGGCTATTGGTTTCTCTATACCACCTGGTGAGATAACACTTAGGACGGCTCCCAAGCCAACTGAACTAGCATCTACGGCTAACTTCAAAGGAAAATTAGTGTCATAATGCGCCAAAATTGGTGCGTTTGAAAGTAACTCTTTTACTTTGTCAAAAGCTGCGATACAATTCTTATCAAAATTAAAAGGTGTGTCCTTCTTAAGAAGACTGTACATGGGACTTAGTATGGTGGAACAATGTGGTATGAACTTTGAGTAGTAATTAATTAGACCTACTAAAGCTTTGACCTCTGTCACTGTTTTAGGTATGGGAGCATTCCTAATTGCTTCTACCTTAGATTCGGAAGTGTGCAACCCTTCTTTGTCAATACAGAAACCTAAATACTCCACTTTAGGTGCAAAAAATATGCATTTATTCTTTTTTACTGTGAGACCATTTTCGCTTAGGCGCTTGCAAACTTCCCTAAGTTTTTGATAGTGTAGATCATCGTTTACATCTGTAATCAATATATCGTCTAAAAATACAACATTGGACAAGTCTTGTAAACACTGTTCGATTCTGTACTGAAATATACTCGTTGCGGAAGAAATTCCGAACGGCATTCTTTGACTTTTCAACTTTTAAACATGGATTTAAGGTAACTTTAAAATCTCCGCAAATGCGTATTCCTCCGTCTGGATTTATTACTGGAACAAGTACTTTTTCCTCAGTTAACCTTTCTAGTTCTTTTTCGACTTTAGTTTTAAGTGAAAAGGGAATGGACCGTGGCTTAAAATACCTTGGTGTGGCGTCAGGTTTTAACTTTAATTTAACTGGTTCACCTTTGTATTCACCTAATTTGTCACTGAAAACTTCCGGAAATTTTTTGATCAAATCTTTAGTTAATTCAACGCAATGTTTACTCGTAACATCCGGATTACTGTCTTTATTGCTTATGCCAAATATTTTATTTTTGAAAGATATTTCCACACCGAGACTTTGAAGCCAATTTCGTCCAATGAGAGGGTGAGCTCCTTTCTTGATTACAAACAATTCAAGACATTTGCTAACTCCTTGGTATTGAACATCCACTTCAATTTTCCCTAACGGAACTATAGGTTCATTCGTATACGAACTTAGAGATAAGTCAGTGGGCAATAATTTACAACTATTAAGGTTTTCTTTGTAAAATTTCTCGCTGCACACGCTTACTGACGCGCCTGTATCAGCCTCAAAATAGATTGGCTTACCCTTAACTATTAATTCTAATTTAACCGGACTAACTTTAATGTGCTCAACTTCCCTTTCATTCATTTTAAATAAATTTGAAATATCTTCCTCATAGCTTTCAGGTTCAACATTACTATCAGTGTTTTGACTACATACTTCTTCTACATAATTATGTCTACTATCATTTTTATTTTTAAAGTGTTTAAACTTAGATTGTTGGTTTTGGGGCTTACCCTTTGATCGACAAACCTTAGCAATGTGATTCTTTTTTCCACACGCGTTACACGTAACACCAAGCAATCGACACTGATGACGCAAATGGCCCACATTACCACAACACGAACACTGCACTTTGTAGTCGTGCGAAGCGCTGCTTTTGGTGTTGTGGTGGTGACTTCCAGGTGTGGTAGCGCCGCCGGCACCCGCCGATGCTCTGCTCCCAGCTGTTACACTGCGGTGATGAGCTGTCATCTTTTGTAGTCGCTCGGCGTTGCGGCTTCCGTTGATCGCCAAGGCTGCTGCATTCTTCTCAGCGGCTTCTGCTGACGTGATGATTTTAACTGCTTGGTCAAATGTCAAGCTGGATTCTCCTAACAGTTTTTGTTTTGTTGCTTCATTTCTAATTCCGGAGACTAAACGATCTCGCAGGTAATCGTTTAAAACTGCCCCAAATTCACAATGGGTGGACATCTTTCTTAACTGGGCGATGTAGTCTGCTGCTGATTCACCTTCGTGCTGAATCCTCTTGCTGAACTTGTACCTCTCGGCTATGAACGATGGTTTTGGATACAAGTGATCTTGAATCAAAGATACTAATGCGTCAAAACTTTTTGTAGACGGCTTATTGGGCGTGCATAAATCCCGTAATAGACTGTACGTTTTTACACCGGCAACAGTTAATAACGTGCTAACCTTTTTCTCCTCCTTAATATTGTTGCACTCGATGAATAGTTCGAAGCGCTCGATATAAGACGACCACGTCTCACTATTTTGATCGTATTCACCGATTCCGCCGATTATTCCCGACATTCTTGTGTTGCCCGGCAGTTCGATATTGTGTAGTAACGGCGCTAAATCCACTTCGTCATCCGACATTTACACGTGTTGTCCGAAATTTACACTACGCGGCACAATCGAACAGTTGCATTGCCCGGTATGTAAATTTAACCGACCTCGTCTCCATTTGTTATGTTTGTTCTAAATAACAGTACTTATGCCGGAGGTGGATGAATCGAAATAAAGAACACTTTTACATTTCTTAAAACACGGCCACACGAGGGGTGGTGGTGGCAAGCGAGACTGGGAGTTCACTCACTACCGGCTCAAGGAATGCTCGGACGAGGCAGTGACCAAAGGAGAGGGGGGTCAGGTGATCTCGAGTAGCCAATGCCATTTATTCAAAATCATACGATTAAAACAGCCGACACATTACGTCATATGGGGTGAGGTGCACATGTTGCAAATATATCTAAACTTACTAGATAATGATACAAAGAATATTCGTATATAACAAGAACTAGGGATGATCTGAAAGGACTGATACTTTTGAAGCGTGATTTACCTCGTCATACAGAAAAGTTATTTTGTAATTACTTTAGTATTTATAAAAATTTTGGCACGTAAGCATATATCGACAGTAGGTGCTGACGTGTACACTACGTAAATGTCAATAAAAGTCAACAACGAGCGTGAATAGGTTTGTAAGTGTAGGTCACACACTAATAATTAACAAATAATGAAAACAAAAAAGAAATCACATGAATAATGAATTTAAGTGATACATTAGATGGAGAAATGACATAAGACAATTGTATAACTGTTAAAAATAAGAAGTTTTTAAGAGTTAGAGTAAGAAGTAAGACACACACAGTAAGGTGATACTAAAATTCAGAACATACATTTGTAAAATATAAATAATTATTAGATTAAACAAAACGGGTAAGAGGTAGTGGGTATTAAAAATATAACTAAAACAAGCTAAGCTAAAACTATTTCTGTCAAAAGTTTGTATCTTTCTCACTCAATTGTGAAACTTTTGATAAGTGCTACTGTTCTTAATTCCCAATCGATTACAGGTAAAGCAATAAAACCTGTTACATTGTTACTGAAGCTCTAAATTTATTTTTTTAAGTAACTACCATTTCTTTGTCATGCCAGGGGGATTGCCCGCAAGGAGTCAGATTGAAATCTTAAACGAGAGCATAGGTCGAGTAGTACATCAAATTAAAGGCCTGGATTAGTAGAGTAAAATGCTGCAAATCCAACCTCAAACGGTTTACTCTTTAATCAATTACGCTTGAAAAAATTTAAAACATTTACAATGGAGGTCCTGTTCTATATGTTTTAGTATTGTTTGCAAATCTGATAATATCCGATACTTATAAGCGAAGCAATACGTAAAAAGACTGTGAAATTTGAGATTAGAAAGGCAGAGCGACGGACTTGCACTAACGAGCCTGTAGCTCTAAGGCACTGCTTAGTTAGTCTGCTCACTACTAGAGAATGGTATAAACATTTCACTTGGGAGCACATGGCCTCTCGCATTGCACTTTGCATTTTCATTATTTGTATTTAAAATGATCCGTCAAATAAAAATACGTTATTGTGTCAAATATAAAACATGCAAGAAATATAATAATATACCAAAATAGGAACTCAGGAATTTATTTATATATCTATCTTCGTCATAGAATATCTGGTATTTGAAGTTGAAAAATAATTTTCGCCGTTTAATAGAGTTATATAATTTGTTTTAAATTTTATAAAACTAATGTATAAAGTTATAAAAGGCAGGTATAAGGTTTGCTGATCACAGTATTGGCAATTATGAACTGCAGATGAAGAGCTAAGTAGTCACCCCGCACGCTCATTCTAATCAGTAAGATATCATACATATGATTACGCAACGTTCTTTTGCAACATTAGTTTACTATACATTATTTGGTAAAAAATTTGTGTGTGTGTGTGTGTGTGTGTGTGTGGTGTGTGTGTGTGTGTGTGTGTGTGTGTGTGTGTGTGTGTGTGTGTGATAAGTACTTAGACTTAGCCGCAGTCCCTATTAACAATATTATAAGACTAATATTTTTATAATCAATTAAATTTCACAGTTACTTATTTAGAGTATCTCATTTTCACACAAACTCACAACCGAAAATTCAATAAAAGTTGTTTGAATATTTTTTTATTAATACTGTTTTTATATCAATAAGTCAATTCTAATAGATGACAAAACCGCGTGGCTTCACTGACGTTGCGTGCAAAAGTTCAAGCCTTTAGTTAACTTTTTTTTCAAGATCATTCGAACTGATAGAAAGACAGACAACCATGCGGGAAAGAAAATTTTTGAGACTCCAAAAAGACAAAAAATAGTGATAGCTACGTCTCAATAACGCTTAACCAAATCCCAGGAAATCTCAGCAGGAAATTAAAAATATTAAGTCTACAGGTTGAACCTTTCTTGAGATATCTATCATCATGATACATTTACATGTTTTTCATATAGAAGTCTACACACACAATCACTAAAATGATTTTGTATTTGTTAGGGTAGTTACGTTTTTTAATTTGTTTTATTTTTTAATTTATTCGTTACCGTTATCGCTATATAAAATACCAAATTGAAAAAAGTTCGATTAACTCAGCCAAATCTCATTGAGAGGACATAAAAGGGGACATTCCATACAATTTATAGTCTATAGGCCAGTACATTTCGTGATAGACTAATAAATAAACACAGACCCATTAATGAAATTCGTCCTCCTCCAACAAAAATAGACTTTTCTACGAGCTAATGAACGGTACTAAGTTGTTTTTTCGATTGATAGTTCTCATTAGTTAAGAATGGCGTTGTCTGTAGTTGGTTCTGAATACATATACCGGACTACTTAAGGTGAAAATATGAAAAAGGACATCAAAAATACTTCATAATATCCAGTCGTCGTATATGGAGCCACAGAGTCACGAATTATTAAGTTATAATGTTTTTAGTCTGTGCTCACCAGAATTCGAGATAATGTTTGTTTCTGCTATGCAGCATTTAGACTTTGATGCGTCCAGCACATAATCTTACAGATGTTCAAACACAGTATCTCCAAATTAGTGGCACCAGACTGAACTAGATTATTACTAAAATCATTCCTTTTGCAATTGTGTTGAAATAACCTGTCTTTTATTGCCTAAAGCCACTTTTTGTAGTACAATATTATTGATTTTCATTTCTAACTCACTAAAAACATATCATTATATTCAAAAGTGAATATTATATAAAATTAAATATTTACCATCTCATAAAAGTTTGTAAACGTATTTATTACAAAGCATACAGAATATGATGATATCCGTTTAAAGGTTTGAGTTATTTCCAACGTACCAGTTTAAATAGTAAATAAGTTTAAATTCTGAAAGAACATTAAATTGAAAACTTATTATCATTTTATATTGATGAATAGTTCATACGGTTAAGTAGTAATAAAAAAAATAACTGAAATCTGAGAGTATTATTTCACTAAATTCTGAAGAACTGTTTATTGGTAGGCTTACATTACTAATGGCCTATTATTTTAATTATTTTTAGCCTTTTCTATTCCATTTATTTCTTTTCATATGTCTATAATGTTATATACGGATTTAGTAGAAACTTCCATAGCTAAAACTTGGTAGCATATGTAAGTTAACTAGAAACACAAGGACGTATGCATGCAAACTCAAAGAATCTACATTTTCTTAGTTAATAAGTCAACTTTACCTTCACTCCTTGTTGATGCTGGTTCTTAAATATTGAAATTTTGTTCGCCTTATATCAAAAGAACGCATAAGTTCCCCCGTGTTTTTCTTTCTAAATTAGAATGGCATTAAAGGCTAAATTGCCTTATAAATATTATACAATATATAATTATATAGGGTGTAAATCTTAGGACGACTTTATATAACTATACTTGATTATATTTAAGTAGAATACATTTTTTTAAATTAAATGTATTATGAATAATGTATATAATTGAATGTAAATTAAGTTAAGATATGTCATAGTGTTACTCATTTTAAACACTTGGAATAATATTTTTTGCAATATTCAGTTTTATTTTGGTGACGTAAATGCTTTATTATTATTATTGTAGAAATATATGTTTATAATAGAATGTTGGGAAAAACGTCAACACATTAAAGTTTGTGTTAGTAAAAAGAACAAAGTGCATCTCGATCTTAATGCTTTGCCGATTAAGATAATGTTAGTGTACAAATAAACGAATAAATACAGTGCATCTCCTCTCTATACCAATAAAATAATATTCTACTTGGATAAATAACTTGAATTAACAGTTGTTGTATGTGGTTATGTTGAAACATATAAAAACTTATTATTATTATTAAACGTATAGCTGATATAAGTACTAGAAAGAAAAACCAAATCCAAAGATATGAAATAAATCATGTTGATGTACAAAAATGTTTGTACTCATTTACTGTTCATTAGTTTGCAAGAAAAGTTATGCAAATCCAAGGGTTTTATGCGGGAGGCTTTGGTGCTCTCTGTTAGTATTATACTATACTTATAATAGCTTGGAATAACCTAACCCTCGTATAAAAGGTTTTAACATAAACAAGCATAGTATTTACTGTTTACTAAAATATATTGGAATTACCTAATAATACTCAACTGTTAAAGGTAAAAAGACCTTCTACTTTAAGATATTGTTTGTAAATTCTATAAAACTTTTGGGAAGAGTGTCTGAATATCTAACAATATAGTTTTTGAAAAGTACAAAAATAGATGACGAAAATAGAGCGGTATAAACATTTCTCATAATAGTGACTTTATAATTTCGTCGTATTTACTGTGATTATTAACTGTAGTAAAAAAGATTGTATAGCAAATAAATAAATATGAGCTACACACCATCCCTATTTTCAATTTGTTTTCATTTATAGTTTGTAAATTCTGTAAGGAATCACTATAAGTTTTCACGTGAAGTTTACATTTTGCCGATGAAACAAGTACTCATCTATCTAATACAATGTCCTCAAATATAAGATATTCAAAACTTGACTCTGAGTAGACCCTTTGAAGGAGTCGGGAAGAACTATGCTAGATGAAATTTCTCTGAACTTTTCGTTTGAAGTAATGTATCTATTCAAGGTCTAAATGTTCTAAAATATCAAAAATATTTTTCAGTTTATTTAGAAACAAACACATAAATAGTGTCGTTGTTAATGTAATTGTAATAATAGATTATTTACAAATTTTTAGTACTAGATGTTAGTAATATATATAATCTAGATTAAGCTAGTATCTAACTTTAATTATAAATAGAAAGACTATTATGATACAAAACTTAGTTGTTTTTTGGACAGAAGTAAGCTTTTCTGATTTATGATATACATTTCTTCGTTGGACAAAGGCAATATCAACTATGGAACAAACAATACTAAGAACGAACTAAATTACAATGACTATAAATAAACACTTGTTGACGTTTCTTTAACGTGGCCCAAGCACTCAAAATTTGTAACGCCTACTAAATTGCATGCAAAGTAACAACGAACTGCTGGCAATGTAGATATGAAAGAAAAGAAGTCTAACTTTAACTGCACATTTCAAAATTCTTATTCAATGTATTTTTGTGGTCATTCTACAGAAGTAGGATTCTCAGAGCTGTATATATATATATATACAGCTCAGAGAATATATAAATAAATAAATATATATATATATATATTTATTTATATATATAATTTAATTTCAATAAACATTGAAACGCAAAAGTACTTGCTCCGCCGGGACTCGAACCCGGATCTTTCACTAGCCGGCATATTCACCCGGCAAGTGAGACATCCGGGTTCGAGTCCCGGCGGAGCAAGTACTTTTTGCGATTAAATGTTTATTGAAATTAAATTAGGCTATTGCCATTAATAAAAATGTTATGAGTTTATATATATATATATATATATATATATATATATATATATATGTGTGTGTGTGTGTGTGTGTGTGTGTGTGTGTGTGTGTGTGTGTGTGTGTGTGTATTATATTATATACAATATCTTAAATACATATAAATATATATATATATATATATATATATATATATATATATATATTTCTGATATTTTCTTGGTTGTAGCAAGAAGGAACATCACATTGACGTCGGAAATATATTTCACTTGAACTGGTAGCGCTCATACACGCGTGAGTATACAAAACCCCGGGTAACTGCTATTTGGCATTTAGTTAAGAGTGTTTCCCTATTTTACCTATATTGAATTGAATAGATAACTCAAATAGCTAAATTTGATTATTAATGTATATATTACATCTCTTTAAGTGTGTCAAAATTAAAATGAAAAATAATGGCTCTGAGTTTAAACAATTTGGCTTTACAAAGTTAAATTTACACTAGCTTTATAAATCACGAGCCTGGTCTCATTAAATAACCAATAAAACATCAGGATTATTTTTAATCAGTTGAAATTCAGTAGTTAAACAACTAAGTTATAACTATTATACGTATAATATTTATTTACACAATCATAAGAGTAATATGTTTTACGAACATAAAATGTATTACTTCTGGCGTAGACACGAGGATCAGGAAGAAAGTTCAAATGGTCCGGTACGTAGGTAATATATATCTCAAATGGTCATAATGGGATCCAAGGATATTTTCAAGCTCACTCCCATTTATTTAAAGATGCCATGATGCTTATTTTTGGAATAAAGGATGTTTAGTAATGCTATGAGGAAAAAATATATTAAGGAACTTTCATTTTGTAAACTTATTCCTATTGTCTGTTGAAAAGCATGTGTGGAACATTGATTACACAATCTGACACAGTACGAATCATAGAATTTCATTACATTTAGGTCCAAGAAGTATAACACTTAGTTGATTAAAATTTTGGTTCTATCAAAAAGTGTGAATTTGGTTATGATTATACAACTTATATTAAACAACATAGATACCGACATATTAAAAACTAAATCAGAAATATTACTAATAGTAATAAACCGATATAAAAATGTGATATCACCCTCAATCAACATAATAAGGTTTCGTTGAAATCCTTCAAAAGTATAGTTTTTATTCCATGTAATTTTTAACAGATATATGCGCTTCATACATTAACACATAAAATACTTTTCAATACATTTACAATTTTGTTAAGATACGTGTGTATTCACTGTTAGTAATACAGAAAGTAATAACACTTATCAGTACGATACAAATGCTTTACTATGATCATAACTTAGTTTAATCCTTAACCATACATTATGAGGACATGGAGCTTTTTGATCTGCTTTTTGCACGACTTATATCACTGTATTCGTAAAGAATATTTAGATTCTTAGATTTTCAGCTAAATATTGTTGGATAATGTACGTTGTAGTCTGCATGTTATATTATTGTTATGTTATATACTATTTAAACAAGAACTGGTTTTTTAAAGATTATCTGAGAAATTCCCCCTGCAGCCGAAATAAATGTAAACTGAAACTTAATTAGAATTACTAATTATTTTCTTTAAAAACTCTCTAATTTTAATCTATTTTCCTCACTGAACAGACGTGGGACTAACGGAAAATCACACTTCTCTCATTTTCCTGTGATTATTACTGTGAGACGTGTACTTTTATATAGCTGCATGACATCCGGGAGTTCGTATCATTTTATGGCATGAGTCACTTATGAATCTAGAATTGGACATTAAGCTTTTGGAAAACAATCCCTCATACCATTTATCCTCTTTATGCCGTAACCAGTCTTTCTCTTAAATACAGACATACCGAGAAATGGACATTTATAAATGTAGTTTTGTTCAAATAGTATTAATGCTAGGTTAGGCTTTATTGCCAAACATATTTAGTGTTATTTAACTCATAAGTATTTATTGTGCTTTATTTATGTTGGAATTTTCATTAAATAAAAACATATTACTCCCTATGTTTAGCCATATTGTATTGTGGTAGATATGTCCATCATCTTATAACAAATTAATATTGTTATATTTTACAAGTGTGTCATAAACTAATATTATGTTGGTTATTGGATATTATAAACAATCAAATGACACAAATGTACCGTACTGCCATTACTGAAGTTAAACGGTAGAACTGTAGAAGCCAGTAAGTAGAGAACTGAGATAGAATGTATTGAACATCTTACGGATTTCGCGTTAAATCGAAAGGCGCATTAAATGCCCAGGAGATTCCAATTGACAATAAATACGTATATACATAGTTTAAGCTAATACAATCGCTGTACCGAAATCAAGAAATTGTTTTAATAATATATGACAGGCAGACATATTACTACAGTACTAGACATGTAACAGCCTACTGGCCTGTCTAATTTCACCTCATTCTGTCGAGGGACGGATAATTGGTTTTCCCGACACAATGAGCTCTCGACAACACCGGTTATTTTGTGCACTGGCTCCAACGTGTTTTCTCTTAATGTATTGTTGTATATATTGTTGGTAAATTAAATATAAAAGTAAATTTATTTTAAAACTGCTTATATTGACAATGCTAAAAAAAATATACTTTATTCGTTTATTAGATGGACATTTAGTTAGGCATGCCTAATGTCTATATTAAAATTAGTAGACAACCTTAGTAAGTGGAATAAATGTGGCACCATTACTTGTTTTATTCTAGTTTGATAAAAATTAAACTAGTAAACCAGGGGTCAAGGTCTTAAATCTTTAAAAACTTACCAAATTAATTATTCCAGTAACATCTTAATGTAGGAGTGAGTGGTTTTTACCGGTTTCAGAATTAGAAACACTTTTATTTGTTTTTACGAACTAATAAATGCAGTTTTATTTTTATAAAATTAAAGCTTTAATAATATATACATTTTAATTTATAATTATACTAACAGAGAATAATATTGAAATTGTTTTAAGCTTTCAAAATTATCAAATAAAGTCGCTTAAGTAATCTTTAATTAAGTGAAAGTTAAAGTTTCTATAAAAAAATCTTTAATTATAGAATTCTATTAAAATAAAACGTGAATTCGAAAACATACAAAATGATTTATAACAGTTTAAAACGCTTAACGCAATATTTTACATTTACAGTCGGTATGTAATCATAAACTATGTACTCATAATGTATCATAAATGTAAATTATGTGTTAGAATTCCTATTTCGACAAAAAAAAATCGGTTTGCATACATCGGTTGCGTTAGAAATTAATGTTTACAATTGTGTTCTACACAGCCTACGTAAACTGAATATGCCTTAAAATTATACACTTAATCTAGCTTTAGTATTTTATCACAGTATATATGTAATTAATTAGATGTATATATCTATTAATGTTTACAACTATGTTCTACACAGCCTACGTAAACTGAATATGCCTTAAAATTATACACTTAATCTAGCTTTAGTATTTTATCACAGTATATATGTAATTAATTAGATGTATATATCTATTAATTTATAAATGTACGCCATTTAATTAAATATATTCACAAATACTGTACAATTTAGAGGACACATATATAGACTCTATTAATTGTATAACACTGGTACCTAATAGGTTCTTACTTGACCTTAAAATTTTCAGCTCAAACTAATGTAATGAAACATTTTTATATAAATCATTAAAATGTGGAATTTTTAAAATAAATACTAATTACTTTATATTACCTCAAATTTGGCACATGCATTTCTGCACATCGCATAGATATTACGCGATGGGTGATTAACTGTTGAGTTTGAAGACTGAACTAAAACTCTCGATTATTCGGACATCAAAAAGATGCATACAGTTAGATTTGGACATCTTCGTCACTGACGTTTTTGGATGCCGTCAATCGTAAATGAAATGTAGATTTCTTTGTCAGATAACAGTGACTATGCATTAAGCAGCAGTTGAAATGAAGCTAAAACACTACAACTTAATTTATTAACGTGTTAATGTGTTTTATAGAAAATAACAAAATTATTTTTGTTAATTTTAATTTTATCTATTAAAACTGATGCGTGAAATTTGGTTTCCATAGCTTAACTATTTTTAGAGATAATTTTAATTTTATAGATAATAAACAATACAAAGTGGTGACTGGCGGTTAAAGGAAACAATTATCGACTTATGTTTATATGACATTTTGGTTTGAAGTTATGAGTACTATTGCCTAGTGAAGTTTGATGTATATCTATGCTCAGACCCGGGTTTGCGTTCTGGTGGAGCAAATACTATCTGCGATAAAATGTTTATTGAATATTACATCAGGTTATTGTCAAATGGAACCAAATTCTATCATACCCGGATAATTTTGTTGAAAAAAGTCCACTTACAATTTTATATTTATTTCTTGAGTAGTTAGCAGCAAAACTATGGTTTTGTTCAACCAACATTACATTTTCAGGACAAGTCTTTTGTATTTAAAAGAAATTTCAAATATATTACATAAATATAAATAAATTTGTTTGTTTTAATAATATAACAGTTAAAGAAATGGCCCAGTAATTTATATTCAAGTCAACTCGTTCTTGAATCAAAGCTGCTTATGTCGCCCACAACACATTTCCGTTGATGTCACAGCCGGTTTCCGGTTCATCTCAAGTCCCTTCATCTTCTGACACAAGCATTAAAAACTCTTCTTATGGTTTTCGTTTTTCACTAAAACCACTTTATTGTTATGTGAAGAATGTTGGATTGAATAAGTTATTCATTTTTATAGTTTAAATATATTACCCACAAGGGCATGGTAATAATCACTTAATAATCATTTACGATATGAAAAACATTAAAGAAAACTAATTTATCTTAAAAATAAAAGTGCCAGTTTAAAATCGTACTAGTGAAAAACGATATATTGTATAGTAGCTACCGAGATTACAGTGTCACTACATTTGGTGATACTAATTATGATGAATTGTAAAGGACTTTTATTGTAATATTTTTCAATTTAGAAAAAGTTATAAAATTATTCCTAACTTTTCAATGAAATTGAGATGACATAAAAAATTACAAATTTTAGGCTGCATGATGAAAGTTACCAATACACACTTGAAGAGCTAATGAGCCAAATAAACAGCCTTTCAACCATATCAGGGCAGCCTGCGATTCGGTGCTGTTCTCGCTGTTTGTTTAACTTGTTCCGATTGCCCTGTTGCCAAACCTGTAAAAGAAGCTCTGTCAAACTGATTAATATTTTAATCTGGAAAATTAGTCTCGATGATGCTTACATTATGTATATTTCTCTCTGTTTTAAATAAATCTAGTGTAAATGATATTTAAGAGACTTTAATGCACAAAACCACATACCTTAAATTGTTGCCAGATGTTTTATGTAAACCTTGATCTAATCGTGTAATATGAAATCTCGTTGAAACATTACGATAAATGGTACATCACCTAGGATCCAAATCACAAGTACCATATTAATATTTTTTAAAGAATTATACTTTAATTAGCCAGCCACTACCAAATCGTATAGCATCTCCGATGACCGAATCAATTACCCATGTTCAGTTTTATGGTCTGAAACGACAAGCGCACATGGAATCTGTGTCATAAGAGGTATTTAAATACAGGGAGTCCAGCAACCATTCGAACAAACTTTGCCACATTGTTCAGCAGGCCAAAACTAACAAATAATGCAATATAACAGGTGCCCTATTTCACTTCGTTTAGCGTCTGTCTGTCTATATGTGTTTTTTGGGAAAAAATTACTACTCAAAAACCACTTAAGATACAGAATTCAAACTTAACAGTTTTGTTAAACTAGTGTTGGTCCTTTTCAGTAAAAAAATAAAACAAATATCTCATTGCATTTCAAAATGACGGCCGTTCAAAATTTCCAAATTGTATTAGCTTTGAAACGGCTACTTTGACAACAAATTCACCTGGATAACTTTTTTTAGCATATTTTATTACCAATTCAACAATTTTTGTTTCAAAAAGATTGAATAACAAATGATTGAGTTACAGCACCAAACGTAAAGACAGGTTAAATCCATGCATTGCAAGTACATACAACAATGTAGTGGAATTTTACGAATAAACTTTTTAAGGTTCTTTATTAAAATACTGAACAATTATAAAAAAAAATATTACTATCATTTTTCTTCCATTTACAGTAATCAATGTGTTATACACACACAAATAAAAAAGAAACAAACTATTTACAATGCTCTTAAAAAAAATATAGCATAATATTACATGAAAACAGCTGACCAACAATCAGCAACCAAATCAGGTGTTTTAAATGAAGAAAAACTAATAAACAAACTATCAAAACATTGTTGAGCAAGTCTATGTTTTGAACGTGATTGTCACTGTTTGAATGTTCTGTTCTTCTTTGTAATTCCTGTTAGTTTTTCCTGTTAATTTAAATTTCTTTTATTACTTTGTTTCTTGTACGATATGAACCGTTTTACTTTTGAAGAGTATGCTGATATTCACTTTGTGTATGGACTTGCTGGAGGCAATGCCAGATTAGCTAGCAGATTGTACAGAGAGCGCTTTCCAGATAGGCTGCACCCAGTTCATAGCGTCTTCAGTGCCGTTCATATTCGTCTTAGGGAAACTGGACATTTGAAAAATAATGTTGTAGAACGGGTAAAATCCGTACGGATTGTTGATTTTGAAGAAGAGGTTTTATTATTCGTAGAAGAAAACCCCTCCACCAGCGTTCGCGCTATTGCTCATAATTTGGATGTATGCAAAAGTTCTGTGTGGAAAGTGTTAAATGAAGAACGTTTGTGCCCTTGCAGACATCAGAAAGTACAAGCCTGCAGATTTTCCTCTCAGGGTAGACTGCTCTCGTTGGTTCCTTCACAAATTAGTTGATGAAACCGATTTTGTAAGGTATGTTCTCTATACTGACGAAGCGTCATTTACTCGAGATGGCATATTTAATAGCCGAAACAGCCATTTATGGGCTGAAGAGAACCCTCATGAAATTGTGCAACGTAATTTTCAGCATAAATTTTCTGTCAATATCTGGGCTGGAATAGTAGACGGATATTTGATTGGGCCACACATTATACCAAACAGAAGTTATACTTATGAAGTTTTTTTGAGGGAAATCTTACCTGAGCTGTTTGAACAAGTTCCTATTGAAACTAGACAAAGAATTTGGTTCCAACACGATGGAGCACCGGCCCACGTTTTCCTAATTGCTAGACAACATTTGAATGAAGTGTATGGAGATCGTTGGATTGGACATGGAGGTCCCGTCCCTTGGCCTCCACGGTCACATCCCTTGGCCTCCACGGTCACATGACCTCACACCCATTGATTTTTACTTGTTGGGGACACATGAAGCAATTAGTGTATACCACTCCCATACAGAATGAAATGGATCTAGTAGCTAGAGTTGTTGAGGCTGCTGCAGTTATTCAAGACAGTAATCCTTTTGAAGGGGTGAGAGAATCGTGCTTACGACGCTTCAGAATCTGCAACGAGTTACAAGGACGCCACTTTGAGCAACGATTATGAAAGTTTTACAGTAATGTAATCATTGATTTCTTAATAACAAATATCATGTTCAATAAATTTTTTTTAAACACATTGAATGAATTACGCTGTTTAACACAATTGCCATGTAAGAAAACCCTATACCCAACCCTAACGTAGCCCTATTAACATTTTTTTAAGATTTAAAAACCAGGATTCACAATTGATTAAGAACTTTTTTTAAATTTACCTTAAAACAAATTAAAAAAATAAATATTCAATTTCAGGTTATAATATAGTTCAATATTTTAATAAAGAACCTTAACAAGTTTATTCGTAAAAATCCACTACATTGTTGTATGTACTTGCAATGCATGGATTTAACCTGTTTTTACGTTTGGTGCTGTCACTCAGTTATTTGTTATTCAATCTTTTTGAAACAAAAATTGTTGAATTGGTAATCAAATACGCTAAAAAAAAGTTATCCTTGTGAATTTGTTGTCAAAGTAGCCGTTTTAAAGCTAATACAATTTGAAAATTTTGAACGGTCGCCATTTTGAAATGCAATGAGATATTTGTTTTATTTTTTCACTGAAAAGGACCAACACTAGGTTAACATAACTGTTAAGTTTGAATTCTGTATCTTAAGTGGTTTTTGAGTAGTAATTTTTCCTCAAAAAACACATATAGACAGACAGACGCTAAACGAAGCGAAATACGGCACCTGTTATATTGCATTATTTGTTAGTTTTGGCCTGCTAAACAATGTGGCAAAGTTTGTTCGAATGGTTGCTGGACACCCAGTAGAATAATACACTTTTATGCATTCTGAAATCTTTATGTAAGACTGTATAATTACATATTAATTTTTTTATAATACATATTACAATATAAGTTTGGTATTAAAACGATGATGGATGGACTTTTGAAAATCTTTGAACTTTTTATATACTCTTCAGTGAACAAATTATATTATCTACAGTCCTATGTGTTATAATTATTCTAGTAGGGAACATTGAAATTATTAACAAAGTGCAACTTTGTTTAGTTAGTTTGCCTTTGGACAGTGTTCTTGACAAAACAGAAGTGCTTGGGGCCTGTATTGTGCGTATTATTGAAACTGTGGCGCTTTTGTTGTTTAAATTGCATGTTCTTAACTATGTATTGTCAGACACATTCACCCCCGAGGCCGCAATCTTTGAGGGTAAGTGGCATAAATAGAGAACAAATTATTTAGAATTACATTACGTTCAGACTATAACAATATGTGACATTATCTGACTCAGCATTGGATTGAACAACAAAACGGGCGTGTACGTTATATTAAGATTATCACGATTTCTATAAAAATTATTTGCAATGTATTTTCAATCCTAATTGATAAAAGCTTGATTTCTGTACGATCGTTTATGCTAACTAACTAAAACAATTTCATACTACTTAGTATTACACGAACAATAGTGAAATTGGTACATTTCTATCTTAAAACAGTTGGATATTTAAAGATTGACTGGAACATTATAGCAGTATTCACGAAATTCTAAACATTTAAATCACTATAGATTATAGACATTCATGAAAAATATGTTATTTATCCGTGAAGAATATTTACATGACAAATTTCACTGTTGTAATTAAACATCGTGAGGTTAAAAAAAATTATAGCGCTTCTATGAATTTCAACCCCTGCGTTTTATATTGATGAAAGTTATTTTGATTTTATGTGTAAGCCATTAGGCACTATGAATGAAATTTAGTCTTTAAATGAAATGGAAAGATGTAAAATAAAAAATGTAGATTTTCTAGGGGTACAGTGTCATTTGAACTCGTATGAGCTTATCATCATGACAAATTTATCATTTGACTATTTAGCAGCATAAAACACATCATATTTTATCTTTCTTTGAAGTTCTAAATTTTAAAAATTTAAATATAGTATTTATATTAGCATATATCGGAATATAGTAGTTGCAATTTCCTTTCTATTTTTTATAAATGTTTTATCTTCAAGAAGATTTGTTGATTTACAGCGTAAAACAAGCGTGGGTCAACATTTATGGTTGCAAAAAATCAAGGAGTTAAAAGAAATGTTCCTTTTATAATTTTAAGCTCCTAACTCCTCTGTATGTTCTTTATGAAATTTCATTTAATTTACTACATAATTAAAGAGAGTCTTGTGTGCAAATTCAATTACTATCGGGAACGGAATACAAATATATAGTTCATGGAAGGGTTGCAACACCATAAGTAATAAATATTTATGAAAATTTAATTTTTTCTCTCTTGAGATAAATACACGCATGTGTGTCTCATTTCAGCTTTCTAGGACATCGAGAAGTTGAAAATCATAATAAAGTTGTATTTAGGAATATACCACTTCTAAACCAAATGTGTTGTTGACTGATCTTCCTGACGGTGCTTATTTTGTTGCATTGACGTCAAAAGTTATACGTGTGACAAATTCCACCTTTCCGGTATGTCGGAAAGTTGGAAAATCAATAATGAATGAGTGAGGTTTTCCCTTTATATATGTTTCATTAGTGAAACCGTAAACTCCTATTACTTGTAGATATCTCATATATCACTCGGTATAACTAGATACTTTAATGTTTAACAAATAGAAAGATCTGAAATTTACCTTTCATAAATACAGAAAGAGTGAAAGCTGAATATATTTTTATTCAAGGTAAAGCCTTTACGGATCTTGTGCGTGTAGGGAAACTCACAGCAGAGCCAAACAATGTGTTGGCCAACAATAAAATTTCAATTCAACCTTCATTTGACTTGCATGGGCCGGGATGAAGTGGCTAGTGAATGGATCGGTAAATATTTATCTTTTCCTGATGGTGCTGCTGAATCTTTTATTACTCAGAAGGCAATTTAATTGGTCACGGTTAAGTATTTTATATGTATTTTCTCAAGTTATGCATTTGGTCTGGATTAAATAAAATATTATTTTGACATATTATGATCATAATTAATTTTAATAAAGTAATTTTATTACACTTCTAATGATGTATAAGTAAGTCGGAGAAATACAATTTATTAAAAAAGGCGATATGGAATTTAATTTTTATGTATACATCTTAACAATAATCAAACATGCATATTTTTTAATGGTTCATTTCAGATATCAGAATCCTAATAATATTATAAATTTAAAATTGCCTTGTGAAATGTTTTGATTTCACGCGTAAACTATTCCACAACCTATTATACATCCATTTTACATAAACATTCTTATGTTCCATGGGATAAATGTAGGCTTATTGATATTTTCAGAATCCCTCCTGGCCTTTAAAGTATCAAAATATTCCATCTTGATCTCAAAATTTATGAAATATTAATTAAAGATTTATAATTTAATCAACTCTTCTGTGAAAACATTGTTTATTAGTTTTAAAAAATTTAAATTTATAGTCAGTTCATTAGCTAAATAACCATTATTCAGCGACTAGAGATACTATCGTATGCTTTTTTAAAGTATATAAATATTATATACAGATCCTTATTGTATTCATAGTATTTAGAAGCTAGCTCTTTCATTATAAATATCTGGTCTATTGTAGATCTTTCTTTCATGAAGCCTGCTTGATGATCTTCAATGTTTCTATCCGCATACTCTTTGAGTCTATTCAATATTAGCTTGGATAATATTTTGTAGGTTATGTTGAGTAGAGATATACCTCTATAGTTTTTACAGTCCATTTTGTCGCCTTTTTTGTGAATAGGTACAATAACTGCCTCTTTCCATTCTCTCGGGGTTAATTCCGTTCTCCATATTTTTGTTATCATTTTGTGGAGGTATTCTAAAAGTGAGTCACTTTCATGTCTTATTAACTCTATTGGTATTGCATCATCTCCTGGTGCTTTTCCCTGTTTTAAGCTTTTTAGCACATCCTTTACTTCTTCTAATGTAGGTTCTGATATCTGTTTGTCATAACCTGGTGGTCTTTCTTGTTGTTCTTCTGTTTCCGCTTTCTCTTGCTCTTCTTCTGTTTCTGATATTGCTTGTTCTTCCGAATTTAAAAGATCTTTGAAATAGTTTTCCCAGACCTTGAGTACTTCTCTAGGTCCATGTATTATTCTTCCTCTTTCATCTTTGACACCCTGGGGTTTTGGTTTAAAACCTTTTTGGAAGAATCTTATTCTTCTATAGAAATCTTTTGTATTGTTGTTAGTGAGGTCTTCTTCCGCTTTCTGGAGGGTGTCATTTATATATTTTCTTTTCTCTGTTCTTAATGTACGGTTAACACATCTGTTGATCCCCTGATACTCTTCTTTGTTTTCGGTTGTTGGATTTGTCAGCATCTTCTTCTTTATGTTCCTTCTTTCTTCCACTAACAATCTTCATTCTTCTTTAAATCATGGTTTCTTTGGATTTTCTTCTGAGTAAAGATTTTCTTTGCTGCTTCTTTTATAGCCAT
Organism: Homalodisca vitripennis; assembly: GCF_021130785.1. Lineage (NCBI taxonomy): Eukaryota > Metazoa > Arthropoda > Insecta > Hemiptera > Cicadellidae > Homalodisca > Homalodisca vitripennis. The sequence goes on along the minus strand of NC_060210.1, from coordinate 112,051,186 downwards.
TTTGAAATTTGACCAAACTTCTTCTACTTCTTCTACTTGTCCTTTCCGGTCATTGTATTCAGGTTCTACTTCTTTTGTTTGTAGTGCAGCAAACCTATTACTCACCTCTATTTGGTACGCTACCACTTTGTGTCTCTCAAAGATTATCTTTCCTTCCACTTTATTTTTGTCCCTCTTTTCTATCTTTATTCTTTGTCTAAAATCTTTATTCTTTATTGTCTGGCCAGCGGCACAATGGTTAAGGTCATTTTCCAGAGTGGCGGCAGTGGGCATACGCTTTCTCAAGTATTCGTGCTTAGACCCTATACTTGTTATATTTTATTTAACTATTCTATTTCGAGGAATGTATTTTTCTTTATTGAGGTGAACAAAAACTCCCTGTATATGTTATTTCTTAAATAGCATATACAGAACTTATTATTTAAATTGTATGTGTTTTGATATTTTTATTATTTATTACATTTTTTACTTACTCTAATTGTTCGTTCTGTGCTTTTATATCAATATTAATCATTGAATAAAAAAATGTTTATAGTTAAGACTTCCACAAATCCTTCCATTTAGATCAGGAAATGTTACATTTTTCAGGAAGTATGGTTTGATGTCTTCTTGTAATTGATAGCCGTTTCTTCGGCAAGCATAATATATTGTTGTATTATCTTGCAGTAAATATTGAAAAATGTTTTTGTCTGGCCAGCGGCACAAAGGTTAAGGTCATTTTCCAGAGTGGCGGCAGTGGGCATACGCTTTCTCAAGTATTCGTGCTTAGACCATATACTTCTTATATTTTATTTAACTATTCTATTTCGAGGAATGTATTTTTCTTTATTGAGGTGAACAAAAACTCCCCGTAAAAGGCTAACAAATGTTTTGTAGAAAGTATAGTTATAACTAACATTTGTAACGAAATGACTTTTAGTGTATAATTACCCTGTATTAAAATACTCCATTTAACATTTTTACTGTTTTTAAACATTATCAATAACCAAACGTCTAACTTTTGAGTCCCAGTCACGTATTAGCCGAGATAATTCGGATAAACTGCAAAAATAAATATTTTATTCGCGATAAATGTTATTGTATCTTACATGAAATAACCGATAAGAAAGCCATTTATCACACCGTCATTCGGGAGGTGATAAGATTTACATAAAAAGGGCATTTGGTGGTCCATTTACCACCTATGAGATGTGTTGGTTTGGTGGTGCTGAAATAGCTTACTGTTATACTTGGTCCGATATCAATTTGGCGTGTTTCTACAGTAAATGAAGCCTCTAAAATCCAATGAAACGTAAAAGGTAAATTTATCTATCTTTAAATTTAACATTCGATACAGCATACATCGAAATATCACTAAACAATAGTAGTTGTTTTAAAAATTAATAATTTTTGAAAGAATTATAAAAGCAATAAACAGTTTTGCATATTAATATATATATATATATATATATATATATATATATATATATATATATATATATAGTCTTGAGGTTAAATGCCAAATGACTTATGTATCAATATGTATTCTCTTCATGTGAAAATAAAAAACCAAATATTGGTAAACTCTTTTTATGAATTTTCGTATGTCAGCATACTTCTTCAGATAACAAAAAGTGTATAAATATTTACAAAATCAAATAATTAAACTAACTAAATAGAAACAAGAAAAAGAACTTAAATAGAATAATAAACAGGGGAAAATACCTCACAGCTGATGTTTCATCATAAACACCAAAGAGTAAAAAATTTTCAAATTAACGAATGTTCAAACCTAAAGGAAATTTTGACTTTAAAACAAGTTGGTGACCAGTTTCGTTCCTTCTCAAATTAAACCTATTTACATTTTCGTTGGCATGCAATGGAACATTATTGATGCCTTTTAGTTTGTAACAGTTTTCAATTTTGTCCTGATTATGTTCCCTGGAATGTACAGCGAGGGGCTTGTCATTTCCATGAACAATACTGTAACGGTGACCTGTCATTCTGATACGGAGAGGGTTAGAGGTTTGGCCAATATACTGTTTATTACAAAAATTACAAATTAGCTGATATATTATATTACTTGAATCACAATCAATTGTTCCTTTAATTGGATACGTTTTATTGGTTATGTTACTACTAACATTTTGACTAGAGGACATAATTTTGCACGTACCTACCACAACGTGGTTTTTGACAGGGTTTACAACCGTTAAAAATTTTCTCTTGATTTTTGTGTTTAAGATTGGTTTGGATTAGCATATTTTTAAGATTTGACGGCATTCTAAAGATGACCCTAGGTGGTTTTGAAAATATATCTTTAGTTTCCTATGATGACTGTAGAATATGGAAAGCAGTTTTAATTATAGGGTTTATTTTGTTAAGTCCGGGGTAGAAATTGGTAATAAATTTAGTTTCATTTACAGGAAAAGATTTGTTGTAATTAAAATTTGTTGTCCTATTAATTTGATTTTTTACAAGTTTGTCAGGATAATTTAAATTTTTGAATGTGTTTGTTACTTTGTTAATAACTTATAATTTGTGAAATCAGACTCTTTGCTACATAAATTCTTTGCTCGAATGCCTAAACTTTTTGGAATACTTTTTTTACATGTGTAGGATGGCAACTAGTATAATTTAAGTAATTCATAGTGTTGGTATCTTTAACGAGAATTTTTGTTTTAAGAAAGCCTTCTTCTAAAAACAAATCAACATCTAGGAAGGTAATGATTGTGTGAAAATATTTCCAAGTGAAATTTAATGTTGAAAAGTTGTTTAGAGAATATAGAAAATCTTTAAGGAGATCTTCACCATGTTGCCATATCAGGAAAACGCCATCTATGTAACGATACCAGATCAGAGGAAGTTTATTCTGGGTATTTAAGAAATTTTGTTCAAAGAAGCCCATAAAAAGATTTGCATAAGAGGGTGCCATTCGTGTTCCCATGGCTGTACCTTTTATTTGGAAATAGAAATCATCTTTGAATTTAAAACAGTTCATTGTTAGGATAAACTCTATTAGTGTTAAAAGGAAAGAAGTAGAGGGCTTTGAATGTGCGGATCTGGTATCAAGGAAATGTTTAGTTGCGTTTATGCCTTCATCATGTGGGGTGTTGGTGTATAGTGATGTGACATCAATTGTATATATATATCAATATATATATATATATATATATTATATATATATATATATATATATATTATATATCAACATCAAAATGGCCACGATAGTATATATATTATAAGGTCTATCTAGAAAGTAGAAAACGTTTAACTTTGTAGCCTTTAGGGGCAAGACTATCGTGGCCATTTTGAAGTTGAATGTTATTTATTATTTATAACGACTAATAACCAATAAAAATAAATTCTTCCTAAAAACTATGGGATCAGTATGTTATTTAGCCAGTATTTTACTGGTTATTTATGTAGCCAATAGTAGATTGTTTTCTCAATATCTTAATCATAATGTAATAAAAAAAATAATTTTGTAGAAAGTTCCATGAACTTATTTCTGAATTATTAAACTCAGAGGAGAATTTCCTACTGTAGTTTATACATTTTACCCGCAGTTATATTTAGTCTTAATTATTACAAATGTTAAGCATTTGCGTATTTTTTTTAAGAATGTGAAATATTTTATTTAATTGTTATCGCAATATTATTGGTTATCAGGCATACAATAACTATTGTTAGTTTTTTTAATAATGCCTGCTTTCACAATTTCCATCCATGTGGAATATTACTGTATTTTAGATTATTATACTATTACTTTTTCTATGAATGGGTGTACACTAATTTAAAAGTTTGGAAATTTGGAGTTTGGAATTTATACGATTTCCGTATAGGCTTCATTGAACATATAAAAACAAATGTCGCACTCAATTGATAGAAATATTGTTTAAAATAAATAAAACTATCGAAATACATACACATTCAACAACTGTTAATTGGTTAAAAACTGTGATCAAACAAAGAACGGTTTTATTTAAATATTCTAAGTTTTAAGGCTGTATTCAATTTTAAAACTAATAAGGGAGTAAACACATTTGTCATCTCTCCCTATGTTTTGGATTATCGAAAAGTGTGCATTACAAAAATTAACAAGTAACTTAGAATGTAAAAAAGTTAAACCTTATGATACATTAATTCAGGGGCAGTGTAAATGATAAACAATCTATAAAACTAACAAGTATACAGTGTTAAGTTTTAATTATATTTGTAGTCACGTAACGTAACATTAAGAACCGAACTCAACAATATTTATTTTGATGGAAATTCGTGGCAAAATGAAATAAAATGAACAATGCCCATATATTGTTGCCTTAAAAATAATAATTATTACAAAATCATTTAAAATAGGAAACTATACCCATTTAAAGTAGAGGTTGTTTAACAGAAACTCCTAAAAGCAGTTATTGCAGAATTAAATTATGTTTGCAAGAAGTCTTTTCAAAACATAAGACTTATGAGTTTAAGAAAGTAAATTGTAATAAGATTAAGAAAGGCAATAAAACCGAATACACCATGATATTAACCGACAACAATTTAAAATATAGGTATGAGATCAGGTGAATAAGACATTGAAATAAATATAAAACAGTTTTATGTGTTTTAACTCAACGCAAAAATCTAAATTTTACTATCTTTTAAAATAATATTGTCGTCTATAATTCAGTATATCACTTCTTCATTATAAAACAAAAATTTTATTGCGTTATCTTCAACTTATACAGTATTTTAAAATTACAAAATACAAAATTATTGCTAAGAATATTTTTATATTTAATTTAAAATATGTAAGGTTGTGGATATATTCTACCATACAAATACTGAATTGGGCTTCACCAAATAAGGTTTGGCTGCGAATTTAAATTCATTTCAAGCTATAGTTACTGTGGGAAGATTAAATTACTTTATTTATATAAATTGCAATTATTCTTAGTGAATTTTAAATAAAAACAAGGATGAGCAATACACATTCAGTAAATACAAATTTTAATACTAAGTATGGATACAATTTTATATTCATTATATATCACATGTTATTGAATTTATTTTAATATCAATTTGTATGGTTAAACATTACAAAAAAAATATTTTGCTTCACTTTTTGTTCTTTCCTGAATTAAGGAAGGAAAATATTGTGTGTTATCATTATCATGTTTGAATTTTGGGATGTTCCGTATAATAAGCAGTTTGACACTGTATGGAAAAGATCCCCAAGAGGTACCTGATCAATACAATAAGTGTACTTCAATAAAATGTAAGTAATTTGGTATCGGATCAGTGTTTTAATAAAAAATATCTACTCACAAAGTTACTATAAAATAGTGTAGTTAGTGTTGTTTATTAAACACGTAATTTAGATTAGTTAAACCACCCACACTCAGAAAAACCCCATGGTGTGTTATGCTCTATTATTGAATTCAGTGCCCATGTATGGATAAGAAGCTTCTTGAACAATTTTAATTATATAGGTCACTTACATTAAGAAGATATCGTTTAGACATATATGCAGGTAGGTAAACAGAAATCAAACTTGTAAAGCCTCCAGAGTTGTTTGCTTCGCAAAGGCTCATAATAGTATTTAAATAATTCCATTCAAGTACAGGTTTTACTACCTGATACAGTAACGGTACTCCCTGTAAAATCAAAAGAATTTATTTTTAAATACAACTAACTTATAATTTACTAGCTGCATTATGCCGTTTTAGTTTATCAACTTAAAGGAATATTGACTTTCTTGTAATATGCACTTTCAGTATTTGTGGGTTGTATTGCACTATAAAAATAGCTATAAATATCATCTACCACTACGCATTATAGTATTTGTAAATTTTAGTTTGCTTTAATAAACAAAATTGTTATTTATATAGTAATAAGACTATTTTATTATTCAAAATTTTAATATTTGCACTAAAACTGCTTTTTAACTGCTAAGAGTTAAAACTGTGTTGGCACATCTCAAAAATCATAAAGTTCAAATTTTAAAATTAGAAATCAGACACACCAGTTGGAGAATATTTCCTCAAGAAATATCCACCAGTAATAAACTAGATTGATGTTGGGAAGGATGCTCGCCATATAATATTCAGTAGGCAACAAATGTAGTGGAAATATTGGATATATATTATGTAGGAACCAGGCCATTTCTTTATGTGCCATCTTTGAGATGGAACTTTCAAAGATTTTGGGAAACCATTGTAGAAAATGTATGTTTTTGATTAGGCTACATGAAATAAATATATATTCTTTAATAGTAGATTTACCACAATCATGTAAATAATATAAGCAATAACCACAATATGAGTAATATGTAAACAATATATGTGATATTCCACAATATGTGCATTCACAAAGTAATAGATTTTTAAGTGTAAGTAAATTAAACAATTGTATCGTCAAACTATTTTTAATATATTTTTCTATAGTACATGATATGTCGCATTTCTAAAACTGTCCTGGTAGGATCAAAGTACAAAGAATAGGAATTACCTTTATTTTAACAAAACAGCTTACAAAAGGTAGCGTGTCGTTTGATTCCAACATTATAAACATTGAAAAAAGGCATTATGCTGACAAATGTTATTTCTAGTGTTGCACACAAAGCACGTGCACACACACGCGCGTGCACACACATCTTATAGAATGTTATACGGAATGGTTAGTTTAAAGGTAACATTCAGTATTTTCAAATCAATTATTTTTCTTTCATTAATATTGTAAGGAATGGGTTCTAAGTGATTGTTGACATTCATACTTTGTTGTATAGTTTTAACACGATTAACATTAAGAGCACTAATTGGCTTACCGTTTACAAATCCTAACTCAAAGGAGCTGATAAATTTTAATTTCTGCCTGCCTCTCCACACTATATGTCAAAAAAAAAATCACCCATAGACTAGCACTTTTGTATTATTCTTTATTTATGTATGGGATACAGCGAACGTGATGATAGTAAATATCTTTGAGTAGGATGAGCCTTAGTGATAACGTTAATTTGTAAATTGATCACATGTCTAACCATACTTGATAGCAACGATTTTATTTGAGAATAAATAACTCTTAAACTAAAAGAGTAGAACTATATGATATTGTACAATATTACGATTTTATTTACATCGTTAAACATTTTAAAATAACGTTAGAGATAAGTATCAATATTTGATTACCTCACTGGAACGTTTTTATTATTTAAACCGTGCTACGAAACCTAATATATATTGACTGGCAACTTTTTTATAAATTTTCTTCATCTATTCATATGTAATATCAAGTTCGATTACTGTGGATGTTTCTCGATCCCACTTTTACATTGATCCTATATAAAAAACCTTGATGGAAATTAGATGTTAATCCAATTCGATATTATATTTAATCCTAATGTGGATCCTGACGCTATCCTTGATGGAAATTAGAAAATGACGGGGTAAACAGATTAATAAATTACTTCAACCATACGTCATTCTATCAGGCGAAAGAGTAATTCGTATTACTAATAACATCGAATGATATTACGTTGATATAGATGAATGTAATTGCTTTGTTTGATTATGTAATGAAATTATGTTGTTTGTATGTGTTATGGTTTTTTGGTTATGTTCGGCAGAGTCCTTCAAAATGCAATCATATTCTTTTCTTTATCCATTAAAAAATTCGATGATTATGAAAGACCCTCGATGGGTTTTGACTGAGTATTAGCAAAACCTGTAAGTCTAGGTAATATCTGGAAAAGTAACTAAAATATTTTCTTGAAACTTTGTACATATTGCTTAGCTATATATCCTTGTTTTACACGGTTTATCCCAAGAACTAGTTCTATGTAGGAATTAAACATTATAATGCGATAAAACTATAAATAGTTATTATTGGATTATTATTCATTGGTCATTAGAAATACATTCCGTTATTTAAAAAACTTAAAATATGAACCTTTTATCTCTGGAAGCATATCTACAAATATAAAAATTAACATACAATTTTAGAACTGTCGCTTGAGATATACTTTCACAAAAGAACAAGATAATTGCAAGAAAATGCTATACTTAATATGATTCACTACAAACTCTTATTTGGATATGGCATCTAATAGTTGGTGATGTATCTATAGAACTGCATTACTATGCAGTACTCTTAAGGGCGTTATTTATTTAAGAAGATCACTGTCTAATCTTGTATATAAAAATTAATTGCAAAATGTGTTGGTAAGGGCATATCTCAACAACACCTGGACCAATTTGGCTAATTATTTTTTTTTAATGTTCATTGAAATCCATGGCAGAGATTTATGAAGCAAAGTATAATAAAAGTTACGTGGCATATTTTGAAATTCAGAAAAATTTAGTTTTTACGTTTCTTAACCCAAATTAAACTGGCACTTAACAGCTGTTCAAACCTCCAGTTTTATGCCTAAAAATTGGCTGAAACATCTTTTTACATTTACATTTGATGAAATATTAAGTAAACAGTGATTGATTAGTAGTGTAATGGTGATAGTAAATATGAAGTTAGTATATAAATTTTAATCCATATTGCGCCAGTGATGGATTTAAATAATCTAATGCATGTTAAATATTAGTTAAACACTGTTATGTAACCAACCTTAATGGACAAAGTTATGAATGTTTTCACATAAGGTACTTTAAACTGGTGAGCTTCCTTGACATTACGATATTACATTTTATCAATGGCTTACGGACAAACAGAGAAATGAATACTAACATGCCTCAAAGATTCATTCTTTCCCTGGCTACAGTCCATAAAACAAGTGTAACGCAAAACTTTAATCAAGATTATTTTTGAATCTTGCATAACCTTAATAAGGATTTTCCTCTTATACCGAAAGTACATAAGAAGTAGGTAGGACTTTCCTCTAGGTCGTAATATGCTTTTCAGTCCTACTTAAAAATGTATTTTCTTTATCAGGACAAGGCAAACTCAACTATGTCAACATGATTTTGACAAAAATAGATTTCCGATAAGTAGATAATCGAACTATATAGTATTTTGATTTAGGCAATACGGCAAACTAAACTGTGACATAGTAGGTGAGAGAATTTAAACTGTCTTAAAGTGGGCACTTTTTAACCGAAGGAGGCATCTCTGTCCTACGTAAATATATACATTTTTTCTTTGTAAAAACAACAAGGCAAACTCTCCTATGGTACTGGAAATATCTTAGACCTGAAATACATGACAAGGACTAGAAATATACGCTTTTTGACCGAAGTAAGTTTCCGAGGCCTGAGTGATCCAAGATTTGTGTTTTCTTGATCGTGATTACAAGGCAGATTCAGCTGTGACGTTATGTATATAATTAATTTAAACCAGAAATGCTCCTACACGTTCCAAACATGATATAATAATTAAGTTAAACTCTGATACTATTTACCATGAACTTGAATAATATGTACCTAATGTATGCCTACTTACGTTTTAACCTTTTTTATAGGACTCCCACCATTTTCAAGGACGTCAGATCTCAAGATTGCGTGTGAAACCGCGGGTAACAGCTAGTTATAGATAAGATTTAAATTTTTGTTAAGATGAAATCTAATTTCTTCTTTTACAAGAGAGTTAAGTAAGAAGTATGTCTTTGGTATATCACACTTTCCTTTCTGCATAAACATGGTGACCGTTCATTGTATGTATGAACCATCTTGACAACATAACAAGAGTGTAAACAGATTAAATATTAGAAATTAAAAAAATGGTAAAAGTGAACTTTAATAAAAAATCTAACTGTGAAATGTGTGTTGTGTATCCATTCTTGCTTTGTGGTCACTTATATTTTATGAATTTAAATATAGTTCAAGAGTCATGAAAAGAGACGACATGTGAGAATGACATAAAGTAACACTTTGGTAACCCCTTAGTCAAAGAGCATGTAAGCTGACAAGAGCTCAATAAAAGCACCATACGTTAAAAATGTCTTAACGTAACAACTACAACCAGTTTTGATTTTTCTTGATCAAGAAGCTACCTTTAAAAATATTATGAATGATACTGGTCTTTAGTTTGGAAGTTGTACCTGCCTTGTATCTTATTGGTCAAAATATACCTTGCACGTCTGCAGTGTTTGTTTTGTCTCCGATGACATTACATGCTACAAAATATCCATAAATAAGATTGTATTTTAAATTAAACGTTTATCTCGGTGTATGAAGTTCATTATATTTTATGTAACACACGTTTTGAATATTAATTTTAGTAACAGTATATTGAAAGAAACTTATAATACTAGTATTTTTCAGGTAATTTTAGAAATACATTTTTAAAAGGAATTTAATTATAATTTTATAAAAGAAATAACAGTTATTAGGGATTTCTTTACATTCATCATTTAAAACTCTATAATGTATATGGAATTCACCCAACCTAACTAAATTAACAACTCTGATTCTATACTTATATAATTAGACTATATACGGTACAATATATTTTATTAATTACATAAGTATTATCTGATTAATACAATATTCACATGAAGAATTAGATTACTCGTGAAACAAAATAAATCAAATTAGGCTTAGAGATCTGAATAAATACTTTCGTAATTCAAACTAATTATTCCCTTGGTTAAAATTTTCTTAGCGTATTTTAAAAATTTTTTTTGAAGTCCTCCCAATTTATAACAAGAAAAAAGCATGCATAATGGTTAACATCGTTTTTGTCGGTAGACGATGTGATTTTGTTATTGTGCTTCTATCCCATTCCTCGTGACAACTACTGGAAAGTTACGCTAAAAGATTAAGTTTTACAGGAACAAATTTTAATCCTTAGCTCAGAGTATGTGCATATCATATATTTCATGACACTGCACACGTAAATTAAATACAAAATTAAAATTTCAAAGTAAATTTGGTAAAACTCTCAAAGTATATTTCTGTAAGAATATTTTACGTCCGTATAGTCTAGAATGTAGTAGTTTATGCTATTTTCCACGTAATTACTGCATTTTAATTGTTAAGAATTTTAAAGTTACAATATTCCTCATGAAAAAAAATTTGTTGGAAATTGTCGGAAACAGCCCTTTACGAGGCAATCTTATTTTTTCATCCCCATCAATCGGTTTATGTAAATAGTATTTGCATACATTTTACAAAGCGCTCAGGAAAATATTGAACAAAACAGAATTACAATAATAGTTTACCTAAACTTAGGTTTTTTATCCATAAAATAAATCGAGGCTTCTATGAGTTAATTGAAACATTTTAGATATATATATCGAGGTGTTTTTTTGAGCATCCAAAGATGCATTTAAGATTTAATGTAAGGCGGGGAAAGCTTTCTCAGGATATCCTTCCACTTTTTTATTTAAACTTAGGTTTTATATAAGTATTATGATTTAAAAAAAGTTTTCTTGTATATAGACACGGGGCTACAATAAAAGATTACATTTCAATAATATCTCTTCGCCGACTTTTTACATTCACTTTGCACTCTATTAAGTGTTTACATATATTCTAATCGCAGTTACATATAGATACGCATATAGTTTTATAGGTTTTGAACCTGTATGAGCACTTTTGGTTTGAGTTAATTTATACTTCCGTCGGCCTTGTTGACACGATAAAAAGTACATGTCATAAATGTTATAATTGTGGCCATTGCAATTTACTTCGTTCTCAGTATAGTTTATTCCATGTTTAATTTTGTTTTTTTCCCGATGAAGAAAATTTACATCACAGACCAGGGTAGCCTCCTCCTCTCATAAGAGAAATAAGATGGGTTTTATATAGGTCTTTAAATGTATAATATGCCTAAACGTTTTTTGATATATTAGAAAATGTATTGCGGGAATTAGTACATTAGTTCAGCGAAATTTTATCTAACATAGTTCTTGTCGACTGATTCAAAGGGAGTGTTCGGACTCAAATTCTGACCTAATGTTTAGGGCATTTTATAAAGTAAATTATTATTTAACTAAACGCTGAAACTTGCATTCCTAATTCTTAATAAAAAATATACTCTTCAGACCATTTACTCATGATAAATATAAACAAATAGAAACTAGTGCGGAATTTTTACACACAACAGTTGATAATACTTGACAGGCTAAGTCAATATTAAACAACGTTAGGGACTAAGATAAAATTTTCTACTTTGAAGAGCAGTGGTGCGAAGACTAGAAATTTCGAAATAAGTAGACCTACATTCATCCCAGAAACCGTAATAAAGTCCATGTAAAATTTCAGTACAATCAGTTGAGTATTTAACGCTTAAAAACAAAACCAACAATTTCAAAGGTATTTTCATATTTATAATGCTATTAGTGTGAATTAAACTGACAAATTTCAAATCTCGTATAATTGTAATTATATTGTTTACCCATTTCCATCCTTTTATTTTCTGAATCCCTTCATGTAACTATAAGGCAAATGTTTACTAAGGCTTAGCCACATTTTAATCCTCTGGAGTGATTTGTACCATCATCTAACTCAGTGTTGCTTTATACCTCATGCAAATTTTAAGAGATAGGTTTTATTAAAGCTCAGCTTTTGAAAATAGTAGCCGCATTGTTTACATTTATTTCAAACATAATTAGTGTTTTTTTGTTAATTATTAACTAAAAACGATGCCTAATGTTTGAATTTTTTAGTTTAAATACGGTATTAATGTCAAAGAATAGTTTATTCATGATAAAGTGACAGATTTGTAAATATAAAATTATATTAATGATATAAATTGCGTAAACTAACACAGTACATATAGAGAGTGGCAGAAAAAGGTCAGAAACGAGAGAATGAACCCTTTGTGTGAGAATATTGAGGCTATTCAGCGTACCACTAAACCGAAATAAAAACGCAAGTCTTGCTTTAAGAGTCAAAGACAAACACTAAAATTATAGTAATAAATTGCCCTCTACAATAGAAGTCCAGATAAACACTTTAAAAGAAATACATTACAAACAGATATGCACTTATTAAGGATGGTCAACTACGGTACAAAAGTTTTGTCTATAACTTACTATTATGATTCATAATTCATTATAATTCAATTTAACTAGATACTAAACTGCATTTTAAGAATGCCTGTTAGATTAATGTTTTATTCATGTAGTAAAAGTAAGCAAACTCGCCTAACAGTTTTAAAAACGTTAGTCATGAAGGATGTATTCCTCCTAGCAAGTCTATTCTATTTATTCCAATAAAATGTTGCATAAATATTATTGCAGAGTATTCTTAATATAAATAATATGCAATTTCTTAAAACTACTGGAGTTTCTATGTAATGAGATTTATATTCACATGAGTGTTTAGGGAACATATAAGTAAGACAAATAAAGACTACAAATATATACTATTTCTAGGACGTTATTTAATTCTTTTAGATCCTTAGCAGATCCTTGAAGATCACTCAGATCCTATACTAGCAACGACTTCATCACAGTATGTTGATAACTTATAGTATTTATACCTTTCTATGAAAGGAGAGAAGGAGCATAAAATTTCAGCAAGCTTCAATCCACGTAAGGTGTCTTTACATAACTAAGAAGTCGATTATAGTTAAGAAAGTAAATAATTTAAAGGTTGCCGTTTCCCGGAAGGTCATTTTTTTCAAAAAAATATTGCTTTACTGGGGTGGAATCCTTAACAGAGACATACTCTTGCAGTTCGTAACTTTAAGAAGCCGGAACTTCAAAAAGGTTGCAGACTCACGGATTCCCAAATTCACAGTGATGTCAAACTTCAATATGCTGTAAGCTTCCAAACGCTTGGACCAGGTTAGTTGTTACTGACCCACTTATATTGGACCAAGCATTTTCCAAGTAAAATACTACACAACGAAGATAGTTATGGAAAATATGTGGTTATACGATACATTACAGTAGGAACTCCAGTTTTCTTTGTGTATTTAGTACATGTGAGTCATAAGCATTACTGTTTACTTGTATACAGGTCGCATGATAGGATGAAAGTTATTTAATTATAATCAATAATGTATATTTAATTTTAGAAATAGGCTTATTAAATTATTATTTGTAAGTAATTCTTTATCATGTATACATTGCAAAACGTTCCACTCACTCCGTCGCTTTTATGGAGTTATTATGAAATGCATAATTGACATGTTATCTAGATAAATGAGTGTATCTTAAAACATATTTTGTAAAATAAATTAAGTATGGTTTGTGTTCAAATTTATAAAAGAAATGTCGTTTTGTAAACTCATTTAGAAATTAGAACAATTATATCTAAAGAACATTTTTCGTTTTGAACATTATTAATGATATAATGCCTAATCACTACAAGAATGGCAATATCTAAGAATAGAGTAGAGCCAGATAGAGCAAGTGTACGTGTCTGACATGAGTGCAAGGAATATCATTGACCCAGAAACGTCTAAAACATCCTGCATACAGCGCGCTAAGGGCAATATCAAGCGCAAGACACACAACTACTTTGTTCCTCACATTTCAAATCATATTATACAGCCAATTAATTCCTTTCAGTTTATTAAAATAAAGCACCTTACAAATAAATAATAGGTAAATAACACCTGCCTGTGGTATTCATGCCTTAAAACGATCAGTAATGTGTATTCCAGCCCACATCTTACATATTTCAGGAAAGGCAGTACTTCATCCTATTAATAAACCCGGAAAAGTTCTAATGAAAAAATATTGCAAATAAAATAATTTAAAATAAAACAATTTAATTGTTATATCCTGTATTTATGGTACGATAGTGACATGTTAATATACTTTCCTTTCCTAAATAAATCTACTAAACTTTACACTTCTAGTACACTTTTACTTGTAATTATATTTTCTTAAAATGTATAATGATAAATATATATATTCTCATAGAAATAATAATAAAAAATCATTAAGGAAATAATGTTTCATTTATAGAATAACAAGAAGGTTTTCTATTGAATACGGTATTTGGTTATACCTAACATTAATTCAAACAATCTAATACATTAATGCTTCAATTTGTTTGTAATGGATTATTTGTTAAATATGAGCAGTAAAACTGTTTGAAAAAATAAATATTTCCAAATAAAGTCTTCAAATTAACAAATAAAAATGTTCAAGAGTTAATGTTTATTCAGTATAAAAACTACAAAATTAATTACTTTATGCTATTCAATTAAACAACTTTCAAGATATAGCTTCTTAAATAACAGTTACAATTAAGTTAAATAGATCGTTAGGTTTTTTTAAAATTACCATTACTATTTATCTTGTTATAACAGTTCCTAAATCCTTTTTAAGTAAATATTATTTAAACTTCATTACAACAAAGAGACAATCTAACAGTAATTAACCACTGTATTTATGATAATTTATGTAGTGTAGCTATACTTTGAGTATATTTTTCTTAATGTTTGCAAACAAAACGTAGCATGATTTTTCACAAGGTATTTTACTGTTACGACCAATCGACTGATATTACGTTCGTTAGTAAATTGAGAATAACTGCCTAAGTTATACATGTGTATAACTAATCAGTTGTTTTATACCAAAATAATACTCTTAATAACATTACAATTGGAATCTATGTCACCCATAATGCAGGACCTTATAGTCAAATGTATTTATATCCAAAATCCAGAGTGTTGGAGCCTTCAATTAGTACCTCCTACAATAATGGTTTTAGATACCAAAGTTCTCTGTAAAAACAACAGAATCTTTTAACAATAAGGTTTCTATTAATACTAAGCAAGTCTTGTAAGTAAAGACGTAGCAATGTTTCATACGATGTTTGTAAGTAATCGAATTTTTTTTAAGGTAATATTATGAAAACTACATGTTAGAAAAGTACCAAAATCTCTTTATTTTTAATTATTCTTACATAAGCAGTTCAAAATAATCTATATTTAATAATACCATTGTGCAAATTCATCATTGAAAGTCATCTTATTCCTAAGTGTTGTTATACGTTGCTTTTTCTTGAAATATAGTGTTATAGTCAAAGTTAAATATAAACTTAGTACAGTTAACTAGATTGTTTGTACTAACTTCCGATTAGATACAATAATAGAGCTTTGTTGGTTTTGCTGATTTGTTCAGAGGTTTTTATTTAACATTGACTTCAGGAGAGATTAAGTGCAATGTGAAACTAATTATAGAATTGTAATAGTTTAAAATGTTTCCGTATTCCTCGTTAAAGATTCAATAGTTTTACAATGGTAGCCGTTACTTGTATACAATTTCAATAAGAGCAAGCAATAATGCCTTTATAAGGATGGTAAATTACCAAATTCAATAACGGTTGGTGTACGTTGAATACGTTAACTGTACGTTTGGTGTACGTTACTGTGCTGCACAGTGTAAATTTCCAGTTGTTGCTGCACTATTTAAAAGAATAATAACATAAAACCATTTGTTTCCTTTATTTTTCTTCTTTTTTCTGACATACGCATATCCATTTATTCTTTATATTATATGTGTGTCAATTAACGTAAGCACTAAGTAAAATTACACAGTTAAAATTATTGGATATGAGGAGAATATGAACTGGAATGAGGATGTTAATAATTGAAAGGTAGCACTTAATTTATGAGTTCCATGCCTTCACAATATACCTAATGTAAATCTATATGGTGAAGGCATTTCACACGTTATACATAATGTATAATGTAAGAGTGCGTATACATAACATTGATATGAGCACGAAAAATAAGTAAAATTATACAGCTCTAAGTTTATCAAAAGTTGGAGAGTTACAGAGTTTACTCCAGACATGGCCCCTTATAGTCATAGGTACGGTATCGAATATTGTTTACGTATAATTCTCATAAGTGGGTTATATGAAGTACAAATGTTTGATGTATTACAGATTTTACTTACATCGCAATTAAAGAAAGCACTTCTCTAAGATTATCGATATAGGTGGTGGAATAACTCTCAGGTATAGATCGTAATATAAAAATCTAATTAATAAATGTTGTTGAAGTTCGAGATACCATAATTGGTTCTATTAATCAGTTTATGATAGAAGACTATTACATTTGTGTCGGATAAGACTGCTTATGTATTACAAATGGCACAAATAATGCCATACAGATATATCAAATGTGTGCCAGAGTGAGAACAGTACCAGATTAGACAGCTGACAGACTGTCAAGATGTACATCATTATAGTATATGTCACTATGTGTCAACGATTATAGTATGTATCAAACATGCAGAAACCATCTGTTATATAATCCACTTAGCAACCGTTAAAGGTAAGATTGTGGATCCATGACTCCATACTTACTGATTGTGTTATAACCCCTGTAAACTACGATGGAACGATATTGTGCCGACAAAAGTAAAAGGATTATACGTACGTAGTTACATAACAATTACTATAATATTCAGCAATCAGACTTTTATTTATTTATTTCAATAAATATTAATCGCTGATATCTATCACACCTGACACTAGTCACTTAAGTTACAGAGTTTTACAAGTTGAAATGTGTGGGAACATTTACGCCTATCAGGCTTCATCGTATACGTTAAAAGCATTAATGACGGATTATACGGTATTACCTCGTAGTACTAGTTATATACTACTGACAATCCTTAAAATTATTTCGCTTAGTATTAGACTATATTGTGACATGTTATTGGTAAACAGCGGCAACTGAAAAACTGTAAACTTCTGTATCATAATACAATACTATTTATAATTAATTATTCCACATATATCACTTTTACTGAAAGTAACATTCTCCTAAGTTGTTTTTAACTATTTCAGCAATATGGCAGCAAGAGACCTATCAGTATTTCTCTTGAACACTACTCTGGTTCCTTCTATGATAACAAATTAAATAACAAAATCACTCATTGTATAATTTGACTAGGTTTACCCATGGATACTAGGTTTACGTACGCAATTTCGTATGCTTTACTAGTATATGAACACGCATGGTTTGAGTGAATCATACGAGTTTCTCCTATAAATAAAGTATATACTGGTAATTTACCTACGTGTAATATACATATACATAATATATATATATATATATATATATATATATATATATATATATATATATATATATATATATATATATATATATATATATACCCACACTCACACATTACACTGAATAATTTTAATTGTAAACATTTACAGTTATAAGTATATTTTACTTATTTTTAAATTTTATAACCTTGATATTTCCGTACTCTATATTCAATATTGGTTGCTGAAAAGGATAAAATAAGTAAGATGTGTTCTTAATATCAGGAAATCAATGATTTTAAGACCTCAAAGATAAACAAGATTTAAAAAGTATGAAGCTTAAATTAACAGTTTAGTAGCATTGTTATAAAAAACTTTTATACGGAACAGTTGATTAAATATAAGACAGATTCAAATATTGATATTTGTTTGCTGTTGCTTAAACCTAGAGATCAAGATAGAAAGTTTGATATTTTAGAGACCAGTGGAGCGTAGGCCAGATCTATTTTTGAAATTATAAGCCTATATGCTACCCAGGAAAGCTAAGAATTTGAATGAAAAAGAATAAAATTAAACAAGAAAATTAAAAAGAATTCCTCTAAACTAATTTCAATGAAATAGGTTTCATAGTTTGCACGTGAAGCGTTGTTTGAAGTTTGTCCTTCACCATAGAAACATAAAGATTATAGATTTTTTCGAACATTTTCTAACGTTTTGTGATATAGAAATCAGTATCTCTACGTTTCGAGATCTGAAAATTCTTCTTTGGATGAATAAATAACCTAATACGTAACTAACCACTAGGTTAATATAAACGAATCATACCAGACCGTTGAAATCACAATATCCAGGTGTGGTGTTTACTCCAGCCTACTGTAAAACATGCATTTAATATAATAACAATAACAGAAAACAAATTATTAAAACTATTTATTATGAACTACATAATAAACGTCAAAAGTGTTTACTCACAGGCGAAACTCGTAGAAATGAAGGGCTTAGAAGGTGTAGGTGTTACGTTACAAATAATAAAAGTGGAGATAATCTAGCTAAAAGATTTTTTATTGCATTTGTACAACAACGTGTTTACAAGATTCAAGTGTTTGTAAGTACATTCTTTATAAAATACAAAAGTTTTTTCAAAAAGTCCTTTTTCAAAAATATTTATTTTACAAAAAAAAAAAAAAAAACATGTACATAGCACCTTTGTCCGCCAAACTAATGGGCTGTAAGCTACATGAAAAAAGTACAAGGTGCTATGTGTAGATCAAAACACAAGTAAAAGTCAAGAGTTAATGTTATATACTATTTAAACTAACGGAAATATGCCTTAGTACTTTTTTGTCAAATCAAACATGAAACACAAATACGTATGCCTAGCCTAGCCTTTTTAACTAGCCTGTAAAATAGCTTCATGATACCATTTGTGTTCCAGGGGTATAAAATATGGCAATAACTGTTTAATGTCTTCTTTCTTTTCTGTATACAAGCTGCCAATCTTCTTCTTTATCCTTGAAACTACAAAGTTTGTAGGCATAACATACTTTGCTTCTGATCTTTTTGTGATAGGCTTATAACGTTGAATATCCAATTTCTTGAATGGCATGTTGGGGTTCATAGCAATATTTGAAGAGATAACTACCAAATTCATCTATCCTTATCCATTTGATGCCATCCCTAAATTGAACAAAATCTCTAAGGAGGTCTTTCTTTCGGTTTACTAGCTTTAGAGATGTAGCTAACTCTCCGACATTCCTAAAGTGATGTTCCATATTTATAACCTGATTTCCCTTGTTGTTTGCAGTATTATTTGGCGAAAAACAACTGGTAAGAACAGATTAGGCTGTTTCCGTAGGTTTTTTTCAATGCGACCAAAGTCGCGGTCTGAATCTAAATAAGAATGACCCACCTCCGGAAATTTGTGGTCGATAGTTTTAAAGTACCCATTTATAATCATGTATTGATAAAGGCAAATAATTTTGAAATTCTTATTTTGTCCGGCACAAGGGTCAGACCACACTTGCAGATGATCTTTTTCTTTAAGTGTTCTGTCAATCTCAACTGCAGCCAACAGTGAACTTGCAACTTCTGTACTGCCACGATTAGCAATATCTTCTGTCCAGGTAAACAATAGGCCCCTGTCTACATTTTTTGAAATAATGTGCAGACCAAGGTTATAAAACCACATCTGTCTTTTATAAAAAGCTTTTGATGTGGACAAGCGAGGCAATGGCATTGTTTGTTGCAGATCCATAGTAACATATGCAACATCGTCCAACACATTGGCACTTTTCCTGTCATCCTTTTGAGCCCCAAATGCAGATTTATAAAAGCAACATGTTCTTCTGAACATTGTCTACTATCACATGTACTGCAAATGTCACTTTTGGGATGTCCAATGGATCTCTTTTACTAAGAATCTTTCTGAAACTTTGGTCTAGATTGCATTGCTCAATGTAAAGATTGTGCATTTGTGGTACCGACAACAACGGGGACAAGTACTTTTTATTTGGATTGTTAGCTCTAGATTAATGAGACGACTCAGCAGGGAATGAAGCAATATGTTCCATAACATATTTTTTTATAGCTGGGTCAAGTTTAGTGGGCCTATTGTTGTGCTATCCCCTTTTATCTAGTTCTGGTGCTGACAAACAATTTTTTATTTGGTTTTGGATAAGAGCCACTTTCTTACGACCTATTTGGTACAATGACATTAGAGCTGATTTACAAACAGGTATATGATTTCCTTTTATCGTAATAGCCTCGACACAAAATCTAAATTAGCCTCGTCACAAAATCTAAATTAGCCTCGCCACTATCACTAGAACTACTCACGATTGTATCCTCAATAGTCCTACTGTTTGTAATTGCAGTGGGAATTTCCTGGTTTACCATTTCCTTCCCCATCAGGCCGTGGATGTTGTTTTGCTGTATCATTTGAACGTATTGATGGAGATTCTTGAAGATTCGTTTTATCTCGAAAAGAAAGGAACCTTCTAGATGAAGATATATTAGCACTTTTAGTATATTCATCCTCACTATCACGAATAATGTCTGAGTCCGGTACATATTCATCACTTGATGAATCGTTAAAAATGTTGATTGAAGAGCTTGAACTACTGGCATCTTGATCTTTACATGAAACAAAACAAATACAGTAGCCTACTTTCATAAAATTTGGCTAATATTATGTAGTAAAATTCTAACTATTCTTAATATAATATATATGAAGTTAATCTTTAGTAAATTACACTTTTATTCCTTACTTTCTAGTTTGTTGTGTGAAAATGTAAAACCTTTAACCTTACCTGGTTAGGTTATCTTTAACCTAATCTGATCCAAATTACCAAAAAGATCACAACCACACACCAACTTTTTATCCATACCAGTAATTTAGTTTTAAGTATCTGTGAATAAAGTGTTTATTCAAAATATAATACTTTATTAACTTATGATGGCATAAACTTGCTAAAATATTGCCTACTTCAAATCTTAACATAACCTCAAAATTTGTTTGTGTTAGGAAAGTAATGTTTAATGCTGTAATATTATTTTAGGCTTGATTTGTATCAAGCTTACCTTCATAACTATCTTCTTTTGATTTCTGAAGAGCCAATTCCAGTATTTGCATACTTCTTCTCATCTTAAACAAGCTAACAAACACCAACACGCTCAGTTTAGAAAGTCACCAAAGCACAGTGACTCGGTGGATGAAGGTGTTATGTGCCAGCCAAAGACATATAGCACCTTCATCTTCCAAACAGCCTGTATGTTAGTTTACCATAACTCCTTCACCAACTGACTAAATCTTAAATTACTGCTAAAAATGAATGGGTGAAAGTGCCAAGTGAAAAAATAGCACATAACCCCTTCACCTTCCAAGCACTTCAATTGACCCCAAGCCTTTTCCTCTAGAGTAAACAGTTTTTATACTATTTTTAAATGGTACAGGATAATATACGAGAGTCGTTAGTATATATTTATGGGAAGGCATATCAATTTATTCCTCCTGAATAACCAAGTAAAGAAGACATTTAAATATTACTTTGGTTGTTTATAAAAAGGAACATCAAGATAAGCTGAATTATACAACTAATATTGGAATTTAGGAAAAATGTATAAATGTTACGAAGTAGGCTAAATGTTAGGAAACCAGAGCCAATGGTACAATATAGGCATGGGCGAACTGAGAGGGAAGTGTTTATTATCGAATCAAGTGGATTTTTCCTATTAACTGGTATATTATCTCTACTAATGAAAGTTTGCCCTAATCTGAAAAAGATCATCAATACAGTTAACAACACACTTTCACTACTTTTCATATATTAATAAGGACATAGGGATTAAAAATGATCGTTCATGAGTGGTTTTAGTTAAAAGCAGTTGTCATCTAAATTGCTAATAGTTAGTGTTTGCATAGTGTCTGATTCGCTTCCGATTTATCATAAAGAAAATAATTAGAAAAGCCTCTTAACATACTACCCTTCTTTTTTGTCATCAATAAGTACTTGAATAAATAATTAATCGTTAAGCAATTTATAGAACAGAATAGAGCAGAAGAATTTGTACGTGTACTGCTCAATTATTAACTGAGTTTAATACTTCAGCCCTACATTCATAACATACTATCCTTTGTTCAAGAGACCTTTCATGACTCCTACGTATGAAGCTTATTGTCAATACTGTTGCTTCTTGAATATGCATATTGAATATGTCATAGCCTGGAATATAGCATACCGTCCTTAAGTCACACTCTTCACTCCAATATCGAACTCAACGCATTCATATCCATTGCTGATAATCATTTCGTCCCAATCAATCTAAATATCTATGACTATCTTAAAAGTCATTCCATTATTTTCGCAAAAACAATGGAGAATATATATATATATATATATATATATATATATATATATATATTATATAGAATTTAGAGTGTAAAATAGTATCTTTGGAAAACCGTAAATCAACTCAAGTCGCTAACCATTGCTATTCATATTCACACAAATTACTCTAAGCTAATAATGCTAGCATGAAACAAATTCCCAGAAAGAATGTCAAATTAAGACAACATTTATAGTTAATAGCAAATAATAAAACTGATATTAACTTCAATATTATCTTAAAACAAGCACAGAATATTGTAAGACTAAATATATTAAAAGATTTATAGATATTGGAGGTTTTGAGCTGATACATATTTTGAAGTAATACACAAGTGAATAAAGAGAAACAGTAAGGACGTGACTTGAGGCACGTGGGAAACACTACAAAGGATCCTGTGAACTTAAATCTAACTAAACTTAGTTGTTGGCCTAAGTAGATTACGTTAGTTTCAGATGACTAAAATTGCGTCATCACTATTGGGAAATGAACTAATCCATACTAAATTGCTTAAAATTGTGATAATATATTTTTATAATCTTAAAAATAGCTGGAAATAGTCTCAGGCAATTAACTATTTTTGATAGGTAATGGACAAACCAAAATACTTCAATATTTTAGTTATTTTATTGTATATAAAATCCTATTAAAAATCCGTGACTATTTCAAAAGAATTTTAGGTGGAAGTGACATTCAGACGAAGTAATATTAAACAACTCTTAGTCATTACACATTTTACATGTGGTGGATAATTTATTATACTCAAAATCCGAAGTGAAGATTTACTTCGAGTGTTCGTTAATAGAAATACCCTTTCTGTTAATTAAATATTTAGGTTTGTCTATGTCCCATATAAAAAATAGTCGATTCCTTGAGACAATGCCCGAGTTCTAGAGATAACTTACCTCAAGGAGTGAGTATTTCCTAATTCCACACGGGCAAAGCATAATAACAGCCAGCCGCATTTTCTCTTGCCCTTAACCAAGTAGATTCAAGTAATGTATACATGATCAAGTTATAAAGGAAATCGATTGAAAAATAAATGTTTTCAATAAATTTTTAATTGCCTTACACAATAAAAACTAATAAACAACATATGTAATGTTTAAGAATATAGAAAGTAATACTTGTATTTTTATGGTTGGCTATCACTCAGTTGCATGTTGATTAAAATACTCTATATACTTTATTATTTAAAAATGAGTTGGTTTATAAATGACATTAGAACCTGTAATAATTATATTCTACGGCAATAATACTGGATGCGTTTTAATTAAATATACGAAAAATCTATTTTTGTCCTAATTTAAAATTAGGTTTGGCCTTTAGTAGCCTTATTAAGACACTAGTATAAACAATTATTCCATTATAATTATCTGTTAAGGTTAAGTTTCAACTAATTATAGTTAGTCTCCTACAGTAGAACAATAGTAATCATTGAGCGATTAAATAGTTCACTGGTCTAATAGACTGATGAACAATATATGACCATTTTCTGCACTTTAAGATTTTTTTCCAAGTGAACTAATATTATTTGACAAACGTCAGTGCGATATTATTTTCGTTATTCACTTTCATTACGTGTACTGTACTGTTTGTATGTTAACAACGGTAACAGCGTTTAAAACATGAGAATGATAAATTATAATAGACCGTCTTTTATTGTTAGTCTCGAAAAGGTAATGACTATCAGACAATCTTGAAAGGCTTATTATTTTATTATTAAGGTATTTCTATAAATCAGTTGTATTAAGATGAATATTTATCTGCAAAAACATCAATGTATTAGAAGAGGCGATGTTTCTTAAACTGTAAACAACAAATACCAATGAGAATATTGTGACAGTGCACTGTTATTATATATTAAAGCTATTTGAATATAACTACTTTAACCAATAACCCTTTTTATATAAAAGAAACTATCTAATATTTTTTTCGTTGCCCAGTAACATTAAAAAAAACATGATAACAGGTTTTTTATTTATATTTCCACCACAAAATTTTAATTACATTTTTAATGTAAATGTAGTGGTGTTTATAATATTTGACATGATAACTGGTAAATTGGCGTCGGTCACAGCAATACGGTTGTCTCACCGGTTGCAAACCGATATCTTGTTTGTCAGCCCTTAGCTACCATGATGCTTCATTAAGCTCTGTCTGCCTCATTAGTCCATGTCATGTTCTGCAAAACTTGGTTTCATTATACATTCAGTATGGTTTAAAGGAACCGATAACTGCAAAAAAACTGATGTTAGAACATACTTATTTTGTGTAATTATTAAATATGTAACAGGTTAGCATGTCTGCGCCGTTCTATTATTACTGTTATGAGACGATTATCTATCATACATACAGGACATTCATGGCGACAAACTAAGTGTTTGAAACTTTAAATATCGTAAATTCCCGAATATGAACGAAAAATACGATTAAAGAGCATATTTTATTGAGGATAAAACTTGTCTGGAATGCTTGACACGGCAGTTAAATGTCATAAAATAATGACAAAAATAAATTGAAATTCAGTCCAATTATCAACTAACTAAATGAACTAATAATGAATAATTAGTTCCCAATATCGATTTATATTTTTGTGAGTCTCTATTTGTATATTTAAAAATTAACTAGCAAATTATTATTAGTTACTGTACTTTGAATTTAAAATTATACAACTACCCAAATTCATTCAAACATATACAGAATGTAAAGGTCGCACGGGTTTGATAGTTCCCAAAATATTACAGCTAAAGTAATAAAACTTTGTAACATCATTACCGCAACTATAAATCTAATTTTCTAGTAACTACCAATCCGTTCTCATGTCAGGGAGATGGCTCGCAAGGAGTCAGAAGGAAATCCTTAATTTGAGTATAGGTCGAGTAGTACAAATTAAAGGCTTTATTATTACAATGCCGCAAATCGAACCTCAAAGAATTAGCTCTTTAAACAATTGCACCAATTTTATCTTTGATACATATACAATGTAGGTCTTGCTCTAAATGATTATTATTGCCTAATTTTATCTTGGCTCAAGTTGTGAAAGTAAAACTTAGCAAATAAATACTGGACATAAAAAAATAATTTTAAGGTAGTCACTCTTTAGGTTCACTGGGTGATGTTCTACGAGGTGATCGGCAGTTTTAACGTAAGCATAGCTCAAGATGTACTTCATTATAAAGGAGTTGTTTGTTGAATTCTAAAGGGAAAAAGTGGTTAGCAGTTATTATACTAGGAAGTTTATTGTTAAGTTTGTCTTTAGACTTAACTTGATGTACATTATACATTACACTTTAAAAACAATGTACATCTTGAGCTATGCTTACGTTAATTCTTTTGTTATCCTCCAATTATAAAACCCGTGCAGGTTTTTTTGCACCATGTATATTAAGAAATATAATTCAAATTAAAACCAGAATCATTTAAAACCAGTCTTTATACGTCTGACTGTCGCTGACTCTCAGAAACTCTTGAAACAGTAACCAATTTGAAACAGAATTCATATAAAATAAAACAACTTTAAAATTAAATCATTCTATTTACTTTTAATTGTTTTAATAAACTTTTGTCACTTTAATAAACTTAGACAAGTAATATAAGAATTAAAAGTGATTTTTTGTATGATTTTGTAATTGGTGAAAAGTATACTTTGATGAGTAGACGCCGAGTTTGGCTACTGGTTATTAAATGATATTTTAAATACGGTTGTTAAAACTGAATATGGAATAGATACTTAATATAGCCTGCGTATTTCTACCTACAATATGTAAATTTTATGTATAGCCTACTGAATGATATAATATTAAAATATATGTAGAACCATTGTTTTACATAGTTATGATGAAAGGTTCTTCACTACGGCGTGGAGAGTATTACAGAGTCGGTCTGCGCTTAACCGAATGTTTCCACATAAATCAGCAGAATGCACAATTTAGCACAATTTATAGTGAAATTGGTGGAGTTATCTACGTCTTACTTGTTTTTAATAAACTGAATACTTATTTTTGTTTATAATAGTAGAGTGAAACAGTACTTTAACCTTGCTATTTTCCATTTTAAGTGGTTTTATGCGTGGTGAAATAATAATGTATAATATAACGAGTCTATAATAAATTGTAAAGAAATTTCTGCAATCATTATATTACACTACTATACTACTAGTGTTAGGTAACAATGTCCAATGCATTGGTCAACGTCATAATAAAAGCTATTAACACGAGACATCGTTAATAAACCGTGTTTTCAATTTATTATTACTGAGTAGAATACTAATTATATAAATGTTTGAAAATCTGGATGATTGCTTCTACCTAATTATTCATCAAAACTATTGGGAAATGTATAACTGTACGGATAATGAATTTAAACATATCGTGAGGTTTTGTATGTTTGGAACAGGATTAATCAATAAAACGCTCAGCTCTACCAACAAAAAAAAGAATTAAGTTTTTTAATTAAATTGCTTCTTGATATTTGGTCAAAAATTACACAATAAAACACACACACACATCAATCTGACTATCATTATGTAAAGTTTTATGACATCTATCATTGAAGGCGGTCTAAGAGAACATAAATTAATCCTTTACAGAATGTTGTACAGTGTCTAGGGGTTTGTAAGCAAAACAGGAGTCAACTTTATGACTACTAACTTTCATCCCATGCTTATCCTAATTATATCATATTTTCTCTCAACCACAGTTTTATATATTTTTAATTTAGTAACAACTTGGTCCACAACTGAGAAAGGAATATTTTCAATACATATTTATAATTCACTAGTCTCCTTTATAAATCCCGACAAAGGCTGATGAGTGTAAAAAGTACTTTAATATATTACTTGTACATCTAATTGTACACCTTAGTACTTAAACCACTCATAGTTAACTAAAGATGTGAAGACTTTATCTACAGTATGTTAGAATGTCAATTTGTGTCACTTAGAAAACATTCAATATAGTGAAATTGCTTTGTCCATGTTAATTGTATAAAATGAATTAATAAAAAAATAAATAACTCCTTTTCAACGCAAACCACAAAGTATTGAAATTTTACATATTTATGCTTCATATTTCCCAATATCATACTGCTAAGTCTCTAAAGCGATGGATTTGGATTGGAAAACGGTTTTAAGTGGTTTTAACTGTACTAGCCATTTATTATTTTATTGAAACAATATATCTTTGTTATGATAACTAAATATTTCAGATGTATTGAAAACGATTCAAAATTATTGTACCAGCAAAGAACTAAATCAAATCTTTCATTTACAAAACAAATCTTAATCTTACATTTTTAATTGGTCTATATTTGCTTTAGTTTTATTAATTCGCGTAAACACAGGCTCGATCCTGGAAAATCACTTTACCATATATCGAAAATGAAACACTCTTGCAAAGCGTAATCTTTTACTTTGTCAAGCACCTGCACTAATATCGTCCAAAATTCTTATTTCCTTTCAACTCAATTTTATTTCCCATTATGACCATACCTTTCTATACCTGTGCGATGCTTCATTTGTGTAGTAATTTATTTACTACGGATATAATACAACATGCTCTATAATTTTACATTTACAAAATACAGTTAGTTTTACTTACAGTAGTTTTAGAGTAAGAAGTTTAGGATACTTACCATCAAATATAACTTAATCCATCTTATTTAAAAATTATAAACATTTCTCAAGTTTGAAATCTTTATATCTTATATTTGCGTATATATAGCCTTGACAAGTAATAAATTTTAATATTATATTGGTAAATTACTTCGGAGGAAATAGTAGAAATACATACACTGAAATATCTCCAGTTTAAATCATACTTATATCAAATACACAATCTAATTCGTGTTAAAATAACTTTGTTTTAAAGTTACGTGGTAGAACGCCACTACTGAATGTCTACAATATCTCCCTGGGAGTACAAAGAGACTCACTCATCATTAATTGTCCATCTTTCCAAAACCCAGAAAGTTCAAATTTTGGACACGCATAGCGCATAGCTTAAATAGAAAATGTAAAGAAATATTGTAACCATCAGACATCCATAGGGCTTTACATTATTGTAACCATCAAAAATCCATAGAGATTTACATAAGGTTGCAACCAATTTGACCAAGGAAGACTTTTCAGATCGAAGTACTAATATATTTTATTGATCAGGG
Organism: Homalodisca vitripennis; assembly: GCF_021130785.1. Taxonomy (NCBI): domain Eukaryota; kingdom Metazoa; phylum Arthropoda; class Insecta; order Hemiptera; family Cicadellidae; genus Homalodisca; species Homalodisca vitripennis. The sequence continues at coordinate 112,022,252 of NC_060210.1, read as the reverse complement.
CAGCAAATAGACTACGAAAATAGATTAAAATAGCCCGAAGTAGACGATTTTTGACTGAAGTAGAATTTTAAAAACAATTTATCTATACATTTTCTTGATCTGGATAATAATGCAAACACTAATAAAACACCAGGAATAACAGGTTTAAAAATATTACAAGTGCCAAAAATAACCATGCTTAGCCAGAGTATGCTTCTCAGACCAAGGATTTATAAATATTTTAAATATTTGCAACAAGACAAAATCCACTACGGCGTGTGACATACGCCTATAATTGATTCTATACGAAAATGCTTTTTACGATAACCTCAAATGAGAACTAATAGCAACTTTGTTTTCCTTTCAAACTTCTAAATAGTGAATACTGATATAATACGTGCCATAAACATGTCAAATGTCGATCAAATGTAATTATAAGTTTTTATCTTATTATATCATAAGTGCTAACATTTCGATTAATACGAATACAATTAATCTTAGTCCATCCTTCTCTATCTTATAATATTTAAAGTATGACTGTTAATTGTTGGAGCTATTATTCAAAAATTATGGAATGTTGCAAAGATATTTGCTTATTTCATTAGTACTTATAAAAACTGGTTCACTCTTCGACTTTTGGGATCACTAAATATTGTTCTTTAAATCTTAAGTCCAATTATTTTGAAGTAGATCAAGTATGTGAAATAGATTCTAATGAACTTCATTATTTCAAGAGTGTTTATTTTATAAATAAACATGAATTAAAAATGTTGTGTTTCTAAGAGCTAATCAGGTGAGGTACACCAATTTGGCTAATTATATTTTAAAAATATTCGTAGAAATTTGAGGAAGTTTAGTATGAGGAGAAATACGTAAAAGATTGTATGGCATATTATTTGTGCTATGTTAAGTTCAACTAAGAAACTCACATGCTTTTACAAGCAATAATTGATATGTGATCAGTATTTTTTCATAACTTAGTGTGCCATTTAAGACAATACATTTTACTTGTAATATGGTGCAGTAATTTTGGAGATTATTTTAGTTATTATTATATACTATCGTACTCACCTGACCTATGTTTATAAGAAATATCTTTGATGGAAACTTTAAACATTTCCTAACAATTGGAATATTTGTTTCCCATATTCTGAAAATTGTCTTTAGGTAACACATGTACTTTTAATAAGACTGAATCAAATAAAGTGCAAAAATAAAGTACGCGTTACTTTAACTTAGTTAAATTGCACAGTTAACCAGTAATATAGTGACTTTGTTTTATATATTCTCATTTTTAATACAGATAGATATAATCCTAACTAGTATTCGTCGTGACTGCTCTTAGTAGTACTGTTAATATTGTAAGGTACCCGCTAAATTTTCTTGCATTGAAAAAGATAGATAATTGTGATATAACGTTTATTGCACTTATTACTTAATATCCCTGCCCATATTACTTGATTGTAAATTGAATATTGATGGTGAAATCACGAAATACAACAACAACGTATGGTAAACACAGTAAACAAGGAAGGAAGCCACCAAGCTGTGGTCGTTTTGAGCAGCATGTCTCTCTGTCCGCCTTAATGAGCGAGTCGTTGTCCCGTAATGAAGCTTGCGTCATAGGTTTAATGATCATATAATATTCAGAACAGAGAAATCGTTACACTTTGTACATAAATGGAAGATATGTGTTAATAATGAGCTCATAGTGTTTCTCAAAATTACTATAATTTTGGATATACCCAAAAATATACTTTTTATCATGCTATTGGGATCATACCTTTTTTCACATACTTAATACGTTTAATACCTAGTTGAAATGTCTAAGTTTCTTAGTTCGGTATATTAAATTCTTAGATTAAAAGATTGTTAAAGCATTAGAAGTTCATGTGGATTACTTTCATGCTTGACTAACAATTAACTTATTATTTCAAATGCATTATCATTTTTCATAGTTATGATTAGTGGTCCTTATGATGTAAAACACACTCTGACGTCTAGGGAATGAACTTGTTATTACCCAAAACCTATCAGAACCTAAATAACGTTACATAAATTAAGATACAATTATACAATGTTATATTAGGTGTTATTTCAATATCGTTTAATTGATAAATATAGAAACGGATTAAAAACTAACATTTTAATGGTATATTTAGTGTTTTAAAGATTAAGGAATACAATCGTCTAACTTCTTCATTAAAACAGAGTACCTACAGCACAGTTTATGCCTTAAGTCATAGAAATGTCAGTGCCTATACGTGCAATACTGAAAGTGATATCAGAACCTAAGAGATAACTATTTCTCATAACTAGGCAAGAAGCACCCACAGACGGAGACTTGTATACATTTTCACTGGATAAGTGTTCGTTAATGTTTGAAACTATTTAGTTTTCATTCCCATTTATCAAGTTAAATGATACTGTATTAATAACTTTAATAATATAACTATACACATATATAGGTTAAGTTTCAAAAATATTTAATTCAATATCAGTATGGTTATGAGTACAACGAGCTATAGAGATAAACGAGTAAGAGTGTAGTGATGTCCACTGCAAGAGGATCAGTGCCGGAAGTATTAAAGTGTGCCTGTCGTGATGGCAAAAACGAGCTACAAAATTGCGGTGACTGTATTCATGAATAAATGATTTGGTTTTACAAACGGTGAAATCTTTACTCTACTTTCAGTATTAAATACGCACAGGTACAACATATATCTAAGTGTGTTCTTTTTTATTTGTTTTATTATATATGACTGTAAAGTTCCTATCCCAGATAAATAAGTGATCAAGTACCAGATATCGATAGGTCTTGTTGCAGTTTTTATAAACAAAAGTTCTGAACAGTCTTCATTAAAACTTTATCTCTGCCATTTACGACAAACCTTTTCAGAAAGAAGTGAATGATTACTGGCAGCACAGAACGTGTAATTCCTTAATAAACAATATTTTTAATTAAAAAAATAATCAAATTGTATCAAATAATACTTTTGGATTATATTATATAAAATACCAATAACACGGCTTTTTATAGTAGTACAGAGATTTATGTTTGATATTATTTAATGAATTTTTGTAATTCAATACAATACGTATGTAGATTGCATTATTGTAACAATTCAATCAATTGTGGAATAGATGGACGGAAAAAATCGTTTTAACAAACTGACGTATATAAGCTATGACGAAAGTTGATATAAAATCACTTTATATTAAATTCCTTCCTACCTTTGTTTCACTCAGATACATCATATCTGAAGGTTGAACAAAATTGGTTTTTACAACAGCTATAAAACACTCAGGTGACATCCTCTTCCATAGGGGAGGAATGCCATCAACTTTGTCACTATTGTGATTGCGTTACTCAGAACTTTTAATGGAAATCTTTTTGTTAAATGTATAAAAAAGCAGATATTCATCATGATACATAGATTAATTTAAATCTTTTGTTTGTTAACATATTATTATAAACATACTAATAGTAATTAACGCAGTTAATTATACTTTTATTTATATTACATTGTTAATACACATAATCTTCATACTTAACATATTTCAGTACGTTCTTAATATATAAACCAAACGCAAGTTAATACAAAATTAATGAAATAATATTCTTTTCGTATACAAACCTATGTATATATATATATATATATATATATATATATATATAATATAGGTTAAGAGTAATTAGTGGATTATTTTCCTTATTTTTATACGTTAAGTAACACTAGAGACAGATATTTAGGAAATTATTATAATACAATATTAAATAAATCATAAAATAAATCTAAGTTGTTAGAACAAATTTTGGAGTTTGAAGAAAACTAAACTGAGTTGAAAGAAAAGAAGAATCGGAGTTTTTAGTACAGGAGCTTGACAAAAACAAAATATGATTAGCGTTTATAAGAGCATTTACGTTATTTGTAGAAAAGAATCACATCAGGTTAAAGAAACTTTCCAGGTTCGAGAATGTTTATTGAATTAATGCCATCATGAAAAATGGAGCAATCATAGAAAAGTGAGAAGTGCTGAGCTTGTTTTCTTGCCGTCTGCTATGTTTTGCTTATTATACTAATATTCGTTATATAATCTCGAATTAAAAGAAATAAGATATCTTGAATAGGTAAAAGATACCTATTTTATTTGAAGATTTTAATTCTTACGTAGTCTAAAATCACTTCTGAAATAAAAGTCTCCAAGTTAACGTAAAGAAATACATTTGCACTTTATTGAGTGCATTACTATTATATAAATAGTTTTCTGGATAATATTTTTGCTACGGATGAGTTGAATTTCTTGTTCTTCTAAATATAATTATTCCCTTTTTGTAGAAATTAAGCGCTAATATTAAGAAAAGCTAGACCAATTTGGCAAATAATTTTTCTTTCAATCTATTTTCAAGATTATAAGAAGAGGAAGACCGTAAGAGTTTTTCAAAACTGAATATATATATATATATATATATATATATATATATATATATATATATATATGTATATATTTACTTACCTAAATCACCAATCACCAAGACTGAAGAGAAAGTATAAACCAAACCAAAAGAGGCAAACTCATACAAGAAATTACTTGCATTACTTACTCGAAATTACTAAATTACTACTTAGAAGAGGTACTTGGTTTGTAAAAATTTACTTTATTCTTTTAAATTTATTATTAACAAATGTGCACTAATCAATATTAAAGAGTAATAATCTTAAAATCAGACAATCGTAGCCCAGAACACCCATTACGTCCACACGACAGATATATTTTTTGTGATATATATCTTATAAGATAATTATTAACTTATATTTCTATTATTTTATTTTCAATTATATTACCGGTATATTTTATACAATACATTTATCAGAAGACAGTTTTTAATTATATACAAGTTATGACTAATCAGAATTATATGTTCATACATTATTACAAATACCCAACACCACGTGTCTTAACAGGCTTAATTGAGGTTGCATCCAAAATAAAAAATTAGATATTATACTTAGTTACATTCCCAGATGTTTTTGATGACACTCAGCCAAATTCCATGATTGGACATGTACCATCTTGTAACTCATTCTTGGTTATTTACAAATGAAATTTTAAGCACCATTTGAAGAATCCATTTTTTGAACACTTGCAATGTGCACTACGAAATATCTTGCAATATGACTAAACTTTTTCCAAATAAATTACATAACATATAAATGTATATATTGGGATAATATGGTTATCCTTTATTGTATTACTTGACATTGTTTTTCGTATATTCTAGAAAGACCCGTTGACAGTAATATTACTGGGTATTCATTTTGTCGGTGTTTGTGATTAAAATGAGTTTTAAAAGTGATTTGACAACTCTTCTGATGACCAGTCATCAATCTTGGCGACTGTTCACAACTAATACATTAGTAACTACAAACTAACTAACTAATTTGTAACTATTTATTGGGATTTGGAAAAAGGAAAATTGAATCCAGGCTTAATTTATGTAAAACAATTGTTTATTCAGACGACAAAAATAATTAAAATAATGGAGTTAAATATTGACACAGTGGTTTTATTGCATGCGAACTCCAATTCCAACTATTTTATTTTATTAAAAAATTTTGTATATATCAGAGATATTCAGACGTAATGGAATTGAAAAATGTTTTGTTTTAAACATTTGCACCGTTAGTTAGTTCCATTTTATATAATGCAACATTTCACAACCTAGTTAGCCAGTACACCTTAATATTATTTTTTATCCAATGTTCCGGAACTAAATTATCGACGGACTAACTACCTAATTGGCACGCGTATGAATATTGTATTATAACCCTGCGTAGCAGCCCAACTACGAGGCCGATTTAACCTCGCGCTTTATCCGTAAGTAAAATTTATATTTTCATATTATTAAATTAGCCTTTTGATGCCAAACATGTAAAAATGAATGTAACGTAAAGTAAAGTTGTAAATAGTAAAGTAAATTAACCTTGAAGATCTTTTATTTGCTTGATTGAAATGGATACAAGTTGTGGCGTCGTCCTTCTGACGAGCACGTTGTCGTGATAAGTGTTTTGTCTCATTAAATGGCTAATACCGTCGCGAATTTGTTTTAGGCGAGCTCACGTATTATTTGAGTACATGGCTACCACTTTCATAACTTCTACTCCTCTTCTGGTAATTACCGACTAGAAATAACCCTTCTTAGACTAGAGCTTCAATGTCTCGTGCCAAGACGCCGACGCCCGGATTGTGAGTCTACATATTGCGAAGGGAAGTAAAATCTTAAAGTTTTATAAAGTAAAATATCGTAGGCATAATTCCATAGAACATTGGATATTTTAGGCCCACCTATCAGATATACATTTTTAGTTCTTGTACTCTAATTGTCAGCAACGTGGCAAGGCATACATTTAATTTACCAACCAAAAGTGGTACTTGTAAGTTTCATTAAATAAATTGAACTTATAAGTAAACTTTGCAATTCTAGTATTTATTACTACGACCTCAGAAGTCACCACCCCCATGAGTTATCATCATTCGGTACACATTTTTCACAAAGGACTAATTATTATATATTTCATAAATTCTTGTTTGTCATAACTATCTTGGTTTAGAAATAATTAGTGAAACATCCTTACATTAAACTGTATATATTAAAATCAAATGTAACTAACAATAAGTAAGGCTTCAGAAGTACATTTAATTTTACTTGTTATTAAATTTAAACTACATGTTTATTCCTGTAAACTTACTTAAATACCATTGTAGTTATTCATGACCAGTTTTATCTTAAGTTGTACAGTTTAAAACATTTTTACTTTTTCACTTTATTTGTTTTAACCATTATAGGGTATTTACAAAGTCTGAGGTCTTAATAACATCGTTTTGTTAACATTTATGTTCTATTTAAATTATCATTCTCGATATATAAATTTGATTGTTTTATATTCTATGTTTGTTATAATTATATAACATTTATAACAAAGAAACTGTAAATATACGATAACGGGTTAAACAATAAGTTGGTTTAAAATTTAAGTTCTCAAGTTCATTAGCATCAGGCAGAATGTGACTTAATAAAGTTTACAGCATATGACATTGACTAATAAGCAAGAGAGAGCTTAATGACGTACCGTGGTAGCTCAGGCTGAAATCCGGATATCGGATTGCACCGGCGAGACAGGAAACTGGCCGACGTTGCCAGTTTTCATGTGAAAATCACTAAAACAGAATATTTACTTAACATAATGGCTAATATTTTTATGGAAATATAGAATGCAACAACCAATTTCGTTATTTTGTTATACTACAAATGTATTCCATTCATAATCAGTTCTATAAATTGTAAACAAAATAAAGAAAGTTTAATATATTAAAATATTAACATTCCTATTGCTGCAATGTAAGAAACAACGAGCTACCAGATTCCACTTTGAACCCTTTTTTGAATTCATTACAAGCGATATAAAATGTTCAAATTATAATTATTTGCAGATTAATTTTCAGAAAACTCATTTCCCTAAATATTGATTCACTTGAGGGACTGAAATTATTTGTATTTCTGTCTGTCTGTATGTAGGCTTCGAATAAATCAGAAAGAATTTCTTAATAAGCATCAAGTTAGGTTTTGGGGTATGTCACTCCGTGGCATATGGGATTCTGTTGAACGTCAATGAACTGTTTTATATAGATCTTATGGTTAGCGATGAAAACAAATAAATTGTATGATGAGGAAATTTGGAATCAAACCAAGTACAATAGTACGAGGTTTCTAAAATAATATAGTTACATATAGTGTGGTGAAATAAACATATACTTAACATTTCCCATGGAGCCTAGACGAGGCCTTTTCCGTAACACGTGCACGCAGTGACGTACCTAGTGTTGTAGTTACTGTATGCAAACTGATTTATAATCCTGTTCCTTGTAATAGTATGAAAATATACTTTGAATTACAATTTACAATTCCCAACACTTATACACAATTCATAATGTGAATATACTAATAAAACAGTCAATTTATTAGAAAAGAATTATTTTTTTAATGGGTTACTTTTGCTGACATATTTGACTATACTATAAATTATACATCGGCTAGATGTGCTATAATATTTTTACGAAAAGCATTTTAGAGTAGACGTAGTGCATGTCTTGTTTATTATTCTATTAGAACTAAACATATTAAATCCATCATATTCCTCATTTTTCTTTTAATTGAACTCTAGACCACATTGATTGGCAGTTAAGTTTGATGAATAGCTTACAATTAATTAATTTAAAGAACCGTTGCCTAGGAAACATACTAAATGTCATAGCTATTGTGAAAAGGTCCAATTGATTCAAAATTCGAATGCAGATTGATGATGTTATTACTTTGAAAACAATCTTCAGAAGAGTTCATAACAATTATTGTAAAAATTGCTTTTATATTTTTAAGATTATAGTTAAACTAATAATAACTTATAAAACCTATTGTAATCTTTAGATAGTCCCTAGGCCTAAAATATATATTTACTTATCTAAATCACCAATCACCAAGACTGAAGAGAAAGTATAACCCAAACGAAAAGAGTCTATTGGCTATTTATTTTTCGGTATCTCATAAGGACGGGCTGCGCAAAAGAAAAATATATAAAGAACGTTAACTTTCCCAGCATCTCGCGTTCCTAAAACACAGGATATAAATATGTTTATAATTATTTTTTTCTACAAAGCTATGCCCACTTCAATAGTGCTAATAATTTAGTCCACTTTATAATAGTACTATTCAATGTTAGGCAACTGAGTTCAACATTATCAACTTTGGCCAAAAACTAAGTTTAAGTTGATCCTAGTTAGGAATATGCTTCTTAGTGTTGCCCCTATTCCTCAAGTCAGGGCTTTTCTGTTTAATTTTAAACCATTTGAGTATAACAATTCCAAAATTTATCAGTTGAACCATTCAAAAATTTACTATTAGGGGTTAATATTGAACAAAGGAGGTGAAGACGATGTATTCAGTATTGGAGTATAGGGTGTGAATTGATGGCATAAATCGAGAGGCTGGGCCATGACAGATCCAATAACTGAAGACGTAACGCTGTTGACCAGCTTCGTAGAGAGTAATGAGAGTGTCTATGACACAATGGTTTTAGCACCAATGTAAGACTGAATTCAGCTATAACCTAAGTAGTGAATGTAAATTGAACTGTTCATTCAACTTCGGCTATGCTATTGATTGTTACATTTTCAAATCACTGGTTATTGTTTATTTTCCTAAATACGAAATTCTATCGGCTGATAAGACTAATTATCACCAATAGTTACGGATTTCTTAATTACTTTCTTCGTGGTGAGTAGAAATTGATTGACTATGCAATCCTGTTGTTGTTGTTACCTGTTGTGACAGTGTATAGAAGCAAAAATCGGTGCATGAAACAAAAAGTACATACATAAGTATTTTTAAAGGAATTACTTATTCAAATTACTCGATTGATTTTCAAAATGTAGAAAATATAAGAGGAATTCACAAATAAGTGTAAGATATATTTTCAACCTGTCTTAGGCGCCAACAAAAAAAATGCCTTGTTGGATGTTCGTGGATATTAAGTAATTTCGAATTGATTTGCATTATAGGTGAAGGCCATATATTCGATAATATAGTATTGATTGTGCATTAAAAAACGTAAAGCCAGAAGCCGAGCTGTGACAGATCCAATAACTGAAGAAGTAACAGCGACCACATTAAACTTCACACTTATGAGTCACGAGAGGGTCTCTGAGTCAGTGGTTGTGGCATTAATGGAAGACTAAAAACATAACTCAGATATTACACGAACATTCAGTGAAAAAATTTGGTACAAAATATTTTTTCACCTTCCGTATTTATTTTTGGTTTATTAAAGAATCATTATTTGTTGTTACATTATTTCAATCCGAAGGCAAATGCGATTGGTCGTATGCGACGATTTTTATAGTAGTGCGTTGAAGTGAATATAGACCCTCGTATGTTAGATTTAAATTTATTTGAAGACAAGAATGAACAATCATTACGAGCATTGGTGAGCACTGAATACAAATAAATTTGAGAAGAGAATATTCCTTAGTGATTGTGTTGATAATTGGAGTCAACGAGTAGTATAATGAAGATTAAGGAAAACTAGTTGTAATCATAAGGTGGTCGCCATTTTGAACAAACAAACAATTTCAAATGTCACAAATTTCTGCCATATATTTATAGTATTATTAAATTTTATTCATTTATTCCTTAACCTCTTGCATATTTTCTGCATTGTAAAATTAGTAGCTTGTTTTTCCTTATCTCAATATCCCCTTTTCTATGAGCAGCTATTATTGTTATGTCTCTATATCTTGGTTGTATATAGAAAAAAGTATGTTCCTGCCAGCAAAAATACAACATTGACCTAAATAATACCATTTAATCAAAACAGAGCAAAAATCAGATAATTACATATCGATAAAAAATAATGTAATAAGTAATTTTCTTAATTTTCACCATATATAAAACTATGATCAAGTTCAAAAGAACTTCTGCTTTGTTATATTACGTACTGTCTATTCAGGGAACAGTAGATAATGCCCAGTAGTATTTTATTTACGGTAGACGTTATATATCGCGAATACGTACTTGTAAATATTAAAAGATTATTATATAGACGTTAATTAGCCTAAAGTTGACTTTGGATACGAAACAACCTAGTAATAATCTTGCATCAAGAAGGATATCTCTCGGAAACGTTACTATTGGGTGTCGTATATTATCTAGAAACAACTCTACTCAACTTGTAATATACGTACATGTAACTAAAGTGACCAGTATCAAGTGTGACAGACATCATAGTCAATTATGACTGAAATATGTCAAATCCAGCCAACTGAATAGCACAGTAATTTTACTGAAGCTGTAATTATATAATATACTCTGAAGTCCTAAAGATTTTAGTTCGATCCGTCTGTAAATGTTCACAGGGTATTTTATAAGCTTACTATCAACAAAAATGGATTCATGGCTTCGCAATCAACTTACATGAATTGGGTTATGCTGCATACACAGTACACATATGCTTCCTGTAATATATGATACATACCAGTTACTGGTACCGATTTTTATATACACTTCTGGCACAGTTTACACTCAACCACAATATTTCACTAATTTTCAGCTTTGTTAATGGACTATTTTGTTTGTATATTTTGAATACATTGTACACATACGAAGTTCTCACGTCATTATTAATTTGATATGTATATGGTAAAAGCCTGGAAATCTTGTAGTTCATCATTTAAGATTCCATTTCACATCAATTGTAATGCTTAGCCATTTTATTTTATTCACTCGGCAAAACTTTAAAATACGGAATTAAATTTACTACATATTAGTATCTATTATAAATATTAATAAACAAGTGTTTGGTTAAAAAGCTTTGCAGTTGCATAAACTGGTTTTTTCTCATACTTATAAGTACCGTTTAATTTACGTCCATTAAACTAAAGTAGATTTGAGCTAATATGAGAGTTTGTATTATGTACTTAATTTTAAAACAGGATCAATTAAATGAATATGGTGCAATAAACAACGTATTAAAATTTATATCAGTAATCTGATTTACACTATGTAATTTAATAATCACGAAACAAAAAGTGAATGATGGAAATGAAAGTGGTCGTATTTAATTTGTCTTTCGGAAGAGCAACTACAATTACACTGTTTCGTCATTCTAAACATTATCTTGTGCATATGATAATGGACGCTTGCGTTGTAATATACAAACAACCTTTGCTTTTACGTTTCAACAACGTAATAATAAGTAATAGTTATCTTTAACTTTCTATACTTGTATCTAAATTTGTACCTATTTTGGGCCAGATTCTAAATAATCGTATTACGAAATAATTGCTATGTGAGTTTTTTTGTGAAACAAAAACACTAGTCATTGATGAATACCATCCTTAGACAGGAATTCCTATCGGTTCTTGTTGGTATTTTAAGCACATAACAACTACTATTTTGTAACAATTGAGACATTAAACAGAGATACGGCTAAACGTATGCCTGGATGGCCTCATAAACACGTAATTTTTAGTTTTCATTTTTGACTCATTAAAAACTCCTTTCCTGGAGTAAAAATTACGTAGCAGCGTCGGAGCAACTCAGCGGAACCAAGCAAAACCGACTAAGCTCTATTATCAGATCTAGTCGGAAGTTAGTACAAACAATCTGGTTATTGTGCTTGTGTTGAACTTTGATGTTAACAGTGAACTACATTCCTAGGAAATGACACGTACAACAAGCTAGCAACTCTTGGAAATAAGATACATTTGACACATAAACACACTTTATATTTTAAAATAGAATTTTATAAATTAATTATAGATTAATTGAATTAAAATGATTTTTTCATACGTGAATAACATGCAAGTTTCTTATTGTTATCTTCATATAAACGAAGAAGATTAATTACAAACACATTAACATGGTAAGGCGTGTTGGTGCGTCACTAGAGGAGGTCTTTTAATTATATTTACATTAAAGAAAGACTTTCTTGATTTTGATATGGATAGTTTTGGTTTATAAAAGTATTAATTACTTTATTAGATACATTAGTATTAATTTTTACAGTATTAAGATTAAGATTACATTAGAAGTTAGTATTAAGATTACATTAGTACATAGTATTAGATACATATTAGATGTACGACGAAAGCTCTTGCGCTACAGGTATGCGTTTAATAGGTTTAAAATATGTCCGAATAGTGAGCCTCACCTCAGCTACCTCAAAATTGTCAATGTTAATTTTAGTGTATATATATATATATATTGTTTAAATATTTTTAGAAAAAATATACTGCAGTACGCTGCATACAATATAACAACTAACTAGTGAGAACTCTTGTGATTGGATTGTTGTTTTAAAACCAATAATAATCGATATTTAACAATTTAGTAGGAACTATAACATATAAATGAATTTTAATGGTTATGTTTTCTTTATGGTTATGGGTAATTATTATATTGTTTATTAAATAGTATTGAAAAATTAAAATGAAAGATTTTGTTAACAATCCAATGAAAATTAATCATTGAAATAACGGTAAATGTAAAATAAAGTATGAACAAAAATTATGCAATATCTTAAATCTTAAATAAACTTGTTAGTTAATTTAAACAAAATAGCTACTATTTACTAAGTATTACTTAAATAACTTAATATATATATATATATATATATATATATATATATATATATATATATATATATATATATATTATATTGTAAGAATAATTCAACAAGATATCAGTGTGAGTTAAAATTATGGATACATTAAGTTTTTGATAATAAAGATGAGGGATGGAAATCGGGACTCTTTTTGTCACTGTTAAAACTTTGCCCATTTTTCCAACAGGGGGAGCGGTTCAGTATTTTTAAATGTAAAGATGCATTAATCTTAATTTCAAAGGTATTGATAAAAGAAGAAAAACATTGAAAACTAGGGCTATCTCAACACAGTACAAAATAGCAGCTCATTGATATTAATGAAGTTAAAAGCATTGATGGATCACAAACTTCAATGGAAAAACAAATTGCAGGACATCCCTATAGGAAACAAAAGCAAACCATTTCCCCAAAATCGAAACCACAAGTAAAATGAACGTCTTATGAGTGCATTAAACAATATTGTTTAAATACTCGCGGACATGCAGACCATAGTGTGGGGGTGCTTCATCCTGCTGGAATCAAACTTTATCACAGTTGTTGGGTGCTAGTTGAATAGCTAGATAAACCGGATTTTATAACATTTTATGGTATACCTCTGCATTAGGGTTTCCATCAATAAAAGATGGAATTCCAAGAAACTGATCCCTCACAATGCATACCAAAACTTTGCATGCTGGTATATCATCTCTCTCATCCAATGAGGGTTAGAATCTAAAAAAAACAATGCTGTTCAATCTAATTTATTATCATTGTTCCACGTTATTATCTCGAAATTCCAACTCGTCGTAAAAATATTCCTTACTTAGGTCATGATCTCAACGAATTATGTACGCTTCATAACCATTGTCATGCAAAGATGTTTGTGATATACCTAATATTTTAGAAACATTTCTTGTTGAGATCTTCTACAACAGATTATAAAACGTCAAGTGACAAGGGTTTGTTTGTAGCCGATTTTGGTCGTCCAGGCTTACGGCGGTCTTTAACGCTGCTTGTTTCCTGGAAACGTTGGATTGTGTTTTGAACTCTCGATATTGATACAGAGTTTTTATTGGTGTAATTGCCATTAAATAAACTAATTACTTCATCATAATATCTCACTCGGTCTCCATAGCCTTGCACTATTAGGATCATAGTACGCTATTGTTCTCTTAAACACTCCATTTCAAAGTAAATTACCACAAAACCCATTTTATCTTCCTCAGAACTTCCTCAAAACTGATAAGGTAAGGGAGGCCTGCTCTGCGGGAGTAACTTTAGAACAGGAGCGAGGTTTTTAGGTAAAGTAGTTGTCAAATGAAGTTATTTTCCTCCTGAATGTGGATGTTTATGTTTTGCCTAGTTTAGTTTTTTATTAACTGTAACAAGCTGCCATTTTTTAATGGGTAGAGATAGAAATCTCTAGTTTTCACTGTATGTCCTTCATCAAGACCTTTGACTTGTCACTTAATGGGTCATTACTTTTAAAAATTTGTAGCGCTTCCCGAATTATTTAGGGAAATAGACAAATTTGTAACCGTGAACAAAAATTTAAGTTTTAATTTCTTGAAAAAAGTCTCGAGTTCCATCCCTCCTTCTTTATATATAAAATCTAAACAAAGATTATCCCTACTTTTAGCACACTTTGTATTGTAAACTGTATAGTAACTAAGCAATAATTAATTTGGAATTTTTGTCATGTAGGTGTAACATCTTGAAAAATGAGATATTTTTTAAAGAGTTTACCCTTGAAGTTTTAACTATCCAAAATTGTGTTATTTTTTATATTTTACAATATAAAATTTTTTATAAATAATCGCTGAATTTATGTATTAGACTTTTATAAAGTAGGGTTTAAAAAAGGTTTATAATAAATTTAACTACGGGATATTACGTTAGTTATATTTATATTATATTTTATATTATATGTATCTACTGAAAAGACAATATATTTGATCATTTCCACATTATCTCCGTAATTAGGTTTATAAGTAAATATATAATATTATGATTTTATATGAATAATTCTTTTTCATGAAGAAAGAGTACCAACAGTTTAAATGTAAAACTAAATTATCAGAAAATATAGGTTACTAATATTTCATTATT
This sequence comes from Homalodisca vitripennis, assembly GCF_021130785.1. NCBI lineage: Eukaryota > Metazoa > Arthropoda > Insecta > Hemiptera > Cicadellidae > Homalodisca > Homalodisca vitripennis. The sequence goes on along the minus strand of NC_060210.1, from coordinate 112,006,968 downwards.
ATACTGCAGTATATAGATATAGCAACACATTTTTGTAACTTTAAAATACTTCATTTTTATTATTTGAAAAAGTGTTGTCAGTATAGTTTCGTGGTGGTAGAGGGAATATGCAATCTTAATTCTAGAAGTACTTGACAAGTAAGTTGAAATACAGGCAGCACAAGCTCTTGAGAAAAAATAAAAATAAGAAGGGGGGAATATGTATCTATTAAGTAATTGTAAGCTTCTGCAATTTTAAGCTTAAATCTTTGTTTAATTTATTATAAGATTTGAGTAATGAAGAAAGCTGTTTGACTTGCGCTGAATACTACATCGTTTGCACCATGTAGGATGTTGTAGACGTTTCTGGGTCAATGAAATTCCTTGTATACAGAAAAGTACTTTGCTCTGTTTGGGTATCCTATATTCTTTGGTATTGTTATTCTAGTAAGTTTTTAATAACTTAATAAACATAATATGCACGGCTGACAGTTTTCTTGACTTATTAAATTTAGTTACGAAACAACCCTCAATGTTCGAAATTATGCTGTAATACCATAACTTAATTTTTATTCCATATATACTATTTTTCATGGCAGAATATGTAATACGGTACACTAACTCGTTCAGTAAACAAGCCACCTCTACCTTACATTACTAACTGCATAATAGCTAACAGCATATATTTTATAGTGGTATCACATAATAAATTGGCAATGTTTTATTTTAAATTGTTTTAAATGATAATACGTTATTTTATGTTCTGATAATGAGAAATGTAAACCAAGTATAATTATAGCTTAACTCGATGTCACGCACAAGTAGTAACTAAACAAGGAATGTAATGTGTAGAAAACCAGTGCTGTCCTAAAATTGAATATCACTTAATATAGTTAAAATATTTTATAAATCGAGGACATAAACCCTCATGGTTATAATATGTACTATAATACATATGTAACAATTTATTTCAACGAATTTTAAGTTTTATAGATTTTAAAGTAGAGATATGGAAACTGCTTCTGATTTTATAGGTCTAAGATTACTTTGAAACAATTTTAAGTTTAACTATTCCACACATCATCTATGCCAGATATGATTAACTCTGTAAGATCAATAAATTAATAATCATACGTGCCTGGAAGCTACGGGGAATACGCTTTTAAGCTTTGGGCTCCACAATTTGGCTTGAAGCATTTAATTACAATCCTTAGTTATGGTTTATCTGGTGGATGCCCTTTTCAAATATGGTTATGTTTTATGTATCCTTGTAATTTTGTAAAAAAGCATTGGCCTTGGGGGCCCCATGCATTCTCGACTAATAGTTACATAAAAGGATAGTTATCCTAGGTTTTTGATAAGACGTTTATGCAAAAAAAGTCTTAAAATCAATGCATAGAATACACATTTTACCATAGATATATACAAAGGAATCTATGGTTTTCAACCCGCTAGGAAATTGTATTTTATCTAGCAATGTAAATAAATTATACAGCTGTTCTTCAACTTATATAAAAAGATAATTAGTAGTTGGTAATTATATATTTCAACGAAAATGATTATATAAAGTTTAAAATGTTTTCCAAAGGGTATTAATAAACTGAAGGGTGACTGTCGTAAACAAAATGAACGACATGATGCTTGATAGTGATATTATTGTTTATATCTATAATAATGTATTTCTATTATACTCTCATTTCTGAATCTTAGACTAAGGTTAAGAGGAACATAAATCAGTATAATTTTATGTTTGTCTTTGAATTAAACTTTCAAAGAAAGTGTTAAGTTTTTGTGAGGATTTAGTGGGACGCTGAGCACCCTCATTAGCCTCACGTAAAAAGGCACGTTTCCGCTTTTACTAAGCATTTCCTGCCACTCTGTACAGTTATAGTGTTCTTTTATTACATGCATTCTGTATTTATCATCTATACTTTTGATTTTGTATATTTTTACTATGAATAATTTCACAATACTAGCGTATTACATGTTTTTTAAACAGGTTAGATTGCTTTTCTCAACGCTTACATATTATTAATTAGTAAAAAGGCACTTCTTTAATAAAAAAAATAAAAAACTAAAAATGGAGGTTACTGCCAGATTAATTTTATTTAAAATGTATGAGTGCAACAACCTACGTGTCAGCTAACAGATTTCTCTGAGGTTGCAGGCTAACGTTCAAGTATTTTGTCTGATTAGGTTTTTATATGAGGCATAAAATAACAAAGAAAAGAAAATTTACAGCACCAAACACAGAATAAAATCGACCACCCAATTAAGTTATAGACTCAATGACGCTCCTGGAATTCTACTGAATTCCATGCACATTCGTTAAACTCATTCTTGTTTGTGTAAAGAAAATCTATAAAAGATGTTAGGTTTAAAGATGAAATCGCTTCTGAGTTATACTGTGATTATATAGACTACATAAAGGATCTGCTACATGTTGCAGAGAAATGCGTCTATCATGAAATACGAATTTGTATAAGAATAATTGGCCATTATATAAAACATTTCGTCCAGTAGCTTCAGTTTTTCTTGATATATAGTCAAATACCCTCACATAGGTAGACAGGCAGTCAGTCAGACAAAATAAAACATTTTTCAAAACTCTTAGTGATAGCTTAACAAAATATAATTTTTTACTTTATAGATCTATTAATATTGTCAAGAGAACGCCTGAGTTATAGGCAATGCTAACGATCAGCCCAATGCTATAAACTGACACTTCATTATTGAACTGTGCTTTGTCTATATAGTGTCTTTCATGTATGATTTGGTTAAAAAAACTTAATATTTTTTTAAACTTAGCGCTGGTATAGAATTTTCCACCTTTTGTTTGAATACAGAGCACGGAAGGTTAATTTATACTTCTGCGGCTTCCCCTTTTTAAAACTATTTACTAAGACGAAATACTCTATTATCTAAGGGTATTCAAGCCAAAATAACATTTGAGTATGATATTTATGCTGTCATTATGAGTATGAAAAGAAAGTTTTTCATATATTGCCAAAATTGTTAAAATGTTTTATGACCTAAAGACACCTATGTGAGGGTATTTGACTATATATCAAGAAAAACTGAAGCTACTGGACGAAATGTTTTATATAATGGCCAATTATTCTTATACAAATTCGTATTTCATGATAGACGCATTTCTCTGCAACATGTAGCAGATCCTTTATGTAGTCTATATAATCACAGTATAACTCAGAAGCGATTTCATCTTTAAAACCTAACATCTTTTATAGATTTTCTTTACACAAACAAGAATGAGTTTAACGAATGTGCATGGAATTCAGTAGAATTCCAGGAGCGTCATTGAGTCTATAACTTAATTGGGTGGTCGATTTTATTCTGTGTTTGGTGCTGTAAATTTTCTTTTCTTTGTTATTTTATGCCTCATACCTCCATTTTTAGTTTTTTATTTTTTTTATTAAAGAAGTGCCTTTTTACTAATTAATAATATGTAAGCGTTGAGAAAAGCAATCTAACCTGTTTAAAAACATGTAATACGCTAGTATTGTGAAATTATTCATAGTAAAATATACAAAATCAAAAGTAATAGATGATAAATACAGAATGCATGTAATAAAAGAACACTATAACTGTACAGAGTGGCAGGAAATGCTTAGTAAAAGCGGAAACGTGCCTTTTACGTGAGGCTAATGAGGGTGCTCAGCGTCCCACTAAATCCTCACAAAAACTTAACACTTTCTTTGAAAGTTAATTCAAAGACAAACATAAAATTATACTGATTTATGTTCCTCTTAACCTTAGTCTAAGATTCAGAAATGAGAGTATAATAGAAATACATTATTATAGATATAAACAATAATATCACTATCAAGCATCATGTCGTTCATTTTGTTTTACGACAGTCACCCTTCAGTTTATTAATACCCTTTGGAAAACATTTTTAAACTTTATATAATCATTTTCGTTGAAATATATAATTACCAACTACTAATTATCTTTTTATATAAGTTGAAGAACAGCTGTATAATTTATTTACATTGCTAGATAAAATACAATTTCCTAGCGGGTTGAAAACCATAGATTCCTTTGTATATATCTATGGTAAAATGTGTATTCTATGCATTGATTTTAAGACTTTTTTTGCATAAACGTCTTATCAAAAAACCTAGGATAACTATCCTTTTATGTAACTATTAGTCGAGAAATGCATGGGGCCCCCAAGGCCAATGCTTTTTTACAAAATTACAAGGATACATAAAACATAACCATATTTGAAAAGGGCATCCACCAGATAAACCATAACTAAGGATTGTAATTAAATGCTTCAAGCCAAATTGTGGAGCCCAAAGCTTAAAAGCGTATTCCCCGTAGCTTCCAGGCACGTATGATTATTAATTTATTGATCTTACAGAGTTAATCATATCTGGCATAGATGATGTGTGGAATAGTTAAACTTAAAATTGTTTCAAAGTAATCTTAGACCTATAAAATCAGAAGCAGTTTCCATATCTCTACTTTAAAATCTATAAAACTTAAAATTCGTTTGAAATAAATTGTTACATATGTATTATAGTACATATTATAACCATGAGGGTTTATGTCCTCGATTTATAAAATATTTTAACTATATTAAGTGATATTCAATTTTAGGACCAGCACTGGTTTCTACACATTACATTCCTTGTTTAGTTACTACTTGTGCGTGACATCGAGTTAAGCTATAATTATACTTGGTTTTACATTTCTCATTATCAGAACATAAATAACGTATTATCATTTAAAAACAATTTAAAATAAAACATTGCCAATTTATTATGTGATACCACTATAAAATATATGCTGTTAGCTATTATGCAGTTAGTAATGTAAGGTAGAGGTGGCTTGTTTACTGAAACGAGTTTAGTGTACCGTATTACATATTCATTCTGCGATGAAAAAATAATATATATGGAATAAAATTAAGTTATGGTATTTACAGCATAATTTCGAACATTGAGGGTTGTTTCGTAACTAAATTTAATAAGTCAAGAAAACTGTCAGCCGTGCATATTATGTTTATTAAGTTATTAAAAACTTACTAGAATAACAATACCAAAGAATATAGGATACCCAAACAGAGCAAAGTACTTTTCTGTATACAAGGAATTTTCATTGACCCAGAAACGTCTACAACATCCTACATGGTGCAAACGATGTAGTATTCAGCGCAAGTCAAACAGCTTCTTCATTACTCAAATCTTATAATAAATTAAAAACAAAGATTTAAGCTTAAAATTGCAGAAGCTTACAATTACTTAATAGATACATATTCCCTTCTTATTTTTATTTTTTCTCAAGAGCTTGTGCTGCCTGTATTTCAACTTACTTGTCAAGTACTTCTAGAATTAAGATTGCATATTCCCTCTACCACCACGAAACTATACTGACAACACTTTTCAAATAATAAAAATGAAGTATTTTAAAGTTACAAAAATGTGTTGCTATATCTATATTACTGCAGTATAATAATGAAATATTAGTAACCTATATTTTCTGATAATTTTAGTTTTACATTTAAACTGTTGGTACTCTTTCTTCATGAAAAAGAATTATTCATATAAAATCATAATATTATATATTTTACTTATAAACCTAATTACGGAGATAATGTGGAAATGAATCAAATATATTGTCTTTTCAGTAGATACATATAATATTAAAATATAATATAAATATAACTAACGTAATATCCCGTAGTTAAATTTATTATAAACCTTTTTTAAACCCTACTTTATAAAAAGTCTAATACATAAATTCAGCGATTATTTATAAAATTTATATTGTAAAATATAAAAATAACACAATTTTGGATAGTTAAAACTTCAAGGGTAAACTCTTTTAAAAAATATTCTCATTTTTCAAGATGTTTACACCTACATGACAAAAATTCCAAATTAATTATTGCTTAGTTACTATACAGTTTACAATACAAAAGTGTGCTAAAAGTAGGGATAATCTTTGTTTAGATTTTATATATAAAGAAGGAGGGATGGAACTCGAGGACTTTTTTCAAGAAATTAAAACTTAAATTTTTGTTCACGGTTACCAAATTTGTCTATTTCCCTAAATAATTCGGGAAGCGCTACAAAATTTTTAAAAGTTAATGACCCATTAAGTGACAAGTCAAAGGTCTTGATGAAGGACATACAGTGAAAACTAGAGATTTCTATCTCTACCCATTAAAACACAATTTATCAACTGGTTTTTTAAACTTTAAAACAACTTTAACATAATTTTTCCCATATAAGTATACCAAATTTTCATTTAGCACGCAAAAAATATACCCCTTTAGAAAATGAAATAACTGTTTAAATGATCATAAATAGTAACGTTTAAGTTTTGTATATTTAACTGTGTAGAAAATAAGGATTTGATAACAAAATTGAAAAGTACACAATTTAATCGTATTTTATAAGGTATTGAAAAGCATTTTCCAATTTTAAAAAAGTGTTGGGAAAACGCAAATATTAAAGATTACCAGAGATGTAAAGCATAATTCTTATTTACACGTCATAAATAGTCTACTAACTCTAGTTCTTTATCAACCGCTGTAAAGTTCCCTAACAAGTATCTCTGGGGATCTTAAGCAAGTAATCCCGACTAACTTTCTTATTAATAGAAATAATATACGCATTAACTTGGTTAAAGTAATATAAGTTTGGTTTTTAATCCCTATAAAATGGGTCATCTATATTTGTGAAATATTCATTGTGATTGTAATACAGATTTTAAAACTATTTTAAAGGCTTCATGAAATCTTATGTCGGAGAGCTTATCTTGACTATTTCACTCTAGTCAGCTTGTTTACGTAGTTTTCGTCTCATGGGACGAAAAGCCGTGGAAGATGAATGATTTGAAACAATTACAGGTATTTCAGCATTTTCTAAACAGAGTTAGTTGCTCGTGCGTCATCGTTGCAGTTGAGAGTGGAAAATGGATATGATTACTAAATAGCAACATTTAAAGACTCTACGTAGTAAGTATGAAACTTTGTTTGAGAACATGCCGTTTCGTAATAGAACATAATTTATTCAAGTCTAACGTAAGAACCTATACTTATTCTGCATTTTTTGTACTGAAATATGTCTTGTATACATGATATGTAATAATAGCTAGGCAAGTAAACCTCAGCGACATATACTATTATCATTAATCTTTGTCATGTTTCAAGAGCCAATAGGTGAAATTGCGGATATAATTTCGAGAATATAATGATATAAAATATTTCCCAAGTGTTTTTAAGGTAAGAAAGGTTTATTTGAAAAGCGTTGCTTTTCTGGATTTTCTCCTACCCTACTTTTCTAAGACACGTTCAACATTACTTTGGATAGAAATGTCACTCAAAAGATAAATATTTAATTAACGACTTTTGGATTCTCTGGCGTCTGTGAGTTTAATTATGGTCGTAAAAAGTAAATACAGATCTCGGCAACATACAATCCAGTTTGTTTAAACACGTTCCTTGATAGGACTTTTACAAATTATGAGGTAAGCCGTAGTAACTATCTGGCTTCTCCATGTAGCTTTATACGTAAACTTTTAAAGTTCATACCAGGTGATATATTTATCCAATCCATAGGGAACTTAAGTGAGACCACTATTGGTCAACCTTCTTTCATTGATAGTACTTTGATTCAAATTAGTTAATTAGTTTCAGGGAAAAACTGATTGGTGCATCTATAAAAAAATGAACAAAGTAATCAGGTCTAATTTAAAGATCCTCTCCTTTTTTGAAGACAGCAAAAATGATAATATTCCTAAGGAGAGGACCTCGTTTAAAATTTAATGTTTTTAAAATTTTCAAACTAACATTGGCATGTGCTTTTTTAAGCACTTTATTGGCAGAATCAATGGAAAAACATGTCGACAGAATCAAAATGTTTTAAATATTGTTTAATGCACTCATTCATTTTTTTTGTTCATTTTAATTGTCCTGAAATAATGTACAATGTTTATTCTGTCACCATCTGTTATTTCGTAAGAAGTGAGGTTTCTGGGTCGTTTATTTCCGTTTCCTGTGATAAAGCAACCCCTGGGATCATCTGTCAATACTATTGACATTTTTTCCGTATTATTATGTCTCCTGAAATATGAAATAACTCCAGAGTTATCTTGGTTCCTCTTTTGTAAAAGAATTTAAGTGTGCAATTTATTCCACAAATTACTTGGCATTTCTCATAAAGTTTTAATTTTTATAAATATACTAGCAGACCCGACAGACGTTGTCCTGAAACACGTTATAAGAAATTTAATTATAGTTAATTAAAATTACAGTATAGTATCGGAACTGACCAACAGAATTTAATTTATCTAAAATACTAAATAAGTATTCCGTATTAGGGCTGAAGTATAATAAGTGGCCACCATCACAATCGAATTATAGATATTTCTGAATAGCCTATCTAAACTACTAAAATGACAAACTGAATTAGATTATAGTTATTTAAAGGCTGAATTATAATAAGCGGCCAAACATCGCAATCAAATTATTGATATTTCTAATTAGCCTATCTAAACTACCGAATTTTATTATCTTTATATTTCTTGTGTTGCGTGTGTATGGAGCTGAACTCCTCCTAATTGGCTGGACCATCTTGGAATTTTTTACATTGTATCCAGCAGAATGCGCTACGATCACAGTTTCAAATGTTTTCTATTTTAATTCCAGGTTTTCCTGACAGTTTGTGCTGCTATCAAATATGTGTGTTGCTTTGTAACATTGTGTAATTATTGTGTGAGTGCTAATTGTAATAATACATTAATAGAGATTGAAGATGTTTGAAGTACATAAAAAACTATAGTCATTCATTGAAGTTATTGAACTAATTTTGAATATTTATTGAACGAAGTGAGTATATTGGTCGCATAACCTAAGTAGCATACAAATCGGAAAGGTTGTTTTTCTATGTGTGAATAAACTATTGTTAACAGTTTGGTCACATAAGTTCAAATTAAGTAGCATATACATCACATGATTGAATAACTATTCGTCCTCTTCCACGAAGACGTGGCATTTTTTCTGTAAAAATAAAATTCTGTATAATAGTACACAATGAATATGAGTAACTTATTCAATATGTAATTTTAATTAAGTAACTTCTAGGATAAAAATGTATAACAACATAGACTACAGTATCTAAAATACTAAAGAAGTATTCCCTATAGGTCTTGAAGTACAATAAGTGGCCACCATCACAATCAAATTATTGATATTTCTGATTAATCTATCTAAACTACCGAATTACATTATAATTATTTAAAATTACAGTATAGTATCGGAACTGGCCAACAGAATTTAATTTATCTATTAGATAAGTATTCCCTATAGGTCTGAAGTACAATAAGTGGCCACCATCACAATCAAATTATTGATATATCTGAATAGCCTATCTGAAGTACTAAAATGACGATCCAAATTAGATTATAGTTATTTAAAGGGAGAAGTATAATAAGCGGCCACCATCTCAATCGAATTGATATTTCTGAATAGCCTATCTAAACTACTAAAATGATGATCCGAATTAGATTATAGTTATTTAAAGGCTGAAGTATATATATATATATATATATATATATATATATATCTAATATACTTAATAAGTATTCCCTATAGGTCTGAAGTACAATAAGTGGCCACCATCACATTCAAATTATTGATATATCTGAACTAGCCTATCTAAACTACTAAAATGACGATCCATATTATAGTTATATTAAAGGCTGAAGTATAATAAGCAGCCACCATCTCAATCGAATTATTGATATTTCTGATTAGCCTATCTAAACTACTGAATTTCATTATAGATATTTAAAATTACAGTATAGTATCAGAACTGGCCAACAGAATTTAATTTAAAACCAATTCCCTACATTATTAACAATAGTTATTGACACATGTGATTCTCTATTAATTTAATATTACAATTAGCACTCACACAATAATTACACGATGATACAAAACAACACACACGAATTTGATAGCAGCACAAACTGTCGGGAAAACCTGGAATTAAAATAGAAAAAAACATTTGAAACTGCGATCGTAGCGCATTCTGCTGGATCCAATTTAAAAACATACCAAGATAAAAAACAATTTATTTATTAACCAAAAATTAACTGATCAATCACTGCACACTTAATATTTACCAATTTCAGTTAAAAGTGTATTTTACTAAAACTTCCAATTTTATATCTGGATAACCTCTATAGATATTCCTGATTAGCCTAATCTAAACTACCGAATTTTCATTATAGTTATTTAAAATTACAGTATAGTATCAGAACTGGCCGGACAGAATTTAATTTAAAACCAATTCCTACACTATTAACAATAGTTATTCACACATGTGATTTGTATGCTACTTAATTTGAACTTATCTGACCAATTTTGACTGCAGATTAAAAATGTAAATTACAACAAATTATTTTGAAATTCATTTAGTTTAAAACTTGATTATCTAAAATGTCAACAATAGTTATTCACACATAGAAAACACAACCTTTTGATTTTGTATGCTACTTAGGTTATTTGAGGTAATGCAACCAATAATCTCTATTAATGTACTATTACAATTTTAGCCACTCACACAATAATTACACAATGTTTTTATTTTTTATTTTCTTCCTTTTGCCTGTTGGCTGGCCTTTATAAACTTATAACGCGGCCACGTAGTACACTTTTTATAACATTTATTCTATTATATTTTAATGTTATTTGCCGTATTTACTTTTGAAACATGAACCTTACAAAAACAACACACACACATTGATAGCAGCACAAACTGTCGGGAAAACCTGGAATTAAAATAGAAAAACATTTGAAACTCCGATCGTAGCGCATTCTTCCAAGATCAACACTTAATAATTTACTAAGAATTTCACATAAAAGCTAAAACTTCCAATTTTATATCTGGATAATCTCTATCCTCCAAAGTGAGTACAGAATATATTGAAATAAGAAGTGGTGTTATTTTTATATGTTTATGCTTACTCTATGCTTTCAAGACTATAATTGATTAAACGTATGGCTGTGTTGTAATATTATAATGTTTACATAGAACAACTGGTGAAAATTTAACTTTGCAATCTGCATTAGACTACTGATCAAGCACTTCATAATAACGTAATCTAAATGTAAACAAATGTTTTCTGGCCTCTTTGGTGAACTTCAGCTGAAAATTATTCACAGCTGTTAAGTATCAGTTCACTTTGTATTACGTGTCGTAGCACAGTCTGTCGGATCCCAATATAAAACACTCCAACATCAACAATTTATAATTAAAAAATTTAATTAAATTTGACCGAATAAATAACTATAATGAAATTCAGTAGTTTGGATAGGCTATTCAGAAATATCAATAATTCTATTGTGATGGTGGCTGCTTATTATACTTCAGCCTTTAAATAACTATAATCCAATTCGGATAGTAGTTTAGATAGGTCTATTCAGAAATATCAATAATTCGATTGTGATGGAGGCCACTTATTATACTTCAGCCTTATCGGAAAACCATCTAATTTTGTTTATGTACACTCCTGAAGGATTAACAAAAAATATTGTACATTCAATAGCATTACGATAAATTAAGTTGTAAATTTTAAAAAATATACTTAAAAATTACAGTATAATATCGGAACTGGCCAACAGAATTTAATTTAAAAACCAATTCCTACACTATTAATAGGAATTGGTGTAGGAATTGGTTTTAAATTAAATTCTGTTGGCCAGTTCCGATATTATACTGTAATTTTTAAGTATAATTTTTTAAATTTACAACTTAATTTATCGTAATGATATTGAATGTACAATATTTTTTGTTTTGTTAATCCTTCAGGAGTGTACATAAACAAATTAGATGGTTTTCCGATAAGGCTGAAGTATAATAAGTGGCCTCCATCACAATCGAATTATTGATATTTCTGAATAGCCTATCTAAAACTACTATCCGAATTGGATTATAGTTATTTAAAGGCTGAAGTATAATAAGCAGCCACCATCACAATAGAATTATTGATATTTCTGAATAGCCTATCCAAACTACTGAATTTCATTATAGTTATTTATTCGGTCAAATTTAATTAAATTTTTAATTATAAATTGTTGATGTTGGAGTGTTTTTATATTGGATCCGACAGACTGTGCTACGACACGTAATACAAAGTGAACTGATACTTAACAGCTGTGAATATTTTCAGCTGAAGTTCACCAAAGAGGCAGAAACATTTGTTTACATTTAGATTACGTTATTATGAAGTGCTTGATCAGTAGTCTAATGCAGATTGCAAAGTTAAATTTTCACCAGTTTGTTCTATGTAAACATTATTAATATTACAACACAGCCATACGTTTAATCAATTATAGTCTTGAAAGCATAGAGTAAGCATAAACATATAAAAATAACACCACTTCTTATTTCAATATATTCTGTACTCACTTTGGAGGATAGAGATTATCCAGATATAAAATTGGAAGTTTTAGCTTTTATGTGAAATTCTTAGTAAATTATTAAGTGTTGATCTTGGAAGGAAGAATGCGCTACGATCGGAGTTTCAAATGTTTTTCTATTTTAATTCCAGGTTTTCCCGACAGTTTGTGCTGCTATCAATGTGTGTGTGTTGTTTTGTAAGGTTCATGTTTCAAAAGTAAATACGGCAAATAACATTAAAATATAATAGAATAAAGTTATAAAAAGTGTACTACGTGGCCGCGTTATAAGTTTATAAAGGCCAGCCAAACAGGCAAAAGGAAGAAAATAAAAAAATAAAACATTGTGTAATTAATTGTGTGAGTTGCTTAAAATTGTAATAGTACATTAATAGAGATTATTGGTTTGCATTACCTCAAATAACCTAAGTAGCATACAAATCAAAAGGTTGTGTTTTCTATGTGTGAATAACTATTGTTGACATTTTTAGGATAATCAAGTTTTAAACTAATGAATTTCAAATAATTTGTTGTAATTTACATTTTTAATCTGCAGTCAAAAATTGGTCAGATAAGTTCAAATTAAGTAGCATACAAATCACATGTGTGAATAACTATTGTTAATAGTGTTAGGAATTGGTTTTAAATTAAATTCTGTTGGCCAGGTTCTGATACTATACTGTAATTTTAAAATAACTATAATGAAATTCGGTAGTTTAGATTAGGCTAATCAGGAATATCTATAGAGGTTATCCAGATATAAAATTGGAAGTTTTAGTAAAATACACTTTTAACTGAAATTGGTAAATATTAAGTGTGCAGTGATTGATCAGTTAATTTTTGGTTAAATAAATAAATTGTTTTTTATCTTGGTATGTTTTTAAATTGGATCCAGCAGAATGCGCTACGATCGCAGTTTCAAATGTTTTTCTATTTTTAATTCCAGGTTTTCCCGACAGTTTTGTGCTGCTATCAAATTTGTGTGTTGTTTTGTATCATCGTGTAATTATTGTGTGAGTGCTAATTGTAATATTAAATTAATAGAGAATCACATGTGTCAATAACTATTTTTAATAATGTAGGAATTGGTTTTAAATTAAATTCTGTTGGCTAGTTCTGATACTATTACTGTAATTTTAAATATCTATAATGAAATTCAGTAGTTTAGATAGGCTAATCAGAAATATCAATAATTCGATTGAGATGGTGGCTGCTTATTATACTTCAGCCTTTAAAATAACTATAATATGGATCGTCATTTTAGTAGTTTAGATAGGCTATTCAGATATATCAATAATTTGAATGTGATGGTGGCCACTTATTGTACTTCAGACCTATTGGGGAATACATTATTAAGTATATTAGATATATATATAGTATATATATATATATATACTTCAGCCTTTAAATAACTATAATCTAATTCGGATCATCATTTTAGTAGTTTAGATAGGCTATTCAGAAATATCAATTCGATTGAGATGGTGGCCGCTTATTATACTTCTCCCTTTTAAATAACTATAATCTAATTTGGATCGTCATTTTTAGTACTTCAGATAGGCTATTCAGATATATCAATAATTTGATTGTGATGGTGGCCACTTATTGTACTTCAGACCTATAGGGAATACTTATCTAATAGATAAAATTAAATTCTGTTGGCCAGTTCCGATACTATACTGTAATTTTAAATAATTATAATGTAATTCGGTAGTTTAGATAGATTAATCAGAAATATCAATAATTTGATTGTGATGGTGGCCACTTATTGTACTTTGGGGGGGGGGTGGGGGGGGGGGGGGGTGGGGGGGGGGGGGGGTGGGGGGGGGGGGGGGTGGGGGGGGGGGGGGGTGGGGGGGGGGGGGGGTGGGGGGGGACTATCAAGATAACTAACAAATCAATATCTTCTCCTACACTACAGAAGTAATTTTTGTAAAGTACAACTCTGCAAAAGCTGTTTCTACAATGATAATATCACCATCATCTCTGGGTCTTGTGTTTTAGTGATATTAACAGTTTTAATTTGGGGGGGGGGGGGGTTGATAAGCAGGTCTATAAATATTTTTTTATTAGATGAATTCGATAAAAATTTTTCTTGCTAATTGGCACCTCCATTGTTTCATCAAAGCGGAGTTCGTAAGAAAAAAACATGTTAAGTTAATTGAAAATATATAACTATAATCGTTATAATTATAATACAATTACAATACCATTGGAACGATTTAGGCGAAAGAAAATGGTAATAAAAAGTATACTGGTCCGAGAGAAACAAGGAAATATGAAGAGATCTCTCTATCTTCTTCCTTATGAATAAATGATGTAGGATAACAAGAAGGGTTCCTTTGAAGTTTGCCTTTTATGAACTCAAGATAACAAATACCAATCTCATACTTAACAATGAAATATTGCTCTAAATAAATAAAATTCAAAAAAGTGTATGGTTAAATAATATTAAAATTATTGGAAATCATTCAATTTTTTTTTACAATAGCAAAGCAAAAAATAGTTTAATAAAAAAAATAATTATAGACATGTACCTTACTATTTACATATTGATTTCCTTTAAAAGGTAGAAACAAATTTTAAATTATGTATTTATGGACTTGCAGTTTGTTAGTTACATTAGTTTGGTCGTTAATACATAAACACACGTAATATATTGGTATTCATCACTTGACCAGTTTATCAGTATCATAAAATGAAATCTTACATAGATTTTAAAACGTTTTTGCAGTTCATTATTTTATCTGTAACTCTACAGGTATTTAAGCAGGGCTTTACAATAACCGTACACTTCTTTGGCTTTTCCATGGAATGAGTTGAAATTCATCTGTTATATTATAAAGGTAAAACTCAATAATGTGTATCAGCACCGTAACAAAAGCTTTTGAGTACAAATATTGCGTTTTCTGTAAATATTAGTATGCGCAAAATTGTAACCATAGCAGTTGGCTTTTACCTGAACGTGTTCCTCCAATATATTCAATGAATAGTAAAATAATGCCAAGTAGCATTAATGTAAACTGCTAATCCTCCCGATAGCGATATGTTTAATATAAAACACTACAGTTGAGAGATTTATAAATAAGTAACGATTATTGTAAATGTACATGGATTTTAAGGAAATAATATTCTGATCGTATAAGGTGATTATTATTTAATACCTTTGACTTATAATACCATATGTGGTGATTGCTTTCAGCTAAAATATTGAAAATGTGGTCTAGTAGAATATTGTAGAAAGTATAGAGTTTGAACTTGACTTTAGATTTTAATTTCACAAATTTTAAACGGTTTGTAAAGGCACAATCTTTAAAGGTATACATTTCTTTATCCACTCATATAGAAGCAATATTTTATGAGATATTTTATGACGGAAAATATTTTACACATAATCGGCAAAATCGTCCGTAACAAGCATGCTATCCTTTAACTCTTTAATATAAGGCCTATATTCTCTGCAATAAAGTTGTGATAATACAATTCAGTCATATGAGAAGTCAGAATGTTAATTTAATATTAAATTGTGTAAACTATTTGTGCATAAGTTGAATTATCCATCTGTATGTAGGTATTGAAAGTAATTGGTTAAAACACTACAAATATAAAACGAATACAATACAGTGAATACAACTTAGGAGAAACGCGTAATTAGACGAAAATTGGTTTCTAAATCAAACATCGCGATGACAATAAGACAAGTTTCATTGTTAGGCAAGTTCTCAACTTGGATTTACCGCCATTATTGCTTATCAGTTCCGTCATAACAAGTTTTAATGAGTTTCGAAGATTTGTTTCGGAGTAGAGTTATTTAAATTTTCGAGATAAAAGCCGTTTTGTACCTATTGAGTAAGCAAGTAAAATAATTGAAATTTGACTAAAAACCATTACCCAATAAAATTCGAACAGTTGTTAATTGTTTTGTGAATATAGCAAAGGTATATTAAGATTTACTTGATTTTAAATCACCTTGTCGTTTTAACTTTTAAATAATATTCTCATATTATAGCCTACGAATAATAATGCCCTGGAGTCAAGACGATAAAGCAAAAATGATATAAATTTTTTCTCTGAAAGGCTGTTTAACGTTACACATTTTGATAGACCTGTGAAAATGAAATACTTAGTAACTTTCATAAATAGATTTCGAGTATCTGGATCCATCTCAGATGCTCCAAGTTCAGGTTGGCCTTCATTAGACATAAAAATTTTATTCAAGATCCGCAAAGGTCCTCCAGAAGAGTAGGTGGAGTAGCTGAAAATTTTACTCTCATAAAAATTTAGTTTGTCGTGAATTAAATAAAGTCGATATAGGCCTTCATCTAAAAGTTTGGAAGGAGATGGAAACACTAATTTCTGCCCATCCATTGTTTATTCGATACTTTGAGTTCAGTGATGAATGCAGTTTGTTTGTCAACCAACACAACTGCAGGATCTGGGACACTAAACTCCCATGTTTCCGTGAATCTTGCTCTTAATACCGTGAAAAAGTAAATTAAATGTGTGGGTCAGGACTTTGCGAATCATATTTTACAAGTTTTATTAATGGGAATCTTAATGCAGAACTATATATGCAAATAATACAAGAATGAATTTCCCTCCCAATAACTACTGTTCGCGTCGTTCATGTAAAACATCTTTCACTTTCATCAGGAGGGTGCCTTAGCACATTTTTACCGAGCTACATGACGTTTCCTGGGATCACGACTACGTGGTCAGTCGATTGGTAGGCGTGGTCTCACCGAATGGCCTGGCGATCTCCGGACCTTACGCCCATAGTATTTTCTATGGGGTCACATTAAATCAATAATTAAAAAAATAAAAACACCAATAGAAAATGTGGGAAATTTAAAAAAAGGGATTGTTAAGGCCTGCAAACAGATACCTCTTCATACTTTTGAGTACTTCGATTTAAACATTTTATTACAGTGGGCTCGTAGTGAGTTATTAACAATATTGTTCTAGTAACTCTGACTATTATTTTTGATGGTAAATATATAACAATCTCTTGCTTTCACAAGTTTTAAAGTTTTTTTATGCTTTTTAATATAAAAGGTTTACATTTCAAATGTTTGAGTTGCCCCCAAAATCCTACATTTTTGGGAAATACAGCAACTTTTTAATTCACTATATGAAACTCTTTTACTTCATTGCTCCACTACGCAAAGGATATCTCCTTATAAAAACTTTAGAACAAAATAGAGGGAATGGGAGCCCACTTTTTACTCACTTAGTATATTCCATACCAATTCATCTGTGACTTAATTTAGGTATGGTTTTATGATAACACTTAAACATATCTAGTAATCACCAAATGCCAAAATTAAAATCCGTGGTCATTTTGTGTAGAGTCATGTTTTATGTACAACGTTAAAAATTTATTGGTGTTCACAATTTCGTGATTTCAGCATTCTTGCGATATATTTCACCGAATAACAAAAACTCTTCTAGTTACTGCATGATTACTGTGAGAAAGATATGTTTGGTTATCACGATATACTGTACTTACCCTAATACTTTCATAAATGCCTGAGTATACCTTATTCAATAGTTATATCTGTATAATTTGTCTTTATAAAGTTTAGATTCGTTTCCAATACGATTAAGAATATGATTATTCAAACATTGATTTAGAAAACACGTTATCTATTCCACCTGAAGACATAAAACCAAACATTTAAAACTATAAATAACAAGTACGTTTTAATAGGACCCTCCGATACTCCGAAATAAGTCTCATAAGATTAAATGTCGTGAACGGAAGAACATAGCGCACACAACAAAACACGGAGCTTAATTAATATGAACTGTCATTATCGCACATGTTGGATAATTACAACAATTGACACTACATCTAAACGACTAACTTCACAAGACCGTAGCCTCAAGGGTAAATGTGGCGGACAATGGACTGATAACAACATGTAGTTTACACAACAAAAGCAGTACGTCACAATAATGTGTGTAGGTCCTAAGCACGTCCATTTTGTCAGAAACATTGTCCTAAAGTGAACCAGTTAACAAGCTTGCATTATTTCTTGTACACCTAGTGAGTCTCTCCCTAAAATATCTCACTGGGTCTTTGTCATGTAGTAAATGTATGTCCATTGAATGAACAGTTTCAATAATAAAAAAATTAATAAGTTTCTAGCCTATTAGCACCTGATATAATTTATTAATGTTATACCATCTAAAAGATACACCAGATAAAGATTTAAATTATGTTCGAATTAGTATTGAATCACTGAATAACATCATTTACTTTTTAATCAATAACTTCAGTGTTTTGTAATATCTAATGAAACATACGTGATACGTTGTAAAATTTGCAAGTAGTTTTCAATTAATAACTACTGGGTTTTATAATTCAAATGAAACATACCTGATCAGTTTTAAGGTCCTTCTACAATGAACCTGTTTTTAAAACATTTGCAGTATAACGATGCAAGTTTTTTAAACGTTTGTATTTCATCTTGGTTAAAATTAATTTTAGTTTAGTAAAAATTTTTTTTTCTTCATTTAAGTTATTTTTACATATCAATTGCAACATAATATATCAAATGATGTTTCATTGCAAATCAGAATAACGTATAAGGCATACTCTTCATATTTTACAGAAAAACGTATGATCGAGGTATACAAGCGCTTGACTCCATAGCAAGGATTCCAACAGCATAAAATATTACATCTAGACGTTTCAAATCTAAGCGTCCTTCTTTAGAAATCTTTGCGTGGGACATGTAATTGTAGGATGTGTTCCCTGGTATATTTCCTACTGTACCATGGACAAAATTATAGAAAATAAACTATTTTAAAACCATGGTATAACGGAGTTGTTAGGTTTACTCAAGTATTAAAAAATATTAATTCTGTTTTAATAATTTTTTTAATCATTCTAATACTGTATAATTTTTCTTACAATTGTATGCTAATAATCAGCATAATAATATTTTTCTAAGTGACGTGTATATTGATGCCTCAAAAATAATTAATAATTATCAAAACTATTAAGTTAATTCTCGGACAGTATCCAAAGAATAAGACACAGCCTTTTGAAGTTGTTCAATACAAATTTTATGCCACTTTTTTGTGCTGCAGCTACCTCAGACATTTTTTTCGAGCAACTTTTCGATAGACATTTTGCAGACTCAATATTTCAGTAAATCGTGGCATATGTCACTGGCACGTGCTGTAGGAAATGTTTGTGTACAAGAAACAGGGATTTGTCAACATGTATTTAATATAAATAATAGAACTAAGCAAAATAGGTGAAAATGGTAGCGATATCTACATTAATTGGAATTAATTAACATGCAAATAGTGCTTAATGTGAAGGAAACAGGATTTTTTCGGACATTTGCCATCGTTCAGTGAAACAAGAAATCAGTAACACTACGTTTCGAGATCTGCAATCTGATTTTTTCTTCACGTAAAGAACTAACATAACACATAATTACAAACTAGGTTAAAATAAACAAATCATACCAAAGCATTGTGGCACGCCTAAGTCAGGAATCACAACCACCATGTTATTTGTCAACTTCACTAACTCTAAAATCATGCACTTAATAAAAAACTATTATTAAGTTTTTTTATTAAGTATGAAGAAGAGATCAGATTGCAAATCTCGAAACGTAGTGTTACTGATTTCTTGTTTCACTGAGCGATGGCAAATGTCCGGAAAAATCCTTTTTCCTTCACAATCCTTCATCGTCAAAAAAAACCTTCAAACAAAGTAATGCTTAATGTGTAAAAAACCTCGACGAATAGAATACAACGGAACAAAATTGTGTCATCACCGGTTTATTACAAATGGTTCTACAGCTACAAATATCGCAAGAAAGAATCCTATACTTAGGTTTTTTGCCGTGAGAACCGATATATAACACTTTCCTCTATGTAATGTTCCTTATTACAGCATTCTGACTGCGAGAGAAGAAACTTTGTAGATAATTGCTATGAGATTGTATACTGTGGAAATACACATGCATTTCCTCCCTCTCTCTAATTTAGGTGGTGCATAACATGCTCTACTACGTGTCGATGCTGTCAGAAGTAGGTCAGCTCTACTCAGGCAACGTTGTGTCTCTGAATATAAAGTTTTATTTACAAATATATTATGAATTGAACAGAACATTATAACTCCAAAATTCACAGAGACGTAATACTAGAAGACCATTTATTAAAGAGGCGTTGAGTCACGTTGTTTTACTTACCTTGAGTAAATTTATAGACAAATTTGGAATAAAAACTTTCTTTAATAAAAGTGTTCATTTTCCATTTATTTTTTTAATAGATCAGCTGTACAAGCAAAGACTTAGAACAGAAATGAGCACGTTCATTTCTTGAAAGCAAATGACAACATACATTTATTTCCATACATTACACCTCTAATTGAAAAAAAAATTATTAAAGAAAAAACTAAAGAAAATATTTTTCAAAATTCATGAATATTAAAAAAAACTTTAATGTTCATAAAACACCCAAATTGTAATGTGTAACATGTATATCCAAATATTTCCCAGGCTTATTTATATAATCAATAATATTCCAAAAACGACATACTGCATTCTTGAATATATTCACCAATAAAAAGAATTTCAAAACCACCCAAGCTAGTGTTTAGTAGAAATACTAAACTGAAAAATCTTCTGATACTTTCCAAATTGTCATCCATTGAATTCAGAAAAGAACAACAATTTTACGAGTCAACCGCGTAAAGACAAATAATGTAACACTTGCAAAATTATAAAATCGTCCAATTCTTTTCTAGTAGTAAAACACTGAAAACGTATCCCATCAGAGGAGAAATTAATTTTAAAACTAAAAAGTTAATTTATCAATTAAGGTGTAACAATTCTTTGTGAAATTGATTATGTTGCATTTAAAAAGCCCCATTGCATATAACAATGAATAATCGATGTTGGTCTTCTGAAAACATGGTGAAATATTGGTTTTCACAACATGTATTTCAAGTATATATGTGAATGAAATTATGAATAAAATTTTGATTAATGCTGTTTACTGAAAAGTGGGGAAATTACCCCAAAGATGGGAAAAAATCTAATTTAGTACATTTTGAACCGCAAATTAGTTAATATTAAAATATACAATACGCTTTGGTCTTAATACAAGGATATTTTATAAATTGTATTCGTTGTGTAATAAAGTTTTTCTAAATTGCGTTTTTAATCTACTTTATAAATCTTTCACTGTTTATGATAAGTATTTTTCTTAGCTGATAATGTTAAGAAGGTTTGTTTTGCTTGAGTGTTAAACCACTTATAATAAAATACATGGACGTGTAAAATAGCTATGAACATACACGTTTAAATGAATGTCTTGATCGATGAGACAAGGTGTACTCTAAAATCGGCATTGGAAGTATAATTTACATGAACAAAAAGTGCTCTATACGGCCAAAAACTTACAAAAGTGTGTGAAGCAGCTGGAAACGTCTACTAAAATATATACTTCGAATTACGCACATAAGTATCTATGTAGACCACTAATAAAATAACAAGTGTTTACTGACAGTAGCTCATTATCTATAAAAAATTACAACCTTACAGCTCTTAATAACAATAATTTTATGACAAAATTGCTGCAAGCGCTGCGTACAAACTGCTTATGGCTTATTTTATTGGCCGTTACACGTGCTGCTTAGTTTTACATGACTGAATAACACAAATATTTGTGATACTCTATTTAGACTAAAATAGTAAACTGACAGTCGTGATTTCTGTTAAACAGTATGTTAAAACCAAAGAAGTATTATTTAAAATCCAATATGACTGAGGTAATCAACAATAGTGTATGTCAAAGACTTCTAACACAATCCTCTTATTTTACAACATGCAAAGGTTTAGTCATAAATTGGCATTGTATTACAACCAATGGAATTTCATGGCATTTCTTTTATTACATCAACGGTTCATTGGTTGACTGAGTGGTTATTCATTCTGAGTTAAAATTGTGTACTGAATCAAATATCTCTATAATTGTTGACACTTTTTGGCAATTAAAATTGATTTTTTGGAAATAAAATTTATTATCAACCACCGCTGTCATTTTTTGTTTGGTTTCTTTTATTGTTATGAAATGGTTTCTTTAACTTTTGTGGTCTTAATTAAATAAAAAAGATACATTTGTTTTATATATGTTTATTTGTTTGCTTTTAGCTTTATTTATATAACGTACATTTACTGTTTGAAGTTACACTATTTTTCTTGTAATAGTAGAAAGTTTCATGGAACTGTAACAAACAGTTTTACTACTTAAAGTGGTATGTGTAGTTTTCCTTATTAATTAATAACAAAAATAGTTTAATTAAATCAACCAATCAATCATCTTTATCTTTTTACTTACTGGCAATTGGTAGGCAAAACTTACTGCACTTACTACTACAAGGATGATTTTGAACTTTTAGAATCGATATGGTATTCAGGATACCTACATGTGGGACCGGCCACTTCTGAGATACTATGTCATGTCGACAATGAGGATGGATTATGGAAATATCTCTGTATCGTTACACACTGTTTTTCGATGTTTCACCATCTTCCATTCAAAGTGAAAGGGCCGATTTACTTCCTAGTGCCAAGACATGAAAACCCCTTTAACCCTAATACTAAGTGACACCCGTCTGTAACAACAGTTTGCCCCATTACCTCGACGTTCGCGGTTAGTAAAGTGCTCCTGAACGTCTATTTGGTTGCCTAAATGTTAGTGATACGTAGGTTTTTTTTTTGTGTACCCAGTTTTACTGAGACATAACATGTCTGGAATATTACTGAAGTTAGTTTTCATTGTTAAATCTTTCGTTATAGAATTGAATTAAAATATTTTTACGATTATATTCACAACCAAAAAGTTTAAAGCATAGCCTACATTGTTTATTGCTTACCTTAATGTTTAAAATTATAAAACTGCTTGATTGGCATCAAATTTATTTTTGAGTTTAGGCCATTCAGTTACTACTAGGTTTAGAGTACCACTATCAGGACACTGTAGATAAAAAGCATTTATATTATAACTCTGATTTTTTACAACATTAAATAATATTTCTGTCTATGAAAAATATGTTCCCATAATTTAAAGGCAAATTAAAAAAAAGTCTTATACTTTTTACAGTAGAAATGTATTGCAGTAACGCGTATGTGGTCGGATGACACTAACTGCTTCGTTAGTCTGGTTAACCCGTGGAAAAAATAATCCCTACAAACTCAAAATGTACTGTACTGAATGTTTTAATATTTACCGATACAAATAGGAATTCCGGTTACACAATCAAGAGCATTTGAACATTATAATTTGTATATTTCATTAAAAATACCAGTTTATAAAACAAATAAATTTGAGTATTTTCTTATATTTGTAATTACTATTAGCCTACTTCACAGATGGAAATTAAAATATGTTAACCAATTATCACAAAAAACATGACTAAATCTAGAAACTTTTTTACATAGTAACACAGGCCTGCAAGTTGCAATGAGCTTTCCCTATTATGCGTAACAGACCCTTTTTGATTTTAATTAATCATTGGTTATCGAGACAACTACTAATCAATTTACCAATTTAAATAGTTTTAAGAATTAATTGTGTTTCTTTAATTAATGATCCATTAATTTAATAAAGTTTTTACGTTGATACCCCGATTATTCAATTATAAAAAAAAAAAACACCGCAACATGTATTACAGGCATGTCATTACACTGTACGCCAAAGCTAATGCTTATTATTTTTCCAGATAATCGAAACTCTCATGTTCTTAGTCGTGTCCAGCTATATTATTAGGGTTGTAGCAATGTTATATTTTGCTTTGCTATGAACCTAATTATTTATTTTGCTGTTGTAATGAGTATCATGCGTATTAATTACGATATCTATATATAATTTCCTTCCCTTTCGTTAAGAGTGCAAAAGCTATTCTGTTACAATCACTGAATATTTTTTTACACAGAAAAAACTTCGCAATCTCGTTGTTAGAGTAACTCACGCGTTAGTATTATGTATGTCGTTTTTCCAATAAAAGTATGATAATATCACAGAATGTCATATAACTCGATTTTGACTATAAACTACAACACTCTTAATGGATCTTTTAATTTGTGTAACTTTGTGGGTTAATATAGCAGGTCGCATTTTTTTTTAAACATATGAACAAATGTACCAAAGCTTAGAAAGAAAGAATTTCATTAGAGGTAGCCAATAACAGGAATCAGGATTTCATATGTGAAAACTGTATCACCTTCCACTTCCTTTCCAACTGCTATTGCACTTGTATCTCAATAGTACGTTATTGATTCAATAATTAATATAGATCAACTAAATAGTAGCCTACAGGTACAGAGGAAATTACCCTAATTAAGCAGAATAGGGCCATCATAGATAAGGACAAATCATTACCCTTTCTTTACATTATAACACTGATTTTTTACAAAATTAAATAATATTTCTGGCTATGAAAAATATCTATCTATTGTACAAACTGGCAGATGGACAGACAGACATACATACGAATAAACTGCAATTTTACCTCTTGACACTGAAAAAAGTTCTTCTTTGGACCAAAAGGAAGATATATACTAGGCTTTAACTATATAGGAACTTTCTACCAAGAATTATTCTTTCAGGCCTTTTATAATGAAGAACGTGGAGGCAGATAGAATGTGATATTTGATCAAGACAACTTTGATGTGTATGATTTAATGTCAGGTTGAGGTATAGACGTAGGTACATTATCGTTTCAACAAATCTGGGCCCCAAGATGCCTGTGTAAAGGACTGATATTCCCCGTGTTATGACAGAAATTTGTGTGACGGTAATTATAAAAAAATACTATAATAAGTTTAGCAGTGGCTTTATACTTTAACATGTTCGTATACTTTTATAAACATAATAAACGTAATCCCTTTATTATATAAGAGTTATAGATATATTAATTACAAAACTGTAACTAGTTTGATTCTAAATTTATTACTAGAGTAAAACAATATAATGGAGTAAAATATTTATTAATTTATCTCATAAAAATGTATAAATAACACACATATTTAAGAATTACTAAACTGCATTTTTTTAGCTAAAATGTACTAGTTAATACAGCTCGTTATATATTACTGAGTGAAGAGTAACAATGAAAGATATTATATGGCATTCAATGAAAAGCGCTTGTGATGTGCATCACACTGATGTCAGAGTAGCGATTATATAGGTCCAGACATAACGACGTTTACTAGACGTTTTACAGTCCGTTGAGAAGAAGATCCTTATGCCTCAACAAGAAATGTTTCTAAAACATTACTTTGTAAAGCGTTTTACATGACAGTGGTTGTAAAACGTACAAAATTCGTTTAGTTCATAACTAAATGAGGATAATTTCTATCGTTGAGTAAAATGTTCTTAAATAATTATTATAGTAATACAATTAGAAAACAACATTGCTTTATTAGATAAACTAACCTTCGTGTTAAATGGTAACGTTAACAGACACAAAGCTCTTTATTGAGCTGATGTCAACCCTCATCGGATGAGAGAGAAACATACACCGCACTTTGAAAAATTAAAGGTTTGGTCTGGCATTGTGAGGGATCAATTTGTTGGGCCCGTTTCTTATTGATGGAAACCTTAATGCCTAGATATACCCGGAAATGTTACAAAAAAACAGGTTTATCCTGCTAACCAAATAGCAACCAACAACTTTAATGAAGTTTAGTTCCAGCAGGATGGAGCACCTAAACACTATGTCCTGCATGCCCGCGAGTGTTTAAAACAATATTTCTTCAAATCGCTGGATAGGCAGAAGGGAAAATATCGAGTGGCCACCAAGATCGCCAGATGTATCTAGTTGACTACTTTGTGTTGGTTCACATTAAAAACAACGTCTATAAAACGAAATCCCAATGCATTAATGACCTTAGATACAACGTGCCGTTTAAAATTTCTACAACAGGCTTGGACATGTTCAAACTATCCTGGGACAGTAGTTTGAAATCTGATATATAACTGGTACTGGTAAGTAGGTTTATAATTACCTAAAGTTATTGTAACTACTGGTGCTGCTGAACGATTATCTAAGGATCACCTCATCATTGATTTATTACATGTTTAAATCTTACCGGAATGTCATGCATTCGCAACACTCACAGTCTACTACACATTACTGCCCATATAAAGGCTTATTGCTTGTACCGAACTGCTCTCCATGGCTCTACTCCTGTCTCAGTTATATCAGCATTCGTTACAATACACCGAGTCGATTATCTATGGTGGTAATACGACTGTAAGCTTCATTACACTTCATTACAACATGAAGAAATAGAGTTTTATTATTCTGATGATTAGAATACATTACGGAATCGATTGTCCAAAGAAATATCCCTTTTACATGGGACAACAACACAAATAGAGTTCAAGTTAGAGAAATAATTAAGTTGTACTAAAAATAATGAGTAATTGAATAATTTTCTGACTATGTTATTAAATGTCTGACTCATTTTGGCATGCAATGAAACTACCTGTAGAGATCCGGGGTTTTCTACGGGGGTAGTCAAAATATTCTAAATATAATATAATTGTTGTTTAATGCTTTTAATGTAGACCAATAAGGTGCATATTTGAGTGAAGTCTGAGATATTTTAGGGATATGTAGGAAAATAAGTTTCTGCACACAGTTGGCCAGCCTGAGCGAGGGACTCGTGAACTCCCAGCTAAAAACCTCCTATATACTTCTGGATACTAACCCGGAAACCGTTGGATACATTACTTCAGGTTATTTCTGATTTTAACTTAAGGCCTCAGGACTTACGAAGTGCGATGTTTAGATTTTATAGTTGTGCACCAGGTGACAAAGAACATACATTATCCTAATACTGGATGGCTTCTGGGCATGAATTAGATACCAGAAGTGCTCTTTTGTATGCCAGTTGTAGATGATTTCAAAGCAACGCAACACATCAGTTCAGACAATTACCTCTAGAATTCTACAAATTCAATTCTATTGACTGAATGCTTTGCTTTTGGTAGTATACACGTTGCCAATTCAATTAGATATAAAAGAATAGTATTGAATAAATAGCATCAGATGAAGTATTAAACATATAAATATTCGTTTTGTAGTTTATCATCACATTCACATTCTGTGCATTTTCTTATGTGTGTTTGTGTTGCAGAATTATGTTGAGCGCTGAGGGCCGTCTAGATGTATTGTTCCATCTCTGATTAACTATTGCACATAGTATCACTGGTTAGGAACCATTTCTTCCACTCTACTGATTCCGCTCGGAATTGAAAATTAGCCAAAAGACACAATACTGATCTTTTACTAGTACTCAGTGTTTCGATCTATGTGGATCTCTTCATGTAGCTCTCAATTCAAGATTTCAGTGAGCAAACCTTCAAAACGGTTTTCAGATTTCACAAAGCCTGGGGATAGCGTGAAGGAATACGAAAATGTAACCCTGAATAAGATATAGCTATCGGTAGTTCTTAAAAGAATTAAATTTAGTTCCAAAAATTTGATTTGATTATTTTACGTAACAAAAATATTCAGTAACTAACACTTTATATAAGTAACATCTTATAACGGTTAAAATATTTCAATACGTGCGGTTTCAGTAACACATTACTGTATGGCAAAGCTAGATGCTGAAAGCCAAAATATTCACCAATATTTCTATAAATATATATACTGTACATACATAAGATGATGTTTGTATATATGACATTGATCGATAAATTACATGAAAGTTTGCATGAATATGTATTTTTCTACGGAGAAGGTTTGTACGATATGCCCATTGAAGCATAATGTTCCCAGACGGCGCTGTATAAGGTAAAAGTATTCAAAGCGCTATGTAGCAAACTTACTACCGCGCACCATTTTTATCACGCCTTACTGGTAAATTTAAAGTTTATACACCTACTTTAGAAAGTAATGAATTGCGTTAAACATATATTACAAAATCAATTATTGTACATTATTATGTCTGTTTTACTGTATGCGTGTATGTCAAATAAATCCTTGTGCGGGATAAAAAGAACTTAAACTTTATATTGATGTATATTTAAATTCGGTTATTTGTTTTACAATCGAATGAATACTTGAGAAAGTTAGGCATTGCTTGTATAGTAGATTCAATTATACAGCAGTGCTAAAAGTAAATATTTGATCACTGAACATTATATTCAAATTAAAAATAAACAGTTGGACGCTAAACGATGCAGTATATATGCATTTAACCACTACTTTACCACTTGACCAAGCGTTGACCAACATTAGGTAGACATTTACATAGCTAGTAGTTGTAACCCAATAGCTTACATGATGCACGTACATTTATACTACATCACGTTCATTCTTCCCGATTAAAGTAAGGTTTTTTTGAGTTTTTATCTTTTGATGTGTTGAAAAATCTGTTTTTCAACATAGATTGGCTATGGTGAAGTTATAACCATAATCGTATTACACTATCCCATTAATCTTCCTCTTAGTTTTCCGTCTACAATCTGGACTCCATCTCCTCTGAAAAGATCCATAAACCGTAGATGTAGAAGCTGAAAATAAATCCTTTCAATAGTTTTGAAATCAGAGACCAAAAGACTTCAAAATTGTATTTTCATAGAATACTATGATATGAGAATAGGTGTTTTAGACGTAAAAACTAAAAAAAAAAAAAACATTTTTAACTTCTTATTCGTCGTTTTTTAATATATTCTGAAGAACTTGACTCTAGATTAGAGGAGTAGTTTGTGACAGCGTCATATTCCTGACGATAAAATAAGAGGAGGGTGAACTGGGGTTAAACCCAACATTCACAATGCATCAAACCTTCCTAGCATCACTACGTTTTGTACAGAAAACTCAGTAGCTTCTCCTTGCTTGGAGATATTGACAAGACTACCGTGGCACACTCAATTCTGTTATCAGTAAGTATACCTCTCATCTTGATTACAATATATATTTTTAGTATAGTTGTCTCGTATATCTATGCAATTCAGAGTTCATTATGAGCGTCTTTGTTGACTTTTTTATATTTATTGAGATGAACACGACTCTATGAGTGAATTCTGTAATAATTTAATAAAGAAGAAACAACTAGTAAAGTATTTCTTGTGTAGTAAAGTGAAAGTTTTAGACTTAAGCCAGGGAAGTTTTTTTAAAGTAAAGATAGTTTAGTTACTTTAAATAATTATTGATCTTTCTATACTATATAACACAAAGTGAGCTTTCCTGAATATGTTCTACAACATTTCATCATAGCTTGATTCATTACATGGATCTAGATGCTTTGAGTTCTATTAAAAGAAGTACTGGAACATTATTAGGACCAAAAACACGACTTTATTGCTAGTTTTACGTTGGTGCTTTAGAGATATATTTATCAAGTTATCAAAATGTATATAGTAGACATAAAGTCGCATGTTTTAACACAATAACACTTTACCATATTCATATATTAGGAACGATTACATAGGCTTGCTTTTTAAATACCCTGTTTCATGGTTTTACATTTACTAAATAATGTTTTTAAACTAAATATATTTAAGTTTATTGGACATTTTCTCAAAATAAAATAATAAACATTTGGACTACGTTTGGAATCAGAAGTTTAGATATATAAACTATAAAGACACTTATTATATAGTATATTCTAATTCAAATTATTTTATCGGGTAAATCCGAATATCACATTACTAAAAAGCACAAACGTTATTGTATAAAGTTTCGATTTAATATTATAAATTTAATCTATAATATTTAGCAAATAGTAATCATCTTTAACGATTTGGCGTATATCTATCTATCAGTTTCTATTTATAACATTTTATAAACAAGAACAGTAAAACCCAAAGGCAAGTACTGTAAAATTAAATAAATAATAATTACAACTTATAACTCTCACTTTCAACATAAATAATTTATATTTAACATTCTCATTCCACTGCGTTGTGTTTAGCAACCTGTAGTTCATTCATTATTAATTACGCGATGTACTACGAGTGGAATAAAACTTTCAATGCAAAAAAGATTATGCAAACTAAATATTAATTTCTATTGAATTTATCTATATCATCCTAACAGTCATATGGGGTCATTATATATACGATTTTTCATTTGCTTTTAGACAAATAGATTAATATCATGCCAATTATGGCAAGGATAATTAATTTTAAAAAGGTAAAAATTCGTTAAATCATGCTAACGAATTTGTATTTTTCCATTACGACCAAAGATAAATAGATTGCAACAACAATTTAACATAAACTTAGTGTGATATCAGAGCAACCATTTTAACCTTGAAACATTGTACCGTTTTAAATACTAAACTACCTGTCTACTTCCGCAAAACATCTTTAAGAAAAGTAAGTCCCATGGTTTTGTTACAATTAGTTAAAATTTATATTTATCTACAAAATCATTAAAACGGGCGGCAGTGTAAGAAAGTTGTCAAACTGAGGAGGCAGCAGTGAAAGTGGTAAAAGTTGACCAATTGCTATCTTGAGAGTCTTCAATCCCACAATTTGCAAGAGAAAAAGGGGTGTCAGGCACAGTTAACCTCTAGACCACTGTGAGGAAACTGCAAACTCTCCAAATAGCTGATTTTGAACATATGATTTTGGAAATGTGCAAAACCGCTGTGTAACTGTGTGAAACCGTAACGTGTACTTCTTCATGTCCCCGTGACAAACATTTTGCAGTCTACAATCAACCTGGCTGCCCGGCTACACCTCATCCCCTTCTGCCACCACCAGTAGTATAATGATATATAATAAAATAGGTTCATCAGTATATATTTTATGACTACAAGGTCAGAAGCTATTTAAGAATAATACTAAATTTATTGGTTTAAGAGCCTAATTGTGGCTTATGAGTTACGAGTTGGTAATAATCAGGTATTCCTAGGCTGGAGAGCGTTCCATATGAACCGTGAATTGTTTAATTCTGCTACTATATTAGCCCGTATTTGATGCAATGCATTTTAATTTACTGCTTATGTTTAATGTATAACTTAGTTTTTGTTTACACCCCTGCTTTCTTCGTTACTCTGAAAATCATTATATACAGATTACGTCATATCACAGTTAATAATTCAGTAACTGTTATGTTTGAAAAGTAATGAGATTTTTTAAAGCTAATGCTAATACTTTTTGTGTTTTATAAATATTTACAAACTATATTAACTGTTGTTATTCTTAAAATACTGTCATAAAATACTATACATTTACATTTGGGAAAATCTAGATATATAGCACAAATTTAACAAAAAATAACATATTAATTTAAAAATATTAATGAGACATTTAGATGGCAAAGGCACGGTTACGTTCTATAGTTCTATGATATGGCATATCTTTTGGCGAGGTGTGGTAAGAAGAAGTCAATTCAATGTTTTGCAGCACAGGTAGATATTAGGAAAATTGTCAAAATAATATTAAATTTCGGCGTTTTGCATTTTTGTATTAACTGTTTAAAATTTAAAGATAAATGCTTGGCCTTGTAAACCTGACGAGAAAAGAATCCAGTAGTACGCAAGCAAATGTATGCGTTTTTCCTTTTATGCAATTCGTCGAATGTTTAAACGTTACACTGTTACTATTTAAACAATAGTGTTGTGAAATATTTTACTTCCAATCATCTACAATCGCAATCTTCATTGCTTTCGTTTCATATAAAGTCATATTTTCCGGGAGCGTAAAAATTACCCTTAGAATGGGTTTAATAAGGAAAACAGATCAAATGACAAACTTAGAATTAAATGAAATAAATCAGTGTTATAGAAATTATATATATGTACGGTATGTAATTCTTTGTTATTAAGTATTTTTTGTAATATATTATTAAAGTATTAGAACAAGATATTATTTACCAAGTTGCTATTAATGGTATATTTTTATCACAATCATTACAATGCAGACGTATATATATCATATAGATATTTTTATTATAAAATATTGTATAACCTAAAAAGTGTGCCATATGACAAAATATCAACATAACAAATTTCAACAAATATATACATTTATCTGCCTGCATTCCCTGTCGTCGTATAGCAGCTATAAGTTGATTAAAACAATCTGTTTCCTCAAAACAATGAAATCCTATTTAGATAACATTTTCGTGTGGACAACGTGTTCTTTTCTTATTGTAATTATATATTATTAAAGGGATAATTTAAAATTTAGTAATTTAGTATTAAAAATACTTATTAAATCATCAAATGCATATTTTCATATAAATTTTAAATTGCTAACCGCTTTTAATAAATAATTCGATTATATAAACTCGTACGTCAGTTTAAGAAGTGTTGTAGTAAAATCTGAGGAATATTTTAAAAGGATGTGTCTTAACGTAATAAAGAAATATATAGTCAAATGAAACCATTCCATGGAATACCACGCATAATAAAATATAATATTTCATTATAATTTTTTAGATCATTACAAATATTTTGCTGAAGCATACATACTTTAAAAAATAAGACACTTTTACTTTCAATCTGAATTTGTTTTAAGGAAGTTCCTAGTGTTTACCTAAAAAAGTAGTGTTTTATAAAAGTAGTTTTGATTTTTTATCTTCAAGTTCAATGAAAACACTTTTGCGTCTTATCGAATTTTAGCTCCTCAACTTCTTATTAATTTATACATTGTACTTGGAATCAGTAAAAGGTGACTGATGATAAAATGTGACTTTTATACAAATTGAAGTAGCCGTAGTAATACTGCCTATGTTCTACAACTTTTAATCTTTGTCAACTTTTATAGAACAAGAATGTATTTAAACAAATAAATAAGTTTAAAATTTATTACACACAATGGCCTAAAAAGTACTATTGTCTTTACTTAAATGTAATACATAATATACACATGTATACGTAGTGAAATATGATTTCAATATGGACTCATATTTAGCCTGTAGAATGCTGAATAATTATAGAGAAAACCGCAAATTTTTAGTTAATTATACTCAGGCTTTAATGAGTATCTTGTCACTATGATCCATAGCTGGAACTGTTACACAACTGTTACATAACTACGACAACGTTAAAGTAAAAAGTTCCACTGGAACTCTCGGTCCCCGTTCCAACATTGAGGACGGTTGGTCCTTGCAGCTGTAAACACGGATCACTAGAAAATATTGTAGACTGGTACTGGGGCCGGGACGGTAATTATAACTATGATATATTAGCGGCGCTACACATTGCCGTAGGCTGTCTTTCTAGTCGCGTGACCATTTGATACAGCCAATGAGCGATTTCGGCTAACTGACTCGTTGCAATACGCATTATCCACTTAGCCATTTTTCATCGGATATATCTGTACTGTTGGGAGATATAACATGTACTGTTGCTGCTTCTCCCACTAGTACATGTTACAAATCTGTCCCTACAAAGTGGAGAGTTTCCCAAGAAAATGAAATTCGCCAAAGTCATTCCACTGCATAAGAACGGAAGCAAACACAGTGTTGAAAATTATAGGCCGATATCGCTCATTTCAACATTTTCAAAGATTATAGAAAAAATTGTCCTGATAAGAATCTTTGAGCACCTTAACAACAACAATATCTTGACAACGAGTCAACATGGCTTCCTTCACAAGAAATCAACTCAGACAGCTCTTGTTGACATGGTAGAACACATAGTGGATAGCATGGAGGAAGGCAAAAAATGTCATTGGTATGTTTATGGACTTGAGTAAGGCCTTTGATTGTCTCGGCCATGACCTAATACTTGATAAACTGAGATTTCTTATATTTCGGGATGATCCAATGAAGTGGTTTAAGAGTTACCTCAGTGATCGTGAGCAGCTTGTGGAGATCAGACAGATGGAGACTAAGACTAGGTCTAGCCTCCTACCAGTAAAAAGAGGTGTTCCACAAGGGTCGGTCCTTGGCCCGATTCTTTTCATTTTATATACGAATGACCTGCCTCAGTACGTTGAGCCTTTAAGCCACACAGTTATGTATGCTGACGATTCGGTTTTGTTAACAGCACACAAATCTTTAGAAACCCTTGAAGTAAATTCTTTTATAGCTGTAAACCTTGCCATTGAATACTGCCAGAGCAATGACTTAGTCTTCAATGAATCAAAGACTACCCAAATCATCTTTGGAAGCAAGAAACAAGAAGTCTCAGCTTTGCCTGACTTCCAGGCGGTAAGAGCGACAAAACGTCTTGGAGTAATCATTGATGACTCGCTGAACTGGCAGGACCACATAGATTCTCTCTGCAAGAAACTCAGCAGTGCCCTATTCGCCCTCAGAAGAACGCAAGCAGTTAGCACGCCTGAAGCAGTTTTAACTGCCTACCATGCCCTTTTTGAGAGCAATATGAGGTATGGTATAATGGCGTGGGGTGTGTCTTCCCAACACAACTTAGAACGTGTGCTAGTTCTTCAGAAGAAAGCAGTGAGGCTGTTATCTGGGCTGGGATAGAAAGACAGCTGCAGAGGACATTTCAAGGAGCTGAAGTTGATGACAGTTGTGGGTTTCTACATCTACGAAGTCATCGTCCTGGCGACCTCAAATCAGCAGACTCGACATCAAGACCTGCATGGGTATAATACCAGAAATGCCCAAAACTTTAGCCTTCCTGCTCATCATCGGACACTTTTTGGAAAAAAAAAACCATCATATGCAGGGGAAAAATTCTACAACATCCTGCCTCAAGTCATCAAGAGTGAGAACCCCAGAACGCTAAAGCTTCATCTCACCAGGTGGCTTCTTGAAAACCCTTTCTACAGTGTGAATGAGTTTTTGAACTGGCAACACTTTCATCACTAATCATGGTGATTAGTGATGCAAGTGACCGAAATTGATTTGTGAAGCAAGAAAATTGTTGTAATTAATTGTATTAATTTGTAACGCCATTTCAGGTCTTTGTGATTTTGAAATAAAGCTCACTCTCTCTCTCTCTCTCTCTCTCTCTCTCTCTCTGATTTGCTTCAAAGTAGTGAAATTTAAATATTTGAAATTCATTTAGTTGCTTTGGGTTGTTGAATAGTTACATTTTTTTATGAAACATAGTATATGAAATATATATAAACAAACTGTTTTAGTAATATTAAAACTTATATATATATATATATATATATATATATATATATATATAATAATTATTAACATTTAACGAGAAAAATTCAAACAATGTGTTTAAAAGAAGAGATTACTTAAATTTGCGGTTAAATATAAATTATGAAATCACTCTTGCAGCAATAGTATGATTGGAGGAATTGTAAAATTGCGGTTATAAAAATAATGAATTACAATCCATGGCTATATCGAACCTACATGGATTTTACATACCTCTAATAAAAAAAAAAAAAAAAAAAAAAAAAAAAAAAAAAAAAAAAAACTGAAATATCTAGAACCAAATGTGGTTTAGTAAGGTGCGAAGCGGAAAATATAAATTTTTCCATTTATTACAATTTAGGTACTTAATTTGTAACTATGCATTGAATAACAATATTTACAAATAAAATATAAATTATACGTTTTTACCCCTAAAATGTTTATAAGATATTTAAAATCGTATTAACTTTCAACCAGTACAAAGTATGTATAATCTACACCTTGTTTTCCATACAAAAAACGTAATAAATAATCGCTAAAAATTCTACAATCACAGTTTATCACGTTAATATTTCTTTAATAAGTCAACCATAAAATTTATACTCTTATTCAACATTGCATTGAGAAACTTATCTCGCATTCAACAGATTATTACTAAATATTAAAACAGTCCACACATTACCACTGCAATAAAAGCTTCAGTTAAAAAGAAATCCACGATGTTATAAAAAGTTTTGACGATGTAATTTTACATGTACATCGAAAGAGCTCTCTTCTTTTGACAAGAGGATGTAGAGCATTAACTCGTTCCACACTTGGTGCCATTATACGCCACTTCATGTCCATTATGCAAATATTTTCCATGTTCCTTGTTGCGGAAATGTTCCCTGTTATACGCTTCTATTACAAACTTCAATGTTTATAATTTACATTTTTATATCAGAAATAAATACATAATTTATTCATTGACCATGATAGTCGAGAACTGCTTAAACTATTTGAAATTGGCTACCTTATAACTTTATTATTTTATAAACTGCATATTTTTACATTTAAAGCTCATTAAAAACTGTGTTATACCCTTTTTCATAAATGACACATAAATTAATAGAAAGGATAGTGCGATGTAAAATATGATTTTATACCGAAACTTTAGTTTGGTATTTTTGACCCTTTCAATAACCCCTCATTTCA
Organism: Homalodisca vitripennis; assembly: GCF_021130785.1. Classification (NCBI taxonomy): domain Eukaryota; kingdom Metazoa; phylum Arthropoda; class Insecta; order Hemiptera; family Cicadellidae; genus Homalodisca; species Homalodisca vitripennis. The sequence goes on along the minus strand of NC_060210.1, from coordinate 111,970,282 downwards.
GACCTCTCCAAAGTTGCGTGCCTAACAATCGATCCTTTATTAGGAGAAATTCCATTCTAGAAAATCCAATATGTGTGCTTGTACAATTAAACTCGGCTCTCGGCTCCCAAACTAGTAGGTACGGATACTATAACGTTGGTCATCGTCACGTCACACATGATGCACACCACTAGACTCGCTGTCCCTCGCAACGAATATTGTCGTATTGCCTCTTATTGTCGTACATGTGGGGGAATGGAAGGATGAGAACATGCCTCTACCTTATTTTATTCCTTAGGACTTCACAATCATTGTTCGTGGCCGCATTTACTTAGTAAATACAACTCAGGTTTCCTAGTCAATTGTTTTTAAGTTAAGGTTTCTCTACCTGACATCACAGAAGGTTGACTCAGATTATTGTGTTAACTGATATGATGGAAATCTAAATTAAAGTTTTTTAGAAACTTTAAAACAAAAGTTTGTTATATTAGATTCATCAAATCTCATACGATTCATTATGGCTCCCAACGTGGAGCTATCTAAAACTTGTTTTGCATTCATTTATGTTCTTTACATGTTTATGATTTTCTTTTATATCACCTCAGAACAAATCTTTAAAACATAAAGCTATGAGCATAAGTGACCTTTTGAATTTGAAATTTTCCAAGACTGGCTTAGTTGAACAATAATCAAGATTTTATGCTAACATACACATGCAATAATCGCAATTTATTATAAATGGGAATGAAGGAAGATTAAAATGCCACAGTAAGACTAGGAAAATATTACTCTCGTTAAGGGATTATTATTATAAGGAAGGTATTTAGTTATATCTCACTTTTTACGTTTGCTGTAATATTCTAGGAAATTATTCGTGAATAAGCTCTATTTAATAATTTTAAGTGATGTGGTGTGCACACTTACTATATAATGTTCGTTTGACTTATCAATTTCTTTTTGTTCTCAGCCTGAAAATCTTAATATTACAGGAAGATATTTTGCTACATTTTAAGCCTGTTTGTGAGTCTATTTTCAGGCATCATGTGGACAGACAGACACAAGTAACATTTGCCTGTCTCCTTACAGATGGGCTTTGCTAACGCTACAAATTGTATAACAGTATTTAAATAATTTTCGTTATGCATTTTTTGAATTCTGTGCCGTCTGTAGTAATGTTTAATAATACTGTTCCAATTGGTATTAAAGTATATTGGATTTTGTAAAAAATTTAGTATATTAATATAGCAATAACATTTTATTAAAGCCTTTCAAATTAACTAGGTTTACTGGCGTTGTGCATATATACAAAGTTTCAGAACGAGCCCGGCCTACTATCATTATAACTAATATCAACAACAATACCAGTAAATACATTTGTAACTGTACAGGCATATCAATGTACGCTTCAGTAATGTTTGTGTGATGTGAGGATAGATCTATGTGAACTTTTACATTTATAATTGTGTTAATAGTATAATGTCTACTCCAATACAATGGTTTGTATAAACGTTCTTGTAACGGTTGCTTTACGCCGTTTTGTTTAACAATAAATGACTTTATTAACTGTGAAAAACAAAATGACTGTTTTTAATATTTCATTCAGAGACTTTAAAAAGAAAAACGTAAATATAATAATTACATTAGGTAACGTCTTCCTTTGATAAAAAACAACACGCAGAAAGTAGATTATTCCACTTGAAGCAAACAAAATTACACTCAAGTCTTTTCAAGCTGTATCTATTTCTATTTCTTCCTTCATCTTCGCAGCAATAATAAATTAATAAGGGCTATTTTTGAAAGATGCTTTTTGTTAACTTAATTTGACGGGAAAGGTTTTTTTTAAACCTTAGACTTAAACGATTACTACCAGCGTCTTCACACGAAATTATGTAGGTTTTACACCTGTATGAGCACTTCTGGTTGTAGTAAATTATATTTCAGAAGCCAGTATTAAGTCTACCTTCTTATTACGATAACAAAAATTAAATTTTGTATATTTATGGTTTTGTAATTTACTTAGATATTAGAATTGTTTTGTTTTCTGGCTGATATTGTCTCTTTCCTGATGAAGAAAAATGTACACATAATATATACACACATAATATACACAGCTCTGAGAAAAGTACTTTTGCCAAAAGACAGCAAATTTAGGTTTCATTACAGTCTTTGAATATAAAGTAAAAGTTATTAGAGTGCATTGTCTGTTATACCTGCTTATTTTAGCAGTTATCCGCACCTTTGCAAGCAGTTTTGTAAGTGTTGCACGTGTATAAGCACTGCATGTTCTAGTGTATTATATTGCCGACCTATGTGTGTTTGCCTTTTTGCTACGATCATCAAAATACGTAAAATATTCTATATTTGTATTCATTATGATTTAATTTTTACTTGGTATATTTTGTTCAATATTTCACTTTGCGCATCTTTTTAGGTCTATTCGCCCATCTATGCAATATAGCAAATTCTCTACTTGGATTTCTGTGTAGGACGTCAAAATACTTTCACTCTCCTGCTACGCTGGTCATGCTTTTCAAGACAATATTTAAACGAATCCTAAAGTACTCATTAGTTTTCTGGTGTCCTTATCAATCAGGGTAAATTTAGTTTCTAGAGCTTTTGCAAACAAGACTTATTAGGTTTGTAGGAATATGTCTGGGTCACCAACATTTTGAAGTGCCGGTGGTTTCTCTTTGAACCACCCACGAACTTCCACATCTGTTAACAAGAAGGAAGGCGGCCGATCTGATGTTCCTGCACAAGGTGGTAAACGACGTCACAGTCGATTCTGAACTCCTGTCTTCTTTATAGTTTCAAACCCTCTTGCTTACTCCTTCTCAAAACATCTTTTGCAGTGTTTTGTTATAATGCTACGGCCAAAACAGCACGATTCCCGTCTTAACAGTGGTAGAGAAATGAAGTGTCTAGAGAAGTGAACTTCTTTTGTCCTCCACACATTTTTTCGAACGGAAATCCTCAACCGTTTTTTGTAGTTAGTTTCTTGGATTTGGCTTGTTATAATAAAATTCTTTGTTTCTTGATCAAGAATGTATATATCTCAAACTCAAACTCAACTGTAGCACTGTAAATATATTAGACTAGAAGTGAACTGAAACACCCGGAACGAAGGGCTTTTAGACCGAAGTAGGCTTCTTAGTCCTAAGTACGAGTAGGTAAATATATTTCCTTCGTCGGACAGTTCGAGACCGAAAGATCACAATAGTTGGAAACAAGCGGTATCGGAAATATATTTCATTTGAACCAGAATGCTCCTATACACGCTAAACTTGATACAAGAGTCATTTCCTCAACTTCTGATCGTCTAACCATGAACACATAATATGAACCTGATCGTATGCCTACTTACGTTTGAAAAATATCATAAAGGACCATTATATTACATCACAAGTGTTATGACAAGGTAGTTTACGGAACATGAATTAAAAATAGCTTAAGAAGCACCTGGTAAACTGCTAGTACTTGATGGATAACAATGACAAAATTCTGACCATCTAATTTCTTTGGGAATTTTGTAAGGTGAAATGACTAATTTCCTAATCACTGCAAACTAAAACTGCGTTAAAATGTTAGAAAATGCTTAGGAAATGTTGTCCCTATAAATTTAAACATGTTGAGAATAATTAAATGTTTACACAGCAGAGTAAATATTGATTATTCATTCTCTATAGAATAATATTTCACAGTTTTTGAGACCTGGATGGATTTTGTGGTACTAAGGACCAGTAGAGCGCAACCCGGAGGGTTTTTCGAAATAATAATAGACACAAATTTATTCCAGGGACTGTAAGATTGTCAATTTACAATTTCAGTGCAGTCCGTTCCATAGTTTACGCGTGAAAGAAAAATAAACAAAACAAAAGCACTTTCGTATTTATAATATTATTGGAATATTAGTAAATAAGCTGGATTACATTTTCCCAAAATCAAATAAATACAAACAAGTATAAGCTTAGAAGCCATGACACCTTTTTCAAAATGCGGATGTACATAATAACACGTGAGTTTTAATATCTTAAGAAATTTAACTTACTACTATTGTGCAGAAATATAATTTCGCAGATTTTATATACAATATACTGGATACGTTTTAATGCAAAGCAAACGTATAATTGTAAAAGATTTAGCATTGTTTATGATAATTAAGACATTTATATAAACTGAAAAAGCCAATTCACAGCAGTATCCGTATCCATTTAATTAGTGTAATATTAACAACTAAAGAAAATATTATATTGCTTACCTATGAACACTGTGATGGCACATTTAAAATTTATTGATATTGTGTATTTAACAGGAACAGTAGATACAGTTAGTTACAACTATTGACTATTCATGTTAGTTTATTATACATTAAAATTTTATTTGTTATAGAACTTTTAAGTAGTACCTTGTAACTAGTATGGTATTATATATTCTAATTAATTTATTACAATATTTATATCTCAAATTATCAAGAAATATTATTTTGGAGGTAATCTACAACTAAACTCATGAATATAGATGTGCCCAAATAGCTTCTTAACTAAGTTCAAGTGCAATTTCGGACAATTAGGCAGTTCAGAAACAACGTTTGTTGACAACTTCGGTTTCACGAATATTCTAGTTGCAATCCTGATGCTCTTGTTACTAGCTGTGTTTTTAAATTACGTGTTTTTAAATTACGATAGTTATGTATCAACGAATAGTACAATCATATGTTGTTAACACTCTTCTATTTTATGTTCCAAAAAACATTCCTAAAAGGTAAAGTACCCACCACGTGTCGCGGTACAGGCTTCGCTAAGGTGGCATGCGAAGAGTCTACTATATAACACAATTTATTATGTTATATGTGTTGCTCCATGTTAAAAACTCAGATGATGTATTTTATTAGGCATATAATTGTATAAAACTATACACATTCTTGTACTATAGTTGAAAATTACATCTTCAGCAAACTTGACAGCCCAAGAAAAAATATTTGTTATCACGTCTTGCCTCTCAACATATATTCACATTTTTAATCAATGAGTCTGGCAGGTTTTATATCAAGTTATAATTAAAAAATTTTAACACACTAAATCGCCAAAATATAATGTTACGTGTTTTGGGATTATGATACATATGTTAGTATGTCAGATGTTAACATCTCATATGGATGTACGTACTCTATTTTGTTTTGCAGTTTTTTTTTTCACAGCCATAATGGTTACTCATAAGACTAATGTAAAAATAATTACTAGCAACCAGGCAAATGTCATGGTCACATAATATCGAAGTCGGTGTTGCTTACTGAAATGAAATTGAGATAGACAGAAAAACCCCTTTCTTAGCACTTTGAGGGATAGGCTTTACTAAAACAAAAACAAAAAAAATTAATCTTTCAGAACCACGGAAATAGTTTCTGAAATACTGCCAGAAACTAATAATATAATCCAGGTAGTATTTTATAATTATATTTGGGTACAATCTAGGTAATATAATGTTTAGATAATCATTATTTCGGTCTAAAAAATTATATTGAAAGAAAAAAAATTGAGGTAATTTTAAAGATTGCCATTATAGTGAAGATAATTATATATTATTCGTTGAACATATATATTTAACCCAAGTATATTTATAATTCATTTTAGTTTAACACTACAAAAAATCACAACGTAAAAACAACGTTTCATTAATGATGGCAAATAAGTTGCAGAATGTATTCATCTTTTAAATTTATTTGTAAAAAAGACCGTAGATAAAATATAAGTTATTTCAGAAGAAATAATATTACGAAATCAAGTCAGTAGTATTGACAGATGATCCCAGGAACTGCTCTGTCACAGGAAAGGGAAATAAACGACCGTAAAAACCTCTGTTTCTACCAAATAACAGTTGGAACAATGTATAGTCTTTTAGGATAACTTAAATGTAGGTTAATTTAATATTTTCTTTAAGAAAATTCCATAAATAATAGCTTATATTATGTTGGTTATAAAAGCATTTCGTTGATCCTTTTGTAACTGAGCTGAGAAGGATTTACACATAACTATTAATTTGAAACCTTAAACACTTTATTAAACGTAAGAATATTATTCTTATATTGTTATTTTACTATTATTAATAAGCAATTCATGTCAAAGAGCATAAACTAGCTAGGAATTTTGTTTGATTGAACGTTAACAACTTAGTGAAGTATTGTGGCTTTTAATGATAATAATTGTTAAAAACTTTGTAAAGAAGTGTTTTAAATCATTTCGATATTGGTTTGGATAATACTTGTAATACTTGAATTTGAACACCATTTACGTTTATGTTGACTTTAAACTGTTGTTATAATTTATAAATATTATAGAATAAAAATTATGAAAATATCTAAATTTACACAGTACCCGTAACTAATCTAAATGTATGGAATAGCTTATTTATAATGTTCAATGGTGCTCAATCTACAACCCCCATCACACAACGTACCATGCGAATTGTTTCGTTTATCTACTAATCATATAAAAGTTCACTAGTTGCTTTGAATTACTGTACTCAATAGTTAGTATTTTCTATATCTATTTGATAAATTAATTAGTTACCATCACATTATTTTTAGATAATAGTCCATATTTTTGTAAACTTGAGCAACAAGCCAACTACGGCAAGATATTCCAATCTATATACTTCTTCAGATATTCTGTTGATGCTAGTTTTATCTAGATAGAGTTTTTTTATATAGACAAAATCTATTTCAATCACAAGTATGTTTCACGGACCATGTTAGGTGAAGTTTATTGGGGGTAAGCTTCACCTAATGTTATGTGAATAAGCGTATAATATTTCCATTAGGGAGAAAGTTGGTCAAGATTGCTTGCTTAATGTCCCGAGAGATACTTTTTAGGTAACTTCACGGTGGTTAACAAAGAACTGGAGTTAGTATATTATTTATGATTCATAAATATGACTTTAAAAAAATATTCAAGATTAGACAACACTTTATAATATATTATAGAAAATTTATAAGGACACCTAACCAATTCAGTTATGTACTAATTATATATAATACAGTTTCTTGATATTTATTTCATACTAATAACATATGTTACACTTATCTTTTTTACTACCCATTGGTATGTATTTAATGATTTTATTTACAAATATAAGATAAAATAAATTCATTTGGTTTTATATTTGTGAAGAAATTTAAAAAAAATATATTTTTGTCCTTTAAGGTTTATATTATTCATTAAAATAGTTTATACAGCAGTTTGAAACAGACTGTTTGCTTGATAATTTAACGCTCACAACTACACAATCATAAATCTTGTCTGAAAATTAATTGTTGAATTTATATTGTGTATGAAAATAAAAGTTTACTCTTCAAAGGCTATTTAAATAAATAAAAACCCAAATTACTAATTTTTTAACAAACTGAAAAGTAGAACTTTAATAATTCAAAACAAATTTACTATTAACGTAACTTTCAAACTTTAAAGCTTAGACCTTAAACATATGTAAATTGACAATCGGTTAAAGCTTTAAATATGCTGTATATTAAGAGTTTATAATATTAATATCTGTATGTCAAACTTTTAGACTTAATTTTAAATTGCTGAATCTAAAAACAAGAGAAAATATTTAGTCAAAAGGGAACAGAGCAATTTACGAAAAACTGAATAAAGCAAGGGACTAGCGTTTAGCAACTGACCTGTCTGAACTATAAATTAATAAGGGCGGGACTTAGGTAAAGGAGGGGGTGGATACTCCAGGTGAGAGTCGAAAGTATACTGTATGTGACAAATTGTATTTCTACAGTGCAGACATACGAATCAGCTGTTCTGCCCCTAATCTGGCTTGAGCCCAAGGTATAAAAAGTCCAAGGCTTGTTTAACCGTATTCCTGCACTAATTCCACGAGACCTGTTCAATTACTGTTATAGACATGTGATACAGATTTTTTTAACAAACTTTATTTTAAAACCTCCTCTTGACCTTCTACTTCCAGTAAAAATTTCCTGATGTCTCCGTTATCTACTCGTAGGTTATGAATTATGAAATCGGCAGAAAAAGTTAAACCAATTTCCGTAAAAGCATTTACTACTAAATTTTATTCGCATTTGAAAAACTGTAAAGAAAAAATATTAAGTAAACCAGTAGGTAAAATTATAAAACTTTTAGAAACCGTCACCCACCCAATTAATATCAAGAATGGGATAGTTGTGAAATATAAAAGTAAAATTTTTCAATATTTTGATTCTTAGAGCTTCGGATGCTTTATATTTAAATTAAAAGTGTAGTGGGTAGATTTATAAGAAATTCGTCGTGTGCAATTGGAAATCGGAATTATAGATATTTTAATCTAAAATACTATTATAAAATACTTTTACATTTTTTTATTGCACAAACCAAATCGATCTGCACACTATCTGCCGTGGTGTGTTGTAAATAGTTACGGCAGTAGATTTCGTAACCATTACTATAGATGGTAGTAAAGAAAAATTCACACGAAAACCATTCCGTTTATATTTGGTACTCAGAATTAGTTTCCTCTAGCGTTGTTGGTCAGAATAGCTGATGGAGCGAAAACGGTGCTGAGATACTGGGCACTAATACGACTTTACCAACCTCTAGTTCTGTGACTACAGTTAAAACAAATGTAATTGATTTGCAATTAGCTCGTGGCTATTTCTGCAGGAATCGCAAGGCAATGCACAAGACAAATATTTAAATTTGTTGTGGAAAAAACTACCAAGGGGACATTGGGTCCGCATTGAATCGATGTTTACTTTACTGATTGTGTATAAACAAATGCATATAATTGCTAGACTAAACCAATAAAATAGAATGATGTAGCAAAGAAAGATTGGAAAGCATGAGAATAAGATGTACTGTATCAGAATAATTCAATATGTCCATGCCTTTGAAGTATTAGTATCAACCAAACAAGCAAATCATAGAGAGTTATGTGGACTACATATTAGGAATGCATTTAATTTTATGGACATAAATATTCATGAATACTGCATCAACGTAACGGTTCCAAAAGCTTTTGGTATTTTAGTACTTTTAATGTAACGTCATCAAGTTTACGTAGATATGTAGTTACAAAATTATTAATTTACTGATGAAATATGTTTCATTTGAACCAGAAGTGTTCCCACATAATCTAAACCTTAAACAAGAGAGAGCCCCAGCTTTTGGATAGCCTCTGATCCTCTTAACATTAAACACTGGAATAGTACCAACTTCATGCATTCATAACCTTTTTAAAATCATCATAGAGCTTTCTCATGTTTTATCATACGTGCTTTCACTATTAAATACGGAATTTTTTATTAACAAATATAGAATGTTGCTAATAAAGTGTATTTATTGTATTAGTAGCACCGTTTCACATCAGGGCCTCAAAATCCTGATCCTTAAACTTATTTAAAAAATAATTATCCTTAATCATTAGAAAATGAATTTTAAAATTGTATTTGATTGTAGTAAGTATTTCAGTGACCATAATTTACTACAAAAGTGTTTGGTATGTGTCTATAATGCCTATGAAATTGCGTTTGGAGTCGTGGATAACTGCTAGTAGTATATCAAAATATTATATTATATTTAGTAGAATAAAGAATTAGAACACTTAAACATATATTTTATATGGAAGGTTTATGCTAGCTAATAGTTGTCTAAAATTGTATGGAATTTTGTGCTGTTCAAAATGTTTGCTGTGAGAGACTATATTTCTTGCACGATTAGCGATTAAGATATAACATTTTGTCCTGTATATTTATTTCCTTAAAACTTAAGGCAAGCTTCTCTCTAGCTTACCGGCAGTGAGGCTAAATCGGTCACCCCATTTATCTCCAATTGCTTGTATATTTGTAAATTTAAATACTGAGAATAAGTTTATAGCTTTTTCTCAGTAATCTTAAACCGTATGATTGAGTTAAGGGTTTGAAAAATGGTCATTTAGATAAATTTATAAAATTAAATAGGTTCGTTATTTCCAGTAGAGATATATCAGAATGACGCCGTTCCTGTGGGTAAAATTCATACGCAAATCCATGTATTTAATATTACGTATATTAAATACAAAAATATTCCAAGTATATTCAAACAGTACACATAAAACTTCTTCATGAAATTATGAATTTCAATAGAACTTTCTACTCAAAACTACCTTAACGCTAATTCCGATTCCGGAATCGTTGATATTTCATTAATATCATAGAACTGGATTTTAGAATTCGTCATTAATTGTCTTTCTCAATTTCACTATTAAAAAACATATAGGATAAATAATATACTCACGACTACCTGTATACATGTATCAATATATACGTAAAATTTTAAATTATGATACAGAAGATACATCATCTGATACACAACATATTACACTTCTTATTTCACGTTGCAGAGGGATATTTGGCTGATCTCATCTATAATGTTTTCTAGCCATGTAATTGACCCTTCAGGTAACAGGTATTGTTAAGTTTGCTGTAACAAATTGTAAATTGTACAATATTTACTCCAGTTGACAGTGATATATAAATAAAATAGCATTTAATGTTGCGTAAGTAGATATAAATATTGACAGCAACAGACGGAGGCATAAAAAGCAATGGCGAGTAACAAGTAATTTTGTTCGTCAGTATATAGACATACAATCAGTCTTTTTCTTTTATATTTTTCAGTCTCAGTCTTTTTATAATTTATATCGGGCAAATAATGAAAATTATAAATATGATTGCTGAGAAAAAGTTACTTCGGTACAACTCTTTACAACCATTATTTTTATATTATAACGTTTTTTTTAATGATTCAAGTTATTTGTGAGGATTAGTGCCTAAAACTTATTCATAACATCCATAGAATGAACTTGACAAAGACAAGAGAACAACAAGACATTCGGTTCGACATTAGCTAAGCATTGTATTAATACTATTGAGCTTCGATTATGTTTGTACCAATAAGTGGTAAATTGTATAACCTATTAGAGGGATATAACAGTAATTAACTTTTGAAGGTAATATGGTTGTATTTAAAATGTGTAGCCGATTACACTGATGTATTCTTAACCCACAGTCTTACTTATACATATAGAAACACCTAGTTGTAAATATCTTATGTAATCTTGGTAGCAATAATATAAAAGCAGATGTGAGTTAATATGATACTTGCCAACTTTATGAATTAAGAGAAAATAATACCCTCTCGACGAGCAATACAATGAAAGTGTTATTGCTTAGCAGAATCCACTCGTAACATTATGGGAAGTTGTTTTGTAGGGCAACGGTTAGAATTGCTGTTATAAATTGGGTATTTGTTTTTGTTCAGTAATTCCATTATAGATTATATATAAAGATCTGAAGTAATTATAAAAAATGACAAACATTATCTAGGTTTTGTGGATCTTATGAGAAAAGATTTATATTATTTGAACGTTGTCAAGAAACTATTTGCATTGTATATACACTTTGAAGTAAGGCATCAGCAAACCGATAAACTATGATACATGCTAAGGTGTTATTTTACTATCAGCCATTGTTATTATAATTATTAAAAAGTCTACTTGTTAGATTATTTTACAGTAACAAACATTTTATTCTTAATCTAATTCTAATATTTCTAAATTAAATGTAGTAAAACTTTACAGTAATCTTTATTTTAGAAGTACTTTATACCGTTTTCCACCTAAAACACTTAAAAATGGGAATGATAAAATATTGGAGACTATTTGTCAGACAATATCTTTTAAACAGAAACAGAGGTTATCCCTCAGTAGAAGCGATAGCAAATAGGAAACATACAGAGAAAGAAATGTGGTTTTGAATTTATCTGGAAGGTAAAATATATAAGTACTTTTGTGCTTGGCAAGTGTGGGTGGACTTAGAAAAAACGTATCTATATTTATTAGCATGAGTTTTCTTGTAATCTTTTGTCAATGTACCTACAGTTACGTAATCTGAAATATACGTAATTTATCTAAAATCAGTAATTGATTCTATTTTGAATATGTGTTTATTCTATATTACCTTTGTTGGAGTATTTCTTGAACTAATTTCATCACATTTTATTTTAAAATTGAATATTATAGAAAGACTTCGATAAATATATATTACCGTATAATATATACTATTTTATTATTTTACATTACGTTTTTTATACAATATATATTTTATAATATACCAACGAGAACTTTAATTTACAATTACTTTAGAATTATTTATAATCGAGTCAAATTTTTAACATTATTTTATTACTGTTAAGATTGTTTAAACAAAGCGCAATTTATATTTTATAACAAAAATCAATCTATTCTTAGTTTGTCTACGTCTAAGCTTCTTCGTTTATCCTGACTAGTATGGTTAAAATATTAGAAACTTCATCAGTACTGGTAAGCTTCGCTATGGTAGCTGAATACATTATTTTTAGGACATATATTGCTGTGACGAATTATCAAACACCGTTGCACCATTTTTATATTTTATATAGAATAATACTCCGTATGATATATTGTAACTTATAATAAAATAACTACAAGTAAAGTGGAAACTAGTTGACATTTCTAAGACGCATCCTAAAATTAGGAATATTGTTTTTTGAATAAAAAAAGGTCAATAGTCTAAAAAATTGTCGTGTTTACAGTCTGTATTCTTACGTTATCCCTAAAAATATAGCTAAAGAGAATATAGTTTGTGGTACTCGGTGGGTAATGTCACTCTTATGAATTTAATTTACACCACAAAATAACTTCCACGTACAACGCAAATGTATATAGAGACTACATTTCAAATAAATTTGTTTTAAGCTATTTTTAAAATACTGTAATTGTAAATCTTGGTAGTTTTTAGTGTAAAGCTTGGTAAAACTAATATGTTCAAGTTCATCTTCGCGACTGCTTAAGAACTCCAAAATAGAAGGTTTCTTTTGAATACTTCGTATTAGTAAAATTGTACAGTAAGTTTTAATTTTAATAAATATTTTATATCAAAATAAAACACAAGATTTACTCTTGTTACATACCACGTTAACTTACTTTTTGTATTAAAAAGAAATAAAAGCAATAAATATAACTTACAACATATATTTTTTTACCCACAAAAGTCCCTTTAAACTTTTGCTCAGTGACTAACCTCAGTTTAGTAATTTAGGAGTACCACATGTTCGCGGTAAACCGCACAGGGAGTCTATATACCGGGATATAGCCCATGAGTCTATGGTGGTTAATAACACACCATTATCAATCATATGTAATATTTAGATTTTCTATCAGACATACCAACGTCATAATTAATACAATGAATTACCTCGTTACGTGTAGTGTGGATAGTAATTTTATTGGTTATAGTTGTGAATCAAATTTTCGGTTCTGGAATCAATAGCTTTCAGATAGCAACCGGTGCTATATAGAAAATAACATCAAACAATGTTGCAATACCTTTATTAGTTGGTAGTACTAGTTGTAAAATATTTACATGTAATTTATTAAGCTATATATTAACAAACAATTATATAAATTATCATTGTCATATGCTTATTTAATGTCTATTATAATGAAACAATTTAAATAACTCAATACCATTTTAACCATTATTAAATACATCATAAATTAGTAATAAAAATATAAAATTAGATATTCAATTTTAAAAATACAACACAAACATTAAGAAAATATTCTAAATATCAATTATTGTCATATCAAAGGTTCGATATTTTTTATGGCAGCGATTTATAAAAACAATGAAACGCTATCTGTATATTTAACTAAAACTTTTTATATTCTTGTCCATATCATGTATGATTTAAATTTGTATTATTCGAAAACAATTACATTTCAAGTATTATTTTGTATTCCTTTCTTGAGTTCCACGAAAAAATGTTTGAGTACGAAAGGCCTTGCAGACAAATTAGGCCTATGCCTCAAAAAATAAAACATTATAAGTTGTTTTATTTTAACAGCTCAAAATATCTCAATTTATTTCGACTATCTTAGTTAGGTCATGGAGTGGAATTATTAAGGCAGTTTTTTAGCGTTCTTAGTGAGAACACCTGTAGTTTAATATAAAGAATTCCTGTGATAACTTTGTTTTTGGTGGAGCATTTTTGTTTACATGTGCTATGATCAAAAGTGTCATGCCTCTTCAGATTACACTCATAGAAGGAATTCAATACGTTATTGTGCGACCCGTATAAAATATCTAAAACCTATTATATATATATATTTTTTTTCCTAACTATAGCTACAAATCCTCGTTAGCATCCTTTCTTGATAGTCTGGCTGGCAGTTAAAATCCTTTCGTAGTATTTAATGTCGATGTTATATGGTAAACAATGGAAGAAGGCTTTGGCTTCATGTAGTTAGATCTGTGGCCAAGTACATACCACGTTTTCCTATTAGGATAAAGAAATTGGGTTCTAATAACATTCTAGCTCTATATATTCATATATATGATTCTTATTATTTTTAAATTTGGTATTCCTAAAGTAATCGGTTAACAGGAATACACATATCACTTTAATTGACAATAGTGTTACAAAATTTTATTTTTATCTAATAAATGAAATTTAAGTAAATGCTAATGTTATAGGGACAATTATCTCATCTTTTTCTTTAAACACGTATACACTCTTCTTTCTTTTTTTAATGATGCCATTTTAGAACTTAAAAAAACAATGCCTATCCCTGTTGTACGAAAACATGGATGGAACTTTACTTAATTACTAAGAGCATCTGTGAATGATGACTTTAACTTCTATTTTAGAAGATAAAAGTCAACGCTGCATAGTGTTTCCTTTCTAGTAAAAACTAATTTCAACAGCATATTTAGCAAAGACCATGATGCATGATAGAGGATTGTAAGAGGGAACTTGGTCATTCCGTAAAATCCCACACCGTTATCACTAGAAGCAATAAACAGAAAGGGAAACTCTTATATCGGTCTCTATGGATTTCAGCCAGCTACATGCAAGATGTTTAAGAAGTAAAAAATATACATGAATTACATCGGAGGTTTTGAAGAATGTTTATTTTTATCTCATTTTTGACACACATAATAATCATTTATCAAGTGTACATTTCCTGAAAGTCTAAAACAGTCAATTACTCGTGCGATCTAATAAAAAACCAAACCTCAGAAATATATAGTTAAATCCTAATTTCGTTGAGTACACCTTTGATGAAGTGTTTGAAATCATACTTTTTCGACAAAATCATAATTTCCTTTCTAATAGTACTTTGACTAGCTATTAACCTTATGTTATCAAATGAGGTCTATATTAGGCGGTCCTGGACGGGTTACATGGTTCGCATGTATCAGTGCAACATTCTGTGATATCTGCTAAAAGTATTGTGAGGTCAAATTCAGATGTTTGTAGCATGTTGCAGATGTGAGTTGGGGTTTAGCATTTATTAATTTCGTCACATTATATGGAATGATAAAGTAAAAGCAATAATAATAATAAGTTGTAAACAATTAAGACCTATAAAATGAAGTGTATAAATACGTTGTGGTATACAATTTTGTGGTTTACCTTAACTTTTAATAACCTGAGGTACAATAGAAACAATAATAAAAAATATTGTTTAGCAATGAGCTATATAAATAAAAAATATAACAGACTGGACAAATATGACATTAATGACAAACTATGACAAACTATTTAAGTTACGTTATACATAAAAGATAAAAGCATAAATTCGAATTAAAACAATGCAACGAACATTGACATTGTTATTAATATAAGACAAAGAACCATTCAGACAAGAAACTAAACAACAGAGCATAACACATCTTAATAATATATTAGCTCCACATAGAATACCAAGATCATCCAACTATTGATACTATTTTACATATTAAAGGTCGACTTGAAGAATTAATATTACCGCAAATTACTAGTTTTTAAAACGCTACATAAAATTGTACGTGTTATATGTAGATCCAGGCCACTATTCATACAATATCGTAACACATAAGTATTTACATCTATGAGGTTTGTTGTTTTAAGACTGCATTGGTAGGCGTTCCTACAACAAATTGACACAAAGTGGTCATTGTTTTTGTAATTCACAGGCTTACACTTCTAGAGTAGGATCTTCCTACTCCACTATACGGCTGTACATTGCGTTGTCTTTGGACATGAAAACTATTGAGGATAGCCATTTTTTCTAAAAAAAATTAAAGGTTACTGACCCGCACGGTTAAGTTTCTTATAATAGTGTTAAGCTTTTCATTTCCGTTTTTACTTTATTAAAGGCAAGCATACAGTTTTTTTTTTCAAGTATAAGTATGTTCATGTGTTGATAAATGTCATATAACAAATACTATACACGAATTAATAGAATTATATTATTTTGTTTTTATCAAGTTAAATTATAGTGTAACCATTGTGTTAGTACAGAGTACTGAAAGGTGCCCCTTAGCTGCTGACAATGCAACAACAGCGTCGTTACGGTAGCCTCTGTTTGTTGAAGTTAAAATTGATTTTCTTTACAAACACGATTGGTTTCAGTAATGGAATCAGTTTAGTAAGTTCAATACACCTATTGCAATTACTCTCTTTAGTTAAATCGTTTGCATATCACAAATTTCAGTTTTATCTAAAAAGGTGGGCGTATCTAAACTGAATTTTACTTCAATCTCCGTTTCAATCAAAGTAACGTTTTATAACTCATTACTTATTAATACTAAATCTCGTGTTCTGTACCTTCATCAATATTATTGATACAATCATAATGTTTCATATTATTTGCAATTTTGCACCTATCTCACACCTAAGTGGTTGCTATATCGAAAACCAAATAATTACGGTTTGAACTAATTGACTATCCGCCTTACTCACCATATCTGTACGAGTATTTCGCTCGCGGGACAGCGACTTTCGCTAACTAAAGAGGCAATAACCTTTGTAAACGGTCATTTTGCAGATAAAAATGCCCTGTTACTTTGTATCGTGTTACAGAGATAGTAGCATCACTAGTAGTATTGTGTAAAGTTACAAGAAGACTGTGGGAAAAATAAAAAAAATAAATAAAACAAATGTTTTGTATCTTAGTTAGGTCGGAAACTTTTTAGACTATATTTTTACCCTTCCCCTGATATTAGAAAGCAGAAAACTTAGCTTGATCTGAAAGGAAGTGGCATGTCAGTGTGGAATACCAATAGAGGAATTTCGAACTCTGAAAGGTTTCTTGCCGATATGCTGAAGGATAAGCAGTAAACAACTTTTTGTTCGTCACATACTCTGATTTATACACACATTATAAAAAGTTCCTTTCATTATAAGGAAACACAATTCCCCTGACCTGAAAGGAAGCGGAATGTCTGTGAGTAAGACTGATGGAAGAAGGTCGGGCTCTGAGAGATCTTTTGTTTATCTCCTGTAGAATAAGTAGTAAACGACTTTCTTCATTATATTTATCGATATATGTGTCGTGTAACTAATTTAATTCCTTATTTGTTAAGCTTTTGCATACAAATCGAAGAAACCTCTATTATATACCAGTCATATTAGTTATTGGCTGACATTGAGAAGACAATTAAATAATTGTCTCGGAAAATTGTATTTGTGGCTGTAAGTTTCTTTATATAGTTGCCTGTAGCATAATATCTAGAAAGCGAAGCGATCTATGGCATTTTGCCTGAATCTTCATTTTTATATGGGCAATACAAGTTGATGATGGTTCATTTCTCTTCTTAGAATTCGAGTGAATGCTAGCGAAAATATTATACTAGTCACATTGGTAGCGAACATGTTAACGAGAAATAGCAGGCATTTATAAACAGAGTACAAACACATGGGGCTTTATACAAAATGTGGTCTAAACACTCGAACACATTCATCAGCTTTTAGTCTTTATTAAATAATTAAACTTTAATTACTTCAGAATTGCTACTAAACCTAACACAAAGAAAAAAATGTACTATGTGGCAAGAAACTCGAGGGAGATTTTATATTTAGATTTTCACCTGTTCATAAAATCCCTTTTCCAAAGTAACAGGAATGAGTTTCATAGGCTATAGGCGAATGTAGAATTAAGGAATTGATTGAGCGCTATTGAAGCTTATCACTTAGTAGGCTGACACAATCTATATTTTGTCAGGCGGATGATGTAAAAATGTCTTTTCTTTATGACTGTGTGCCAGTGTATCTGTAATCTTAGTATCTCATTGATACAATAACTACATCAAACCTGAGGAGCGACGTGGTGGGACTTAATTATAACTTTTTTATCTTACGACTAATAATCATGAGACAGACCATTTTTACACAGACTAAAGACAAAGAGTAATGTAAAATGAATCATAATTGTTTACAGTAATGAAATAGGTTTAACTAGTATATCTTATAATGAAAATATATTCTCAAAATGTGTTTTCTCGGCGGTATTCTAAAGAACGGCTTAACAAATTTGACCAATTCTAGGAATATTTGTAGGAAAAGAAAGATGGGAAATTTTCCTGGAACTCTTTAGAATAGGAAAAATAATTTCGAAATGTATGGTTAACAATAGAAATACAATTGATATCAATAAGCCATTGGAACTTTTAAATGTTCTTTTATGTTGGGGCTAATGCACGTCAAAGAGTGTGAAATATATATAAAAATTGTATTTTTATAAATTCTAATTTACCCAGTGCTTGATCATTAGTGGAAGGCAGATGACTGAGACAAAGTTACACGATAACATTTATTCTAGAACATATACATTCTGTAGGTACGTTCAATTTGTTACTGCTGGATTACTGGAATTTATAAAAAGCTAATTGTTTGTTAATTGTGAACAAAAAGTATTTTTATGCAAAATGAAATATATTTATCTAAAGATTTAATACAAATTTCTCAAAAGCTATGAGTTATACCAATTTTTAATTTACTTAAACCCTCTGATTACATTTTCCGAAATATAAGTTTTTTGCAGAAAAATACATTTTTCACTACATCTGTAATAAAATTATTAAACATCATTTTGCTATATTCAAGTAGGTAAGGAATTATGTATAAATTCCATTACATTTTGAACAGAGAGGAAACAGATATAAAAAAATATAGACAGAGACCAAACCAGAACAACCATAAAGAGTGCAATTATAGATCAGTGGCTACACCACGAGGAACAAGCGGACATCATTACGCCTGGTCTCCCTCCGTCTATAGTGAAAACGTGAGATCTGTTGTGACTGTCGATTCAAAAGAAAACCCGTAAACAGTAACGGGTTCAATTAATTCAAATTTAATTTAATCATATTCATGAGATGTACCTATGTCACATTATCTCTTGTGTATTGAATATAATATAATAGTATTGTAACTGATGTTTAAATGTTTCTTAACCAATTTATCGGATTTTTCTGCATATTTCATGCCTTAAAACTGTAATTTCAGTATTTCAAAATATAATTACCTCAATTATTTCCTTCTCAACCTTCTCAATTATTTCGATAGGTTAAAAACTCTTTTACTTTGTGATAAAAGTAACTACTTCATTTATGAGGTGGGCAGCCATGCTGGCTACGATGTAAATATTATATTGTAACTTTAAACATGTTTCCAATTAAATTTAAGAGATCAGGTTATAATTACTGGGATTATAAGTATAAACTCAGCATAAAACATTTATATCACATTATCTTGCATTTTAAGTTAGTTATATATCTATTGGAACACGCCATCGTAGTGTATGTTATATATGTTTACGCAACATTTTCATGGCTCCAAGTGTTTGCAACGAATCTAAATCGTATGTTCTTTGGAAATGAATGAATTTAAAAGATTATAAAGTTATACAATGTAGGCTAAGGCTATGACATCTACATTTTAAAATGTTATTTCTCAACGTTTTACAAAATAATTATATTTACTAATTGAACAAATTGTTAACAAACATTTTATTTTGTATGTAGAAAATGTATTGTTAGGCATTAATTTAAATGAAGGGCGAGTAAACATATAATAAAGAAAAACACGTGGGGTAAATGTGTTAATAATAAAAAAACTGACTTCAGTTTAATTTACTTCTCTAAACTATAGGGAGAGATGGATGGATTACCAAATATGTTAGTGATTTCATTTCAAAGATGTTATGGCAGCCGAAGTATTATCTCAAACCCTGTGCTTATCTTGCGCTCCCAAACAACCAGAAGTTAAGTTTTCAAGTAAATTTATATATAGTTTTGCTGTAGATGTGTAATTTTGAGACATATTTAAGCCAATAATAACCTTATAAAAACAATAACAAGAACATCACCTACCACCTAAGTGAACACTGTAAAAAATTTTTGTGTATTTCATATACCATATTAAACTTGAAAAAGGTTTCTGTTTTAAAAACTGATCCTGAGCCTGAAATCAACCAGTAACAAAAGGGTATTTTAGTTATTGTGTCACACATTGCATGCCATTTTGTGCAACCAGTAGAGAGCAGTGTGAATATAATCGACCCAGAATGTACAGCTACGCGTAAAAATATCAGACTCCAATCGACATTGAACAGATAAGTGTAGAAGGTTTGCGAGGCTAAAGACTAAGTTTTCAGAAAAATACATAGTTGTATAAAATTGTTTCAAATCTATAGAACTATGAATTCAAACACCCAAAAGTATTGAAACTTCAGCTAACGAGAGAGTAAAAAAGGTAATTTTTGTAGTTTAAAACACCCCAAACGCCATTAACCAAATGGTTATCTAGTAAATCCTTAAAAAGAGGGAGAAAATCAATATATATATATATCAAAAATATTGTTCAATGCTAGGAACAGAGAACGAACTAACATGAAGGATTTAATAGAATTTCACCTAATAAACGTTGTTAGACATGTCAATTTTGTAAATCATTTATAAGACTTATCGGTTGCGTAAGTAATCTCTCCTCGTATAACACTTAGAGACAAATGTGTGGATATATCAGAAAATTATCAAGCGTCACCAACAACGTATACCAAAGGCAACACGAGTGTTTCATCAGGATAATATCAAATCTCCACATGTTTCTGAAGTTAGTAATAGTTACTGTAATAAAAACATATCGAAACTACACAATTTTGTCGTACTTGACATGGCAACTTCATGCATATCCGGCAGGCGAATTTGTACCGAATGGAAGAAACATACACACATGGTGGGGATGTCCAAGGTTTTAGTAATAAATACACGAAACTAATTTTCTGCCTAAATAAAATATTTATTTATAGGATAGTTGCGAAAAATACTATAGTTGTAAACTATAACTACCATGTTATTATTAGTACTAGATAAATCTTTTACCACAAATACTAACTTCTATATTGTTTGACATGTCTCTCATGACGTGCTACTTGCTCAGTTACATTCTACATGAAACGGTTTAAATATTTGAAATCATTAAGAAAGTACTATTTCAGTTTTTATATTTATTGAAAGGAGAGTATTAAATTCATAGTGTTACTTTAAATATTTGGTTACAATACAGTCTTCCACAGTACATATCCTGTTTGGCACTCACATGAAAGAGTTTTAAAGAAATACAAATGTATTTCCATATTTTTAAATTAACTTCATAACTTTATTATAGAGAATAATCGTTGCAGAATCCCATAATTGTAGTATAACGTTAATAACCAACTTACTTGGTGTATTAAAAGATTTGTGTGGCCAAAGTTATAACCTAGATTTTTTTAGGGATACAGTACGTAGGGGTTTTAACTTATAGCTATATAATATAACCTTGTATCCTCTGATTCAGCTAAACCCGTAGGTATTATGCCAAAGATAATGCCACTATACATCCAACATTATCCTATAGCAAGTTGCTACTTGACGTGCATGTCACCAGGCACTGAGTAGCTATATTAGCTTTAAATATCTAATCTTACGTATCTAATCTGACATAAACGATTACTGGAGATGTTTTGTGAACCTCTCAACGTTCATTTCATGCCTGAGGGAATAAAACATCTCATTGATTCTAAACTATTCAAATCTCGATTAAAACACCTCCTGGTGTCAAAGGCGTTTTACTCCGTTGAAGAGTTCATGTTGAGTTGCTGGGATGAAAATTATTGAAAACTATTGAAAACAAGAATAAAAATAAACCCCCAGTTCTGTTATACAATTAAATAGCAATAACTGCAATGGAACTGTATCTTATTATGAATGTACTTGACGCATGCATGCAATGTAATAATTGTTGATGCATTAAAGATTATTATTATTATTATTATATTGATTGGATCTGAGCTAAAATTGAGTTTACTAACATCTTTCATAATGACGTCTTATACTTAAATTCTTATTCTAGTGTTGTAATTCATAATACCTCTTGTAACGGAAGAGAACAAGACTAATGTGTTAATTAATACACATTTAGTAGTTTCCTTATTGGTAAAATTATGTGTATTTTACTGTAATCCGTTAAATAAAAGATTAGTTTAATTTTGGTCAAACTTTTACACGTTTTTTCGTATAGTTAATTTCAGAAATATTTCACCTTGACTTCGATGGTTAGTAAAAAATCTTTTTAAAGCCATATTTTCATTACAATATGGTACGTCTAAGCTTCTTTTTATATCAGTTAGGATGATTCTTCTCAAGGATATACATTCCTAACGTAAAGTTATACAATGGTAGTTCTTTTAACTCCACCTTGTTCTCTGGTTACAAGTCAACACTATATCTACTTGTTAAATTTTATATAGCCGCTAAAAATAAAAATTAGATTTTAAGTGGATTTGACATACTTAAATACTTTTAGTTGGTGCAGAATAATGTCAAAGCATATTTTTAAAGAACAACTGTATTCACAGAAAGTTTTGAAATTATACGACGAATTTTAATAAACCTATTTATTATGCGGAAGGAATTATTTTAGAGTGCTACGTAGTATATTTTCATAATTTCTCTTATTGTTTGAATGTGTAATATTTTATGAAGATATAATTATTAAAAATATTATATCCTTATAATTTATGCAATAATTAGATAGCTAAGACTATTATTTAAGATTATTTAAGTGACCGAATTAGTACTAAAATGTACACTGGTCTGAGAAAAACGTGAAATATGAAGAGATCTCTCTATCTTCTCCCTTATGAATAAATGATGTAGGATAACAAGAAGGGTTCCTTTGAAGTCTGCCTTTTATGAACTCAAGATAACAACTGCCAATGTCATTTTTAACAATAAAGCAATGTAGAATCTTGGAGCATTGGAAAAACTAGTTATTGTAGTATCACTAGATAAAGGAATACGACATTTTCCAATATATAATTTTTTTATTTTTGTGCAAGGCCTTTCTGAATCAAAGATTCCATCATCAGGCACTTCACAAATTATCAAATGTTTACATTTTTGTAATAATAATTAATTTTATAATAACATATGGTAAACAATTTGGATGTATGGTTAGCCAGTATCAAATATTTAATAAGAATTTAATTTTAATTTTTTATAAATTGAGATGAGAGTAAAACTGAATTTTGAATTGGTCCGTCTTCATTATTGATAATTTTTTTTCTTGATTTATGGTAATGTAAAATGTTTCCCAAGCATTTAAGTGTGTTTGAGTTTGTAACTTCTTTTAATAATCGTAAATTTTTATTAGAGATTGTTTGTCCAGATTCAATACAGTGATTTGCCACAGCAGATTTTTTCATTTCTTCCATATTTTATGTGTGCAAAGTGTTCTTTGAATCGTGTTTTAATGTTCCTTGTAGTTTGGCCAATGTACAATTTATCACAGTCGTTGCATTTAATTTCATAAATTCCCTGATTTGTTTTCGAAATGTGGTTTTGTCCTTGGGATTTCCTAATATTTTGTGATAATTTGTTGTTTGTTTTATAAGTGATAGATTTGTTTGTATGTTTTTTAAAAAATTTTCTGCAATTGATTTGAAATGTTACTGTATGTTGTACAGATGAATTCTTGTTTATTATCTTGAAGTGGTAGTAATGTTGTTCTAGATTTTCTTAATTTTTCTCTTGATTTATTTTGTGAAGCTATGTTGTCAATAAGTTGTGTGGTGTAACCGTTAAAAATAGCAATACCTTTGATGTAGTTTAACTCTTTGGTTGTAGTTATCGATAGATAGTGGAGTATTCAAAAGTCTGTAAATCATTGAGTTGAAACTAGCTCTTTTTTGTTCAGGTGGATGGTTAGATTTCGTTGACAAAAAATCTATTTATATGCGTCGGTTTCCTGTAAATGTCAAAATTCAAATTTTGATTGGTTTCTAATTACTAACACATCTAAAAATGGTAATACTATTTGTTTTGCTCAAATTTCGTATGTAAATTTAATGGTAGGGTAAAACGAATTTAGGGTAGAGATATAAAGTTTTGTAGGTTTTTCGTTTTTTATTAAATATTGCGAAGATATCATCAACATATCTTATCCACTTTCTTGGGAAATATTTCATTTTTGTTTTAGCCGTAGTTTCAAAATAACTCATAAATATATTTGCAATGAAGCATGAAAGAGGATTTCCCATTGCTGTACCATCAATTTGAGTGTAGTATGATTCTTTAAATTGAAAAGTATTATGATTCCATTACACAGGTTTATTAACATGGAATATTCATCAACTATTTCTTTTTGTAAATTTATGGAAGACAACCAATTCAATATTATTTCCATTGTATCTCTAATTGGAACATTAGGATACAGTGAAACTACGTCAAAGGATATTAGATATTCGTATTCTTCTATAATAGTGTCTTTAATTGATTGTATAAAATCATATCTATTCTTGACCAAAAATGAAGGAAGAGGTTTTAAATTTTGAAGTGTTTCTTGATAATCATTGTGATAAGAAAAAGGTTGGAGAATTTATGTTTGACACTATGGGACGCATTCCATTTCCAGGTTTGTGTATTTTTTGAAGACAATATAATTTGGGAATTGTAGGATTGGGAACTGTAAGTTTTCTGTATAATTGGGGGGTCGATTAAATTTTTGGCAGTTTTTTAAGGTTTCCGAAACAGATTTATTGTACTTTAGTATAGGCGTTTTTTTAAACATTTGCTGTATTGTCCATTATTTAAAAATTGTTTCTACTCTTTCAAAATATTCATCTTTGTCCATAATAACAATTAGTATTACTTTTGTCGGCTTTCAAATAAAATACATCCTTTTGTTTTAAACTCTTTACAGTGTAACTGTGTTTATTGAATATTTTACACGAAGAATTTTGCTTTATTTATACTTTTAGAAACAGTAGAATAAATATAAGATCTAATTGCAGTTTTTCTTACTCTCATCTAAATTTTGAATGTTACTTTCTACATCTATTATCATACTTTCGTTATCATTCTTACTTTTTTAGATTAAAATGTAAAACCTTTATTTAAAAGATTCATTTCTTCTTTGGAGAAAGCTTTCTGATGACAAGTTACATACCAGTTGTTGATCTTCAAAAAGCAATTTGTTTTCTTCATAAAGAAGTGGTTCATTGTCATTCTTAAGTGATTTAAATTTGTTTTCCAATTTTTGTTGTTTCTTTTTATATTTAAACTCAATACTTTCAAGAATATTAAAGTATTTCTCTTGAAAAATCTCATGATAAATAGTTGATAAATGTTTAGTCATTTCCTATTTTATTCTAATAAAAATTTACGATTAATTAAAAGAAGTTACAAACACAACACACTTAAATGCTTGGGAAACATTTTACATTACCATAAATCAAGAAAAAAATTATCAATAATGAAGACGGACCAATTCAATATTCAGTTTTACTCTCATCTCAATTTATAAAAAAATTAAAATTAAATTCTGATTAAATATTTGATACTGGCTAACCATACATCCAAATTGTTTACCATATGTTATTATAAATTAATTATTATTACAAAAATGTAAACATTTGATAATTTGTAAAGTGCCTAATGATGGAATCTTTTGATTCAGAAAGGCCTTGCAACAAAACAAAAAAAAAATTATATATTGGAAAATGTCGTATTCCTTTATCTAGTGATACAACAATAAAACAATGTTTTACACCGATAAATTAACAAACTGTACATATTTAAAAAGTTAATTATAAAAATCAATATAAATCGTCCTGAATTTCTACAAGGAAACACAGAATTTAGTTTTTAAAAGTCAAAACTATTAATATGCAACTTATACAACAAATTACTCTTTTAAAAATCGTCACAAATGTGGATAGATCTTATTTAACATGGATTTGTTCTCTGTTAATTAGGTTACGTTTGTGAACACTGCGGACGCTTTTAAAGATATTAAATTATGCCACGTGATAATTATTTATCACTATGGAAAAAATGTTTAAATCTATTGCAGAATGTTCTACAGTAAACAATTGATACATAAGCTTTGAATTGTAGCAAGCCTCGCATACAAACATAAATATTTACGACTATTTCATGAAACATTTTTCTGTACATTCCTTATATTCATAAAGGATAAAAAAACTGGTCGACGTTTCATGGTTTGAGCTTGCATTTCTTCTTCAAATGCGTTGTAATCAAAGAATGAAACGCATTTCAAAATGCGATGTGATATAAATATATTTCGCTGCAAAAGCATACTTTTATCATATAAAAGTATGTATTTTTATATGAAGACAATATGCTTTATATAGACCTTTATCACCGATAGAATTAGATAAAAAGCCAAATTAAATGCATGTAAATACATTAAGGTTTTTATTCAAATCGCGCAATTATTAGTTAATAAGAGGGTACGGTAAATATTTCATATAGGACACCAACTATGACCGTAATGTTGAAATCTTATATGAGTCTGTGTTCAAGTGAATAGAAATACATTTTTGAATTAACTTACACGTAATTATGAAATTTGTCAGGAGTTTATAGGGACTCAAGTCCAGCAGGACTGAAATATCTTGTAAGGTATTTCAAATTCTGATAGACATACAGTTTTGTTAGGAATAGTGGGAAATATTTTGAATACGTAATTGTTGATCTCGTCCATAATCACCATCGTCAACCACTACTTACTCCGCAATAAAAGATGCTATGCTACAATTCCACAGGATTTTAATGCCAGAAGTTCTGGATTATTTATAGTTAACCTGATGTTAGTTAAACACACAAGTGAAGGTTAATATATTTGTTTTGATTGTCCAATCATATTGTACATAACACAATATAAAAACAAGATTTGAATTATTAAGAGAGTTTGTATTTGGCGAAATACGTAATGTTAGTAACATTTACTCGTATTTTCCAATTCAAACTTCGCAATTACAATAAACCAAGTTTCATTGTTAACACAGTTATCAACCTGGATTTGCCAGCATCAGGTGATCAGTCCCGGCATAAGAAGTTTTAATAAGTTTTTTAAATTTGTAAACACGTAGTGATTTTATTTTTATTTTCATACCCCCATACTAATAAATTATGCATTCACAATAAAATATATCAACTTATCCTGGATGCTTTCATTACCGTATTAACAAGCAGTACAAATGGGGAAATATAATTAACTTGTTGTAAATATATACAGCCGTCATTAGAGATTAGAGCCGTTCTTCTCAATCAATGTCTACAAAATATATTCCTACGGCAAATTATGAGATTCTTTCCTGCGATATACAGCATACTAAGCATTAGCCTACGCAACTTATTTCCTCCTCTATTTGAAACCCTTCTATATTCTGTATAAAGTCACTTATAACCTAATTAATTTTATGATAACACATAAACATCTTAATTAATTGCCAGATGCCAACATTATTCTTATGGTTCTGTTTTATGTACACGAATTTTATTTTATTTCAAAAGTTTATAACTTATTATTTTTGCCTCACAATATATTAATGTATTTTTCTTCATAGGCTAACATTTTTAAATGATGCTTTATTTACAGTATGTCAAATATTACAATTATTACAAAAACATCATTATGACTGGGGAATTGTTAAATTTTTGTTTTTACCTATAAATTTCAAAATTATAAAGAATAAGAAATACAAAATTGCTTAAGAAGAAAGATGTGAATAAATCCAAACTTTGGCCTATTTTATGCTTAGCATTGTTGTATTTGATAGAACTGGAAGAAGACAATGTAACAAAGAGTAATTATGCAATACGCACGTAAATAAAATTTTAAATAAATTATATATCCACAAAATTTAAATTTAATATTTCAATCTGAATTACATCTTTAAACTAAAACTTTAACTTCTTACTTTACTCAAACTCAAACTTTAAAACATTCTAATTAGGATAAGTAGATTTTTTCTATTGGATTTTATAAATGTTTTAAATTGGATTTATTTTTTTAGTATATATTATAATCCACAACAGTTTGTAACATTCAATCTATGAGTAATTGAGATATATAAAAGGCAGTTGCTGTTATGTAATAATTAAGTAGTTTTCAATTACAAACCATAATTAAAATTCCACATTGGAAAAAAAACATTGAATAAAGATACTGAAAGGAGACACATATTTTACACTAGTGATTTAAAGAGTAAGAATGTGGTAATTTTAGTTTTTGGCCAAAAATACACTATATAGATGTATTTTAAACGGATTTACTATAAAAAGCGTAAAATATCTGTAGAAGCACATATAACATAATACCGTAGAATATTTTTAATACGTTGCCAAGTAAAATAAATTCAATTACAAAACACCATAGTCCTTATATTTGATATATCAATCAGGCTCTTGAGCTTTTTTCTATCCAAGGAATTTAAGGAGAGAAGTTAAATGGATTTTTATTTGACAAAAATAAATAATGTGGGCCGTAATTTTATCTATTTAGTTATATTTTGCGAGTTAACAATAAACATTCAATTTCTCATAGCTGCATCTGCTTCACATGTAAACAAGCTTGGAAGCATAATATATGATTTAGAACTAATAATAAATAGAAAAATATTTGTCGTAACAATGTTTTTACAAATCATCGTAATACAGTATAAATTTATTTCTGATATGTTTGAAAATATGATGAGTTAAAGTGGTACTTAGAAATTATGTTTAAGCTTTCATAAAAAGTGTTAATACGTATATTAGGTGTTATGTCTATAGTTTAGTTAAAATGTCAAGTACCAGTACATTTGTAAATTACGATACACCAAAATGAACGTGAACGGAAGAACATAGCGCACACAACAAAACACAGAGCTGAAGTAAGATGAACTGTCATTATCGCACATGTTGGATAATTACAACAATTGACACTGCATCTAAACGACTGACCTGTACAAGACCGTAGCCTCGAGGGTAAATGTGGCGGACAATGGACCGATAAGAAAATGCAATTTACTCAACAAAAGCAGTACGTCACAATAATGTGTGTAGGTCCTAAGCACTTCCATTGTGTCAGTAACATTGTCCTAAAGTGAACCAGTTAACAACCTTGCATGATTTATTATTTATGTAGTCATACATGCACACACACTCTATCTATTATACTTCACTCAGTGATTTCAATGTACAAAATTTATATCCAATGAATTACCATTTTGATTAAAGAATTAATTATAAAAGTCCAAAATATAATATCTTTTTTAATGCTCGTAAAATCCAAAAATAATCACTAATTGTGGATTTTAATATGAAAAGGTATTAGTTTTAAATATTTAACTTGCAATTTTCAATTAATGGCTTAATAATATTGTATTTAAAATCAAACCTATGTCATTACAATATATATATATATATATATATATATATATATTATATATATATATATATATATTAGTAAGTTCAATATAATTTTTTCCAACAGGATGAGTTATTTAAAATTATTAAAAATGTAACAGTAAATGTTAAATATATATATATATATATATATATATATATATATATATATATATATATATTATATATAATTTATATATTATATATTATTTTATAAATATATATATTTAACATTTACTGTTACATTTTTAATATTTTTAAATAACTCATCCTGTTGGAAATCATTATATTGAACTTACTAATCAGCTATCCATTTGCTAATTATTTTTACATTTAGATTGTTAAAAATGATATCAGAGGAAGCTGTTTTGCATATCGGATTAGTGTAGAAGGCAATGTGATGATTTACTTGATAATTATAATTGTGATGATACACTTTGGTTCGCATATCACAAAATCGTATCTTGAAGGTATAAATCGGCTTGAATCTATTCCTCCTCAGTGTGGATTCCAACAGAAAACCACATTATATCTCGACGTTATACATCAAAGCGCCTATCTCTTTCGTATTGTTAACGTGAAACCAAGAAGTTTTCTTATCCTAAGTACACTTCCTTCTGTATCCTTTTTAAAATTAGAAGTTAAAGTGCATGACATTCTTCTTCGAATTTGTGGTATATCGCAATAAGTAATTTGGATATAGTTTACTTTAAATAGTGTTTGAAATTTACCTCTTATGAACGTAAATAAATTCTCAGTATATTCATGTTTTTGTAAGTCACATCTACATATTGGAAACGTGTCGTTATTAAGAAATTATCTGAACGTTGAGATATGTTGTATGCTGTAAAGTAATGCCTTGCCAAGGAACATGTGTAAATATTAATTGCTAATAAGACGCTGAGAAACCCTTAGTTCCTGCAATACAAAAATTTTGTATGATAATACATTTTTAATCAACTTATTCCGTTCTGTTTATCGCTAAGTCTTTTATTCTTCCTAAAAGTATTTATTATAAGTACTTATGTATCTGGGAATAAAACAATGCCTGCCTCCAATATAAATTATATATATTTAATTTAAATTATAAAAATGGAAACTTATGAGAAACTTGTAGATACATCCAAATATATTGCATAACGAAAAATATCTCTTCAGACATAACGCTAACATATGCTTGGAAATATGCAGCATAGGACACCCGAGGAAAGGATGTGGTATCGCAATAAGCATATTGTGCCTAATGCTTGAATCCAAAAACTACAAACAACTGAATGAGATTTTTCAAAGCTAGGAATATCAATAGTGAAGAATCCTATAGCTGAATGATTTGCTGTGAGAGGTTACATGTTACACTTTCCGCTTGCAGAAGATATTATTTAGATAATTTCTGGCTATAGTACAGGTATCATTTAACTTGTTTGCTATGGTGTTCTTCACCAAAATAATCGACATACATGTCCTCCCAATCTCTAATTATATATTGGATTTTGGGCTCTCACTACGTGTCGATACTGATTAAGTGTGTCTTTGGAGCGCTTTACGGATTTAATTTAAGCGTGTTCTTTCTATTCATATTCTATTATACGTGG
The DNA here is from genome assembly GCF_021130785.1 of Homalodisca vitripennis. NCBI lineage: Eukaryota > Metazoa > Arthropoda > Insecta > Hemiptera > Cicadellidae > Homalodisca > Homalodisca vitripennis. The sequence goes on along the minus strand of NC_060210.1, from coordinate 111,939,130 downwards.
AAGTTTCGGTAAGTAGCTCTTTTATACGCAAATTAATATTTTGTTAGAGAAATGTTTTGTCTAATCATGTTAGCTCTCTTTTACAGGGATTATTGTATTATTTTGATACTATAGGGGAAATAAGAAGATTTTGATGTCACAAATAATTAACTTAAGTTATCAAGAGAGTTGCATATACTGTTATAGTTAGGCTTTGAATTGTAATATGAAATCAAGGTTACTTGCAATATTAGTTTAGTATACAACATTTAGGCAAAATGTATTACGTCGAGATACCAAGTTTGTCGTCAATAATTTTGGGTGAAACATAGTCAATGTACGTTATAAACCTTGAGTTTTTACTAAAAGACCCAACTCGTGTTATGACGAGTTTTAAGTCAGTTTCTGGTTCTGTTTGTTAAATTTCGCCTATAATAAAGTAATGTACATTTTATAACGAATTAAGTTATACATTATTATTTAATTTTACGGTTATTAGCCAGTTCAATATTTGGATCAATTTTAAATTTGAATCAAGAAGTTACATTCATTTAACTTATATTATTTTACAAAAGCAAACCTATGTTAAGAAAAATTTTACAAGACGAGTGGTCGTTTAAGCACGTGGGTATTAAGTAGAAATATAATTATTATGTAAGTTATTTTATTAAAAACCAGTTTTTGTACATTGAAATAAAGTAATCGTTAAAAATATTTCTTTTTAATTACATAACAGCGATAAGTACTTTTGATTAAATAAAGAAAAACATTTGTAAAACCTGGGCCATGTACCAAACATTTTAATTAAGACACTAAGAGGATTGGCTAACCAGAAAGAACATATAATAACCTTCTTATGCTTATTAAACGAGGACCTTTGAAGGATAATGAGCTTTAGCTTTAAATAAACATTTAAATCCTGTGACATTCGTGTTGCACTCATTAGTACGTTACAAATCTTGTCCTCTTCTCCTTTTTTGAAGCGTTAAACATTTTATGTACTAGATATTTTTACAGGAGTTGTGTCTACGATTACTGTTAAATAAATAAGTCACATTGACAGTTTCATAAACAATCGTTGATATCCCAGGTATTCGCTTAATGTGGGAAGAAGTAGATGCTTTCTCGAAATAGAGAATTACCTAAGTTATCCAAACAAATAGAACTGAGTTACGGATTCCCTCAGGAATCTATCCTCAGTCCTTTGCTTGTCCTTTACGTCAAAGATTTTAAATCGTCCCTTCTGCATGGAAAATTAGTGCACTTTGTTAAGGATACGGCTCTATTTTTAATGCAATATCAAGTGAAGTTTTGGAACAACAGGCTTTTGTTGCCATCAACAACTGTGTCCAATACTTCCATAGCCTCAATCTTACAACAAACTCATTAGAAACAAACGTTTTGAATTTTGCTTTGCGCACTGCGGGCACCAGTGTTGGCCTGCCATTTTGTTAGATGAGTCCACACCGGAAGCAGTCAAATCTTCAAAATTCCTAGGAATGCACCTTGATCGAGGGATGAATTGGAATGAGCATATTGACTATGTTTACGCCTAAGTCTCAGGAATTTTTATTCTGATATCTTTAGCCAAATACAGGTGTACTGCCCGAGCCAGATACTTATTACGGCGTATTATGGACGGATTTACCCCCATGTGAATTAGAAGACTGACTCTGCCGTTCTAAATGGGTCGCATTGGCGATGAATGAAAGAGGCGTAACTGTAAAATTGTATGTGTGAGTGTGTATTGTTGTATGAATTTTAAAAATTTAAAAAGCCCGTAACGTTTTCCGTGCAATTTCAATATTGTCGCCGCAATAATAAAGATATGATTTGAGTCTCCTAGTACACCCGCGCGCACGCGCGCCTGTGTGTGTGAACACCTTTAGCTTTGCATTAATTGTCACAAAAGTCTACTACCTGCTCTTATAGCATACATTATTAAAGTCTCACTGTATTATTAGCTAATTGTTTACAGCTTAGTTCTGATATGAATAACTGATTGCTAACATCTAAATTGCAAGAAAGTAAATTTAAATCTTAATTATTGATATAGGCATTTTTATCCTTTTGTATACAAAGAATGTTGTACAAAATCGACTTTTAATGATTTTTCAAGTCAATAATGTGATCAATCTTGGAGTTATTTATTTTAATGTACGAATATTAAAAATAAAATGTAGGAGTCCAAATAATTTCAAAATTAAGTTAAAATAACAAGATGTGTTTTATTGTTAATAAATATAAACAAAATTCAACTTGAAAGATAAAAAAGGAATAAGAAATATCTTATATCAGATATTTTAAATGTGCTATGGTGATTAATAATAAGTAACTGAGAGTTAGCTTAGCCTTTATCAGGGAAGCTGATAAAACCTGTCTACACAATACTTCGAGACACCGGTCAAACAGATCTATGGACTAGGATTCTCGCATGCAGAAATATTTTCTTTAACGCAGTCGATGCTGGTGCACGTCACAATATGGGATTTCACTGCGGAATACCATTCCTTTTTTATATGTTTATAAGTTTCAAACTTTTAAAGCTTTTCATTTCATTTAAAAATATAAAAATCGAGTTGATACAGTTGCAGATGCGATTATTCAATATGGAGAGTGATAATTAAAATTGAAACCAAGATATTGATAACTACTTACAGAATGAAACTAGAGAAATTATTATATTATGGTCTTGAAATTTTAAATACTATATAAAGAAACAGTATATTTGATATCACGCAAGGAACAGTGATAATTTCACTATTCTAACTAACTCATTTATGCAATGAGTACGCGTCCTGGTAAATTGGTTTGATTATTATTAATTTTAAAAATTCTGTGATTGTTGGTTTTGGAAAGGTATAATGTCACTGTAATTCAAGGAGTACACCACATGAAATGTTAGGTAAAACCTTTCTCTCTAATCTTATTTCGTTCTAGATATATCATGTTATCCACCTTTCTAACGCTCAGTCAAATCCCATAGACGGGCATGCAAAATCATCGAAATTGGAGGATCCGATAATATAATATAATAGTCTTATCAACCTATATCTTGTTTAAATGTCTTATGTTATAAAACGAGTGTACTCAGGTCAGTTAAATATATCTTTAAGTGAATTTATAGTTGTTAGCATGATTAAACTTGAGGCTAAGTTAAAATTGTTTCTTACCGCTCAACCAAATCCCATGGAGTGACATGAACCAGCATCAAACAAGATATTCCTTGTATAGAAATGTAGCTTTCAGCATATTTTTAATTATACAGGTCTGTAAGTTTTTTAGATAACGTTCGACCAGACACTCAGATGGATAGACGTACAGAAATGAAATTTTCCATCCCCTATAGTAATAAGGTTGGCTTACGCCCAGACTACTACGCTAAGGATAAGTGTGACCTACTTTGGTAACTGTATTAACAGATAAATTAAACTTTAATTATAAAGACAACTCTTTAAAGAACTTTAATATTCATTTTAACATATGGTTTTTTTTAATAAAGAATGTTGGCTAAATAATACATACACACACACACTAAAATACATATACATATATTTTATATATTTATTTATTTATTTGTACATATATTATGTAAAAATAAATTAAATCTTTGAACTTTAAGGCTACAGGCTTACCCTTATTTCTGTCTTATTAAGATGGAGGATTAAGCATTAAAAGTTATAACTGTAAGAAAACTTCATAAACTGTGTATCGTTCTAGCCGGCATAGAAAGGGACTATAAAATCTGGGCTGCCTGTGACGGCATAAGTAGGCTTATAACAGTCATTGGTCAAACGATTGTGGCCTTTTTCATTTTCAAGATTATTAAGTCACATTTAATTTATATTATACATGTAGTCAACGTTTACAGCATCAATATAAATCATGGCACGTTAAGTGTATATTATATTTCAGTAAATAATAATACAGAAAGTGAATGTAGCCTACTAGAAAGGTTATACTGGTTTGAACAAATTATAACATACAAAATATCGAAGAAACAATCATCACGATAAACTTTATGTTGATTTGTATGCGATTAAATTGGACATCCATTTCCGGTAAAAGTATGGTGGTATTGGGTAGAAAAATAGATTAATATCCAAGCCAAGAGCTTCTCACAAATACTAATGTATTGTACAGTAAGTAATCGATATAATTCAGTTCTTGTCTGTTTGGTTTTGACGACTAGATCCATTAGTAGAGTTTCACGTGCTTAAATCAGCAGAGTAATTTTTATTGGCTTAATGCTAAAAAGTCTAGGATTGTTTCAGGACGTTTTTCATCTTCAAGTTTCGTAGTTAAAAAATTGTTATCAATTTTGTTATTATCGAGGAATAAAAGGGAGGCATTTTATTAGGGAAGTCATTAAGAAAGTTTTCTATGTCAGAAAAAGGATATGTTCAGGGTTATGATAGTAGGACAATGTCTTCTAGAGGTTATGTAAGTCGAAAAGTCTGCCAGAAATTAGTTTATAGTGAAGAATTCAATCATAACATTCCAGCTTTCATTTCAGGCTTCATAGTGTTTAGTTTTAGATTTGAGAAAGTTCCATTACACTCCAATTATAAAAAAAATATTTAGCAAATAGAGCGCTTGTCTTTACAATAGTTTTATTTATTAAAACAAAACTCTTATGTCAATTTAATGAAAAACCTGTTGTGTGCTTATACAGTGAAAATTATGTCGTAGAAAATCCTAGATTAATTGTACTGAAACAATCAGATGATGTTATGTTAGTTAGTTAACTAAGAATTACTAGCTGAGTAACAAAATATTAATCAGCTGTTGCAAAATAAAAATTACTCCCATTAGACCAACATTGGAAGCATGTTTAGTCCAGTCAATTCGTTCTTTAAACATGTTGATAAGGGGAAAAATATATCATAAAGCAAAAGCCTTATAAGGAAACTGACATATTTCTATTATATATTTTATTTCGGTGTATATTTATAATCCAATAGAAACAAAACAAGTTTTTTAGTCAATCTCGTTAGATACACATCCACTTAGTTCACATTATTTTTTTCTTTTACTTCTTATTTTTAATAATTGTGAAATTATTGTTTCTAAAAGTAATAGATCAATGAGCCTCCATATTGTAACATTTTTTTTTGTGAACCTTAAATTTTATAACAGAGAGTAAGAGTTAGATTTTATTAACTTTGGCAGACAGGCCTGATCAACCTGGAAAATCCATATCAGCTGGCTATTAAACAGCTGCAGCTCCAGCTGGCCAAACAACAATTGACTCCTACTTCCTGTTGGACTTTGTGACTTACTGTCAGGCTTCACGAGGCTTAACCTCTCTCTCTCATGGCGATAGTTTGAAGATTGTTCAGTTGGAAATTGAGTCTCCACGAGGTTATCTATAATGTCTTTACCTACATTGCTCCCTTCCTGGCCCATTACTGGATTGTTGCCAAGGTGAGGTATTTTAATATTCTTTTAAGTCAAATAATGTGTGCTACCAAGAAATTATAAATACTTTTGAATACAGATACTTGGAATTAATTTTTCTTTTCTCAACCAACCAGAGTAAATATATTAGTGAAATTAAGAAGCAGAAATTACTTGAGCCTTTATTAATTTGTAAGTTGTACTCATAAATATAAATCCTTTCAGATTGTAAATATTATCATAGTGTTTTAATGGTTCATATTTTCTTAGATCCAAACATATGTTGTTGCAATGGTTAGAACTTTTATTTTAAATAATGCATTTGAAATAACAACAAAATGTACTTTAGGTAATAAATAGTGTTGTGTGGCCTATAAGTTAAAAAATTATAAGTTAAAAATTGTTAGTCTGTTTTATTTTTGCTGTTGTTTTGTAAATTCAGGATAATAAATGTTGGTAATTTATGCTACGTGCTTTGTCAAAATGTAAGTAAGAAAAGGCATTTGTAGAATAGGAAACAAATATGAAAAGATGTTTTCAAGTGAATTCTATTTAAAGCTTATTATAGTTAATAATTTATTTTTGGAATTTAATTAACTATATCTCATTATATTGACTACTGTAGATTGAGTAATTGACTAATAGTTAATTTTTGGAGTTATTTACATTACAAACCGATTATATATCTCTCAAAATACTTCATGTTAAGATTATTTCACGGAATATTTAGGTTTCATTGTTATTATTGTTAACATAAAATTTTACGTGCTATTCTGAAGCAACTATTATACATCTTTTAGTGTCAAATATTTTTGTATATTCTATTGTCTGAATTGTGCTCAGGGATTAGTTCGGGAGCGGTTTGTGTACCTCCACATAGGTCTGCGTACCACTACCTACCCAGTGCCCGTGCCATACCTGCTACTGTGCCTTCCTCCCTGACCGTGAGCCCTTACGGAGGCGTATGGTTGTGATCTACGTAGTTGAATAATTACTTATAAATATCTTTCTTTATTGGATACATATTGATGTTTAATGTGCTTTGTGTAAATATGTGTCTAGTTTATGTAAGTATTTTTTGATTGATATCTATGGGTAAAATACCAGAAGTACTAGTGGCCGGCCAAGGTAATGTTGTTTAGTGTATAATTACTGGTGTTTAGGGTATATTGTATTGATAAATGTAAGGGTTACCTGTACCCTCAGACTGTTGAGATCCAAATACAGAAATGGTAATCAAACCTTTTTCCATGATATGAAATGTAAAATTACATAATTTTAATAAATATTTCATTTGATAAATGTTTCTTGTGCAATAAAAAAAAAACAGGCTCTTAGAATTTTTATAAACTTAATGATTACATTGAATGAGTTTAGCTTTCTTACATGTATTTCCTTTTCTTAAATTTACCTTGTATTTAACTCACTCTTACTTTGGTTGGTTACAAGGTCATTAATTTTACAACATCATTCAGTAACGGGTCTTTTCCTTGTTCTGACTCCGTTCTCCTACCACACTACTACTGGAAACAAGGTGGCGCCCTCGGATAGTACCGTTAACAGTTAACTCTACTACGCCGTGAAAACCACACCTACCCTTCCCACCCCCTAGACTGAGCAAACTGGGACCGCTACATTTGGCGCTGTCAACGTGGGACCTGACTTGTGTGGGGACTATATAATATATTTGTGAATTCTTTTTGTTCTGATGGTGATTGATATGGACATTATGGTTGGTTAACTTGTTGTATATTGGAACACTTTTGTCGGTACTCGTAATTATTAGTGGTTTTGTTTACTGACTGTTACACCTCTATTATCTTTTCTTAAATTGTATGAGTGTTCGTTTCTCACATTGGAATTTGGTTTCTGCTGTCACCATGAATGCATATTATTTACGTCGTCATGAAAATGAATATGAGTTGAAACTTAGAGGTTTAGCTACTACAGGAAATGCAAATGAATTGAGATCCAGGCTCTCTCAAGCTTTTCTTGATAATGTTGAGATTAAGGAAGACGTTATCAGTAATCTAAATGCTGAAACCGAACTTGAAGAATGTGAGGAAAAATTCAATGACCTGTCAGAGCTAGTTGAAGATTATGAAGGAAATACAAAAGACAATGAATATCGAAAACTTTCTGCCCGCCTTTGGCATCTTTACTTGCGAGTGGAGCGTATACCTGTGGATCTGGACTGGGATAAAGACACAGCGGAGAAGAAAGACGACTTATTACAGAGATCAAAACACATGCTAGATACCTTCCTTTCCCTCTCATCTAAGGTAACGGAGAAACTGGACGGAGCTGAAGAAAAGAAGGCGAGTGAAGATACGTCAGTGAATACTGCGGAAGAAGGAGGCACTTCCCAAGGTACCAATACAGAAACTCCACCCTCTCAAGGAAATGTAAATCGGAAGAATATCGCACAAGAAAAGCACCTTCACCCTCTTGGACATGCTGGACAAGGAAAATCTACTATGGTTGGAAATAGGAAACTGAAACCTGATGAGTCATGTATAGAGACAGAAACTGCAAAGCCTATACCAGTCTTCAAATGGGGTTTACAGTTTAGTAATGGTCCTGGCCAGAGCATTGGTGCATTTTTGCAGCGGGTTGAGGAACTTCGTCATGCTCGCGGAGTTTCTGAAGCTCAACTTTTTAGGTCAGCAGTTGATTTATTTACCGGCAATGCTTTAATTTGGTATCGGTCGACCGTGGGCAGAGTCAATTCCTGGGAGCAATTGTGTACGGAGATGAAACTTGTTTTTCAGACGCCGGATTATGACGATATGTTGCTGCAGGAGATTATGAACAGAACTCAAGGCGATCAAGAGCATATTGATCTTTTCATTGCTTCTATGGAGGGTCTTTATGGTCGTTTGTCAAATCCAATTCCGGAACCCATCAGGCTTCGTCAGATTCTTAAGAATCTAAATCATTATTTGCAGGACAAACTCTGTATGTTTGTGATCTCTTCTATTGATGAACTCCGACAAATGGGACGTAAGGCTGAGCTGGGAAGATTGAGAACTACAAATAGTAGGCCTCCTCCTAGGCCAGGCACCGTCTTAGAACCTGATCTAGCTTACTCTCGCACTGATAATCGCAAGAATTCCTCAAATCATCAAGTTCATGCACTTAATAAACCTACGAGTTTTGCCCCAAGGAAGTCAAAATGTTGGAATTGTGGTGAGGAAGGCCACATGTACAGTAATTGTCCTAAAGAGAGGCAACTTTTCTGCTATGGCTGTGGGCATGCTGGTTATCGCAAAACAACCTGTCCTAAGTGTATTAAAAAAAAACGGGGTACGAAGGGAGCCTCCTCGGGCATCTTAGGAGTACCTCCCTTATCTCATTTACCGTCAACCAATAAGTTGTCCAATTGTGATTTGGCTTCATTGCCTAAAGGTATAAATTTTCTGATTGAAACTTCCGCTAATGATCCGCGACCTTATCTACCAATTCGAATTTTTGGATTTAGTTGCAAAGCATTGTTAGATTCTGGAGCTTCAAATACAGTGATCGGAAGAGACCTGATGTGGATTTTTGATAAGTTCCCGGCCAAAATTCGGTCATTGTCCAACCAATTTGTAGAAAATGCGGACCACCAGAAACATAAGATTATTGGAAGAGCCAACATTCCTATTACTCTCGCTCATAAAACAAAACATTTATCTGTCATTGTTGTACCTTCTCTATCTCAAACAATTATTTTGGGGATAGATTTTTGGAATGCTATGTATATTGTTATGGACGCCTATGAGAAGTCCTGGGAATTTTCTGAGAACCCACCAACACGAGGCCAGATATGTGCAATTGGTCTACAAGACTCTACCGTATTGACTACGTCACAAAGGGAAGACTTAAATAATCTTTTGGAGAAGTACTTTTGCAATCAAGGAGAGAAATTAGGAAGAACCCATTTAGTGCAGCATAAAATTGACACTGGAGATGCTTCTCCCATAAAGCAACGCTACTATCCCATGTCTCCCGCTAGATTGCAGCTTGTGTATGCCGAACTTGATAAAATGATTGAACAGGGCGTTGTAGAACCTTCAAGAAGTGCTTGGTCCTCCCCAATCATACTTGTGGACAAACCTGATGGTGGCCAAAGGTTTTGCGTCAATTTCCGGAAAGTCAACTCAGTCACTTGCAGAGATGCTTACCCCTTACCTCATGTCACTTCGATTTTGGATCGCTTAAGGGATGCCCAATACTTGTCTGCGTTGGATATCAAAAGCGCTTACTGGCAGATTCCCCTTGAAGCTTCAAGTAAAGAGAAAACTGCCTTTACAATCCAAGGAAGAGGTCTTTTCCACTTTAATGTTCTCCCATTTGGACTCCACAATGCACCAGCCACCTGGCAACGATTGGTTGATAATATATTAGGGATGGACTTGGAACCTTTTGTCTTTATCTACCTTGATGACGTAATAATAGTCACACAGACCTTTGAGAAACATCTTGAAATTCTGGAAGAAGTCTTCAAGCGGCTAGCAGCAGCTAATCTAACCTTAAATCAAGACAAGTGCCGATTTTGCCAACCTGAACTTCGATATTTGGGCTATATTGTCGATGCTAATGGCCTGAGAGTTGATCCTGAAAAGGTGAAAGCCATTTTGGAAATTCCTACCCCTCGCTCAGTGAAGGAAGTCCGTGCATTCTGCGGTACTGCAAGTTGGTATCGGAGGTTTATCCCAAATTTTGCCTCTCGTCTTTATCCTCTTACTTCAATGCTGAGGAAACATAACTACTTTAAGTGGACCATTGAAGCTCAGAATGCTTTTGAAGATATAAAGGGTAACCTTGTAAAATCTCCAATCCTTTCTTGCCCAGACTTTGGGAAGGAATTTACCATTTCTTGTGACGCTTCGGCTGTTGGTGTTGGAGCGGTACTCTCCCAAATGTCAGAGGAAGGAGAAAATGTGATTGCCTATGCAAGTCGGACGTTGAGCAAAACTGAGCAAAAGTTTTCTGCTACAGAGCGGGAGTGTTTGGCCGTCATTTGGTCAATTGAAAAGTTCCGCCCTTATATAGAAGGAGTTCACTTTGTTGTTGTAACTGACCATCACAGTTTGTTATGGCTTCATAATTTAAAAGATCCTCAAGGAAGATTGGCACGGTGGGCATTACGTCTTCAACCTTTTAACTTCACTTTGCTGCATCGCAAAGGTAAAGAACACGTCGTTCCGGATCTTTTATCTAGGAACCCATTAGAATCTGTACCTGCAGAATTTATCGTTGGTTCCCTCACTAACTGTTTTCCGATTGGGGACAAGTGGTATCTGAAGATGATCGACTCAGTAAAAGAAAAGCCTGACCTTTACTCTTCATGGAAAGTTGTCGATAATCAGCTCTGGAAGTGTGTCCCTTCATCTACTTCGGTTGGTGATGAGCAAGAAGATTGGAAGCTAGTTGTACCCAAGGATCAGCGTGGGAAACTCTTCAAACAATTTCATGACGCTCCTACATCTGGACACTTGGGCACGTATAAAACCTACCACAGACTCTTACAGAAGTACTATTGGCCTAAGATGAGGAAGGACACCGCAACATATGTCTCTCGCTGTAGGGTGTGTCAGCAAGCTAAGTCGGCTACCTTAAAGCCAGCAGGACTTATGGGGTCTCAGAGAGTAGTGGACCGACCGTGGCAGACAATAAGTCTGGATCTGATGGGACCTTTTGTAAGATCATCAAGAGGTTACAAGTACCTGATGGTAGTGGTGGATTACTTCAGCAGGTATACCCTTCTGTTTCCATTAAGAGTAGCAACTGCAAAACTTGTTGCTAAACATTTGGAGGAAGATGTATTCTTGGTATATGGGGTTCCTAACATTGTGATTTGCGACAATGGATCTGAATTCATTGGTCAACCATTTCGTGATTTGCTCAAGGAATATAAAGTGAAGACTATCTACACTCCTAGTCATCATCCTCAAGCAAACCCAACGGAGCGGGTGAACCGAACTATAGGGAACATGTTGAGATCTTATGTTGGGGATAATCACCGCAATTGGGATATTAAGTTACCTCAGATAGGGTGTGCCCTACGAACGGCAGTACATGAGACCACTGGTCATTCCCCAGCCTTTCTTGTATTCGGACATGAGATCAACTTATCGGGTGAGGGATCTGGGAATCTTGGTGAAGAAGATTTGCCTCAGCTTTCCGATGCAGGTGTTCACCTCCAGAAACTGACGCGCTTGAATGAAGTTTTTAAGGAGATCAAAGAAAGGATGAAGAGGGCACATGAGATTAATGCTAAACGATACAACCTGCGGAGGAGAGAGCAGCAGTTTAAAGAAGGTCAACTTGTATGGAAGAGGAACTTCACCCAAGCGGATGCAGTCAACTACAAGTCATCCAAACTCTTTCCAAAATTTGTTGGGCCTTACCGAATTAAGAAGAAAATATCTCCAGTGACCTATCAGATCCAATCAGAAGATGGGCAATTCATGGGCACCTGGCATACCTCGGACTTAAAACCTTATCTTCAGTAACGGATGAAAATTTGGGAAATTTTCTCATGAGAGAGGGGGTGGTGTAACATTTTTTTTTGTGAACCTTAAATTTTATAACAGAGAGTAAGAGTTAGATTTTATTAACTTTGGCAGACAGGCCTGATCAACCTGGAAAATCCATATCAGCTGGCTATTAAACAGCTGCAGCTCCAGCTGGCCAAACAACAATTGACTCCTACTTCCTGTTGGACTTTGTGACTTACTGTCAGGCTTCACGAGGCTTAACCTCTCTCTCTCATGGCGATAGTTTGAAGATTGTTCAGTTGGAAATTGAGTCTCCACGAGGTTATCTATAATGTCTTTACCTACATTGCTCCCTTCCTGGCCCATTACTGGATTGTTGCCAAGGTGAGGTATTTTAATATTCTTTTAAGTCAAATAATGTGTGCTACCAAGAAATTACAAATACTTTTGAATACAGATACTTGGAATTAATTTTTCTTTTCTCAACCAACCAGAGTAAATATATTAGTGAAATTAAGAAGCAGAAATTACTTGAGCCTTTATTAATTTGTAAGTTGTACTCATAAATATAAATCCTTTCAGATTGTAAATATTATCATAGTGTTTTAATGGTTCATATTTTCTTAGATCCAAACATATGTTGTTGCAATGGTTAGAACTTTTATTTTAAATAATGCATTTGAAATAACAGCAAAATGTACTTTAGGTAATAAATAGTGTTGTGTGGCCTATAAGTTAAAAAAAAATATCTGTTAGTCTGTTTTATTTTTGCTGTTGTTTTGTCAATTCAGGATAATAAATGTTGGTAATTTATGCTACGTGCTTTGTCAAAATGTAAGTAAGAAAAGGCATTTGTAGAATAGGAAACAAATATGAAAAGATGTTTTCAAGTGAATTCTATTTAAAGCTTATTATAGTTAATAATTTATTTTTGGAATTTAATTAACTATATCTCATTATATTGACTACTGTAGATTGAGTAATTGACTAATAGTTAATTTTTGGGGTTATTTACATTACAAACCGATTATATATCTCTCAAAATACTTCATGTTAAGATTATTTCACGGAATATTTAGGTTTCATTGATATTATTGTTAACATAAAATTTTACGTGCTATTCTGAAGCAACTATTATACATCTTTTAGTGTCAAATATTTTTGTATATTCTATTGTCTGAATTGTGCTCAGGGATTTGTTCGGGAGCGGTTTGTGTACCTCCACATAGGTCTGCGTACCACTACCTACCCAGTGCCCGTGCCATACCTGCTACTGTGCCTTCCTCCCTGACCGTGAGCCCTTACGGAGGCGTATGGTCGTGATCTACGTAGTTGAATAATTAGTTATAAATATCTTTCTTTATTGGATACATATTGATGTTTAATGTGCTTTGTGTAAATATGTGTCTAGTTTATGTAAGTATTTTTTGATTGATATCTATGGGTAAAATACCAGAAGTACTAGTGGCCGGCCAAGGTAATGTTGTTTAGTGTATAATTACTGGTGTTTAGGGTATATTGTATTGATAAATCTAAGGGTTACCTGTACCCTCAGACTGTTGAGATCCAAATACAGAAATGGTAATCAAACCTTTTTCCATGATATGAAATGTAAAATTACATAATTTTAATAAATATTTCATTTGATAAATGTTTCTTGTGCAATAAAAAAAACAGGCTCTTAGAATTTTTATAAACTTAATGATTACATTGAATGAGTTTAGCTTTCTTACATGTATTTCCTTTTCTTAAATTTACCTTGTATTTAACTCACTCTTACTTTGGTTGGTTACAAGGTCATTAATTTTACAACATCATTCAGTAACGGGTCTTTTCCTTGTTCTGACTCCGTTCTCCTACCACACTACTACTGGAAACAAGGTGGCGCCCTCGAATAGTACCGTTAACAGTTAACTCTACTACGCCGTTAACTTGTGAAAACCACACCTACCCTTCCCACCCCCTAGACTGAGCAAACTGGGACCGCTACAATATTTATATATTCAGAAGTTAGTGATAAAACAAATTCATATCAATTACTCCTGAATTTGTATATAAAACTTTATTCACACTAAACAAAAATCGTAAAAAATTAATTTAAAGCATAATACATGTTGTTTGTAAACCATTTTTCTTTACCTCAGAATAAGATTTATCTCGAAAATAAAACAGTTTGCATTGCTTTCGTTGAGTAAAACGTATACCTATATTATACTGAATATTAAAAACTAATAACTACTCTAATGAATAATTTGTAAATATAAAGGAGTTCAAAAAAAATCATATTTCTTAAAGAGGTTACAACATTATTACAACACCAGTAGATGATTTTATATTCCACGTGTGTTATAGGGCCAGTTTGTGTCAAAACGGATCTTACTAGGATATTGCGAGGTTTAATTAAACAAAAGTTAATCTCCTAAAAATCGTAAATTGTTTTCAACTCCTATTTTCGGTTAATCTTTTAATTTCTATATAATAATCTGGTTAATTTAAATTTCACTATCTTATGATGTTGGAAAACAAATATATAAATACTCTAAGAGTTTTAACTCTATAGACCCCTATAGATGGTTTATAATCTTGAAAATTATTTGTTTTTATTCTTCGGCTTTGAGAATCTTAGGTTTTTAGTTTTATATTTCTGAGAAATTGGGGGTTATAGGGGTTGAAAATAATTTGTAAACCAATAGAAACTCTTATAGGGAGCTAATCTTAATGATAAATATCTCAATATTATCTTTTTGTCTGTTAAAAGCATACGACACATTGAGACAAATTTCATTATTGGAGAGTTGGAAAACATAACATAGTTGTCTTAGTATTGCAAAAATAAATTAATACCAAGAGATATTTTATACTGAGACTTTAAAAGATTGTCTGTATAAGTCAAGAGGCTCGTTTTATTCAAATTTTAAATCACTATAATTTTTCGTAATTAGTAACCCCAAATTAAAAAATTAATCTCCATAAAACTGTTTTTATATATGCACTAATGAAAATTGTGTTTGTAAATTTTAATGTTTTAAGACATTTTAAAGTTGTAAAAACAATAATAAAATTCATACTCGGTTTATTTGCCCTCTGAGGACGTAAAACTCGTTTATGTCAAATTTAGCCGAGAAGTTAAGAATTAAATATATTTTTGAGATTTTAACCCTATTTTTCAACTCTTATTCATATTTTATCTTTATAAATGCGCTTTAGTTTGGCAATTTATTTCATGAGACATACGTGTACCAAATGTTAACCTTGCAATTCCGGGTTTGCGTGTGAGGGAGTTATTTGTCTTGTGTGTGTGTGTGTGTGTGTATTTACATATATATATATATATATATATATATATATATATATATATATATATATATATATACATATACATTCTGAGAAACTTACTAGGTAGACAGCCAGATTTAAACATTGTTTAATCCCCTTAAAAGGATCAATACAATATTAGGTAAAAATATACTTAGTTAACCCCTTCATTACGCTTTACATTAACACAACAGGTGTGCCAGAACAAGAAGAGAGACACTCTGCAGATACAGAACTAAATAACCACCAGCGTTGTTGAGTGCTCATTGTTTTGGGAAAACCAATTACCCTCCTTTGGCAGACCGAGATAAGGAAGCTTAGGTGAAATTATACAGGCCCGCTTTCTTATCTAGTGTTGCGTGCAACTAAAGTTTGATCTACCCCTATACAGTTGGCAATACGTTTAATTCTGCTGATAGTAAAGGCATAGGGCTCAGAACGATTTATTAGGTGTACACATTCTTTAAAAGACCAAACATCCATTCTCTACTGGGTGCTCAAAGATTTGCACGTCAGCAATCCATGTTGTAGTTTCTTGCAATTTTGGATGGAAAACGACAGTCTACATATATGTATTTTTGGTAAATTTATTACTAGCCTATAGTTTGGTAGCTACAGCTTAAAAAGATATTGTATAATGCGTTTTATATGTAATAAGTAAAGTTATAAGTTACGATTAAGTATTGCAAATGTGAACATTGTAATGAAAGTTATGGTAGTGTACTTGTACCCAGATTCTGTAATAAGATCGTTCTTTAAATGAATTAGATAGGAGTTACTTACTTAAGTTAAGTTATTTACTCTACAATTTTATCGTTTACATAAGTGTCCACATATTTATTTTCATATGCAGGTACCACATGACTTAAATAGTAATTTAAAAGCATTTCCATGGTGATTAAATGTAGCGGAACCCTTCTGCGCTGTTTAACCCTTAGTTGAACTATCTTTAATTTTGTACTTTATCAATGTACTAGAAAAGTTACACACTGTACCCTGTCCTTTTTGCAAAAAGACTTGTAATAGGTTTCAACAAAAAATTCACAGTTTTGTTAATAATATGAATATCGGTGCAAAAAAGATATTGTCGTTTTATAAGAAAATAGCGCACATGTTTTTTTCATTTAAAAGTTTTATTTTAAATAAAAGCCCTACAAGTTATGATTATTTAAAGAATATATCTGTCCACCATTTTCTAACAAAATGAGCAAAATTAAGTTTATTTTGTTCCATTTTAGAAAAAGATACCTAAAGTAAGTGTACCAAATTTCAACTCCTTATCTATTGTAGTTTCTTATTTATGATGGTTTAAAAGAAAAACACAAACAGACAGACAGACAGTAAACGGTACGTTTCCGGACCCATGTGCAATGGAGTTTTTTCCTTGTTTTGATGACCTGTATCAAGTCCTGAAATATTGCACACCTTTTATGAATAACCCTGTAGATCAAGAATATACATCGAAAAAAGCGATTGTCTTTCCCACAAGTGTCTACAATCAAACAGATGTGTGATACAGTGCAGAGCAGATAACTATGACAGCTCAGAGTGAATAGCAGCTCAGTCAGCCAGTGACGTGTTGATATACACAACAGTTACTATGCAATTCCATTGTTTCTGCTAGGCACAATCAATTTTTATGATTAACCCTTTGTACGGTATAAGAGGATAGCGTTTTAAGTCCTTTTTGCTCTCAGTACATCCATACATCCATCATTCTACGTACCTCGCTTTTCCTCAATTGAAATTTGTACGTTGACATGTTTTGCAGTAACTGAAAGAGTTACTGGAACTTGTATTTCTCTAAGAAAAGTTTTATTTGAAGTATTTACAGCATTAAATTGTAGAGCGATCTAAAATTAACGTGTTGTGTTAATTCCGGTATGATTTTTTAAACGTTACGAATACATATATGTATATAATATATACCTATAATTTTTATTAAAACTAAATATAGAAAACATATTTTATTTACAACACGCAGTTCAAGACAGACTAGCTGTCAGTATATCAGATTGTGTTAGCCATGAACGTTTTGTAGTCGAGTTTAATCTCCACCTGTCTCTAGTACACTAGCTGTAATGATATTTGAAGAAAGTACGAAACTCAAAATTCTACTCCACAATCTTCTGCAAATAGTATGAAAAGGAGAAGATTCTCCGCATAGTAAGTGTGTTAAATGTTGTTCCGCCTCTTCAGGCACTAATATACAACAGATTTCAGCGGTCACGTTGTCATAGTGTACACAGTTAAGGATTGTTCGGCAGGTTGCTGCATTTCGCACTTTCTTTGAGTACCATCCCAACCAGTGTAGAAGACTAAACCTGACTACTAATTGTGTCTACTACTATCTGATAGACTATAGCGTTACTTCGCGTGACTGACAAGACATAAATATCTCGAAAAGCTATCAAGAATTCCACAAGCTGGCATCCCATCTGGGACTTTCTCAACCATAATTTAGAGAGGGAGCAGTACTCATTTTCGCTATGGGTTTAAACCTGAGCAAGATGTTTAAAGTACTGCTTTGGGTATTTCTTCATAGACAGAAAAATATGGTAATTTTGGATTCTCATAACTACATCAATGTGGTTCAGGTTATTATCAAAGCCAACACAGATCGATCAGCACCCGTAGTTCTTGCTACCTGGGAAAGGAAATCATATGTATTTGGCTACGCTTAAGTGGTCCTCTTGCTCACTAAATGAGAGGTTCTCCTTAATCTAAGTTGAGTAGCTCCTGAGAGTTAAAAAGAATTGTTCCCATTATCAAAAATTATGCTGCCCTCCCTTAAATTTGCTGCAAAAGTATAAGGGATCAACCCCGTTGGTATGCACCTGGCTTGCTTGGGAAACCAATTTTTAGCAAAGAGGCAAATACTCCGCATAATGAAGCTGTATCTACGTTGTTTCATCTCTTCAGAAACATATAGACAGCAGATCTCAGTTGTCACTGTGTTGCAGCGTACTCAGTTGGAGATTGTGCAGCAGAATGTTGCTTTCAGCACTTTCTTTGAATACCTTCATTGAAGCATTGAGACCTTATTTTTCTTTGTTACTGGAACAAATATTAAAACTCTCTTCTAGTGAAGGGAGCACGTCACGGTACTCCGTAATGTCATTGCTTGCAAAAACCATTCAACCGATTTTACTAAATGATATCCGCCTACAACAGCAATTAACCGCATTACCTCGACACTTACGTTTAGTATTATTTATTATTCCTGAAAATTAATTTGGTTGCAAATATATTATATATTTGTGTATTTACGTTTACATTTATTACTAAAAGTTCAAGGCCAACAATTTTGATTACTCCAATTGCTGTTAAAAGTTATAAAAATTCTCTTACCGACATCAGCTTCATTTCTTAATTTAATTCAGTGTGGAACTTCTAGGTTTAGCGCACCACTAACAAAATACAATTTATTAGCAATCTGTTTACTTAAGCACCGTTTCGTAAGAATAAAAATTAAGAATAATTTCTGGGTATGAAGGTAATATTTTACGTTTTTTTAAAGTGTTTTTCCTGATATTTTAAAAATTTTTGTTGCATAAATGCATAATGACTTATTTTCAGTAACGACTCTAGGCGGAGGACACTAAATACTTTTGAATCTGGTTTAGTAATGGAAAAATAACCCTTAAACTTTAAGAGCACATAATTTTAGTATTTTATTTTTGTAATTTTTACATCCCCAATGTATTATGTGCTTTGATATAAAGTAGTAAAAATTTAAAAATTTAGGTTACATATTTAAATATTATGCAAATAGGAATTTGTATATTATCCCTATCTCAAAAAGTCAACAATATATAACAGAAATACAGTTAGATAATTAATTCATATTTTGCACCTGTTAGTACCGTAGTATTACTCCACTTCATAGATAATAGTGAATTTATCTTATTCTGTTATACAAATTTTCATTAGCTAGAAAGAAATTTCTAACGGGAACAAATTGAAGCAAGCTAAGATGGAAGAAGAGGAGAGGCCGAAAGATAAACGAGGCCAGGAGTATGGAGCTAGAACGTTTTTATCATTTATGTTACAAAGTCAAAGACAAAAGTCAAAGGCGGTAAGGCATGCGGTATTAGTTTAAGTAAAAGGTTAAAGATCCATAGGTAAAAGGTAAAAGGCCTTTTACCTTTATGTATTTATTTTGTAATAAATGTTATTTTCTATTACATTACACCCACCGATAACATAGGTATACATAAAGGAAATGGGCAATGTAATTTATGTTTATGAGTGATTATTTCCACTTTTTATTATGCCTATGATTTTATGATAGAAACACTGTTTAATGAATAAAAATCTGTGTAATTCGTGCGTAATCTATAGTTTGTTGCTTGCAATTACCAACAAAACTTTAAATATTGTTTCATTTACGAAATAAATTTTTACTGTGTTTTGCCAAGAATAAATTTGAGTAACTGAAGTATTAAACAGCCTAGTAAGTTTTAATTTTTACCACATGGTCTTCATGATAGAAAGCACATTTGGGGTATAATTAAGAATGTAAAATTCATTGGGTTTCAAATATGTATTTCATAATATATAGTTAAAAAGTTTGAAAACATATTTTTCAAATATTCGGGTAAAACAAATTATGTATTATATAGAAAAAATCATAACTAAAAATTCACACAAACTCTAAATTGAACCGTTGTTTTTATGGATAGTTAAAAAAAAAGAGTTTGAAATTATTTTTAAACTCCATTTCATGATTTTTTTTAAACATAAATACGATGTTTGTATCTTTAAATTTGTCAACAAATTTAACAGGTCGTAATTTTTACCACATGCTCTTGATGATAGAATGCACATTTGGGTATAATTAAAAATGTAAATTTCATGGGGTTTCAAGTAATATAAGTGAGCCATTACTGTTATATATAGTTTTACATAACAAGAGTTTGACATTGTTTTAAAACTTCATTTCATGATTATTGTAAACATCAATTCTATGTTTGGATCTCTAAATTTGTCACATACTGCAATTTAACAGGTCGTATTTGTTCCCTTGTAAATATAACAAAAAGAAAATGAACAAAGCGTGGAAAGCAAGAATTTCATTAAAGGTAGCCGCTAACCAGAATCAGGATTTCACGTGTACGAATTGAATTGCATTCCACTCCCTTTCTTTTGTGTAATGACAATATTACACTGTTGTGTAAAAAGGTAATATTTTATTTGACATTTATTGTAACATAAAACTTTTATTGATATAATAAATATAAATCGTCTGTATAAGATCAGCTTTCCTATCGCTTTATGACTGTGTTACAATATATAAGGAATATTCCAGCACTACTACTAGGCTGTCTATGACCTAGGTTAATTAAGATATTTTGCTTTTGTTTTCTATACAGATAAATAAATAGAGTTCAACTCTCTTCTCCACATATCAAACTGTAGCACATATAGAAACTTTTGTAAAGTGATACGTTAAAAAACGTTTGCAACGCTGCAGGGTCCAATAAAAAAATTACTCTTGATTCTTGACTGCTGAAATATTTCCATAATAAACTTTTACTTCAATTTAATTCTATTACCACCATTTTCATAAATTTAGTCTGAACGTACTGAATGGCTACATTAAAATGACATATATTGAAGTGAGTAATTTGCGTTACCAGTTTTGATAGTTAAAAAAGTCAAACATACTATATCCCATTACTGTTTTAAATATCCATCGTCAAAAAAAATTTAACACGGAATATGAAACAACTCCCCTACCCATTCAATTGTATTTGTTGTAGTTTGAAATTTTCATGAATTACAAATTATATTTTAATTTACCAAAGCATATTTATATTAAAAAGTGTATGTTTATTTAATTGTTAAGTAATCAACAGATACATTTTTTTCATTCGTACATATATCGTCATATATCCCATTATTTTTTTAAATATCCATCGTCAAAAACAAATTTAAAACGGAATATGAAAAAACTTCTTTACCCATTAAATTGAATTTGTTGTAGCTTGAAATTTTCACGAATTACAAATTATACTTTTATTTTCCAAAGCGTATTTATATTTAATTATTTACTTGTTAAGTAAATAACAGATACATTGTTTCCATTCGTACATATATCAATAAAATTAATATAACTTTGGTGTCCTCCTTTACAGTAATTGTTATATTTATAATATAATTGTCTTCAGCAAACATGTTATACTAAATGTAGAATACAGCAATCATAGGCAGGTAGTGGACAGAGTAAAGTTGTCTCGTTTTAGTGAAATTATTAAATAAACACCAAAATAAATCTGGAAGTACGGAAGGATTCATCACAGATAGTTAACTATAAAATGTATAACTATGTATTTATTATTTGCAGAAAAGTTTTTGGTGGCTTTAGCTTCTGAAATTAGCCACATTTGATTTCAATCTGTCTCCTTATACAATATTTCTCAAAGGAACGTAACTACAGGCTTAAAGGTTTGACTGAAGCTTCATTTATAAATGGGAAACACTGGAAAACATGGGAAATTGGCTGAGTGTTAGCGAATATTTTTTACATTGATCTTCCACATGTAACCACACCAACCATAGCGAGAAAATATCTGAATAAAATATATTTGTAAACACATTGTGTTTAAACATATGAGAATTCAACATATTGTATTAATAAATTGTAAATTGACAACACGTGTATGGTACTGTAAACTCTTTCAGTATTTAATGGGCGTGAGTACTACATCACAAGATGGTGTTGAAATTGGCACCAAATTGGAATGAGAGCTCCCTAAAACCAGCAAATGCCAGGGGCCAGAAGTTGTAAAAAGCCAGAACCCAACTCAGCCAGGGGACTGCCGAGGGTCGGTTTTTTCCAGACACGAGGAAGTCCTAGATGCTGAAAGCTACCTGAGAGCTCTCATAAGCAGTGATCTGTGACAAAGTTCTTGTATACCTTTTAATAAACTATTTTGTTAAAGAGAGAGATCAAGACGTAGTTATAATACCATTATAGCAACTCCCGGCTCCATGGGGACTCTACTGACTGAAGCTGGAGTGATGGTAATTATAATCGTAAAAAATACTGTGTGTCACTAGCATATGAGTTAAATACATATATGTATACGAATAGTCCTGTTCTACATTGTAACACTTATATTAATTTTATAAACATGTAACTAATACTATTTTCAATAGTTACCAAAGTAAAACGATATTTTATAATAATATACTTATCTGTGAAAATTCATAAATAACATACCTTAAATAATCCACTGAGATACGTATCCCTATAGTATATAATAGCTGCTCCATATCATTAACAGAATCTACAGAAACATTGAAGAATGTAGAGACACGTCGGATATGAGATTCAATCAAGACTGTTCGTGTTGTGCATCAAATCGATGTCAGAGTAGCCATTATAGAGGGCCAGACGTAGTTACAACATCATTACAGCAACTCTCAGCCACAAGGGCTCAATGTAGCAGATAAACCCCTTCTACTGCATAGGCTAGCGGGCTCTCTATATACCATGTTATCCTCGTGTTGGTGTTACATGACTAGATATATAACTGAAATCTATTCAAGAATACAGTTTACTGATAAAGTCTAAATATGGGAATATTAACCGTTTCTTACAAATAACTATAACAGTAATGTTAATTTCCTTGCAAGTATAAATAAAACACTATACATAACATCTCTTTATCAAACAAAATAAAAATGCACAGGCATGATTTTGCAATCAGACCAAAAAACTTATTTCATAAAAAAATAAGTTAAAATATATACTAAAAAGAACACATATTTAATATTTTTTACAAGATTAAAACTACACCGAGACTACTAACTATCCAAAAAGTTAAAACATTTCTTATTATTGATGGTTATTATATTGGTTATGTATTTGCTAGTTATTAGATTTAAATACACACAAAAAATTGTTACAAGAGTATGGAATAGAATGAAAATGTCTTTTCTTGTATTCTAATATTGTTAAACTTATTTTATCATTCTGTCTATTTCTGTGAAAATTCTAATGTTTAATCACTCCCTCGCCGGTATAGTGTTTGTAGACAAGGTGAGTAAATACATATGTGAGATTTGTATAACAAGATTTCATATTTTCACAAAAATGATGCGGGGAGAGGGACAAATATTGCTGAAGCATAAAGAGCTTTATAAGTTATACTTTCTTCTACTAATCACATTTATGAAATGAATCTTTCACCATTGAGGAACGTAAATTAAAGTATATTCATACTTTTTCTTAACCTAGAAAAATATAAAACAATATATTTAATAACTATCTTTAAATTTAAATAGCATAATATATAAGGTGCTATAACAATTACATTGAAAATAAAATATCGTACGACATTAAGAAATTATTTAACAACTGTAGTAATTTATAAATATGGCTAAACTAAACAACGAGGAAAAGTGCAAAATTTACTGTCAAATTACTTATTTCTTACACTTTTGTAAAAGATAATACAAAATGTAAGAAGTCATTATCTGTTATATACAGACAATTTATCAATATGTAATAATTACACAATAAACTGATTTTTTAGATAATATTCACTATTTTATAAATATATAAAAAAATTTACGAACACCAACAACGGAACATTCATCCCTTTTCCAGTGACACACTCATCAGTGCCTTTTCCCTCAACCCGCACTTGCCTCGGCTAACCCTTTAGAATGATATCCTTTTGTCTGTCTACAAACAGGAAACGAATGTCATTGGAAGTGATGAACAATTCATCTGCTAACATCAAGGGATTTATCAAACATACTTGTCCTTGGTCATTCCAAAAATAGACGATCCAAAGCTTGATCCTTTTAAAATTCAGTAAGATATAAATTAGACATTTTTAAAAAGTATCCGGACATCCAGATTTTAATACTGATATATTAATAAATATAATTATAACTAGCATAGGTCTTTGTTATTCTCTAATTTTTTAACAAGCCTCTAAAAAGTCTACTCTTCTTAGAGACTTGTTACTAAAAATAGGATAGGAATATAGCAAAGAGATTCTGCATTATGAGATGTATAGAGATTGCATCGTTTCCAACGGCATTAGCCGAATATGGCCTATAGCTTCGAGGACGTCACCATGTATAAAAAGGCATAACAAATAAACTAAGAATAACGTAAGACAAGATTGGGTTTGAATATGACTAAAATATAAATTCAATTATTATTTCTTGTCATTTTTACTGGAACAAGCAGTAAATCTGTTTCATTCATCTAGGGATATCAACTAACGATGAAAAAAGTCATTATCCACCCCCAATACTATTGACTTAACGCTATAATTCGCTTGACAATTGTTTTGTTCTGAAACCAACGAGTACATCTCAGTTTAGAATAACGTAGGCGTTGTTTATTTATATATCTTATTTGACGGTAAGTACATAAAGAAGAATATCATGGAGGAGCCTGGCTCAGTTATTTACTGTTATGGCGGGCTATCAGGCTGAGGATGCGCTTGTCATTCATTGGACTGGGGGATTCTTTTACTTATAAGTTTTGTTACACAAGGAGAATGTTTGTCTTAAATAGCTATACTGGTTTTGTTAAAATTGTCCACTATAATACTGACGGAGCCAAGTTGATCTACGTTATCAAATGAGATCGAGATAATATTTCTGTTTAAAGAACCCTAATCAATATAAAGTGTCTGCACTTGATAAACAAAGTCTATTTTAGGATATATCTACAGGTAAGGCGCAACGTATAAGGTATTATCTTGATATTTCTTGGATTGAAACCATGGCTACTTATGAAAAACCAGGTCTTTTGATTCAGTGTGGGTAGTGTAGAATTACATCTAAACAAGCAAACCAATTCAACAATCGTAGATAGAGGACAAGCGAATTACTCAAAACAAAGAGAACGCTGCCTACGTACTAATCTCTCCATATTGTGTACTTAAATGCCTCCACCATAGCTTCAAATTCTATTATTTATAGCAATACCTTGATTTTGAAACAACAATTAGACAAATTTGAAGCCGAAATGTTCCTCCTCGGCATTATGTCCCTTAGGCGATTGATCATTGAGCGGTTTTCGATGGTCGAATTAAAAGGATAAATTTAAACCTTATTTAATATCGCTTATGGGTGATAGAAAGCGAGAAAGGATATCATCATTGCAGAGTGCACAAAACAATGCAGTTTTGGGCGTGGCGTGTATCATCCGTTACTTGCCTATCTAACCAGAAATATGCTGCAATGCCGAATTTACTCTCCGAATAAATATGATAGCTACTTATAATCCAATACTACATAAAAAGGTAGCCTGAAAAATTCTGCTTTTTGTAAAAAAAATCGTTTCTGTATGCCTAAAATGATAGTAATTACTAATAATTGACCATAATATATTTTTATATGAAATGGTTAATAATTTCATGACTGTAATATTTTTCATTTTATAGTTTTAATGATCATAAAATTAAAACTAAACGTTAAAATGTGAAATAAATTTGCAATTTTATTTATTCTGATGAAAATACATTAACTGACCAATTCTGCAATTATTAGAAGTATCATTCTTCCTATGATTTTTAATTCAGTTCTTTCAATAGTAAATATTCGACGTAAGCTGATATTTTACTTTGTTTTGCTTTTATGTGGTCTTTGCAAGTTTATTTAATTTACTGTTTAATACTAACAGCATTAAAAGTACAAAACGAACACACACACACACACACACACACACACACACACACACACACACACACACACACACACACACACACACACACACACACACACACACACACACACACACACACACACACACACACACATATATATATATGCTTATATATATATATATATATATATATATATATATATATATATATATATAAATAAGCAATAAATTATTGAAATATGATTTACCTTACTGTATCTCATTTTATAACACAATGATAATCCACATATACGTAATCATTAATAAACTCGTGACCGTTCTTAGTTCGAAGTCCCTTAGTGAAAGCTATTACGGTTTAATGTTATATTTTTCAATCCTAATCAGGTATCTGTGTTGTTTAACACATCTTTGTGGTAGAAAAAAGTATTAAAAATTTTTTTTGAAATACTGTTATGTTAGTTTTTGTGCCTGTAAAAGCATTTCTGGTTCGAATTAATTAAATATCCGTCATCACACAAAAAGTCTACTTTCGTGCCTAGTAATTTACTTATGGAATACAAGATTTCCTATGCTATATTAGAGTTCACGTTATTGTTTCGGAGAAGACAAATATACGCGAGAATGAAAAGCTTACTACGTTGAGTATACGTATTTGTAAGTCTAGAAAAGTACAACTATATTTTTGTATTTATTTGTATTTATTATTTATGGATTTCTTTCTAGAAAAGAAAACTTTTCTTAAATAAAACTCATTTTTCGTAACATACAAGAGGTCTGTTTCGTCGTTTTCGTACAATCAGACGTCCTAGCCACACCTTAAACTGATGCGGGTACCAAATTGCTTTAACATTAGTTTTATGGAAATGCCTTACAAAATATATATATACATTAACAATTAAAGCAACAGAACCGAAGTATTTGAATAAGCATTGTATAAATGTTTGTTATTTTCAATAAACTAATGTAAGGTAATATTTTACACAGTAATAATAATAATTTTCTTAATATTAAAAATATATTCTTCCCCTAAAAAATTTTTAAATATAAAATACGAGTATTATGATTTTCCTTGAATTTGAATGTGAAAACGAACTACACACACACACACACACACACACACACACACACACACACACACACACACACACACACACACACACACACACACACACACACACACACACACACACACACACACACACACACACACACACACACACACACACACACACACACACACACACACACACACACACACACACACACACACACACACACACACACACACACACACACACACACACACACACACACACACACACACACACACACACACACACACACACACACACACACACACACACACATATATATATACAAATAATTGTAAATAATTACTTATTAAAGTGTGATCTTT
The DNA here is from genome assembly GCF_021130785.1 of Homalodisca vitripennis. Taxonomy (NCBI): domain Eukaryota; kingdom Metazoa; phylum Arthropoda; class Insecta; order Hemiptera; family Cicadellidae; genus Homalodisca; species Homalodisca vitripennis. The sequence goes on along the minus strand of NC_060210.1, from coordinate 111,911,892 downwards.
ATTAAGGGTAGTACGAGTTAGTATTCAAACTAATTAATTGTAAACATATAGAAAGTAAACTTTATAGTTCCTGACGGTAATGATAAATTAAATTAAAAAAAACTTTATATGAACCAAAATAAAGATAAAATTACTGTACTTTATTGCGGTCATTATTCATATTTTATAATGAGTACTATCTCGGGAATCTGTTAAAACGACAATAATTACAAAGTTTTTGCTGGGTGCGAGGTGATGTGGCAACAGCGATGACTATAATATGCTACTATTTGTCGAACCACAACTTTTTTTGCACTTCGGTGAAGTTGAAAATGGCGGACGGTTTAAAAGCATCTATGTTGAAGGATGAGATCAACCGGGCCAGGATTGCTGGTTCCCTATCATCGCAGACTAATTGTTACGAACACGCACGCATAAACACAGATTAAAAATTATATTATATTCATTAAGGATAATTAAGTAAATAATAATACTTATTATTAATTTTAATTGTGTTGTGTATGTTTTCTTATGCCTTAAAAAGGTTTAATTGCTGTATTTTTGTAGTGATTGCTTCTATCTCAATTCTAATATCAAAGTAATATAAAGTGTAAAGTTTTTAATATATTCTGTTAATACAGGAAGGTGGAGTTTCCTATTCTAGTGCGTAGACTAAGTTATGTTTTTACCTAGCACACTAAAAATCTCTGTAATTAAACTAAGTAAATGAGACTTTAAACTAAAATGTTAAATTTCTCGACTATATCAGTACTGTATAAATTATAAATAGCGGTTAATTTCTAAATCTTGTATAATAATAATGGAACGTTTTATCACGTAGATTTTTATTAATCCTTCTTAGCATTGTTTTGTTAAATAATGTAATCCATTATAAAGCATGATTTGCAATTGCTAAATCTTCGTATTAAAATTGCTGAACTACTCACTGCAACGTAGTAATATTTAATGAAATTCAAAGTTACTAGTTATGGTTTCCCATACTATTAATTGCAGGATGTCAAGAGTTTCACATCTTGTTATATTGCACACCAATCACCTCTGAGATAAGTGGATAGTTGAGTACGAAGGAAAATGTATCGGATCCTTAGAGTGTGAGAGATAAACTGTATAAATAGAATTAATGAGATAATTAACTCATAACTATGCAATGCCATTGTTAAGTCTTATGCTTATTACACGGCTAGATTATATTATTTATTTTATATAAACGGAAACTTGTGTAACTGATTACATAGTTATAATATTTAGCTTTTGATGGAGAAAATTATTGTGATTTCCATTAACCCGTTTGTAATATGGGCCATAAGGACTCTTTGTGCTTTTAAAAAATGTTTAAATGATGCACTAATGTGCTCTGCTTAGTCAACTAATAATAACATCTATAGCTTAACATGCAGCCTCTATATGAGGATCTAAGTAAAAAACTTGTGGATGAAAGTATTAAATTTCAGTCTTCCATCACCGGGGATGCTTCACATTTCATTCCATAACAGGGCAGACTCGATTTATATTGTCTTTTTAGGCATAGAAGGTTTTTTTTTGTTCATTATAGGACAAATAATGGGGTTAATATACGTATGTCCTATTTCCTTATACCATTTGTATACAGGCATTCATTCTCCCCTTTTGTTGAAATTAATTTTTACATTCAGCAGTGCAATCAAAAGTATAGCTAAAATAAAAGCATGTTTAATATAAAAATAGTTATTAATTTAACAATACTAACGAAGTTCTGAAAATCTGTTCAACAAAATTGTATTTGAATATAGTTTAAATTTACTACAATAGGCTTTAAATTATACAATTAATAGTGGAAAACTGTAAATGTAATTCTTGAGGTATCATGTTTCTTTTTCACTTTGTTTGTTTGCTCATATTTTTCAAAATAATTCTCTAGTAACTACACATAACCAATAGGCTAGTTTCAAACCTAAAATGTACATGGTTTTGTAATGGAATAAAAATAATCTGTCTGCTTACAAATAAATAAACACAAATAATTCACTCAACTATTCGGATATATATAAATATAAAATAATGATTAAGTTCGTACTTATTAAGGTTGTTTTATAATATAATGATTTAAGAAGGTCAAAGCTGGCAATATATTGTAGTAAACAGATCCACAGCACATCCCAGTGTGATGGACAGTTTAGATCCTACAAGCACTTGGATCACTGTCCACACTCATAGTCTACTACACGTTACTGCCCATATAAAGGCTTGTTGCTTGTACCGAATTGCTCTCCACGGCTCTCTGTCATCTCAGTGTCAGGTTTATACCAGCATTCGTTACAATAAACCGGGTTTATTGCAAATGGCGGTATTACGGGTGTAAGCTCAAACCCTTTATGACAAGAGGAACAAATATAGTGTTTTATTACATTAATGTGTACTAATCGGAATCTATAACCAGAAAATGTATTTATCGTCTTTGTTCCAAAGCAACATTATCATATTTAAGATGCTGCAAGAAAGAGGAAGATGGACTGCAGCTAAACTCAACATTCACATCGAATCATACTTCTCACCATAGTTGCTTGATGAGTAAAAAATTGTATTTGCTTAAGTTCAGCAAAATCCCAAGAAGTGATATGCACCATCATAGAACTAATATTTGATAATGTATAGTGAAGCACCATTTAAATTTCAAGAATATTGGTCAGGTCATTTTCAAAATATTGTGCGGAGAGACAGGCAGATGCAAAGTGAGACAGACAAGCAGAAAAGCACTATTACTTATAACCCATAACCATAATAGATTTTTAAAATTATAAACAATCAAATTCAGATGTAATTACGTTTATGTTTTCAAAACCCATATCAATGATATGCAAAAAATCGTACTTATATTTAAAAGATTGAAAGAAAAATTGTCTTCCTCTCAGGTATAAACAAAGTTTCCTTCTGTTTTCTTTTATTTAAAAGAATCAGTCAGCGGAAATAAAATATACATTATTCTTGTAAAGAGGATGCTTCTGTTTGCGACACATGAACTTGTCAAAGGGAACCGGAGTGGAAAATCAAGCCGACTTCTAACTGATTCACTGCACAACTCACTAACTCAATTCTTGAAACAGTATATTTGTGTTATTTATATTTTTCATTTGTTTTTCCTTGAAACGATATGCAAACAGTTCAAGTTGACATGTTTCATACATACATAACGACTGGGTAAAGTTTCCTCATTTTCTTTAAATAAATTTCCCGGTAGTTAAGCTGTATTTGTCACGTGTAAATCTACTTTGTAAAGAGAATTTTTTCCGATAGTGTGTTTTTATTTTCTGTCTTATTCAAAAATATTTCTTTTTAGTTTGTTATTAATGATAGATTATTTTAAAGAATAACACGATTTCATAAATTTATTATTGATGTGTTTCAACAATGGAATATCAATTTAAAGTGTCTTTTTTACGTGTCGAAAACCTCAAGGTATAACATATTTTTTGATAAATGAAAAACATTATAAAATAAGTAAGTATGGCAAAAAACTGCCAAAATACAACTAAAACTATAGAAAGGTGATCCTAAAAAAATATCAAGTAATATATATTCCCATTGTATCTAGAACGATTAGCAGGGCACAACATAACACTGCACTGCAGACAAACTGTACACAGACGTGTTACACATGTTTATAGAGTGGTGTTATGTTTTTGTTGCATATAACGATGGAAATGTTTGATATTCTGTTAACTTTTAAATAATGTTTTAGAGTGTAATGTTTAGTGTTGTTTGTAAATAAAAAGTACTGTTGTTGAAATTAATGAAGGCTGTTATTCATGCAATTTTAACTGATGAAAGCTCTAAATTAAAGCATTAATTTTAACTTTTTTTACAATTATCCTCATTATCGTTATATTCATACTTTTTACTTTAAATCATTATTTATTTATATTAAATAAAATTGCCAGTAATGTATTATCATTATTTTACATTGCTATACATCATAACAGTCGCTATTTTTGGCATTTTTGTAGTTTTTGTTTTGACGTTGCTGTTATAACAAAATATAATAATATTACGTTTTATTATTGTTAAATGTTATTATTCATTGCTTTTGTTTGCACTGGAGAATAAAATCTCGCTAAGCCACTACAATAATGCATGCAAGATATGTTGAAGTTTTATTGACCAAACTAGAGAATAGAGAATACTATTACACAATTTGCGTAGCATGTATAATTTTTGTTGCTTTGTGATGCAGTAAGAGATCATGTTTTAAGGTTTTTAAAATCGATTACGTTATTTTACTCGAATTATATTTAGGTTGTCTTGTATATAACAACGTGGTTCCTGATTTAGTGATGTCCGCTGAGCAATGCTGTCCTTGCAAGAGCAATCCACCTTGCCGGACTTTTGTGGTGGTTCGGAAGTCATCTTTAAGCCGTTGGTTGCTCTCCAGAGCACGCCTTAGCCCTAAATTTGCCTGGTGAAATTTAACATTATTTAACATTTTTATACATCGGCCATGTCGAGTTTTCACCAATGAATGCCATTTAAAACTAACCTGTAAATTTTATGATCTTTAATTAATTATCTAGTAGTAAGCGATCGCTTAGCAATATCAAGCTATTCTCGTCCTCACTATGATGTCAACATTTAGTATTAAACCTTTTTAAAATTATAGCGTAGCTATGGTTGAAAAATATGTATTTAACTATCAGACCGTTTATAATGTTATCAAGTTCGCACACTAGATATAATTTAGGGGCAGCCAGATAATAAAATTTTACCATAACAGTTATGTCTGTATGCTAAAAAGCAGATAGGCTTTGTTACTAATTTAATAAGAGAATATAACTACAAGTTGGAACAATTTATGCAAGTCACCAACAACGCTTTCCTTGTGCTCCCTTCCCCCTTGACTGTCTGTCTTTCTTACACAATGAAAACCTTACTCGTATTTCTGCCTGTTTTCAGAGTTTACATTCATTCTTATGTTCTCATATGTAAGGGTAATTTTGGTTTTAAGCATAATCAAGGCAAAAGTTAGAAAAATAACATTCCATTCAATAAAAAAGGCTAATTAACAGGTGAAAATGGCGAGAGGATTAAACTGATGCCAACTCACCGAAGTTGCTCCCACTTCATGCCTGACACATTTGGCGATACTTCTTGGATCATCAGAGCTTCCAGGGGTCAACCGATGTCTATGGGTAGACGGACCGGGCTGTTAGTATCACTATTATCACCCCACGAAAGTATTTCATCTAGGGGAAAGTGGTGGAATATCAACTCGCTTTTCGCGGACTTTATAATTGGTAGATAAAAGAATTGATACAACTAACGGGTTAAAACATATTAATACTATTAATGGGAGACATGTGGGCAATCGGAAAAGACCACCCATTGTTCAGAGACTTTTTCTGAACTAGGTAATTTAGAGACGAGTAATAAAGTGGCATTGCGACTGCCAACGGAGTGTATAAAGGGGCAAGAGACCGCTGACACATCATGATGAGACCAGGTTTAGGGTGGGTGTCACTACTACATTAAGTAGACGCTCTCAGACTCACATACAAATACCACAATATATGAGTCAACCAATAAGAAACAATCACCCCATTATACGATATGTCTCAATCCCATCTTGAAATGTTCATAATTCGAAAAATTTGTGCTAGTACTAAGACTAAAATGCAAACCATACCCGATTCCGTTTACCACATGAAGGTCGATATTGCTGCATACTTCAATGATTCCTTGCTACGTGGAGGTCAGGAATTCTTTCCCTAATGGTATGCTAACAGTTATATCTGGCAGAGACTGGCAAAGTCCATGATGTGGATTGGTTGACCAAATATTGTCTAAAGTTTACTGTAAAAACAGAATAATTTATTTTTATTCATTTCAAAATTTATTTTATGATTATAATGTTTCAGATGTAGAAATGAAGGGCATTGGCGTGCTCAAAATTTTTTCAAAATTTGGAACAGTCTAGCATTATTGCCTTACATCTTCCCTCCAGGGCAACATTCCAGATAGCCACCTCGATATACACATTTTCTGATCGAGAGTCGTAGGTTAGATTCAATTGTCATCAACATGTCCAAATGTTGTTCTGCTTGTGTGGTGGGGAGCAGAAGGTGTGGGGGTTTCATTAGATGTTTTAATGAGGCTGCATTGAACAACAGTTGGAGCTGAGAGACAATTATATATTAAAATAATAATTATTATATCATATCTATGAGTAATTTTTATTTTTATGTTTGTTAAAATAGTTTTATTACAATTGTTTAAAAATTATCATAACCTTATGAACTTTATCAAACATTGTCAACATTATGCAATCACTTTTATCGTTGTTATTGTAACTAAAAGCCTATAATACAGGCATATTTACAGGTAGGTGCTGTAGTTTGCTAATTGTTCCTATAGAAGTCTGACCGTTCAATATAGTTATTTTTATTTGGTATGAAGAATGAAGTACAGTCGACAAAGACCATATAATATGCTTTATTTAGCTTAATAGAAAATCTGATACAAACTGGGCACTCCTAAACATACTGTCACACTTATACTGCATGTTTTTGTCCCATACTGATGGGCTTGATTTTTCTTTTACTTACATACACTGGAAACAGAGTAATAAGGTAATACAATTAAAAATCTCTTTATTTACAAGGGAAACCGAAATATTTCAATTATTTTCGAAACAGCTTCTTTCCTGTGCTGTCATGATACATTTTTACTTGGGTGTCAAGAGGGCCCCAATTAAAAAATATTCACCATTTTCCCTTCCTGTATGCATAAACAGATTGTTCTTATTACTGCCTTATCAATACGTCTAGCCAAATAAGCTAAAATTAAACATATAGTGACAAAATACATTTTTACAAAGAGCAAACATAAGAGAATTATCTTTACAAATGCTTATTTTTTAACTATGAACAAATTAATTTATTGTTATTAATTTATACAGGTAAAAAAATTAAAATACGTTTACGGATATAACAGAGCAATTTGTGCTGTCCAAATCGTCCATAACTTCAAGAAAGTTTGCTGACTTATTTTAGATTTCCTCTATTTTTCATTTTACAACGTATTACCCATGAAGGAAATTCCAATAATTTATTAAAATAGGTTGGACAAATCAATAGAATTCTTACCTAATTAAAACCTCGCCGACATATGATACATCTAGTCTCAACACTGGATTTTGCATTATTGCAATAGATTGCACATCACCTATGCCTCACCAAACTTCTCCTGTTTTTTATAATTTTCAGAATTGTTTGAGATTTTCAGAGACACCGATATAAATCCTCTTATCTGAAACATTTCTCAGACCAACAGTTCGCCAAGAAGTTTCCTATTTACTTTCTGTCCTCACAGTGTGCTAGAGAATAAAGTGTGTTAGACATTGCTCTCGTGTATCGTTATCCCCCAGAATACTATAATTGAGCCGCAAGTTTTTAACTTGACCTTTTCGGATAGATACGTTTAGAATTCTTCAAACGCATTGAGGAACTTCATATATAACATTCATATCTTCATGTTCCTGCCTCAAGTAGTCTAGTAGCCTCCAATAAAATCTGTCTGCCCAGTTAATTTAGTTATTCCTGCAGCCATCGTCAATAGGTTAATGTACATTATGAACAATAGATGCATCAGTATATGGTTTCATAATTTAGGATAGAAACTACTCGAGAGTGAGGTACCTACAATTACGAAATTGGTACGAATTGCGAAATTGTTCATGCTGTGTGAGTATAAAACTATTTATCCTATAAAATGTTAGTGGCGTAGCATATACCATTAAATATTTAAATAAGACAACTTGTAAAATTTCCTATGAACAGATTAGTACATTAATAATAGGATAATTTCATTAACTTTCCACAAGATAAATAAAAAACAAATAAACATGATGATGTTATCATATTTATGTCTATTTTGACATCACTGTAGACAATGTTATACTAGATATCCGAATGATGTATATATATATATATATATATATATATATATATATATATATATATATATATATATATATATATATGTATATACAGTGTCTAACCCAATACCATACGTGTTTCTGTACTATGTTGTTGGTCCTTATCTGTTGCAATGCATGTTGATGCACAACTCATGTTTAATAAATAGGGTTACCGCAGTTTAGTAACCTCCAGTGCTGCCTTACATAGTAATATGTAATTTGGACTTTACTGTTCACATGTTGTATCAATAATATAAACAGGATGTTGATCAATTACAACTTATTACCGATTAACTTGAAAACGGGATTGGAGCGGTTTGTTTTGAAGACATAATTGGTTTATATCTCAAAAGTATCAGATAATAAACATGAAAGTATCATACTATACAATTATACTTGAAACGTTCTAAATACATAGCACATATTTAAAAACAAAGTGTACAAATATATAAATGGAACGAATTAAAACATTGTTTTAAATGAAGGACGCTTGGATGGAAGAATTTTAAATTTCCATAGCCTAGTGATAGCCATTTTTATACACGTGGAATGTTAGGACGTTATAATAATTTTTAATATATAAAATACAGATTCATGTATAATTTTAAGTTCATAGCTTAATCCGTTTCTAAGATAATCTACCTAAAATAATAACTCCAACAGACATTCAAGAAGTTTTACTAGCTACTTGATTGACGGGCTTGTTTCACTAATAAATATTTTGTACCAACTAAATTATTTAAATTTTTCATAATTTGTATACATAAAAATGCCGGTACAGTACATGAGATATAAATTTGAATAAATATGACAAGTATTCTAATACCAAATTATTATTAATAAATATTTATTATTACATAGATATAAATATACATATACCTAAAGTGTTTTATTTCAGTACATGTAAAAAAGAAAATAGAGTTAAATGAACTAACTAAGCTACTTTAAATTTTGTAATAACTATTAATGAAAATGGAATAGGAATGCTACCACAATTGGGTTAACCAGGCTTGGTCTCAACTGTCAAAGTTTCCTAAGTTGCAATTAAAGTTAGTTTAGTTTCTCTACTTCACATTCCCCTTCATTTAGGTTTAAGGGATTGGTATCAATATTGTTACGAATATGTGTATTAATAATTCGTAAAAGCGCATGGAAACTACTGTTATTCATTACATAAACACCGTTATTTTATCTCAGTAAATCAATTTGTAACTAGCTGTTACTCGCGGCTACGCACGTAATCTTTAAAACCGAAGTCCTTATATTACTTAGTAAAAGCAATTATGATGTAATATGATGGGAGTCCTATAAAAATGTTAAAACTTAAGTAGGCGTACATCAGGTAGATATTTTTTAAGTTCATGGTAAATAGTATCAGAATTTAACTTAATTATTATATCATGTTTGGCACGTGTAGGAGCATTTCTGGTTCTAATTAGTTATATATATATATATATATATATATATATATATATATATATATATAACGTCACAGCTGAATCTGCCTTTTCATCCCGATCAAGAGAACACAAATCTCGGATCACACAGGTCTCGGAAACTTACTTCGGTCAAAAAGCGGATATTTCCAGTCATTGTCATATATTCATTCAAACCGGAGTAGTTCCTAACGTGTAACACCTACAAAAGTGCGCGCAAAGCGGCGTGTAACTGCTATCAGTGCAGATATGACAGACAATGTAGTTAACGTTTACTATCTATTTAAAGACTGATGAATCCTAACTGAATTGTCTTTTGACAAAAGTAGGCTTTTCAGAGGTCTGTGTGTGTGTGTGTGTGTGTGTTATATATATAAATAAACTTAACGGGATAATGAATATTTGCAATGATTTATAACGTTTCCAAAATATATTTACAAAACCTTTAACCCCTAGATAATAAAACTTTGTCCATAAATAATTTAGATATATGATATACGTTTGTACTGCTCTTTTATGGATTTAATGTCAACAATGTTATTACTAACTTGCTCAAAAAACCACACAATTCGTAATGCCGAATATGAAATGTCCCTAACATCGTATTGTTATACTAATTTTAATATTTAGTTATAAACTCTGAGGTTTGTACAGGGGGCATTAAGAAAGTAAAGCACATATTCTAAGAAGAATATATTTGTTAATTCGATTGTTATGAATGATAAAGTTCTTTGTAAATAGATTCCTCCTGCAGTATTACACCTGCAAAGATGTTTCTGCCACGGCTGGAAAGCACCCTGGAACTAATTGACTGAAATGGCTCTCAAGAACCTTGTGACATGAGCTTTGATGTTCTCCATCGACTCCTCGAGCTTCCCATTCATCTCTTTCTTCAGTTGGGGGAAGAAATAACATTTACACGGAGCTAATTCAGGGTTGTAAAGAGGCTAGAGCACCACAGGGGCCATTTTATGGGTCAGGTAGTGGGTAATGATGAAGGCCGTGTGACTTGGGGCATTGATCGTGGTCGAACTTGAAGACGTTTTTGATATACAAACTGACACACGCAACTCGGCGTTTCAGGCTCTTGAGTCCCTCCAAGTAAAATGCTGTGTTGATGGTTTTTGCTTGCTAAATAGAAAACAATTTGCATTTTTATGACGCTAGAGTTGCTCATGCGTGCTTTTTTGGATTTAGTAGAAGATTATGTGTGCCACCTTTTGCATTGAGATCTCAAAACCGAATAGAAAATTTAAAATATTCAAAATGTTGATATTGACAAAAATATTTGTTAAAGGATAATACTAAATTAAACATTCACATTTTATATATTACTAAAGCATTTAAGAACATATTTTTTTACTTATCAAATATTATGATATACAAATTCGCATCTCCATTTTATAAGGAATACTTTATTTACTAAAAGGAATTTTGAATAATAGCAATTATTATTATTAATTTAATTTTTCTTGTTTTATTTTATATTTGCAAAAATTTCCAAATATAGTGTTTAGTAATTGAAAAATTTCTACTCCTTATATAATAGTCTCCTCCTAAGGCCTGGTGTACTTTTAAAAGGACATTAATTTGTACTTAAGGGGAGCACTTCGTAAAAAATCTCAAAAATTACAAATTTTTTTTTTTTTTTTTTTATTAAAGTTTGGAATTTCCCGATAACAATGGTGGTATTAAAATTTTTTTTTATGATGACTAGAAGTGTCCGAAATATTTTTTTTTAAAATAGGCCTGCAGGCAGTTTCGGGCCTGTTAGCAGTCACACTTTGAATGGTGCTGTTATAGTACTACTATCGTTGCAGTCATGTTCATGATTTGGTTGGCAGTGACAGTTTGTTATGTCAACAACTTACACTAACCAACAAAACATCTGTTTTTATAACCATTGCTTATAACCTAGGTAGCATACATGTTTTTGGTTACTGACATTTCTGTTTTAGAGAGTGAAAATTAACGTAAATGATTATGGTTTTTTGTGAGTTTAGTGGAGAGTTCTGAGTATTTTTTTGTTATAAGTGTAGTGAATTTTATAATGCCACGTTCAAAGCCTGAAGCCTGCTTTCAAGAACCAGCGTTTTCAAAGGAAAATCAACATAACCCTCCCAACTAGTCCTAGGCCTAGTTTTCTCAGGATCCAAGTAACAATCGAGGTACCAATACTCCAAAATGTGGATAGGCCAAGACCTCAAAGTGCATCTTCTAAGAAGGTCAGTCCTTTTTTGAAACAGTACCAATTGAAATGAAAATGATGAGTCTGAAAACTGTATAGTTTAAATATAGGATTGTTGAATGAGGCTCTTAGTAACGTTTCAGTGTGTAAAAATTGCCATGGCCAACTTGTTTACAAAGTAAAACACATTGTAGGCCTATCATCAAAAATTATAGTCAGCTGTTCTGATTGTGAAAACACTATTACTGTGACAAAACTCTGAATTAGTCAGGCCTAACACTAATCAGAATGAAGCAAAGTCTGATAGGCCTAACACATTTTATGACCTAAATCTTCGTATTGGTTTATGCTATGCGTAACATAGGCAAAGGTAGAGTGGCTGCGGAGAAAATTTGCGCTTTTATGAAATCTTACACCTCCGCCTTTGAGATATCATGACACATGAGCATTACTTGGGTTCAATTGCTGAGTTAGTGTGTAAGAAGTCAATGCAAAGTGCTGTGCAAGAAAGCTGTATCGGATAATGATGGTTGCAGAGACCTCGCTATAGCTGCTGATGGCTCATGGCAGAAGCGGGGGTCACCTTTCACTAAATGGAGTGGTATCAGTGACATCTTTATCAACCGGTAAGGTCCTAGACATCGAGATTTTAATCTAAAATATTGCAGATGCACTAATAGACTAAACAACACGCATGGTGATGGCTGTATCGCAAACTTTGAAGGTTCTAGTGGAGCCATGGAAGTTGCTGGAGCAGTCGCAAATTTTTCAGTGCTCGCAGGCATTGTATGAGGCTCGTTACCTTGAATACCTTGGTGATGGAGACAGCAAGGCGTACTCCAGTGTATGCGAAGCCAAGCCCTATGGTGATACTGCCATAACAAAGATAGAATGCATAGGCCATGTCCAGAAACGGATGGGATCGAGATTAAAAAATCTAAAAGCTAAGACTAAAAACACTCCCTGACGGCTCACGACTTGGCGGCAAGAACAAGCTAACAGATTCTGCCATTATTCAGCTCCAAAAATACTACGGATTGGCAATTAGACGCAACACAAACTCTGTTGAAGACATGAAAAAAAAGCCATTTGGGCAGAGTTTTTCCATGTGATGTCTTCTAATGAAAGGCCTCAACATGGACTATGTCCAGGATGATGAAGAAACCTGGTGTAAGTACCGCAAAGCCGTAAAATCCAATGAAAACTATGATCATTGGCAGCCATTTTCACTTGCCTGAAAACCTAATGACATTTATTAAACCTATTTTTCAAGATCTAGCCAATCCAACTCTACTGGGCAAATGTACTAAGGGAAAAACTCAAAATCCCAATGAGTCCCTCAACAATGTCATTTGGACCTACATACCTAAAAGAACATTTGTGGAGATTAAAACTTTGAAATTTGGCATATATGAAGCTGTTACAGCTTTTAATGATGGCTACATTGGCAAATGCAAAGTAATTTCAAGAAATAGGAGTGTCACCAGGGCAGCATTTTATTACAGCAAATGAAAAAGCTTGACCGGCGGCGAATTTGGAAGGCAGAGAAAGCTCAAGAAGATATAGAGAAAAAAAATTAGACAGAAGAAAAACTTACTAAAAAGAAGTCTGGAGGATGAATATGAGGAGCAGGAAGGAGATCAGCCAGCCTATGCACCTGGAATGTACTGAAAAAGGTAATAAAGCAGTATTTTTTTTTTTTTCCGTTTTTTTTGTGTTTTTCCGAAAGTTGCGGTTTTTCAATACAAAATTACATGTTTCTCAAAAACTACAAATGGTAGAATATGAAATTTTTTTTGTATGTTTGTAGCACTGTTTTACATATGTGGAACCACTAAAAACATCACATTTCACTGAGTTCAATATTTATATACATACATATACACATATTTATATAGGTTTTTTGACAAGCGTTAAAACAAAAATATATAACTTTTTAGGGTATATGCCAAAAAAAAATTTTTTTTTGGTTCCACGTGTTCCCCTAGAAGCCCTCTTTAAATGAAAAAAAGAATTATGAAGATACCTCAAGTAGTTCTTGAGATAAGTGTACCTATGTTTAACATTACGAAGATAGGGCGAAGTGCTCCCCTTAAGTAAAACCCAAGTTCAATGTACACCTTTAAGTCACTAAGACCCAATGTCCTGCAAGAAGGACAACATTTTGTACTCAAGTAAAACCCAGGGAAATTTTGAACTTTGGAATAAGTTTTTTTTAATAATTTATTATTCAATAACCTACTTAGACACTATAAAAACAAAATTTAACAGTATATTTGATATATTTATACAATTTTGTATAGTCATTTTAAAAGTACACCGGGTTTTCATTGGGTAAAATACAGGGTAGTGAAATCAAGAGACATTATTTTTTTAAACTTACCTTTATTTCATTTTAGTTTAATCAAACAGTTAAAAATTCAATTTATTTCAAAAAGGCTTAATATTTTTTAAATTAAAATATGGTTCCTGTTTCTTTGTGCTATTAAAAATAATGGACCTTACACTTGTACACGTCTCTGATGTTTTCTTTAAACACATAGTTACACTAGTTGTTTATAAGTTAAAAAGGGCTTAACATTGTTGAAAGTTAAAAAAAAACAGTTCCGTTGTGCTACTAAACATAAATGGACCTTACATTTGGTACACATTACCGATGTTTTCTTTGAACAATTGGAGTTTTTGCATCTCTGCTGTACTCCTGGCGGAATTTCAGGTAAGTGGTTCCCATGTGTCCTAAATCTCACACTTGGAAGTTCCTTGGGATTTCTTCCAGGTGTAACCTCTTCATCTGTGAGGTACTCTGAATCTTCACTGTCACTAAGAATAGAGTTTGATTCAATTAAATACTCTCCGTAATCCATCTTGTACTTTCTTAGTTGTGCCACTTTTTTTAATGGTATGTTTGACTTGATCTTGTCTTCTCTGTAGCAAAGCCAGGAATTGGATATGGCTAAATCAAACAGGTGCATTATTGTTATAGTGGTCCACTTCCTTGTCCGTTGTCTGGAAGAACAATATGATAGCAAACGGTCTGACATATCAACACCTCCCATATGTGTATTGTACGCCTTTATCACTTGAGGCTGAGGCACTGTAATGTACTTTTTTCTGTCTTTGACCACCTACGAACCATCCAATAGATCTAGTACTGGTTGGTTTTGGATGTCCCTCACCAAATCAGTATCTTGGTCATCATCCTCCGAAACATCCATGTCGGAGTCATCAAGCTGGTTGATGGTGTTCATAATTTCTGCATTGTTTACTGGAACAATTAAATTATGTTATCCATGGCTGTAAAAAAGTTTTTTGTAACTTTAAATAAGAGCGAAAACTTCATAGGCCTACATTTTCATCCTTTTTTGAAGTTAAATTAACTAAATAAATGTGTAAAACAGGTAAATTTATTAAAAATTGTCTATTTTCCTAAAAAGTGTCAACAATTACAGGAAACACATCTATATGAAATGTGTAGTCACTTAAGCCTGGTGTCCTTATATTAGGACAATCCACTTTTGAGATAAAAAGAGTTTAAAACCCAATGTACTTTTATAAGGACACATCTTTTTAATGATAAAAACCAGTCTTTTCCAGTAGATTTTCAATGGGTTTCAACTTTTATATACTAGCTATATATATATTATACTGCAAGTTTCTAATGAGAAAATATTAACAATCAATATTTTTTAATACTTACAATGATGTTGAAAATAAAGCCTCCGCTTCCTTGGTGAAGCCATCTTTCTGGAGGTTATGTTTTTGGCTAAACTAGCCAGCTAACTGAACACACATGTGATGACTGACAACCTAAAAAAACTAAAAGTCAGCAGAGTTGCCAACATCTAACAAACAAATATTTCCTTCTTGGTAAAAAAATTCCCTAAAACTCGGTCCTTCTAAAAGGACATTAGGTTTTAACTTGAAAAATGTGGAAAAATCCCTGGGTCTTACCGAAGTAGAAATATTTGTACTTTTAAAAGAACATCAGGTTTTTGCTTAAACATTTTAATTTTTCCCATGGGTCTTAGGAGGTTATAATCATAACATAATATCCTACATAGTTGTACTATAACATTAATAATCTTGTATTTAACTCGGTTGTTTGAATAGGGACATAAACATTTGTACCGGATGTTAAAACTCTTGGCATTATAAATTCTATAATTTCTCTATATAGTTAATATAAAAAAAACTATTTGTATAAATAAATGAAGAAGCCCTTAGGATAATCTATTATATCTGTTCAGAACTAGGTAATAATTGCAATTAATCTTGTATAAAATACCCCAACGTAGGAAGAATAAAAATAAAAATTGCATACATAATAAATATTGTAGAAAAATTTTAAAGTAGAGATATGATGAACAAACACAATATATAAAACTATTTAAATTCAATAATAAAACTTTTTACTTTAGGCAGGGTATTACATTAGTTTTATGATGCGCCCAAAATGGACTAGAATGTGTATGTGATTTATCCCTTTTTAATCCAAGGAGATAAAAATTTGTTTTAAAATGCTTTTAACCAGTTTAAATCTTACTAATTAGAAAAATATAAAACATATGGACAGTAACTTTTTTTCTAGAAACTTTGGTAACATTTCCCGTGACTACTTACCTCTCAGATGTAAGGAAAAAATTAGTCCTTTTACTATTTTACTTTGATCTCTTATAATTTTAACATAAATAATTTTAAAACTATTGTTTGGACTGAGTGAACAGCTATTTCATATTTTTTGCCCCCTAACAATATATAAAGTCACATTTATGACAAATCCTAACGTCAAATATACGGTGCCCTCGGAATGGTTGTAAAACTTATAAAATAATTATAATAAATGACCTTAACTGGTAACTTTTATTAATATTCCTACTGAGGTTATAACACGTGTGCACGTGTTCGATAATAAAAATATGTTATATAAGTTATTTAAGTCGTTATTTTGTTTATTAAATTGTACTTTTTAAAACTATGTTTTACTTTTGCTCTCGAGGTTTTTTTGAATTACATTTGTGTGTTTTTTTTTAATTCCTTTGGCATTTTAAATATCTTAGAACCTAATGGATACCTTTTACGTTTTAGAGTATGCCAAATAACACACTCCATCTATAACAGAACAGCAAGGAACAATTATCTTACGGTGGTATGTAACGTATACTTCAGGTAATACAATCTCGTTGTAATCTTTATGTATACATCCTCATTCTTATAAACGTAATATACGCGGTTCGTTTGACGGGTTTTTAGGTTATTAGGTGGTAAAGCTTACAATTACTAGGGCTGGAAAACAGTTTTTTCTGTTAGATCTTTCCGTCTTTCCTTAAGATATCTTGAGTATGAACTAGCCTGTAAATCGATATTGATGATTGTGCATCTTACTTACTACATGTGATTTATGGGAGAGTTAGCGAATATTTTTGCATCGGCCTTATGAATAAAAAAGGGCAAAATACGTGAATAAATTTGTTAACAAACCCAGTACAGTAATGTAAAATTTAGACTGAGAATTCTTTAAGCAACTTCAGACAGGCATGTTACACGATATGTGGTGCGGTCCATACCTGCCTGGTATAATATAAAAAGTTTATAATAAAAAAATTGTATCAAATAGTATTACACTCAAGGCAGTCAATGGGTCACACTAATTGTATATTACTATGGAATGGCTAAACTTCAAAAGAAGATTAGTTGTTTCACTCATAAAGTGAATGAATGTTTCTCATCCACAAATCTAGTTACCTGGACTGATTTGCTTTCTTTTTCAGGAAGCAACTTGTTTGCAAGCAATTTATATGCAAAGAGTTTTTCTCAAAGGGAGCACATACAAGTCATACCGTTTGTTGCTTGTTCTGTGAGAAAGAAATTGTGAATCTCATTATTTAATAATCCTAACCCCTAGTAATTTGTTATTGCTGCCTTCATCAAAATTGAAATGCACATTATATATAGAGCATAAAATATGAAACGATTACTATTTCACAGGTAAAAAATTTTGACGTAAAGAAGCAATGAAACCTGACACAACGAAAATCACAAAGATAATAGTCATATCACCTTCTAACAACTAGGTTGTTTGACGCACATATAACATTTATTTAATGTCTATTGGTTTTGCTATTGAGAATAACATTAACATGGTCTCAGTTACTTATGATTTTTTTTTTTCCTGAGTTACGTTTCTGTACTGATATCACTTAAAAGACTATCGTAAAACATCTATGTCTTACTTGGGAGAAAGTCATCTATCCAAGAAAAGCCAAGTAATTTGATTACACAATGCAAGTCGAATAATGGCTTCTAGACTATAAGTATAAATTCAATAATTATGGTAAGAATGTTCGATTGAATTCTAATGTTGAGTTTATTACTGCAGGGTCTGAAATGGTACTCTATCTCAGACTTACAAGATGTCAAGAATGGCTAGTTAAAATCAAGAATGATACATTCATTGATTTGGCTTCCTTATCCTAAAATCATGTTTATCGTGACTAATGAAACGAATAGAGACTTTAATAAAGATACTTGAACAAGCTGTTATTTTTAAAATTAATGTCCAAGAAAACCAGCAAACAATTGAAAGCAAAACAGATCACACCAAATAAAGCTCTAAGCACCACATATTAATACGACAGTTTTAACTTTTTTAGGTTTGAATAAACTATTGCTTAAAATGAGCCCATATTGTAGCAATGCAATACTAATATATAAAATTAAATAATTATTAGGCTAAAAGAAAAAAATTACAAAGTAGAGAATAAGGATCATACAATAACTATACACCACACGCAAATCATGTAGACAGAAGAACGAAAGGCAAAAGTACTGACGAACATAGGAGCTTAGATAGCTTTATAACCAAGACAGTTTTAATGTTTCAAAATGTATTCTTGGGGTATTTTCAGACGGACTTACACTACGTGTTCCAGGAGTAAGTCTCCGACAGTGTCAAATTTCTGAAGCATAACTAAGCGGAGAATGAAATGGAGCTAAACTCGACATTCGCATTGCAACAGCCCTTTCCACTATGGCTGTGTTATTGTGAAATCGTTATTTTGGGTACAATTTGTTACATATCAGATAAAATTGTTCATGATCTCTTTGAGAAATAGTAATATCAAAAAGAAATTGGGCTCCATTCTTGCCACAACTTTCCTCCTTGTGTTTAGTTTCATGATGATACGTGAATGCAAAGTCTTACCAAAATATCTCAGAAGATGTCTGAAACACAGCATTGAAGAATTCCCTTCCTCCCATTCACCACACAACATTGCCCAGACAAGCATTTACTAATTTGTAGAAACTGTTACATGTGTTGACGAAGATTCAGTATATGTTGGATGTTTTGAGTGTTCGCAAAAATAATAATGACTTAAAAACTAAGTAAAACAGCGGTCGTTTATTTGATACAAAACTTTTTAAATTGTTGTGACTTTGACACTACTCTGGATATGTTGGCAAGAGAGATTTCCCTTCTTTCAGGACATAGTACAATTTTTCTGTTGGTCATATTGATGAAATTTGACTTTGACAGCAAGATTGTTTATCTGCAGATTACATGGAACATTGAAAAATCTCTACTTCATACATAAGGCAAGCCCGGAAATATTTTAGCACAAGAAATCAAAGTTTTACACAAAAACAAGAGACTTTATAAAATCCATAATACGCTTATTTGACGTTCACGTAGCTCAATTACAGGACCTGAACATCGAGTTCATCGGTTGTAGTGAAAACAAGTATTTAATACTAGTCCAATAACAATGCACTCAACTTTATATAACATACATGCAGTGACAAATTGACTTACATACTAAGTATAAAATAGAACTGATTTAAATATTCTCACGCTGTTTCTGTAGAGAAAATTTACATTTTAACTTTCCCTTTGTAACTTTTGCAACACAGTTAGAAAAGTTGAACTCCCTGCTGACCTACTCAGGCTAAAGATAATGGAATATTGACTATGTAAAGCAGCGCTTACTTTAAAGAAAGTTGGCTTGTCATTCCAAGAAAATAGTTTAACATGAAAAACATTAACCTATTTCTACCGACGAATTTGCACCATTTATAAGAATTTACGATAAAAATTAAAAGCTTAAGTTAATAAAAAAAATCCTACTTATGTAGGCAGATTAAATATAGAGATAATGTTTGTGGTTTACACAAACATAATATAAATAATTTATAATGTTTATTACTGATTATTTAAACATGGAAATTACTTTATATGTACTCTAATATCTCGAAATAAATTCTAGTTCAAACCAAAGAAGTTTGGATTTTTATCTGACTGACAATTATTATTATCGAACGGATAATCCATAAGTAGTTACGGACATTATTTAGATTGTTGAAATAATTTTGCAAATAATGGTTTTAAATAAATATATTGTAATCGTACCATGTAAGTATACATTTTATACGAGTATTTATAAATGCTATTGTATAATCTTCATACCTTACATGATGTCAATAACATTAGTTTTGGAAATTTTTACCAGATAAGATATTAAATATAAAGTATTATTATTTTTTAAATAAGAAACAAAGGCAAATCAGTTTAGAACACCGTTATATAATGCCATTTTTATAAGTACATGACTACCTTTTGTCACATTTTTTATAGTTCTTTTAATTTCAAGTGTTATATTGAATATTTAAAATAATAATAATAATAATACAAACACACACACACACACACACACACACACACATATATATACATAATATACATAAGGGGAGTGTAGTGTTTTTGCAGGTTTCTGTCTGAAGATCATATGATTTTAAAGAATACACTTCCTTAGAAGCACACTTATAATAATAACTTATTTTAAAAGAATAATGATTGAGACAAAAATTTTATAATAGTTATATATGCTAAATAAATAAGCAATTTTCACTATAGGAGATGAAATTCCCTTCATTTCAAAGTTTATCAAATAAATATAAACATTTGTTTGTACCATCTTAAAATACAACTAATAACTGAGTAATTATGTATATTCCTATTAATTATAAATAAAAGGTGTTAAAGAAATTATGAAGAACTTACCAATGTGTTCTAAAACTACCTTTCCATAAATACAATTTTAAAATTAAGGACTATTTTGTATCTAGTTGTTTGGTATCTAGTATTAATGGTTTGAATTTAGGAGACTTTAATATGGTCTAATTTGATGAAGAAAAATATTATAAAATTAAGAAATTGTATTAAATTATTAAAAATACAATAATCATAGGAATTCGGATTTCTACTTTTGCAACCATCGATTTACTATAAGAATTGGAAATTTCGCACGGGATGATAATTGATCTATGACGCATTAAAATATACTTAACAAAAACCGTGTTTAGAGAATGTTAATGTCTTCTTTAATGAGTTGGTTTTTCCTTGATAAATGTAAAGTATATTAATTTGGTCATATAGTTTCTGTTAATACTGTATGATGAGTCTGCTTAAACAAGACAAAAGCTTTAATTTGAACTTGACACACTATTCTCATCAATAATATATTATTAAAATATATTGAAATAAACACAGCTCTAATTTCAGAAACGCAAAGTTTAATTTAATGATGAATACTCTGCGGCTTTAAGTACATTATTCTTATATAGCCAGCACTTCATTCGGTTTCAATTTAAATTCCATCAGTTCAAGCGATATTCCTCCATTTCAACACCGTTGGACCCTTTCTTTCCAATCTTTTGACAGTTTTCTCTTTTAATTGCCATGTGCCAAAGAGCTGATCCAAATACAATATTGAATCTCAAGATAGTATTACTTTTACTAACGAAAAATAACACCATACACTTACAAGCTATATGGACAAAGAGCATCATTATATTAAGTCTCTTACATATGCAAATTAATACGTTTTGTGTTATTTTTGTAAAATTACAGAGTTATATTTTAAATAGTTTATTAAAATTTATTTTTAAGTAACATAATTAAGACTTGGCACTTTTATTTAACCACCTCAATACATAGCGTATTTTATTAATAATATACCGGGTGTCAAAAAAAGGTTTTTTAACGTTTGATTTTATATTACTTGCCCAATTAGCGCAACCAACATTTTCAAATACTACACATTTCATTAAATAAGTTTCAAAAATATTCTGTGAAAATTTCTGCTCTAAGGCAAATGCTGAAAACATTTTGGCATTTGGAAAAACTAGATTTTAAAAACAGTTAAAAAACAGTATTTGTGTTTTTGTTTATTGTTATTTATTGACATATTCTAAAGAAATAAAGCATCTCCATCAAAAAATTAGAAAATCAGAAAACGTTCGTTGCATAAATGGGAAAATAATAAACATTCTAAAGTTTAATCTGTCTCTCTTCTTGTTAATTTTTTTGAAAAGATATTAAAGCTATTGGAAAAAAATTACTCAGAGTCGGATTACATTACAGAGCACGCAAATGAATCCTTACGCCTACGTAAGTCGTGAAGATATATAGTAAAGACATAAATAATAAATAAATGGTTACGAATAAACTATAGTACGAAATAAAATAATATGTCGGTTTCAGTTCATTCTTTTTGAACTTATATTTCTAGGATATGTGAATGAATTATCTTTGAAATTCAAAACTGCCAATAATATAATATTAACCAATCGGCTTTACACACGATAAGCTCGTCCATGAAGGAAATGGAGATACTGGGTGGAGTTTATGACGATATAACTTTCATGCCTAAAGCATTCATTGTTAACTTCTTAAGATATTGTTTTAAACGTTAAAGTATTTAATCAATGTACCTGGAGTGATACTTTATTTACTAGCTAACTTTTCATTCCCATAATTTTTTTGTTCTATCTTATAATCTTCACGAATTCTTTATTTATTGAAAAAAATATTTGTTGCATGTTAATTCCTATAAAATTATGATAAAACCATCAAAACTGTGGTAAAATAAGCAGATAATTGAAGAATACTATAAAACTTTGGTAATAATTACTAATAAATATATATGTCACTAACGAAAACCTAACCTCTATAGTTAAAATTTCTGTGATACATACGTGTACGTATATATGTATGTGTGTATATTTAATAAACATTAAAATTTAAAGTCTTTCGTGTAAGTTAGTTGTATAAACATTCATGGACAACTTTATTTTATATATTATATTAAGAACGCCAAATATTGTTCATAGCCTTGTAGATAAATAATAAATACAATTATTATTACATAAAACTAGTAGATAAACAGCATTTCAAATGATATTTTCAAAACTGAAGGGCATAGCCTTCATATTAACATAATTTCATATGACATCTTATGCAGAAGGCATATAGCGACTGTTATTTCAACGTCCATGGTTAGTAGTTTCAAAAGATAAACACAAATTTCACTAGTTCATATATCAGGTGTCCATCGTGTAGGATCATGCATTTCTGGTTAGATTAATTCGTATTTATAAAATATAGTTTGCCTTCCGTGATACACCAATAAAATAAATATATATGGCAGTCTTTCAAATTTACTTACGTCAAAATGCATCGACTTCAGGCCGTTTAATTCGACTTCTAGTCAAGTATATTTATAGAGATATAATTGTATTTGCCTTGTTGTGCCGATCAAAAAACGAAATGCCAACAGAAACAAATATTATATTAAATAACGTCCATTTTAACGTCCCTTTTAATTTACTTCCAGTCGTATATACTTCCAGCACCATAAGTTGGGTTAATCTTGTTGTACACATGAGGAAAATATATGTACATAGTAGAACTGAGAAGCCCTATGTTTTACGTGGTCCTTTTTATAGAATACCGGTCTCAAAGTGTCTATTCTAACCAATAAAATGCATTTCTAGTCAAATTTATTTAACAGAATTGTAATTTTGTATTGTTATTTTAATAAAGAAATGTGTACATATGTTTATTTTCAAAATCTATATCTCACTAAAAGTGCCTACTTTTACCCAACGTAATCTTATTCCGGTCTGAGATATATCCAGTTCTGTAAGTTGAGTGTGCAGTGTTGTTCCTATAAAGAATATGCATATAAATAGGTAGGACTGAGAAACTAATAAAGACCAATAGTGTCTATTCCCATCGTTTCAATTTTTCATTTCCGGTTTAATTTATTTACATTTCTGTATCTGAGTTTGCGTTGTTTATTCCACTAGAAAAACAATTATGTAGGTCTGGAATATTGTTATCAGCAAATATTAAAATGCATATACATCCGGTCTTTAATATATCTAGTGCTACAGCTGATTTATATTTAGTTTACACAGATCAAGGAAATGCATTCATGTTAAGGAACGGGAAGAGTGGATAGTCCTCTAAACTAAGCTCATTCAAAATTTTAAAAATAATCACTTATAATAAGTTATGTGTCATGGGAATTTTCTTGTTTTTCGATCTTTACTCTTGCAAAAATGGCTCATTTAGGCATGTTTATGTCCACACTCCATTTTTCATTAAGGTACATAAACATTTTATACGCAATACGAATTTGCCAACAAATTTCGAGTATGTGATATGAAGTTATTAACTTCTTTAAAATATGGGTTTCATGACGGCGTTACAAGATTTCCTATAAAGTACTACCTAAAATTCATCACTTGTGCAACCTACAGAAACATTTTTATCTTTCGAATCTTCAAATCTGCACTACATTACTAATCAAGAACAGAATTTTAAATGTCAAACACATTTTTACTCCTCTTTGATGAATTTTAGCTGCAAGTGTAGACAAATTTTTACTAGCACCTTCCTATGCAAAACTATTTCTGGGTAAACTAGAAGACGCGTTTCCAAAATGTCAGCGACACAAAGGCCTTGTTTGCCTGAGATTTCAAAAGACATTTTTTATTTCTGGCATATCTGTATACAACACGGCTACTTATAGCCCAAAGTTAATGTAAACAAACACAAAACTATGCGTTACCAAGACTATAACAGTTGCCATCTTAAAATGTCCATACCAAACGCCGATCAATCCGAGAAAAACAGTTATTTTCAAACTGCTCGATTGAAATAAGTACATTAGAACAATATCTGTGAAATTTACTGCTAGGGACATTTACAAACAATCATAAAAATTTAATTGAAGTTTACGATAGGTTAAAATATATATATTTAACCAATAAAAGTTTTTACCAAAACTTTGTTTTCAAAAATCATAATTGTATGTAATTGTATTCTAAATTGACGTAACTGTTTATTTAATTGGTGGTGCTTTATTCATATAATTTAATATAACCGTAATTACCTTAATTAGTTGTTAAAAGTATGAAACATTCTTACATGGAGAATTTAATTAATGTAACTATATGTATTAAAACAACATAGAGATGAGGTTTAATATATATGAATATCATTTTTAAATAGGCATTAAAACCATATATTTTGAACTTATAATTAATTGAGTCTGAGTTCTGCTTATATATCCAGTTCAAATGATTGCTATCAATTTCGTAGTGCTTAGTACACGCTGCATTAATTTCATTATATATTTGAAATATAAAAGTTTTATTATACGAGGCACGTCCAGAAAGTAAGTGCACTGGTACTCTCACAGCTGTTGCGAATACTTTTTCAACATGTTGGCAACACTGCCGCGTAGCCTGAATCCTTCCCTTAAAAACGAGACCAATCCGAGGTTAGTGTGTTAAAAACTCTTGACGCAGTAGCATCTTTTGCGAAAAATGTCGATGCCACCAAGTGCGAAATTCGGGCCTCATTCGCTACCTCGTTATGAAGGGAAAAGCTCCGGTTAAAATTTGAGGTGAACTGACTGCCTCTTAGTTTCAGACGTGTAGTGGCAACCCTAATTTTGTCTCCAGTAACAATACAGTAGAGAAAATGATCGTCTTCATGTTCGTAGCGTTCCGAAAACTCTTTGAAGTTCTGCACTCGACTCAACTTGTGCTGTTCTGTCAGCTGTTTTGGGTCCCACCTCGCAGACAATTTCCGATATCAGAGAGTTTCTGTGATTGTTTCGAGTATCAGGGATCTGGATATATTAAGAAACATCGCAGAAAGTTCATCTAACGTCAATCTGCGATTGTCACGAACCACTTTCTCGATTTTTTCCACAAGTTCGTCAGTCACAATTGAAGATCTTCGTCACCTCTGATCGTCATGCACGGAAGTACGGCCATTTTTAAACTCGTGACACCACTTGTACATGCTCGTACAATTCATAGCTCCGTTACCGTAAACAGTTTTCACCTCATTATAAATTTCAACCGTAGCTTTTCCTTTCACAACGAGGTAGCGAATGACGGCGCCAATTTCGCACTTGGCGGGAGATACGATCGACATTTTTCGTGAGAGATGTTACTGTGACAAGAGTTTTCAACACACTAACCTCGGATTGGTCTCGTTTTGAAGGCTAGGATTCAGGCTACGCGGCAGTGTTGCAAACATATCGAAAAAGTATTCCCTACAACTGTGAGAGTACCAGTACACTTATTTTCTAGACGTGCCTCGTATAATGCTTGATATTATTTTGTTATTATTTACATAAAACCATAGTTGTTCGATTTATATTTATATAAGTATGATTATATGAAGATTTTAGCAATTTTGTTCTAAATTCCTCCGTTCATAAATATGTACACAAGTAAGTGACCTCTTAACGGTGATATAATTGAGTACATCTAATTTACATTCAATTCATTAATGAAATACTGTAATTTAAACAATTTAATAAAACACAAAGTAATTATTATTTAATATCAAAGTTGTATATTTTGTATAATTTTGGAGGTTTTATATCTAATGTACGTGTAAATATTAATTTCATTCGTTTTACTTACCCTCAATATCTATTTCAATTTCAGAATACAGCAAATGTTAAACATTTTGTGATAATGATTGTTAAAATTACATTCAATTCATCGATTGAGATATCATATCAGCACATTCAGTATAATCCAGTACACAATATGGTTCAACTGGAAGTAGCGCATTCAGAGATGACAAGAAAAGCAATTTATTGACAATGGATATATTGGACCCCACCTTACTAATGGCATGCAGCGTAGAAAACGAGAATATATTGTATCGATTGATAGAACAGAGATTTGTGTTATAGTTACTCGTGTTTAACATTTAATTCCATGGATAGTTATTTATTGCGAATATTAAACTTATCTAAAATGGGTGAAGAGAAATTAAATTTCTAATTTCATGTATAGTTAGTTGAATGTAATGCAATACAATAACATTATATGTGTGTGTGTGTGTGTGTGTGTGTATATATATATATATATATATATATTATATATATATATATATATATATATATAACATTATAATATATATATATATATATATATATAAAACAAATATTGAATCGCAAAAAGTACTTGCTCCACCGGGACTCGAACCCGGATCTCTCACTTGCCGGGTGAATGTGCTACCATTACACCACACAGCCAATATATACACACAACATATATATATATATATATATACATTATGTTTCAACTACTTAGTCTAATTTCCTAAAGACGGTTTAAACCAAAATGTACAAATTTATTCTAAATATCAACTTATTTCACATCTCGAGGATATATATATATATATATATATATATATATATATATATATATATTTATATTTATATATATATATATATATTTATTTATATATATAATATATATATATATCCAAATTTACTAATTAATTTAATGTTATAGAAAAATACAATGCATCCTGATGCGTTAATGTTATGAACATGGTAAATGCAGTTTGTTGCTTTTTCGAAAACATCAATCCTGCTACTTCCTAGAAACTGCATGCTGAACCCTGGGTCCAGGAACGGTGTTACACAGAGAGAGGCCGTTAGTATACTTATTACCTTTTATTATTTTTCATCCAAGTTAGAGGTTAGGAAACTGTGTATCGGAAAAAACATATGTGGTCCTACATAACTTATTAAAATATATTATTGATTTCCATTTAGTTTTACTATTGCCTAGTTAATATTTCATTAGCTACACCCTGGCAGTACTTTATAGAGTATAATAAGCGTACTGGGAATTTTACTTCGTTTGTAAATGCTCTCTGTAAAAGAGATGACTAAATGGGGAGAAATACCTTTTCCAGAGAAAGGACACACCAAGGGAATGTGACACATTTAATATTTATAAAAGCATTTCTATCTTGCGTCAAGATTTCCCTAGATATTTAACAAATTAAGCGACGTCTTATTACTTGCGAAATAAATTATGAAAATATTCTCTCGGCATTACTTTGTCTTTACTTAGCTCATAGAAATTTAGAAAAAGGTACTGTTATCAGCTGGATAATATTAGTAAATAAATTAGATAATTACAATGACTAAGTAAATATTCATAGAATTTATTAAGCTATTAAATATGATATTTTTCTGTTAAATTTTAAAAAATTGTGTTTCAATGTAATTTATTCTTTATACGTAACAGAATATGATAAAGTATACAGGGATCCCAAGAATTAGTACAATATATTAAACTTCTCCCTTTAATGTATCTAGCAATGCATTAAGACACTAAATATAAAATATAGTCCTCTGTCGTTTAGTTTACCACATCTCTGTCTGTAAAAGTATATACTTAAAAAAATATAAGCATAAAGATCAAATTGTGTACATTTTTTTGTAAGATACGGTGTTCAGTACAAACTTTCAGTACACTATTCAGTTATTAATTATATCCGCATTAAACTTGGCACAAGAATGTACATACAAAATTAAAGCATATTTAACTGCTACAGTGTGTTCTTACCAGTTAGTTATTTTTGCTATTACATTTGAATCATTTACGGTCATCATAGCACTCTTAACCTGACTAAATAATCAACAGTTATTTACTCTACAAATGTAGTTTAGAACACAATTCAATTCAATTCGTAATTCATGAGATGAATTTTCACCTGGAATCAAATTATTTATTTAATTAACAAGAGTAGTTCGTTATGTCACAGGTAATGAGCTGTTAGAACTCATCTTGTTATTCACATCACAAATAATTCC
This sequence comes from Homalodisca vitripennis, assembly GCF_021130785.1. Lineage (NCBI taxonomy): Eukaryota > Metazoa > Arthropoda > Insecta > Hemiptera > Cicadellidae > Homalodisca > Homalodisca vitripennis. The sequence goes on along the minus strand of NC_060210.1, from coordinate 111,883,335 downwards.
CACATACAAAAGATAAATGCTTTTCAGCATATCTATGTTCATCAAACTAATTCTACTCTAAATACTACTAGTAAAGGGAATATAAAAAGATAAGGTGAAGTTTGAAGAAATTACATTTTCTTCTACATTTCTATGTAGTAATAATGGTGTCAGTTTTAATATTGTATTGTAAAATCTGCTAACTGAAATAAATAATTTGAAATTCGGATGTTTATTTTAAAAACATAATTTTGCTTTTTTTTAAAAATGGGATTGAATTCATTCCTGCGTGGGTGACTACATATTCTAGTTTGACTCCTGACAGGAAGTCAGATGAGTGCTTATTAAATTTCTCTACAAATAGTAAACGTTTTGGAAAGAACTAAAAGCGAAATATTTTTAAAAAGCTGCTTATAACCAATTTCAGTGACTTGATGAATTCTTCTATGTTTTTTATGTCACAGGACTCCACGACTATAATTAGCTCTTGACCATCTTCACATATCGACAAAGAAGTCAAAATCAGTTTAAAGTAGAGTAATAGCATTTAAGATAAGAAATAACTAGCAGTATAATTATTGATTCAATAACGGCCCACTCCATAGCTTCTGTAAAACTTAACACAAAAGTGCCTGGTATAACCCAAGTTTCCTTTATGCGAATTAATAGTATGTAAGTGAATGGTACATCACGCAAGGAATTGTTTTAAAACGGTGTAGAAGACAACGTGTTGTTTTATCCTGAAATGGCTCCAGAGTATAAAATAGTAGACATACCAAGTACTGCGATATAGACGATTTTGGCAAAGTAATCACACTTAGATTATAATGAGGTTGTAACCGATTTGGAATTTCACTGCCATAAATCATAAAACGTGTCACCTTGAAAGAAAAATGATGAGATTAATGATAATAAAGGAACCGTGTAAAGGAATATGCACATCAAAAGAAAAGTGTGTGCTGAAAAGGAAGATGGAGGCACATCAACAATGTGAACAACGCTACACAATTCGATCATATAAGATATACAATATAAGTGATAGAATTTAAAAGGACATACATTTTTGTATAATTAGTACGATAAAAGTACTAATTTCCATCAAAGAAGAATAAAATACAAATATTGTGGGCACTTGTTTGTTGAGACTCAGTAAATTTATTCCGAATTTAGAATTTACATATTCATTATCTCCTAAACACATAATGGGCTTTGATAAGTATTAATAACTGATTATGGTAAATCTTAAACAACAAAGGGTTTATTTGAGATTTCTACGAAACTAATTTCTTCTTGTATAAAAGGACAAAGAGAACTTGGAAGTTTAAATAACTTCACTCTAATGGCGACCTCCTCATTTTCGGTTTCAGGCTTATACTCGTATTATAGCGTGTGGTTGAGACAAATACCCTGACTCATCGACTTTCTCGGTCATGGGAGTACCATGAGTACCCCCTTTATACGACTTTAAGCTTGTCAGATCTTGACAGTGAAACGAGCTCTTAAATTGAAATAAACAAAGTGTGTAGTTATGGCAATCCATACAGATAAAAAAATTATAATATAGAAGAGAACATATTTTAATTTCATCGTTGTAATTAAACAAATCTCATTATTTAAATTAAAAATACTACCCTTACGATAATAATACACGAAGAGTTATGTACAATCTCATAGAACCCCTTACCTGCAGCTAATTAAATTGATGAGAAGCATTCATATGATACCTGCAGAGCTAATTAACGAAGGGAAAATATTACCCGTGAGACTAGTTCAACACGAGTGACCATAGTACTGTTTTTTCACTCTGCCTGCTCTCATAGTTATACTGTACGTTTACCATTGGCCTAAAGTAAGATACAAGTGTCTACGGTCACTTCAATTGCAAAAAGAGCAGACTGCGTTTCTCAGTTTATTATAACAAACCCAGTTAATGCCAACGACGAATTAATTGTTCAATGTAATATCACTGACTCGTACGGGCGTTGTTGCTTTAGTAGATAGTTTCTCATTATGACACATCTAAAATATAAAATACTTACCAACTTTGCCAAGTACATCATTTAGTAATTTGTCAGATGTTTCATGTTAAGAATGTCTTTATTGCAATACGTTTTTACTTCTCCTTTATTATACAGATTCCTTCTTCTTTCTAAACAACAATATTCCTCTTCGTGTAGTGTTTCTAGTAAAGCCTCGACCTATGGGTCAAATCCTGCTTCATTTTCTTTTCTCCCTTTTTGTTTTCTACTGCTAGTGCTGCGGTATGTACCTCTACACTAGCGTTATTTGATTTTACCTACTCCCACGCTCTTCTTTTTCAATTCTAATTGTGCCACTTTTTTGTGCTCTCAATCAACATTTTTAGTACGCTATATCAAGAATCATTATTTGTAGTCTATTGGGCTGAAAACACTATCCCCTAGTTACGCATGAAGAGGAAAATTTACCTGGTAGCTATTCTTTTAGCTATAAATTTAGTTCCGCGGCTAATGCGTCAATTGCACGATTTATTACTGGCAGCATGGTTTCAAGAACACTGTCAAGGTTACTTCTTCTCCATTTGACGGTTCGTTTCATTCTATTTCATTTAGGCTTGTGTTTTGCTATGTACCGTACTGGACCGTACAACTGCTTGAGAAACGATCCATTCACAAGTAAATCAAAGATGTCAAATATGTCGGCCTCACTCTAGTACGTGACTGTCTGTTACAAATTACAAACGACCGTTTGTATATCTGTAATAACGTCTAATATTTCATTTAACACCGGATAACACGCTACTGGTCAAAGCTAATATAGAACCCCAAATCAAGCATTCAGTCAGTTCAATAACGTACCGATCATCTGTTAAAATACCCCTCCCAAGTCCTTCCTATGTTAATGTTTAGTATTACATATTGATATTATGCCTCTACGGGTCTTACAATCTCCATCAGTATTGTCGTAGTATACGGATCCTACTCTGTCACTACCGTCGGGAAGGTTCACACCAGTGCTATCGTCTTTAAACGTATCGATTTATGTGACTGAATCAGCCACATCCTCCTCAAATATGTTCTAGAGTACGTCTACATGTATTTGCTCGATCGGTTTGAATGGTTTTAAAACTTAGCAACAATAAGTAATGTAGTTACAGGTAGGATCAGGGTAACAACTAAACCTAAAAAAATAAAAGGTGACTTTTTATATGTCTTAGAGACCATTTGGAATTCAGAAGTGCATCCATAACCTGCACACGCAGCAGTCATCGCCAAACATTTGGGATTACTCCGTTTTTGTGATGAGAGGTGAAGTGATTTAATTCAGTTATTTTAATATATCTGGGCCCTGTAACTGTATTTGGGTAATATGTTTTATAAAACCTTATTAATATATAAATAACTGTTATTATTTACTTACTTTTCGCATTCTTTATTTATACATACCAGATTCAACAAAACATTAAAATCCTAGATTAGATAAATATAATTATTTTCATATTTATAAACTTAAATATTAATTGCGATGGTTTAATATATATTCTTTGAATATGAATGAATGATACAATGATAGATTTAGTCTTGTTAATATTAAATAAGGCATACACAATCTCAAATTTCATTATTTAAAATGTTCAATTCGTTTAATTCTACTATCAGGAATTTTTCATTTAAATATGAGTACTCTAGTAAGTAAAGAATAATTATTTTACGTAGTTTCCCATGAAAGTGAAAATGGACACTCTTATTGAGACAATTTTATTTAGGTTTTCATTTAGTTCTCCCCTAGCTTGCTTAACCATTTGATATATATATATAATTAACACTATACATTTGTTTCTTTTATAATTATTGAAATTATAACAGATAAATTTGCATATTTGTAATATTGTAATGAGTTAGTTATTATAGGTTGCTGATTATAGATAGCACTACAATTTAATATATAGTTTTATATTATAAATTATTTTGAAGTCCTGTATATTTATAACAGTTCCAATAAGTATTATTCTACATTTTATACACGTATTATTTATCTATTAAATTAGATTTTATTATATACAACTTATATTTTTGAAAGGTTTACAACGAAACGTGCTTTTGAATTCGGCGTTTCCTACGAAATTATCCAAGCTTGGATAAAAGCCAAAAACCTCTACCACTTAATCTAGAGAGTCAGCTGTTCTTGAGTCGTTGACAGGATAGGGGTCCTTCCTTCTAGCATTGATTAGTGGGCAGCTTGACCCACATCTGCTGGTTTAACTAAATGTATTTTTTGATGAAAGTAAAACTAAAAAGACACGAATTACTTGTTTCTTAAATACTTGAATAATAGTATTTAGAATAAAATTCCTTCCCACAGGCTTACAACACTTTAATTTGAAACATATATTCTCAGAAACACTTAGAAATTATGTGGTTTTACAAGCGCGTGCATACAAAGATGGGGGACACTACAAGAGGAAAAGAATTATTATGGCAGGCGCGCGTCTTTATTTTACGAATACTAGTATAGTGCATATTTATCTGATAACTCCTACCGCTCATTACACTTTGCTCAACAGATTACCTGATGCCGCTAAACTCCAGGACTAAAGTCTGTCATCTTATTTCACCAAATAATACTCATATGCTTGACTAGAATATCTGCGGTGGTTGTGAATATGATTTCACTAATGTACGGCCACATTCATTAAAACTGATCACCCTCGATAGCCAAGTTAGACTATTAGTCTCGGAACTTTATTTAGGAGCCTGTTTTATTAGCATGTTCTCTTGATACTTTGCAACATGAAAATCAGTCATCAGGTAACAGAATTTATCCAACTCAATGTCAAAGACACACGCCTTCATAAAGCTCTAAATATGATAAACAAAAGTCCATATTTCTACAAGGTAGGAGTTTGTGTATCAGGTTTCACTGAATCTGAATGCAAAATATCAAGTCTACAGCTAATATAGTTTTTATATGCCCTCCATTCAGAAGGACAGACAATAATGAAGAGGCAAATAACAATTTAAAACAGCCAACTAATAGATTTCAGTGATTCACAGCTAAGTTCCATGGTTGGACGTACACCATCATCGAACTCTCTGTTCTCCTATAGACATGAAGTTTCACGCAAAAATTCTAATCTATAGGTCAATTAGTTCTCTTTATATTGTATGCATAGGCAGATAGATAGACATATAAAAATGTTATTTTTCTAAAATCTTTAGTGATTAGATTCGCTGACAAAGATAATGAGAATACAGTTACTGGAACTGAAGTTTCTAACCGCATGTACCTGAGGCTACAGTTTCTGAAGTAAAAGTAGTCTAAAGTGTGTATGTAATATTTTTTGTAATAATATATGACAATGTACTGTTTAAATAAATACGTAACTTAATATTTTATAAAAACGCTTTTAACCTAAATCTAATGAACTTATTGTTAAAAATGTTTTAATATAGAAAAGAACAACGTTGATAAATTCCACAAATGAACAATAAGTTGGTTCTAAGAATTCAAAACAATTCTTGAGAGATAGGTCTTATACGATATATTTATATTTCCCTCTCCCAACCATAGAATGTCGTTATGCCACAAAGAAATGGGCGCGACGCTCACGTCATCATTTTCCCATTTATCATGTTCTTTTCTCATAGGACAACGACAAATATCTTCCGCAGGACGTGTGATAAAATATTCCATTTTGTTATTTGGTAGAGGTAACATTATTTAATTAGAAACAAGGAAATAATAATATTAAATATAAATTTAAATAAACACGTTTGTGACGCAAATATGTATTATGCTATATAATGCTAATTTTGAAGGCTGATTACAAATAAGTTTCTAACGCTGTCTATGGGTATACCTTCAGGATACCATTTAATAGGTACAGCAATACAAGAATTCTATCTAGTGATTTGAGTGGGTACTATCTCTTGTGAGGCTTCTAGGTTTGGATTGTCTTTAATTAAGCTCTTTGTAATATTACAGACACGATTTTTTTGTTAATACCAAAACCTGATGTTATAAACATTGCTAAATTACTATATTAGAACTATATTTCTAAAAAATCTGATTGGTTTTAGAATATTATATCTTGAGTGGAAAGTGTACACAACTTGTGAGGAATGTTAGAGATACATATTGATTATAGATATATCGATATGTATTTATTTTCTTCTTTAGACATCCACAACGCATAAAAGTATATAGCTAGACAGTTATAATAATTAATCTATATAACTATTTCTACTAGTACTACGTCATTATTTACCCTAAACATTAACTATGAAAAATTATTTAATTACTCATTTGTGATTGGTTTCAATAACACATGAATTCTAATTCTTTGCATCGATAAGTATAAATATCTTGTTACTTTACTAAAATGTAGGGTAAACATATCTTGCCTATATCGTATAATAATCAAAGTATATAAATAGAACTGTTGCCTTTTTGAGAATGTTTAGAATTATTCTAAATTATTTACTACAAGCACCGATTTTGATAGTCAATAGCCAAGCTGTTTATTGCATAGACATGGGTTACATGTAGATCATGTGTCAATTCTCGTACAATTTCACCATCCACCCTACATCAAAATTAACATTCAAACATACCATTTTTCATTCACAGGTTTTCTTTCATTATCCAATTTACCCATCCACAGCTACAGAATTTTATTCAAATTTGGTAGTCTTCTAATTTTATGTAAAAAATTCGTTAACGTTATAAAATTTCTGAGACACTATAAAACGTTTCAGACGAGTTTTGAGCACCTTGGGCGTTGGGACTTTTTTAATCCAGTGTGGCAGCTTGTTAACAATATGATTACCCACCTGCGACGGCTGGCATTCATAAACCACCTGGCATTCTGTGTTGGCCAGTTATCCCTGCCTCTGGTATCATACAAATATATGTATCGGCACATTTAGACATACAAAACAGTTTTTTTTTTCAAAAATGTGGAGCCTCAGCAGGGCCATCAGCTGCAAATTGCTGAAAGACTCTCAAAAATTCAAATGTGCGATTATTCGAATTGCTTGTTTTTGTAATCTGAACACGTTTGTCAATTGGTTGTTTTTACAGGCACCCCATAGTACCACTCTGTAGGCAAGGTAGGGCTAAATCAAACCATAATACGTCGTCATCAGTATCTAAATAGGCAATATTTTGTTTGGTTCCTCAAGACATTGATGCCTGAGGATATTTTGGCGTAAACATCGTAAACGTGATCATTCCATGTGAAACCTAAATTACAGTGGATCTAAGGGATTCCAAACTATAGGGAATCACACACAAGTTTATATATAGTTTAATTTTGATCTCATCTGACTTTTTCTTTTATCGTTGAAGACGCTCCAAACTCTTTTTAAAATATTTATCGAAGAAGAATTGTTTATGAGCAATCTATAGCTATTAAGGATTGTATAAAACTTTTATAACCTTTTTATATTTATTGGATGAAATTGGAATTCATTTGAAGTTAGTTTAATGATTTCGGAAAAAATTTTGTTTTTCATTGAAACCAATATATTCTTAAATATACAACTACTGTAGGTATTTGTTAGACAAACTTTGATTGTTTTTTTAGGACAGCACCTATTCATATGAAAATTTAGAATCTCATTAAATGTTCGAAACTGATGTTCTACTGACTGCGTTAATGGCGCAGTGTAGTGGGGGAGGCGGAATCCCATTTACCTGTAATGCTAACATAAGGTACATTTTTTCAAAACCTACTAGGCCTATTGCTTTGAAATTTTTGCTAGTTGTTTATATGCCTTTCATACATAGCCTGAGTTTTTTTTAGGAAGTTCTATAAACAAACAAAAAGTTATGATTTTTTTCCCGTAACACCTAAAATTTTTGGATTTTTTTGCAGATTTTATTTTTTTGTAACCACATAAATTGACTTTGGACCACAAAAAAAACTCAGGGTATGTATAACTATTACCTAGATATTATGTAAAAATTTGAACTCTCTATCTAAAGTATTTCCAGAGAAAATGTACCTTTTGTCCAAAAAATAAAGATTTTCGGAAAACGGCATATTAGTAAAAATATTTAATTTTTTGCCTACCTAATACATTCCACGATCATATGATGGGGTTTCTTCTAAATTTTCTTCAAGTTTTCTTTTCCTCGGCTTCTCCTGTCTTCTAGCATTCCTCAAAAAATCAGAAATAGCCACTTCAGCCCTACGGATGCGCTCATTGTCCAAAAATTCCATTACCGAAATCATCCGCCGACCTGGTTCAATTCCCAAAGACTTCAAAACTTTGCATTTTGTGATGTTACCATCATTGTAACAGGCAATAGCTTCAAATACACCAAGTTCTAATGTTTTCAATGACACAAAGTTGTTTTTGGGTATTCTAGTCCATATAACACTGTTGACACTCTCATTCACATTTTGTGTCTTGCCGTGAATACATTTTTTCAATAAATCGCGACTAACCAATGCCTTAAAAGTAGGTTGTATTGCCTTCATTATGGTCTCTGGCAAATTGTTTTGGTGCTTATACACTTTTCCCTCAGCTTTGGCCTTATTGTATTTACACCATGCTGTATTACCTTCTGGGCACAACCGATGTTCCGGCTTTTCGTCGGAGGACCCTATGTGACAAAACATTGCCCATATAGCTTGTCGCATACCATCCACAGTTTTGTTCTCTTTTATGGCCTTCCCATAATAAGACTGAATTTGGTCTATGTTTTTGTCTGTGAGGCGATTCTTGCCTCCCAATGTCTTTCCATCATCAAGTTTCTGATTTTTCATATCATTTTTCAATCTCCGTAATCTTGAACCCATTCTCTTACACACGTGATTCACGCATTCTAATTTTTTAATTTTTGTGTTTCCATAGGGATTTAATTGAATAACACTATCAAAGCTGTTGCTGTCCCCATCACCAAGGTAACTGGTGTATCTTACCTTATATTTTTCCTCAGATCTTAGAAAAATCCGCCTTATACCAGCGCCTTCCATGCTGCCGCTCGAGCCTTTATGATTAGCAGTACAGGAATCGTCGTGTTTATCTTTGTCCAAGCAAACACAGTACTTGGATAATACTTCCACATCCAATACTTTGCCACTATCTATACTTGTGCAAGTTACTACACCATTTAGGGACTGGTGACCTCGACGCTGCCACGTACCATCAAAACCGGCAGATATGTCTCGGGGCTCTAATATAACGCCAGGTGTGTTCCTCATTTCTTCTTCAATGATTATTTTATTTTCTTCCACTGCACCTTCTACAGCATTCTTCATGGAGTCAAATGCTACCTTCTTACATTGTTCATGAATTATGGCGTTATATAAAGCAAACTTTGTAGGAGGTTGCGGTAAGTTTAGAATTCCACAGAGAGTTTGTCCCGCTAGTAACCCTTTACCGATACATCGTAGCCCATACACTAGCCTCATGTTCAAATCAAAAAATTTTTTGTTTACATCAGGAACTTTAATTTCCTTTGTATTGGTAAAATTTACAGAAAAGTCACAGTGGGAACAATACAATACCAATTTAGAGGCCAGACCAACATGGTTTTCAGAACTAATTTGTAGGCCATTCTGTTTACAGTTTTTACAAAGTGTGTTTTGCAACAATTGTTCTGATAAAATACTAAGATCAATGATTTCATTCTTATAACTAGGTTCACTATCAAACTTGGCATACCCTGAGAAGTCAATCTTTTTCTTCGAACTAGATTCCTTTTTTTGCTTGGCATTACCAGGCACAGGCAATAATGTTGGATTTGAGCTTTCAACAGGCACTACTTTCTTTTTACCACGACCACCAACACCCTTCCTACTTTTAGTTACCTTATAAGTAGGCCTTGGCATGATAAATAAACCAATAAACACAACTCACTTCAAAACTAAAAAGATTCCACTTGAAATAAACGAGAAAATCACAGCAGAAAGGTTATATTATTGATCAGGACTGTTTATTGTTTTCACAGCTGACAGACAGCACATTATGCAGTCATGCCAACATAGAAAACAATAATGAAGAAGTATTAGAAGCAGGAGGAAAGCAAAGTAGTATATACAAAAATGTCACTGCGCGTGAGAAATGAAAAGAGGCCTCTGTATTCATTTGTTTCGATTTTTTTTTAATAAATTGCCTAATAGTAATACCTATGTGTTATATATCACTATGTTCGTAAAAAAAATATCTTTCAACTAATAAAATAAAAAAAAAATGTCAAAAAGTTCAATTTTAACCTTACCGCCTCCCCTAAGCCGTTGGTCCCCAGGTTAAGTGTTAGAGAGGGCTTCTTAGCCCTAACTTCGCCTGGTAAAATAAGACATTCTTTACTTTACTTTACTTTACTTTTAATGTAAAAAATTCCGTGTTTCTTTAGAACGGGGTGTTGAGAAAAGCAATGTTTCTAGGCCATCTTATTCGTTTTGTTGTTTTGGGCTCCCTATCAGAATTTTTTCTACTAATAATAGTCTCTTGGCCATAGTGATCCGAGATTTCCGTGTCGACCACGGACACTGCGACATTTGGTATGTTGGAGATGATATTTTCTATAGCTGATTGACTATATGCCATTAGACGGGTCTGAATATTGACAAGCAAATCAGGGCCAAAAGACTTCAACGAGTCCAGAAAGTGTTTTGTGATTGGATTCATGTTGTCTATCGCATTAATGTTGAATTCACCAATAAGGATAAAGTATTTCCGGTGATTGGTCAAGTCTGTAAGTAAGTGTTCGAGTTAAAAAAAGTATCTTCGTTTCCAAATAGGACCCTACAAATTTCGATGAAAAAATGTGGTGCCGTTTGTTTTAAGATTTATACCAACCGAAACAAAGTCTCATTCAACTTTTTCAGAATTGAAAGTGAAATTGCTTTTCACTCAAATTGCTACTTCTTCTCCTTTGTAATAGTGTCATCAGTAAACGTCCGCTAATTTGTAATTTTATATTTGGCAAAGATGTATATTTTTGTTGCTGAAACAGTTTTAGGTTATAACAAGTACATCTGTTTTAACTCTTCACACATAGTTCAATTTCATCTAGTTTGCAGGTTGCCAATTAAGAATTTGGTCAAGTAGTCGTATCGCATTTAAAGTATTTTTTAATATTTGTCCAACTACAGTGGTCACACCATCCCGTCGCTTGAAGGTAGGGTCCTTAAAAAAATATTCACTTAATGAGGGGACAGTGGCAGAAGACATAGGTGTGCTCTTCAAAGCCTCTGAGTACGTCTTGTGAGGGGGCACGTGAGGTTTCTGGAGTGATGAAGTTGTTCAAGGAGGACTCGCGATGAAAGACGGATTTAATGGCGGCTTATATAGAGAATAAAGGACCAGAGTAATTGTCTTAAACCCCTGCGCACCTCGACGAAGCCTCCGCAGCAGCTGCTCCACAAGATCTCTCTTCCTATGCTGGTGAATGTGCATCCTTTGCGCCGTAAAATGCCGTCACTGAATACCAAAGAGATCGATCTAATACACTCCCGGGTGTCTAATATAGATTTCCACACGTACGAGATCACAAACCAGGTGCGTTGGTTGACAGGATGAGGAGCCGATATTCTATGTCGTTGAGGTAGAGTGGCGACCATAACAGTGGACAAACTCGAAAGGCGTCGTGAGATGAGCTGTTCGTTCCAAATCGCCACGTCCATTTGTTCCGGGCAATCACTAAAGATGGACCACCGCGAGGATGATTGCCTGAATATAAGCAAGCTAGCACCGGGTTTGCAGACACAGATCTCTCTTGTCGTTGGCTTCATCATTGTCTGCAGAATACTGGGCAAATGTCTTCCGTGACCGTCTGCCTCTGTTTATATCGTAGGGTATAGAACTTTACTGTTATCAATGTAGATGGCGTCCGTTTGTTTTGTAGCTTTAGAATATTTTTCTTTTTGTCTCTTATTTTATTGCTTTATTCTACTTTCTTTTTTCTTTGCAATTTTACATGTATTTTTTATTTTTATTGGTTTATTGGTTTGGGTCAGTATCATTGCTCTAGCAATGTGGATAATATTTGTTTTGAACTGGGACGTTTTGATTATCTTTTACCACCGTAATCCACTCTCCACCCCCGCCGTTCCCCAATTTCACATTTCGGTCCAAGTACGATAGCGGTCCTCAGCCTGACGACGAGGTCCCGTGTCGCTGCATATCGCTCATCAAAACATCCTCTAGTGGAGTCCATGTCAAACTACACGGCACAGTCGGTACTACGCCCCACCATGCCAAACAGCGAATTTTGTCAAACAAACTTCATTTTTAAATTACAGAAATCGAGTATCTGATTCGATAGTGTTATCCAGGATGAAATTTAGTTTGTGTGTTAATTGGGCAAACTTTTCATTTAGGCTTGTGTTTTCCGCAGCCAATGAAGTATCCAACTGAGGGTCAAGTCGATGAGGCAGACACTGAAAAAGATTAATTGAGCTATCATCAAAATATTAAAGTAGCAATTAAAAAAAACCAGTATAAATACTATTGTACATCACGGCTTTAGTTCTAATATTACCAATCTAAAACATTTGTGGTTGTATAATCATTGTAACATTGTTCCGAATATTATTGTACTATATTTTTAGTATTACTAATATTAATTTGAGTTACATATGTCGTTTTAGGTATAACTCCATTGAGCTAGTAGCCGTATATGCACATACTGCTGACTGGAAAGATCCGCTGACTAACCACTATTCTTGTCTCTGATTGGTAAATATTTATGAGAAGTAAACGGCTAGCATTAAAAGAATCCAGTAGGATACACTGTGACACCACTTTTAATAATTATATCTAAATTTATAAAATGTATGAACTTTCTAGAAATTTTATCAATTCGTTCAAACATATAGTTGTAGTCGTGAGATAGTAATAATATTAGCATGCTTTCAGGTATATGCATAGACTGATTCGAATACTAATGTTCTAGAAGTCAAATACTTATATTTTCTTTACTTTGACAATATAAAATATTAATATTTTACAAAAAGTAGTTCTGTAACACTCTATTAATATTATTATTATACTAATATATTTATAGGTTAAGCTTAAAGTCTTAATATTGTAAAAGATAGAAGTTAGAATGACTTGACATAGCTTCCCTCTGTGACACAAATCCTACTGATTGACGAAGACATCTGAAGCAAGAGTATTGAATCACCAAGTCTATATCCGGTATCCGTCTGGATACTACGCTATTTCCGGAATGGATGTCTTGGAAGTAAGATACCTTAGATATAGTGCTACTGCTGTATTTCAAAGGTAAACATTAAATGGCGTGGTTTGTGATATAATATTACTTTTGCAAATGCTAGTTAAATATTTGAAATTAAAACTTACTTACAGAACCTCTCACTAAGAGCCAATAAATAGTTTCTAAGAGGTTGAGATCGGATTAAAATATTAAAATAATGAAACATGTTTTCCAGAACTTCAATACGATGGTTCTCTAATAAAACAAGATAGTAGAAAAAATTCTCATAACTCTCTAATTTAAAACAATTCATATATTACATAATATTATTTAGACAAAATAAAAAAAAAAAATTAAATATAAATAAAACTTAATACCCTTTATAGTAGCATTCCTTTCTCACCAATAATCTATTTGTGATTAAAGTGGTAAATATAATGAATAATATATAAATAACTTTTTATACCTATAAGCTGCATTTGATACTTGTTACACTTTACTATTAAAAATAAAGCATCTCAATGGCTTTGTAATTACTTTCACTTATATTTATAATGTTTTTATGATTTTGTATTTTTTCCTTATATCTAATATACACTGTAAATTGTAACAAACTTATTTTTCTCATTGGGTATTGAAATTTCTAAAAATTGTCACAATATTATTCTGTTTGTGCGAAAACACCTTAATATTTGTTTTAAAAGTTAACGTATTTTTAAATGAAATTTTTATTTTACTATATTTCTAAATAGCTTACTATTCCCAGTTTAAGGGTAAATATATGGATAGTAATATGCTGATTCTGGATTACTGTTGGATCTGACAATGAATTAATGCCAAATCCTTTTTCAATGCACAGAAAATAATTTGCAATAAATTTCTACATGGTGTTCACAAAAATGTGTAACACATTTCTGTGGGTGTACTGTATTAATCATTAAAAAACTGTCATATAAAAATAGGTTATTAAAATGTCACGTTCAGCCGCTGGCCACCATTTGTATTTTGTATGAAAATTATTATGTCTAAAACTAGTTAGAAAAAAACACAAGGTTTGAAAAGATAACGGGAATATTACGAATAATTATTGTGTTTTTTCTTTAATATTAAGAAATGGCGTCTATGAAAAGTTATAAAGTAAAATAGGAACAACTGTATAACAAATTTAATAGTTACCAACTATTTGAAAATTTCTTTTACAATTCCAACGCTAATAGTTTCAACGAAATCCGGCGATACATAAGTAAGCACGACCATTCAAACCTACGCTTGCACAAGCCGGGAGCAGCAAGCATTTTGTATTTGCATAGGCATCAGCTGTTTTACATAGGCTGTATACATTTTAGAACTAAACATTTTAAAAGTTTTATGAAAATTCCAACAGTATTTTTTTTTATATAATTAAATCCATCAACCCATAAGCGACCACCACTACTTTAAAGATACGCTTCCACGAACAGAGAGCGCCAAATATGTCACAGTTGAGAGATATCAATTTGTTGCTCCTCGCTTGTGCAAGCGTATCTTTAAAGTGGCCGTACTCGCTTATGTTTATTGGTTACAAGAGTTTTTGGTGTGAATATTTTTGAATTATGTTTTTTAAACCATGTAACGACGCCACAGCCTTACTTGTAAAATATTTCCTCTGCATGCCCAATAATGTCATCATCTAGTAAAAATTTACAAACATCAATCGCAGGACATATATTTGACGGAAGGTTAGAGAATTTTATTTATAAATAATATAACACTGTTATTAGATCGTATTTCTAAGCCAATCACATTTGAACTCGACTGTCAGATATATAAAGTAACTTTGAAACAGCATTACCTAACTACATAATTAGCTAACTATTAGACTGCAAGAGGCGATATTTAGTTTATTTGTGTAGTTTTCTAGTGGCGACATAACTATAATTAACTACGTAATAAATGTACGTATGGTAAATTAAAATGATGTGATTTCCTCCTCAATAGGAATGCTACTCCACATGAAGAAATTTAAAGCAGAATCACTTTTATATGTGACCTGTTGCAGATAATGTATCCAATTACATTATTTTCTAGGACTAGAGACTGAAGTAAATAGAATGTTTAAACTGATCAGAGCAACTATTTTTTTCACGCTAAGTTAATACAAACACGATTCAATGAAACTAACCTCCGTGTTAATATAGACAAAGTAGTATTGTAACATATTTCATACAATAATTCTCAATTTCATTTTCACTATGTAGTTATACAACAATATATTCGTATATATATATATATATATATATATATATATATATATATATATATATATATATAAAGTATTTAAAAACATCTACAATTTTACAGAACCGTTTCTTAGACCCCAGTTTATACTTTTTTATGAAACAATACCATGGCACATTAATTAAAGATGCTTCCCTTCAATGAAGTAATTTTCAATAATAATAATTCAATTTATGCTTTATTTTATCTGGATTCTATTTTTCCATTATCAAACATTTATTTGCTACAGCAAGTTTGACAGTTTCTCGTTGTTACTATCCTGAAGACTAATTTGGCAATTTTAACTGTTGCATAATTATTTTTAATTAGTTAATAACATTCCGACTAATTGTAAGACTTTATTCAGATTACAACTTCATCAACAACATAGTTGCGTTATAAGTTACCTTATAAATAGTTTTATGATTAAATTAATATTTATAAAATTCTTTTAAAAATTTAAAAACAATATATTACCAATTATTATACCATCCTACACCATATAATAAAATCCTAATATTTCCTGACAAATTTACACTTATATAGATAGTTTCGTTAATTTATTACAATAAGACGGTACCAGCTTAAATCGCTCTTGGGCAGGGATGGAAAACTGCCAAAAGGATTCCGCGTTGATTCCTTGCCAAAGCTCTATTCAATGAAAATTTCAAAGCTTAAAGCATTGTGATTGTGACATTTTATGAAAGTGTTCAACCCCTTTGCAGCCAAAGCGTTCTCGGGTATAACATTTTATTGATCACCTTAATGATGGTGAAAAGATGTTATTTCTATCAATTACTAACATGAATAATCCTTTAAGATATATTGTTATTCTATATAAAGTATAAAATTATATTTGAGCCTGTGAAAGGAAAAGTGGTGTAAGTTAGTTTTTTTTTAATTTTCAGTTTTAACCTGATATGAACTCCTTAAGGGTCATTACATTTGATGGAATAGTGAAGCAAGTCAAAACTCCATTCTTTATACTGTTTATTGGTCTTTGAAAAAATCGTATTTAACAGAATATTAGTTTTGTTGTAAGGAATAGTGGTGTAAGTCTGACTTGCTTCACTGTTCCACAATGTGTTAAACAGAACAGCTGATCCATTAGATGGAAGAGTGGTGTATGTCTGACTTATTCCACTGTTCCTTGTGATTCCTTCAGTTTGCTGTATATAAACTGGGCTTTGCAAAGTTAACCATGCCTAGTACACTTAGAATAAAGAGATGGCTCTTGAAGAAACAAACGCAAAGGTAAAAAGTTTTTTTACAAAACTTTCAGATTTTAGATGGAAGGACTTTTAGAGCCTTACAAAAAATTAGTCAAGGACAAGTACCTGGGTCTGATATGAGGGGTAAGCAACCATGTACATACAAAATAGACTATGAACGTTTAAAAATAGTGAGAGATCACATTTCTTCATTTCCCTTCAAATGAATCACACTACACAAGGACCCACAATCCAATAGGAAATATCTCTCAGAGGACCTTAATATTAGACTGATGTACAACTTTTACAAAGAACACTGTGCTGCTAGCAATGCAGAACCAGTGTCAGAAGCCATTTACTGCCGTACTTTTAATTTCGAATTTAATATTTCATTTTTCATCCTCTCCAGAAAGATACCTGCACAAACAGCGACATATTCAAATTGAAATTTGAAATGTGTGAAATAAATGAGGAGAAGCAAACTCTTCAGACTGCTCATGAGTTTGCATTTACGTAAAGCGGATCTCTTTCCAGGCATAATCTTAAAGAGGCAATGGAAGAATCCAAATCAAATCCAGATGTTAATTACTATGCATTTACTTTTGATCTCCAAAAAGCATTACCTTTCCCTAACTCACCTGTTTTGTACCTTATTATAAACGCAATATGTATGTGTATAACCTAGGGTGTCACGAGCTATCCACAGGAAACGGATACATGTATGTTTGGAACGAGGTAACAGCCTAACGGGGTTCTCAGGAGATAGGTTCCGGCATAGTTGAGCATTTACGTCGCAGAGTCCCTGAAAACTGTAACCATGTTGTCATGTTTAGTGTCTGTTGCGGTGGGCAGAACCACAATGTTAAAGTTGCTCTAGCTATGATGCACTTTGTACAGCAATTAGATAATAACATTAAGATTATCGATCATAAGTTTATGACGAGTGGCCATTCTTACTTTCTCAACGATGGTGATTTTGGGGTTATAGGGAAAACCTCCAAAGGAAAGGTGATGTATACCCCTCAAGATTGGGTATAGTGTTATTGCAAAATCCAAACACAAGAAACCTTACTTTGTGAAGGAAATGCAACAGAAAGACATGCTTTCAACTCAAACTCTTGATAAATCAATCACAAGAAGAAAGAAAAATGCTGTGGGTAAACCCATATCTTGGCTCAAAATTCAATGGTTAAGGTATGTACAGGATGAATCCTTTAAAATTCTGTACAAAGAAACTCTTAATGATGATATGCCTTTTGATGCTTTGGATATTACACCTGCCAAGAGAGGGACGACACATCGAAATTCTGGGCAATGTTTTTAATGGGACCTCTTTATTCGAATCCTCGTGAAGTCACTGTTTCAAAGAAGAAAGACATGATGGATCTTCTTCCATACATACCACCAATCCACCATGGGTTTTTTATGAATCTAGTGACTGCAAGTCCCAGTTATCGACAGTGAATCAGAAACAGACTAAATTTTTAAAAATTACAAAAAATGTTTAACCTGATTTTAAATAATTTAATATTTTTATTGTAATATTTTTAATATGTTTACTAGCTACTTTGAATAATATTGTTTTAATAATAAACTTACTATGTTCATAGCAACAACGTTTTATTATTCATAACCATCCGTAACTGTTGAAGGAAAAGTGGTGTAAGTCATACTTAATATTATTATTTTATTAGTATAAAACTATAATAAGTAAAAAACTACAACAGAAACTGCCCAAAAGTTAAAAATGGTTATCATAGAATAAAAAAATATTATAAGTTTAAGATAATATTTACATTTGGATTTGTGCAACTGATTTTAGTAAACCCTTTCATTGCTCAAAACTATGGTAACTTGACTTAGACCACTTTTCCTTTCACAGGCTCATTTACAAACAAATTCAATTTGGACTTTAAATAACATTGTAACTGATTAGTTACAAGGGCTGATTACAATTGTCCTCTGATTTCTTGCTCCCTTCTGGTTTACCCATAAGAACATAGGAAATGATCACCATTGAGCTTGAAATTACGGAAAGATGGTTCTAAAGTATGTGAAGTGACACGGCCTCGAAAAAAACTATAACTAAAAAATCAATCACTAGATTTCACCTAACTCCAAAAGCAAGGAATGCTGGTCCCAAATTACGTCAAGTGACCTTTCGGCCTCGAAAATAAAATATAATTAACTCAAATTAAAACGAAATCACCCCCAGCCCGAAAGTAAGTTACTTTGGTGCCATCTTACGTGAAGCAAACCAGTGGCTTCGTAAAGAAACGATAGACCAAATAAAATAAAATATTAAACTCCTTGTTACTAGCAAAAACATTTAATCTCTGTTGTATACTGATTTTCCATATTGAATTATTACCCAATTTAAAATAACTTCCTACGTGCTGTGTACAACTTATTAAACGTCTCATTATTGGTTCGTCAATTTGATAAACACATGTTAAAAAGCAAATATAGATATGCCAAATGCTTCTAAGGAGTGATTGTAAGTGACAAGAATAAATTTCACATTATGTGATAAAATTTTAAAAGACAGCAAACGCAGTACACATAAAAGTATCTCATTTGACCCTCCTGATCATGTTATCAAATTATGAATTAAATGTTGTAGAGTTTGTATTTTGAAATTATAACTTTTTGAGATCTTGTTTGAAATGATTGCCTAAATAGGATGCGAGTGTTAAGTTAATCACCTTCCTTTTAGTACACCGTCAATCACTGAAGAAGCTCAAAATAAATTATTTACATCGTTTTGATAACAGTGACACAGAACTGTAAAGATATAGTATAGGCGAAAAAGTGTTCTCATCGTCTCATTAGGTGCACAATTAGTTGTATGCAATACGAACTTTTAGACACGAACTCTAAGCAAGGTGCAGATAAGAATCTGTTATATATATAACGTAGCTTGGTGGGTTGATTCTATTTGATTGTTGAGTTTAGCTCCAGTTCATCTTTCTCTTAGTGCGGCGTCTGGAATCTAGACCTATGAGATATTTTATATATAATATTATTGCTCCATTGTGCTTAGATATAGTTTCTAAAACATTCTAGTGCACTCAGTTGTGTAGACGTTTAAGAATTCATTTTACTGTATGAGAACTCTTACTCTTACATATATAATGACTATAAATTATTTTGAATTGTGCTGCACATCTATCTCACACATAATTTTCATGTTTATCATCTTTAAATCTTGAAAAATATCAAAAAATTATAGGTATATACAGTTGAGTTTATATTCAGGATTCCTAGTTTTTAAGATGTTTGCGTGAAATTATAAAATAATATTTTTAAATAATAAAGGAAAAACATGGCGTTCGATAATTATAAAAAAAGATTTTACAGTATAGAATGTGGCCTAATGACATTTATTTTTCAATTTCTTGTTTTAACTTTTAATAATTAGGACTCTTCACAGGCATGAGTTTTAGAGTGCCCGGACAGTCACGTGATACATAATAGACCTACATCAGGCAGACTCCCACTCACATAACGGTAAAGTGGACAGTTTTAGTCTACAACATTTTGTGATTGTTACAGCCCTTTATGTATATTTTCACTGCGCTGCTTTTGTGGAAAATGTTTCATTCCACTGTTTATTGTTTTCATTTAGTTAATTTGCAAATCCAAAAGCAACTATATATTTATATTATTTTCAATAAATCAGTTAAAGAAACTACAAACTTAAAACAACAACCCAGCACATTTTTAAATAATACGTCTTTATAAGCTTACCTGACTGACATAACTTTTATTGGCCTTTCTGGTGGTTCATTTCAAGTTTGTAAATATAAAAATGTAATCTGAGAAAATATTTATTTTTTTACATTCTTTACTTTCTATTCCATACCACACATTTCAACTCTTACCGTATGTAACATAAGTAACAGCTGATTATTTAAAGATGAGAATAGCCTCTATCGTTAAAAAATCTGTTTGCTTTTTCAATTTAAATTTTATTTTGTACTGCTAGACCAGTTTTGTACTGTTTATTTTTGTGGTCGTAAAAATATATAGAATAGAAGAAAAAGATTATGTTTGCCTTCAAATTATAACAAAATATTATGCTATACTATGAGGTAATTGGGAGACTTGTATATTTATTATAGTTTTCAAATTATATTTGAGCAAATATTAGATTATAAGTACAAACTATATATATACACAAATTTAACGAAAATAAAAGTCATTTGACAGGTTTCTTTTTCTTCTGATCATATTTTAGTTTGGTTATTTAAACACATATGTGAAAGAAACAGCCATATATAAAATAATAGAATTGAATAATAGAATAGTTATTATTGATGAGCAACACGGTTTCACCTCTGGTCGCTCCACCGTGACAAACCTGGTATCACTCCAGTACATGGTGATGGAGGCCTTCAGCCGCAGAAATAAAGTTGATACCGTTTATATAGACTTTAGCAAGGCATTCAATAAGATCAACCATCGTCATCTTCTTGCGAAGCTGCAGGCCAAGGGGTTTTTTGCCACAATGTTGCAATGGTTCAGCAGCTACCTAAACGATCGTCAACTTGCCGTGCGCCTTGATGCTGGCGTCTCAACTAGCTTTACTGCAAGTTCTGGTGTTCCACAGGGGTCTCACCTTGGACCATTCTTGTTTACAATCTTTATAAATGATATTAAGCATGCCATCAAAGTCCCCTTTCTTCTCTTTGCGGACGACATCAAGCTGTTCGTGGAAGTTGCATCTCAAAATGATTGCCAGTCTCTGCAGGATGCTCTTGATGATGTTTTTGAATGGTGTCGTGCGAATGATATGACTGTGAATCCTTCCAAGACCAAGTTGATAAAGTTCAATAGGAAATTAAATCCAGTGGTAGCCGACTTTGTCTATTGTTATATCGTTAAATTGATATTATATATATATATATATATATATATATATATATATATATATATATATACAGGGTGTACATTATGTCTGGAAACACCCAAATATATCCTTTAATAATTTAAATATAAATTTGAAACCTCTTACAATCGTGATAGAGATTGGGCATCTACTTTTTGGAACAATGTTTTGTTATGTCACACCAACGGGGGACGTCCTGCCGAGGGTATCGTGAATATTCTTAATGGAAGCCTATACCTTGTGATACATAATTTTAAAGGTAATAGCTTACTGAATTGAATGCCACAAACCGCATCTCAAAGGAATTATTCTATCAGAAAATAGAGCATTTTTAGTATTGAAAATTTACTGATGTTCAACAATGTAATTTTAACATGGTTCTTGCCACAAAATGTGTTACACTAATTTTTTAGCATTTTTTTAAATGTTCAATTAAATAAAACAAAAATTTCATTTTAAGCTGGTTCTATTAGCACAAATTTGCCAGTTTTTATTACAGTACAATTATGGAAATACTTATGTTATTGATTTCTTATTACAAATAAAAAATAATGTATGCTGTTAGAAAAGTCTTACAACAAACGTTTTACCTGCATTTGGTGTCAAAGCAATTGTTCGAACTGTGTTCCTTCTACGGTTTGACAATGAGCCAATCTTGTGTAAAATGATTCGACAGAGTTGCCTAACATTTCTTCAGTTATCAAAGCAATCTCCTCTATAATCCTGTTTCTTAGGTCTTCCAAATTATGAGGCTTTCTTCTATAAACATTGGATTTTAAATGACCCCATAGGAAATAATCGATTGGTGACAAATCCGGAGATCTTGGAGGCCATTCGATTTCTCCTCTTCGGCCAATCCATTTATGAGGAAACCTTAAATCCAAATACTCTCTTACCTGTCTCCCATAATGGGGTGGAGCACCATCCTGCTGAAACCATACATTATCAAAGTATTCTCCTGATGCAATTTGAATAGCTGGGATTATTTCATTTTGGAGCATATTGTAGTAAAGTTCGGCATTTAAATTTCCATTGATGAAAAAGGGTCCAACAATTTTGTTACCTAAAATTCCACACCATACGTTCAGTTTTTGTGGTTGCTGTGAATGGGACTCAGTAATCCAATGTGGGTTTTCACTAGCCCAGTAACGGCAATTGTGCCTGTTAACATTGCCATTTAGGAAAAAAGTTGCCTCATCAGAAAATAGTATGTTGGTCAGAAAATCTCTATTGTCATCACATTTGCGCATCACAAGTTCACAAAACTCAACTCTTCTGTCGTAATCATCCTCACTTAACTGTTGGACTAAATGAACTTTAAATGGTTTGTATTTATTAATTTTCAAAATCTTACTCACAGACATAGGGTGCATATCATGTTGCTGTGCAGCTTTTCTGAGCGATGTATGTGGGTCTTCAATAAATGTTTGCAAAACATCTAGTGCATGTTCTTCATCTGTTGCAGATTGTATCCTACCCGACTTTGGCCGATTACGTACACTCCCTGTCATTTCAAAACGCTCAATAGTTTTTGATATTGTTGAAACACTTATGGGATTCCTTTCTGGGAAAGTGTCATTAAACAAATTACAAACTTCCCGATAAGATCTTTGACGATCGCCATATCCTCGCATCATCAACAGAGTAATTCGTTCTCTTTCAGACAATTCCATTAAAATGCCAAATAAAAACTGAACTACTGTAATTAGATAACTTGTTGACAGCAATGCTTCAGAGACACTGATTAACTCGACAGGAATGATATGACCTTTGTCCATTTGTAATTCCCAAGCTTAGACCTGTCTAGTGAAAGCTCCATGCTCAACAAACTGAAACCTGTAGACCAGATGATTAATAACACAATAATGTTTCTCATAGGCTAGTGACCTTTGTCTCTTTAAACCTTCCTGCTGACTGGAAAACACCAAGTACAGATTCATAAGTAATCAGAGAAAGTGACTCATAAGTTTTATTCATTGTAATAAAAACTGGTAAATTTGTACTAATGAAACCAGCTTAAAAATAAATTGTTTATTTTATTTTAATTGAACATTTAAAAAATGCTAAAAAATTAGTGTAACACATTTTGTGGCAAGAACCATGTTAAAATTACATTGTTGAACATCAGTAAATTTTCAATACTAAAAATGCTCTATTTTCTGATAGAATAATTCCTTTGAGATGCGGTTTGTGGCATTCAATTCAGTAAGCTATTACCTTTAAAATTATGTATCACAAGGTATAGGCTTCCATTAAGAATATTCACGATACCCTCGGCAGGACGTCCCCCGTTGGTGTGACATAACAAAACATTGTTCCAAAAAGTAGATGCCCAATCTCTATCACGATTGTAAGAGGTTTCAAATTTATATTTAAATTATTAAAGGATATATTTGGGTGTTTCCAGACATAATGTATATATATATATTTATTTTTCTGTTAATATTTACACATTTTATTACAGTTATTTGCTTGTTTTCTCTGCTCATTTTTATACCGTAAACTTATTGTCATTTTTTCTAAAGTTATTTTCCTAATTATTTTACATTTAAATTCTTGTTTTCGCTTGCATAGTATAGTAGTTGTTGCTTGCTTTCTTTGCATGAACTCCATTATTATATAATAGTTATCTCACATAATTTATTCATAATTTAATTATTAATACTTATTTTTAATCTTGTTACACTTGTTGGCCATCTTTATTATTTTATGTAATTGTGTAAAATTGTGTTTTGCCGTTGGTGAATAAAATAAATAAATCGTAAAAGTAAGGGCTCTGTGGTGTAATGGTAGCACATTCACCCGGCAAGTGAGGGATCCGGGTTCGAGTCCCGGTGGAGCAAGTACTTTTTGTGATTCAATGCTTATTGAAATTATATATAAAACTATATACGTGACACATATAGCATAATTTACATAATTTGATTCAGTAAAGTAAGAGTTCTTAAAATTAAATGACATTTGATCTCCAGGATCTAAGGTAGCAACAGGTGTGGATATTTTAAATAATATGTAAACAGAGACTTAGAGAGAAACCAGCACGTTACCCGTGGCTTCTCATGCAACAATAAACACAGTTGCTGATTATTACTGCTAAAAAACTCAGACATCATAGAAATTTTTTTGTAAATGGCATACTAAATGCCCTTGCCATAAGTTATGGTCTCTAGAGGATAATTTAATATACCGACCCGTTTTAAAGTTATTGTAATTTTATTTTAAAGAGCAGTATATTAAGGCTCTGACAACTTTATAAAGTATTATTGAGATAATTCGCATTTCTCTTAAATATTCCATGATATATGGTGGAATAGCTCTAATTATTTCTGTAGTACTTGAAGTACTTGAACAATAAAAATTATGTAACAATAAAACAATTTAGATTTTGAATACTTTTTATTAATTTCCAGTGAAAGCATTTATAACTTATTATTATGTTGCTCCCCCATGGTTTAGTGATTGGCTTTTATTATTTTATTTATGCGTGTAGGAGTATTTCTGTTTCGAATAAATTATTTCGAAGCTGTGTTTACCTTCTTTATCCAATCATAAAATAGTATCCGTGTAGAAACCTACCAAAGTAAAAGAACGTCTACTTCCGTCGCTGCTCTTTAATAGACCAACATTGGTGATAATCTCTCCACTGTTCTTTTAGAAGTTTCTCAATATAAAATGTAGTGCTTAAAAAGCAATAATTATTCCAACTGTTGTAAAATGTATAAATATATGCATTTGTAATAAACGTTTTTTAAACAAAAATTTGGGTAAGTAAGTCTTGAATCTTTCAATCGTGTTGTTATGGCAGTGACAAATAGGTCCATTCGCATAAATTGCATTACCTGGCTGTTGCTCATGCCGAGAGCACCACCAAGAGACATGTTTGATATACTGTGTTCTCAACTGTGCTATAAATCCAGAGGAAAATTGCCCACTTAAATATTTTATTTTCTTGTTCAAATCGATATAATATTAAACGTAACGTACTATAATATATTACTTAAATATAAATAGTTAGCTTTACGAATATAAATATATATTACCATTATGTAACATTACAACAATATAGATCTTTATTTAACCAACTGTTATTCACAATGCAGTGGTTAGTGGTAACAGTAGATTAATTACACCTTGTTCTAACAAAACCTAGTTTTCCCTTATAAATGAAAAAATAATATAAATGGAAAATTTATTTGGTTCCTTACTCAATATTTCTACCAAGCATCGGATATTAGCTTTGTTATTGGATTTGGGAATAACTTACTTATAAAAACTTGTTTGTTAATCAGCTACTCTAAACTAAACAAAACACCCTCTTACGATTACCATTAGGAAGCCCTTTGGGGCAGAGCTCTATAGATGTATGTATTTCAAATCCTCGTAAGGTATATTTAGAATGTAAGAGTTTCCAACTAATACAAAATAGGCATTAAAAATAATAGTGTAAGGTATAAAAAAACCAAGAATTGCTACACAATAAATAATGTTATCAATTAAAATGAGTCTCATAATGTGTTGCGTTTATCTTGAAAACGGCTGGATCAACTCAGCTTAATCTTATTGCAGTGATATCCAAGAAAGGTTTTATGAAGACCAAATTATAAAAGTTACCTGGTATATTTTTAATTCGGCAAAATTAGTGTTTCATAATGCAAGTTTAACTTACAATAAACGGTTCTTAAAACTTTGAGCTGATGTGTATTAAATTGCTTCAATAATTTGTTGACATTTAAATGTTATAAAATATTAAATATAAAATTCTTAATCAGTAGTGTAATGCATATAGCAAAGTGTTTTTACTCCAACTGTTACACCAGAATGCGAAAGGGATGAATAAAACATTTCAAATGCATTGTAAATTATACTTAAACAGTATCTTAAAACCAACGTTACTGAACAATATATGATTTTCGTTACATGTGGTACTCCAAAATGGTAGGCTCCCTTGGAATTTTGATAAGGCAATGGCTTACGGAGAAATCCAAAAAAAGGACACACAAGGCCATAACAACTTCTTCACTCCAAAAAAGAAAAGACAAAACTTATAAAGGATTATTTTGAAATTCTACGTGAAAGTAAAAAGGATAAAGTGAAGGATCCTAATACCAAAAGTAGATGGGGAGTAAGTAGGATTGCCTCCAAGACTATATAGGCTTCTCAGTCCTCTGTATGTATGTATATTCTCTCTATCGGGCGAAGGTAAACCCAATTGTGGCACTGGAAATATCTTAGACCGAGAGTATTTTACAACAGGCGGAAGTAGACGCTTTTGAACAGAAGTGGTTTTCCAAGAACTACATACGTATATAGCTTGGCAATGAAGGAAGCTCAACTGTGTCACCGTAAGTAAATTCAGACGGCAGGAAGTAGAAAACTTTTAACCGAAGTAGTCTTTTCAGTGTTATGTATGTATATACGTTTTCTCCATCGGAACAGCAAGGCAATGTTTACTATGGCACTGGAGATATCTTAAAGCGGAAGTATATCAAAGGACTAGAAATAAATCATTTTTGAGCAAAGTATGAGACCTTTGTATTTATATTTTCTTAGACTCAGCTGCGGCATTTGAAGTATCATTAGTTTCAATCAGAAATGCTTCTATATGTGCAAACAAGATTAGATTATCCTTCATATTACATCATAAGTGTTTTACTAAATAGTATTTTATATTTTATTAGCTAATAATGTCCTGCATAAAATTACATATCCCGTTTCTCGATAAGTCTGAGCCTGTTCCTCTAAAGTAGCATTAACCAAAGAAAGATAACAACAATACGATTTTTTTTATTGATCTGAAAAGAAAAATGATTATGTCCAAATCGTGACATAACCTATCTCGTTTAGCATAGAGGAAAATATTAACTTTTTTATAGAAAATCTCACTACAAAAATCTCTATTCCCACCAGAGCATAGTACATAGTCAACCTTATCAATGAATTCATTATTCTAGTAATCACATATATTGACCTCTTTAAGACTCCTTCCTTAAGAACTTCTATAAAAGTTGCAATTAATAAAATAAATCACGAAAAAATCTAAATAGCTCAATGACCGTTGAACAATTTGCAGAATTAAATCAGGTTATGCGCCATACACACACTAAAAAAGTATAAATTATATAACTGCGTATTTAAATAAGGTCTATGACAATTTTATATTGTACAATTTGGCTATCCACAATACTTTTGGAAAGAGATATGTGAAATAATTATTACATTTTCAATCCCGTATTAAAAAATTAATCGTTATTATAAGTGGGATAAAGCAAGCAAGTTATAGACCGTAGTAATGATAAAATATTTTTTTTATTAAGTAGAAATGAGCAAGCAGCAAACATAACTAACTAAATGATATAAGTTAACTTTAAATTTAATACAGGTAACAAAATTCTAAAGTCACATTTACAAAAGTGACGTTTAAAATGTATCGGCTGCTCAAAAAATACAGAAGACATTATTATATATGTAATAACATATTTGTAAGATAAAAATTAGATTACTTGGTTTTATAATAAATTTGGATGTACCTAGTGCTCATAATTTTATAGTACGATAATAAGTAACTCATAGCTTATTATAATTGTATAAAAACATAAACTCTGGTCATCATTATAGGAATAACCGTACGGCTTACTACAACTTTGAAACTAGACCAGCGTTTGTTTTCAATTGGATAAATTGAATATAAATACTATCTATATACATTTAACTACCACAGGTTCTACAATTAAAACACGAAAATTAAGTATATGACAATGAGTAAAAGAAAATGTTTTGAGCACATAACACAACTGTGAGAATAATCTATCAAAGAGAGAATTGCTGTGATGTCCTGAGAGCCACAGTAATCCCGTATATTGCGTAGAGGCTCAGATCTGAGACAGACGTTATTGGCTGAAAGAGACAACTGTATTACACTACAGTGAGGTATTGAGAATCTAACATTTAGTAGAGTGGCCTTTGTGTTTGCAGCTTAACCTTAAGGCGCTGTATTGAAACTGTCAAGCCCATTTGGTTCTAGAAACCTTTCCAAATTTGAGAATATAGCTTTGCTATACACAACCTTGAAATATTTTTAAATGTGCAAACAGTATTTATAATACTTTAAATAATTGTATAAAGTAATAAAATATATTCTGGGAGCCTTAATTACATCTAAATCTTTTTTTGTTCAATTCTGTTTAAATCTCTTTTCGACTATGCATCAGGATCATCTGTGGACTTTTATGTAAATAAAAATTGCTATAGTCTTCCAACAAAATTATAAGCACAGGGTGGTTAGTAAAGCCAATGGACTGGTAAAAGAAACTAAGAATTTTTATTTAACAAGAAACAAGTTTTACGCCACCATGCAACATCGAGAAGTATAAAAATAAGTCATGCTATGGTATAGAAGAAGTAAGCATTTTATGAGGCCATTTTCGTTATTCTTCTCCTTTGATAGAGACGTGTTACTTTACAAGATGGGGTTTTTAATCTATTGCATGCCCCCCGAGCTCCATATTTTTATAAGATACAATAACACAGGTGAAACAGGAAAATTATTGGAAACTGTCTAAATAAATAAAAGTGAAGATTTTAATGATGAAGTATCATTGAAATTCCCTTCTAAAAGTGTTCTTAATAATCTAATAAATTTAAAACAATACCCTTACGTCTGAAAAGACTACACGTATTTACACTCGGCGTTAATACAATTATCTGCAGAAGACTTTGAAAGGGCGATGTAATTTAACTTTATTGTCCGCAGGCAACTCCAGTAGACACAATTACAATTCAATATGTTTGTGTAATGGAATGTAGTCCCACAATGATTAAACTATCCTTAATACAGTACAGTTTACTTGGCACAGTAGAGTTTTTAATATTAATATTACATTAATATGTGTTATTAATGATAATATTAAACCGGATAAATGTAGGTATTATCTTTCTCAACTTAAAGAACATTGAAATAAATAGTAATTTATATACGATCTAGTCACGCTAATTTTAAATTAAAGAATTTTTATTTATTATAATAATAAATATTTAAAAATATTCTTTGTATGAAACATAATTAATAGGTTCAAAATTATATTTTTACGAAACTATTTAGAAGTAATATTTTTTACGCACTTCAAAATCTGTTTCACAGAGGTCAAACTGGCATAATAACATTTTTCACCGAAAATTTAGAGAGGCCTCTTTTGCTTATTTAAGATGAAATCCGACTTTTGTGTTTGCGTATTTAGTCGGATCAGGTTAGCTTTTTAAATAATTTGACCGATTGGGATGGAATTTGCTGTGTAACTGTACATCATTATTAAATATAGTAAACATGATTTCAATGGAAGTGACTATTTCTGTCACAGATATGACTCTAGTTATATTGTTGTTGTAAATAACTATAATGCAAGTGAAAACCGATATATGAACATATTGGTAGGTAAACAATTTAACTTATATTATTTCATTCATGGTTATTCCTAGGCCAAAGTGTTGTTAGTTTCTACAAAGAGATTTAAAATATGTTCTTTTCAAGGTTTTAATGTTGTTCTAATTAACACAGTTAATGTTTTTAGTATTTTGTTTTTGAGTTTTGGTATTAAGGTAAGGTGGAGAAATAAATTCAGTAATGAACAGGTCTTATTGGAAACACTAAAAGCTCATAACCGTCAGCAAACAACCATCTACAAATAGCTGTATTAAATTGCGATCCTCTCAAGTTTCTAACTGGAAAACTTTGATTATTACGAGTTGTGCGAAGTAATGTTGGGTGTAATAAACATAGATGCATATTGTCTCTGTTACAAGGGAGGTAAAAGGTTATATGCCTTTTACTTGTTCATAGACTATGTCTTTATTGTTTTTAGAAGATAGCCTTTTCTTTTTGTTTCTAATAAAATTTTCAGAACTATAATTAGAGTTCACAATATGAAATTTATTTTGAATAAATGCATTACTTACTATAATATCAATAACCTTATTATACTTGATTTATTGATTACTTCAGGCTTGGCCATTTTAATTATTAGTTTTTATCCTAACAAAATAAGTGGAACATATTGCATTCCTAGACATGCCTTTGTTTTTTAGAAATTTCTTTTATAGTACTCGGTAAGGAGGCAGACTCAGAAATCTTAGTCTTGTTTAATTGATATGAACCTTACTGACTATTGTAGAATAACTTACATCCAAACTACAACTAAACAGGTAGATAGAGAACGAACATTTTTCCACCAGTGCCACGTTTTCCAGATCTCCTCATTCTAGTTGAGGGAGGAATGACACAATTCTATTATTTCAGGCATAGCATCAGACAAAATTTTTAGTGCTTAACTTTTGCTTATTTACCTAGATGTATCATATGGAAATTGTAAATTTTAGAAGTTCTTACGTGTTAAGTAACTTTCAAAATAATATTAGAATTGGAATGTACTGCTTATACATTGATGAAGTATTTAATTCTTTCTTCATTGAATCATACACATAAGAACTATGAATACAGATAAATAAAAACTATTTTAAAGAGCATTAAATTAAGTGATATTTACATGTAATTCTGGCCTTTGCTAAAAGGACATTTATTTCAGACTGGTATCTAATAAAATACAAGTCAAGAACTTTACTATACGGTCTTAAAACAATAAAATGCGTAAGAAACATCAACAAAATTGTAATAAGACCTGTTATAGATTCATACCATTTTTATTCAATTCCCTTTAATATACCTTATTCAGTTTGATAACATTATACCACTTTGAGATATTCCCACACTAATACCTTAATGAAATCTGTAGTTTCTAGTTAAATTAATAAATAATTAAAACATACAAAGATTTATTTCTTCTTGAAATAATATAAATGAATGAAACATATTCTATTAATTATTTAACATGTATCATTTATAAGAAACACAAATACCATGTATCTTCAAATGTAAATTTTTTTCTGTTTGCTGCAAAAGCATCTTCTCGTTTTTCCAAAAATAAAGTGTAATAACATTGCTAATTTGGAACTATTTATAAACATGAAATTATTGACACCCTTGCTGATTAATACGTGTTTGTAAAATTGGTAGACGTGTTTCACATATAAAACTCATTTACTAATACATACAACTTAAGAAAAGAGATAAATTTAGTTAGAAAACTAATCACTTTTGTGTTTTATCATGCTTCGATAAATAAGAAACCCAACTATGTTTATATAAATCCCCTGCCTTATAAAACGATCTATATTTTTTTATTTATTTGATTTTTTACTATAATAATGAAACGTATGTTTTTTTAAATATGTTTTAGTTAACTTTCTACACTACACAATCCCACGTTATATTACCTCATATTTTACGAATACTAACTCGCTTATGTTACTGAAATAAATGTGGCTTCTAATACCCTAATACATATTTTCATTATTAAGCTTATAGTGTAGACAAAAATATTTTCATGTGCGTTGAATTAGTCAACATGATTTTTTCGTACTTATATAGATGCTCTATAATACTATATTCAAATTAACCCTTATTTCTACAATTTTCAAATACGTTCTTATCCTATGTTTCATACATGTGTACAACATCACCAAGACTGTTACTCGGCGATTAAATAGTAAATATTGTGGTACTGTGCTTTCTCTAGAGATGTAAGAGTAACACTACTTATTTGTCGTTAGGCTAACATTGTGATTTTGGTTGAATAATAGTGCTTAATGTATTCATGGTTAAATTTATGTCTAAATAACGTTATGATAATCTAGAAAGGTCGGTCTATGTCCATGGTCGATATCTGGTTTTCTTCGTTTTCTATCCACTAGCGTATACCTCTATTCTTGAAATCCTAAAAGAAAAATGTGTTATAGTTATTTCTTATTTACTGAATAATAAGATCCTATTTCTTTTCTGTTCAGATTTACTTATTTTTATTTACAAACTAAAAATTACAAATTAAGAGAAAATTTTAAAATCTATAAATTATAAATACTGCAATATGGATAGTCTATATTGTTTTATAGTTACAGACTACACTCTGTTATTGTAATTAATTTATATTAAAAGCATTGCTGTAATGTAAAATGTATTGCTTTTATTTTGCTGTAAGACTAGAATTATAGGATTAAATTAGAAAAGAACACATAATCTTAAATGTGTTGTTTAAGATTAATGATTAGCCCACCTACAGCAGAACAATTACAGTTAGATTAAAGGTGGAATAAATTCCTATTCTCTGTGTTAAAATATGGCACCACTTAATTCATCTCGACGACATGATAGAAGCCTTACCCTCAGCAAACTTGTTTCATTCGTATATAATACTTGATTAAAGTTTAAAAAGAATAATAAACTGCTCGAAAATATTAACATAAAACTAAATCATAAATCATTTAAAAACTAATCTCATTAAATAGACCTTGTATAGTTTTTCTTAGTTTCGAACAATTATAGTAGATTAAAATGTGTACTACCAAACACGGTTTTCTTAACTTAAGTTTAAATTTACTCTAATCAAATTTCATTTAATAACTTAGCTGTTTATTACATTATTTGTACTACTGTATATTATCGAAGTGATAGCTTATGAATAATAAAATTAGAATCTGGGGAATATGTTGCTATTATAAGAAACTTATTTTAAGAATTATTGTTTTTATTGTATACATGTTGTCTTATTTCAACTGTTGCAATCAATTGAAATCAATCTAAGTGTTATAAATATATACACTTCAAAACATGCTGAAAACATGAAATGAATGTAGCTTTTAACTTCAAACCACCGAAAAACTCTGAAAGCAGGAAATTTTTAATCCCCTTGTACCGTAGTCGTAATTATTTTTGCTGAATCGCGGTAGGAAGTAGGCTCTTTTGTTAACTAGACGCGGTGCGTGGACATTGTTTGTTGGTTCGAGACAAGTAAAACAGCTGATCGAGATGTCTACGGTGATACGTTCCCGATCCGGTTGGTTTGAGAGAGAGGGGGCAGTGTTCGAGTGTCGACGACAGGGTACAGACGTCCAGTTGAGAAGCAGTAGTTCTTCCTCCAATCCTCTAGTTTGGGATATAGAGTAATTCTTTTTATCGGGTGTAATTTAAATCAAGTTATTAATTTTCTTTAGTGCGTATTAGTTTCCTATCAGCCTCCATAGTCTTCAAAGTAGTAAGTCCCGTACCAGCGTTTAGTTAATATCTTTTATTTTTATACTGTTTTGATTAAATTTCTAAAGTTTCCCATATTACAGAGTCTGTGAATTAATTCAATTTCTGAAGTATTGTCAATTAGATTTTGATCGTAAAGTTAATATCAAGTTTTGTGTTATTTTGATTTTGAATATTTTGAGAAGAGAACTTTTTAGTTTATTTTGTTAATTTAAACCATTTTGGAGAAGTATATATTTTTAGTTTCATTTTTATTTTGATCAGACTCTTAATTATATTTGACCGATTGTGAGAAGTTTTTGAAGAAAATCAAATATAAAGTTTGTAAATTTTGTTAAGTATTTGGGTGAACTTTAATTCGGAATAAATCAAGTATTTCCGAAAAGTTGTTTTGATTTATAAAGTATTAGCTCCAAAGTAATATAATATATGTACTATAATAACGGTACACCCTCTAAAAATTCACCCCTCAATGAAATGAGTAAATTTAGGAATGGAGTCAATTAAAAAAAAGTTCTTTTGACTTTGTACTCTATCTGAATTAGTTTGGCCACAAAACGTGTTATGTTCAAACCTTATTAGCGAAAAAAACGTTAGTCGAAACTCATAACATATTTTCATTACGAATTACAAAATAATGTAGTCTAAGAAAGGTCCAGTAACGTTTTTTCCCTGCTATCAATATTTTGGCTTCAAAATGCGTTTAATGCAAATATTTTGTAATATTTACCCGAGACATTTGTTTTTGGGATGAATGGAAGCCAAATCGTTTGTAGTAGCAAAAGTAAACTTTTTTAATTAAATGGTAAATAATTTGGTCTACAAAAAGGTTAAGTAACGTTTTACTCAATGTTACGTGACAATTTGTGAACTATTTACTTTAGCTAAAACGTATAATTTCAATACAAAACAATGCGGTGTACATAAAAGCTTCAGTGTTTTCTTTCTTAATTTTTTATCAAAATTAATCTAGTTTCTGAGCTCAATAGTGACCAAACCGCTTAAATCTAAAAGTTTGGTAACTAGATATTGATGTGCTCTACAAAAAATGTCAAGTGGATATCTGTCGTGTATCCTTACATAAGCCAAAAAACGCTAAAAAAAGGAAAAATCACTATCGTGAATTGTCAATTTAAGATTTAATGTTTGTATGTGGCTACAATATGTGCGATTCGATTAAATTCCGGATTGAGTTTGTATTACTAAGTAAACGAGGGACTTCTAAACGCTTTGTTATGTTGATATAACCAACCAAGTCGATATACTTCCCCTAGAAAAACACCACGTGCTTATTAATATCCGATAACATTAAACCTCCCGGGTATTTCCTTTTATCAAGAGGTAAATTCCTGTGTAAATTAAACCTACAGATCAACTTAATAATCTGATAAATATATGACTTGGTTATTCTTCCACTAGTATAAAACAGCTCGTCTAATCTCCTGTATTGCAGCCTTAATCAGTACACAGATTTAATCCAATTACTGATATGTACAACATTTTAATTTGGTTCGATTGTATCTCAGACGGTAAAATTGCCAAAAAATATCTGAAAGCTGGTCAGTTTTTAGTTTTATTTACTTTTAAAAACTCACGATGGTTGATTGTAACAGTCCTTTATCCTAAGCCCTCTACCGGATAAACCAGAGATGGTTGCAGATGTAAACTAATGGCAGAATTTTTTAAATATTTTACACAATAAAAGGTCCAGTAATTTTTTACCTTGTTTTCAATACTGACTAGCTACAAAACGCTTTTATAGTCAAAACCTTTAGTTAAATTTAGGCAATCCATTAGTGTTTATTTGTGTTAAAACGCTAAATCTGATCGATCTAGAGGTCGTAACATATATCTAACGCAATATCTTGATTGGAAATTAGGCAGTCTGTTTTTGGTATTTCCTAGTATCCCTTTCTCGTCCCGAAAACACCCCTTGGGTTAGTTAATAGCTTCCTAGACTCTTGTAAATTTAATTGCTTAAATTATCGTGTTTACTTTGGTATATACTACATTTCGTCCGACTAGATTCCGTCTCGAGATTAAGTTAATTTAAGAAACGTAGTGTTACTGATTTTTTTGTTTCATTCAACGATGGAAAATGTCCGGAAAAATCTTATTTCTTTCAAGTTAATTTTCTTCGAAATCCGTTGTTTTTTATACATTCCACATGATTTGGCCGAGCGTTAGGGAGACATTACCACCCGCAATGATTCTCAACAACGTATAAAACTGTCAACATAAAATTTGGAAACCTCATATCCAAATTCAAATATACAAAATTGCACTTCTTCCCGAATTGGGCCAACACTCGAAAATAGCCCTAGCGACTTCCCCAGCAAGTCAAAGGCGAGATAATAGTGTACTTATAGAGAACATCAGTATGAATAAGGATTTAGTTAAATACAAAAGTCTGTAAGTTTTAGCGTCTTAAAAAAATGAAGTGCAGAGTTTGTATGATGCCAAAGATGTTTTCGACTGCTCAGTTTTAATTTTTTCTGACGACATTACGTTTAAGACAGCTGACGTTTACGTTTATTTTATTTATTTATATTACTGTGACGATAGCTTGAGTTAAATTTTTCTATACTTATTCAGTAAATTTCTTTAGTCCATTATTGTAATAGTATATTTAACGAATATTTAGCAGACTAATAAACTCTTCCCTTGTTACTGGGTTTGATTAAGTACGATGACTGAGCTGCGACTTAATCCTCTTAGCCCTCGATAATCTTACTAATGTAGATAATGCATCCCCGACTTAGGTGCTTTGTGTTACGTGTATCTTAGTGAATTTTCATTACAGTAAATCTGTTGTAAAATAAATATGTATACTAGATATACTTCACAAGTTTTTGCAACATATGGTAGCACAATCCAAGTACCTACTCATTTAATGTTTCGAATTTATAATAATAAGTTATCTATAAATAGTTTTATTATTTGAATTGCTTAAGTGATATACTTAAAATACATACTTCATTTCAAACAGTTATAATAAGAAACATATGTACATATCAATAGTATGGATGTCATTAAACATGGTTTTATTTTTGTTATATTACAATGTAAATAAAAAAAAATTATTTGAAATTCAGTTAAGTAGTTTTTTTGACAATCCAATACCAGTGAGTATAACTATAACCAACCTTTTAAAAGTATAATATCTATAGCAATCTTCTCTAGGTTAGATTTTTAAAGTACATATAATATATATACTTTAAAACTATATTATAGTTTTAACCATTGGTGGCCTAACATTACACAGTAAAGTTGCACATATTTTATTCAGCATTATGCGAACTGTATGATTTCGTTTTGTCTAAGTTTATAAATTTACACTTTGCAAACTTACCCCATCCTCCCAGAGATTAGTCTGTATTTGAGTCTTGATTGAAATAGGAATTCCATTCTTAAAAACTGATAGATTTTCTAAATGCCTGATTGAGTTTGTAGACAGGGGTGCAATTTATTGTATTAAAAATATACCAACCATTTCAGTTAATAAGGCTCGATTGTCTCAGTCTAGATTGTCAGTAAAGACGAGATATCGATTAACGTGACTTGCTAATGTCCTACATTGATTATTGAAGGTCGCTAAACTTGAGATAATTGCATAAAAGATTCCTTCTTAACCCTCTTTAGGATTTGTCGTTTGAAAAAGTTTAATGGCAGGTATATAAATCGAGCTTGAAATAAAATTGAGTTATTTCAAATATTTTTTTCATTGATATTAAACATTAAGAGTAAATAGTTTTTCCTTTCTCAATGATTGTATCAAAATTCACAGTATAACATGAATATAACTTATTTATCCCTACATAAACATTAAATTATAGGTATGATTTAATCTTTCGACACATTGGTTGCAAAATAAATTAAACATTGTAATTTTAATAAATTTTAAACTAGAAAAGGACGGAGAACAAAAGAACAATATTAGAATTTTCTTTTTAACCAACTTCCACAAGTGGCTCTAAATAAACTCTGAGTGTTGCTCCTTCAGTTACCACTACTGCTTCTAAATACCCTAAATAGTTATTCTTTTAATTCTTCTCTTAACATCAACTACTTGGTTATTTAGAATAAACAGATCCATATCTCAAAGATAAACAAAATAAAATTGTTTTAAAAGCCAAAGTTGTAGCTCTGATATAGGACAAGTCTTATTCAAACATTCTGTGTTCCGAATACCGTATTCTCAATTTTTTTAGACTCTTAAAGACCATACCGGTTTAATAGTGTTGGTCGAGTAACAAGAGCAAGTATCACCTTAGTATAACTGGATTTAAATTTTGTATAACCTTTTATTGTGCTTATTCTTGTAAACAATATCAATTACAGTAGAATACCGATAAAGGCTCGTTGTCTATAAACTTAGCATCATAAAAAAGTGAGGTTTCACAGTACCTAATGGCACAGCACCTAAAGACGTATTCGTGTCACAGCCCCTAAATTGCTAATGTTATAGAATCTAATCGCACAGCATCTAAAGAAATGTTCGAGAGTCCAATTGGCACCTACCCTGGCGGAATTTTTTAGCACCTAATATAACAGCACCAAAAACAAGCGGAAAGAAACTGTCAGTGGCCAGTTAGCGACAGTCCATCTTACGAATGGCATGTTTAGGGGAATGTCTTTGAATTGGTAATTGACACGTGCTGTGCGGGTTGCATCAACGAGCTAGCTGGTAGAATGAAGGCAGTCAAAATAATACGAAAAACTGAAATTTAAATAAAGTACAAAACTATAACTTGTTACAACACTTAAGGTTAAATCATAAACTATGAACTGTTAAGTTATTATCAATACATGTTAAATATGAAAATTAACATATTAACCTTGAAGCAATCTGACATTTTAAAACGTATTCAGTTCTAATTTTGTACAAAATATAATTACATGAATAATATTTGTGAAATTTTTTAAGACACATCCTAACTATTTATTTATTTGGTATTCCATTAACAAGATTTCAAGTAATAGTGAGCACAGTTTGTAGTGCACAACCTAAGTACACCACCTTTGTGTACGCACGTGTCAATGGAGAAAAGTTGAAGAGTGTTTAATACTTATTTCTTAGTTGCTTAAATACAACGAATTGCGGTTTATACATTACCTCGGCCACTGAAATCCGTAAATCTGTTTTGTTATATGAACGTCATTAAATTTATTCCTCTTATATAAATAC
Organism: Homalodisca vitripennis; assembly: GCF_021130785.1. Lineage (NCBI taxonomy): Eukaryota > Metazoa > Arthropoda > Insecta > Hemiptera > Cicadellidae > Homalodisca > Homalodisca vitripennis. The sequence continues at coordinate 111,844,519 of NC_060210.1, read as the reverse complement.
AGATTTTCTTTATGTGACAAGAATAAAAGGCGAAATGACCCGTTTTGGTCAATGAAAGTTGAGCGGAGATATCTATCTTCATTTAAATTTTAGAAATAAATAGATTATGTATATCCTTATCCATATCTACTATTATTTATACATGGGATGGAATTCGGGCAGTTTAAAGTACTTCCTGATTGGTTGTATATCATTGGTTATATGCGTATCCAATGGACCTCGTCCCAGCAACATCAACAGAGCGAATTTACTTAATTTGAACCAACGTTGAATATGACGAACCTGAGGGTTTTACTATATCTGTATGATGTTTGAAACGTGATCAATACTTAGTCAGGTCTTATTGTGTTTTGATATCAGCAAGCCACATATGAGGAGTATATTTATATGCAATTATGCTTAAAAACGTCTTTGAATCAAGTTAAAAATGTAGAACCAGTTAAACTATTAAAATAAAATCAAAACATTTTAAATGCTTGCTGCAATTGGAAAAGATAACTAATAATGTATTTGAAGCTCATGTAACTACCTTGTCTTACTTAAGTAAAATTACATGTCTAATCGTATAACTGGAAATGTGAAAAGTATTTATCTGGTGTAGGACTTACCTACGTGATTCTAAACCCATTAAACACACATTTTAGTGTATAGTTCATTTCTGACACATTTTAGTGTCAGAAATGAAAAAGATACACGTGTTTGATCTAAAAGGAGACTCTTCGCGTATTTAAGTGTTTTAAGTATACTTACATCGAATAAAATAACAACTAATAACAACTTTTACAAGTAAATATTGTTAGATTAAATTAAGTTTTAACTTAATAGTTCTACAAAGTAATTGTATACGAAGGTATATTGATTATCACATAATACGGTATGATATGAAACTTAAACTTTATAACTGTTTTCGAATTTAACTATAACCTAACAAATAACCTGAAGTAATGCACTAATAATAATTTCGCTAAAGTTTGAATGGTAAAAAGTGTAGATTGCTAGTTTTCACTCTATCATTTGAGCTTTAACTACGCTATTAAAATTCACAGCCAATCATGTGATCTGATGTTTGAGTTTGCAAGATAAAGTTTCGTAAACTGCTGGAAAGAAATACAACAGATACTGTGTCCAAACCAGATTGTAGCATAGTAACCATATCTTGGTTTGGGTATGTAGTACCAAGACATGACGCATAGCTTTAAATATATTTAGATGTTTAATAATAACATTTATTTTAACCATATGAGTAGATTTATCTTAACGCCCGAGACAGTATTTTTAGGGTGAGTAACCAAGCTTCGATTTCCGTAAACGTTCTTAAATGTCATATCTATATAAAAATCTAACTTTATAGTTTATTGAATCTAAACTGTGAGAAGAGTTAAATAATTCTCACAATATGCCCATTTTTCACAAATAGGAACATTCAGTAAATATCTTTCCGTCTCAAAAAGTTCACTACTGTATATGGGCTATACAAGGGACTACGGGAATGAGGCTTGGTCAAATACTGATTATTAAACTACTTTTTATAACTTTGGAACACTTATTATAAGTGTTCATATACTTCACTAACCAATGGACTAAAACAAATGTCAAATTTAAAGAATTTGTATTAATTAACGCAGCTTAACATAAAAACTAAATCCACATTAACATGCTATTACAAATAACCTAACAAAATCCACTTTCAACTAACAGTGCAGTATGTTCACCAATTGTTTATACACCCACTAAGAAATACTGCAGTAAGTGCAGAGTTCTAAGCATAAACGTAATATGTACATTGGAGTTACTGCACTCTTGTTAGAACTTTGGACTTACGGCACTTTTGCCTATTAATATTATACTTTTGATGTACTTTCTGTAAAACATTTCATTGTATCTCATTAGTTGTTTGAGATCGGCAATTTGGACTATTAAATTGGATTCTCAATGGTCAAATAAATAGGATCCATATATAACTCAATATGGATTTTCTTAGACTTACATAATTTTTCCTTAGGTGGGCATAATATATACAAACACAGATCTACATAGCTATTCGCAACGCCGTGTACTACGCTGAAACAGCCTTTCATTCTGAAGTTTAGTTTTATTTTACGTTTCTTTTTTTCTTGGTATTGTGTAATTGTTATATATTGTGTGAAATTATTATTTATTTATGTAATAATACATTTTCCGTTTAAATTTTATCAAGGAAGCATTGTAACATGCTTACAAAATTAAACAGTTTCCACATACATTTTGTACAAAGCTGTGTTTTATTAAAAGGATTTAATTGAAGATTTAAGTTATAAAAATACTATTACAAAAACAAATCGTGCTGTCATATGTTTCATTATAAATTAATGTTTTAACTATGACAGTAAGATTTAGTTTTTTAGTGTATTATATACTACATAAGATATGTACGTATATTATACTAGCAGTTACCTGGGACATTAAACGTCATTTCCAAGGATTTGTACATGTATGAGCACTGGTTAGAGTGAATTATATTTCCGACGCTATTATAGAATTTTTGTTCTTTCCATGATCAAGAAAGTGTATTACAAATCGTATGTTTATGGTCATTTTTATTTACTTGGAGGTTAGTAGTTTTTGTTCCTTAGCTGATTTTGCCCCTTTCTGATCAAGAATATCATATATATATATATATATATACTTTATATATATACTTACACAGCTGTGAGAGCAATAATTTTGTTAAAGGATAACTAATTTAGGTTTATTAACAGTCTTTAAATGTAAACTAATAGTCTGTTATATCTGCACTGCTAGCTGTTACCCGTTCTTTTTCATGCAATTTAGTACGCGTTGCACATGTATGACCACTCCTGGTCAGAGTGAATTATATTTCCGTCGCCAATGTTGAGTTTGCCTTGTTACTACGATCAAAAATATACGTAAAAAATTATATTTATGTTCAGTTTAATTTCATTTGTTGAATGGTAACATTGTATTTTAGACCTAATTCATAACAGTTCATAAAAAATTACGTTAACAATGACACTACTCGTTTGTTTCTTTATAAATTGAAAAAATATTGTAATTATTTTAGATCATTCAGAGTTGGAATAAGTCCACTAGTATATAAAAACAGTACATCGGAATTTAAGCAGTTGCCAACTGCTTCAAAGGAAATCTTCGGTTTCAAATTCCCACCATCTTATATTTTTGGGCATTTTTAAGATAAATAAGTACTTACCTAACTACTGAAATCTAAAACGACGTTAAAAATTTCTATACTAACCTTAAATATAAACAAATTAAAAATAATAAACAAAGTTTACACAGAACAGTTGATTAGAATATAAATGCTCTTAAGTGTTTACATTAGAAATACTTAAGCACTATAGGTCAGAATAAGTAAATAATATGTCAACGAGAGATAAGTTTCTATGGTAAGGAATGATCTATTCATGGTTATATCCATTGAAAGGTTTGTTATAGATCTTACACATGTTACAGGTCACGTGGAATAGCTGCAAGATTATCATATATGCGATGGAACAAGCAAATTGCCAGACTGGACGATTGCCAACGCTTCAATATACATATCACATCTGAAATTGGCTGCTTACCAATATTTTACTCAAATAACGAGTGCTATCGTTTTGTCGGAGGTAAGAACTAGAAACAAAACAAGCTATATGAATACACGTAAGTGACGTACCGTGGGTAAGATATTATAAAATACATTGCCATAAATCTATCTACTTATATAATATATTTGACGTGTACATTTTCTTTATGAGCGATGTATAATCAGAGACTTTTACTATATGTAGTAAATTTATTTAAAATACTTTAGAGAACCAACAAATATAGTACTAGGAGAAATATCGCTCGCTATAGGTCACGTGGTACTGCTGCAAGATTATCATATGTTGTGGGGGAATGGACAAGTGCCAGGATGGACTGCTGCCAAACCTTCAATATACATATCACCCCAATATTGACTGGCAACCTCGATTTTATTTCCAAATCGAGCTATAAGTGCATTGCTACTCTATGCATGGGCCAATACAAACATTCCTTCTTCTATAATAAATTATTTTTACATGCATGACAATATAGCGTTAATCACGAATCTGTGATAACACGATGGCTACCTGATGTAAAAAACTAAAGCTCTTTCAGATATAAAAATTAATTATTTTGCTACTATATCACGTGTACGAAATTTTCATAACATTACTTAACAAATTATTGAACGTTTTAAATATTTTAATATCATTTATATTTTATGTTCTGGTAACCACAAATATAAATTTTCAAATAAATCGTAATTTATAGAGCTTGTAAATAAACTTTTATAAAAATAAAATCTATCCAAGAACAATATAATTTTCCTGGCACATTTGCAACTTTTTAGCATGTCAAACGTAACAGTCTACTTTTAGAATAAAAATAACAGTTCAGATACATTTAGTTACATTTCAAAAATTAATTAATAACAAAAATAAGGAAATATTTTAATGGTTCCAAATTTATCAACACAATAGAATTGAAAATAATGGTAATTAATTGGGCGGATACACATAGTCACAATAATATGCAGTGCATAGTAAAATATGTTAATATAACCTCAAATATAGACCAAATTTGTTGCAAGTTTGAAGAGCTACTAGTTATTTTTATAAATATTAAAAAATTATATAATATAATATTTTACTTTTTTTAGTAAAGAATTATTTTAGTTCAGTAAAATAGTTCTGGTTTCCTTCATAACACAAAGACTATTAGTACTACACGTATTAAGGTCTTAGGAGATACCAAGGACACATATAGCTGCATGTTAAACTAAAATAATAGTGGTGACTTAAAACACGTTTATATAATTAAGACAATTTTGAAATAATGTACAATGTTTCTTACTTTTTATAAAAAGATTAATTATCTATAAAAAATAGTTCACATCGTACTAATGGTACATGTAAAAAATGTAAATATATATTTCACTTAGAATAAGGGCTTATAAAATTGTTTATAAAACCAAACTATCGAAATGAATTAAAATGTTGTATATTTTATAATTGTTTAAAATAGTATATTGATATCTTCCAGAACATTGTTATAATTAACAAGAACCTGTATTGAGCATTACTTCAATGTTTCGTTGAGTTTGGTCTTTATTTCAATTTACAGTAAAATATTTCTTTATGCATTACCAAATGATGCGAGCAACTTTTTTGGATCCCAAATGTTATATAATATTTAAGTTCTCAAAATTTTAATTATTTTAAATTTACCAGCAGTTTCTTTTGACTTCACACGCAGTTTCGCAGGATTTGCAATTTTATAAGCACTTCTGGTTTGTCTCGTAGCAACGATCAAGAAAACCTGTTAAAAAGTATATATTGATAGCCAGTTTAATTTACTCAGTCCTTAGTTTTATTATTCTGTAGTTGCTTTTGTTTTGTTTTCAAATTAAGAATATATATATATATATATATATATATATATATATATATATATATATATATATATATATATATATATATATATATATATATATATATATATATATATATATATATATATATACAAATCTGAGATGCCTACTTCTGGCAAAAGACGATCAAGATGGGATTTATAGCATCTTGAAATTTATAGTCAAAGTTAGATAGTAACTTTATTTTTGATATCTGCTTTACAGTAATAACCAAATTCTACATGCTTGCAATGTTTTCCAAAACGTATATATGTAAACAATTTTTTTCTTTAAATTTTCGTTTTGTGAACTGGATACGATTTGTTTTTACCATCAAGCGTACTCTATGATTTCACATTATAAGTGTAGGCTAAAAACATTGTAATAGTGGTTATATTGATGACACGTATGGTTTTCATTTTCTGCTTTCTATTCTTGGTGGAAGTGTGTAGGTTTTAATGGAAAAGACATTTTCTATACTTCCACATTACATTTATTTAAAAAGCGCTTTCGCCGGTTAAGGCATCATCAGTTTGAATTGTTTACAGAAAAGAACATTGTAAAATAGAATAAACATATGATAAAATATAATCAAATTTAAAACTAACTGTAAAGACCAAAAAACTAATAAATTATAAAAGAATTATGTAAAGAAATATGGTTTGCAATTCATAATTTTGGAATGGATTTCTTTTTTCAATAATGGTATAAAAATATCACTGAAATTTACGGAAGGTTGGGAAATACAATTCTCTTTTAAAAATGTCATACACGCACTTTCAATTTTATTTCTTTTTGTCCAGGAAGATTCTTTAAACACTTCACTAGACGATTCAAAATTTATATGATGATTTTCCTTTACTGCATGTTCAACTAATTTAGATTTTTCAATGGAAAAAGAAATCCATTCCAAATTATGAATTGCAAACCATATTTTTCTACATACTTCTTTATAATTTATTAGTTTTTGGTATTTACAGTTAGTTTTAATTTTTATTGTATTTTATCATATGTTTATTCTATTTTACACATATGTTTTTTTTTGTAAACAATTCAAACTGATGATGCCTTAACCGGCGAAAGCGCTTTTGAAATAAATTTAACGTGGAAGTATAGAAAATGTCTTTTCCATTAAAACGTATGGTTTTGCTGCCGTCAAACAATGTTAGTACTGAACACTATCACTGAATAACACGTGTTAGGTGTAGAGAACATTAAAGACAAATATAGTATTTTCACAAATTTAAAGACCTTGTGGTATATCCCTGATGGATATTTGAAATAAGAATAGGCCTTTATGTCAACCAGGGATCCTAAGAAGTTCTATGTAAATCTGGAGTCATGCTCGTTTCATGAGATCCAAAGAGTGTTATCGACGAAGAAGCTTAAAACGAACCTTTACATATCAGAGCCACCTAGAATAAAAGATGCAAAACAGTGTAATCGAGCTAAAGTGGTAGTTTCATCAGGTGCAAAATTGAGTTATGTTAGCATTAAGTGCACACAGCTACGTTATTTTTCACTAGTTTTATTTCGACGACATTCTTGTTGGATATGATGCATCTTATTTTCTGAAAAGCTGCATCCCAATTAAATTCTCCCTTTAATTATGCTAGGAGAGATACTACCTTAATTGTGCATATGTAGAAGGAAATTTGTATGCAAATTCTCATGTCTCAATCCGTCTTCGCGATATATTGCTTGCTAAGAATAAGGTTGTATTAAGGCTCTGCTAGTTCCCATGGAGTGATACCCAACATTATCATAGGTTCTGTATATTCATAATGAACGTTTTATACAGTTTCAAGACTATTGCCTAATTGTGTCTCGAGACATACGTCTGAGTGAATGATTCGCTGATGCTTAGCCAAGTCTCTTCAGGGATACCATAGTAAAACCAAGTCCTTACGAGGAAGCGGATGAATGGTCATACTAACTTTGAAATCTTTTACGCATTTAGTCTTTTACAGACAGAAGAAGCATTTTGCTAGATAAAATATGAATAAATTAGACTCTAAGAAGTATAAAAACAATTAATAGAGAATATGAATTGATGGAAAAACTTTAACACTTTTTCAGATGCAGACCTCGAACTTTGGAACTTTTCTAATTTAAAGTTGGCGACTCTAAAAGTATCACATCGTAATTGTAGCTCTTAATATAGCAAGGATCACCCTGATATTAGAAATACACGTGTTCAAACCTTACTCTGTATTGAAAGTTTAGTTCTGTACTTCTAAAACATTGCTAGTATTGATACTTTCACTAAATTATGTTTAAACCTTTTTTTGTACATTTAATTTATCCCAAACATGATTAATATTGTATTTTAAATTTCTAATGTACTGTGATAAATACTACAGGATAATTTAAATATCGTTATCAATCGGCTTCAAATATTATAAAAAGTTTTGATGTATGTTCACAACTTATAAAACACTAGATGTTGGCAAATAAATCGAACAAGATTGCTTAAAATATTAATGACCTATTAGCCTATTCTTAAAACTCATTTTCATAAATCAATAGATAACCTACTCAAAAAGAAGCATATAACTTGTCTCATCACTGTTTAAGCTATATTTATTTGAAATTTACTAATCTAAAATTACATATGACATCATAACATCTTTGGTTTATGAAAATAAAGCACTATGCAAGAAGTAATGTAAGTACACCGGTCTTACATCAACAGATCAGTTCGTATTAGTTTGTAGAAGCACATGAGACAATGTTATTCAAAAACACAAACCTCCCTAAGTATTATGAATATTCAGTTTTTTGTGCTGTAATGTGTTGTAGTAAAACTTAAATCAATCACATGTTACATTTTTCGGATTCTAGAACATTTCCACCCAACCATAAAGCTATCACACAATGGGTCTAATAGCTAACTAATCAATTGTTAGGTAAATGAAGGAGGCGGTTCCATTACCACAGGTGGCGTTGATTAATGGCTTCATTTCACACTTGTTAATGGATGTTAGCTCCTTGCTAAACAATTTGTTATAAGAAGAAATATTACTAACGGTAATATGCTTTATGTAATAAGTATAATTCTGATTGTTTTAAAATTATTTCAACCTAAATTACCAATTCTTTAAAAAATATGGTATCAGTTCCATTATAAAAACTCTATTTAGTTATTACGACAATATGCTGTTAATGGTAAAAACAGTTCAGGATATTCTGCTACATACCTCAAAACTCAATCTTCATAACTTTAAGCAAATACATATATTTGCTCTGTTGTGTTTCTATATTGATTGTATTATACAGTGTTTAATACCGTAAGTCTCTGGACAAAGTTATACCGTTATTGGTTAGGTTAAGACAAACATATTTAACAATATGAACATGGGTTTCCGGTGCTTAGTTTCCGATCTGTCTGCCTGTTTGTGTTTTGTATAAAAAGTTAATTTAATTAAAAAATGAATTAAATTACACTAAATTTTACTTAAATGTTTAAAATAACAAGATCAGGTACTGCAAAACTTATCATGAAATTACTTTTGGTATTTTCAAAATGGCGTATTTTTTAAAGAATACTTTTAATATCTTAAAAACTTGCAGTTTTTTTCAAGTATCACAAGAAAAGTAGCTTTTAGAGGATTTGTTCAGAAAGTATAATGGCGCAAAATTTATTGAAGTCGAATAATAAATAACTGATTTAGAGCAGTTTCATTGTGACAAGACATGGGCCACATTAATACATGCTGTTTATTACATTTTGTATAGTTGGCTGTTCGCTAAGAACCTCCTATAAAAACTGTCGTGCTTGTAAATATTAGAAACATTGCAGGTTTTTAAAATATACAAAGTTTTAAAGGCCGAAGGGTTGAAAACGCTAAATATTTACAATATTTATTTCAGTGACTGGCATTGTTATCGTCCAAATTTTAAACAAATGTGGTATAATTCATTTGTTAACGACGTAAATTTTATTTCAAAAATTACATACAAGATAAACAGGTGGGTAAGTAAGCATTGGAGACCCATGTTCATATGATGAAATATGTCTGTCTTGACCTGAGCAATAACGTTGTATACATTTGTCCAGAGAATTAAAGGACACCATGTATAAAGCCGGCAAACTCCTTTTCTATCTGAGGCGGCTTCAGATCGTATCCGAAGTTCTGAAGACAGGGATTTTAAACTTTTTTACAGTACAACGGTTGGAATTTACATACTGCATTTCATTCATCTCCCAAGAATCGATCCAAAGACTTATCGGTTAAAGAGTTGTAACCTTTCGATGGTCATTTAATTGCAGTCGTTTGCATTCTTATATAAATGCTATTTTACCTTAAAAATGTACCAAAGAAATCGGATTTAATAACCGAAAGCAATTGAAAAACTTTCACACCCGGTTGTTTTTCGATGTTTCTTTAGATGGAAGCCGTTTTTCTCTCTTAATTTAGAGAGCATAAATTTACAAATGTCGATAATTAGTTAGCATCGACATGTTTATTCGTTCAAAATTTATACTATTATAAATGTTATTCAATTTTTGTAGGGGCAAAGTCTTTGTGACGAATATCTCATTAAAATATAAATATACAGTTTAAATACATTGTATTAGGTTTTTGGCAACTTAATTTCATCATTATTCTGATAGTTCTAAACAGGATGTAGAAAATGAATCCTGTCACTAGTTAATAAGTACTATATTGTCTATTGTCTACCAAAGCTCACATATATAATAAGCAAGACTGAAAGTTTCACTTATATAACATTTTATGTTAATATCAGTCTTAAGGAGAAGTATTTCATAGGTCAAGAAGTAGAACAATATTGCTTAGTTTAATGCCAAAACACCAAAATTTCACGTTTCATCAGATTTTGAACAAAAATGTTCGTATTGTTTACTATTTACATTTATAAAATAATTACTGGTTTGTTACAAGAGTCCTAATACTTGTGGAGAGTAAGTGTATAATGTACAAGATTAGAAATGTTTTGGCGTATTGCTAAATTATCATTGTACTAGCTAACAATTATTGTTGCATTTAATAAAGTTATTTGACATAATAGATATTTAAACGGCAATACAAAACTAATTTACGTTGATCTTGGAATTTTGCTTCACAACAATTACGTGGTATACACGTATTGGCATTTCAAATACTTCATCTAATGAAATTTTCAAATAGCGTTCAGTTGCCTTAAAGCCAAAATATTTAAAAGTTGATTGGGCAAGCGTCATCAAAACATATCGCTGGAGGGGTTTAAATATGTTATTTCTCTCTGTGTCTGTCGCTCAGCAGGATATTTTGAAAACAAACTGAACTATAAAATAGTCCTAAAGAATCATTTAAATATTTATAATACTAAAGTAGTCGATGGTACATAATAAAATAAATAAATCAATAAAAATGCCTTTATTACAAGCGTTTCTCAGTATAACAACTGCTTTACAGAACAATTCTTGTCATATCTTACACTATTTACAATACTGGGAAATAAAAATAGAAACTAAAACCTATAGACTAAAGAAAACACCCAAACAAGACAAATAAATTACTGTACAATCATTTTTCTTAATTTACTTTTAAAAACAGTAACAGAAGTCGGTTTAAGGTTCTGGGGGAGGTCATTGTACAACTTTGGGCCAAAGTAAGAAAAGCTCCTCCTCCCAAACTCATGCTTGACTCTGGGAAAGTGAAGCAGGTCACCATGGCGGACACTGCGTTGAGAGACCTCCTCCCGAAATTGGAGCTTCTCGCTCAGGTACCGCGGCTCACCCAGCGCAAGCACCTTGTGGATCATGCCACATGTCAGGATCCTGCATACATTTTCCATGGGGGACAAACTGACAGCATCTCGGAAGGGTGACACATGATCAAAGCGCCTCAAATTGAAGATGAATCGAACTGCAGAATTTTGCAGTCTTTGAATCCGATCTATGTCTCCCCTAGAGATACTGTTGCCGTATGCAGGATAGCAGTAATAAAATACAGATAGAACAAGAGAACTCATAAGCCGGAGCTTAGCGGCTTCTGGCAGCAGACTTCTAAATCTGTACATGTCACTAATCATTTCTATACTATTATACACATATAGAAATGACATTTTGAGACCTCTAGACTGACAGGCTAAGTGGAAGCTCAGCCAATAAACCCTAAATTTTTATAAAAACTCTTGTATAAAAACCTTTTCAGCAAAGAATCAATCATCATTAACCTTTACCAAATCCATGACTAACTCACATTTACTACTACTTTTCAGCACTTTCCATACCCCTGAATATTCTTTAGTTTTTTTTACTTTAATCCATATCAGTGGCAAAAGTTCTTTATACAGAAGGAATAAAAATAAATATTGAATGTTGCACTAAAACAGTGATTATGATTACCTGCTGACACTAAACTATTACACAATAAATGCATAAAGAGTTCAAACAATATAAAATTATCCTAATAGTTTCTCCAGGGCATTAATTACTCCTATTTAATTATTTAAGTCGAATCGTAATATGGGAACTTCATGTTACTATTCGGATCCAATTTGTCGACATTTTAATTGGAAATTTTGCAACACGAAATTCTATAAATGTTCGTATAATAATACAAGCTCGAAATCCTATAAAATTCCATTCGCTCTACTTTGCGCAAACTACTTTAAAAAACAAGGGTACTATAAGTTTTGAAAGTTTATCTGTGACGCTCAGAATGGGCTTAAAAGTTAGATCTACACATTTTATTCCATCACATTCTCTATACATGTATGGACGGGTATGTTACTGCCTTGGTTGGCACTCTAAAGTTCCTTATACAGTTCCATGAAGAAACATTAGTTACTATTACTGTTTTACTTTGGGTTGTTACATTTATTAGAAATAGAATCATTCAAAACTGTAAAGGTTACTATTAAATGGATAACATGAAAAAAATTATTAACATTTCTTACCTACTAAGCTAAGGACTAGTACAGCTTTAAGAATCAATGATATTGGTAATTATTTATTTACGATTAGCTCGTCGTGTTACTTGGTAAATAGCTTTTTTCCCTACATAACATTACATTTTCTATAGTATTTAAATATAATATACTAATTCGACTACCCTGGGTATAATAAGAAATTACTTTGAACAATTGTAATAAGTGTAATATTTTTGTATGTAATTGAAATCTATTTCTAATGAATCAGTACAAGTGTATACAAAAATGATACATATAGGACTGTTCCATATAAAAGTTATGTTATGAGCTTCGATATAACCATAAATTTTGTGGATCTGGTTTTGAATACCCTGTCACTCTCAGAATATCATACTAAAACTAGGTATTAGCATGGGAATTAGTGACTTCTAACTATTTAAGCTGGTACTGAGTGTACAAAATGTTTTATTAAAGTTATTCACTTGTATTATTAAGTGTTTCATAGAAAATACTTCCTTTAACACATTTTGCTTTTGACTGTTGTCGTCATCAATTTCAAATGATAGCTGTCAACGATGGTGCATATTACTGTATGGAATTTGGTTAAGCTTTAGAAAAAATGTTTACATACGTCTTATTGGCAACTGTTATGGCAGAATAAATAGATTTCTAAAGAAAAGTAAGTTAAACCAAATGTAGTTTTAACAGGACATGGCATATTAACACACGAAGATATTACATAAAGTACAAACATAGAATAACGGAGAGAGTATCAATGTTAAAGGATGATAACAAGATTTGATATCAGTGCAATCTTGTGTTACTGTATCCATCCTACCTGACCAGAACTTTCATAATTTAAACACTGCTTTGAAACCTAACTCAATTATCATATATTTTAATTTATCATGTGGAAAGATGTCTTGACAACTTCCATCTCAAGGCCTTGCATTTTTTATGAAACTTCATTTCTACATAGGCAAGAATGAGTTCTGTGATGGTGCATACTCAACCATAGACTTTGGCTGAACGTCATTGCAACACTTAGTAGGCTAATATGATTTCTCTTTTCTTTACTGATGGGATGTAAAAAATTATGTTCTGTATTAATTAAATCTACCTATCTGACCCCAGAACATCTCTAGATTGGAAACTTTGCATGCGATCTTAGTTATGACTGTTAAACGACACGTGGCGTGGCGATTCCCACTATGTTTTAACAGTTCTTTGTATTTACAGTAGCTATAAAACTTAAACAAGAATGTTTAAGCACCCATATATTTTAGTGTTAGATTATACACAATTTAATACAGTAATACTGTAAAATTATAATCATAGAATAAAAATACCGTACATCATTGCACTTTTCTGCTTGAGTTTAAGTTTGGGTATTTCAACGTAGGTATTTGAGAAGCTTTATTTAAACTGTCACATTTTTTAGGGTCAATTGTATTGGGTTAGTAACAAGACTTTAGTCCATCAAATCTATTGTAAACTGCAAAATATTTTTTTAATACACTATAACGCCTAATTTTTTTGTAACCATTTATCCTCATTAAAGCAGGTGGGATATTATATTTCGATATATATATATATATATATATATATATATATATATATATATCGAAATATATATATATATATATATCGAAATATAATATCCCACCTGCTTTAATGAGGATATATGGTTACAAAAAAATTAGGCGTAACCATAATATATATATATATATATATATATATAATAATATATACTTATATAAATATAAAACATTATCATTGGTTATTATATACATCCTTTACTAACCAGTTGTTCTTTTATCACTGGTTAGTAATGTTGTTTAAAACAAAGTATTAGGTATTGAATTGTGAATTTACTCAATATATTTAATGCCAATATATATATATATATATATATATATATATATATATATATATATATAATATTATATGAATAAACGATACGTCAATAATAAAGGATACATATCAAATTTTACAAAACATTTTACAATTTTACTGAAATATTTGCGACAGCTGATTGGTTATTAAATTTATCCCTTTGTGTGTCCGGAAAAACATTTGAAAATGAGACGATCTGGCAGTTATATTTAACGTTAAAAAGTATTGGATTCGTAATATTTAAATTAACTATGCCTGCGTTTAATAATACTCAATCAACCTTACAGACCTTTAAATGGAACGAAATTATAATTTAATTCAAGAAAATAATATTTCCACATTAGACTTTCATTAAATAATGATTTTGAGAACATATAATATTCCACAATTTCATGAAATCGTAAAATTATTCGTGAAAAAGCTCTTATAAAGTATACATGCCTAATTCTTTTGACAAAAACACCTTTTTGATTGTTTCCCACGGGGGCTACATGTTGTAAAAATCCTCTAAATTCAACTTCAACAATCTGTGCAATGTATCCGAATCGAGTTGTGAGTTTCATATTTGCCGAGAATGGACTACACTGGGTTCAACTCTACACAGCTTGTCACATTTGGATGATTTACAGCGAATAGCTGATTGTTTTACGATTTGACTGTGATTTACTAGCCTCAGCTGATAGTTTTACGATTTGGAAATGATTTACACCAGTGTTGATTACTTCTTGATGGTCAGAATATTTATTGCATTAGCTTTTAGTCGATTGCTCACTTTACATATGTACATATGTATTAATATTTCTAAAATGTGTATAACGTAATTAAGACTAAACAATTTTATATAAATATAAAACATTATCATTGGTTATTATATACATCCTTTACTAACCAGTTGTTCTTTTACCACTGGTTAGTAATGTTGTTTAAAACAAAGTATTAGATATTGAATTGTGAATTTACTCAATAATATCCATTCTATAGTTTTATTCGTATACAAATTTTACCGTTTTGTCAAAAAAAATTTCTTAATAACTTAAAACTTGAGTTTTAATAGAAGCACTTACATGTTACATTACGTTACACAAAAAACACAGTTCTGTATCTAGGCAGCTTTAAGTTAAAACAAATGTCAATTTAAGAGTCGGTATGTATCGTGTATTACATATTTAGTTTTTATGAAGAGCTGTCATCTCAAATTATCACATTAAGTACGCATTAAAATTGATGGTTAATTAGCTAAATAGTAATATGATATGTCATTACTTATGTTGTTTCCATTTTAATACAATCACAAATGTGAAACTACGCAATCATGAAATCATATAATAAAAAAAATCTATAAGCATTACAGTTTCTAATTTGTGGACTTTTTAGACACGAGCATTTTTTGTTACTTTAACAATGCATTCACCTTTTCTAAGCATCCTACGTTTCGACCATGTTTTTGTAATGCTGTATATTTTATTTATCTCTAAGATATTATGATAACTGTTATAAAAGTGTTGCTGTAATTCTGTATACTTCCGAAACATCTGAATGGCGTTATCATGCAACCAAAAGTCGTGTATAAAAGAATAACGTTTGTCGGGTATTATAGTTCTAGATTTTTCTACAATTTTTTTCTAAACCTATCTTACATATTACTTTCAAAACTTAGAACGGCAATATTCATGGAATTTTGAGAAATATAAACGTTAGGGATATACAGTAATGATTTTATATACAGGGTATATTTTTAAACTTTTTAATTTAATAAAAGAAAAGCACTTTATGCAGACCAGATGCATGTTATGCTTTATCAGGGGTAGTTTCTTAGACTTTACTAATATTATATGAATAATCGTATCTGCCTAATAGATTATTCACTAATCAATCTTTAAAAGAATAAAATTAAAAAAAAACTGTTTGTATTTCTATAATTTGAAACTAAATACTTAAGTCTTCAAACCTCAAACTTAAAAAAGGTGGTTAAGATACACACTACTAGTCTTATTAACAATAAAATAAATATATATGATTCTTGTAAAAACTGTATTGAGGAAGATGTAAAATTGAAATTTCACAAGCAGCAATACTGGAATGACTTACCCTGTCACTGGCAAAAGGGAATGCAATTCCTCTAATGTAATATACCAAGTTAACTGCAAAGTATAAAGTTCGAGAACTAGTTCATAGAATAATGTTACAGAAACATTCCATTTGGACTAAATTAAGATAGTTTACTTAATAAAAAAAGGGTTGCTAATATGTATACTTTTTTTAATTACCGGTAGCATGAAATATTTTTATAACTTAAAATCAACTACTCGTCAATTATTGTTTTTTAAAATTCTAACGTAGCTGTAATTTTTTTCGACTTTTTTACTGTGTTTGAATGTTTTTTTGTGTTTTGGCATTTTATTTTTTGTTAACTATGTTTATTTACATTTACATTACCCTGAAGACTGGGAAATTAGATCCCTGAGATCTAGAAGTAACAACAATATCCTTAAAAAACATTCTTGAACTGTAATCTGTAAAACAGAGATTACTATTTAACTCTATTATAGTAATAATTTTTAAAGGCAGACATATTGCAGGTAAAATGTTTTGTTTACTTATGATACATATTTACTACATTAAACTTTTATTTTCTACTTTTAACACACTTTGTAAAGACCGTAATGTTGCAGTATCCGGACAGTAACGTGTTACATAATACATGAGGCAAGTTCCCACTCACATGACGTCAAAGTGGACAATATTAGTCTACAGCTTCTGTGATTGTTCCAGCCCTTCATGTTTATTTTTACTGTCGTGCTTGTTACTTTATAATAATGGAAAAATGATTCACTCACCGTCAATTAGTTTTGTTGAGTTACATTTTCCCTCAACAAAGAAGTATATATTTATGTATATTACAGTTAGCCAATGAGATAAAAGAAGTTAACATGAAAACCATTTTTTTCTAAGTAATAGGTGTTTAAATATAGTTACCTAACGCTAATATAACTTTTATTGACTTTTCCGATGGATATTCAACCATGTGTGGTTAAAAATGGAATTTGAAAAAGACAAGTATTATTTTATATGTGA
This sequence comes from Homalodisca vitripennis, assembly GCF_021130785.1. Lineage (NCBI taxonomy): Eukaryota > Metazoa > Arthropoda > Insecta > Hemiptera > Cicadellidae > Homalodisca > Homalodisca vitripennis. Next base: position 111,827,229 of record NC_060210.1, on the reverse strand, counting down.
AATATATCTATCTCTCCCCCCCAAATTGGATACATACTACGAAATCTTCAAAATGTTACGACGGAAATTGACGGTCACTTATACATGTCTTGAATAAATTTTCGCATTATAATTTTAATACTTTACGTAAAACTTTTTAATTTTTGGACAACAAAGGAAATAGTTTAGACTACATCAAAATTGGATCAAAGTGGTGCATTGCTACTGTTATCTGATATCCCTTGAACTAGTATAACTAAAAGATTCATGAATAAAATGTATTGACTATTGAAAGTTGAGACACTCTGCACATATCTACCTCTCTCAGGAGGTAGTCTGTCACCTCTGACAGTGAAGGGCTTCTAAGTTACAAACTGGCAGTTTAACACATACTCCATATGCCTCTCAAAGTCAACGTTATAACAGATAATAGCTTTTTGTACCGTTATTAATTCTTATAATTTAAATTGTAATGTAATATTAATATTTGTAACATTTCCTTACTACAAATTTGTAAGTTGATAAAAATATATGAAGTAATGCTATTCTATAAACTTAATTAAACACGATGAATAACTATGGTTTATAATATTTAGTATTTTAAAACGTTTATTTATTTTAGAATTAACTGTATTAAAATGGCCTTAAATTTTTTGTATAAATAGTATTGAAAAAAAATTTTTATTAATTGAAAAAAATGGGGATAGCTGAAAACTCGCTTAGAAAATTAGAAATACGCTTTTAGTGTCATACGACCAAATACACACACACACACAGAGAGAGAGAGAGAGAGAGAGAGAGAGAGAGAGAGAGAGAGAGAGAGAGAGAAAATTTTTTATTTCTCCTGCCCTGGTTTAGACCTTTTCACACATTATTATGCATTAAGTTGTGGCTGAATACGTTATTATCATTACAACAGTTGCAATCACATTCTCTTTGCGCCAAAAACCAAGTTAACTCAAATATTTACATTATTAAATGCTAAGTTCCACTAATAAATACATTCATTATGTTTTGTATTGTACTTGCAATGCAAAAAAGAACAAGTATAAAGAGATGCTTTGTTTACTATTTGTTTGATTTATAACACATTAAAACACTAACTATAAACTATATTCTAATACTATTTGTTGTCTACATAAAAGAAACTACATTGCTCTTTAGGAAATAAAACTGCTTTCTCATTATTAACTAATATAAATATGTACATACTATCTGCCATTACATTTATGTGTTTACAATACCATATCTTTCTATTAATAATATTTTCTACTTTTTCTTAAATTGCAATTGATTGCTTCCTTTCATTGAATTGTCCAACATGTTGATCAGCCTAATTGATTGTACGTGGAAAGATTTTGTATAAATAACATTAAGATGAATTGGGAACTGTATCATTACATTCCTAAATCTGGTTCTTCTTAGATGCAAATAGTACATTCGTGTGTATCTCTCATACAGGTATGTAGGTTTTTTATTATCTAACACTTTGTACATCATTGATAGTATTATGCTATATTCCTTGCGCTCTCTCATTTTTAGCCAGCCCAGGTCCCTATAATATCTAGTAACATGATCATCTAATCTAAGGTTAAAAATAAATATAATGCAAGCGTTCTGAGCTCTTTGTAGTGTATTGGTAATTTCTACATTTATATCACAGTAAGCAGCAATTACATAGTCCCAGTAACAGGGAAAACGCCAAGGATGTTACCAGCATCTTTCTGATATGAAAGGGAGGTTTAACCCTCCAACTGTCTATCATATTTTCCACAGTGTCGCCTATATTTGGTGGTTTTGCAGGGGCATTTATAAAAATTCATAAAAAATTCAATAATTATGGTAAATATGTTGTTAAATATATCATTTTGTTTGGAAAGATCTGTAGAACAATTTTAAATAAATTTTAAAATAAAAAATGTGTTTTTATTTTTTAAAAAAATCAACACTTTTTTTTTTTTCATTTATTTTTTTTTTACTTTCAGTGTATATAACATAATTTAATTGATATATTTCTAAAAACATTATATTGCTATAAAATCTGTAATGTCATTTTGAATACAAAAATATATAACTTTATAAAGATATACTAAAAAAAGGAATTACTATGCTCTTATTATGCAAGCGGTTACCTAGCAACGACAAAATAAGAAAAACTTCGTCCGGGTAAAACTTTATCCCTTTCACTTGGTTCAAGTTTGGACAAATCTGGAATGTAATCATGATCTGAACCTGATGAAAAATCAGTTAATTCGTTCAAACCAACCAAATTAAAATCAATGTCATCATTATTTGAAGCCAAAGACTCAAAAGAACCATGAAAAGTCTCACGAAGTAATCCAGCGTCGTATCTTCGTTTTCCGTTTTGGTCAATTCACTAAGATTTTGGTCCGCAACAATTTCCCTAATGTCACTTAACCGACAAGGCTCACCCATTGTTACTCTAACACAGTAAAACAACAATACTAGCGCAATAAAACATACCAAATATCGCCACGAGAAACAACAACACCGCTCGTTCACAACCTCGCGAACACTCGACGTATTTCAACCGCGAGAAATCATCACGTCAATTGGTTGTATCGATACTGTCTGGAAACAGACAATAAGGAATTCAAACGTATACAAAACGATTGTCTATTTCATTAGCTTTGCAATGATATATCATTTATGTGTCTTTGAACGGCATTTGGATTTATAAAACCTATAAACCTATAATAAAGCCAGTACATGTCGGTCGGCGAAAATATCACCGGTGACACTACAGAAACGACCGAGTCGGCGCAAAAATCGCCGACCGACAGTTGGAGGGTTAAAACAGAGATTTCTAAATTGATACAAACATTTATATATTTTCTTATGTATATAATTAACCTGGTCAGACCAAGTGAGGGAGGAGTTCATTCTAAGGCCAAGATTTGTTATTTTATTGACATATTCTACTACAACACCATTTATTATGATAGGTAAAACGGCATTATACTCTAGTTTGTTTAGTATACGCGGTGTTCCAAAAATAATGAAGTTACATTTAGAAATGTTTAGGCTTAATCCATGGTCTTCACACCAATCGAAAATATTTGAGAGGTCTCCATTCAAGGAATTTATTGCATCATTGTGTGTGTGTGTGTGTGTGTGTGTGTGTGTGTGTGTGTGTGTGTGTGTGTGTGTGTGTGTGTGTGTGTGTGTGTGTGTGTGTGTGTGTGTGTGTGTGTGTGTGTGTGTGAGAGAGAGAGAGAGAGAGAGAGAGAGTGAGGGGGGGGAGAGAGGCCATTAGAAAGTAACGAATATTACTAATACCTTTTCAAAGGTATGTTGAAAGACATACGTACCTTTTCAAGGTATATATTCAAGAAGTTGTCACTTCTGCCGGTCAGATTCGTATAAGTACTATGATTCTAAATTTCAAGAGCTTATGCAGCAGTTTTTTGGATAAACTATGCAGAGAGAAAGAACGTCAAGAACGAGTTCTTTACATAAATAAAATTTTAACTTTATTTGTTAGAGTGACCTGATAAGAGTGGTTATTAAAATTTTAAAAATTATAACGCTTATATTATAATAGCCTATACAGAATATTACAGCCAGCCTATTTAGGAAGACAATGCCAAAAGTTTAACAAAAGGAAGTTTAATTATTAAAAATCTGATAACGCAGAGTAATAACTTTGTGCAAGCGTCTTTTAATGTGCAAGGAAACGCGGGATTTTATAAAATATTAACCTCCTTTTATCAAACTGTTGAATTGCTATTTTTGAGAAAGCAAACAATTTTACATGGTTGTAAACCCTTAAAACTAGTCCTTATGTAATTACTTTCCACATTCAACGAGACGAATCCCTGCTTTATGACCCCTTAATGAGATTCAGGCGTTAGTTATAGTTTAGAAATCGCGTACAATTACTGTTAGCAACATTCGCCAGTAGTTAAATGTTTTATTGTTGATATGAATAAACCAATCATTTTTGTGTTTCTCTTCAACAACTAATAATTAAACTAATAATAAAATAAAACTAATAAGTAATTAACTTATTAAATGAAATTATGCCATGTCAATTTTGATAATCATACAGGATTTTCTAATGTATTATTAAAAATTAAATTTTTTAAGTTACAAAAATAAATAGTAATGACTAATGTAGATAATGTTAAATCACAAGTTATATTAAGAATATAAAACATAAATCTGTGATAGTAAAAGGCATTTATAATTAGTATCCATGTTATGTTTAAATTTATACGATTAGCAATAACATTTATGTCAATAATTTAAAATTTTTGACAATATTTACTGTACATAAATCTATTCATAACTAATCAATTTGAACATTTTTGAGTCTTAATGAGTATTTCTTTAAGCGGTACTTAAGTGCTTTCACAATGTCGCTAGGATACACGGCTTTAATACGCTGTCATATGGTCTTCTCAAGGTGCGCGGACAGTAAGGAAATATTTGGTACTATTTATAGAGCATGATCAAGGAATCAATAATGTAAGAAAAATATAATCTTATTGAATTATGTTGTAAAAAAATTTACTATATGTAAGTCGCGACCTAATTTATTGGCTGAGCTTTATCAAAACCTAGCACGTGGGGCAGGACAAATCTATATTAGTGTCTGTTTGTCTTCCCGTCTTTCCACACGACATCTCAAAAAGCGAACTGGCTTATACACTTGGAGTTGTGCTTGAAGCTTCATTTCAATATCAGAAACACTTAATTCAATTATTGTGTACTCAATGGGATTTGACTTAGAGTTAGGAAATATTTTAAAATTGGTGTTATGGGTAGCCTTGGTTACACCGGGGAAGTAGGCCTAACCAAAAATCGTTTTTAACTCAACGCTCCAGTGAGAGATTGAAACATGTGTTGTATTATCACTTGCAGTATAGTTATCTAAATAAGTTGAACATACCATTTTGTGTTAACTTAGTATTTAGGTTTTTGTTATTTATGCAGGGATAGGAAACCTAATTTAACGAGAAGTGTTTAAATGTATCATATGGCAATATTTCATGTATTTCATTTGCATTAAAACGCCATTTTTTAGAGAATGAGTTCTATGATGCATTATTTTCGTGTCAACATCGTTTTTGCACGATTGGCAGTATGTCTATCTTTCCACAGGGCATCCAAAAAAAGAAATGTTGTATAGATTTAAAATATTTTGTAAATAATAGTAGCAAAGTCTATTACGATACGTAATATGCAGTACTTCTACCTTGTGTTAAGATGAGATATGTTTATAATATATTTATTCTAAACTTAACTAAATAAATTAATCCTATTATGTAACCTAATATAGATTTCAAGTCTAAATGGAAATTTGAATACGAAACATTGAAAAGTCACGAATTTAATCAACTTTATTTTACCATTACACCAAAGTAAGAAGGATTTTAGAATCCTTACTAAGACCTATAAATATGTGTCTGAATATTTGAAGGCGTCTTAATATTTTGTTAACAGATTACGAAATATTTACAACTTTGCATTTTATAAATGCATGATTTAGATACATTTTCAATATATATTGACACGGTTATTACAAAAAGCTTAATATGATGTACATAATATCCCTGAATAATTTTAAAATTAACAATTACAATTTAGAGTAACCCTTGACCTCTTATACCATACTATTAAGCTACGCAAACTCTACATTTGCCGGGACGATAGGAAATTAAGATCGTAATGTTTAAAGCCACAATATTAATGTGGATTTTAGTATCATTTCATAAGCCAGATTCATTGAACCTACGTCGGAAACTATCGGATTCCGTAAAAACTATAACAATGCACATTAAAATCCCAAATATCCTAAGACCGCCTGTGTCAGATGCTCTCTCAGCCTGTAGAACCTCCCAGTTCCTGACAAGATCCGGCCTTCCCAAGCCCTCCGACACTGGAATCGCCCTTTTTTTTGGTAGTTCCTGGTTTTTCATAAGCCTCGGCCTCTTGGAAGAGCTAGCGTCTGGTAGCTCTAAGTCTCTAGGAAATGTCATCTACTATGACTCCAAGCCTTTAGCATTCTCTGGCATTAGATAAGCCACGTAACTAGTGCCCACATTACTAGTAACCTTTTTGTGATTGTTGTGAACCTAATTGACCTGCAATTGTCCTCATAGTCCCACTTCATCTACAATTCTCAGCAATTCTATGTTACTTTATTTAAGTTAATCACTATAGACTAAAAACACTCATCGTTTTAAAGTTTAATGTATATTTTAAAGAAAAATTCAATTATTTTAATAATATATCCTGAAATTAACACAGTAAATTATGACAAGATGTTGACTTTTTTTAATAATTATATAATACAATGTTATATTATCGTAAATACCTAACACAAATATCGTAGAAATCAAATATAATACAATAATATAGCAAATGCTAAGCCTATATAGTTCCTTGGATTAGTATGTACTGATAATTCTATTCATAATACCTTAGATGTAAATAGTTTCGTGAGCTATTATGATAAGGTTAAATCTGCGAAATTTTGCATATAGGTTACCCAAAATTGGTTGGCTCTCTCGAAATTGTGTATGGCATTTTAGTGTGCTTTAATTAAGAGAAAACAGGGGAGTTTACATAACCATCTCTCTGCAAGCCATTTGTTAGCAAGCCAAAAACATCAACCATGCAAATCATGTTACAAACGATTATTTTGTAATGTTGAATGGAATTAGTTGAAATTATTTTCTACTATTCCACATACAACGGGAGCAGAACACAAGCGATGTAAAAAATATGAATTAAAGCATCATATATATTGTGGACCTAAAGTGTTATATTTTCTTGGTTGGGGAGCAACTCAAACTCAACTGTGAGACCATAAAATAATTAAATAGGAAGTGAATTTCAACAGTTTTGACCGCAGTACCTTTACAGCATTTGAAAGTATGTGTATTTGCTTCAACGTTATGAAAAGGCAAACGTATCTAAGGAATTGCAACTATCTTAAAAAAAGGTAGATTGCATGGATCAGTAGTTTATTCCTTTAACGCGAAGTAATTATCCCTGACCTTGAAATGTATGTTTTATTTATAAAGGCATTGGAACGGACAAACTCAACTGTGGTGTCAGAAATGTAATAATTAAAACCAATAATGTACCGCTTCACTTGCAAAAAGGTATTCACCAATACAAACTGAAATTAAATTTTGAATATGATGCTCATGGGCATTAAAATAAGAAGTACCACGTATATGTATACTGATGATTCAGAACTCTCATTAACACGCATCATATTGCACTCACATATAAAACAATACTTCTCTTCATTCGTGACCCCATGCGATACGACCGAGCCTGTTGGAGAAAGAAACAATAGACACACGATTCTGACACCACTATAACTGCTGTTGCATTCTTGTGTACACTCCGATATAAAACAATGTTTCTCTTCATTCGTGACCCCGTGCGACACGACCGCGCCTGTTGGAGAAAGAAACAATAGACACACGATTCTAACAACACCACAACTGCTGTAGCACTCGTGTGTACACTCCAATAGAAAACAACGCCTCTCTACAATCGTGACCCCGTGCGACACGACCGTGCCTGTAGGAGAAAGTAACAATAGACACACGATTCTGACACCACTATAACTGCTGTAGCACTCGTGTGTACACTCCGATATAAAACAATGCTTCTTTCTAGTCGTAACTCCGTGCAACACGACCGCGCCTGTTGGAGAAAGTAACAATAGGCACACGATTCTGACACCACTATAACTGCTGTAGCACTCGTGTGTACACTCCGATATAAAACAATGCTTCTTTCTAGTCGTAACTCCGTGTAACACGACCGCGCCTGTTGGAGAAGGTAACAATAGGCACACGATTCTGACACCACTATAACTGCTGCAGCAATCGTGTGTACACTCCGATATAAATCAATGCTTCTTTCCAGTCGTGACCCCGTGCGACACGACCGCGCCTGTTGGAGAAAGTAACAATAGGCACACGATTCTGACACCACTATAACTGCTGCAGCAATCGTGTGTACACTCCGATATAAATCAATGCTTCTTTACAGTCGTGACCCCGTGCGACACGACCGCGCCTGTTGGAGAAAGAAACAATCGACACACGATTCTGACACCACTACAACTTCTGCAATATTGTTAGTTAAATGTATTTAAAAATAATTTTATAATGTATTTATAAATAATTTACGTGACATTAAACATTTATTTACTAATATTTAGTTGTATGAATTTAAACAAAACAGAACGTGTTTTAGTCATAAATTATATCTCAAAAGTAAAATATGTTTGCTGAATTTTAGTGCAGTTTTAAACATTTAAACAATAACCTCCCCAGTATGCTTTGGTTATTATCTGAGGTAGATTTTCTGCAAAGACATTAACAGTTGTTGAACAAGTCTTTTCTGTGTATTAGCACACTTTGTATTTTATCAAGACTATTAGCTGTAAAACAAAAATAAATATGAATATGAGACATAGTGAAATATAAAATAAATCAAGAGAGTGGTTTTTATTTGAAGATTCTCTTAGATTGTACCAGCTGAAACTTAATAAAAGATTGGATTCCTGTGAGACTAACAAGGTAAATATAATTTAAAAGTAATGTTGGGCGCAGCTGTCAGGGTGGTCTCAGACAAAACTAATTACAGACTCAACTTAATGAACTTCTCCAGACCGCTTCAGCATGAGGTTATTAAGCACTCGTGTTTATGACACTTTTCCATCCAGAACTACTGCTTAAATTTGTTACTTAGGATAGCTGTTAAAATATTATTATTATTATAAAACTATAATTTATTATTCAATCAATGTTCTTGCATTCTTTTAAAATGTTTACAATTTATTTTAATAAAAAAGTTTATAATATTGGAGTTTATTTTAAAAAGTGTAAAATATGAAAGGTCTAAACCTATTTAATTATTTTTTTTCTAAATTAAATAAAAGTCTAATTAACATTTGCCGATGTTTTAATGATTTTGACGATGTAGTTTTAAAAAAAAGGTATTAATATCATATCTGTACCAAGGAAAATGTACCTTTGTTGTCTTGAACAAAATATTACCAATGCATTAAAAAAGAATGACAGGGTTTGAGAAGTGTCCCGCACGTGCTTGATAATTCCCGTACGATTACCGGTAATACAACAAAACTTGGTACATCATTACCGTACCTAAAAATCTACTTTTTGAAGAAAATACAATTTTTTCATGCCAGAGGGACGGCTAATACGGAACGGAAAATATTTCAATAGAGCATTAATTAAACGTTGGGTAGTACATCAAATTAAAGCTATCAGTTAGTAGAGTACAATGCCACAAATCCAACCTCAAATGAACCTAGAATATGTTAACTATTTAACTCTAGAATAAATACTATATTATTAAGGTAAATAACACGCATGACGGTAACGAAAAATTTAGTTGTGAATATAAAAGCAACTGAATATGAATTTTAACTTTGTACATCATGTCTTTAAAACTTTCACTGATTTAATTTAATTATTAAAAAAATGTCTAAAGTAAATATTGTAATACTTAATTTGAAATTGAAATGTCTACTTAAATATGTTATAAAAACTAAAGCAATAGTGGTGCGTTTAAAAGTGAACCAATTACAATTAATGCCTTGTGGTCTCGCAAAGGTTAAGCTGGGTTTTGTATTTATTGACGGGTTTACCTTTAAAATTCATACTAATTTTTTCCATTAGGGAAGTATTATTATGAGAAGTTTAAATCAATGAATTTTTATTTGCAATAATACTTCCATTGTTTTATTCTATAATGAAATGTAATTCAGTTCTTTAAAAGTGAATTTACATAAAATTGTTTTGAAGTATTACTTACTAAACTTACATAAAAATAAGTCACTAATAAAACTCTCATAGAGTTCAAACGTACAAGATAACAAATGTTACGAATCGAACTCAGAATTTCCAGTCATTTTAACGAAATCCGGTTTCTGAAATTGTGTGTATCGGATAAGGACAAGTTTTAAAGGATTTGACATATTTCGGTTGAAATACGTTGCGTAATTCTACTTCTACATCAGTATTTAAGTTGGTAATTATTGGTTTATTGTAAGTTTCTATTTCAATATTTGTTAAAAAAGACTGGTTGAATTGATTGTATAGGTAACCATAATGGCAACAAAAATACGCTAAAATTAATTTGTACACAAACAATGATTGTTTGTTGAAGTATCATTGGACACAAATTAATTATATTGAGTAATTGCTTGGTTACAATAATGTAAGTTTTTTAAAACACTTATGATGAAATATGCATCATGTACATGGTTTTATGTTTTCTAATTTATAAATTTATTTTCTTAAAATGCAATTATTATACACTTGAAGAAATTATGAAAATTTAAGTGGAGAGAATAATTGCATATATATATATATATATATATATATATATATATATATATATATATATATATATATATCACTAATTTACAGTAACAGTTTAGTTATTAATTTGTAGAAGAAGCAATAGAGTATATCGCATAAATAGTAAGGAAAGATAATAGATATCTTCAGTAATGAACAGCTCATAACAGAAACACTAAAAGCTCGTAGCACTTAGTAAACAAGCAACTACAAATAGCTATATAAACTTGCAACTCTCTTAAGTTTCAAACCTGAAAACTTTGATGATTACGAGTCTTGAGAATAATGCCGGGTATAATAAACATAAATCTATATTATGTCCTTGTTCCATAGGAGTTAAAGTGTTTTATATTCACAGTAGATAAACCTTATTATCTAGCATCGTGAACGTTTAAGACATGAATATAAAACTATGAACTATAGTTTGAATAAATCTACAACTATAATATTAATAACATAATAATACTCGACCCTTCAATAAAGAAAGTAGCGATGGTTTGAACAAGGAAAATATTAACCCTTTTGGGTCGGCTGGAACAGCAAATGTCCTTCTATTACGAGTGGCCCGGGTGCTAGGGTAGGCGACACCTGCTGTCATCCGCTGTATGTTCTACTCTTTTTTGTTTACTCTATATGCTTTTTACCTAACATTTTCACCCTTCAATAGATAAAGAGTTTATATTTCGGTCTTTCATACATGTACTATTCATTTTTCAATTTTGTTTAGCTGTGTTTGAATAACTTTATCAGCAATGATTCAAATAAGATGACTAGACAATTGCCTCATTATGTCTAAAGTTCTTTTAGCAACGCCAACTACATCAATTGCCACTAAAGAAATCCCTTGACTGATAATTAGTCGCAGAGCATCACATCGTTAGCACATCAAACAGTTGGTAACTACCACCAATACCCAGTAGGGATCACTTCTGGCTGGTTTATACCTTCCAGTAGAACCTACCACTGTGAAAATTATGATTTAATTTTTCGTACTGTGTGAATCGAAAAAAATTAAATGATAGTTATGACAACGGCTATGTAACCATTTAGTCTTGAATACGAATATGAAGGCTAGTTATGTTTTTTTGATAATTTTCATAGTTACAGTTTTATAGTTTTAATTGTTATATCATATAACAATATAATGTCATCTTCTTAAGTCCTTTAATAGTATTACACTTTGGTTATAATCACAAAATATGTGCATTTATTAACTAACTTAACGCATGTTTTAACGGTAAATGGTAACTTGACCTACTAATCTGACAAAATAGTAAATTCGAATATGTTTTATAAATAAGAAAATTTTATTTTGTTTTTGTTGTTACCAGGATTCTATGTATAACATATTTTGTTGTGTATGTATGTAAAGAATAATTGTCCAATTACAAGGATTTTAAATGTTTTTAAATTTTAAATAAAATATTCAATGAATTTACCATTGCATTATGTTTGGTTTAATTAAATGTTCCATACTGGAGACATCCCTCCAGATGGTATGTTTCAAATATCACATGAAAATCACGTGCTTCTTGCAATCAGTGCTCAACTTCAGTGCTGTCACTGTTAAATAGTTTTAGTTAAAAATCATGGTATTTAAGTTTTGGTAGTAAAGTAATTTTTCGAGGAAGTAGAGGGGGTAGTTATGGATTGAAAACAAAATTAGCGGTGATTAAAGATAGCGGAAAAGCTTCTTGTACAAAATTAAAATATTAAAAGGGTTATTGTTCCCGTATCTTGGTACTCATTGCTATTTTATATAAACGACGCAAAAACAGCTCTAAATACGACCCCATTTATGGATTGATAGGTTATAACCTAGGAATTTTTTTCAGTTTTCTGCTTTTACTTTAAATCCACCCACACTTTATGTGTGAAGCAAAGGCTATTGATTCAGGCCTATTTATTCTATCAAAGAAAGTAGAAACATAACATCTTCAGTTAGTGTAACCTATACTGTGTAATAGTTGATAGCTCTTCATGTCTAGTTTTGTAAGATTGCAACGTACATACCTTCATAACTATCGATGCGGGAGTGAGACTTAAAAATATAAACTATAATACAACAAATAACATGGCGGACTTTACCAAGTATTCCTGAACTCCTCATAAAAGTAGATGCGAAAATAATTTTTTTCAGCATAGATCATTAAAGACAGTTAATTTTAAACGTAATAAAACGTATTTTTTCACGAGTATTAACGAACTTATGAAATATCGTAGTTTCATACCTATAAAAATGCTCATAGCAGTATGACGTGTCACCTTGATTTCTTTATAATTACATACATGATATAATTACGTACGTAATTACGTACATGATAAATTATTGAATTTTATTTTATTGATCGATTACATTGATACAGATAAATACTATGGATAAGGATACATAACTATTAGTCCCTTTCGAGTAATTAGGTAACCGCCTTTTAATGATATTTCAAAGTAAACAGGTGAAGATTTTATTTATACCTGTAAAAAATGTTATATACGAACAGTAACTCTTTACTTGATAACACATGTGTATTTTTACTTATTTGCCACCAACATTAAGTTATGTTACGAATACAGCTACTTTGTTGCTACAAAATATTTGCATGTCAATGCTTGTCCTTATTCTAGGTGAAGCCAAAACCTTAAAACTTTTTGTATCCTTATTCTGGATACAAAAAACATTAAAATAATAGGTTATTTAAAAACCTGTGGTAATTTTTTTCCAACTTTTACAACGATAAGTTCATGTATTCTTTAATAATACACTCAGTTAAAGTCTTTTTCTTAAATAGTCTAAACAATTCTTTATTTCGTATTAAGTATTCAAATTCAAAGCGTCAGAATTATTACGGAGTGCTTGAGTAGTAAATACTGTGACACTGAGCTTCCTCTAGAGATGCAACGAAAATATACTTTGTATTCATTTACCTTTAGGTTGTGATTTGGGTTGAATAATATTCTTGATGTTTTTTACACGGAAATGTGTGTCCAGATTAAAATTTGTTAAACTAGATGTTCGTTTTCTACGGTTTGTTTCCCCGTACTTACAACCCTAGGCTACAGGGCAATAAAATACATTCAACTTATGACTGAAATACTGTATAACATAATTTTAATAAAGTTCTCTTCCGTATAATATTTGAACGGGTAATATATTTTGTATGTACATACATAATAATAATTGTAAATATACAAGTTATAGAAACATTTATTTTAATGTCTGACCATTTTTGAGATATTGGACTCATGCGAATCTCATGATAAAAAATATTTAGTATTGAGATATCACATCATATACGAATAATCAAGGGACTCCTTTGTGTTCCTGCCATATCTTAGAAATATCTAAAAAATTATAGCTCTTTAATTGGTCATGCAACTCACGCATGGACTTGATCTGATCTGATCTCAGTGTAAAACTCCAAAATATGTGCACAAGGAATATAAATTTCAATTTCCATGCCCTAGTAATTGATCAATATTTAATTAGTTCATGATTGTCTCCAAAGAAATATATGTGATATATATTAAACCTAACAAATGTCACGTTGTACATCTGTAAGATTATTACATGTGGGATGGAATGCTAGGTTGGACGCCTGCCAAACCTTTATATACATACATATATATATATATAAAGTTATATACGTATCACATCCGTTATTGGCAGTTTAGCAATATCTTATACAAATATCCACAATTACATCTTTATCGGAGGACAACTGGAAGCAACACAAGGCACATTAGTACACCTGAGTAACGTTCTGTGTAAAGGTTTTACACACATCATATAGCTAATAGTAATGCAGCTAATTCACTGATCGATAATTTTAATATTGACTTCATTATATAACTTAAATTTAGAAACATAATGCAATCGGGTATTATTACTAAACTTAAGTTATCATAGATTGGGAGAACGGAAAAATATAGCATTACGAGAAATATCACTCGCTATAAGTTATGTGGTACTGCTGCAAGATTATCGCGTGTGGTGTATGGCAGGAAATGTTCCAGGATGGACGACTGCCAAACCTTCAATATACTTATCACCCCTATATTGACGGGCAACCTTTGTCATTTTTCATATTTGGCTATAAGTTTATGCTGTTCTACGATTGGGCTGATATAAATATCACTATATAATTTATTTATATTTTCTTACAACTCTAATTTTATAATACGTAATACTAAGTTACATATCCCTATTAAACTACTAGTTCAAATATGTGTTATTTTCTAAGTTTAAACGCTAATATTGCTCCTTACTACATATAAATTAGCCTTTAATAAAGACCAAAAATTATTTTTTAGTCTAAAAACAATGTCTTATAGAAACTTTATTATTAAATGTATACGTTTAACATCCTAATAATATTATAAATTCAAAAGTACCTGTATTAGTTTGTTTTATTAAGCGTAGGAAATATTCAACTGATTGTATTTAAATCTTACATGGGCATTCTTACACTCCCTAGTATGAATATAGACCTATTCTTATTAGAAAAATCGCTACGCCTCACTTGTCTTTAAAGTAGCGGAAATAACATATTGTTGTCTAAAGTTGGGTAATATTAACTAAAGGAGCCTATCAAATGTAATAAGCTGTGCGGTGAGAACATTGTTTTATGAAAGCACACAATATGCTTAATTATTAACCTCTTTTTCAATTTCTTTACATTTCAAGTATTTACATTCTCTATAGAGTTACATCAGTGTTTCAGTTTCAGTGATTCATTTACGTTATACTGCATTAAATGATTAGTTAGTAAGAATGTGACTCCGAAGACTTCTTTGAAGCTGTCTACAAGAACTATACCAGATGAAAAATCGCTGGATTGTGTTTTTGAACTCACGTAACAATTCCCGTTCTAAATTTTCTAAAATATTAAGAAACATTTTTCAAATTATAGGCTAAACAAAGAAATATTTAAATAGTAACCTATCATGTAAATGTACTTATAACTGTACAATTTTAGCTATACTTCTAGATATTACTAGACATTACTACTTACATTAAGTACTAATATAAAAGTCAACGTTGTTATTTAACTTTTACTATAAACTTAAAGACCCTTATAAACTCATCTTAGTTTTCTTTTGAGAGACGTGGAATTCTCTGATATGTAATATATTATAAACTATTGATCGGGAAACAAGGTAAAAGCAACTATGGAATACAATTAACAGGAGTAACTACAATGGCCATAAATATACATTTATTAACATATTTTCTTGATCGTGGAAAGAATGAAAACTCAACATTGGCGTCGGAAAAGTAATTGCTCATACTGGTGCAAAACCTACAAAAGTGCGCGCGAAGCCGCGGTTATAGTCGATATATTCGTGCCTTTTATTTCGTTCAAAACAACACCTTAGACTTTATTTTATATAGTACACACCCTCTTACGATCCAAAATAAATGTTTAAGTACAATGAGATATGTGTTATTTTTACAAATAAATAAATAAGTACCAAGTAGGCCACAAACTATAACCGGCATATAGCTAAAATAATTAAAACTGGATTATGAATACACAGGTGAAAGATAATACTCAGGGATTACACAGACAAATGATTGTGTAATTAAGTAAATTAAGGTTATGAAGCGATAATTATAATAATAATCCTCTGGTTAAAACTGTTTGTCTGCTGCTTTGCGCCTCTAAGGAATACGGATGAATATTTTGTCACACGATACAATAAGACTTGAATGACAACCGCACGCCTAAAAGTTTGTAAGATACGTTATACAAGCCATAGAAAATTAGTCACAAAAGTTACGTATGATTGGTAAGAAATTCATTACCTCTTTTAAATAGATCGTATGGACATGATTATTAGAGTATAGTTTATTACTATTATACATAATGAAAATATATCAAAAGCTACAAAACACTAATTAAGCCCTTTTGTTTCAACAGAATCTATTCTAAAAGGCAATTCACAGGCATACAACTGACACTCTCTTCCATCTTATAATGGTTTCTTATCTATTCTAAATTTATTCTACGTTAGTAGAGGGTATATCTAATTTGGAACGTTTAATATAGGGACCGAGGGAAAGTAACAATAAAGTTTTTTGATCATTAACTCTTAATTGGAATATAGATCTAGTGAAAAGATATACAACTCTTGTATTCTTTGAAATCGAGCTGATCGAAAAGAAATGATGATCTTTTACATCAAATACCGAGACAAAATTGTTAATTAAATGTCAATCAGCAAGATTTGTGCCATTTTCTCCATCCGCTAAGTAATTATATTGTCTAGGATATCTGACACTAAGGCAGCCCATAAACTGGTTAGAATTTAATGTGCTCTTATATACGTTAACTCTGGTAATGTCGCAGACTTAACAGCGAGTACAGATATCTTATAAGATTGCAGTTCTCGTGGACTAGCTCTTTTTCTATGGCTTGTCGAAAATTAAAAGCCATTACCAACTTAAATTTCCTTAAAAAAAAGTCTGGAATAAATTGAATTACGCAACTGAATTAAGATTCATTGCATACATTTCCTGGAGTGTAAGCATGTCGAAATTACTCTATAGAATGAAATTACCCGAATAGTCACACTTTCCCTTTCTTACACCGTCAACATAGAGATTAAATAATTTAGTTAAAAATCATTTGCTTAAAATGTTAGTTTTAATTTTGAGTTTGACCACTTACAGTGGCTAAAATTTCTAAGATTTAGCAAATAACAGAGAGATTTTTTATAGTTTAGAGTCACCTACGGGATAAGTGGAGTTTGAATTACTGTTACCAGAAGAACTCAACTTTAAACCCAAATAGTTATTAAACTATTAACAGCGTGGTAAAAATGTTTGCTATGTTAGGATGATATTATAGTAGTACGTTTTTTTCTTGATAAACTTAGTTTGCAATACATTATATTCCCAAATATTTCATTCAGAAGTTAAAAGTTGGAGTTTATGGAATCAGATGAGATTTATCAAATACATTTAGCCTATTCTAGTTCATATAAATTATATATTCTGTGTTATAACAAAATACAATATCGAAATATATAAATAAATTGTGGTAAAGTATCTGGGTATAGTATTAATTTTCCATGATTTTAAGATCCTTTAAATTATCGGATTTATTTATAGTACCAACATATTTGCAATGATATTTTTAAAATCGTACACAATATTTTAAAGAAAACATTTATCATATCAGTACTCCACGAGTAGTGATTTCGTTTATTTATAACACGTACTTATATGTTTGTTTTTGGGTAGATAACGAGAAGGGTCCACATAAATACAGCTACAAAACCGAAATCCTGCCTTTGACACAGTAAGCTTTCTCCATAAAGTGTTTGTGTAATGAAACACTTTTATTCCTTTTGATGCTATCGTTTCACATGCACGTTTTCCAACATGAGAAAATACAAACATAGGGCTGAAAAGCTTAAATATAGCTTTTATATTTAAAAAAATTGAAAAAGTTTAAAACTCTTCTTATTCACAATTTTTTTAGCTTATTAGTGCACATTTCAAATATTAAATGTACACTAAAATTATTTAAACTACTGTGAATTCCGTCTTGCATAACTAAAACTGGGCTCTAATGAAATATTTTAACGATCTGCTGCCAGGTTTTTTTTAGTTATACTTCTTTAAAATATAAAAGTACATAAAATGACCTGTACGATGAGATGTTTATATTGATAATTTGTTATTTTATGTTAGATGAGAAGTGCGGTGTGCGTCAAAATTGATTATTTAAACTTAAATGAACGCCTATAAGAAACGAAAGTAAATAGATGAAATTTAAAAAAACCAGGTTTTTAATATACAAACAAGCATTGTGTACATACAAATTATTATTTTTATAACATATAAAAAAAGACTGTATTGAAACAAACGTATTCGTTGGATTGATACGTCATATACGCAATAAAGTTAAATAATATGTATTAATATCCCTTATAAGACATTTATAAGTAATGTTTTCGCAAAGTTTAAAAAATTTATGGTTATTTCTAATCTGTTTCGTAATAAAATATAAACGTTTTTTAGTTAATGGTATTGACTATAGACGTGAAGAACGGCAATGGTAAACATATTTTAATAACACGTAACTTATGTGTTTCTACTCGTGTTTGTATAAAGGTCATTAACAAAATATTTATATCAGTTTTTCATACTCAAGTATCTAAATGGAAATGATCATTTCATGCTAATAAACGTTTTTCAACTATCAAGAAATGGTCTATTTAATTTCATCGCTACGACCCCAAGAAACAAATATTACTTCACACCCTTAAATTAATTGTGTAGAATGTAAACATTTCCACTGATACCAATAGTGACTATTTTCTGTGCAATGTAATATAAAATATTAGTAAACCTGTTAGGGATAAGGGAAAGGTTTTATAACGTAACTTGTTTCATACAAATTTATTAAATCACCTTTTTAGGAGCTAGGTATAGCACACAAAAATTGGTTTTACCCTTTACCAGCTAGCCGGATGTTATATTTGTTCTCTGTAAACAACTAATAGTATGGAATATTTTAATCCTCAATCTTTTAGAATGCTGGTTTAATATTCCGTTATCAATAAGAATGTGTTCGGTTCGAGAGATTTGGTAGATATTTAAATTATTTACGATGGATACGTATGCAGATTACAGATACCAAAGTGGGTTTGGTTTAGTCAGATCGAAGAAAAGTATAAAGCGATGCATGTATCACTGGAGGACAGTTACTTGGTAAAGTAACTATCCAGAGCCAGTAACTGTCAGCCACCAGAGACATTCTGCCTTTGACTCCATTTCGTTCGATCAAAGTTCTATCATAAAGTGACATCTGTCAATTTCCTGTCGATACCTACAAAGCTATTGAGTAATTCTACGAGTTTATTTGCTTTATCTCAGTCAGTCAGTCAAGGATTTACCCCAACAACCTGAAACTAGTTTTTAAAAACGGTCCTACAATTTTAAAAGCTCGAATATCAGATGTTGCGTAGGTCTAAACACAATCAAATACTATTGTGGGATAGTGAAGTGATAGTAAAATCCGAAGAGATATTTTAAATTACAAAAGAAAAAAGACGTGTTTGGACATTTGGAACCTTTGGTTAATTTAAGTTTAAATATTTTAACTCGAGTTATATTTTTAATATTTTCTATATATAACAAAAATGTACATAACCCATGAAGAAAGTCACAAACATGCACAAATAGGATATACTCTGATCCAAACCAATGTTTATACCATTTAATAATTATGCAGTCTCCACGCGTATAACTGTTTTTAGTCTGCAATTAATGTGTGCTCCTCCATTGTTTATCTAATTTACTTTATTATCTCATAAAAAAAAAAATTGGCATTACTAATTTTGTTGTATATTTCAATATTCTACTAATTATTCTATTACCATCCCTATTAGCCCCAGGTTAAGATCTAATTTGCAATACCTAACGCATTCACTTCAGAAAATTCTCGTAATAGACATTTTAAATATAATTAATCATAATATTATGTGACTTCTGTTACAAACTTCATTAGCTTTAACCAATTTTAAGTATATTTACATTGTTTGCTAAGAAGTATAGTTAACCTGCTAGAAAAGTTTCCTATAAATTCAAACTAACAGAATGGTGGCCATATTATAATGATTAGTTCATATGAATGCAAATAAGTTATTTAAAAGTTATGCTGCCGATGTACAATGTTGCTCTTTTAAATGATTTACGATAAACATTGTATTTACAATGCTCCAACCGTCATATAAATCTTATAAATCCATGACATCCATTTTATTGACACCCTATAAGCGGATAATTAATTCTACAAACGAACAAATGCATTATGTAATTTCCTTTGAGGAGTACTATCACATGATATCATTGACAAATACATTTATTGGGGATACTTGATATGGTAAAGACTGACATGGTATTGTAGTCAATATGTTTGAAGGTTGAATTTACAAGTCTAGTGTATCTGAAGAAATATTTCTGGAGCAATTTGATAAAAGTACATTTAACAACGTTCTCATTACGTCGTTTTTTCCTCTATAAGTATTTGTGTGCCTGAGTAACGTTAAAGTTTGTGTTCTCACCACAAGTAGTACTTAAACATGTATATATCTGCAGCACACCTAACGGTGGCACACCTGACCTGGTCAAAAATTGTTACATTCAAAATATTACAAAAATAATGATTAATGCAAAAGGCTGAGTAGGAGCCGATCAGGTCTTCCAAAATGGCCCTATATTTTCAGTTGACTCTGTTGTACATGAGATACGTAACAATCTCCATATTTTCTCTTTAAGAATCAGCATTACATCAAAATTTATGTTCGGTAAATTGTAAATTAATGTGATCACTCAATGCGTAACTTTAGCGTACGAAAGGATTTACTTAACACCTATGATATTGTAGATTTCTTGGACAGTATTGGGACCGTTATTGAGCTTCTCCATTAAGGAATTCCAGTGGACTACTCGTTATGGAGCACAGAAGGCAGGCCAGAATCAACACGAGGTAGTTGAAGTGACGAACTTCGCACATGAAGCTGCATAAATCGTCTTACGTTTGATCTTATATGACTTAATAGTTTTTTTTGGTACAGTTCTCATCTTTACCATCGTCACTCTCGCTTAGATTCATGTGTTATTAGTTGCATTGCCGTTAAAGTTATAATTGGTTAACATACAGATTTCTAGTATGAACTATCTTTTGATTTTTTAAGTAAATATTTCACGAAGTGGTGTATAGAACAATGAATGAGGATCCAGTATTCACCAGATTACACTATTCTAAAAGTAATTCAAAAGTACGCTATGTCGCTCTTACCTCAATAGCCCCTCAAATACCCCAGGGTTTAGGCAACGTCAGTGCACCTCAGTCTAAAAACTATAGGCTACAAGAAATTTGTGAAAAGTGCTAAGAGCTATAAATAATTGGTATTTGAAGGCCCTACTAGAAACGTGAATGAACCCGGTCCCAGCAAGAATTCCTAACCCATCGTAGGTATAATTTGACCTGTCTTGTAGATTTACTTATAGACAGTCAATTTATAGTGGCAACATATATGTACAGTTCTTTTGAATTCCCATCTTTTGCTTTTGACACTTCTCAGACATTCAGAGCTCCATTTGAAACGATACTCCAGTATAAACCAAAGAAAATTACTTATGCAAGCTTTGCAAAAATCAGTCCAAGAATGGCACATGCCAAATAGGAATTGCATAGTATACGGTCATATATTACATAACATATGGTAACCTCATTTCATTTTAGCCGTACTTAGCCCTAACCTAAAAGGAAAACACATTTTAGACTAAAGTGTTTCAAGGTTACATTGCAAAACGCACAAGGTGATTTATAAAGTCAAGACTCAATTTAGAAATAAATTAATATAAGTAGTAAAAGTTAACCATACGTTCTTTTGTTGGTTGGGTCAACTAAAAAATGTGCACAATCATGCCGAAAAACGTTTCGGAATGAAAAAAGAGTATTTTGTATACAAACAGTTATGCACACGTTTTGAAAAAGTAAAAGGCAGATCTCCGTCGGCGGATGAAAAAAAACGTTGTTGCCAATAGTTGAGTACACGTTGAGTTACGCTGAATAAGTTGTTGGTAAAAGATTTTATAAACTAAGTATTTTTTCATGCCAGTCACAACTTTCACAGTACAAAAATATATTAATTCAAATATAAGATGGGTATTGATCTATCAAACATCCTGTTTAAATGTGACACAGACGAGAACGGTGAAATGAGAACACAATTATCATGCCTGTTGTAGCCTCAAAGGAGCTTTGATACCCTATGGGCAAGATACATGTGAACAACCTATTACGATTCAATTTAATTCTAAGGGCCAAGCCACATTACGGACGAGAATATCGTTAAACAAATTGTTTTTATATAAAATTGGTTATCTTTTAAGATTAGTGACAAAATATTGTTTGAATAGTTTTAGAACTGTATATATACTTAGTACCATAAAACTTATAATATGTATGTAATGAGATGAACATTATAATGAAAATTTCTAGGTTTCAATAAAAATATACAGTTGTTTTAAAACTGACAATGCTGTATACAATAAAGAACTGTTATATGAAATATAAAACTTTACTCGTCTTAGCGCAAACAACGTGTAATCGAATGCCACATTAGTTTTTCGTTTATAAATTACTAGCAGTTACCCGTGGCTTTTGCATGCATATTTGTAGATTTTGCAACTGCCCTTCCGGTTCGATAGAATTATATTTTCGATGCTAATGTTGGATTTGCCTTCTTCCCACAATCAAGAAAATGTGTAAACAGGTATATATATATATCTATATATATATATATATATATATATATATATATTTACAGAAACAGGTTATATAAAAATCTCTAAGAAACTTAATTTTGTCAAAAGACAACTTAGATAGCTTTAATAAATATGTTTCATAAATGTATAGAAAAAATTATACAACAGTGTCTGTTTTATCTGCAGTGTTACCAGTTACCCGCTGCTTTGTACGCATTTTAGTAGGCGCTACACGTTTATGACGACTGCTTGTTCGAGTGAATAATATATCCGACACCAATTTTAAGTTTGCCTTATAGCCACGATCAAAATACGTCAACAAGTTTTTAATTATGGCCATTGGAATTTACCTCTTCGTTAGTATGTTTTGTGACATAAGCGATTCTCGGTAAAAAAATATATATATATATCACATATAAGAGAAGTCCACATCTGTTAAAAGAGAACTACGATGGGTTTTATATCAGTATTCTAACTGTGTGGTAAAAGTTTTATTAGTTAAAATATTTAAATATATAAGGACATTTAGAGCTAGAATTTGTAAATTAGTTCAAAAAAACAGTCCAGCAAAATGTTATCGCCGATTTCTTTAAACGGAGTAAACGGAATCAACTTCTAACCATCTTATGTTTCTTATGGATATTTACGGCGTAAAAGTTATAGTTAATCACTACAAAGTTTGTTCACTATAAATGTAAACATATTCAAAATAATAAACAATGTTTACACAAAAAACTTGATTACATTTAACACCTTTTTTCAATTTACTATCACACAACTTAGAGATCGACATGAAATTTTTGAAATTGTAAAGACCAGTGGAGCGTAGCCTAAAGCCTATAAAAGTGGGCCTATATTCATCACAGGAACCACAAGAATTTCTTTGTAAAATTTCAGTACAACCGGTTGAGTAGTCTACACGTGTAAAACATAACAATAAAAATAAAGGCACTTTCAAATTATAATATTATTAGAATAAGACTTCTTCAAGTGTGTTGTCCAAAAGCAAGAGTGTTAT
Source organism: Homalodisca vitripennis (assembly GCF_021130785.1). NCBI lineage: Eukaryota > Metazoa > Arthropoda > Insecta > Hemiptera > Cicadellidae > Homalodisca > Homalodisca vitripennis. Next base: position 111,803,561 of record NC_060210.1, on the reverse strand, counting down.
CTAAGGTTACATGTATTTTTTAACAAAATATAGGTTAGTTTGCCAAGCAAAAGATCGTTTTGCAGACATAAACTTAGTTTTCCTGCCCCTGAAAGGAGAAGTTATAAGCTGCTCTATCGTTCAGCCTTGCCATTATTTTTGCTACAAAATAGTGCCTCCTAATGACACAAAATTAAGAGGACCATGAAGGTTGTTCCTCCAGCAACTGGCTTTTGGTAACTGCACAAACGCTTTAGCCTTTATGGCATAGCCCGTGGTGTGGGTCATCATCATTCCACAGCTTATGACATTAAAAGGCTCAAATACTTTCTACACTAAGGTATTTATCCTGACAGCAGAAAATAGTAAGAATGTATTTGCGTTAGAAAGCCTGTTTTTCACAATAATACTGCTTAATATTTTGTTTCTATTTTTTACATAGTACTATAACAACAAAATAACGATATTTTTTGACATTTGATATTTCTTGACATTCTTGCAATTATATATAATAACTTTCGTTGTGAATTCTTTTTTTGTAAAAAAATGAAAAACAAAAGTTTTTTTTTTATTATTTTGTCCTCATGGTTCCTAAACCTACATACATAATCGGATTACACAACATAATACTATCGTAATACTTCCTCCCGTGGATAAACCTTCCCTTTTATATTATTAGAATACAATATTATTAGCTGGACTTCTTGTATCAGCATTTTAATTTCAAGTTTTGGAAATATAAAACTCCTTAACTGTTCGTTTTAGCTTAAAAACACGAAATAATTTAAAATTAGAGTAGTAAAAATTTCTTTAACGGGATATAATATTAAGGTTTTAAATAAAACAAATATGAAAAAAACTACAAATAATACGTATTTCCCAAACGATCCCCCAGACGTCTATAAACGAGCATGTACTGCCATTATTGGCACACTTAACGCCATCTACACAGATCCATAGGGAAACATTAGTTAGTATTAATATGTTACTTTTGGCTGTTCAAATTTAAAAGCAAATGTAAAACTTAAGATATAACTTTATCTATTTATACCGCAAATTTAAAAGCAAATTACATATCCTCCCTTATAAGGATTAATAAGGCTTAAAAACCAATTATATTTGGAATGATTTATATATGATATAGCTCTCGTTACTGTTTTGCTTATCGCTTATTCCTTAATATTTTCCATTTTATTTGATGTAATACTGAAATTTAATAGACTAATACGCTGACGTAATCGTTAGAATTTAATTAATATTTATAGTAGGCCACTGATATAAGTTAAAGAATACGCTAAAAGAATCGAATGTTATCTCAGCGAAGACTGTGTATATGTGTCTCTCTCTCTCTCTCTCTCTCTCTCTCTCTCTCTCTCTCTCTCTCCTCTCTCTCTCTCTCTCTCTCTCTCTCTCTCTCTCTCTCTCTCTCTCTCTCTCTCTCTCTCTCTCTCTCTCTCTCTCTCTCTCTCTCTCTCTCTCTCTCTCTCTCTCTCTCTCTCTCTATATATATATATATATATATATATATATATATACACACACACATACATACATATATATATATATATATACACACACACATATACAGGGTGTATATTATGTCTGGAAACACCCAAATATATCCTTTAATAATTTAAATATAAATTTGAAACCTCTTACAATCGTGATAGAGATTGGGCATCTACTTTTTGGAACAATGTTTTGTTATGTCACACCAACGGGGGACGTCCTGCCGAGGGTATCGTGAATATTCTTAATGGAAGCCTATACCTTGTGATACATAATTTTAAAGGTAATAGCTTACTGAATTGAATGCCACAAACCGCATCTCAAAGGAATTATTCTATCAGAAAATAGAGCATTTTTAGTATTGAAAATTTACTGATGTTCAACAATGTAATTTTAACATGGTTCTTGCCACAAAATGTGTTACACTAATTTTTTAGCATTTTTTTTTAAATGTTCAATTAAATAAAACAAAAATTTCATTTTAAGCTGGTTCTATTAGCACAAATTTGCCAGTTTTTATTACAGTACAATTATGGAAATACTTATGTTATTGATTTCTTATTACAAATAAAAAATAATGTATGCTGTTAGAAAAGTCTTACAACAAACGTTTTACCTGCATTTGGTGTCAAAGCAATTGTTCGAACTGTGTTCCTTCTACGGTTTGACAATGAGCCAATCTTGTGTAAAATGATTCGACAGAGTTGCCTAACATTTCTTCAGTTATCAAAGCAATCTCCTCTATAATCCTGTTTCTTAGGTCTTCCAAATTATGAGGCTTTCTTCTATAAACATTGGATTTTAAATGACCCCATAGGAAATAATCGATTGGTGACAAATCCGGAGATCTTGGAGGCCATTCGATTTCTCCTCTTCGGCCAATCCATTTATGAGGAAACCTTAAATCCAAATACTCTCTTACCTGTCTCCCATAATGGGGTGGAGCACCATCCTGCTGAAACCATACATTATCAAAGTATTCTCCTGATGCAATTTGAATAGCTGGGATTATTTCATTTTGGAGCATATTGTAGTAAAGTTCGGCATTTAAATTTCCATTGATGAAAAAGGGTCCAACAATTTTGTTACCTAAAATTCCACACCATACGTTCAGTTTTTGTGGTTGCTGTGAATGGGACTCAGTAATCCAATGAGGGTTTTCACTAGCCCAGTAACGGCAATTGTGCCTGTTAACATTGCCATTTAGGAAAAAAGTTGCCTCATCAGAAAATAGTATGTTGGTCAGAAAATCTCTATTGTCATCACATTTGCGCATCACAAGTTCACAAAACTCAACTCTTCTGTCGTAATCATCCTCACTTAACTGTTGGACTAAATGAACTTTAAATGGTTTGTATTTATTAATTTTCAAAATCTTACTCACAGACATAGGGTGCATATCATGTTGCTGTGCAGCTTTTCTGAGCGATGTATGTGGGTCTTCAATAAATGTTTGCAAAACATCTAGTGCATGTTCTTCATCTGTTGCAGATTGTATCCTACCCGACTTTGGCCGATTACGTACACTCCCTGTCATTTCAAAACGCTCAATAGTTTTTGATATTGTTGAAACACTTATGGGATTCCTTTCTGGGAAAGTGTCATTAAACAAATTACAAACTTCCCGATAAGATCTTTGACGATCGCCATATCCTCGCATCATCAACAGAGTAATTCGTTCTCTTTCAGACAATTCCATTAAAATGCCAAATAAAAACTGAACTACTGTAATTAGATAACTTGTTGACAGCAATGCTTCAGAGACACTGATTAACTCGACAGGAATGATATGACCTTTGTCCATTTGTAATTCCCAAGCTTAGACCTGTCTAGTGAAAGCTCCATGCTCAACAAACTGAAACCTGTAGACCAGATGATTAATAACACAATAATGTTTCTCATAGGCTAGTGACCTTTGTCTCTTTAAACCTTCCTGCTGACTGGAAAACACCAAGTACATATTCATAAGTAATCAGAGAAAGTGACTCATAAGTTTTATTCATTGTAATAAAAACTGGTAAATTTGTACTAATGAAACCAGCTTAAAAATAAATTGTTTATTTTATTTTAATTGAACATTTAAAAAATGCTAAAAAATTAGTGTAACACATTTTGTGGCAAGAACCATGTTAAAATTACATTGTTGAACATCAGTAAATTTTCAATACTAAAAATGCTCTATTTTCTGATAGAATAATTCCTTTGAGATGCGGTTTGTGGCATTCAATTCAGTAAGCTATTACCTTTAAAATTATGTATCACAAGGTATAGGCTTCCATTAAGAATATTCACGATACCCTCGGCAGGACGTCCACCGTTGGTGTGAGATAACAAAACATTGTTCCAAAAAGTAGATGCCCAATCTCTATCACGATTGTAAGAGGTTTCAAATTTATATTTAAATTATTAAAGGATATATTTGGGTGTTTCCAGACATAATATACACCCTGTATATATATATATATATATACATACATACACACACATATATATAGTTACTAATTAAGGTGTATTAAATAATATGTTCAAGAAAACTGTACACTTTGCATTAGTAATTTTGTGTTTAATCGTTAATACGTTTGACGTTTACTATTATAGTCGTTGGAATGTTTGCTGTTCTTCGTATTTTATTTAGTTTGGATATGTTATAGATAGTGAATAAGATCTGTGTAAACTTTGAATACTCCACAATATATATATATATATATATATATATATATTATATATATATATATATATATATATATATCTTTATATATATATTTCTTGTGTGCGTGTGTATGTTAATGAACTCCTCCTCAACGGGTGGACCGATTTTAATGAAACTTTTTGTGTGTCTTCAGTTGGATCCGAGAATGGTTTAGATTCATAATTCGGTCCAATTTTAATAGCTTATTTAATTAATTTTTTAAGAATAAATTGTTGTTGATGGTGGAGTGTTTTACATTGGATCCGCCAGACTGCGCCACGACACGTAATACAAAGTGAACTGTTCAGCTGAAGTTCATCAAAGAGGCAGAAACATTTGTTTACATTTAAAATTTAGTAAAATTGTTATTGTAAAGTGCTTGATTAGTAGTGTAATACAGATTGCAAAGATAAAGTTTCACCAATTGTTCTATGTAAACATTATAATTTACAACACAGCCATAATGTTTTTCTATTTTAATTCCAGGTTGTCTTAACAGTCGACAGTAGTTGGTGCTGCTATCAAATTTGAGTGTTGTTTTGTAACATCGTGTAATTATTGTGCTAAGTGCTAATTGTAATAATACATTAATAGAGATTGAAGATGTTTGAAGTGCATAAAAAACTATAGTTATTTATTAAAGTTATTGAACTCATTTTGCAAATTTATTGAAGTGAGTATATTGGTCGCATACCTCTAATAACCTAAGTAAGTTAGCATACAAATCAAAAGTTTGTGTTTCTATGTGTGAATATTGTTAATAGTTTATATAATCAAGTTTTAAACTAATTGGATTTAAAATAATTTGTTGTAATTTACATTTTTTAATCTGCAGTCAGAATTGGTCACATAAGTTCAAATTAAGTAGCATACAAATCGCATGTGTGAATAACTACTTATTGTTAATAGTGTTAGAATTGGTTTTAAATTAAATTCTGTTGGCCAGTTCCGATACTAGGCTATACTGTAATTTTAAATAACTAATTTTATAACAGGTATTTTTTTCAATTTACAACTTAATTTATACTAATGCCATTGAATGTACAATAATTTTTGTTAATCCCTCAGGAGTATACACGAATTAGATTATAGTTATTTAAAGGCTGAAGTTTAATAAGCGGCCACAATCGAATTATTGATATATCTGATTAGCCAACAGAATTTAATGTAAAACCAATTCCTACACTATTAACAATAGTTATTCACTCATGTGATTTGTATGCTACTTAATTTGAACTTACGTGACCAAACTGTTAACACTTAATAGTTATTCACACATAGAAACACAACCTTTTAATTTGTACGCTACTTAGGTTATTTGAGGTTGTGCGATCAATATACTCACTTCGTTCAATAAATTTTCAAAATTAGTTCCAATACCTTTAATAAATGACTATAGTTTTGTATGTACTTAAACATCTTCAATCTCGATTAATGTAATATTACAATTAGCACTCACACAATAATTACACAATGTTACAAAACAACACACAAATTTGATAGTAGTACAAACTGTTGGTAAAACCTGGAATTAAAATAGAAAAACATTTGAAACTGTGATCGTAGCACATTCTGCTGGATCCAATGTAAAACATTCCAAGATGGTCCACCCTAAGCAAAGATGAAGTTTCACCAATTGTTCTATGTAAACATTATAATATTAGAACACAGCCATAATGTTTTTCTATTTTAATTCCAGATTGTCTTAACAGTCGACAGTAGTTGGTGCTGCTATCAAATTTGAGTGTTGTTTTGTAACATCGTGTAATTATTGTGCTAAGTGGTAATTGTAATAATACATTAATAGAGATTGAAGATGTTTGAAGTGCATAAAAAACTATAGTTATTTATTAAAGTTATTGAACTCATTTTGCAAATTTATTCAAGTGAGTATATTGGTCGCATACCTCAAATAACCTAAGTAAGTTAGCATACAAATCAAAAGGTTGTGTTTCTATGTGTGAATATTGTTAACAGTTTAGATAATCAAGTTTTAAAACTAATTGGATTTAAAATAATTTGTTGTAATTTACATTTTTTAATCTGCAGTCAGAATTGGTCACATAAGTTCAAATAAAGTAGCATACAAATCGCAGTTGTGAATAACTACTTATTGTTAATAGTGTAGGAATTGGTTTTAAATTAAATTCTGTTGGCCAGTTCCGATATTATACTGTAATTTTAAACTACTAATTTTATAACAAGTATATTTTTTAAAATTTTCAACTTAATTTATCGTAATGCTATTGAATGTACAATATTTTTTGTTAATCCTTCAGGAATGTACATAAACAAATTAGATGGTTTTCCGATAGGGCTGAAGTATAATAAGTGGCCATCACAATCAAATTATTGATATTTCTGAATAGCCTATCCAAACTACTATCCGAATTGGATTATAGTTATTTAAAGGCTGAAGTATAATAAGCAGCCACCATCACAATCGAATTATTGATATTTCTGAATAGCCTATCCAAACTATAGAATTTCATTATAGTTAAATTTATTCGGACAAATTTAATTAAATTTTTAATTATAAATTGTTGTTGATGTTGGAGTGTTTTATATTGGATCCGACAGACTGCGCTACGACACGTAATACAAAGTGAACTGATACTTAACAGCTGTGAATATTTTCAGCTGAAGTTCACCAAAGAGGCAGAAACATTTGTTTACATTTAGATTACATTATTATAAAGTGTTTGATCAGTAGTGTAATGCAGATTGCAAAGTTAAATTTTCACCAATTGTTCTATGTAAACATTATAATATTACAACACAGCCATACGTTTAATCAATAATAGTCTTGAAAGCATAGAGTAAGCATAAACATATAAAAATAACACCACTTCTTATTTCAATATATTCTGTACTCACTTTGGAGGATAGAAATTATCCAGATTTAAAATTGGAGGTTTTAGCTTTTAAATAAAATTGACAGTTTGTGCTGCTATCAATGTGTGTGTGTTGTTTTGTAAGGTTCATGTTTCAAAAGTAAATACGGCAAATAATATTAAAAATATAATAGAATGAAGTTATAAAAAGTGTACTACGTGGCCGCGTTATAAGTTAGTAATTATTGTGTGAGTGCTAAAATTGTAATAGTACATTAATAGAGATTATTGGTCGCATTACCTCAAATAACCTAAGTAGCATACAAATCAAAAGGTTGTGTTTCTATGTGTGAAAAACTATAGTTAACATTTTAGATAATCAAGTTTTAAACTAATGGATTTAAAATAATTTGTTGTAATTTACATTTTTTATCTGCAGTCAAAATTGGTCAGATAAGTTCAAATTAAGTAGCATACAAATCACATTTGTGAATAACTATTGTTAATAGTGTAGGAATTGGTTTTAAATTAAATTCCGTTGGCCAGTTCTGATACTATACTGTAATTTTAAATAACTATAATGAAATTCGGTAGTTTAGATAGGCTAATCAGGAATATCAATAGAGGTTATCCAGATATAGAATTGGAAGTTTTAGTAAAATACACTTTTAACTGAAATTCATAAATATTACGTGTGCAGCAATTGATCAGTTAATTTTTTGTTTGTAAATAAATTGTTTTTTTATCTTGGATTGTTTTAAATTGGATCCAGCAGAATGCGCTACGATCGCAGTTTCAAATGTTTTTCTATTTTAATTCCAGGTTTTCCCGACAGTTTGTGCTGCTATCAAATTTGAGTGTTGTTTTGTATCATCGTGTAATTATTGTATGAGTGCTAATTGTAATATTAAATTAATAGAGAATCACATGTGTCAATAACTATTGTTAATAATGTAGGAATTGGTTTAAAATTAAATTCTGTTGGCCAGTTCTGATACTATACTGTTATTTTAAATAACTATAATGAAATTCAGTAGTTTAGATAGGCTAATCAGAAATATCAATAATTCGATTGAGAGGTTGGCCGCTTATTATACTTCAGCCTTTAAATAACTATAATTTGGATCGTCATTTTAGTAGTTTAGATAGGCTATTTAGATATATCAATAATTTGATTGTGATGGTGGCCACTTATTGCACTTCAGACCTATAGGGAATACTTATTTAGTATTTTAGATACCGTAGTCTATGTTGTTTATACATTTTTATCTAGAAGTTACTTAATTAAAATTACATATTCAATAAGTTACTCATACTCATTGAGTACTATTATACAGAATTTTATTTTTACAGAAAAATGCCACGTCTTCGTGGAAGAGGACGAATAGTTATTCAATCATGTGATTTATATGCTACTTAATTTAAACTTATGTGACCAAACTGTTAACAATAGTTATTCACACATAAAAACACAATCTTTTGATTTGTATGCTACTTAGGTTATGCGACCAATATACTCACTTCGTTCCATAAATTTTCAAAATTAGTTCAATAACTTCAATAAATAACTATAGTTTTTTGTGTACATCAAACATCTTCAATCTCTATTAATGTGATATTACAATAATTAGCACTCACACAATAATTACAAGATGATACAAAACAACACACATATTTGATAGCAGCACAAACTGTCAGGAAAACCTGGAATTAAAATAGAAAACATTTGAAACTGTGATCGTAGCGCATTCTGCTGGACACAATGTAAAACATTTCAAGATGGTCCATCCATTTAAGAGGAGTTCAGCTCCATACACACGCACACAAGAAATATAAATATAAAAATAATGAAATTTGGTAGTTTAGATAGGCTAATTAGATATATCAATAATTTGATTGTGATGTTGGCCGCTTATTATACTTCAGCCTTTAAATAACTATAATATTTGGATCGTCATTTTAGTAGTTTAGATAGGCTATTCAGATATATCAATAATTTGATTGTGATGGTGGCCACTTATTGTACTTCAGACCTATAGGGAATACTTATTTAGTATTTTAGATACCGTAGTCTACGTTGTTATACATTTTTATCTAGAAGTTACTTAATTAAAATTACATATTCAATAAGTTACTCATACTCATTGTGTACTATTATACAGAATTTTATTTTTAAAGAAAAATGCCACGTCTTCGTGGAAGAGGACGAATAGTTATTCAATCATGTGATTTATATGCTACTTAATTTAAACTTATGTGACCAAACTGTTAACAATAGTTATTCACACATAGAAACACAACCTTTTGATTTGTATGCTACTTAGGTTATGCGACCAATATACTACTTCGTTCAATAAATTTTCAAAATTAGTTCAATAACTTCAATAAATAACTATAGTATTTTATGTATTTCAAACATCTTCAATCTCTATTAATGTGATATTTCAATTAGCACTCACATAATAATTACACGATGTTACAAAACAACACACATATTTGATAGCAGCACAAACTGTTAGGAAAACCTGGAATTAAAATAGAACACGTTTGAAACTGTGATCGTAGCGCATTCTGCTGGACACAATGTAAAACATTTCAAGATGGTCCACCCATTTAAGAGGAGTTCAGCTCCATACACACGCACACAAAAAATATAAATATAAAAATAATGAAATTTGGTAGTTTAGATAGGCTAATTAGATATATCAATAATTTGATTGTGATGTTGGCCGCTTATTATACTTCAGCCTTTAAATAACTATAATTTGGATCGTCATTTTGGTAGTTTAGATAGGCTATTCAGATATATCAATAATTTGATTGTGATGGTGGCCACTTATTGTACTTCAGACCTATAGGGAATACTTATTTAGTATTTTAGATACCGTAGTCTACGTTGTTATACATTTTTATCTAGAAGTTACTTAATTAAAATTACATATTCAATAAGTTACTCATACTCATTGTGTACTATTATACAGAATTTTATTTTTAAAGAAAAATGCCACGTCTTCGTGGAAGAGGACGAATAGTTATTCAATCATGTGATTTATATGCTACTTAATTTAAACTTATGTGATCAAACTGTTAACAATAGTTATTCAAACATAGAAACACAACCTTTTGATTTGTATGCTACTTAGGTTATGCGACCAATATACTACTTCGTTCAATAAATTTTCAAAATTAGTTCAATAACTTCAATAAATAACTATAGTATTTTATGTATTTCAAACATCTTCAATCTCTATTAATGTGATATTTCAATTAGCACTCACATAATAATTACACGATGTTACAAAACAACACACATATTTGATAGCAGCACAAACTGTTAGGAAAACCTGGAATTAAAATAGAAAACATTTGAAACTGTGATCGTAGCGCATTCTGCTGGATACAATGTAAAACATTCCAAGATAGTCCACCCATTTAGGAGGAGTTCAGCTCCATACACATGCACACAAGAAATATAAATATAAAGATAATGAAATTCGGTAGTTTAGATAGGCTAATTAGAAATATCAATAATTTGATTGCGATGTTGGCCGCTCATTATAATTCAGCCTTTAAATAACTATAATCTAATTCAGTTCATCATTTTAGTAGTTTACATAGGCTATTCAGAAATATGTATAATTCGATTGTGTTGGTGGCCACTTATTATACTTCCGCCCTATACGGAATACTTATTTAGTATTGTAGTAGTGTTTTTATCTTGGTTTGTTTTAAATTGGATCCAGCATAATGCTCTACATTCGCAGTTTCAAATGTTTTTCTATTTTAATTCCAGGTTTTCCCGACAGTTTGTGCTGCTATCAAATTTGTGTGTTGTTTTGTATCATCGTGTAATTATTGTATGAGTGCTAATTGTAATATTAAATTAATAGAGAATCACATGTGTCAATAACTATTGTTAATAATGTAGGAATTGGTTTAAAATTAAATTCTGTTGGCCAGTACCGATATTATACTGTAATTTTTAATAATTATAATGAAATTCAGTAGTTTAGATAGACTATTCAGAATTATCAATAATTCGATTGTGATGGTGGCCGCTTATTATACTTCAGCCTTTCTACATAACTATAATCTAATTCGGATAGTACTTATATAGGCTATTCAGAAATATCAATAATTCGATTGTGATGGAGGTCACTTACTATACTTCAGCCCTATCGGAAAATCATCTAATTTGTTTGTGTATACTCCTGAAGGATTAACAAAAAATATTGTACATTCAATGGCATTACGATAAATTAAGTTGTAAATTGAAAAAATATACCTGTTATAAAATAGTTTGTTTCAACTTTTTTACCTTCAGATTAAGTAAGTTTTAATTTAAAACATCCTCTACATTTCACATCACTCATGTTATACTCACACACTATCGGTTGGTCGAAGTGTGATTAAATGTACATGTGATGAAGTTAGATATTGTAATAACTTTTTAATAGACATTTTTATCAAAACAGCCCAGATTGTTACAGATTAATCAAAGTTTAAAATTATCGAATTAAAGACGTGTGTACATGACAACGTCTGTCGGGTCTGCTAGTATATATATATATACATATGTACGGTGCTAAATCTTTTAAACATGTTGCTGTGTTATTGTATACTTATAAACATTATGTAACAATTTATTTTAGAAACATTGGACGGCAGTCCTACGGAAATATTTTAATATCGAAGAAACTAGCTATGTGTACCACTTCCCTCTATCGCTCTTTACCTGGCAATTAAAATGTTTACATAAGCCATTAAAACAAATTTTAATACGTCAAAAGATATCGCAGGCAAAAGGTGCTGTATACTTATGCTTCATGTATGGATAATTTATTAAATACATATAATAGTTAAAAGAGAAAGTGTAGAGTTTAATATTCATAAAGAGTCAAGAACCTACGGTATGGAATGCGCTTTAATTGACCATACCATAGCATTAATTTTACGTTTTGGTTTTAGCTTGTAATACATAGCACTCAGCTGAGCCAAGAATAAAATTGGAGTGCCCGGACAGTCACGTGATACATAATCCATGAAGCAGACTCCCACTCACATGACGTCACAGTGGACAATATTAGTCTACATTTTATATGATTATTACAGCCCCTTGTTTTCATGGTGTTAGAAACTGTTGTATAAAATCATTCTATAGTTGTGTTTAGAGAATGTTCATCTCCAAAAAATATTATATATTTTGTTCTACAGTCAGTTAATTGGATAAAAAACTGAAAGTTATATAGGAAGAAGTCAGCATTCTAGCCAAATATGCGAATTCTATACATTTGCCTGGCGCAGAAATAACTTTTATGAACGTTTCTGTTGGTTTATTTCAATTTTGCGAAACTAAAAAGTTAACTTAGAAAACATATTATTATTTAAGATGTAAACATACTCTCCATGACCTCCTATTCATTTTGCTTTGATGGAAAGTAACGTTAGTAGTGGTTACATTCTTATAAGAGACTCCCCTTTCTATAGATTTAAACAAGTGAGTTCTTTGCTTATACAAAATAAATTGGTATTTTTACTGATAAACCATATTTTACTGTTTGTCTGTGCAACAGTACAAACATTAAAAAGTCTATAGTTTATTTTTTATTTCTGTTCCAATTGTAACTGAAAAAGGTTGTATAGTATGTCGTGTTAAGAAAATATTATGACAGGGTACTTTAACATTTAATTAAGTTTTCTAATTATAAAAACTTTTGACACGGCACAGTTTGATTTTTAAGTTATTGTTCCAGAACAGTACTGAAAATAATCCTATCATGATGGTGCATTGTTCTTTTACTAAAAAGCACTTGTAAAAATAAGAAAAATATTCAAGAAATCTAAATTTTTACTATTGGAAATTTAAACTCTGAAAGTATCTCTCTCTCTTTAACGAGATAGTGTGTCATTTGTAACAGTCATACTAGAGGTTCAACAAATCATGTTAATACAGGCTCTAAAAATGAACGTTATAACACACAATCTTTGTTATGTTAATAATTGTCATTATAAAAATTGTTCAGAAATAATTGATATTTGTATCATTTTGTTATTATCTCTCATAATTTCATGAAATGTAGCAAATCATTATCGCATGTCATCTAAATGTTTTTATATACTTGTGGTAGCGTATGTAAAATACTTAAATTTATTTTATGAAAAATAAACCAATATTATATGATTTGAAAGTTTTCAAATATAACTATGAAAGTAGCAGTAAATATTAATTGCTGAAAATTAAATAGTTAGAAAGAACACAACATTATTACTGAAATTAGGCTTTTGCTATTATCCTGAAAGAAACACAGAATCCTGGTAAGAGAGGAACAGTGTCATACGAACTTATTAGAAACAAATTTGACAAATGATTAAAGAATGGACGATGGACGTGTATGCCTTTGTTTATAATTTATCAACCAGCTGCATTCTTAGATTTTCTAAAAAATTTTCCAATATAATAGGCTTAATTTGTTCTATTTTATAAGTAAAACACGATTATTTATACTGGCTTTGAAATAATAGGTTTTATAGGTTTTTAGGTTTTATTTTTAAAAGTAGGAAAGGATTATTTCACTGAACAATTTATTAATTATTTTATGTATTATTTTTATTAATCCCATACTTGGGTTTCCCCCCAAAATATACCATAAAAACGATGTGAATTTTACTGAATTGGTATTAACAAATGCACGCGTTTTAGGTGCTTTTCATTATTAAGAAAATTTAGGCGTTTGCTGTCACCCTCAAAGTAAGAGAATCCCAACGAGAGAGATATCACGATCCTAGTAGAAACAAGTTTGAGAAATGATTAAGGAATGGAAGTGTACGTATGTATATGTTTATATTACTCATAAAGTTTTTTTCTTAGGTTTCCTTAAAATTTTACAAAAGTATTAATTTTTTTTTTATAGTCTATAAATAAAACCCGATTAATTATAGTGACTATGAGGATTTACTTATAAAAGTAGGAAGTTATTCTTTCAACGAGAAATTTATTGATTACTTTATTTGTTATCTTTATTTCTCCCGTACTTGGGTTTCCCCCAAAATATATCATAAAAACGTTGTGAACTTTACCCTATTCATTGGTATTACAAATTGCATGCTATTATATAATTTAAGAGGTCTCTGAGAGTACTTTAGCTGTGATTTTTAATAATATTTTGTAAATAATAAGGAGGTAAAAATATGCCACACCACACAAACTTTATAGCTTATAGGTTTAAAAATAATGTTTTTTATTTTTTATTAATTTCGTCATGGTTACTCATAAGAACTGTTTTAAACAGCATAGTGATTACTTGTGTTAAACATCTTTAAATATAATTCATAATACTTTTTTAATTTTAACATGAGACAAAACAAAAAATTCAAAAAATTTTTTGCATGAGATTTTTATTTTAGATTCACATAAAAAGTGCGTAACTACATAAATTGATTGGTTTGTGTTTTAACTAACTTAGCATAACATTTTTGTAGCACTGCTCGTTGCATTAGTATATTATTGTTACATTCAGATTGATTAATCAATTATAACGCATTTAAGCATATTGGTGAACTGTTTTAAACAGCATAATGATTATTTGTGTTAAACATCTTTAAATATAATTCATAATACTTTTTTATATTTTACTCTTAAAACGATAAACCACCTACTCGTCAATTACGTGTTATGATGATAATCATTAAATAAATGAAATATATCACTATTTAAATATAAAGTGAGCCAAAATAATCTTCAAGCAGATTGCGAATTCAACGCCGTTTCCATGTATAAAATAAAACTATTATAGACACGTGAGCTTGATTAAATTACCTTATGAAAGTAGGCCTGCTATTTTTACAGGTAATTCTTGCCTAATGGATTTGTAACTGAAATAATATACTAAGGAATAAATTTTAACTGTCTACATATAGAATCAAATATTAATAATAAAATAAAAATTGTATAATAGTTACAAATTCTTCCAAATATCAAAATTTTTGTTTATTCGTACAACCAACTGTCTGACTGGATGACATATTGTAGCCTATATTGAGTAAGCAGACGCTGTATAAATTCATAAGCAATGAATCAGTGTTAAATGTCAGTGTTTGCGTTCTGAAAAATAACTATTATTTTATCGCAATATGTATTTTTATGCCAATGTAATAGTGGACCAAAATATTGGTAATAACATTAAACACATTTCTTTAATGAGTTGTATATATTATTAAGGCATTATACTTATTATTTATATGGTGCGTATATCTAGTTGTAACGTATTTAAAAATTACTTTATGCCAGGATGTAATAGGAATCTATAGGTTAAAAAGTAAAAAATACTATAAAATCTATTAAACGATCGTTTAAACCCAGTTTTCAATTCCAGTAAAATTAACCAAACTTTGCAAGTAAAACATGAGAATACTATATCAGGAACATCCATTATTTTCAAACTTATTTTGTTTAAAAGACCTTGAGTTTTTCTATTATATTTGTTGGTAGCGACAAATGGGTCCATTTTGCATGAACTGCATTGCTTAGCAATTCATGGCATGTTCCTCATGCAGACATCACCACCGGGAGATATGTTTGATATGCTGTGTTCTCGACGGTGTGATATATTCTAGAGATAATACATACTTACATAGTTGATTTTGTAGCAAAAATTACTATGCTGATATAAAACAAATTTCTCGTTAGTGAAATTAAATAAACATGTTTTAAATAATCTGTGTAAATTTTAATAATGACATATTGTCTTGGAATATTCAGTCAGCTTCCTGTAACACTGTACCTGGAATTATAAGCATAAGCGCATTCTCCATCTATATTATTATTTAATAACTTATAAGTATACTGCTTCAGTGGGGAAATCAGCTTGGAATAATAGTCTACCCACCTCCTTAATAAGTTATATAGAAATAAATTTAAAGAAAAGGATGGAAAAAGCCATATAAATCGACCTACCAACGATTGGACGCATTTGACGCATAATTAAGGGTATATTACAACCAGGTCTAAAGTGCAATTGTTGAAGTTAAGAATTACATTGTTTCCGCGATTTGTACGGAAGATACACCTCTATGAGGAAATTACGTGTCATTAAGAAAATGTTCAATAACAAGTGTGTAGTTTTTTTTAATTATGTTTCTACTAAGTACAATTTTATCGAGTCAGAGTCATTAAACACATGGCACTCCTTGAAGGTGTAACATTCTGACTCAAAGGCTGAAATTCGCCATAAACTTCATTTCCAAACCTGAAACATCAAGTTTCATGATGATGCATGTCAGTCCATTGGATTTTCCGTGAAAAAGATGGTAAAGAGAAAATTAAATGATAAAAATCAAATAACAGATTAAATTAATTTACATAATATTTTTACGAGCAACTATATACATTTTTTGTAGAGAAGGATCATTCTTTGGTTATGAGTATTACAAGGTTTAATTAGATTACTTATGAATTACTTACGATTACTTTCCTTCAGTTTATAGTCGTGTACGTATGCTCGTATGATTGAAGTACTGCCAGATAGTAAAATTCCATATACTTATGTTTTTTCCGGTATACTATGAACCATCTTTGTTTAAATTTATGTGATTTAGGTGTTAATAAACTATTATCTTCATATTTACAGTTGCAAATATTTAAGCTAGTTTAAAACTAGGAAACGATAAATATTATTTCCCAACCGTTACTCACTGCATATGTTTAAAATAGAATATGTGTTAAAGTAAGACGGTACATACAAAAAGCGGTACTGTAATGGATAATAAATTGCCTTGACATTGTTGTAAGAATAGCGGTATGTAGATGGGTTTGAATTAGCATTAAACACATGGTCGTAAATGTTGTTTAAGACAAATGAATAACCCACCTACAACAGAACGCTTAAAGTAGGATTAAAGTTAAGATAAATTCTAAGTCTCTTTAGTAAAACAAAACATGACCTACTTTATCTATACGAAACATTACAAGTCTGAATGTCAGTTAACTTATTTTATTCCCATCCAATGTTTGTTTTTAAGATATTGAACAAAGATAATATGATGATGATTAATATTACTATTAATTGAAATGAGAAACAATTTGAAAATCTAATGTGGGTAAAGCAGGTCATAAACGTTATTGTTTATGAGTAGTAAATATATTCTGCAAAAGATATTTATCGTACGAAAATTACATACTGAACTTCGCGGTCGAGTTACAGAATTTTTAGTTGCTTCATTAATTTCTATGACCATATTAACAGGATACAGTCTTTGACCATTTTCTTAGGTTGTACCGTAAATCAGTTAATTAAATTTCATATAATGTAAATTTCGCAACCTAGTCAGCCAGTATAATATAAATATTATTTTACATCCAATGTTCCGGAACTAAATTATTGGGCGGAGTAACTACCTAATTGGCACCCGTATGAATATTTTCTTCTAACCCTTTGTAGCAGCCCAACTACGTGACCGATCAGACCTCGCGTGCTTTGTCCGTAAGTAAAATTTATCTTTTCGTATTATTAATTAGCCCTTTGATGCCAAACGTATAAAAATGAATGTAACGTAAAGCAAAGTTGTAAATAGTAAAGTAACGTACCCTTGAAGATCTTTTATTTGCTTGATTGAGATAGATAAAAGTTGTGGCGTCATCCTTATGGCGAACACGTTTTTATAATAAGTAATTTGTATCATTAAATGGCTAATACCGTCGCGAATTTGTTTTAGGCGAGTTCACGTAGCTCACGTAGCTGATGTATCTCACGTGTTGTTTGAGTAGATGGCTACCACTTTCCCAACTCTACTCCTCTTCTAGGAATAACCATTCTTAGACTACAGCTTCAAAGCCTCGTGCCAAGACGCCGACGCCCGGGTTGTGAGTCTACATATTGCGAAGGGAAGTGGAATCTTATTGTTTTATAAAGTAAAACATCGTAGGCATAATTCCACAGAACATTGGATATTTTAGGCCCACCTAGCAGATATACATTTTTAGTTCTTATATATCTAATTGGCAGCAACGTGGCATTACATACTTTTCCTTTACCATCTAAAAGTGGTGCTTGTAAGTATTCATAATTAAACTGAACTTATAAGTAAACTTTACAATTCGATTATTTAATACTACGACCTCAGAAGTCACCACCCCCATGTGTTATCGTCCAAAGGTACACATATTTATTGCGCCAATCTGCTATTGATGTGCCTACTCTGCCATCACCTGGGTGAAACTGAGTGAAAACGCCACAATGCCTGCCATTAAAATAGAATATTTGTCTAAAGATGAGTTGGTGTTCGGATCTAGAGGTGTTAGATTAAATAGTGACAGTACAGTAAATGAACTTAGAAAGTCCTTAAGACAGTGTTTGAGAAAGAATGTTTTACCTACTGCAAGTAGCCTATTAAAAATTAGACCACAATCAGGAAGTACAACTTCTCAGTGAAAAAAGTGATTTTATTAGAACATGGGTGCAGTGAATTGAACAGTGATAGTTCACCTTTAGAAATTACCAAATTTCAAGAAAAGTGCAAACATTTAATGAACCGTTTATTTTTAGACAACCAGCTAGAACTAAGTACTGTACATAGTGAAACTTTGTCAGCTTTAAAGTGTAGGCTAGTAAATGTTGAACAACAGTTAGCTAAAAATTTGATACCTAAAGTGAAGTGATACAGCTTAAAGTGTTAGAAGCCAGTTTAAATGAATCATTAGAACAAGATGAGGCTATGGAACAGGCAGTGAAAGAACAAATAGGCCCTACTTCTGTACAACCACCAACAATATCACAGCCTACTGCCAGTACCCCCACTTTGCCTGTAACGCCTATTCATAATGCAAACGATGATTGTATTAGTCAACCTATGTCTGGTTTAAATATGTTTAATAAGTTAAACAACCCTGTACAATGTTATTTTACAGTAACAAATGGTTTAATAGTACCTGAGCTTATAAACTTTTTGAAAACTTTGTTAAAACTAAAATGTGAAACTAGCCTATCAGATAATGAAATTTTAGCATTGTTACCATGTTATGCAAAAAGTCCACTTTTAGCCAAAATAATACAGTGTAAGTCTGTCATGCCAAATGTCAACTATCTACATAGGGAATTAATTAGTGCTTTTATCCCTGTAGGCCTAATTGAAAGACTTAGATTAGATTTAGTTTATAGGCCACAAAGGTTTGATGAGCCACTGTATGAATACATCTATGATATCAAAGAGCTCAGTCAAGTTTTATTGTGTAACATAAGTGAACAGGACTTGGTAACTTGCATAAAAAGAGGTATTAAGCCTACAGATAGAAATAAGTTAATTTTTGAAAACAATGTGACGGCCCATTAAGAAAGCCCCTGACCATTTGACACTGTGAGGTCAATATTATTATTGACCAGTGAAGTACTACAGTATTTATATTGTAGTATTACCAACCAACGATTCTTCATTGTTCCTAACAGTAAAATGTAAGTACTATTACTTACAAAATATCTACCGTCACCTAAATTATTAAAAGGAAATAAGGAACAGTGATTATTATATATTTATTTAGTAAGATATAAGTCCAAGTAATAGTTGCTCGGAATATTCTAGTTGATCTCAACTGAGTTGTTAAGCGGAAGTAGCCCGATACCCGTGGCAGCTTTAGCTGCAGCTGGCTGAGGAATTTGCTGATTCTGCTGACTCCAGCCTGTGTCTGGCCAAGTTGTGTCGTTTCTAGGACTCTGTTACGCCCAAGTAAATCGTTTGGGAGCAGCACCGTACGGAGTCTAGTCCGCCATTTTAACAAAAATTTGTAGCGAAAAAAGTACGTGCGTGGGGTGAGTTGATCGCCGGTACTCGCACGTAACGCGTCGCTCCGTGTTTGCCCTTCCCTCTAAAAATCTTAAATTCGTAACCTACTGTTTCGCTGATGAGTGATTAATATATTTTAAAATTACAGTTTAGGGAATGTGAATAGTATTGTAATAATTATTAATGTGAAAGGTTAAATTAAAATCAGATTTTTGCGGCCAACAGTTTTCTGATTATCTAATTCCCAAGTCCCGTCTCGTCCGTTACAAGTGGTGTGTCAGGTGTGGGGTGCGGTTCAAAAGTCCGTGATTGAATTGTTTCCACGTTTCTGCGAGTCCTACGGAGCTGAGAAACCCTGTGGAGATGGGACTGCGGATCATCAGCGATTCCAGTAAGTAAAAATAATCTATTACGCTTAACCTAAGCTAGCAATAATAATCAGCTAGCAGATTAATTAATAGTTCTTCTATTCAAAATTTATTTTGTATATTTTTAGAGGAAGGGCACAGATATTAATCAATTAGTTGAAATTTGAAAATAATCTGGTAATATATTATCGATTTAAATTAAAGCATATTTGGAAGACGTATTTAAATTTAATAGTGATGCATTGATCTAGGCATCAGTTCAGGCTATCATAAAAGGCAGTGAAGCCTAACAGTCCACGTTAACTGCTACTTATTCTTAGTTAACAGTATTCTAATTATAACTTAACCTGTTTAACATACAATAGAAGCTTTTAAACTAACCTAGTATTAGTATAAACTAATATTAGAATAACCATACCTAGTGTGTTAAAGTGCGTTGGAAGCCGTCTGGGCGTCATTGAAAATGGCTGATAATTAATTATAATTGATTGATTGAATTTAATGTCAAATTAAAATAAATAGAATAATAATAACTTGAGACATCGACTCTGAAAAATATAGAGTCGCATTGTGGCTAATTTTCCATGTCAGGTCAAAAGACGCCAGCGCATTTGACATACTATAAAAATTAACTAATTATTGATTATTTATTATTATTATTGATTGATAGTATGAACTTACAACATAAGTAGTAGAATCAAAGCAAAATTAGAATTGAACGGTTACCGATTCAATAAGTGATAACTAGCTATTCTATGATAATTTCGGGATTTAATTCGATATTTTGAGCTAAGGACTTAGTCGAAATTTTTTGGACTTTACTGATTACGGTAGGGTGCCTATGGCGGTGTGAGGAATAGCTTAGTGGACTAATTCAATATTAAAACTTGTTATTGACTAAAAAGTTTTATTCATAAATCAGGAACTAAATTTATCGACTTTTAAATTAAAAATATTAAACGCTACGTGGACTTAGGCGTATAACTGTGATGATTAGTTAGACATTTGAAGAGATATTGCGTGAGGGTATGATTTAATGACGAGTAATTAAAAAAAAAAAATTAATTGATTAATTGAACGTGACAATTTTTGAAATTATTTGAAGAGTTGAGTTAGTGTATGGAATTTTCATTTCCCCTTTGGGAATTTAGTATTGGCATACACTATGAACGCGTATCTCTTGAAAAAGGGAAGAGAATCAATATGAATTGAAAATCCGAGGACAGCCTACTTCCGGTACGGCTGAGGATTTAAGAAAACGGCTGACGAAGTGTGTTAAGGCAGGTACGCCTATTGATCAGGCTGTCTTAGCTTCCTTAAATGTAGATGAGGAACTGGAGGCCTGTGAAGATAAATATAAGTCATTGGCTGCCTCCGCGAATGAATATGAGGGGGACTATACAGACACTGAAGGTCAGCGTCTTCAAGCCAGGATGTGGGCATAACTATTTAAGGGCGGGACGTATACCAATAGGCGCATTGGGTGACAAAAGTATCGCAAAACGTCATGAGGTGTTAATGGATAAGACCAAAGAACTGTGTGACGCGGCCGAAGCCAAGAAAGACGCGGCAAACGCCGAAGCTGAAAATTCAGCAGCCGAGCAGACCCCGCGGCCCAAAAATGCGGATGTGCACTCGCCTCCAGAGGCAACAAGCCACATCACTGTCGGTGCACTTGCTCGACAAATAGATTCAACCATCGCGATCACACCGCAACAAAATTTTAACTTAACGTCATCCGCACATAGTAGAGGAGTGCCTGTGTATAAATGGGGCTTACAATTTGACGGCCAATCACAGAGCGTAGGGGCGTTTTCTGCAGAGAGCAGAAGAACTGCGCAGAGCTCGAGGGGGTCCACCACAACCGAACTGTTTGATTCGGCAGTGGATTTGTTCACGGGACCTGCCCTAACGTGGTATCGATCTACGATAGGCCGTCTCAGAAACTGGGAACAGCTGTGTAGGGATATGGAACTGGTCTTCCAACATCCTGACCATGACATATACCTACAGCAAGAGATATTCAATCGAGTCCAAGCCGAAACGGAACCCATTGACTTATTTATCGCTGCGATGGAGGGGTTGTACAGTCGCTTGTCAACACCCGTAGTGGAAGAAGTAAAGCTTAGGCAAATATTGCATAACTTACATCCCCAGCTGCAAGACCGGCTTGCTCTTTTCGATGTTACCTCTCTTGAACAACTGAGAGTGATGGGTAGAAAGGCAGAAGCGGGACGCTTGAGGTCCATCACCACGCGTGCGGTAGCGTCTAACGTGGGTGTACTCGAACCAGACTTAGCATATCCTCCTCCTCCTCGCGGGCCGACTCGGGGCAATGCCCGTCCCACGCCTGAACGCAAGGTGTTCCAGGCAGCCAATACCTCAGATATTACATGTTTTAATTGCCATATGAAAGGCCACATCTCTCGGGACTACAGGAATAAAAGAGAGGAGCGCTCTAGTCGAATAACGTGCTGGCGTTGCAACAAGGCAGGCCACATACAGAAAGATTGTAGAGTTCGACTAGACTCTAAAAGACCTCATTCGGGAAACGGGAGCGGGGTAAGTGGATCCACCGACGCGAAGCCCCGGAATTAAAGGAAGCTGTTTCGCAGCTACCTACTAAGGTGAACCTAAATATGTGTACGACTCGTAAGAACTGCACTACTGAGAAAGCAGGTCAGGACTGTCCCCGAGATTCGAGATGTGGTAGATGAACTTGTAGCCATCGGTAAGATAGATAGAAGATGCAGAAGGAAAGGTCCTAATTGACACTGGAGCGCAGGTTTCCCTCGTAAAAAGAGGAGCCTCATCCGCTGAGCTCACCAAACCAGACGTAATTTTGAAAGGTATTTCTGGTTAGGACATTGAAAACTTACGGGCGACAAGAGTTGACTTTAAAAATGAAAACCGGGCGTTGAAGTGGTAGGAAATTTTGTGGTTGGGAACCTCCCTAAGGGATACCTAGCCGTACTTGGTTGCGATATTTTGGGCAAAGGAAACGGAGAAATAAATGTTGAACATGGTCTACTTCGGTTGTATGGTGGAGACATTTGGTTAAATCGGATAAAGAAAGGGGAGGCCGTGCCGGATCCTAACCGTCCCTCAGCTAGCTGTGCACCTCCAAAACAGCAACGCTATGTGTACTGCTGTAGCGATGTGAAAATTTCCGCCCCGGTGTGAAAAGATTATCCAAGTGAAGACTAACCGATGTGCCACCGGTTCCGACGACTTAGAGGGAAAGGACGTGGTGATTGAACCCCCTGACTTTATCATGCACGGTGTTTTATCTTGCTCGAACCCTGACAAAAGGTAAAAGAAAACCGCTGTTGGGTCAAGACCGTAAACGCAAGTGCTGAGGAGTTAACTCTACCCAAGAACTTGAAGTTAGGAACGCTCGACAGAGATTTTCGACCCAGTGGAGGGAGGAAAATCCTGTGCGACAAAAACTACTAGTTTTAGCAGACAGTCATGGTCGTGGACTCCAGGAAATACTATCCGAAAGACTACCTAGAAATTTTGATGTAGAAGTCTTTTTCATGCCCAATGGAAAACTAAAACAAGTAACCTCGAAATTTGGTAGTACTATTGATACATTGACCGAGAACGACACGGTGATCTTGATAGGGGGAACAAACGATGTTGACAAGTGTGGCGCCTTACCCGTTAACCCTGAAACAAGCATTTGAAAATTTTTCCGGTGAAGTGGAAAGCGAGAGTAACTGTTCTGTCGATATTTGACCGCTATGATCAAGACCTCAAATCCGAACTTGGAGATGCCAACGGAATTCTTAAATCCATCATTCAAAATTTAGCTAAAAATAGAGATAAAATTCAACAGGGTAGGATTGAATTTCTAGACCTCAAAGGAAAATTAAGCCATAACATGTACACAAAGCACGGGTTGCATCTGAACCAACAGGGTAAAGTGAAATTGGCCACTGTTGTGCGCGACATAGCACTTCATAGCTACAAAAGGCCACAGGCAAGAGTAGGCATGGTGAGTCATTCTGACGAATCCGACTTAGAGGCGTGCTTGGACGAGAAGCTTAGGCATCTGCCAAGTCACGAGCGAGACCTTGTGAAGTCCACTCTCATGGAATTCAAAAATGTTCTTGCTCACAGTGAAGACCAACCCCTGGGTTTGTACTTCGGCAGTGACACATGTCATACGAACCGGGAATGCAGCCCCTATTTACAAAAAAGCGTATCGCGTACCATACCATCAGAAGGCCACACTTGACGAATTAGTTAAAGATCAACTAAAACAAAGGTATCATTGTTCCTAGTCAGAGCGAGTGGGCATCGCCTGTAGTACTTGTGCCTAAGAAATCTCCCGACGGTACCCCTAAATTAAGGTTTTTGTGTCGACTACAGAGGACTTAATGCGGTGACCACCCCTGACGTGTACCCCCTCCCGAACATCACAGAAACACTGGACTCACTTGGCGGGTGCCAGATGTTCACGACGTTAGATCTCCGGTCTGGGTATCACCAGATTCGAGTTGACGAAGATAGCCGAACAAAAACAGCATTCAATGTCCCCGGCGGACATTATGAGTATCAGCGTATGCCATTTGGACTAAACACGGCTCCGGCTACTTTCCAAAGACTAATGGACTCAGTGTTAATGGGCTTGAAAGGTGAGAAATGCCTTGTCTACTTGGATGACATAATTTTGTTTTCCAGGGACTTGCCTTCACACCTGGAAGCCCTTCGTGAAGTGCTATCGAAATTACAAAATGTGAACCTGACAGTACAACTTAGTAAATGTAATTTTGTGGTCAATGAAGTCAGCTATCTTGGTCATGTAATCACTAAGAAAGGTGTTGAACCAGATCCTGGAAAGGTATCGGCTGTAAGGGACTTCCCTGTGCCCACTACGGTGAAGGACGTGCGCTCTTTCCTAGGCTTGGCTGGCTATTATCGGCGTTTTAATTGACGGTTTTGCCACCATTGGACGTCCACTATTCGAGTTGACCAAACAGGATAGCGAATTTGTGTGGACACCAGAATGTCAGGAGGCTTTTGAGCTCTTAAAGACAAAACTAATATCTGCTCCTGTGTTGATATACCCTGACTTTACCAAGCCGTTCATATTAGCGACAGACGCGAGTACTGTTGCCTTAGGAGCAGTCCTCTCACAGGAGATGGATGGCCGGGAACACCCCGTAGCGTACTGTTCTAGAACATTATTCCCAGCCGAGAAGAACTACTCTACAACCGAGCGCGAATTACTTAGTCTAGTCTGGAGTACAAAATATTTCAGATGCTACTTGTTGGGGCGTCCTTTCAAAGTAATCACCGATCACTCCGCTCTAAAGTGGATGATGTCGCTTAAGGACCCTAGCAGTAGGCTGATGAGATGGTCGTTGCGACTAGCTGAGTTTGATTTCACGGTAGAACATAAAGCCGGAAAAAAACACACTAACGCGGATGGGCTAAGTCGCGCAGTGCGAGCGGTTAAACAGGAAGTGCTCCCTGTCGTTGACCTTGAGTTAATTAGAACACGTCCAACGCGAAGATCCCGTAGTTGAGGGTTTGAGACAAGCCAAGAACTTCCGGATGAGCCCGGAGAAGGTCCTGTACCGTTTGAGCTCGGGTGAAAAGAAAATTGTAGTACCAACTTCCTTAGTCCAGGAGATAATTAGGATCAATCATGATTTGCCCACAGCCGGACACGCCGGAGTGGCAAAAAACACTAGACCGGGTGAAACAGAAGTTCTGGTGGAGAGGTATGGAAAGAGACGTTATGAATTACGTCAGGACATGTCGTAGCTGTAGCCAACGAACGAATTACGGTAAAGCGAAAGCGCCCCTGGGTGACGTCTTCAACGAACCCCAGGAGCCCTTCGAAGTGATAGCGTCAGATATAGTTGGTCCTCTGCCCATTAGCGAATCCCGCAACGTTTAATATTCTCAGTGTTATGGATCACTTTTCCAGATACTGTGAGTTTGTTCCACTGCCAGATCAGACCACCGAAAGTGTTGCTCGAGCACTAGTGCAGAGGGTGATAAACCAAGTTTGGGCGTGCCAAAGGCCTTAGTTACCGATCAAGGAGCTAACTTTACATCCGGCTTAATTAAAGACTTATGCAAATTTCTGCACGTTCGAAAAATCCAAACTACTGGTTTTCCATCCTCAGAGTAATGGCAGACTGGAGCGGGTCCATTCCACTGTGATGAGAATGTTGAGTCATTTTGTTAACCGGAACCAGACCAATTGGGATGAATACTTGCCTTATGTCACCATGGCCTATAACTCCCAATCTCATGAGAGTACTGGGTATTCTCCGTATGAGTTAATCTTTGGTCGGAAAATGGAGGTTCCTATGGAAGCGGATCTGAAGATTACGGATGAGACAGATATATATGACAATCATATCGAAGCACTCCGGGAGAAACTACAGGAAGCTTACAAGGAAACTGCAGTGCTTAAAGCCAGAGCCCGAGGCCGTAATGAAAGTCAGTATGATAAGAAAGCTAAATCAACCGAATTCCGCGAAGGGCAGTTTGTATTATTGCATGTACCCAGTATAGGACGGCATCGTGTAAAGAAATTATCAAAACTATGGAAAGGACCATATCCCATAGTTAGAGTGGTATCACCTCTAAATGTTGTTCTTCGAATACGAAAGCGAGAGGTCGTCGTGCACGTGAACCGTATCAAACCTTATAAGGAACGTCCGCGTCCTTCGACCGCGCAGAAAGAAAAGCAAAACGAGAATAGTTCCAGTGATGAAGAGGTAGATGATAGTGGTCTGCAGAACTTAAACGGAGATGTAAAGGGTGACGATGAAACCCAAGCCCCGGTAGCAGTAGCCGGGCCTGCAAGTATCGGACGCCCAAAACGGAGTAAGAAAGAACCCGCGAGATGGGGTGACTTTGTTAGACTTTTTGAAGAGCTTTGGAATAGTTGGGAATAGTGCTCGCTACATAGCCTGGGAAATGGTGGATATCGAATTTGGATAGTGTCACATGAAATCATAGATGTTCTGTTGTAGGCCTTTTAGGCGTTTTATTGATCCTGGAAGGTGTCCTCTGCTTCCACCAGGGTGTCATATTCGAGAAAGAAGGGGACGTTTTACTTACAGACAGCTACTGGACTGTGGTGCTCCAGTACAACCTGACAGGAGTGGAAGAGGAAAACAGAAATCTAAGTATAATCTTGGTAAAGGTAAGAGGTCAGTATGATGAGTTTTTCCAAAATCTTCTCTCGCAAAACAACAGCTTACATACCATAGTGCATGACCTTGAAACCAGTTTCAGATACGAATATTTATGGACTACAAAAGATGGTGACCGACTACGTTGGCAAAACGAGTGACTTGGTCACTCTGCTGCCGCGTACCCAAAAGAAGCGCGGTCTGTTTGATGCCGGTGGTCATGTACTAAAATTCTTGTTTGGAACTGTAATCGATAGCGATTTGGAAGTTATGAATAGTAAGATAGATGAGGCCCAATATAAGGAATGACGAAATGTATCACGACACGACAGATCAATTAACTGTCTTAGATAACATGCACTCAGAAATTTTAAACCATTCGAGGGTAATAAATAAAATGATTTACATCTTGAAAGCGTATCACCAAGTGATGCATGACAACATGGCTCAAAACTCCAGAACAGAATCCGTTTTCTCAAGTTTGTTTAATACTCTTTTCCAATACTTAAAATTAAGTTGTGCCTTGTCAGAAATTAAAGATGCCATTAACCTTGCTGTACAAAGAATGAATCAACTTCACCAAGCTGTAGAGGACTTGGCTGCAAATAGGATGACTAGCAACCTATTACCCCCCCCTTCATTCAGTTTTCCTAGAGGTCCTGAAATCTGTAAAACAGGTTATACCACCACCTGCAAAATTATTCTTAGACGTTAAGTTAGAAAACCTCCATAGCTTCTATAAATTTGCAATAATCAAATCGTATGCTACGGAAACACAGCTTAGAGTACTCATTAAGCTCCCATTGAAAAATGATAACCAAGTGTATGAAGTTTTCAATGTAATAACTTATCCTGTTTTTTGACCCTTCTCTGAAAAGATGGGTGAAGTGGGAAGTAGACGACCAAAAATTAATAGTTAGCAAGGACAGACAAACCTATACCGTTTATTCATCTGACCATTACCGAAGTGAGTGTAGTTTCGGGCCCTTTAACAGTGTGTCCTCTGTCGGAAGTATTATTTAATGTACACCAACGACCAAATTGTCCAATTGAACTTTTGCTGAAAGAGAAAATTACGTTGTGCACTAGAAAGTTGATATCCGGCCTGAAATCCCCAGTCCTAATTAGAACTCCAACCCGATGGATCTATACTACCTCGGGTGAAGCCAAAGTAGTATTGAATTGCTTTAGACGGGATGCTGGTCTAAACGTTAGTACAACCATTCTGAAAGGGGTGGGTGAAATTCCGAATCGGGATCGATGTGACCTGATTGCAGACGGGTACAGGATGCCTGCCCCGATTCTTCGGCAGCTCCTGGCACTCGAGCGATTTTGGAAAGATAACTTTTCCTGAAATAGATGGGATATATAGTAAAGAAGAAACCGAACTGTTGAATCAGGACGTGAATGATACTTTGAAGGTCCTCCAAGCATTGGATGACCAACTTGGCACTCTAAGCGTAAAGGAGTATTCTTTAGAGAGTACTTTCCAGCACCTCAGAGTCAATCGTTTTTAAGCATCGTATAGTTAAAGCAGGTCATATTGAGTGGATCTACGATTACTGTGTTATTAAATTGTTGTTTTTTATCTGTTTGAGATATCGAGTACGAGTTGCCAATCTGCTCCGTGCCAGCCTGAGAGGTAGCCGACGGCACCCCGAAGCTTACCCCACCGATGCGGAAACTCAGAGACCTTGGGAAGTCGATTGTCCCAGATGAGCAGACCGTTAGAGAGAGTAAACCAACCAGAACGAGAGTGCGTGCCAGGAGGATCTGGTAATTATCGCATAAACCGAAATCCAAGCTTGGTGTGTACTAGCCGTTACGTATGTGTCAGGACGTAATGAGGATCCTACGAACGTAAAGTGAATTCTAATATTTGTGTTGAGCTCAACCTGAATGAGGAACTTTCGACAGTGTTTTCGAGATTGATGTGTCTCCGTGTGAACTTACAAGGGTCGACCCATGGTGCACTTATCATAGGCCTTGAACAGGAAAAATCGAATTTTTCTAATATTGGGACCATTTACAGGGGTTTAGTTAGTAAGTAAACAAGATTTTGCCATGTTTCGTCATAGTATAAAATTTGTAACATTGTAAAAAATTTAACGTTGTATTATTAATGTGTAACGAGTAGTCGTAGGGTTTCGTTGGAGGCTGGTAAGGAGAATTTTTCATAAATTACATATTATGATCAATATCCAAATGAGTGATATCTGGTGTCCACAGAAAGGTAAAGCCGGCACCCCCTTCCCCTTATACCCATTCCCATCGCTTCCCAATACTGGACTGTGGGATGCCTAAAGAAAATAAATAAATTATTAAATTATTAATACATGATGAGCACACAGCAATTAAGACTGTGGTAAAATGCCTTGCTGTGGGATCTCCCGGCCCCATCAGCAAGACAACTGCTGTACCGTTGCCAGCCCTACCAAAATGTTACGCAAGCACTTTTAATATTATTTTAAACTAGCTCACGAATAATACTCAAACGCCAATAGTATATAGATGATTGTTTAAGGAAACTATAGGTTGTAATTCGTGAATTTTTGCTGTTCAAGTGAACTAAATAGTACTTGCTGTTTTAATGTGTTGCTATGTTAATCGTATGCATGCCTCTAAATTTAGTTTTCAAAATGCTAGATTAAGAAAATATCAAGTGAACACTGTTTTGGCACTACTAGGTGTATGGCAATGCCAACGACTTTAGGTTCTGTTGTAAAGGATTTTAGTTGCCTCGTTTTGGGCTATTAATGGCAGTGTATATGTCAATTTGTATATTGGTATTTTTTAAACTTAAAATGTATTCTCGTTTTAGTAGTAAGACCTTGTGACTTAACAACTGTTTCAATTTTAAAGGGTGACTGACCTACGGCGGCCCCGAGTGAAAGCCCATGCGGCTTCACCTATACTGGGCAAGTAGCGGTTTAAAATTTCCTAATCGACACACTTAAATACCTTTTTTTGTAATTAATTGGACCTTAACAAATCCACTGTGGTTGGAAAAAAAAAGAAAAAAAAAAGGGTAGGAAACTAAAATTAACAATCTCCGTCCTTCTCCATAATCCCGCAAATAGTTGTTGTGTCACTAAGGGTTGTTGTTTAAAACATGTTTGGTTGCCTAGTGTTAGAGTGTCTTTCTTGTTGTGAGCGTATTAATTATAGATGTCACTATTTCAACAACCATGTTACTTTAAATTATTTATGTTTAAATTTTATTTCGTTTCCTGAAAACGAAATTTGTTATTGCTGAGTATGTTAGTCAACCTTGAATTTTTGAAGGTTTATTTTTGAATTAATGAAGCTTTTGTTTTATTGACTTTCTTCCGTGAAGGGAGAGGCACACCCGAGCGACGTATGTTTGCAAGTTTTCCATCGATTTTTAGCAAGATATGTTAGTACAAATTTAACTTCGAAAGAGAGTCCAGATAAGGACATCCAACATTTTTTTTCTTTTTTTCTATTTTCAATATCTAAATACCAGTTGAGAATTAGCTGAAACAAATTCCTGAATCAATTAAAAAAAAAAAAAACAAAAAAACAAGGGACACCTGTAGAACATTGGACTTACCGTTTTATGTTACCTCATGCTGAGGACAGCATGGTCTAAGGGTGAGGGTGTGTGTGACGGCCCATTTAAGAAAGCCCCCTGACCATTTGACACTGTGAGGTCAATATTATTATTGACCAGTGAAGTACTACAGTATTTATAATTGTAGTATTAACCAAACCAACGATTCTTCATTGTTCCTAACAGTAAAATGTAAGTACTATTTACTTACAAAATATCTACCGTCACCTAAATTATTAAAAGGAAATAAGGAACAGTGATTATTATATATTTATTTAGTAAGATATAAGTCCAAGTAATAGTTGCTCGGAATATTCTAGTTGATCTCAACTGAGTTGTTAAGCGGAAGTAGCCCGATACCCGTGGCAGCTTTAGCTGCAGCTGGCTGAGGAATTTGCTGATTCTGCTGACTCCAGCCTGTGTCTGGCCAAGTTGTGTCGTTTCTAGACTCTGTTACGCCCAAGTAAATCGTTTGGGTAGCAGCACCGTACGGAGTCTAGTCCGCCATTTTAACAAAAATTTGTAGCGAAAAAGTACGTGCGTGGGGTGAGTTGATCGCCGGTACTCGCACGTAACCGCGTCGCTCCGTGTTTGCCCTTCCCTCTAAAATCTTAAATTCGTAACCTACTGTTTACGCTGATGAGTGATTAATATATTTTAAAATTACAGTTTAGGGAATGTGAATAGTATTGTAATAATTATTAATGTGAAAGGTTTAAATTAAAATCAGATTTTTGCGGCCAAACAGTTTTCTGATTATCTAATTCCCAAGTCCCGTCTCGTCCGTTTACACAATCCCATTTTGTTTTACAGATTTGGAAAAATTGTGTATAGGTAGTAACAATATAACCTTTAATGATAACTTAAGGACGACTTAAGTAAGACATATGTTAACAACATGTATCCACCACATGTTGAACTTAGAAAAAGTAGGCCTACTGTCAAAAACCCAAAGTTATGTTTCAATTGTAATAGCCTAGTCACTTAGCAAAAAACTGTTTTAAGGAATCCAAAAAAACTAGTTGGTAGGGGAGTGGTATTACACACAACACACACCTAAATAAAAATATCCCTCCCCGGGTTTTCACAGAAGTCTAAGAATAATAATTTTATAAATAGTAAGGCAGTAAGAAAAGAAAAACACTATTATTATGAGAGTCTATGGTAAGGTAATTAAAAAATTGGAGTTAAATTAAACTATAGAAAACCTAATTTAAGACTAAATGTTAGACAGTGTAACAATATGCCTTTAATTGGAAGCTATAGTGGGTAAAATATATAAAAACAAACTGCTTATTAGATAACTGTGTGCTACAAGAGATATAATTAGTAAAGAATTTTATGATAGCCTATTGTTGAATAAAAATGTTTTCTAAATTAATGAAGTCCAGATGATAGAATGTTTGCTGCAAATAACCCTGAAATAAAAGGTTTTGGTTACTGTTATGCTAAGATAAAAATTTCTAAATTTTGTTGGGAAAGTAAAATGTATTGTAATTGGATAATTTAAAATGGGACATTGTATTGGGAAACCCATTTATAACTAATAACAAATTAATTTTAGATCTTGATGGAGATTCATGTTATATTTTAAATTCAATTGTAATGAGAAAATAACTATTGTCAGACAACAGACTTTTGAACATGAAGTAAACAGCATTGATGTAAAAAGTTAGGGTGCACTAGAGCTGAGGCTGAGATTCAAAACCTTATAGGGGATTTTCCCAAAATGTTTTTACTCCAAAATTAGGAGAGGCTCTAGATTTGGAAGTGAAATTAGTTCTAAATAAACCCCACACCTGTAAATATTAGGCCTTATTTTATGAATCCCTCCCACTGTAAATAAGATGAAAACAATAATACAGGATTGGTTGGACCAAGGAATAATTTGAACCCAGTACTTCAGCCTATACTCCAGTCCAGGCTTTTTTAACTAAAAAGGACAGACTTGTAGTCAATTATACAGAATTAAATAAAAAGTTACAGAAAATTGATTTTCCCATTGGTGATTTAAATAATTATTATCAACATCTTAGTGGAGCCAAATATTTTTCAATAATAGATTTAAGAAAAAAGTGTTTTGCAATGTCCATTATCACCTGATAGTCAAGATCTTACCCTCATTTAGCACTATATTTGGTAAATATAAACTTAAGCGAGTACCCTTTGGTTTACATTTTGGTAGTGCTGTATTGTCCGCCTATCTGGACAAAGTCCTAGACAATATAAAAATTTAAATATGTGATAAAATTTTTTGTGATGATATCTTAGTGTACAGTAAAGACCCTTAATTCACATTTAGTGCATGTCAGAGAGATTGTAAATAGACTAAGCAAACATGGCTTAACGCAAACCTAGAGAGAAGCAAATTTTTTTTGTTTGAGGAAATGTCCTTTTTGGGGAATTTAATTAAAAATAACTACAGTGACTATCCCGAGCGAACAAGGAGTGTAAGAGAATTTATGCCGCCTTAAGAACGCCAAACAAATTTCACAGTTTTTATGCTATGATCTAATTTTCTTTTCAAAATTTATAAATAATTATGCCGATTTAATGTAATCCCATCTTAAATCGTTTAAGAAGGAAAAACGCTAAAAATTATTTGGACAAGTGAATGTCAAGATTCGTTTGTAAAGTTAAAAGAAGCTATAATGAAATCCTTTCCCCCTGTACTCCAGTTAGCCCGAATTTTTAAAGCAATTTATAAGTAATGACAGATGCTAGTGGCATAGCCGCAGGTGGTTGTTTATTACAGGAAAACGACCAAAATGAATTAATCTCAATAGCCTATTACTCTAGGAAATTTACTGATGCCGGAATAAAAATATACTGATTAATGAAAAAGAAGCTTTGAGTGCACTAATTTTCATAGAAAAATGGCACGAATTTTTAGAAGTAAAGAACCTTTAAATTAATAACTGATAACCAAGCTTTATCCTATGTCCTCAATCACAAAAGGAAGGTAGAAGACTTGCCCGGTGGATCGAGAGGATTTGAATTTGCCATTTGAGGTGGAATTTAAAAGTTCCACCGATAATGCGCTGGCAGATGGCCCTATCACGTATGTTTGAGGGCGAGTCGACGGGAACAGCTGATCCGAGCCCCAGTGACTTGCCGAAACGGTCCAGACCAGGATAAAAATAGATTATCGATTTCCTTCTGCCATTCAAACTCCTCCCGAAGGCAAAATGTAAACCAACATCTAATGTAAAGCCTAAAAATGCAGATAAATAATAAGTGCAATAACAAGGATAATTTGTGTGTTCTTAATAATGATTTGCCATTAGCGTTTAAAGATTTAGAAAAATATCAACTTCAAGATAAAGAAAACTCAGCAAATCATTCAATCTGTAAAAAGCAATAGTAACAAATTTTACGTTATTTTATAAAAAACAATTTACTGATGTACAAAAGGAATGTAAAAAGTAAGAGTAAGATTATTTTTGCCCTGTACAGTTAATTGATTTAGTATATGAATTCTTCCACAGTTCTTTAATAGGAGTTCATTTAGGCATTGCTTAGAACGCAAAGAAAAATTAATCAGTATTATTTATAGACATGATTTAGACGAAATTATAAAGGCAAAAGTCAAAGAAATGTAATGTTTGTAAAATGAATAAGGTGTGCCAAAGATAAATATTGAAGGGGCGAATTAGTATCTGTGCCATTTAAGAACAATATGGATTGTTTAATATTCCATAGATCTTTTGGGTCCCTTAGTGCGAACTAGAAACAGTAAGGTATATTTACTTGTAGTTTGTAGATGCCGCCAGTAAATTTTCTATGGCTAAACCCTTTGAGGGAATGAATGTAAAGAGTGCTGAAATATGTAATAAATTAGACCGCATAATTTTTATCAACTTTTCTTGTACCTAAAATTAATAGTGTCAGACAATGCCGCATATTTTACATCACTGTATTTTAAGAAGTTCTTATTTAAGAATTCTTTGAACACCGTAGACTAGCGCCTTACAGGGCTAATGGAAATTCAATCAGAAAGGCATACATTAAATTAGAAACATATCTACATTTATTACGTAGTTTCTATCACAACTGTCAAAGTAATTGGGATAATGACCTAGGCTATATACAATACAAGTTTAAGTTTAACACGCCCATAATGAAAAGCACATGTTTTGCTGCCTTTGATTTAATGTTTAATCATTTCCTGTAATAATGCTTTATCTAATTTATGGAAGCTAAATAAATGATCTAATTGGTGAGAATTATGTCCAAGGAAATTGTTGTAAACAATTTAAAGAGAGCTGTGGTGAATGTAAAAAGGAGTATAGCACATAACAGTAATAGACAAAAGTACTCAGAGCAAAAATGTAAAACATCCCTTTAAGTTGCATTCCTTAGTATGGGATTAGAACCCACTATTTAAGCAATAAGGTAGAAATGTTTGTGCAAAATTAGCACCAAAATATGTAGGAATTTATGTATTTATAAGAATTTTATATTTTTTAAGCCCTGTAACTTGTATTGTACAACACACTGAAAATGTTTTGAATGTAAAAAAAGTTTCATATTGTAGATTTAGATTTAAAATTAAATTAAGACCTGTTCTGTATAAAA
This sequence comes from Homalodisca vitripennis, assembly GCF_021130785.1. Classification (NCBI taxonomy): domain Eukaryota; kingdom Metazoa; phylum Arthropoda; class Insecta; order Hemiptera; family Cicadellidae; genus Homalodisca; species Homalodisca vitripennis. The sequence continues at coordinate 111,768,093 of NC_060210.1, read as the reverse complement.
CAAAAAACTTTGTAGCGTCCCTAGCTTAAGAACCACTTGCACTGTGCTGCCAAATTTAAAAGATGAGATATAAAATCAGGAAGTTAATTGTTTGGGTGAATTTCTAAACGAATGTTTAAATGGGAATAAATAAAATATAATAAAAAGAATTTGTAAATAAGACTTTGTATAAGGAAATGAGACAGAGTATGATGATCCTGACTATTGTAATAATAAAGGAAACAAATATAAAAATTGTGTCTGTCTTTTGTATGTATGTCGAAATACTGAAGTTTTGAATTTTTGTATATATTTGAAGTGTTATAATTCGTGTAGATGTAAGATGTTATTAATGGTTATAGAAAGTTGATGTAATGTAATGCTATATATTTATATATATAAATATAGTATAAATAATATATATATATATATATATATATATATATATATATAATATATTAAGAGTAATGCAGTAGTAATAAGGATTGGGAGACTTCATTCCAAATCATTTTACTATCAATATTGGTAACTTGACGCAAGTCTCAGGGTATTTATTGGTAAAACACTATACACAAAACACTAGTATGAATGGCGACGCCTATCAAACACTACACTACACGACTACACTACACTTATTCACGATTTAATCGCCTTAAATAAATCCCTTATTCTCGCAACGACCCGCAAAATTCTAAAACGCTGCAACGTGCACTGCATGAAAAATAGTTTGTCTGAATCGATTTTCTATTTTTGGTCCCCTAAGCGAGCAGATAAGAAGTCATAGAACTGCATTGGCATGCGATCTAGCGGATTTCATAGGAAACTTTTGAAACCCCGCGCTATCGTATTGTTATGGTTGAATTTGAATTTATGTAATGAATAAAAGGTTGGAAATAAGTTTGTTATTTTAGGATATGTTTAAAGTAAAGTGACTAACTAGGTTACGAACTCAAAAACAGGGGGGATATTCTGTAACCGTAAATTAGTTTAATTTAAATTTCATATAATGTAAATTTCGCCAACCTAGTCAGCCAGTATAGATATAATATTATTTTACATCCAATGTTACGGAACTAAATTATTGGGCGGAGTAACTACCTAATTTTGGCACGCGTTATGAATATTTCTTCTAACCTTTGTAGCAGCCCAACTACGTGGACGATCAGACCTCGCGCGCTTTGTCCGTAAGTAAAGTTTATCTTTTCGTATTATTAAATTAGCCCTTTGATGCCAAACGTATAAAAAAATGAATGTAACGTAAAGCAAAGTTGTAAATAGTGAAAGTAACGTTACCCTTGAAGATCTTTTATTTGCTTGATTGAGATAGATAAAAGTTGTGCGTCATCCTTATGGCGAACACGTTTTTTATAATAAGTAATTTGTATCATTAAATGGCAAATACCGTCGCGAATTTGTTTTAGGCGAGTTCACGTAGCTCACGTAGCTGATGTAATCTCACGTGTTGTTTGAGTAGGAAGGCTACCACTTTCCCCCAACTCTAATCCTCTTCTAGGAATAACCATTCTTAGACTACAGCTTCAAAGCCTCGTGCCAAGACGCCGACGCCCGGGTGGTTGTGAGTCTACATATTGCGAAAGGAAGTGGAATTCTTATTGTTTTGATAAAGTCAAAAACATCGTAGGCCATAATTCCACAGAACATTGGATATTTTATGGACCCACCTAGCAGATATACATTTTTAGTTCTTATATAATCTAATTGGCAGTAACGTGGCATTACATACTTTTCCTTTATTACCATCTAAAAGTGTGCTTGTAAGTAGATCATAATTAAACTGAACTTATAAGTTAAGTAAACTTTGCAATTCGAGTATTTTAATACTACGCCTCAGAAGTCAACCACCCCCATGTGTTATCGTCCAACGGTACAAGGTGAATCCCCTAGGTTTTTATAAAAAAAAGGTTTACGTATTTTTTTATTTTAATGATTAGTAATGTACATGATTAATACTGTGGTAAACATTGAATTACATTAAGTATTTGAGACAGCGGGACTCGAACCCGGATATTCCACTACATTACAGCGCCCACGCTATTGTACTATTCAACTTATTTTTATTTGGTCATTTCTGTCACATGTGTGTTTAAGTAAAGAAACTAACATATGGTCGAAGATCATACCTTTCAAACGACAGTACATGTTTGGTAAATTGCAATTGCCTAATTAATTTTTATATAAAGATTGAAATCACGAAAAGTACTTTCTTCGTCGAAACTTAAATCCGGAACTCAACTTTCCAGTGAATCCTCTTCTACCAAACTCCTTACTTTTTATGATGTTTTTTTAAATATTTTTGTATTGGCCCCCTCTGCCCCAAAAAGTGTTTTCATAAACCCAAATGGGGGGGGGTGGGGGGGGGGGGGGGTGGGGGGGGGGGGGGGTGGGGGGGGGGGGGGGTGGGGGGGGGGGGGGGTGGGGGGGGGGGGGGGTGGGGGGGGGAATTATTAATTTTACTAATCCTCTAATTATGCCAATTACACGCATAGAATACAAAGATACACACGCGAAAAGAAATATGCTGTAAGAGGGGTACTTGCCATTACTTTTAGTACAATATTAGTACTGTATTTGACTTATATGCTTACGTGGTATGCACGAGGAAGATTCTTGATTCTAAAGAAAGTAATAACTACGATGGTTACTGTACCATTGGTTCCATTGTATCTGTTATATGATTAAAAACAACTCCGGTTTTCCTAAAACTGCTATAAAATTTCGTTTTGGGTTGACAGTAATTTTTGACCTCTTTTCTATTCATCAACATTTTGATTCTTGACAGCTGGTATTTCTATCGTTCATGCATTCTGAGTCCGACCATTGTGAAGTTTTATTATGCGCAACGAGAGTTAATCGTAAACACGTTTAATGTTGGTATAGAAAGTTTTGCGAGTACTTTCAGGTTAATTCGCGATATTCCAGGACGTAATGAAACAACTGAATGAATCAGCATTACACAAACATTTGGAAAAATTCTTTGAGGTTATAAATTCACTTTTATTATTGGAATATAAACTGTCCGGAAGTGGTTGTAGTGATATGTTTATCTTCCACGGTAATTTTTATCTGACACCATCTTACAATAGTAATCCATAGGAACTAAAATATGAAATTAATAAAGATAGTAAAAAAATTTTATCAGTTTATATCTTTGAAAACAAAAGCACATATAGTATCGATTATTCGTATGGATATACAAAATACTTTCACTCATAATTAAATATATATTTACTATACTTACGAATATGTTAATCAGTGTAGCACAAATTTGGTGCTCATTAAAATATTATCTCAATCACATTTTGTGATCTTCTATCTAAAACACCTTAACATTTCATGCTTATATAAATACAATATCAGCAGCTGTAATGCAGTCCTAAACTCATTAGTGTTAAGTCGTAAGTATATTTACCAGTTAATACAAACATAAACGTTAACTTTTAAGGTGAAAAAGTCTACAAGGTCTAAAACCCACCTTACAAACACGAATTGTTACTATATTTACAGAAACCTGTTTTTCATTTTTTTATTGGGTAAGCTTTAGCTAACAGTGTTATTTGAAATTCTGAAAAACTTTAATTTCTTTATGTCGGTCTATCTGTCTGTCTGTCCGCACGATTATCTAGAATGATTTATTCGTATATATGCAACATCGAGTGCGATTATGATGGATGGCATTCCATGGAATTTGTTTCAATGTTAGCGAAATTTTATGATGATCGTATGGGTAACTATGATGGCTGCGAGAAAATTGTGGAATAAATAAATTCATTCACAAACTGAGTAAAAACATAGGATTTTTTAAACTTATAACTCATTTACCGTTATAGCCTAATTACGTGCGCTACAGAGTAGGTATTTTGCATGCCACCTCTGCAAAGACACGTAACAGTGGTGTGGTGTAATCCTACATAATATTTATAAATGTGTTTTAATGTAATTCGTAGTGCATTGTAATAATACAAAATATGTGTCTAGAAACGCACCCACTACAAAAATTGACACAAACTGCGTTTACGGTAATAGAGGTTGTGCTGTTATGAAAGAAAATTTTAGATTAAATTATTTTCTCAATAAGAAAACTGCTTTTGAAAGTTATCTACAGAAGTCTAGGATAGTTACCTAAAGAAGCATCGTGTCATTTAACTTCATGTTCATCCAATTGACTATGTAACTTTTAAACATGTTTTTATAGTTTCAATTAGCACGGTTTATTCATATATTGAAGGATTTTGAAATAAATTCTACTTCCAATAAGATTTAGTAACGATGAAACTTTAATGAAATACATATTTATTTATATAACCAATATCTAGTGAACCTTACGTTGATTAGTTAAATTCCTTAACAAGAATAAATTATATTGTTAAGCTTTAAGTAGTAATACTCGTATAAACATACATTTTCGAGAAATTTTTTTATCTCATCAATACGCAAAAAATTAAATTTTTGATGGTTCAGTAAATACTATCTTGGTAAATACTAAAAAAATTTAATTTTGTACATATAATAAAAAATTATTATCATGAATCTAAAATGATAATTGCGTAGATTCTTTATATTTTATTTGTAACAATATTTTAGTTTATAAGGTATAATGAGATGAGAACTACATCAAATTGAAAGTAAGGAAAGCAAATACATAAATTCTGTGATAAACAAATAATAAGTGAAAGTTTAAATGTTGTGAGTGTCAGAAAATTATGTGTTCTTCAGTTGATACTAACGTTCTTATGCACATATGTTTTACACACTAAAAATACTAAATTCCGTCAACTTGTGCCTTTTTTACTGTATTATATTATTATCCCATGTGCTCCAATTAGGTGTGTGGAACGCTGGTGTTTACATACTTATAATTGTAACAAAGTATCGCTTAAAACTAAAACATTTTATTTGGTATTATACTGATAGCCTTAGTAATGCTATGCATGTATAATACCTTAAGTATTGTATTACATTTTGAACATGAAAAACTGCAAAAAATTATGCATTGAGCATATTTTTTCGGTTAGTATTTATAAAAGCCATGTAATAAACGTATTACCTTGCATTGTTTCAAGACTAGCGGTATGTAGATAGGCTTGAATTAGCATAGAACACGTGATCGTAAATGTTGTTTAAGATTAACGATTTGCCCAACTACAGCAGAACGCTTACAATTGTATTAAAGGTACAATAAATTCCAAGTCTCTTTGGTAAAATACGGCACCACCTCATTTATCTCAACGAGACGATAGAAGCCTGAGTCTCAGTAAACCTTTTCCATTTCCTTATAAAGTTGGTTTTTTGAGATTTAAAGCTAAGTGAATAGTACATGCCTAGAGAATGCTATTATACATTTAAATGAAAGTTAGAAACCATAATCATAGACAAATTTGCCAAAAATATTGTTTGCGTCTTAAACATTCCGAGGAGTTAAGTTGGTGTGCTCTCAAAGACATTTTTTGAGTAAATACTTTTTAATGAACTTTATTTTTACACAATTTGTTTTTTACATTACTTTTATTCGTCTGTTCGGGACGATAGCTTGAGAAACCATGTATGTGTGTGTGCGTATGAGTTTGTATATATATATATATATATATATATATATATATATATATATAACCCTACACACACACACACACACACACACACACACACACACACACACACACACACGTACGTATATAATCTTAATTATAAGAATAATAATAATAATAAATAATAAGAATATTTTACAGACTGCGACTTTTATATCTACTTATAGGTTCGAAATATTCAATTAATTCCACGTCTTCGTTGTTTGAAAAGTCGGTTTACTGACTATAGTTGAACGTGACAACGTCATAAGAAAATACTGATGGAATGGTTGCATTTTTCAAAACAAAATTTTAATTTTATTTGTTTGATAGATATTTTGTATGGATATAGAGAAGGAGGTAAATGGAAATCACAATGGAATTGATTCAGTTACATTTATTATTATTTGTACGAATAAATACAATTATGCCAACTTTTTTAACAATGTAAATAGTTTTTACAAATATGAACGTGGGTTGAGCAATTGTTTCACAACTTTTAAACATTTGTGATAGCCTATTTAACTTCTTACTATTTGTGTTATTCAGTTGAGAATAGACAATAATAGAAAAAGTTACTTAATTAATTTTGCAAATTTAATTGTAATTTGGTGTAAAAAAGTAATAATTTTGAATAATTTATTATAAGAATAAACTGTGATTAAATTATTGTTCATAAACCTTAAATTTAAAATTTGGAAACATCATTAAAATTTTTTAGTTTTTAAAAAGCCCGCCTCAATGTATTTGATATCTATAGGAGAAAATTGTTCCTTTTGACGGCTGGCTGGTCCAACCTGTCATTTTATGATATCTGACAAGTTGTTATGATATGTGGAAGATTCAACATTTATATTTTAATTTTTTGAATTCATAGCTACGGTCGATAATTATTTCGATCGAATTCGAAGCCATTGAATTTTTACTCATCGTGAAATAGTTACATAACTTATTGTTATAGTTTTGCCAATTATAGCATAACCTTCAATCGCTGCACTAGCGGACCGCTGCTATTTATTTTAATGATGAAAGCACGAATATTCGGCAATATATTATTACTGATCATACTGTATATTTAATATCGAAAGAATCATTACCTTTATCGCCGCAATTAACGTTGATATAAACAACTGACACCACATTCACTTTTCACTGCACTTCATACTTAACGAAAACATGTAAATTTATTATTGTATAGCAGCTGTCCACGCGGTCGCATCACTCACTCAAGTAGGAGGGAGACAGATGTCGAACAGATGTTCCGCGCCTCGCTTGCACTTCAAGCTTTAAATTGAACGCCTCAGAGTGAGTTAACACAGCATGACGTCATGTTTTTTGTGAATCCAGCTGGCTCTATCGAATTATAAGACGTAGTTACGTCAAAAAGAATTACTTGTCTTTGACAATCAATTAGCGCACGTTTGTTTGATTAATTATCTGCATATTATAAGTCCAGTCAATAAAGGACTTGGTTCTGATAAAAATTAAGGGGTAGCTGTATTGTACTCATAATCCCATAGATCCATACCAGAGGAAATCTTTTACAATAGTCTGCCAAAGCCTCATTGAGATTACACCCTACCCTTTAAAGAAAATTTAAAATATGGGCCTTCATGAAGCAGCCAATATTTTAATTATGATCAATTAGATTAATACGAAATATGTGTCTAGAAACGCACCCACTACAAAAAAGGACACAAACTGCGTCCATTTAATTTAAAATTTTTTGTTCATTAATTTACTATATTATTGTTTTAGCTCATAACGTCATCTTTACGGTTTTAATACAGTAAAGAGTTATATAAAACAATGGGGTCGTGTTGTAGTCAACTAAACTTTTTCGCTATAACTTGTTATGTGTTATGAAATTTAATAATATGCATTACTATTGTTTATATGTAATCAAAGAGTTGTGCACAATGGGGTGTATATGAATGCTCGGCACTTTCATCAGCGCTGCAGTCGACGCAGACACTAGAGACTCTCTCCTCTAGAGACTATATGTTCATACTTTAGTCCCCAAGGGAATACTAATACTATCGCAGTTGCAGCCATTTCCCATATAAGATTACTTTTGAACAAAAATTATTATTGGTTCTTAGCGTAAAATGTTCAATTATATATATATATATATATATATATATATATATATATATATATATATATATATATATATATATATATATATATCTGTTATAAAAGGGCAAATCGGATTTAAAATTTCTTAATTGATTCATTTATAATTTTTCTTTCATAAATTTAAATGAATAAAAGTGTAAACATTGCCAAAAGATGCATTAGTAAATTAAATGTATTGCTATTTGTGACCCTTTGTTTTCTACATACTTAAACCAGCAGTATTAATAATTAATAACACTGCACCACATTGAAAAGAGTTTTTCCAGTAATACGAATCACCGGCCTTCTAAATAATGCTATAAATGTAATTGAACTGTTCTTGTATGTAAACTAGATTTAATGGGTTATTTTGTTAAACCACTTAAGAGCAGATATTTTTACGTAATGTAAACATATTGTGTTTTAAACAATTAAATCTATTTTTCAATTATATAATGTTTTACTTGGAACCCATTAGTAACTTGAGGACCACAATAACTACAGCAATTTTTCTTGGAAGGGCATTTAATAAAATATAGTATACAATCGGGAGCAACAGATTTTCTTGTTTTCACAAGTATAATTGTTGATGTGTAATATTCTTGTGCAGCTTGGCGTGTTCTACCATTCTGTTGATTGCAGTTAATTCTCTAACAGACTCTGAACGTACAATACTCAATTTAGACTAGAATGTTGATTACATGCTTCACACATTGGAGGTAATTTATCTAAATTGAAGTATGATTTTAAGGTTCTTTTCTTTGTAAAAGCTTTTTTTATTCCCTTGAATCACATTAAACAAATTCATACTCAGTGACGAACGGATTGTTTTTTGTCTATAAGTTATTGAGAAATATTCGATTGCGAACTTGTTTGCAATTTACCAATTCTGTTTCTGTTATTTCATCTACTCCAAAAAAATGAGACTTGATGTCGCGTCCTGGGCAATTATCTTTAATGGCATTGTAATTCGAAATGTAACTGTACATTTTGTGATAATTATTGAGTTATAGACGGGTAAGTGACCGCTTAGAGTTTTCAAGCTATATTCTAATCCTAACTATGATTTTTATCTGTATTATTTCATCATTACGATATTTACAATTAATATATACCTTTACTATAAAAAGTCTATTCCACTATTCAACCGTGGATCTTAATCTTATTACTTTGGCACACTAGATATTATTAAAGAGCAGCTACATATTTAAATTTAACCATAACAGTTATGTCTGTATAGGAAAAGCAGATGTGCCGTGCCTTGTCACTATTTTAATTAGAAAGTAATTGTTTAGTTGTCTAACACTATTATAATTTTAGTGAAGTTCTATATGACACTCGAACCAGCTGCAAAAAATGGTTAGAATGTTGGAAAATGGTTATTTAATAAATTTTATTTAAACTAAATTATATTGAAACGGTAAAGGGAAAGTGAAATGTAGGTGGTAGGAGTGAAGATATAAAGTAAATATATTTTTTAGTCAGTTTGCTTGAATTATGTAATGTTGTTTATGAAATCTTTTATTTATTTATATTTACTAATTACTAATATTTTTGCGGAGAAATACCTTTTACTACATTGGATCAAAAAAATATTTTAAAAATGAACAATTGTAAATCTTTGTTTACTTTGATAATAACCAATAAATGTTCTATACTTAAATAGTAAACAAATGTTTATGCCTGTTAGATGAAGTTCAACTAAAAGTACATGGATTTATAAACGTATATATTACCAATTTCTTTGGATAAACAAATTGTATACACAAATGGTCAGATATTACGTTTTATATCAGCCATCCCTGAATTTCACCAAATATATTACAAAAATAATTTGCATAATTGGTCTAGCCATTCTAGACGATTAGTAACACATCTTGTGAATGATTTTTATTAGTAAGGTATTTTAAACATATTTTATAGTACGCTACTACGTTTACAGTATTCTGTATTTAACTGATAGTAAGGGTTTTTCATTCAGTAAAATACACATTGTGCTTTTTCCGATAACAATACGGAAATTTCTTTTGTAGCAAGTTTGATAATAAAGATAACCCATTTTTATAGCATAAATGTAAGTAAGAGCATAAGTCCATCTCATTAGTTCAAGCCTTGTCTCAACCGAATTTTCAATATATTCATAACAGCTATAACCCCCTTAAAATTTTATTACATAAAAGGACACTTATTGTACCATGTACGAGAAAGAGTTTTAAAATGGGATGGAACTTTCATTAGGTGAAACTACATTGATGGATGGGAAATGTGAATGAAGGAAGTGATTTTTAAATACAAAGACTTGAAAGAATTTTATAACACTGTTAGTTCTATAAATATCAGGTCAAATAAAAAAAATATTATTGTTTCCTTTATTTTTAAAGATTTCTGTGTAATACCTAAGATTTACTCTAAGGAATCTTTTGATAACACTGGACACAATACTAAGAGTTTAGCTAAAAATTACATCATTCACTTTCTTACTACATTTTAAATTACAAATTGTCCTCAGAAAATAAAAAGTCATGTAAATAAATACAATAATTAGTACTAGTTAACAAAAAAATAACTTAAAAAGGAAACTACAAATAAAGATAAGTTGTAAACTTTTTATATCCAATCTATATTTTTATCCAATCCGATTTTATTTTAATAAGATTTATAAATCTGAACCATCACCCTTGTTGAACCGTGATTTTATGGTAGGGTATTTATGTTTCTTTCGATAGGAAAAAATAAGAAAATTAATCTGACCAAATTTAAATAATGCATTTTAACCGATTTATGAAGTATTAAAATACATAAAGACTTTAAAGTGAGCGTTTTCATACCTTGTTTTTGAATTACCTCGATTAAAAACCATATAGAAATAAGTATTTACCTTATCATAGTTTAAATTTAATTAGCTTTTTCGCCTGTCTGTCTATATGTGTGAAATCTCTTTAGAGAAAGGACCTGCGTAATTGAGACATGGAGGATTGTCACGTCTTTGAGAGAACAAATATTATGGTTTTGGAGATAAAAGGTAAAAATGTACCCATGTCTTCAGTCCGAAAATCTGTAACCATACTGGCAAGAAGATAAACGCAGAATAATTCAATTTGTAAACAAACCGGGAAAACCATGACGTATTTATTTAGTCATCAACACATATTAGTATAACCATGCAATGTATTCTTATAGGAAGATAAATCCATATCTTAGGAACTATTAACATTGGTTATGTGGGTTAACTCATCGTGTAATTGTTATAATACATGTATCAACAAGAGCAATATGTAGTGCCTCTGTGGATAAAAGTATTATTGAGTGATTAAAGAAATTATAGGATAGTTAAATAAATGTTTGTCAGGTGCACTGCCTTTTCAGAAGACAACGGGTATAAGTGTCCAAGCAAAATACGTAGATAATATGTATAAATATGTAGATCTATCAATAAGATCCTTCATAATTTTCTTTAAAAAGCCTCTTCTGATTACTTAGTTATTGTAAACAATACATTACATGCAAATAATGCTGATCTTACGATATAACTGAATAGTGTAGTAACTTTGAGTCCACATTAAATAACAAAAGCCTGAGTGTGTTGTCCCAAGGAACAGTGTAAACTTGTACGACAAAGTGTCTGACCCAGCATTGCTCAATACTCCAGACATGGACTAAGAACACTAAGAACACTCAGCTACACTACTATCTGTCTCTCATAAAACTTACTTATATGAATCGAATTTCATAGTACTTAAGGTCTACTGAAGCTCCTTAATTTATTTCATAATCGTTTAAAGTTAGTGCGCTTTAAAGTATATATTTTTAAAATTCAAGAAAGAATGTACAATTTTGAAAAGCAAACATCTCAGACCAGTCAGCTTGTAATAGGATATTGGTTTTAGTTATAACTCTACACATAATTTTCACTATTGCAACATAGTTTTCCCTATTGCAAGTTTTTAGAGTGGTGACATACTTAGTTTATTCATATTGATGAAAAGTGTTTACAGGGGTGCAAGAATACTATTATTATTGTATAAAAATGCTCAAATAGTCACACTTCGCTACGCCAATAGACACAACGAGATTAAATGACAAATGTTATACAAAAAACTTTTCAGTTTTTATTCTGAAAACAGCTATTACGGCTTGTTTGACATATTTACAGCAGCTGTTTACGTTGCTGGCAAGTCTCGAGTGTTTAGCAAGTGACAGCCCCGCTACCGTAATTTGGTGAACGTTTAGAACCATCCAGATGCTGCTTGCATAAAATGTTGTCCCTTAATATGTAACGAGATAAGAAGACATAATTTACTATTTGTATGGACTTTTATGGGTGGTTTATTTGTATTAAACATTATGTTGTTCATCAATTTAGAATTTCCTTCTATAGAATAGAGAAAAATGTGTAAGAATCAGTACGGTATTTGATATAACTGGAAAAAGTATTGATTATTCGTGATATTTTGTTTATTTTATAGATATTGGATTTGTATTTGATGTCTTATTAAAATGTTCAATGACTCTGCAATTGTGCATTGTATTGATTAATATGATTCTGTGAAACTTGTAAATATTGAGAAATGCGTGACTTTTCGTTCTTTGTAATAAACGGAATGTACTTTTAATTACTTAAAAATATAATAGTGTTTTTCAAAAGGAGAGCGGAAATGATTAACAAAGGCCGTGATAACCTCGTATATTTTGGACACACAATAATATATTTATCTGTTGATAATGAGAAAGATCCACATAAATACACCCGTGAAACTGAAATCCTTTGAAACCGTAAGCTTTCGTCATAAAGTGTACGTGTAATATAACACGTTTATTCCTTATGATGGTATTGTGTGTCGTGCGAGTTTCCAAAGAGGAAAGAAAACAAATATCCGCATCTCCTTTCCTAAACGAATGCGGAAAACCTTTTGACGCTGTCTTATTGACATTGTTAATATCTTATTATTGTTCGTTACAAGGAGCCAATTTATATTTAAAACGTGTTTCTTACTATTAACAACAATAATTTAAATTAACATTCTTTGAGAAAAACTTAACAGTATATTATACACAATGTTTTAATTATTTTGGTTTAAATGTTAATGTTACACTTTGTGCAATAAAATTACTGTTCATAAATATTAAAATGTTTATTAGATATTTTAAGGTAGTTCAACAGTTATGCATATATTTTATTAAATTACTTGGCTTATAATATGTACTTATAGAAATTTTGCGTAATTTTTTTATCGTATTTTTAGTGAGACTATAATGTATATTACCCAAGGGCTGTATGAGTGATGTTATTCCACATAATTCTACTTTTGTTTGATTGCCTAACTGAAATAAAATCTACCCACTATTTCCCGTGCAATGGGGATATTGCATGGATGAACATAGCTTGAGCTTTCCTCAACAGTAATTTTCCTGGCTTCTTAGTTACGCTTCCGTGAATTGTTGGATAAAAACATGAAACTGTTTGTACATGGAAACATTTATATTTCTAATTTTTCTGTTTTAGGTATTGGCAATACGTGTTTTTTACGTCAGCATGAGAAATGTTTACTGAAAAAGGTCTTAAATGTATCATATTAACATCTACAACAATGTTTCTATGTTATTACAATAATCCATTCTTTATTCTGTTTTCGTTTTTTCCTTCTATATTGATTAAAATCTGTTACAATAAACATAAGAATATAGGACACTGATAATAGTTATTACAAAGACGAATGTTTAACTCCTATTATTCTTTAAACATATGTGTAAATACGATACCTCGTAACATATATTTATTTTAAGATAAAGTAATTACTATTTTAAAAAATTGTATTGTAAAGGTTATATTACTTTTTGTACTTATGTTGTCGTATATGCATTTTTTGAAACGGTGCTTTTTAAAGACGTAGACCAAATATTGTTTGATCTACCTTGTTTATAAATAGTTATTAATAAAAACATTTATTAGACTTTCCGAAACTTAATAATTTGGATTGCAATGAATACTTAATCCTAATGAAGCTTTGTCTATTCCGAGGAAATATATTCTAACCATAGTAGCCGAAAAGGAATTGAATTCAATTACATTTGATGTGTATCATATAAATAATAAAAACATAGAAAAGATGTAGTGCCGAAATATATTTCCGTACATTCCTACAAAGATTATACTTCCTAGTTTTTTAATAGAAAATGTAATCAAACTTCTAAGTCTGAAATAAATACATATTTTGATAACAGGGTTTTTAATATAAACATTGTTAAAAATCTAGGTATTTAGATCATTAGTATAAAACATTTATCTCCTTTCAAAATAATCAATGTTTTTTTTTTTTTTCAAACATATAATCATATAAATTAGTTGTTTTAATATTAAGCTGTTATAATACGGGTCTCGATTTCTATTAATCAGAAATGTTTTTGAAGGGAAGGAAATATTTAATATTTACGACAGATGAAGGAATGGGTTCAGAACACAGGTGCACTTTCTTTACCCAAATAGACGAAAAGTGAAACGTTGTGTATGTATCATTGGAGGACAGTTACTTGTCAGTCTCCACAGACTTTCTCCCTATAACTTCATTTCGTGCGGTCAAAGTTCTGTCTCAAAGTGACATCTGTCACTTTCCTTTCGACGAAACACATGGGGTTGTATATCACTGAGGTCGTAGTGATAAATACTCGATATGCAAATTTTATATACAAGTTTAATTGTGGCAATTAAAACATAAAATCACAACTACTGGATGGCGAAATAAAATAAAGTTTTGTCACTTTGCTGCCAAAATATGGTAATAATGAACTAAAATAATATCTTGAGGTGTGGGCCTAAGGCTTCGAATGTTATTTGTTTTTTTTCCTGCAAACTTAATAATTTACTACAACTTATGAAATCGAATTTCCTTCACGATGTTGAATTACACGCACAGTGTTAGTATCGTGGCTCGTCATTGCAGCTTTAGTCGGAAAAAGTGAAGATTAGTAGAGTACAAGTCTAAACCATGAAAAATGGAAATACTCGAAGACGTACTCATTGGTTAAAGAACATTCGTCTAGAACAAATTGTCGACGATATTAGCCATTTATTGAGACACATTATAGTCACGACAACCTGGTCTCTTCAGAAGGATACAACCACAACTATTATCTTTATTAATTTCCAAATAAAACATCATCAAAGGTAAGTTACTTTACTATTTAAATTTTATGTTATATTATATTCAAATTAAACGTCTCGCATGAAAGGGCTAATTTATAATACGAAGATATAAATTTTACTAACGGACAAGGCACGCAAGTTGTTGCTTGGCAGCAAGATGGTCAGCTACAAAGTTCGAGAGAGAAAGGATTATTACGCTTTCCAATTAGGTTATTATTCTGCCAAGAATCTAGTTCCAAGAACATCAGATTAAACTTATGCTAACCAGTAACGAATACCAGGGTTCCGAAAATATGTATTATATCAAATAAAACTAAGAACAAGATACAAGATATTGCATTATTTTACGTGATTCACTTTTCCATATTTGTCAGTCAGTTACGTATTACACTTAACACACTGGTGCTATATTTTAAAATATAGTTAGGATTTTGTTTGCTTATTTAAATATATAATTTTTTTATAAAACCCGAAATATTTGAGGCTTGATGACATGAACATTTAAATTTAGTTTTCTGCTTTTAAAATAACAAATTATTATATTACTATTTGTGTCTGTTGAAAACAAACCAAACACATAAAACTAAACACAATTTAAGTTTAGTTTTTTTTATACAATATTTTGCCGTATTACGACAAGAAGGAATGAACAGTACAAAATGTAAAGTATGTGACATACAATAATTACACCTAATTGTCAATTAGAAAAAAAGAATCGTGTTTGTAGTTTTTATTTGTGAGTCCACATATTGTTCACTTGTAATTGAAATATTATTTTTAGAATTTAGATTTCACTGGTATTGATATTATTTATAAGATTACCACAATCTTATGTAATAGATCATATGTGATGATGAGGTCTAAGTTAGATGTCATGTTAATGTTTATAAATAAATATATCTATGTTTATATTCAATATTAATTTCACTATTATGTTAAGGAAACTTATGTAATCAGTATAATGGTTCAATATAAATTTTTTATACAAAAGTTTAATCTAATTGAGTTATTTTAAGTTAAAATGTATCCTGATGTTTCTTTTAATAATTATATATGATTATACATAAATTTAAGGATAAGTAAACAAAGACTTTTGGGGGAAACATGATCTTTTTCCGGACTCTTTCCATTGTTCAGTGACACAAAAAATCGGTAAGACTACGTTTCAAGATCTGCAATCTGATTTCTTCTTCAAGTAAAAACCAACCTTAAACATCATTAAAAACTAGGTTAAAATAAACTAATCATACCAAAGCGTTGTGGCACGCGTAAGTCATGAATAACAAACAACACGCTGTATGTTATTTCACTAACTCTAAAACATGAACTTAATAAAAAAAAAAACGAAACACGACTCTAATTATTAAAACTAAACTACAGAATACAGGTCACAATATGTCTGCATTTCTCGAGAAACCATCTACGACTGCCTAGTTTGTACCTAGTTTTAACCTAGTCTGTAAGTTTGTGTTAGGTTAGTAATTACTTGAAGAAGAGATCAGATTGGAGATCTCGAAACGTAAGTGTTACTGATTTTTTGCATCACTCAACGATGGAAAATGTCCGGAAAATCATGTTTCTTTCTCAATCCTTCCATCGTCAAAATAAAACTAAAAAAAAAACAAATTTGAAAGTTAAAAGTCATCTTCAATAAAATCTGTTATGTATCTATCATAGTATGCACTCAAATTCTCATCGTTTAAGTGCAATACCTTTATTTTTATGCATGAAAGCGAAACAGAATTTTTAAAGTCAATCAGTAACTAGGCTATGTTAAAAAGGTATTAAAATTACAATTTTCTTCGTGTTGGTTCTGAATATTGTTTACTCCGCTAACAGATGACAAAATATTCATGTGGCGATATTAAAGCTCTAGGCTATACGATAACTGCAAGTATTATATTATTAGTTTTCTGTAATTTGTCACATTCATGTAGTGAAAAAAAAGAATTTTAAACAATTATTTAAATATAGTTTCAAACTCAAAAAGATTATATTATAAACAGGCACTTTGACTTTTGAATAAAAGTTTATATAGCAGAACAGCTATAAATGGATAAAATTAAATATTTATATATTAACAAAATTAAGAAAAATATAGTATTCATACTATTAGGTATAACGCTTATTTTGATTTAAATGCTTAAACTAATTATTGTAGTGAATTAGTATTGGTTTACATTCACAAATTATGAATGATATTTAAAAATAAAGATATTTAAAAATTAAATTATTTTTATGACTGCATAATCCATTATTACTGACTACTTTAAACTATGTACTAGTAATATTTAATGCTGTGTTGTTATACGGTAATCATTACTTTACCTTTCGTAATAATATCTGCTAAGCAAGAGCCCTTGTCATTATTTGATAGATAAATATATATTATTAGCGGAATCCTAAACGACAACAAATGAAATATATTTGTGTTTTATCTTGTAAATTTAATTTGTTTATTTGTTTGAAACAATTTTCACCCGTATTTGAAGTAGTACTTGATCAACTAATGATACTTGGGAAGCTAGAAAAATATAAAATTTTATTAATTTATATGTAGTTGAAATATGTATAATTATCATTACTGTAACAAATTACAAAATATGTATTGTCTGGTGGTTTAAATGTATTTACTTTATAATTAATAATATGTAACAACAACTATTTGATAGTAATAAAATAAACCCTTGTGAATGAGTAAATTAACCAGAAACTCAGCGTCTTGGCTATAAATGGACCTCTAAACGTCTTTGGTGTAAATCGTATCACCTGTCAAATTAAATAGTGACAAATGGCTCTGGTTTGAATAGAATAGATATCACAATACCTCTGAGAAACACTACATTTTACACCTATTTTATATAACGTGTATTATACAAATACAATCTGTGTAGTTTGCTTTAAATTCGAGAATCTATTTAATATGTTTTATTCTTAGTCGTCTTTTTCCATCTATTTGTTCATCAGTGGTAAATTTGGTACCTAGAGAGTTGAAACTTTTTGACGAGGTTTCTATTGGTTGATAAAAGAAATATTTATTTGGAGGTCAAAATCAAATGTAAATATTTAGTTTTAATATTTATACATTATTCTTACGGGCAATTAGGTAAATAATGAGAATTCAAGAGAACAATCAATCTAAGTGTAACAATAAACTGATGAGGTTAAGTGGTAGAGAGGACCTTATAATCCTAACTTTGCCTCTAATAAAGACATTTTTCATTTCATGTCATTTTAAACAATATTATGAACTGACTGTATTATGAGACTGTCTATACCGTTTTTATTGTCTCAGACAGAACATGAGCATCCAACGATAAATATTTCCGAGATTCCGTGGAAACCCTACGGTCTATAAACATTTGGGGACGGAATCTTCGAAATGAAAGTAGCTGTCAGAATTATTTGTCCGTAATTTTAAAAGATTCAAGAAGTCACATTTCTCTAAATATTTTTTAATTGAGGGTAAGAAATTAAGCTTCAAAATGTATGTAGCTCCCAAGAAGGATTGATTACATAGACGAAAATTGCTGAAAATAGGTGAAGTGGAGCCAAATTAGAGATATACAACTTCTCAACTCCGGCTACAACTTCCGGAGGCTGAAATCAAGAACACACTATGTTAGCCATCACATTATATGATAAAAATATTGGATTCACGCAGTAAAAGAATATTAGCATAGTGGTCATATAATCCATTATGGGATACCAGCTTAGGTCACATGGTAAGATCAAGTAAGTGCTCTAATGTGATGGACTTTTAAGCTACAATAGAAATATAAATTTACCTAAATCCTCTGGTTTGTTAGATAATAGGTACTTTCAATGGTTAATAACAAAGTATTTAGCTTTGATAACAAGCATTTATTGAAATTATGATTTGTAAATATGAAAATAAATGTATTTTATTAACCTAAGTTGTTTTACTTCCAACCCAGAGCAATTTTACGCTAAAAGTTTAAGAAAAGACGCAATATATAAAACAATAATACAAACTGTGCAAGTGACATCTAGCAAAAACACTATCTATAAACCGAACCCACGCAAACACTGAAGCAGCATTAAGCTGACAAAGCGTTATAGTGCTTGACTCATTATTCACAGGTAAATTGAGTTTTCATGTGACCGTAATTGAAATTAATAATTCAGAGTACGTATTACATACAGTTCGTTTACTTCGGAATTACTTGCTCGCAACTCAAACCTCGTTGTAAAAAGATGATAAGATAATAAATTGTCCTTAAAAACAAATTATACTTTTAGAAGTGAATTATTTTATTATTTATTATCTATATTATGTATGACACAGCGATTTTAACTCGCAACGTTATTTTTGTAATAAAAGTATTATTTATTAAGGTTGTTTGTGTTTTTCATTTAGTTTCACGCTGGCATTTTATCCAGTACCTGTCCATCTTTTTACGAAATAACGAATTTGTTTTATACATTTAATGAAATAAAATGATAATATAAATATCGCATTGAAATGTATTACAATATAACAAATTAAATCATAATTAAAACCTGAACTTCTAAATATGATTATAAACATTACCAATACAAAGTTTAATGCTCCATTACAGCTATTTACATGGACAGTAATTTATGTGACTTGTGTCGAAGATAGTATACCTCATTTAAACAATTGTCATGGAAAGACCATTGCAGTTTTTACGTAATATTGGTGTGAAGGAAACAGGATTTTTCCGGACATTTGCCATCGTTAAGTGAAACAAGAAAACAGTAACACTACGTTTCGAGATCTGCAATCTGATCTCTTCTTCAGGTAAAGAACTAACCTAATACATAATTACAAACTAGGTTAAAATAAACAAATCTTACTAAAGCGTTGTGGCACGCCTGAGTCAGGAATCACAACCTACATGTTGTATGTCAACTTCACTAACACTAAAGACATGCACTTTAGTAAGATTTGTTTATTTTAACCTAGTTTGTAATTATGTATTAGGTTAGTTCTTTACCTGAAGAAGAGATCAGATTGCAGATCTCGAAACGTAGTGTTACTGTTTTCTTGTTTCACTTAACGATGGCAAATGTCCGGAAAAATCCTGTTTCCTTCACAATCCTTCCATCGTCAAAAATAACCTTCAAACAAAGAAATAATATTGGTGGTTATAGGTCCGGAGTTTTTATTTTATTTAAAGTTCTCCTTAACTACAGTAAATGAACCAGTCTGAATTAAAAATGTTCATAATATAGTATAAAGAGGAAAATCGTAATTGTGTTACTGTGAGTGATTTAACTGCGAGGCCAAATGAAAATTTTTACATATTTTTTATCTGGAAAATATTTTCAGATATAGAATTTTGTCATTCATTCGATATTTACTTGTTGAATTACCACTATTTAGTAAAACTTAGACAATGTTTCGACAACGCTAAGCACATAATGTAGAATTATATATACTCTATGTAGATATAATATGTAATAAGGTAGAGTATGGGTATTGTTAATTAATTAGATTACTTAAGTAAATGACTTTATTAATTTTCACCCAATACGAATCCATTGTGAAAATAACAAACGTCTTATGTACTGTACTTCTGTTTCACAAATTCAGTTGGCTAGCCTGACACACCACCATGGATAGTGAGATACATTCAAATGGATCTTCTGAAATCTAACGTGAGTTCACTTTCATATTACTGAGGTGTAATACCTCTATAGTTAGTAGAAAACATTAATGTGAGCTTGAATATTGACGTGATTAGTAAGACATACTAAGATGGCTAACCTGAAATATCACTACACTTAGTTAGGTACTTTCAATTGACTGAGTTGATATACCTCTATGGTTACTCAGGTACATTAAGATGGCTGCGATTTAATACCACCACGATTAGGGAGACACATTCCGATGGCTAGGCTGAGATAACACAACCGTTAATCATTCATATTTATGTGAGAGAGCTGGCTTACATATATGGTTAGTCATATACAATAACATAGCTGAGCTTAAATACCTCCACGATTAGTGAGCCACATTCCGATGGCTAGGCTGAGATAACACCACCGTTAATCAATCATATTTACATGAGAGAGCTGACTTACATCTATGGTTAGTGAGATACATTAAGATGGCTGAGCTTAAATACCTCCACGATTAGTGAGCCACATACCGATGGCTAGGCTGAGATAACACCACCGTTAATCAATCACATTTACATGAGAGAGCTGACTTACATCTATGGTTAGTGAGATACATTAAGATGGCTGAGCTTAAATACCTCCACGATTAGTGAGCCACATACCGATGGCTAGGCTGAGATAACACCACAGTTAATCAATCACATTTCCATGAGAGAGCTGACTTACATCTATGATTAGTCAGATACAATAAGATAGCTGAGCTTCAATACCTCCACGATTAGTGAGCCACATTCCGATGGCTAGGCTGAAATAACACCACAGTTAATCAATCATATTTATATGAGAGAGCTGACTTACATACATCTATGGTTAGTAAGATACAATAAGATAGCTGAACTTACATACCTCCACGATTAGTGAGCCACATTCCGATGGCTACACTCGCATTTTGTCGCAAGAAACATTAATAAATATAAACCATAAATAAAATATCACTGTGGTTAATCAGCCAATTGAAAAGTTACTATTTTAAATATCTGTAACACTTATTCTACATTTTCTATTCATTAAACTGTTTTTAGCAAACCATATAATAATTAGTATTAACTGTATCAAACTCCCCCAAATGATGGTTAAATTGTGGCTAGCTTATACCTTTTTGTTTATCTTGCACTAGCAAAAAAAAATGACGTATATTTGGGCAATCATACGGTTGCCTATAACAAATCTATATGTCTAGTCTACTACCGAAGCTGGCTGTTGGATTGGGTGCAGCTTCTTTTCGTAAATTGTTTAGCTAACCTAGACATGAGGGTTTCCTGTGCCCTGCACACTCATAACTTGAGGGCTCAAACAGACCTGCCTTTCCTTTTCTAAGGTATATGACCGATGCTGTGTGCCCGCTAAGCTTCCTCATGAGATCTCGAAAGGCCGCTGCCCCTAACCCCACACTCACTTATACTGATTATCTTTACCTTAGGAAGCATACACACAGACACACACACACACACACACACATTCATACGTATATAAGCACGTAACATAGTTTAATTAGTTCATATTATTACCTAGTTGCAGTTTAGAGCTCGGATGAACGACAATTAAAAACTCCCAACAGGGATCTCTTAATTGAATCACAAATGGTGTTACATTATCGCCTGTAATGGGATTACACCGAATACTAATCGGCTTACAAGCCTAAAACTGTTAACGGCTCACTTGATATTGTAAACCAAAATACACTGATTGGAGCAATACATTATTTTATTTCCGGGAAAATATAATCTAGTTATAATCAAGATTTAGTTTATAGCTAATAGTAATTTTAACGATTCGACATTAGACCTCTTTTAATATCATCCCGTTATGTTTTTACTGTTATATCCAGATATCTACTGATATGCCTTTAAGCACAGTAATACCTGTAACATTGCACCCAGGGAATAACGTTAAAACAAATTGATCCCTCCATCTCTGTTTACAACGCGAAAAATATGTTTACGTGTTTAAAATTCATTCTTTGATTTCAGCACCCTAAAACTGCTGTGTATTACTTGTAAATTAGCTAAATATTTTTTTAATATGATCTAAATTCTGCTCAGTAACGAAAATTCGTTAAAAACTTTTGAAATCCGTAAGTTACGTTTGGTCGACAATAAATTGATAAACTTCTTAATACTCTATTAATTATTTTTTATAAAGAGAACAAGTTCCAGTTTTTCTAGACTACTGAACTCAAACTCAGTTTCCGGTGAAACAAGCAAGGAGGCTTGACATTTCCGTTTATTCTTCCCAAATGTATTCATATTATTCCATGTTTCAGCCTTGAAAGAGTAAGTTGCAGGTCTTGCAAGTGGCAATGGTTAACAATTTTAGTTTCCACGTACATTATACATCCCTTATAATGGGGACTTATTTTTATCTCGAGACTTACTTTGAAAGTTTAAAAAACCTCTACCAAATATACATCTAGCAAGCTAAACGAGGTAAATATGATTGTAGTTATTTAGGGTAGTGTATTTAATGACAGACAACCACAGAACATTTCCACAGCCACTTCTCTCATAGAGTATAGAAGACATTACAAAATACAGATTTCAGTACTATATATGTTGTATCACTGAACGATGGAATAAGTCCGTAAAAATTCCTACTTCCTTTACAATCATCCCATCATCAAAAACAAAGTTTAAATCTTAAAAGATGTAACAATGAATTTTGCAATTTTTTTCTGCCAAAATTAAAATCAGTGCAATGGTATGCTCGGACTCTTCACGGCTAGTAACCGAATATCACGGACTCTCTGGAGCAGTGAGCCCTTATACTTTAGGTGCCATTACGCATCTGATAAATGAGTCTTTGACTGAAGGGTTGTTTCCTCAGAGATGGAAAGAAAGTATAGTTTACCTCCTACCTAAGGTACCCACCCGTCATACTGTTAATCAATTTAGACCAATTTCAATTTTGCCTGCAATGTCAAAAATTTTAGAGAAAATAGCAACTCGACAACTGGTGAAACATATGTATGATGAAAATATTTTACCAAAAACTCAATCTGGTTTCAGACACAACCACGGCACTTGCACTACCTTGACAAATCTGTTTTGTGATTTGATTGATGCTAAAGACAGCGGAAAGTATAGTTCAGTTGTCATGCTGGATTATTCGCAGGCTTTCGACTCAATAAGTCATAGGATGTTCCTGGCTAAAATGCAATTTTATGGTTTTGGTGTAAATGCTATTGAGTGGGTGAAGTCTTATATTGGAGGAAGAAGCCAGGTAACAAAGATTGAGAATGAGACATCTGCCTCTCTAGTCAGAAGGCGAGGTGTACCTCAGGGAAGTTGTCTTGGTCCTGTACTGTTTAATCTGTACACTTCTGACTTCCCTACGTGTATCAAACATTGTACGGCACATTTGTACGCCGATAACTGCCATTTGCACTTGGCCTATGATCCTGGTTCAGTGCCTGAGGCCTTTACCCATATAAACTCAGACCTTGAGAACATAAGTAAATGGTCTGTTGACAATGGGTTAAGGCTCAATGTAGGCAAGTGCACTGTCCTTCATGTCATCCCACAAAATCTGGTACGGGCCTTGACGGATAGAGGTGTGGGGATCGCTCTTGATGGTGAGTTTTTGGCAGTGTGTGACCAGGTCAAAACTCTCGGCATCTTGCTTGATAGCGACCTAACTTTCTCTGATCACGTCACTCATGCTATCCAGCGTGCTCTTGGCAGATTAAGAGGCCTGTACAGATTCAGAAGTCTGTTGCCGGAATTCGCCAAGCTTCAGCTTATGCAGTCGATGGTATTTTCTGTAATTTACTACTGCTATCCTTCTTACGGTAAAAGCATCTCGCGGAGTGACGTCGATCGCATTCAGAGATTTCAAAACTCTGCTATACGTTTCATTTTCAATTTGAGACGATTTGATCACGTATCCCCATTTCGGGATGCTGCTAAGTTTCTGCCAATGGAATCCGTCTGCAGGATGCTGACGTGCTGCATTGTCCACAAAATCCTATCACAAAAGGAACCACGGTACCTGAGTGAGCGGTTGTTGTTCCGGGAGGAGTTCTCGCAACGTAGCACCCGCCATGGCTATCTGCTAATCTTTCGAAGAGTCAAATATGAAGTCGGAAGAAGGAGTTTCTCATACTTCGGCCCTAAGTTGTACAACGACCTCCCCCTTAGCCTAAAAGAATGCAGATGTTCCTCATTTAAAGGAAACTTAAAGACTTTTTGATTGTTGACAATTAACGTAGTTAAGCTAATAGTGTGTAAAAATAATAAATGTTACAGTTTTTACCACTGCATTATTTTAAATTAGCTACTATATTTTATTTTACGTAATTATTGTTTAAATTAAGTTTAGTTTAGTTTTTTTATATTTAATTTTAAGGCATGCAGTGACTTGAGTTGTTCTGAAAAACAGTAACTGTACTGAGAAACGCTTGTAAATAAAGGCATTTTTATTTATTTATTAATGACTTTTCACAGTGCCTTTGGCTTTATTCTTTCGTTGGGTGAAATGTATCAGTGTCGCATATTAATAGGTTTATATTTCTTTGCTACTGTTTTTACTAACCTATCCCTCCTTATGGTAGTAAAAGTGTATCACTGATTCCTATTTTCTTTAAATAAATACGTAAGATTTTATGATAAAAATTGTTTGAGGTTTTTAATAACACAAAAGATTAAAGTAATCCTATTAATTTTATCTTCCTTGGGCTTGCCTGATTTTAAGAAATATATACAAGCCTATGAGTGAGAACACTGCTTCTTTAAATATATGCCTTCCGACCCTTCTAATCTAATTACGGTGCCGTAAACGTTTGGCTTATTGATCCATAAAGAAATATGTAGCCGAAATATAGGTCAAAAATTGTACTTCAGTGAAAAACAGTCTACTTCCTTTATCATCATAATTTGTTAAGACATTCATCATAAATCTATTCATCGTTCATGATGCAATAATAATAATAGTTCATTAATATTATATCAATTTGTAGTTCCTAAGTAGAATTTAGAATTGTTTTCAAACCCTATGAATGACTGATTTATTGATGTGATAAATTTTACTTTTTCCTGTTTAGAGTAGAATAGGTTCGAATATTATCTTTCTGCATCTATCAAATTGTGTACATGCAAAAGATTGTAAACTCAGGATTCTTATTTCTTACCTCCAGGCCATTTGTACAGGAATGAAAACAATGATGTATTTCCGCATCCACACCAAACCATCATGAAAAAGAACTTAGGAACGCAAAATGAAAATTCCCGGGTGCAAAATGTTGAGCACTAATCCACGCTAGCACCGAAATAGCACTGTAGTATTAAATTCGTCTCTACCATAAAAGTAGTCCATCTTTAAAACTCAATTCTTCCCGCTGATTATAATAAGGAAGTTCTCCAACTTTTATATGACTATGCTTAGGGCATAAATGTCTAAAATCAGATAATATGTATTGAATTTTAGGATCAGTGCGATCCCGATATTTTGGTTAGTTTGGTTCTTAAAGCGGAAGTTGGACAATGTGTTTCTAAAATCTTTTTGTTTAGGATTGTGTTCTACGGTAACCAAATTTAAGCATCAAAGAATCTTAGTAGGTGCATTTTCCTTTCCTTAGTTATTCCTTATTTTGTAGTTATATGCTTTCAATATTTTGCCCATCAGTTTATTTTGTTATTCGTAATTCTAGGCAGGCAGTGGCGATCAAATAAACAACTGATGAAGTTATTCTCTTTCTGTATTTCCTTTTTATTACTGGAAGCATCTTAACAATAAGGGTTAAAACTTTTACCTTTCCTTTGTAAGATTATAGAGTTATTTCATCGAGCCTAACGTGATACACAAGTAATTTACTATGATATAAACAATCTTATTATAGTGAGACTTTTCAGCCTCCTTCACTAGGATTAAAACTTTCGAATAAAACAGTTTTTTGCTACTATTTCTTGACGTATCAATTTCAACAAGTTTGATTCAACATTTTTATGTCTGAAATAAAATGTTTTGAATCATAAAACATAAACGTACTTTTACATGTTATTTCGTCTTAAACAGAGCACATAGCATATTTTGCATTGCATATATTAACCGACAATATTTGAAACAAGCACGTAAACAATATAAAGTGAGTATTAAAAACACAAACCAATTGTTACGAACCATATTGATTGCTTGACCTGCATAGGGGACATGACAAATTTAATAGATTGTTTAAATTAATAACGTGTTTGCAGCATAGTATGTTTCATGAATATTTTCGATACCCTCTCTTTAAACTAAACTGATAAACGATGTAACAAATTTCAAATCTCAAGATTTCGTTGTTTTTGTTTACCTTTCATTAATCAGTTAATCAGTCGGTGAGGTCTTCACTTTTTATATACGTACAGCAGATTTTTACTTATTTTGAATCAAACATAAATTATAATGTTATAATAACATATATTATTCGAAAATATTATTCAACGAGTATGTTTTGTTTTAGAAAATTCATGACTGCTTTATACGCTGTTGAGTAACGTTCAGGGTGATCTAATGTGTCGCTTCGTGTGAGCTGTAAACCTGTCAATGTTCACTGCCGTCATTTACAAGGCTCTGTTTTGCTGTGTAAACCTCACAGTTTTATTTCACAGGAAACATTGTTTCTGAAAAGCAGTCGTATAAAAGTTTATAATAACGAATTCACAATGCATTCTTTGTGGAATTAAATAATATTTTTCTTTATTTCACACAAAAGGTAAAACATGTTAGATTTTATATACAACTATATTATATTATGTTATATGCATATATCGTAAGAATTAATAATATGTTTCAAAATATTTAAAGGATAGTGTAACATTTTAGCTCTTGCGTGAAATGTTTTATACATCTTTTAGTTAGAGAAAATTTGAAGAATAAGTTTGTAGTGTTTTTGGACATTTGTAATGTATAATATATATCGATATTAAATTTTAATCTAAACATAACTAACAATCTATAAGTGAGTGTTTATTTTCTCACAGTGATAAAACATTGAATTTATTTTCTCAAACTTATAAAACATTGAATTGAACCCTTTATCGTAAAATATAAATAATGCCCATATATTGAATCCGTGTATAAAACAGTATAATATTTAAAAATAACTTATTGAACCGAATGATATATTTCATGCTTCCTTGCATTTGAAATCAACCCGTGTTAATATTTTTATACATTTTATAACTTGCCGTTATTTTAAAGATTTTTTATATTGTTTATGTCGTATATTTTAGTACAAACAATTTGTTCTAATAACTAATTCAAACCTTTTAATCAACTTATTTCAAATACTAATTAAAAATTGTTATCAATCCAACCATAATTAACAAACCTTTGAACGCTTGCACATAAAGTAATTAAAACTCTTTGATTGCATTAAAGTGGTACCATGAAGTGTTTACGATGATAGCAAGAACTAAAGTATGGACACTAATATAACAAAAAGGGAAATTTTTATCCCTGACCTATGTTTGTAAAACAAGATTTCTAACATGAAAAACAGGTTGTAAATAATAATTTTAAATATATAATTTTAATTTAATAATAAAAATTTAATTATATAATTTTAATTTTAATATATAACATTTAATAATATTATAATGTATATATATACAAAATTATTATTGTTATTTGAGCCAATAAAGGAGAACCAAGCATAATACCTAAAATATGTTAGATTAGATAAAGAAGGCAATTGCTTTTTGTCCCTTTTTCATTGACGTTGGTTTCTGAGACTTACATTTGTATATATTTTTATGGCGAAGGAAAAGCTAAATCAATCGCACCGTAGGAAGTTTAAGTCATTCGAACCAGAAACGCGTACACTCGTACAGCCAATTTGAGTTAGTAACAATTTGACTAAATAATATGTACCTGATATATAGTTTCTTCTGTTTAAAACATATCAAAGGTCTCCATCATATTACGTACTTTTATGTGCTTTCGTTACAAAAGTATATGGAGAAAATCCCCAATCATCCTTCCGATACATAATATATTTTATAGTATATAAAAGTGTATATATAATATGTATATATATATATATATATATAATATAGTGTATATATATCGGTATAGTTTATTAGTTACTATACAAGCAGTACTCTTTATCAAATATGAGCCACGTAGGTAATGGTCTGCCTCACATTCATGTGGATGTGTTTAAGAATATGTATCAATAAATGTATGATCGATAGTATCCATTGCTTACTGTACAGATATTTGTGCCTAATTTCTAAATTTACGTATTCGTAGCTTGTAAGTTTACTCCATGTTCCGGAGTTAAAGACGGCTGAAATGGTTACAATGTAACATATGTTTGATTTTTCTATAGTTCTTACCAAACCTAGATTTTATTAAGACATAAAGTCTACAAGCTTAGGTGAGATGGCGAAATAGGTATTACTTATCTTATGCTTCGTTTTATACTACGTAATGGAGAAGTAATAGATTATTAAACTGACAGAGAACTATTATGTAATCTTTTACAATAATTTTGTACTTAACAAAAAATTGTACTAGAAAATAAAAAATTCAAATAACATGCCTCAGAAAGTTTTTAAGTATATTGGAGCAAGATAATGGTGTAACAAATACATCCTCTTTGAAAGTAAGAATTCAGACCTTTGATACAGTAGTATTTACGGCAATAAGATTTTTTTATAACAAAGGATACACCTCGCTGAATATCAAATTCAATGGTGTCTAGATAAGGAAGTGTTATGGTGAAGTTTTCGATGTCACATACGATATTCTAAGGAAACAAGACTAATCACTCAGACATATTATTTGGCTGTAACTACCTCGGTCGTCCAAATTATAACTAAAGGGATATCTCTCTGTCTAGATTATGCCCTACTTTTAAGTTTATTGTATATCATAAGAAAATGTTCGAGTGTTGCCTCGCTGCTTACTAAATGCAAGATGGAATAATCTAAAATTCTAAATTAAAATCGTGACAAGCACACAATATTAAAGAGAACAGCAAGTTTTGAAGAGCAAGTTTAGTGTTTACAATGGAACGTTGACCGGCAGTTAGGTTGGTGGTTTGTTTCTTCCATTGTTGCCACAACTTGCCTATCAATCTTGTGAGTCGTAAAGTGTGTTCCATTTGGCAGATTCGTCTATTGTAAAAACTATGAAGATAAAACAATTGTATTGCTAGATAGTTGCTTATATTGTTTACCAAAACGTAAATGGTTTAAGTTTAAAATATAAAGTAAGAAAAGATATGTTGCATTATAGATATGACACATGAATGCTATAAAAATACCACATTGAATATACATTCGTGGAGGAGAAACATTGCTCATGATATCGAAATTTGTTCAATCATACTTATTATCCCAAAACAGCATTTTATAGCGCACAACGCAATTAATGAAAAAAAAAAAAACACTTTTTCACCCTTTCACAGACCATCACAGTTTTATTAATAGATGATAAATTGATCTTGTTCCGTACTCTGACTACCCAAAAACCTTGATGTTTAATACGGCCTCCATTCCTTCTGTTATTGCTTCATATATTGTATACTCAGCAGTGTTAAATGCACAGCAGAATACGTCTCAAACAAAATCTGAAAGCAATCTTCTTCTCTAAGTACTAAATGTTACTATCAAAAATTACAACCAAATAAATATCTTTCTAAAAGTTTGAGTCGTTAGTAAATAGTTCTTTTTATAGTTAATTTTGCAAATTTATTTGTTAGTGCAATGCAGTATAAAAATTACTTGAGTACACTTAGACAATAGAAAGGGATAATGAATATATCAAACAAAGAGGGAAGTAGAATAAGGAAAATATAATGTAATAGGGTAAATTTTAAGCCCTTATATATTAAACGTAAAGCAGTCCACATGAGTTTAATTACTACGGAATACAGAATTATATAGAGTAGTTCTAAAAATCTAGGCTATGGGGAAGTTTACGGTTGGAATCAAGTTCCACTAAGTATATCGTTTATAAGTCTAAATCCTACAGAATTACTTACAGTTTTTGTAGCAAATGAAACAGTTATCGTGTTATAAAAATTTTTTAACACTAATCTTTGCGACTGTACGTAATACTGAAGAAAAAAGTTTTAGTAGATTTTCTTTAAATAACGAAATGTTGTAACAAGATTTATAGGTTCGTTAGGTTACGTAAGGAGGGTTCCCTGTTTCCTTTTAGGCTGACATGTTTGTTCCAGTTAAGCTTACATTGAATAGACCAAAAACTGACGTGTCAATAACCTATAAGCAATTCCATTGTATGATGTCTATTGTAACGCATCACTAACCAAAAATTGTCGAGATATAGAGGTGAATTTATGCATAGTTTGGTTAATACGTCAAAGGCGATTGCTGGAATATGTTAAAAGTGGTTAGGAAGTTAAAATTTGTTGCTTTTATAAACATAAGTAAGTACATTCCCCTGTCAGGATTGACTCGAGGAGAGTAAGTATACCCTTTTTCCAAGATGACATGACTGAGATATAACCTGTTATTCTTGTGGGATAGATGGGAACATGAGGTGGTCGCTACCATCAACCATGTCCATCCTTACCGTTTTGGTACTAAGGGCATTGTAGGAGAAACAGTGATATTAATTAACGAAACGTTATGAAGATAAATGTTTAGATTTGTTGTAGAAAATTAAATATGAACAAGCGTTTACGTGAGTATTCAAACTGGAATATGCCCTTACAAGGACACTCTTATGTATAATACTCACTCCTCAATACAAAGTACCTTCATAATTAATGCTGCAACTTTATTTTCTTACCAGTATATATTTTAGGTTCTTTCTGTGATCTGAAAATTTAAACTATATGTTTTAAGGTCATTAGTATGGTGGCGTAACGCTGTGGATTTGTTTCTTACCACATTAAAAGCGCCTTGGATCAATCAGTAGTCCATCCATTCTAATTATATAGTATGTATTAACAAAGAGTCAATGATGAAACCCTATGTTGTTTTATTTTATAAACATAGTTCATAAATCTAGAAGCAGAACTGTTACAAAGGGGCTAAACTTTCAAAGAGTACGTGTTTCATGTACTGTAGAATTAGCAAAATCCATTATGTGGGAAACATATTGGGTTTGACCTAAGATAGAGATTTAAAATTTTACATGAAACTTCAATCTACTGATACACGATTAAGTTCGGCAATGTAATGTACCGGTTATGCCTTATTTATCCCGGATTTCATTAAGGATACGTTCATGATTCTTAAACCCCACCTGGGGTTGGGGTGTCGTGAAGTAGAAGTTTCCTTAATATATTATATGGCCAAGTTTACTCCTTCTTGACAGGTCAAGGCGATTTATTTATCAATTACATGACCGAACAGGTTTTCGTCCAGGATACGCCTATATCGTTAAACATGGCAGACTGGTACGTAACACGAGGTCTAGCTACCTTACTTTTATGAGTTCGCCTTGTTACTAATCTTTGTTAATTCTCTTGAAGCTACCAAAATATACAACCTCATGCATATAAAACCATTCAGCCTCTGTAAGGTTTTGGCCTCAGGAACCTGGGTTCCAGAGGTTTTGTTTCTTTGGCAGCTTTCGGCCAACTGTAATCGTCAATTACATATGTGTACATTTATTATAAAGCGCCATTCACTTTTATTGTTCTCTGTCAAAAAGGAAGGTATTTAAATCTATATTCAAATACAGAAAATACACAATATAATGTATATTTTCATCATTATAACGCAGCAACAACTAATCTGCCAAATCTTTCTCTCTATTCCAGTGGGCTACACATATATCTTCATGGATAAAATTAGATCTCTTCTTCCTCAATAAACATCTCTTTATGTATTTTTATTAAATATTGGTTTACAAGACATGAATGATAAGTACTTGAAAAACACACTAATGGAGATTTTCAAATCGTTTTCTCAATTTATTCACACAAACGTTAGTTTTCATTTCATAAATAGCGTTTGAAAATAAAAACTA
This sequence comes from Homalodisca vitripennis, assembly GCF_021130785.1. Taxonomy (NCBI): domain Eukaryota; kingdom Metazoa; phylum Arthropoda; class Insecta; order Hemiptera; family Cicadellidae; genus Homalodisca; species Homalodisca vitripennis. The sequence continues at coordinate 111,735,672 of NC_060210.1, read as the reverse complement.
AGAAATTGACAACACACTTAGTGAGACACAATATAATGTATTGCATGTATTTTAACTTAAATAACTTTATAGCGCAGCATCATAAGTTATAACGCTTCATTCCGTTTATTATACTGATTGAAAGTCACAGTATTGAGGAAGATATGTAAAGGTGCCTCTGGAGCTAAGTTACACAGTTACTCCGATCTCATATCTGCCGCTCCAGCCTCAGATTATCGGTACTGCCAGAAACTCGTTTCCGCTTCGCTGTTCAGTTAAATCACCTTCCACGAATCCAATTTGTTGAGAGAGAATGTTTTACAAGAAATAAATGTAACTAAAATTATTTCACCCAATGTATTATTATTGACTTTGAGTTTATACTGATCTGAATACTATTGCCTTATAAATTATTTTAAAGTGTCGTAAGGCATGTATTGGTCTTTATTACTTGCAGTTATTAGTTGTAAGTAAAATATAATTAAACAAACACTTGAATACCTCTCGGATCTCTCTAACTGCCCTTAATATTATTTCTTACAAATACAGGTAAACGTTTACTTACAGTATTACTCGATGACCTAGACAATCTTTATTTGTCTAAATGTACGCATGATGTAGCAAAAAAGTAACCTATTAACAGGTTAAATTTTAGAGCGGGCTTTGAGATCTACCTGAGCTTGGTGAAAGAAGACAGTATTTACTTTACTTTATTTTACCCACGGACTTATAAGATAAAGATAAATATTTTTATAAGCAACTGCAAATTTCATTGCCGGCAGACTTTTCGTATCACTGCATTACATTTCTTTGAGCGTTAGTGAACAATTTTACATGGGTCTTATGATGACTCTTTTGCACTAACTATTGTAAAAACGATAAACTGCTAATGAAATAAATAATGCATGAACAAACCGAATACAATCATATGCAATTTAAATATTAGGTACAAGAAGCTAAATGAAAAATTATTCTTACTGCATTTCCTAATATCATACGAAAATTGGGTAAAAAGTAAACATTTTTGCATTCAAGCTCAGCATAAATGTAGCATACGTCTGTCCTGTATGTTTATTTATTGTCATGTTTGAAAACCAATCATGACGTTCTTATATTTACAAGCGTCACTTGGTCACTTATGGTAGGAAACATAAGTACGGAGTTCGATATGCGCTTAATTGTTAGCTTTACAAAATATATATGTTGAAATTTAGTTTATATTTTTAAACATAGGTTCAGCCCTAATTATCTTGTAAAGAATCATACTATTCATGATACTATTTCTGATGACAGAAAAAAGCTTATAACGTGAGTTTTAATATTAAGCTGATCAAAGTATTTCTATTCATAATCTAATACATTCTTTTACAATGACTTTTACAGACTTAAAAATGTCTTTAACAACAATGGACATAATTTAATTTATGTGGATAAACGTTACGAAGGCTGTGTTAAGTTGTATAGAAACTATCAAGGTAACTTTTAACGCCACACTGAAACAATTTTGCGTATAAATTAAACATAGTTTTAATCATTGGGAAAGAACACAAAATGAATAAAAATAAATTTTTTTATATATTTCAATAATTATATTTTAAATTAAGGTGGTTTTGATGATTTTAAGTTCGGAAAGACTATGTTATGTTAAGTTCACAACGCTTTTAATCAAGTCTTTTAATTAGGGAATTCCGAAAATATTATAATCAGGTTCATATAAAAATAGACGAATATAAAAGCCTGAAATGTATTCATTGTGTACAAGAGTAAAGCTAAATACTAGTATAATAACTGTTTTCTTTTTCTTTATAGTTACATCGTCGTCTGTGGCTCGGAGTGTAGCTGATACAGGTTCAAAAACATTTTATCTCCAAAAGTAACATATTATATCAAGCTCACAAGAGCCCAAAATAAAACGCATGTAAAATACAACTTCAATTATAACTATATTGTAAACTATTCGGGTAGAGAAGTATAACACAATAAATAATGGTCATTTTCTAAGATTCAAGTATCAAATAACTCAATATCAACTAATTAATGAAGCCTTTCAATAGTGTATTAAAGATTACATAACGTACTAAGAAGCCCTTGTTAGGTCAGCGATCCAATAAGAAATAAGACTCTTGTAGAAAGGGGCAAAATTACACTGCAATAAAGGTATCACGTAATTGGCAATAAGACACTTTATTTTCTTGTATTGTATCAACTTTTTATATACAAACACTCTTATCTTTTAATACGTGTTTTATTAGTTACTTATTTAGATAAATCATGATATTTAGTATACTTTATATCCTTCGAGAAACTAAATTGTAAATAAGAGTTTATATATTCATTTTCCTTTTAAATCAATAGTATTTAATCATTGAAGCTGTAAATAAATATTATTCCATTTTAGAAAGATTAGTATGCTCAATAATCTTAGTCCGCATATATAATCCGCTTATGTTTGTGAGTATATTGTAATTTCATAAGTTTTATATTGTAATTTTCTTATTAATTGAAGCAGTATTTGAAATATTGTAATACTGAAATGGAATAAGAGCAAACATTCAATGTAAATGAACTAACGCACTGCCATAAATTCTTCCCCCATTATTTGTTATATTTTTGTAATCTTTATTGAAAATAGCAATTATATTCTCTAATCTATATAAGACGTATGCAGGACGCTCATTCCACAGATTTCAGTATCAAGTGATAATCATCATCTTATCACATTAATGCTTTGACTACTGGCTGTTACAGTTAATGTTGAGGACGTTATAAGAAGAAATTATATTGGTGCGTAAGCAACAAAAAGTCAATTTTTAAACGAGTCGCAAACTCAGAGTTCAAATTAAATTTAGACAAATTTAAGTTGACTTCATAAACTCACTATTGAAACACTTTGCAGTCATCATATTACCAATCAAATTTGGAAAATATTTTCTTATTACAAAATTTCTTCGGCATGAATATTAGTATTGAAATCAAATTATAGCAAAATTCTCTCTTCTCAATAAAAAATAAAATTGGCTATTTAATTTAAAACTAAATTTACATAAAATAAAATTAAAACTTCTTCTCTTTCAAATTAAATAATCAAATCAAATGTATTCTCAAAGCTCTATTGAAACATCGTGCTAACTCAAACTGTGGGAAGTGTTTAGTTCACGTTATGTACAAGTTAATTGTTTAAAATTCAGCCGCAACTTGCTTCAAAGTGAATTCTTGTTAGTGTGCCAAATTAGACAAATTACTCACAAAGCGTTTAATTTTTAACCATTATAAAGATGTAATTAATCCTTTGTTCGAACAGTAATAAAAACGTTTACTACATTATTTTCCTACATTCATGAAAATGGCCTTCCTTTTTGCTTTAACAAATCTGCAAACTAGTCTTGCGTAACAAATCTGCAAAATAGTCTTCCGTAGCAGCGTGAAATTCCCTATAACAAGAACACCCCTAAATTATATACAGGCCAGGAAAACTATTTAATGTAATTCGGAAAGAAATTTTATACTCACTCAAAATCAATCGCGGAAGTTTTGACACACAAGGAACGGACTGACATAGATTCGCGCGCTCTTACAACAGAAAATATGTTTTCATTTAATTTAATTTTCATTTATTTATCTCATTTGCATATAATACAAATACAGTATAGTGATAATAATACATACGAGAAGGTACCCACATGGGCAAAAGCCTTGTGTGAGAACCGAGAGGCTTTCAGTGGACATGAAGAATCGCTGGTTTAAATGTCACCCCTTCCCCAATAATTATTAATGTAATATCAGAGCTAAATCATTGGGCCAGAACGAATCAGCCAGCTTTCCTGAAATGAACCAACCAAAACTAGTAATAGTTGGACAACAACTTCTGTGCAACAAACGCTTAACTCAGAATCGAACTACTATCCTCAAGTAATATGAGCAGCCAAGCGTAAGGAATACATTTCAATATCATTACCTACCGTCTGACTATCTACTTACTATAAATTATAAAATTATATCCATAAAGTCGAATAAAGTATCAGTTGATGTTTTAGATGACTAAGGTTTAGTCGAGTTCCCGATTCAAAAGACACACTTCAATGCCCTTGATGTGAATAAAGAATAACCTATAATGGTGGAAGGTATAATCTTCTCTACTAGAAGAAGTTTCCTCTTTTAATAATAAATACCTCTTAGATATTTACTAAGAGCAATCATTTTTGCTAGACTCTTCTGATAATATTTTAAATATAAATCATTATGTATTATGAAATTACATATTTAAAAATATAAATATTTATTACATTAAATCTGAAAATATAATGGTTAATCATATATGATATCATTGAAATTATATATTATATTTTAGGACAATTTTTAAATTATTAGTAAATTTTTGTTGCTGAATTCGGTAGCACCACATTTTGATATGCTAATATGTTGTCCCTTCATTAGATGAACAAGTTAACGGTAGTAATTTAAAGTATTTTTAGCTTAAATTTTAAAGGCATTTGACAAACATAGTAAAAGATTACCATACCCAAAAATTTATATCACTTACACAATTCAAGCCAAACTGAGCGTGTTTAAATTTCCCGTAAATTATTATAAGATAAGTTCAAATATATTGTGTATACAGGATTTCCATCAATTACTCTATAAAACTTCATAATTTAATTTCAAATAAAAATAGGACGTAAGACATATCATAGTAAGTTAGTACGATCTTGATTAGTATTTAGTAAATTTGTATGTTTTTTTTATTTCAATGTTATATCCTTCAATGGAATAAAGACATACATTTTAAAAGTTGTAAATTGTTTAGTTTAATTAAAGCATGGTTTTAAAAATATGAAAAATAGTGGTAACACAAAAGTTTTAATCTGTAAAAGTAAAAAACGAGGTATTTTATGCAAAAGTTTAAAAAATAGCAAAATAGTGTTTTATTGATGAGGATTATCGTGATATTATTCCTTGTACACACTGTGCGATACAACAAACAATAATGAGACAGGTTTATTGAAAGCTATAAATAATTTAAAATGCACCGATAGCTAAAAATATGTTTAACTACTGTTTTATAATAATATGTGTAATTATTTTAACATATGAGACTAATAGCTTACTGTTATCCATGTCTACACCCGCTATAAATTTTATATAATCAGTAAATTTTTCTTTCGCTGAATTTATCTCCAGCGTGTCTTACAATATTCAGCGAAATGAAAAATAAATTCCTCCTCTTATTCAAGTACAATTTTCGCACACTCAGTATCTAAAATGCTGAAATCTCTAAGAAGCGTAATGTCATTTTATCGTAAGTTTAAATGCTCTAGCTTTGCAGGCTCCAATGTTCCCACTAAGATGTAACGATGTTCGCCACTTCCGCTCTGCGGTGCTCTCTCATAATTTAAGCTTGCCCACCTGCTTTATTTGGAAACAACCGAGCCACTGTTGTACTGTACTCAGGAAACATGACCCTTGTGAATGTGAAGCGCTTCTGTTGTTTTTTTTTTTTCAGTGCACACGTTTTATCACAATTAAACTCTAAAGCCTTTTGTGCCACAATTCAAAGACATCACACTCTACTCCATTCTTCACTAATGACCCTCAAGGTCAAAAGTCCCACTATCAGGCATCTAATCCTACCACAGCACATCCCGACCTTATGGCGTGCAACCATTAGAATAAAGCTGTCTCTATTGTTATAAAAGTGGCCATCATATACAACTGTGATTCCGTGCGCTCGATTCCTTCTATCGGAAATACTCGGATTTTCGGCGCTCTCTTTGACACTAGCTGCAGATTTCATGAGCTAGCGCCCTGCACAGAAGTTAGGGCCGCGTCGTCTCCACTCTCACTTTACTGCTGTCGGTCTCTCTGAAACTTCGGCCCATACAAAAGTTCATATTGAATATCGCTAAGGTCATATATTAGACTCTAATTACCCCATATATATATTTTGGGAAAATATATCGGTGGATTTACTACATAATCAACTTTCACCGGTAGTATATCGGCGGGTCAAGACTTATTTCTGGTTGACCCCACATTCAATATGCCTGGTCCCATTGACACACTACCCTCAATTGCTCAACCACAGGTGTTCATGAGTGTCCTGATCCTGAATGGTCATATCCTCACTATATACTGCCTCATCATGGCGTATTTAAGGCTCACAGTACCTCTCGTAATCTCCGCACGGTTTTATAACAGTTGTAAGAACCATTTCAGGTTTTTATCTTAAAAATAATGTTTGCGATATTATCACCACTGGATAATAAATGGGTTTTCATCGTGCGATATAAGACACATGTCATAAAGGTGCACCCGAATGACAAACGTTCTCAGCTCATGTTTTGGCGATTTGATCCCTCTAAACCCGTCTCTGTCTATTAGCTGAACACCGTGTCATATGAAACGAACAGCTCTCTCTATCTTGTTATCATAAATTTTAGAAAATCGGTCCAAAATGAAGGTGCACTCTTCCCTAGGACAGCCGAAGTTCTCACACATCAAATTTATGTGGATAACATCATCACCGTTGTTAACAGTGTCGAAGAAGCACTATATCTTCAAGGCAAACTTATTTTACTTCTGAAGCTAGGCTGTTTCGATTCAGGAAATGGGTTTCCAACGCTCCCCAACTCCTACAGGAGTTTCTTGAAGATAACTGTGATTCTCTATATTAGTCCTTCATTGTTAATGTCAAAGTGACAAGTTCACTTTTTACATAGACTTCTCATTTGAGACACATACTAAGCGTAAAGTGCTTAGCCCTATAGCCATGATCTATCTTTGTGGCTTCCTCCATCCCTTGTATAATAACCTCTAATTATTTTATGCAGTTGGTCTTGACCTTTGGGAATGATTGGGATAATATCATCCCTTTTGAACATGTCCAAAAGTGGCATTCGTTTGTGTGAGAAGTTGAAAGTATGACTAAAATCTCTATACCTCGTCCTCTACAGCAGAATGGCCCTATAATTTATGAAATACGTGCATTATGAACTGTATGCCACGGACCTCTTAGCCCAACTAGTTAGCTATTGAGCTTAGCAATTAGGGAAATATTTAAATATTGACTCTATGTATCTGTGATGTCATTCTACTGTAACCATTTCTTGGTTACAAACTCCCCGTACCACCCCCCCCCCACCCAGAGACTGAAGTGGAAAAACGTGTAGTGGAAGTACAGGAATGCACCCCAGATCAACTTTAATAGAGCGCCGCTCCAAGGCAGCAGGACACCCCTTCTCACCACACTAGAGCCCGTATCACGAGTGACATGCCTTGTCCAGGTGGAACTATGGCCAATCCTGCGGTGAAGGTGGTTCCCCTCAAATAAGCTGCTCTTCGGCTTCCTCTCAATTTAGTGCTGTTTAAGTAGCTCTTAAGTGTATTTTGCTCGTTTTGTAGAACCCCTGCGTGATTTCAATGGGACCTTATCCAGTAGAGTATCTTTATTTTTATAATATTTAGTAGAATGCTCTTAAATAGCAGTAAATTTGCAAAGGGCAATCGTATGCTAAATAATTATACTACAGAGACTATCCAGTGATCATTGGTCCTGTCGTTCAATTTAACGGACGTCTCTCATTAGACAAATCACGTGGTGTCGTATATCTATATGTCCGCTTTCAAGGAGCGTCCCTTAAACACTCAAACAGTTCTTATATCGTCAGAACAGTTCTGGAAATACCGTCCTGGTCGCGGTCACTCACAAAGTCTCGCAATTTGTTATCTCGTTGGCAGCGTAGTGCTGTCTTAGGTCTCAATGTCCTGTTTTCTCTAACTCGTTAGACGTCTTACTGTCAGAGCCGTAATGGTCCGTACGTGGTCACTCACAGTCTCGCAATTTGTCCTCTATTTGGCAGAGCAGTGTCTTGGTTCTTAATTCCCTCGTTCCTGGTACTCGTTAAAAGTTGTAACGTCGGAGTCTATCTGAACATCACATGCGCTGATAGCGATTGCTCGCAAAGGTCTAGCCTATTGTTTTCGCCGTGAACGCGGTTTGCCGAAGTAGTACCGCGCCTAACTCGAGTGCAATGAGCAGGTGGTTCCTCTGTGTTAACTGTCCCGATACCAGTGACTGTTCATAGGGAGTGATCCGTTCTTCTAGGATCCCACTCAAGTCATGAAAGCCCTGTACGAGCTGGAAGTAGCCCCTCGGATGAAATGGGGCAAGATCCTATATAAACATCGGTGATTTGGCATCTATCATCGTTTGGCATAAGTGCACCGTTTATATCTCATGTTTCACCTGTCGTGCTATTTTTGAATGTAACAGTTTTCCATTTTATTTCTATTGCAATATATCAAACTCAATATTTTGGCGTCTAGCCCGGATTTTATATATTTGTATATTTTTACTACCTAACAGAAAAAATATATTTCACACAAAATTATAGCTAATGTTTTTCTCGAAATTTCTTCCTAAGCTTCGCGGTTAGGCCCCAGTCTATCGAAATAATTTTTTATTTTTAAGTATTAAGTTTTATGCAAATTTTGAACCTTTATCATATTTCATCCTAATATTTCCGGGGAAAATACAGACAGAAAAACAATAAGACAAACAGACGAAAGAATCTTTCAAGCCCCTGAGTAACGTATATACTTTTAACATGCAATAGTAACATTTTATAGATAAATTCCTTCCAAATACTGTATATCCTGGGTTAGAGCTAATTTTTTGTACGAAGCTTCTCTAACGCTCAGTCAAATCCATTAAGCAACATGCCCCATTATTTATTTAAATATTGCAATGTATAAATGTCTACGTATTTATTATCTCTCAATTATTTCTCGAATTATTCCTTAGATAAATAGAAAAACGTAAAATAAAAGTATAAATCTCTGGTAGTAAGCTTGTATAATGCAAAACATTTGTTTGTGTTTCCTATTACAAAATATAATTACTTTCCAACAAAATTAATTCATGAATAGAGAGACCTATTTGGGGGAAAACTACACGTTTTATTGTACCACTTCACAGAGTCTTTTATTAATACCTAACTATTTCGTGCTAGTATAAGTTATAATAAATTGAAATGGTTGTATTATTATAATCAATATTTCAAGATTTTATTACTATGATTTGTTTGTCCTTATAATACTTCGTAAGTTACCATACATTTTTATCAAAGTTTTAAAGTTATATTAAATAGACACATTTTGTTTAGTTTGTTCAATATATTTACATCTGTAAATCTTTTCCTCTATACATAAGTGTTACGTTTGAACTCACATTTCAAATTTACAGTATTATTATTAAAAACAGACATTGCGACCTACTTTCATATTTATCAGTTAATTAGGTAAATGTATAAGTAACTATTAAATAAACTTTCCCCTTAGTCTACGGTTAACTGGGTTCGTTTGTAAAGAGAAATAACCAAGTAAGTGGGTCCGGCTAGGTCAGCTGTGAGATGAACAACACCATATGGACCACTCCCTTCAACTCCACATCAACAAGACAGCTTTCCACCCAGATATAATCTGTCTTATTTTCTTGCTCACTCCCTTGATTGTAATTGAATTATCACATAGTGCCATATTTTCAAAATGGCAATACAACATTCTTAAGATATTTCATCTATCAATGTATGTGATGTATGTGATCAATGGCTTATGATACTAGAGGGTAGCAACCGCTGTTGTTTGTATTTTATGAAAATTACTATACAGAGCTTTGAAGGGATAGTTAGGTCAAACGTTAGGTGGGTTTATTGGTGTAAAGGGTTGTATGTAATCGTGTCACAGCGTATAAATAGGAATACGCTTAGCATACAGCTTATTAACTAGATAAGAAACTAGTCGTACATCATAACTTTTTTTAAGAAAGTCCACATTAATCAATGTATTAGGTTTGATATAGAGTTATTCACTAAATAAGCAATAAAACTAGTGTTGTTCTGAACTTTTACCATACTAGGTAATCTAGGTAATATTAGGATCTTCTAGTTTTTAATATTTTTAATATGAACAATGAGCTATAAATAAAAGTCTTAAAATAATATGATCAATATTTTCTCCAATCCGTTAAATTTTAAGAGGTCTTCACAGCTAATTTAATTCACTGGTTTTATCCTAGTCCTCAATCTCATTTAGATAAAACCTATTGAAGTCAGACAAAGTTATTGGAGTTAAACAACGAAATATTGAAGATGAGTAAAATAATTACATGACTTTTCTCTTACAGAACTAATTTATGGTAAAGATTACAGATCTAGGTCACAGGCTTCAAACGTTTTTAAAAACTTTTGAAAAGGACCAAAATAATTTAGTAATAGGTAGGTAGGTTTTACCTCCTGTAACTTCTAATGACATTTGTTTTTATTTTAGAGCCACTTTGTGGTCATGTGGGTATGATAATGTTTTTATTTAAAATGAAAGATTTCCAAAATATCAAAATTTAATTATTGTAGAATTTGATATGTAAATTGTGGGATGATTAAAATTTCTGTTTTATAACTGTATATGAACAGATTATAAGAGTTATAATGAACAGAGATAGTTATAAAATTGCTATTGCACAAAACGTTTATAAACAAATTGGTGTATATCGGTGGCTTCTTCTGCATTCGTTATTTAACGTTTATGTATAATCAATTCGTGAAAGATATAGACTATTTACTAATATCAAAAATTATTGCCGTGTTCAATATAACTTTTTTGAAACATTGAGAAGCAGTAATTTCCTACATAACGATGTTAAGCTCACTCCCAAAAACTTAGGACGAGGATCTTACAAACTAAGTAAAATATTTATTTATAGCTACTGATTTTTTTGATAAATATATCGTGCAGTTCGTAGTACATAAAAATCATAATTAAAATGTAGGAAAGTATCCAAAGTTAGCATAGAATATAATTATCACAGCTAATAAGCCAACAATAATCTTTTCAAAGACACATGCTTCATTGTAACAGTACGCGCTAATATATCAGGCAACAGGGTATATTATCATTAACAGAGGTTCTTGAAGACACTATGTGGAATAACATATTTAATTCGATTCCAAATGTATATTTAGTACAGCATTGCCTGATATAAATTTGTAATTGATTCGTTGCCGACAGAATTTAAGCTGAGGTGCATTGTAAACCCAGTGTCTAGTAATAAATAAAATCTGTACTTATTATTGCTTTCGTATTAAGTCTTTTCCTTCGCTACTACATGAAAAAGACTAATGCAATTTAAAAGTGACTTCAGATTTCGACATTTAAATAGCGTTATAGTCGAGGAATAATTAAAATCAAAAATATTAATATTTCTGACATTCTTATTTATTTAAATTTTAATTATAGTTAAGTTAAAGTGGTTAGGTAAGGTTATCTATGTAATATGTTTCTATACCTTGTTGTTAGAGGAAAAACTGAGTTCTTGTAAAGTAGTTTCAAAAATGTACTGTCACATTTAGTAAGAAATGGGTTTTGAAGAGGCTAGTACTGTTGTTGTACGTAAAGTGTTGAACGATGGGTTGCTAGTACAGACTTACACCACAGACACATATTTCAGTAATTAGTGCAACACGAGAATCCTCATTTGCACTAAATCTCTATAATATGACAACATAACGAGCAGGACATTCTAAGGCAGAATTAATTATAACAATGTTAAACCATGAGTTACAAAAGTTGTACATCTTGAGATTATATTACAAGGTTTTATGTGTGTAGATCACAAATATGAAATAAACAAAGTGATTAGTATCTAACTTAGTTAAAAGACGAAGATACATAACATTTATCCGCAATGATAATATTAAAGGGGTAAGATGAGAGATACAAGTTTTGACAGAAAACATTAGAGAATAGTAATTTCGTCAATAGACATGGAAAAAGATTGCTGTCTGATAAAAATAAAATGAAAACGTTATCAGCGGTGAATGAAAGGTTTTAAATTGCAGAAATGTATGTTATTCACGGAGACAACTACATACTGTATATGTTTGTGAACTATGATTAATATATTAAATCTATGTAATAACACGAATAGAATTCTGCCACTTAGCTGTCACTGATAATGCAGAATACACTGAATACTGTTTTCGGTAACGCTAAACTGGAAATTTTCATAAAACACAATTATGGATGATGCAATAATAGCCTGATACTGTATATCGTTATGAATGACAATTAAATTTAAATCTCTATCACTTTATCACCTAAGCTATTATGCAATAGTTTTTTTTTTAATGGCTTTTATATCATTCGTAGATGATTTGGCTATGCCAATCCATGAAGTGCTGTTTTAAGATCCACTACACTTTTTACACCAAGTTTTTTGGATATAAACAAAATTTAAAAAAACACTCTCTGTCACATAATATTAATTTACAATTTAAGAACACCCCTCCCCTAGTCTCTAAGTGGTTACTTTAATCTTATCGTAACAACAAAATAATGTTTTAAATTACAGAGTGCTTGTGCTGTTTAGTATCAAAATAGGAATAATTGGGGACATCTCATAATACATTTCCAGGTACCGGATAATGGCCTTATATTATACTATTTGAAACAAAAAAGGTTTACTAGCAAAAATTTGAAGTTATAATCAATACATTATGTAAAAGCTAATCAATAATGAATCTGCAACAGTATTTTACATCATTATTATAAATTCTTCTGATATGCCGATTTCTACGGACTAACTCTGAGAAATATTCAATTACTGAACATGATATTCATATTCACTTCTCGAGCCTGAACCACAGGGATACGTAAGAGAGCAGCAGCTTTTTTGATTCGCACATAGAGTTCTTGGTAATGTTCTATGTATCCTGAGGTATCTCTTGGGAAAGATTTTGACCCCTAATTTCAGAACTGTTGTCCTTTCCTTTGACATTTCACGTTTTATATCTACTGTGATATTAAAAGTAGTTACAATAATTTATTCAATATGGAATGTATTTTGCACTGTCTCATTTCAACCATTTATTAGTTTCCGATGTAGGAAGGGGTCTTTATACCGCAGGGTGACTGGCAAAAACTTATTGGCACAGCCAGTAATTATTGCAGCTTAATGTAATATTTTAACTAAAAACAAAACTGTATTTGACAATTGCCAGTACTAAAATAGCCCTAGACACAGGGGGTTGCATGTTAACTGCTGGCAACCTACCAATATTAATCTACTGTAACGCTGCCAGGCTGATTAGCCAACACCTAATACAGTTACTGAGGACAAACTCCAGCTGCAAACACGACCAATCTCTTGATATTCTATTCAATATCAGGAAATGTCTTGCGTACGTACCATCGCAATATATGGTGAGTACAAAAATATTTACAAACTTCGTAGTCATACAAAATGTATTGCATTATATTATAGGTTTTACCCATCCTGCAGTATAAATCCTTAATAAATGATAGCCTACCTATATATCATAACATCATAATAATTATGTTGTGTACGTTGCTATTCTACAAGCGAAGTCAATATATGTTTAGGTTCAGCTCTGTCTGCATAAATACTTGTCATCGTAAGTTATAAAGTTACTTGGTGAGTATAAAGAATGACATTATTAAACTGTAATTATCTATGAAATATAGGCCGATTAGTTACTTCCTCTGTTGGTAACGGTCCTGTAAAAAGGCTGTGTACGGGGCTACTGTTACCACGATCTGAATGTCGGTCTGTTTGTCTCCGTGTACGCCTATATTATTTATGTCTTCGAAGTTCACATTAATATATCCCCTAAGATTGGAGTATTTTATTTAAATTGCAGTATAAAACCTATAATGATATACAACGATAAGAGGGGGATTGACACACTGTTCTCCAGTCCTCCTATTTTCCTCAAACCAATCCCCTCAGACCCTATACGGTTTAAGGTTGGGGGACCCACACATAACCGCACCGCGCCCTGACAACGTCAGTCGGCCGTTATGCTGGGCCGTCATACGGTGAAAGAATTCTGCAGCGCAGTTTTCAAACCTTGCAAGTCCTACAACATGTCCGCACCGACACCATGACACGCGTCGTGGGGGGGCGGGGGGGGGGGGGGGGCCCGCACCGCGCCCGCTCCGTACACCGAATGATGTTTAGGTTTGAATTTTGACGGGGCAACGGTGCGGTTCTACGAGCGGCATCATATTATGTTGTTTACTGTTGCGTTCTTCACATTTTTTAAAACTGTTTATAAGCTAGTCTTACACGTTTACTATTTTAGTGAATAATAGTTAGTATAGCACTACTAAACTCTACATCCTGTGTTCGCCGTACAAATTCAATATTTTATTATTAAGTATTACATTTTCTATACCTTAGGAGTAATACTAGTCATATTTTTCTTATTGTTGCATATTTTCTTTTTGTGCAATATTTTCTTATTACAAACAAATTTTGACAAAACCATGTTGTACCTTTAAGTGATTTTTAAACAACTAAAATTCGAATCATGAAAAAAACCCTATAAAGAATTTTTCATTAATTAAAAAAATAACAAAGCCATGTAATTATTTGCGCGAAAATCTATTTTGTCTTTGATCGTATTGAAGGTTACTTGATACGTTTATTCCACGGTTATTTTGTCAAGGGATCATATCTTAGAATGTTTCTACGACATTTTTACTCTTTTGTATTCTTTTTCACTTCAAGTAAATGTAAAAATAAAAATATTTTATTTACAATTAAGATTTTCAAGCAAAGAAAACCCCCTCTTGTTAAAATTAAAATACTAATATATTAAAATCATTTATTTTCCCATAATACTAACAAACTGCGAACTATTACAAATAAATTTTTATTTGCCAGTGCTTAATAATTAAATAATCACTATGACATAAACGTATTTTACAGATTAGCTAGTAAATAACAAATACAAAAACATGTTTATTTCCTAATTTACTTTATTTCCTTAATTTATAGTACTTAAAGTAATAAAAATAATAAAAAAGTAGGTTACATTCCTTTTAGATTTGTCTTTCTTTTTTTAAAACTAATAATTAGGACCCAATAGATTATACAAAAATAAGGGATAATTCGGTACCCCATAAGAGGGCTGTGACTGTGGTTGGGGATTTTATATATACAAAAAGAGGGTTAAAAAAATAAAAATATAGCGGAACATCGAGCAAGAATGAAATTATAGAAACTGAGTTATTTTAGGCTTTATATAGTAAATAAATGGTACTGCTTACGTTTCAAAAGTTTTTTATAATTTAGTATATACTAGTGTGCTGTATTAAACACAAAAAAGGATTTATGCATGATTTACCAATTCAAATATTAGGCTTTACACATATGTGACACTTAAATATATTGCATTATAAATAATTATTTTATAATGCTCTAACGTGTCATATTTAAATATATAATTATTATACTTAGCAGGACAAGATACTACCATCCTCTAATGAATTATCTTAAACAAGATACTCACTATCCATTTTTGACTGCGATTCATCAACCATAATCTAATTTTTTTTAGAAAATATATTTATGTTTCTACCTATTTTTGACTAATTCTGGCAATAAATTACCCATTTGTCCACGGAGCCTATAAAAGAAAACTCATTTAGGGTTGGGACACTCATATCCGCACCGCGCCTCGACATACCGTGAGGACGGGCCGGATTGTTGGGCCGTCATACGGTGGAAAGAATGCCAGCGCACGTATTCAAACTGCAAGTCCAAACACATGTCCGCACCGACACCGGGGGGGGACCGTTCTCGTGGCACGCACCGTCACGATATGTGGAGTTTGAATTTTGACGGGACTCATTACAAGATGCATCATTATTATGTTGTTTAATATTGAGGTTCTTCTTTTTAAAACTACTGTAAAAGTGAGTCCTACAAGTGTATTTTTTTATTGTATTATTTAGTATAGCCTACTAACTCTACATCACTGTGTTCGTGTAATAATTATTATTTATTGATAAAAGTATTACATTTTCTTACCTTAGAGTAAACTAGTTCATTTTATCTCTATTTGTGCATATTTTCTTATTACAACAAATTTGACAAATTCCATGTTGTACAATTTAAGTGAATTTTATAACTACAACTAAATTCGATATTATGGAAAAAATCTATAAACCATTTTTCATTAATTAAAAAAATCAACATGCTTGTAATTAATTTGCGCAAAAATCTATTTTTTCTTTGTTTGATGTATTGAGCAGTTAACGTGATAAATTTATTCCGGTAATTTCTGTATGGGTTATATTTTGAATGTTTCTATGACATTTTTATTTTTTTTTATTCTTTTCCACTTGGCAATAAAAGTAAAAAATATAAAAGATATATTGTTATTTACACATAAGATTTTCTCAAGCAATTAAAAACCAATGTTAAAAATAAATAATAATAATAAACTAAACTTAGTTTTCCCATAATTAAAAATTGAATATTACAAATAAATATTATTGCCAGTGCTTAAAAATTAATATTACTAATTAACTATAATCTGACGTGTTTACCAATAGCAGTAATAATTACAAATACAAATAATGTTCTAACTTACTTTATTTCTAATTTATTGTACTTTGAGTAATAAAATATAAATATGTAAGGCTACATCCTCTCTTTAGATTTTTTCTTTCTTTTTTTTAAACTAATAGTTAGGCTATAGATTTACAAAAATAAGGGAAATTTAGGTACCCCATTAAGAGGCCTGTGCCTGGGTTCGGGGATTACTACATACAAAAAAGGCGTTAAAAAATAAAAATAGCGGAATCGAGCAAGATATGAAATGATAAAAATGTAGCTTATATTTAGTAAAAATAATGTAATATTACGTTTCAAAGTTTAAAATTTAGTTATAACTATTGTGCTGTAGTAAATACAAAGGATTTATCGCATGATTTACAAACTAAAATATCAGGTCTTTATACATGATAACATTAAAATATTTATTAATATTATTAAAATTAATTATTTTATAATTGCTCTTAACGTGTCTATTTAAATATTTATTTATAATCTTAGCAGACCAGCACTAACACCATACTACTAATTTATCTATCATTAAAAACATTCATACTCAATATCATTTTGACCGATCATACATATTCTATTTTTTTTTAGTAATATCATATTTATGTTTCTACTATATTTGGGACTACACTCACGGCCATTAAATTATATGTCCTCGGAGCTATTAAAAGAAAAAAAAAATTTTAAGATGTGTGTTTTTTGTATGTTCTTCCAGGTATTTATTTTTACTAATATTTTTACTATGTTTTTACAAAATTGTTATGACTCGGGCTTTGCTTGCTAAACCATGAGCCAAACTCTTTGGCATCACACTTATCAGCTTTTTGGGTTTAAAAACACATAACAATTACCAAATATACTGTTTATAGTGTATTTGACCCGAAAATATTCTACTGCAAATGAAAACACAATGAACAAGGAATTATAGGGGATAAAAAAAAATTATAACCAAGATATATGATATTTACAAATTGTTACCATACTAGATGATTGTACAAAGCTTTACTGTAGCCATTGCAATTTTTTCATTGGACCACAGCGATTAATAAAATAACAACAATGAACAATTAAACCAATTTTCTCAAGCAATCTACTTAAATCTTACGAATATTTTTTAAGTATCTAGTCAGTTTCGAATTGAAAAGAAACATTGGCTCTAGTACAAACACTGAGATTGTGTTGCGCTCGGACTGCATACGGACATATGTGGCCTCACGGTAAACCCGAGACCGGAAGCCCGCTACGACCAATCGTCGGCCGACTCACGTTGTCGGGTCACGGGTGCGGTTATGTGTGTCCCATCCTTTATTGTGACAACACTATCAAACATATTTTCAAAAAGTGTCACTTCATATGTTTGTCTGTAAAGAGCACATCTATGTAAAGCAAGCTTATTCATTTGACCATGCTATTTTGCTCATAAAATAACCCATTCAATAATATATTGTGTTGACGTTATTACGTATTTTTCAAAACGTAAAATAAAACTAATTTGTCCTGAACAGTACATTTCTTACGGCACTTATGTGTATATTCTGTATAATTGGTCTAATTTGCGTCTTGTATGATAGTTTTAGGCATTAAAAGTCAAAGTCTCGGATCCTTATAAGAGTTTCACGTTCCGAATGTGTTCGATAAGATAATAGTTGCAATGACTAGTTGCGAGCGACGGAGAAA
The DNA here is from genome assembly GCF_021130785.1 of Homalodisca vitripennis. Lineage (NCBI taxonomy): Eukaryota > Metazoa > Arthropoda > Insecta > Hemiptera > Cicadellidae > Homalodisca > Homalodisca vitripennis. Next base: position 111,717,590 of record NC_060210.1, on the reverse strand, counting down.
AAATTTTGACTAAGAACAAATATATAAAGACGTTGACCTGATTAGATTATGTTTTAAAATACCCCTATATTTATGAGAGATGAATATTAGTGCTCAGTTACATTGGGTAACTGTTACTAATTTTAACGAATAAAAATTAAAATCATTAATAAAAGACAGAAAGTACAATGAATCAGTTCTTTTCTCTAAGTAGCACTATATACAAATGCTTTAATGAATGTTGTAATATTGATTATTTTAAATCATTTCTGCTTTAAATGCTTTTAAAATACTTATAATACATAGTTCACTATGTTAGCCATGCATTTATTCCGTTCGCTTGAAGCTTTTAATTCTCATAAGATATTAGTTTCAGACATACATAATATTAGTTTTCAAATAATAAATTAAAATAATAAATTGTAAACACTTGTATGGATTCGATGAAAAAACACAATGAAAAAATTCCACAGAGGTTTTCCTCACAAGCCAAAATACCACAACCTTAAACCTTAAATTAAACTACTCTGACTTTCCCTATTCCACTAGATAGTCTGTAACCGGTTTGTAGCGAAAGTAATAACCACTTACAGAAATCCACATTAATATCTCATAGTGTCTCGCTGCCAAAATACTAAATGTTATAGAGAAATAGTGGTTTTTAAGACTTTGTGCTTGATCTTTACAATCCCGTATTATTTACATTTGTTATTGACTAGATGATATATTATTGATCATGTAATAAAATCAGATATATTTAGGAGAGCATAATTAGAAGAAAACTGTATTAGGTTTACATGGAAAACCTGTTCATATGGGACATAATGTTTTACTAACATAATAACTACAAATTTTTTAAAATTTAAAAGTAATTAAAATAAATAATAAGAATGAGTGAATACATAATATTTATTTTAATTGGCACATGTAAGTTTATTTACAAACAAAATTTTAAATTAATTATAGGTAAATAAAGTAAAAGTTTTTAACAAGGATGTTGATATGCCTACATTAATTTATGACGTAAATTTTTTTAGGATACAATAGTCTTATAACGTGTATCTTACTAACATTTTACGCACATAACGTTAACTTATTTACAGTTTTGGACTAAATATATTTATAAAAGTTGGTTAAAGGAAGCACATATTATTATATTTGTTCAGCCGAAATGAAAACGTTTGGTAGTGTTTATAGAAGGGAGATTGGTTTTTCTGAGCAAATATCACAGTTATAAATGACAAGGTTTTCATGTTTTAGCTTTCTAGTTAAAGAGGTGTGATGATGTTTATAAAGGTTTATTCATATTAGACAGGTGTGTTTTACCCGTAACAACGTGGTAGTGGTAGTGAAAATAAAAATTATTTTTCTTTTTTTCTGATAGTAATTTAGAATAATTAGACATAGTACCATAAGTAATACAATATTTTTTTATAATTTTCAGCTATATATTTTTATTAACACTGAGAAATTAAATGATACCTGAAATGCGTTTATGTTTAATTATTTATGAACCATATAGCAATAATGTAAAAATTAAATTAAACTAAGTTAAATTAAAATTCCATAAAACTTTTTAATATTAATAGATTGCTATCAGAATTTTAGATTTGTAAAAAAGATGAATAATATATATATATACAGGATGTTTACTAAAGGTGCTCCAATATTTTGGTATTTTGTTCCAGACGTGAAAATGAGCAAAAAACTTTATATGGAGGTATGTCCTCAAACTTTTAGTTTTCAGTCTATCTATCTGTATATGTGATTTGTTACCAAAAAAAGTTACATTTATACCAGTCAAGATAAAAGTTATGCAACTTTATATATGCGTACATAAATATGGGGACATTTGATATGCCCATTTGAACAAAATTAACAAAATTATCTTTACCGTTTCAATATAGCAGTCAATCATAAATTTTGATGTTAAATTCCGAAAAAATCAATACCCTGTATGAAAAGTTTACAGGAATATTAAAATGTTGTAAACTTTATTCTAAATCTTATATATAAAATATTTTATATCATCTTGGATGTCTGATTGATAATTTTATTGATATTATTCTGGAATATTAATATCCATAATCCAAGTCGTTATATTGACTGCGCCACTCTGCTTGTAATGTATCCCGTGAATTTAAAAAAAAAAACTTATACAAACTGTTATACAGAAAACTTTGGAAAGAACTTGTGTTGTTTACAAATAAGTTGTATTAGTTAATCAAAATTTATTTAACCAGCAATGGCTCTTAAAGTGGACCTTTTAAGTAAGGACGAATTAATTTATGAAACTGTGATTCCGTGGTGTAGAAATTAGTACTGATGACACTGTAGACAGACTTAGAAAATTATTGAGGCAGGTAGTAGGTCTCAACATTGTTCGTAATAAACTAAACTTATGTAGCAAATTAAGAGGCAATGTGGAATTAAGCAATGTGCTGCTATGTATAAAGTATTGGTTCTTCGAGTGGAGAAGGCAACTAAGAGCAATAATAATTTCGAAAATTTGCTGTGCCAGGTAAAAAATTCCTCATTGGCTAAGGCGAATGAGTAACTTAAAGGGTTTATTCAAGTTATATGAAAACTTGATCAAAGAAATTGATAAAATGTCTGAGGGTTTAATAGCTCAGGAAGAGTCAATAAAATCGTTAGACTTTGACGAACAATTATGTGGTAAGATAGAACACCGATTATCAGAATAGAACCTGGATTCGGAAAATGAAAATGTAGCACCTGTAAATAGTGCTAAAAGGACTAATTACGTGTAACGTGAGTAATGATGTTTTCGCACCTGAAAGTAGGTCCATTGTTTACAATAAATTGCCTAACCCACTCGAAAGATATCTTAGGGTGTTCAAGGACACTGACGGACTAAAAGGTGAATGAACTATTAGTATTTTTGAAATTGTTCACAAATTAAAAACCCAAACGAAATGTTCTGATTCAGAAATCCTAGATATGTGCGTTTCTTATTGCCAAAGGTCCCTTGTTGGTCAAAAAATTTAGAAGCAAAAGGTTATGGACAACCATACCCCGTCAGTGTTGTATATGAGAATTTCCTAGCAACTTTTGTACAACTTAACTATTGTAAAAAACTAAAATTTGAGAAAATCTATCGCCCCTAAAATTTTCAATGAAAGCCTGAGTGGTTTTTTTCTGATGTCAAGGAATGGGTTAGTCTACTAGCACATCGCTGTCAGAGATGAAAGCCGTGGATATTATTTTAAAACGTTATCAAAGTTATTAACTAAGTTCAATTTTTAATTAACTTTTCTTGCAAGTTTGAACGAAATATAACTTGTTTTATTCTATTGTGCTTTATTGTTCATCAAGAATCAGTTATTCAGATTGCTCTGAAGTTTTTTATAAATGTAATTTTTCCTATAAAAAAGACAATTTAATTTAATTTTAATATCAAATCTGGAAAACAATTTTAATATAACGTACAATAAATTAGGTGCTTACCTCAAATTTCCTTTGCGGAAAAAGTTTAGAAATGATCTGATGGACATCCGTGGCGTTCTCTCATTGGCACAGCCGTATCCAACTTGAGAAAACAATAGCCCTACCAGATCTGACGTAATTGCAAGTACACAAGACAAGTTCTCATTAATACAAGGCAGTGAACCGCCTTCTAATATTTTTAAGTTACCAGCACTAACTTGCCAAAACAAATTACATATTTGTATTTATCCTAACTTTTCACAGTCTAATTAAAATGAAATCCCAATATTTCTTTAAAAACGCTACACATGTATAAAATTATTGGCGATTAATTTTAAACATATTGAATGAATTTCTCATTATATTTATACAATACTTGGTACAAGGCAGTATTTGTATATAGCTTAGACGATTTGCTTAGCTAATATTAATTAATAAAATGTGTCATGCGATTCTTAGCAAATATTTATCAAAGGTAATACAAAAACCAAATAGAAATTGATACTTTTATTGTATTTATTTTGTGATGGTTCCTAAGGTTTCATCATAGTGGCTGTTTCAATTAAGCAAGAGTATTAAAAACCGGTACATGTAAGTTTATTTGCAAACAAAATTTTAAATTAATTATAGGAAAATAACGTAAAAGTTTTAACAAGGAAGTTGATATGCCTACATTAATTTATGACGTGCATTTTTTTAGGATATAAGCTCAAACTGTATAAATGTTGTACGATTATAATAACTTATTAAAATTGAGAACTATTGTTCCATCATTACTGTATATATGAAACACACCAAATAATAATGCAATTAAAGTTTGACATTTACAATTGACGATTTTATTTTAAATGTAACTTTTATCAGCAGGAAGGGATATTTATTTTGAATTCTATGCAGTAAATAATGTTTTACATTCATTTTAGCTTTAAATAATGTTTTACATTCATTTTAGCTTTTAAAATTATTGTAATCAATACTGCATGGATTTCAATCTATTTCTATGTTTTTTCAGCTAAGTAAGCAGTTTGCGTACTAAGTTTCAAGTCTCTATGATAATTTTAGAGTTGTCTCACAGATTCTTATTGGCCTTTTAATATAATAAATATATGTGTGTAAGAAAATGTCTAAGATGTGATAATGCCTGAAGTTTATTCAATTACAAGTGAACTTATTAACAAACCACCCTGCAGAAGTCTACCTATTTCTGCTTCGAGCTATTCTCTTGGATACACTACCTCCCTGACGAAATGTTAAACAAAGTTTTAGTAGTAATGTTAAGACAGTTTATTGTAATACTTCCTAATACATTTAATTAAATGAGCATGAATAAGTTAAAAAGGTTGACAATACCAATAATTTCATAAATAAAAAATATACCAATATTTATCATTTAAATACAATAAAGTTATTCCTTTATTACTGTATATTACTCAGATTTTCAATGATTTACTTTTATTAGGCAAAATAGTTCTTTTATAACAAATATCTTTAAATTTTCTCCTAACGAACGGAAACGAAACAACTACATTGGGTTTTCTTCCAATTAATATTACTGAAAAAGAAATTAACCTTAATGCTAATTATTACAGTTTCCTATTAGGTATTCTTTAAAAGTAGTATTGGTAGACGCTTTTTCACCGAATTAGATTTCCGAGACCTGTGTATTTTTGTTTTTGATCGGGGAAACTAGGCAAACTGAACTATGGCTTTATAAATATAATTAATTCGAATCACAAATGCTGCTACAAGTGTGAAACATGATATAAAAGTAACGGTAAAACCTAATCCTATTAACCATTAATACTAAAATAATATGTAGCTCATGGATGCCTACTTACTATTGTTAAAAATCACAGGACTCCAATATATCCATATTTTATTTCCTTCTTTCTCTTTTCTTTCTTTCTTGTATTACATCATGAGTACGTTTACTTAGTAGCGTATTGGTTTTAATTTTGAAAAGTCCATGCGAATTCACGGATACTAGCTCGTTAAATTAGAAGATTTACAGCCAATTAAATCAACACAATAGTCTTATAACGTGTATCTTACTAACATTTTACGCACATAACGTTAACTTATTTACAGTTTTGGACTAAATATTTATAAAATTTGGTTAAAGGAAGCACATATTATTATATTTTGTTCAGCGAAATGAAAACGTTTGGTAGTGTTTATAGAAGGGAGATTGGTTTTCTGAGCAAATATCACAGTTATAAATGACAAGGTTTTCATGTTTTAGCTTTCTAGTTAAAGAAGTGTGATGATGTTTATAAAGGTTTATTCATATTAGACAGGTGTGTTTTACCCGTAACAACGTGGTAGTGGTAGTGAAAATAAAAATTATTTTTCTTTTTTGTGATAGTAATTTAGAATAATTAGACATAGTACCATTAGTAATACAATATTTTTTATAATTTTCAACTATATATTTTTATTAACACTGAGAAATTAAGTGATACCTGAAATGCGTTTATGTTTAATTATTTCTGAACCATATAGCAATAATGTAAAAATTAAATTAAACTAAGTTAAATTAAAATTCCATAAAACTTTTTAATATTAATAGATTGCTATCAGAATTTAGATTTGTAAAAAAGATGAATAATAATAATAATAATAATAATAATAATATATATATATATATATATATATATATATATATATATATATATATATATATATATATACAGGGTGTTTACTAAAGGTGCTCCAATATTTTGATATTTTGTTCCAGACGTGAAAATGAGCAAAAAACTTTATATGTAGGTATGTCCTCAAACTTTTAGTTTTCAGTCTATCTATCTGTATGTGATGGTTACCAAAAAAGTTACATCTTTTATACCAGTCAAGATTAAGTTATGCAACTTTACATATGCATACATACATATGGGGACATTTTGTACGCCCATTTGAAAAAAATTAACAAATTATCTTTACCCGTTTTCAAAATGGCAGTCAATCATAAATTTTACAGTAAGTTTATTTACAAACAAAATTTTAAATTAATTATAGGGAAATAACGTAAAAGTTTTAACAAGGAAGTTGATATGCCTACATTAATTTATGACGTACATTGTTTAGGATATAAGCTCAAACTGTATAAATGTTGTACGATTATAATAACTTATTAAAATTGAGAACTATTGTTCCATCATTACTGTATAAATGAAACACACCAAATAATAATGCAATTAAAGTTTGACATTTACAATTGACGATTTTATTTTAAATGTAACTTTAATCAGCAGGAAGGGATATTTATTTTTAATTCTATGCAGTAAATAATGTTTTACATTCATTTTAGCTTTTAAAATTATTGTAATCAATACTGCATGGATTTCAATCTATTTCTATGTTTTTTCAGCTAAGTAAGCAGTTTGCGCACTAAGTTTCAAGTCTCTATGATAATTTTAGAGTTGTCTCACAGATTCTTATTGGCCTTTTAAACACAAAATCAAAAGGACTATACTTTACACAAAGCAATGTTCAAGACTCTATGGCATTTTTATGAATACGTATTTAACCTGAGGGGAAAAAGGTTACGGACATATATACAAAATAATTCAGTTGAAGAACATGTAGGCAGAATTTAACCAGTAAAATGTTCCCAGGTTGAGGAGAGATTAATCCCCATAACGGTTCCAACTTCCAATCCCGCCTAAGTCTGGAGAATGTTATCTTCATTATGTGCATACTGTGCGACACCTGAATTGGTCGCCAGAGCATTAGGATACTTTCTGACTATAGATCGGTTCATTTACAGTAATTTATAATTGAAATAGCTGGAACGCCCAAAAAGTAATATTTATATTGTACTAGAAAAGAGTTTGTACTAGTAAAATTATATATTTGAACTTTCTCTCTGTAATGCACAGTGTAGTTTGTGATGTGAAATGTAGTGGCTAGATGATTGGATGCATTGGAAGTTTTCTTTCTTATAACCGTATATTTCAGAGCTTGAGAACAAATGGAAATAAACTCCAGTAAGTATTATGGAAACGTGAAATAAAATAAGTATAAACACTTTGATTTGTTTGCAATTACGTATGAAATATAATATTGTTCAAACAGGATGTATCTGGAAGGCACCGTTCTTGAAATAGGGTGTGGAATAGTTGACCATATAATTAACGCTGTCAATATCACAGGATATGCACACATTCTTTTTAAATTAATAGCAATTAACTGCGGTGGATGTTTTTCCTAAAATATAATAGGATAAACACTATTCCAATATTTTTATATATATTTTTCTGTTGTATTGGTATGATTGTGTTATGGAACAATACAGATATGGTAAAGGGTTTTAAAGAAGGTGAACTATTTTGATAGTGAAAGGTTTTGTACGTGAGGTGTTTTTGTATGTTGATTTAATTAACATTAGTGTAATTTAAAACTCTTGGTTTATTAAATCATTGCGAACTGTGCATGCTCTATTTACACGAAAATTAAGAAAAGTTCAATAAACAAAAAAACATTTACTTCTAATCAGTGTTGTTTCCTTTATATTTTTTAACAAATAAAGTATTCTCTTTTTTATACAAGACTTTTTATAGAAGGATGTTTATGTTTGTCTGTATGATATCTCACGTACGAAATATCCTAAAGCAAAATATTTTCTTGAGGATACATTTTTTTATAAGTTAGATGATGGTGCGTGTCACTCCATGGGATTTTGCTGAGCGCTAGAGAACATTACAAATTTTGTGTTATGGGTGGGTATTATAGAAAATTTAAAGAAGATAAAGAAAGTTTTAAACAGACACGATTAAAATCATATGAAAATTTTACATGTGAGAGACGGATTGGTTGATCTTGGTTCTATTATAATTGTTCTTTTGTTACTCTCCGTTGAATCAGTTTATTTTTATTGACACATGATAAGACTTCTTGTCTTTACATCCATACAGAGTAATTTGATTGTCTGCTAAGCGATATACCTAATTATTATAGTATCATCATTTCAAATAGCCTAAGGCCACAACCTCATGCGTAAATTTGCTTCAATATTGGTTAATTTAGTTTAACAAATACTAAATTTAGAGCAATGCTATTTTTTGTGAAAAGGAGAGGCCGATCCCCTTTTAAGCTTTACTCTGTCTATCCTCATGGGCCACTGGCCTGTGCGAGGATCTTATCAAACAGAATAAGGGGGAGAGTCGATACAGTACGAGTTGATGGTACTGATAAAAAGTAAAAAAGCAGCGGTCACAGACAGGATTTGAACCTGCGCTATCTCTAACTCAGACACAAAGTCCAACGACTTAGACCGCTCGGCCATCGGCACTCCCAATACATATTCTCTTATGATATATTATCTATTAACTCTTGAAACACAATGATCTCTAATTGGCTATACGAGTAATATAAAATATATTTAAAAAGAAAATACTTGTTTCACTGGAGGACACAAACAAGATAGTGAAAATGTTCAGTTTAGTTTCAGTTCACCTTCATCATACGTGCAGTATCTGAAGTCTGATAGCACAGATTCTCTTATTGAAATCTGGAGTCATTTTCGTCTACAGAGATAAAAATATAGTCGGCAACGTAGATCTAAGAAACCCAACACGAACTCTGCATAGTTTAACATCACTTTGATTCCTAGACCACAGAATTTAGGTCACTACATGAAATATAATACGATTCTCATTGTCTCATAAGGTGCTTAACTGTGTGCACTTCGATGTTACCTGACACGATTCCAAGGTACGGTGGATCTTACATGTTCTCTTACTCGTTTAGTTTATATAGTGGCAAAAGTTACGCACTCACAAAAGCTATTATAAAACTTGAATAACGCATTTTTCCCTTTAATATTCGTCTTGGGTATGATACATTAGTGTGAATAAAATACAATATTACTTAGTCGGTTTGTAAAGTAAATATAAGATGGATAAATGTATTTTTATCCACATCATATCTAAGCTGCATCCTGTTGTGCAAAAGATATTTTCCTTTATTCATTTATGTATTTGTAAACTCATTTAATATATAGTTTTTGTATACTTAAATATTCTTGTGCCATAGTTTGTTTTGAACTTGATTATCATAGTAATAAAAGTGTATTTATAGTTTCTACTCATCATTAAGTTTTTTCTAGTTATGTAGTGTTCTTATAAAAATTAGTTTTTACATGCTTTCTTAGTATTTTTTCACTAATAAACTGTGCATAACGTTTTGTTTGTAGTAATTGATATAAAACCACATATTTCCAGACCTTGTGATCTACTTCCTGTCTAATATATTTCGATTTCCATAGTTTAGTTAGCCTCTTTGTCGCAATGAAATAAATATATTTACCTACTTATAACTAAGAAAGCTATTTTGACCAAAAAGCGGTAAATTTATGCAGTCTTTATTTTATTTATGTCTACTATATTTATGAGGTAAAAATTTAGTTTGCCTTATTATCTCGACCTAGAAAGTATATGTAGGTTTTGGAAAAATACTTCGGTTATAAAGGATCTACTTACGAATCTTGCAATTTTCTTTTGGTCTAAGACTATATTTGGTGTAAGAGGCAAATCCTTAGGAGGTCTGTAACATTTCAGCAACCATTTACTGTAAGTTTTGAGTTTAAGAAGTATTGTTTTGAGGACTGTAATCAGTGGAAAATGACTCGTTGAAGATGTTAGTGTAAAAATGCCCTGGAGTATTTAAATATTCTTGTACGTTAGAATTCACAATTATTAAAAAAATCAATATTTTCAATTCAATAGTTGGGAAATTAACTAAATATATGGTTTAGCTGTCATTCAAAATATTAATTGCATTTATTAGGGGATTTCAACTAATTTTCCTACAACTTTAGATACCAAGGTAAACTGAAAAGACTAAAGGCAGAAAGCATGTTTATAGTAAGGTAAATAAACAGTTCGGAGAGGAGTTTAAAAAAAAACTTAGATGTTAATTGTTAAGGAAAGTTTAACTAAATGTAGATGAAGCAACTGCAGTACACTTGTACCAATTATACTGATGTATGCAGCCCAAGACTAACGGTTTCGTGTTCTGTTTCCTTCTATTCAATTAAAATGTTTTATTTTTAAACTCTTACTACAGAACTTGCTATAAGCATAGAACACTCCATTGGGAAAAGCTGCTGGAATTTACATAACACATATTTCAATAGATAAAAAGATTTTGTAGCCCTATTCGTAAATCTCGTTAAATATGCAATTGCGTCTGTTTTAACTCTAAATACTGTCCGGTTTTCTTTTGAATATCTATAAATACCAACATGTATGGATACATAATAATATTTTATAAAATATTTTATTGGTATGTTTATGTTGTTTGCCTAGTTTAATAGATAGTTTTCATAACATAATAGATTTAATTACTACTTACAGACTTATAAAACGTCCCTTTTGGAGAAAAAATACACAAATCCTCCCTTGAGAAACGTTGCCGGACTGAGTGCGGTAGTTTTTATTTAATAAATAACTATTAAATACCTCAAAGGTGGTGTTGGAAATATATTAGGGTACATTAGGGATTACATAAATGACTCCTTTAACAGTTTTTTTTTTAAATGCTACATCAACAAGATAGAATAAGCCATAGTGCTGTAGTTTCCCTCCAATAGTTATAAATTACTTCACAGTTTCTATGGAGCATTTATATGTTCTCGATAATGGATATTATCGTTATTTGAGGTGGTATAAAAATTCCGTCTGGTAACAACGGCACAGTATGAAATACAAAATTTTTACACTATAACTAGAAGAGTGAAATGGAGTTCTGATAAGTTTTTCGGTCTACTTAAAGTTTGTGAAATGTATACTAAAAGGTTTCTGTAGGGAGATAGGCAAAATCAACAAAAAATCTGTACACATGTTTTTATTAGTTTATATGCACTTATCCTTCCTGTTTACAAATAAATCAATTATATTTGTTAGTGAAGATAAACAGAAGAATCCTTTCTTGAAAAACATTGATCTTGTTACTAAACAGAGGTTCCTTTAAACATATACATTAAAACTTCTAGTTTAATCCAAAATAAAATGTCCTTTTTATATTATAAGAGAAGCTAAATAAATCTAAATTAAAACCTCGCTGAAAATTTTTTCTTCCACTTGTATCACTTCTTGTTACTGTTGGTACAGATTTTAATAACTAATTCTATGTTAAACTATATTCCAAAAAAAACATGTTTACTACACACTACTGATATCTTAATATTACAATTTTATATCTAATGTTCTTAATTCTCTTTCTATCAAACTATAGGATGCTTCCTATATTATTTAATTATTTATAGGAATATGTATATTTAGATTAAGAGAATTGTAAATTTATATAAAAGTGAATTGTAAGATTGTGATCCTTCCAGCAGTGCTGAATTTCTTGTAGATTCGGGTTCGAGGAATGCCTAGAAGCTTCCTTTTGTAACTAGGTATTGAGCATAGGATACAGGTCTGGGTTGGATGGGTAGCATCCAGTTCAGACATTGTGCTTGCTCAATTTTGATTGGCCAATGTTAGGTAGATCAGATGGTGAGAGGAACTTCTAGATCCTTCCGGTGGATTCAACCACGTTTTCAGGGGAGTCTTTGCTGTGTGCTCAGAGAGAGAAGTTCGTGTAGAAGTGATAGCCTACTCTTGCCGTATCGATTTTTCGGTAGGAAGGTTGAGTTTAAAATTCTGTTCAAAATTTAAAGTTTGAAGTTTAAATTAATTAATCTATAACAGTTATTTTTTGTTAGTTAGTGAAGTCTTCAGGAGAGGTGTGAGGTACTGTGAAAGTTAGAATTTGACATTTAAATAGAAAATTGCTTGATGATATTTTCCAGTTCAAGTTGGTTAAATGAGGAATAGCCTACTGATAAAGAAAATTTATTTTATGTTCTGAGATTCTATATATATTTTTACAAGTTCCTAAATTTAACATTCTAAGCCAAGCAGATTATTCTGGATAATTCAATAATCTTGTAAATTGGAAATTTACAGGAAATAAGTATTTTGTATTTGATACAACTTGAGTTTAACAGGTTGGACATTGTCTTTGTGCCTATATTAATTGTTAATATTACCTTAATTTGTTTGATTTTTATTTTGAGAAGAAGCCTTATTTTATTATTTGTTTCATTTTATATTTGAAGAAGATTATTTTATTTTGAAATTTAATGAAGATTTTTATTTTCAGTTTGTGTTGAAAATATTAGCACTGAGAACTTGAAGGACGCAATTATTGATGCTTTCATTGATTGTTAATCTTAAGGCTGGACATGTGAACTTTTGATGGGTTATAAATACGAAATAATTGAGAATATATTAAAAGTAAAAAAAGATAGCTTGGCGTTGTCTATTATTGGTGTTTATTTATATTAAAATTTCTATTAAGTTATACTGAGTTTAATTATTAAATTCCATTGGAACTTGTGCATTTTTAAAATAAAGGGTTATTAGTTTAGAACACAATTGATTGCTCTTATACTAAAACAAAAATAGTTGTAATTGGTTTATAGAAATTAATCTTATTATAGACACGTTACACAAACCAATACAACAATCCTTGTAAGAGAGAGCTAACATTATTTGACAATACATTCCCCATATAAAAATCTAAATACATGTTATACTTTACAAAATTTCTACGAAAAATCCCACGCAAATTCTTTAAGGCACAAGTGCACCTGGAAAAAATTAAAAGATCAGTAACACCTAAAGAAGATCCAGATGCGCGCGTGTCGGAATGTTTAAACCTAGCCCTTCTCAAATCACAACTTTTTCATTATCAACGCCCTTAATTGACCTTTTGCTATTAAATTACGGGGCTCGAGATATTAATCCTTCCCGCGCTACGGCAATTTGGGACGCACCATACCTAAACGCTACATATACCTCAAATTTTTTTTTCCATAAAGTCAACGCTAATGTTGTATTTGAGATTGTTACCATATAAAAAGACTTCTGGGAACGAAAAAAAGTATAATTTTTATAATACGTTTATTTAAATTATAAAACAATATAAATACACCATATTTCGAAATGTTGAACGAAATTTTACTATCGTGTATAATATTATATTATAGTATATTATATGTATAGTATGTATATTATACAATTAAAATAAAACATTAATGGGTATAAAAAGATCTAAAATTAGCCATCACGGTGTTCAAGATAACGTCAACGTGTGGTACGTCTTGAAACACGTATCCGGGTGCAGGTTCGGCCGGGCGGTGCATGTCTCGCACACGTAAATGGTCTCCTTGCGTAAACCGTTGCGTGTACACACAACACATCTTCCCAATATGTCAAAAACCAATTTGACAACGTAAACACAACAGTTCCACTCGCAGTCCGCGAACGAACTAAACCGGCGAGTTAGTTCGTCAGTAGCGCTTGTGTCTGGCAAAACAGGCAGTGGCATGGGTAGTGCGCCGCCATTTTGCAGCTTGGAGAAAAACCGGGAGGCGGGGACAACTATAACTGTGCTTTTCTATTGAGGGATATATGCTCCAGCAGTTGCTGCACTCCACCGGCAAAACTGGGAACTACTTACTCCCAATAATAACCTCAATGTTTAAAAGCGAATATATTTGTCAAACGCGTTTTGAGCAAAGTAAATATTGGCGGTTATATTTTTCAACAGCGTGCGAAGGGTTAATTGTCAATTGCACAACTCCTATTGTAACCAATTATCAAATAAACCACTGTTTTACTGTACATTCCTACATTCTTGGAGACTTCCTTTTGAATTTAAGTTGCTATTATAATTATATTTTTATAATTCTAATTACAAATCATACTATTTTCGTAGATATTTTTTCCTATACCTGTTCATTAACTAATTTTTAGTTGGCCTTTGTAGCAAATGCTACAGTTTTCAATATTATTTTTAAACAAGATACGAAACAATAAAACGGAATAAGATGTAGACATGCCGTTTTCTTCCAAAAACCATACATTACCTCACAGGTGCTAGGAAACATACACATTATCATTATAATGGCATATTGGGGGCGTTGGACAATATAAACATGCGTCTTGGAGCAACAGAAAAGATATATGCGAAAATTGAAATGCTTATTACCTTGGATTAGTTGTGGGAAGTTTTATGGTCTGAATTATGACTTCGGAAGACGCTCGAGCAATATTCTTTGGAAGTACGACTTTAAAAATGCGAAACAAGGCGCAGTTAGATGTAGAGACTTAGTACAGATGTAGTTATTCTCTAATGACCTGACGTACTGCAGTTAGCATGTCATAGCTTGCAGTTACTGTCTGAGTAATGTCTCTTTTATAAATGGCGTTTATTCTACCCGAGACAATGTGGAGCAATAAAGCAGGATTGTGTGCGAAGATAAATCCTTAAGTTACCTGATAGTGTTATAGAAAACTTCCGAGTATACACAGGACACCAGATAACGCCACTTCAAAAAATGACTTGAAGCAATGAGAATATATTGCTGCGTTCATTCACTAATAACATACCATACATACTCTTGGAAATGTTTTTAATTATATCGCTATTATTCTATGAATCACTTGATACATGACAATAGTAACGAAATAGTGTAGAAAACAGAACGGAATAAGTCGGTTTACGGCATTAATGATTTTATAATTATTATGGTTGACCGTTATCCTACAAAACTACAAGTTTACAACGTTAGTTTCTAATCCCTCAATATATTATTTTGTGTTACTAGTTGGGTGATTATAGTACCCAAGAGTATAACTAAAAATATTATATACTTTTTAAATAAATATAAACCCACTTTAAAAACAATAAAATACAACAGGGGAATAAAAACCATTAACCATAAAACTTTTAATAGGAAAAGCAATATTATAATACGATAAAAACTAATGATGAGGTATAAGAGAAAATGAATGCCTTTAAGCTCAAACGTCATTATATAAAACAAATTGTAACAAATATTAATTTCTTATAACACGGCGATATAAATTTAAAAAATGTAATCTCTGGAATTTTAGGTTAAATAACTGTATATAGAATTTGCATTCTCATATAGGGCAAACATCTTTCATCCATAAAGAAAAGATATTAATGACCATAATTGTGCATTGTAGACTGTACATAATGACTAATTTAGTGTAGTTATAAGAAATTACTTCCTACATCATGATAAAACAAAAAGAGTTTATGAAATTAAAATAATAATTTCTTAGTAAAAGTTTTTGCAAATTAAAACTTGATGTAGGTGTGCTAAATTAATTGGTAACATGCAGAATATCTTCAATCAACGAAATGGCTCTTTTCCAGATCTACAGAATTTACTTACCATCATCAAACAACAAAAACTCGAAGAGACTTTATTTGGTTTAATAGACATACTACAATTTATAATTGTAAAATATAAGTATAGTTCTATAAATATTGCCGGATAGATTCTACAATATTCATCTCCTAAACAAATTACTAAGTGTTAACTTAAGTGTTTACTTAAGGAGCTGTAATTATGGAATGGCAGTAAATTCCCAGAATTTGTAATACGTATATCTGTTATATGGAATCAAATGTTATGCGATTTAAAGGGTAAATACAAATACAGTGGTGATATAAATTAAATTAAGAAATTATACTTAAAAGTTATACAGGGAAATTTAAGTTAAGGGGCAGATAAAGAAACCAAATGGTATACATTACAAGAACTACAAGAGCTGCTGCTACAGGCACAAACCGGTCCTTCTAAAATCATGTTGTTCATCTGAAATGTAATGTTTAACGATTTTTCATAATTTTCAAATATTTTTGTAATACATAGATATAATCTTTACAAATTAACTAAAAACTAAGAGACTTTTATAAAATACATCATTACCCATTAGTGATTTAAGATGGGCATCGAATACACCAGTAGGTCTACACCTCTTAAGTTCTTTATTATTAAAATAAATCACGAATTATATTTCTTTTCGGCTGTAAAATTCTTCTTCCAGTTTATGCCTGGAATCCAGTAGAGATTATTTAAGTTCCGTTTCATATTAAAAATGGCGTCTGCGATTAGAACAAATAAATTGTTTTAAGAAATATCAAATAAATGGATTCATATCAATATTTTGAATAAAACGTTATTAACATTAACAGTACAAAAACTTAAAAAAATTGTAAAATCTCATTGCAATAATAGCTGTAACAATCCTCATGCAACGGTATCACTAAGTATACATAAAAAATCATAGTTGGAACAACAGAAATATGTTATGTGGAGTGAAAAGTGAGTTTTAGTGGGATATTGACCAACCAGGGACCGTACCGTGGGAGTAACCTTGGGGGAGGGAAGTCCACTACCAGTAACTTTGATAGAGCGACCTGAGCTCGTGTTGAGTCTGGGCTTGCACAACTAACGCCCACGGGTTAAGCATGGGACCTGATTCTGGAGCAAGGATCCGTGAAAATGTCCTGCGAGAAATATCAGTAAAACGTGTCATTATTATTGTCAAATAATTCATACGATATTTGAGCTTAGAACGTTTAAAATAGTTTTGGAGCTGCAACAATAGAGTGCAGTTTATTGATAAATAAATAGTTAACAAAATATTAGGCCATTGATCATTGCAAACATACTACACTTCAATACTTTACAACTTAGTATCATGTACGTGTATGTAGTAACCAGCATACAACTCTTCGTAATTAAACCTCTTACAGATATTTATTGCATATTGCAATATAACTAAATATGACCAAACGTTCAATAAACTTTAGGCTAATAATTTAGTTTTTATGATTTACTGCAATAAATAAACCAGATTTTGTTATAAATACTCGTAAATAGAGTAAACAACAAATTAGGCTTTGCAAATTAAATATTAAATAATTTTTTGTGTTGTGGAATCTTCTGATTAATATAACTTCTGATTTTACTGTAATAAATTTGCGCTGCTTACGGACTGACATATATTCAAGATGAGTAAAGTAACCTTTAATCTTTAGGAAGATCTACCGAGAGCCTCTGTTACATCCACTATGAGCAGAGATAATGGTTACTACACCATTAATCAATAAAATTGATGGACAATTATTATTTTACAATTATTCATGGAAAAAGGGGAAGCTATGTCTGTTCCAGATTTGCGATTAAAGTGGGCAGAGAAAATGCACCTCTCTAACACCCATCCTGTTGAAGGAGGTTGAACCTAAAAAATCAATCATTTTACCTCACTATACCTACAGGAGTGGTTGAAAGAAGTGTTATTGGGCACATTGGGTTGCCCAGATATAAGAGATGCATTAGTACCAAATATCAGGTCCAACCGGCCGATATTAACAAGCCAGCAATGAACCCTCATATGTAATATAATAATGAAAAGCTGTATTTATTACTCTTAAAATTAAAAAATATAACGTTATTAACGCATTATGCTAATCCCTGGGATCAAAGGTATATATTACCTTATTATAGATAATTATGTTATTAAGAATTTAAAGGAAATGTCGAATTGAGGTTATATTTCTGTACTTTCCTTCTTGTTATCTACACATTTTCAGCGTTATCTGCTTTATATAGCTTTTCTGAGTGTG
Source organism: Homalodisca vitripennis (assembly GCF_021130785.1). NCBI lineage: Eukaryota > Metazoa > Arthropoda > Insecta > Hemiptera > Cicadellidae > Homalodisca > Homalodisca vitripennis. The sequence continues at coordinate 111,699,662 of NC_060210.1, read as the reverse complement.
AGCACAGTCTTGAGCACGAACAATTATCCAATGTTGTACCCTTTCTCTGCCACTTAAATAATAATGACGTCCATTACTCAATCACTCGTTAACTCCAATATCGTCAGTTAGTTTTGACAGTTATTTACGTGTGGTTTACCGTAAACTTTCAAACAATTGGAAATTAGTTTTTAACCTTATAAGTGGTCATCATATTTTTTCAGACGAGAGTTTCATTTATGGAATTGTGTGTTATTTTAATCAAGAATAATTTGTTTCTGTTACTGGTACCACATACATTTTATATACGCTGATAATACTTATATTCGAAACGAGGAAGTAATGGTTACGTTAATTTTGCTTATTATTAAACGTGGAACATTAAAAATGAACATTTACAGTACTTACCATTGTTATAGTTTAAATTTAAAACATGAAAGTAAAATTTTAAACTTCTCCGTAGTCATATTACTTCTCAATTATTGTAAATTGTTTTTATATTTGCTTAGTAAAACCAAGATTATTTAAAAAAAGATATTGAATTTTCTTCTACAATACTACAAATGTTTTATTTTATTTCCAGTTTAATAACTTATATTTTGAGTTCAGTGGAGAAAATAGAATCTAATTACCCACTGTATTTACATCACCTGCAATTTATGAAATAAACTGGATATAGTTAATAAAGGAACGAATCTAATTTATTAAAAGCGTAAGCGATTTCATTAAAATTTAAGAAATAAATTAAAAGTATCCTGTCAAACGATTTATATGTATTCTAACTCTTGTACTTAGATTATATATACAGGGTGCGGCAAAATGATCTGACGGTTTTCGCCACCGTACTGTAGATCGAGTAAGTGGTGGGGGGTGGGGGGGATAAGCGCGTTCGGGAGCCTACATGTGGAAATTTTCAGTAGCCATGGAGCAGTGATCGGCTGAGCATCGTGTGTTCGTTCTCGAGGCGTTTTTTAAAAGTGGCGATTCCTGCGTTGCTGTTCAGCGGCAGTTCCGTAAATGTTTTAATGTTGGTCCCAGAGGAAGAGTCCCAACTCGTAACACGATTATGTTATGGGTAAGTAACTTCAGAGCTACCGGTTCAGCCTTAAAACGTAAGTCGACTGGACGTCCAAAGTCAGCCCGGACACCAGAGAATATCGATCGAGTGAGAGAAGCGGTGGAAGCCAGTCCTCGGCGGCCGGCCCGTAAACAAGCTGCTGCTTTACGCATGTCTGACCGCGCGGTACGACGAATATTGCGTTTTGATCTGCATTTCCACCCATACAAGATGGCTATCGCCCAGCAGTTGAAGCCTACTGACTATGCACATCGGCAAGCTTTTGCAGAAACAATGATTGATTTGGCGACTGATGACAAAATTGTCATGATGAGCGACGAGGCACAATTTCATCTGGATGGTTATGTCAATAAACAGAACTTTCGCAAGAGTATACAAAAACAAACCCCGCACACTGGTCGAACTAAAAGAAGCCATAAGCCAAGAAATTGCAAACCTGCCTCCTGCAATGTTAGAGAAGGTGTTCGACAGCTTCAGTGCAAGACTTGAAGAATGCTTGGCCAAAGAAGGACATAATTTGAAGGACGTTATCTTCAGGTCTTAAATGTGTGAAATAAGTTGTACTGATGTTATTTCCATAAATGTTCATCAACACCCTTATGTAATAACCAATAAAATACTTTTTATCACTTTTAATTTTTGTGTTTTTTTAATTTTAAATACATCAGATCTTTTTGCCGCACCCTGTATGTATATTATATATATATATATATATATATATATTTCCCTAATTTGTTTTTTCCAATTATCCTTTATTGAAAATAAATTCTACTACATTACAAAAAAGCAGAAAAGAATGGTAACATATGGTACACCCGAAGTTTCGACTTGGATGACTCTGGAATAGCTGTTTCCGAACCAGATGTTTCGGAGCAATAAATCTTACATATATGTTAATGTATAATCTTATTTTAACGTCAAATGGTGAATATGATAGCCAAGAACCATTACCATATTGAGATTTATATACAGGACCATTGGCGGCCAGTATATTCATGTCACCATACGTGGAAGCCCTATTTAATACTGTGTATTACAAGTACAATACTACGGAGATAAATAAGAATGTTTCAGTGAAGGCAAATTCTAAAGCTGAATTCTGGCATAATTACGTTGCTAGATAAAGGAAGAGTATTATTAGCATCATCTTGAAAGATCACAGCAATCCATAAGTTTCAAGAGTAATAATATTTACGAATAATTATTCCCCCACTCCACAAATATTTTAAATTATTACAGAAACGTTATCAGAAAATAGAATTTGGGTTTAATCTTTTCGGCACAGGTTACCTTGTTTCAATATTTATTGTCAATAAATAATTTTGTAAATAAAACTAATGAATTTTGATAAGCAATATATTGAAAACGTATATTTTTATAACATAGTTTGAAGTAAAGTACACATCTTTGCAAACTCTTGTTTACCATTAAATAAATAAAAGTTTCAATTTTTTTTTTTTTTTTTTCGGATTGTTTTTATCATTTTTTACTTAGATTGTTAATTTGTTTATTTTTGTTGGTAACAATCTTTATCGAACAAGCTGACGAAAAAAAGTGTTTGTTTTTCGAACAGCTGACATGTTTGTTTTTTCTCATCTAGATACGGTATCATTTTGGAAAGGTCAGTTTTCTTGCTTTGAGTTAGTTCAAGCCCATCATTCAAGTTTTCTTAGACAAAAGGGATGCAATGTCTTCTATTTTGACCCCAGCCTTCAAAACGTTGACTTCATTCCACGTTTGCACTCACTCACGAAGTTGTTCTTGTAGTACACAGTACCTTGCTTTCTGTTGGTAAACTTCATGCTACTTATCTTAGAAATTTTCAATGCCTTTGTGTCGAGATATTCTGATGAGGCACTATCAAAATCGAAAAATAAAAAAAAAAAAATCTCTCTTTCAATGTCCAAAACTTTGAATGGCTTTGCTGATCTAGATGACAAAATAACTTCTTTTACATCTTCCACAACTTGCATCTTGCACACCTTAGCCCTTTTCTCGATTATAGCAAAGTCTCTGTCTGCAGATGAAAAAACTGTGACCCACTACAAGGTAGTTATGTTGATTTGTATCAAAGAAACCTGAGTTTGTCAGCATCATGGTAAAGGAAAACAAGCATGCGATTTTTTAACTGCCCCCACAGTTATCACTCCAAAACAGTCATATGTTTTTTGTTGGAATCCAAGAGTACCAGAATTGATCGCTTCTAGCAAGACATGACGCCATCTGGTTTCCACCTCTCCCGGATATGCCCTCGTGCCACAAGCACATGATACCATCTCCAGTATTGGATACGTGAATACCAAAGTTTTGAAGGCACGAAAGCTGCCTCGATAATTACATTTCACTGTGGGTTAGTTTTGGCAATGGAAATACTTTTTGCAAATCCATTACGACATTGACTTTCGTGCTACTAGGCAAAGCACTATCCAATGCATCTTTTTTTCATTGCTTCAAATGCACTTTCAGCTTGTAAATGATGCAGTTTTAAATCTCTTTTTGCTTTATTTGCTTCCACAGCATCAAGAGATTTGGACTGAATGTTGAGCAAAGTCGCATGTTTTACAAGTATCTACTCGTGGGGACCTGAAAGAGAGATTAAAAATCTTTCCTAAAGACTTTGCGATAAAACTCAATTTTTAATTTGAGAGTCAGGAAATTTGATCAAGAAAGCTTTGTACATCTTAGGTACATTTAAATCACACTTGCTCCAAATACTCCTTATTGGACTTTTTCCGCCCATAGTGGCTTCATCTCTTGGAAAAACTGTTTTACATGAGCTCTAACAATTTTACGGTCTTGGGAAAGTGTATTTGTAGGTCTTCAAACCTCCTCGATTATCTTTGAAAGTAGTTTCACCTGCTTTTTTCTTTTTTACTATATTCTCAAGCCTCTTGCTTGATTGAATACCAAATATGTTCATAAAGTCTGTTTACATACCTTATGAAATCCTCCTTCACCGTTCGGCCACTGTGTAAACTTACAGTAACTTGTCTCCTACTCTGTCCAGCTTCTTCATACGTCTTAAATCTTCGGTCTACCAATATGTAAAACATCAACAAGGCCGAATAAATAATTTCCTTGGGCGTTTCCATCGAGCTGATGAAACTCTTGGTGGAGCTTTATCTTCATGTGAGAAAATATCCCGGCATGATAACTTGCATTTGCATATTGTCTGGAACAAACAATAATCATTAGGCTTAATAATAATATGAAAGAGTAATTTATGTGGGTACCACGCTTTTATATGAGATAGAGGGGAAGTACGATTAAGCACTATTAAAGCAACGTTAGAAGTCACTAGGATTAGGCTATAACATGTTAGGCTTGAAGTAAAGTGAGGTTAGATTTAAGGTTATTGTATTTTTAAACATATAAGTTTTAAGTTATAGTTAAAAGTTATTCATTATTGCTTTAAATAATATGTAAGCCTAAAAAGCTTCAATAATAATATCCATAATATAGTTTAAATTTTTTATAAACTAACCTCATTGGTCGGTTGACAGTCTTCCAGGCTTCAAAATTCTTTCTTCTGAGTTACGTATGGTTTCCTCTTAATCTCGCTTTCCTCATCCTTTCTCTAAAAGGAGCTGTTTTATGTTCAATCTCAAAAAGCAGCTGAATCATTAGGATCAACATTCATCTTATTAAACTACAATAAGAACATCTGAGATGTAAACAAGCTCTACAATGCAACAGATGATGTCGAAATACACCACCTCAGCTGATTGGTTCTTAGCTCCTTTAGCGCGCCCAAAAATGGCCATGGTTCTTACTGCGCATCCAGTTTGCGCACGTTGTTTCCCCTGTTTATAATGGCGTTGGACCTTAGCTCTTTTTAGCCATGCATGGGCATCCGTTCATACATCCCTTAGGTATCAATAACTCGAAAAATGATAATTTTGGCTCCTTTGCTCCTTTAGCTATTGATGTCTTCATAATATACAGGGTGATTCATGAAGTTCTCCCCCCACTTCTACAGCACATTTTACTAGTAAAAAATAATGAAAAAATGTTATAACTAAACATAGGTCCGAAAAACGCTTCGTTAGCGAGTTACAGCTAGCGAAAAGATTTCGCCTGAATTCCTGGGTTGTAAAGAGTAAAATTTAAAGCCATACTGAACTTTTGGAAAGGTTAATTAAGTAAGAAATATTGTGGGATTATGTATTTTTACCTGATAAAGCTAATAAAAATAGGTTTCAGAACTGTACCTGTAGTAGTTTTTTTTCAGGGGATTTTTCAGGGTTTTAAATGCAAAAAAATTGGGGCACGAAAACAATGTGTTTTTGTTTTTTAAAGTTTGATGTTACAATTAACTTTATTAATATTGGTAATAAATACATAAAATCAACAACATTAATTGTTAGAGAATTTAATTCTGAGAAAATTGATATAATCAAAGTCTAAAATAAAACAGAAATAAGTACAAAAAAATCGATTTTATTCAGTATAATACATTACTAGCTGTAAAGAAATACCGTACGGTATTTAGTTAAAATAAAGATATAAAAACAAAATGTTTGTTCCTTAATGATGAGATAAATTGAGAAAAACAAGATTAATGTTAAATAAATTTGTTTGTAAATAAAAAATATCATGTTTTATTACGTTGTATTTTTTTTTTTTAATTAAATTTACATCAAATGTTCGAAAATAAATGAAGCAAACATTTTTTCCATTATTGTTTACTAATCATCGAAATGCATTTTTTTGTTTTATTAATTTCTAAGTTGGTAACGCACGGAATATCAGCTGATCAACAATGGTATTCTGTACTGTTACGTTAGAACTGTGTATTAGTGGTAAATCGTGTTATTAAATTGCAATGTTTCTGTGAGTTATAATTCGATTGTTTATTCAGCGAAAAAATGCCTTACTTATTTACATCAGAGGAATACGCTGATATGGTTTTTATTTTGGGTTTACTGTAATGGTAATGCTAGAGCTGCTGTAGAAGAATATGAACTTCGTTACCCTAATAGGAGGATTCCAGGATACCAAAACAATTTCAGGAACTTTTCGTACTCTTCGGGAAAAGGAAACAGGTTCACCTACCAAGTACTAGAACCAATTATGAAACGATCTGTCCAACTTGATGATGATATTGTTATTAATTGCTGTTCATCGCAGTCCAGGTGTAAGTACACGACGTTCTTCTAGGTGGATAGGAGTTTCGCAGTCAACGGTGTGGAGGTCACTTAATCGAAACAAATTTTATCCGTTTCATTAACAAAAGGTTCAAACATCTACAGCTAGGGGATCGGTCCGCTTCGCTTGGAGTTTTGCAACTTTTTTGAATTATTAATAAATCAACTCTACAAGCGTATTTTGTTTACGGATGAGGCACAATTCACTCGGGATGGTGTCAATAACTTGCACAATGAACACTCATGGGCAGGAAGAAAAATCCACATGAGGTAGTGGAACAGAACTTTCAACACGATTTAGCGTTAATGTCTGGTGTGGCCTTTTGCACAATCGGATGATTGGACCTTTACATATTACCTGCGACGCCTAAATTGCTGAGTTCGCTCTATGTTGCATTTTCCTTCAAGAAGAGTTTCCGCAGCTGTTAGAGGAATGTTCCTTTACATCTCAGACAAAATTTGTACTTCCAGCATGACGGATGCGAAGCACCTCCCCACTTTTCACGTGGGCCGTTTCTGCTTACTTAAATCATCAATTTCCTGGACACTGGATTGGTCGTGGAGGGGCCTCACCTTGGCCCACCAAGATCACCAGATCTATCTCCATTGGATTATTGCATCTGGGGATGGATGAAAGACATTGTATACAAGACAAAAGTGAATTCTAGTGATGAATTAATTGCCCGTATTATGGATTCGGCTGTTCAGATACACCCCCCTGGGAAGTCCTGAAAAATTAAGAAACGCAACAAAGCAATACACAAACGTGCTGCAATAATGTATTGATAATGATGGCCTCATTTTCCGAACATCTATTATAAAAAGGTGCCCGTACGGTTGGCCCAAACCTGATTAATTTTGCTTTAAAAACTAGATAATATATTATACTGATAAAATCGATTTTTTGGTACTTATTTCTGTTTTATTTTAGACTTTGATTATATCAATTTTCTCAGAATTAAATTCTCTACAATTAATGTTTGTTGATTTTATGTATTTATTACCAATTAACAAAGTTATTGTACATCAAACTTAAAAAAACATTGTTTCGTGCCCCAATTATTTTGCAACTTAACCCTGAATCCCTGAAAAAACTACTACAGGTACAGTTCTGAAACCTATTTTATTAGCTTTATCAGGTTAAAAATACATAAGAATCCACAATTATTTCTTACTTAATTAACCTTTCCAAAACGTTCAGTATGGCTTTATTTTACTACTCTTTACCCAGGAATTCAGGCGAAATCTTTCGCTAGCTGTAACTCGCTAACGAAGCGTTTTTCGGAACTATGTTTATATAACATTTTTTCATTATTTTTACTAGTACAATGTGCTGTAGACAGTGGGGGGAGAACTTCATGAATCACCCTGTGTATATATATATATTTTATATATATATTATATATATATATATATATATATATATATATATATATATATATCTTCAATAAGATAGAAAAAAAAATAGAAGAAAAGAACATAAAAATTCTCTATATTTCGTCGTAAGACATTTGTCAAGAGATATACAGTAGGTAAATAAGTAAATATATCAAACAAAAAATAATAAACAAAGAAACGTCATATGTTAATAAAACTAATTTTGAATTATCATACAAAGAGTAAATAATTTTGCGTAATACAAAGGAATATAAAGTTATAAATTAAATTTGTAGTTAAATGTGTAATGTTATAAATTTAAAATTGTAACGTGTAATTTATAACATATTGCTATCCGTACCTTAAATTTAGATCCATTCCGGATGTTTTAGTTTGTAGCACCCTCTGATGAGCTATTTCTAAATAATTTATTTTAAGTTTATGGGGGTTCCCTGAATTTTTTTAATACTTTTTAGAGAAAGCATTCATCGAATTTTTTGTTATGCTCCCATTGCATGGGCCGAAATAGGATTTGATTTTAATTTTAAGATTTGTATCGCTGCGATTTTTGTTCATTCTAATGTGCAATGGAGTTATGGTCTGACCAATGTAGTCCTTCGGACAGTCTTTACATGGACAATTGGTAAATGACATTGTGGATTCACAAGTCATTTTACCAACTATCGGATAATTTCTTTTCGTTGTGCTGCTACAGAAATGTTTTTTGAACTTATTATTAAAATTACATGTTTTGCAGCGAGGCTTGTAAAACAGGGTTCACAGCCAAAAAGGCTTGTTTAAATTTTGAGTTAGCTCATCTGAGGGTAGTTTTGGTCTTACTAATATGTTTTTCAAATTTTGAGGCTTTTTTAAAAAATTATGTCTTTAGGTGGATTAGTAAATACATTTTTGGTTACAGGTGAAGCTTGTAGAATATTGTGTGCAGTTTTTATTATACCATTAATTATTTTGATATATTAATAATGTATATATATATATAATATATATAATATATTTTTTTTTTCTTTTATTGTTTATATATATATATATATTTTCCCTAATTTGTTTTTTCCAATTATCCTTTATTGAAAATAAATTCTACTACATTACAAAAAAGCAGAAAAGAATGGTAACATATGGTACACCCGAAGTTTCGACTTGGATGACTCTGGAATAGCTGTTTCCGAACCAGATGTTTCGGAGCAATAAATCTTACATATATGTTAATGTATAATCTTATTTTAACGTCAAATGGTGAATATGATAGCCAAGAACCATTACCATATTGAGATTTATATACAGGACCATTGGCGGCCAGTATATTCATGTCACCATACGTGGAAGCCCTATTTAATACTGTGTATTACAAGTACAATACTACGGAGATAAATAAGAATGTTTCAGTGAAGGCAAATTCTAAAGCTGAATTCTGGCATAATTACGTTGCTAGATAAAGGAAGAGTATTATTAGTATCATCTTGAAAGATCACAGCAATCCATAAGTTTCAAGAGTAATAATATTTACGAATAATTATTCCCCCACTCCAGAAATATTTTAAATTATTACAGAAACGTTATCAGAAAATAGAATTTGGGTTTAATCTTTTCGGCACAGGTTACCTTGTTTCAATATTTATTGTCAATAAATAATTTTGTAAATAAAACTAATGAATTTTGATAAGCAATATATTGAAAACGTATATCTTTATAGCACCCATCTTGATTTTAGTAACATAACAATCTCAGGTATATATCAATAAATATCTATCCATAAATATTGTATTCATATATAGTATTCTGTAAATCATTTCTAGGGATGAATCAATTTTGAGATATCCTAAAACTCAGGGATGAGTAGGACAACGTGTTCTTCAAATAGTACCATTAACCATCATCAGATAGAACCTTAAAACCATTATATTTTGTCAATGGCATATATTACTTCTGTAATGAGACACGATAAGATACGGAAATTGATATGAACGATTATTTCTTCCGCTTCAAACATATGACAGACAATCTAGGATATTAGCAAAACTTAGGGTAATAGTAATGTCATTTGTAACGAAACATTCTGTAAACGTATTTCATCATACCGAAAACATAAAAGTGTTTATTATTATCTGTTATTTTAATTCGGAAGTTTGTATTTGTTATGTCCAACACTAATATTTTCTAAAAACTACAAGCAAATGTTCATAAGAACCACTTAGGAGCACGGTAAATACAGAAAAATATGATAAGAATGTTGAGTTAAGTACCTTAAAACATTAACAACAACATGATCTTAAATAAACAGAATTACTAAATTCATTTGAGCGAATCGGTAGTGTTCCTGGTATGGGAGATAATTAAAATGTATAGTATTTTCTAGCTATTATAAGGAATTATTTATTATTTGACTTATTTTTTATTCGGGCAGTAACATATGATCCTTAAAAAAATTCAAAGAGGTCTTTCAAAATACTAAATACTCAGGCCAACTCTTTTCAACTTCTTAGTAAATATGACCATCGCTCCGTGTAAGCACAATCTGAGTCCAGGTTATTCTCATATAAATTAATTCTGAACCTGAAACTCCTGTAGAGTCTTGTGACCTTGACTTGAAATACATAACAGTTTCATTGAGTCTTAAACCAAACGAAACCTGTAATGATAAAGATTATGAAAGGAGCGCCTAATCTTTCTTCGTCCAATGCAGATGAAAAACATACCAACCATAGTGTATCCTAATCTTGCCTTGGTTTGACATTGATTTGATGGCATCAACCTAAGTCAGTGAAAGCACAAACAGAAGAATTCTAACAGTATCTGAAACTATTCGTTAGTGGGATATATGAAAAATATATGGACAAATTTTCGAAATGTACTTAAACCCTGTTTAATGTAAAGAGATATTTCCGGTATACGGGATACTATCATGAATGAAGATACTATTGATTGCGTCTACTTATATTCTTTAGTTTAACTATTTTGAAGTCTATATTAGGACTACGCATACAGGTGGCATACATTCAGAAAACTCCATCCCATAATATGAGGAAATAACTTATTTTCCATGGTTAGTTTGGCCAATAACAATACTAATCAATGCTTTAACGTCAAATTTCCCATTATTATATGAATATGATAGCCAAGAACCATTACCATATTAAGATTTATCAGCAGACCACACTTAGGTTCCTTGAACAAAAACTTTTGCAAATGAATGAGTGAGTGAACCCTACGCTAAGGCCTTTATTTTACTACATCTACAATTATCATATGCTTAACATTTTTCTTGTTGTTCTCAATCTAAAACCCTTTATTTTAGGGTAGAGCCATGGGAACAGAACGATATATGGCAAAATATAATCACACTAGACAGTGGATCGTCTCCCTTCCATTATGTTGCACAGAATTAATTAGTATCAATATCTAATTTGGCACTTCAAACACCTTAAAAATCTAATTAAGGCATAACTAGTAAGAATTAGCTCTATTTGGTACACTTTATTATTCAAAACATTCACATTGAAAAGGGTAACGCAACGTCGTGAGTGCTTCTACTAAGACACCACTTTGAGCTGATATTTTGCAGAATAGGCTTGTAAAATAAACAACTCTAATCGATCAAGTTTACTATTCAGTATAATTCTAATCCAGGAAGCACTAGACCTTATAAAGAATCTTCAATAAAATATTGAATGACTTCCCTTGGCTTAAGTACTGGTTGACTAAAAAGAATAGTATTTTAACTAGACAACTGATACCACATCTGAAAGAAAAGCGATAATTTAATAACTATATATAATACTGCAGGATTTGTAATTTTGTACTCATACTATACCTCGGTACTTACTTGAGAAGCTGAAGTTATTTTTAAGAAAACCGAGAGATTGGTCAAGTTGCAGCTGGAAGATGTCTCTGTAACTGTATTAGGTGTTGGCTAATCAGCCTGGCAACGTTACAGTAGATTAATTTTGGTAGGTTGCCAGCAGTTTACACCATGCATCTAGCACTAATGTAAATACTTAGCGATTGTCAAATACGATTATGTTAAATTTAATTATTATGTTAAGTTACAGTAATAATAGTTGTGGCCAGTAGTTTTTCACCTATAGTAGAAATAATTCTTACTATATCAAAAACTTAGGAATAATTGAAACGAGACGTTGCCATTAATATCTTAATTCAATATTATTGTAACTGATTTTAAATAGTTTAGTTGATGTCTAATATGATATAGCTCAAGAAACGTAAAGTTTAAGATCAAAATCTTTCCAAACAGTGCCTTTAGGACGATAAAGAACTTATACTACATTACCAAGCACTCAATTTTTTTACTTGTTGCTCTATTTAATATTCTCGGAATTCAGCCTTGAAACATGCATTTACGTGGGTTATGAATTGAATCAGATTTTTTAAACTTTAATGGAATTCTTGTCTTGTTAATTTAAAAATTCTCAATATTCATCCGTAGAGATAGGTATAAATTACATAACTTCAATATTTTATGTAGTATATTGTAAAGGTTACAATATTAAATTTATTTTTAGTAAAGTTTATAAATAATTTAAAGGCTTCAAATTGTTGTTAGTAACAGCGCTTTTTTACTTTTTGCTTCTTTTAATGTGCGTGGTGACTCCAATTGGTCTTTTACTAGTAAAGGCGTCATTAAGCATTCCTATTGCGGTATTAAAGCAGCACAGGTATTAAACTAATTAATGGTAATACAAGTGTTATAATTATTACGATGAGCAGAGTTGAGACTACCTGTCATTTTCAACTCAATCTGTGATATTAGTAAAGTTACAAGAAGGCGAGCCATATCTAATTCCTCAATTCATTCCTTCTATTTTTTATCAATTCATTTTCACCGTTCAATAACTTTTATTAGGTCTTTTACTATTCAAGCTTATTCCCTTGGGAACCCTCTCCCCGATGATATAAGATGTATTGAGGACCTTGATCGTTTCGGGGCGAGGGTTAGGGCTTGCTGCTGCGGGTGTGATGCTACTTGTTGCGATCATGTGGTCAATCGGTGTGTTAGTGAGATTAAATGGTTTTTGCTTCTGTGTCTTAATTTTGATTTTCTGTATTTATAAAAATGTATGTAACACTTTTATTTTGTAATTTCCACTTTGAAATCATTTTAATTTATATATTTTTACTTTAAGTTTATTTAACTCTATATAGGTTCAGCATTTTTGTTATTTAATATTTAAAAAAAAGTTAATAATGTACCATTTTGTATCACACTACTGTACATTTATATGATGTAAATAATTATGAGGTTGTATGGTAGAGAGGGCATATAATCCTAACTGTTTGTCTTTAGTGAAGATATTTTAAGTGTCCTCATTCATAGCGGCCATGTGGTGAAATACTGCCGGTGCGGTGCTGGATTTTCACACATATTCAATGTATTGTTATATCTAAGACATCTCCGGAATATTTACCAATAACAATTATTAACTCCCCAGTGTTTAAGTTTAATAAGTTTATAAAGAATTTTGTTTAGCAATATTTTTTTATAATTGCATGGTTATTTGCAGATCATCATCATCTGTACTGTTTTCTCGAAAAAATTTAAATTTTTAAGATAAATACAGTTTAGTATTGCATAAAAATAAACTGTCTCTTATGTGTCAACTAAGGTAAATAATCAATTTTCTTCTATTTAAATTTACTGTACCCATAATATCCGGTATTTTTATTTGGCAATATAGACACAACTTGTGTAGTTCGTAGTTTAACATTTGTATTATTAATGTTGCCTTATAATGCAGTAGGAGTAACCACGCCTGTTATGTTGTCATGTTATAGAGATTTAATGCAAATGAGAATTCTCTTGTTATACTTGTAGCTAAAATGTGGCTGTGGTGTAATGCTGTAGAAACAAACCATAGTTCAAACCTTCCAATACTAGCCCTTTCAAACTTTAATGCTCACGACAGTAGATGTATAAAATTACTTTTAGAAAACTCAATTTTATTACCACTACCTAAGTATTGGAACGTTTTCATGAGCATTTCCTCTCACAACTTTAACTTAATCGTCCTTATATACTTAAATATACGTAACAAAATTCTACTATCGACATTTTAGGTTTTCTGAATAGTATTTATGGCTCACGTACTCTTGAATCAAAAAGACATAATGTAAAAAGACTGTTTCCGTGCACAAGTATTAATTAGTAAAACCTTTATAATCTTTTACGTCCTTAAGAAATTTAACGTAAGGGTTATAGTACAAAATATTATGATTATTCTTATATTATACCATAGCACCTATTGTTTTTTAATTAAAATTTTTATCTAAACTGATGAGGTTTTTAATCTTGTACCGATTCTATTAAATAATAATTCTGGGGTAACTGGATTACCGGTGGAAGGAGTAGGCCCAGAAGTATGATAAGGACTGGACTGTACAAAAGAGGCTGCTATCAGCGAGGCGCGCATCGCAGATGGCAGTGTTTGATAACGAAATTGAGAGGTGGGGTGAGGTAGACGTACCGTACCTCCCGTCTCAGTTGATCGGAAGTCATTGTAACGAGTAGAGTTTGAAAGTGCTTAGAGTAAATCTTTTTGCTAATCTTCATGGAACCTGCGGGTAAGTGAACTTTTTAACCGGAGTCCAGTCAATATACATTCTAGGTTATTTTGGAATAATTTTGGGGAAAGAAATATTTTAAAAATTAAATGTAATGGGAATTTAGGAACTTATCCTTTCGATCTGTGCAATATAAAACTTGTTGGTGCAGTGAGCACTTGTATATAAAACTGTATGTAAAAATACTAAAAGAGTTTTGTAGTTGATACAGATGCTTTCAGCAATATTTTTTAAATCTCTAACACTGAAGAATTTAACATTTTCTAACACTGAAAAGAAGTAATAGTTAAAGTAAAGTAAAGAAAATTAGTAACAAAATAAAATTGTACGAACTTTGTACATTTTTGGAGTGACGAATACATTACAAGTTTGAATTTAAAAGTCATCAAGAAGTTTTTATTGAAATTTTAATTCCAGTAATTATTTTTAAGAAGAAGTTTTATTTTAGTTTGAACTTTATTTATTTCAGAATATATCCTTTATTTTTAAACCTTCACAAAAGTTTTAAATTTCAAAGCTAACCCCTCATGTGCCAATAAAACGGTACAATCTGGAACTCTCAGAATTCATTAAAATCATATTATTGTGGATGTTTTTACTTTGGCTTCCAATAAGGGTCTCACGTAGCGAAGTAAAGAATTACTATTAATTCAAATTTATATCTCTTACCAGAGACTGCGTTTACATTGCATTTCGATGAAAAGTCTGTCGGGAATGCATTAAATATAAATTTATATCAGACACTGTTGCTATTGGAATTCACATAAGGCATTAGTAAATCAGATATTTTCAAGAACTCCTGTGTAAGTAAATAAAGATTCAATAGATAATAATATGTCACTAAAATAGTGTTAGCTTTTACTAATTTATTGTATTTCACGATTATCACCTATGATTCAGCATGGCATTCTATCAACAAAAATAATTCCCACTATTAAAAAAGGAGACCACAATATTAAGATACTATCATGCTAGCAGGTTCTACAGTAGATAGCAGCGCTTTTCAAGGTGCTTCTTTTAAGTCATAGGTTAGTCTTGAAGTAAGGCCTATCCTATAGTGTGTATAAGACTAGCCAGTTTCTTTGGTGAACAGTAACCTCGGAAAACGATCACTGCTGTTTTAACGTACATGGAGTCTCCATAATTTTACTAGAATCGTTATCGATATTTAAATCACTATCCGGTTACTGAAACCGGATATTAAAATAGTCTAGTATGCTTTCAAATATAAATAAAATATATTGAGTACTAAATAGCCTCTTTTGGTTTATTTTTATCTGCAGGCAGACCAGTAATAATGTAATAGGTTATAAAGTAATAACAAGTTTAGCCAAATAAATTTAAAAACCATATACCTTGTAATAAGCACATTATGTTTTCACAGAATTATTATGAAGAGTATACAAAACTTTTAGTAAATAGCAAGAATTACATAAAGTTCAATCATGGTAAAATGTGTCTTCTTTGTCACATATCTTACTTTAATTTTAATACAGATTAAATTGCCAATTTTAAAAGTCGAGCGGTCTAAGAAGAAGAATGTGAGCTGGAGATAATATATGCCCAAATCTTATGTGTAACCGCTGTACTTTTGCCAATGGCGCAGTGTAGCGGGTACGGCGGTTATCGCAAGATGACCAGATCAAGCTACGTCGAGCGTGGCTGCTGCTTGTGACCGCTGAGCGATCCTGTCCTTGCAAGCGGCCCGCCTGCCCGGCCATTGGTGGTGGTTCGGAAGTCACCTTTAAGCCGTTGGTCCCCAGGTTAAGTGTTAGAGAGGGCTTCTTACCCCTAACTTCGTCTGGTAAAATAAGACATTCTTTACTTTTTACTTTACTTTACTTTTACTTTTACTTTTTTTAGTATCATCGAACTTGTACTGTATTGACTCACCAGGTTATACTGTTTGGTAAGATCCTTGCATAAGCCAGTGGCCCATGATGATGTGCAGAATTACGTTTAAAAGGGATCGGCTCTGTGTTTATTTCAGTTTGGATTTTGTAACTTTAGTTTATTATAATACCTCTTAAAATACTAAATATGGAATTTAGAATATATACTAAAGAAAATATATTTTCGTGAAAATATTAGTGAATTTTGTGAAATTATTTTTAAACAGGTGTTTAATTTGAAAGTTTGATAATAAACCATATTCCATATATGAGGAGAACACATAAATAGCTTCTTCAATTATTGCTGAGCCTATCATTTATAGTTTTTCAAATGTAAAAGTAAGTGTTACAAATTACAAATTTTCATTGTATAGAAGAAAGTGTTGGTGGAGCAAAACATTTGTGGTCCATATAGTGTTGCTCATCTCACAGCTGACCTACCCGGACCTACTTACTTGTTTAATTTCTCTTAATAAACAAACCAGCCATGACTGTTTATACTATTCCCGCAATAATAAATATTTTCTCTGTCGAAATTAGATTCGTGGAAGGTGATTTAACTGAACGGCGAAGAGGAAACGAGTTTCTGGCAATACCGTTCATCTGGGGCTGGAGCGGCAGATATGAGATGGGTGTAACCAACTGTGTAACTAGGCTCCTGAAGCATCTTTACATCTCTTCCTCATAATATGTTTTTAATTTCTTGTAATAAATAGTTTATATTCATTATAATTTCTGATAATGTCCGATAAGAGTTATTCAATGTATCATACATTGTTACTATACACAATACATATAGTATTGAGAATCACTAAGTGTGTTGGGCATTGATTTGTTTTAATTCTTATAAAAGCATTGTTTATAAAATGAAACAAGACTTTTTAAATTGGTAAATTGTAAACATTTCTTGAAAATTTATGTTAAATATTAACATTTATGCTAACAAGAATTCAATGGGTAATGTATTGTTATTAAATGTTTATAAAAGATAAATTTTACATTAATTTCGTGTTATAGGTAACGCACATTTTATTTTCAAATTTTTTCATTGATAAATGCAAAAAAATTAAATTTATGTTCGTAATTTTTTAATCGTCTCATTCTCTTTTCTAATTGATTTCATGATTAAAGTAAGCGTATACTCTAGTGCCTTACAATATCATGTCGGTCAAGTCAAGCCATGCAAGCCTCCTGTTCTATAAGGAGCTACATAAATGATGTGTTTTGATAAATCAGACAATAAATGTTATTTATGAGGCTTTATATTTAGGAGAAAAAGATGGAGGCATAAAGTTGCTACATTAGTACATTTTGCGTTGTAATACGGAAAATAACTACTATACTTTAGCTTAACGTGGCAGATAACAAAAATATATTTTATGTAATGTATGTTATGTGTATATGTATATATATATATATATATATATATATATATATATATATATATATACGAGTAGTTGGCCTTTACTATTGTACGCCAGCAGTTTAATAATCTCTGGAATCCAGCTTCGTCAGAATCTAAAGTTGCAGATGTAAAGTCCTTTGTCCATAATGGCCATGTTAGCAAGTGCGCTAAAATAAAGAATCTTGTTATTATTATTAATAGAAGTTGTGTGTATCAATACAAGATGTGATATTATTGAAACAACCAGTATAGTGAATTAAAATATGTTAAAATATTTTTATTCATAATTTCAAGTTACTGCCCACTTAGTAGTCAAAAACTAAAACACTCCTTTATCCATTTTAAATCTATTCCAAAATAACGTTAGCCTACCATTAAATAATTAAATTATTTCCACAACCAACGTAACTAGTTGCATCTTATAATTTACTTACAAACAGGATGCCAGCATTTTGTAAGTTTCCATGAAATCATGTAAATTACATGGAAACCTGAATTTTAGATTAAGAATGAACTAATGTCAACGCACACTAGATTTTCCCCATAAAATCAATATACAATTTCTAAACTATTCGTGATGTTATTGTAGTATTAGATTTATAATAAGTGTCTCATTATAAGTTACAATTAATAATACCTTTACCTTTTATTCCATAATATATGCTTTTATAATACGTAAACGATAATGCAAAAAACAACTAATTAAAATATCGAATACATACATTTATTTTTGAAGTGTACTGGTTGTTTTATTAAGATAATACTTTTTACATAATTATAGGACTAAAAATAAGGGCTTACAATTATTGAGGTTTGATATTATATATTTGGATATTTGGCATCGCTATCGATAAAGAATTTCCGATAAAGTATTTCCTTTTAAATCATCCATCGCCAATAACAAACCTCAACGAAGTATCGATAAAGTTAACAATCAGAATTATATCACAAATGTAACGGTATAAACCAGTGAATCCATATAATATTTTGAATCCACATAATTTTTCGAGCATATAATTTTCAACTTTAAGTGTGGATGTGAAGCATCTGAGTTGCTTGGTAGGGGGGGGGGTGACACTGGTTAATAACAAATGCTGCAGAACTACTACGGCTTCCCTAGGGAGAATGGCGACGGTTAGTGTTTGTGTTGAAATGTGCTCTTCCAATATATGGAAATTGGATCTACAAGTAAACAGTCTGCAACACTTTCAATTGTTTTCATCTATAAAGTTTGCAACTCTATGTTGCTTCTTCGTTGAAGAAACAACTTACGAGTAACCTATGATTTGGCAATATTTTACGTAGAATTCATTGAGGATATTTCAATTGTTTTATTTCATAAATAACAGAAACGTTTGCCTTTGTTTATTATTTGTCCTTGAATTTTCTAAAGAATTATTGTAGACATGTTTTGTGCGTTAAATATACACGATACATCGTTTGAATTATGTCTCCATGTTTTATGTATACAGTAAATATCTCTTCCATTAATTGCACTTATGCAAAATGCCATTTTAACTTAAAAAACTCTCAGTTTGTGTCTTAACGAATCGTTACTAAATATTTGATTTAAATTTAAATAGCGAAGATAATACACATTGAATCAGTTCATTATGTAAATATTAACTGTTTTCTAGTTTCCAGATTTAGGGTGTGTCAAAAAATTAATTTAATTAATTTAGGACTAAAAATTTAAAAAAATTATTTTCCAGATTATTCTTTTTTAGTATTCCCGAATTATTTCTGTGCATATTACTGAAAACTTCATTCATTTATAACCATTACTTTTTTAGTTATAAATTTTTGAAGTTTATAACTAAAAGCGCTTACTCAACAAATTTCGCATGTTCACTCAACTCCCAGCAGTATCACTTGTTATATTACAGTTGTATTCTTAGTTGCTATAGTTACTTGATTTATCATTTGGTTGCCTTTACCTGTAATATTCCCACCTATTTTCATTTGACATTTGTTTACTGAAGTGTATCTGTTGCATTTCATATTGTGATTTGCTTACCAACAAGTATTGAATTATTTTTACAGTTCTTTCAGTTCAAAAATGCCTAGAGCAGTCGGTAAAGTATTCAAGAAGCGTAAAAGGGTGTTTATTGGTACACCAAAATGTCGTTTAGTTAGACTAGAAGAAGTGGAGGACAGTATAAACTACTTGTGAAGTTAGTCGTAGGCCCAGCATACCTAATTGTGAACCTAGGATTTCTAGTCCTATGCCTTTTTTGTGTTTTCCGGAAGTTAAAATTTTTAACCTTTAATGTACCTTTTCTCAGAACCACATGAGATATCGGAATGATTTTTAAATATTTTATTTTGATCATTGTCCTCTTTAATTTGTGTGGAAAATATATTTTTCAACTATTTTATTTTATTTTTTAGTGAATTAAAAAACTAATTTACATAAAATTAAAAAGTAATTTAAAAAATCATCAAGATACCAATAATAACTTAAACAGTAAACCATCCATGTAAATTATAGAGAAAGGAGTAAGCTTTAATTTAAAATAAAAATTAGAATTATGGTATTTGTACTTATTTCAAAAAGGTACATCAAAGACAGTCAATTTAACATTGTAAGGATAGGGTCACCCGACTCCCCTTAAAGATATCATAAATGTTGTTAAAAATACAATCCAACAAGGTTTACAGATTCACGCTTGATTTTTTTCTTAATACTAGCTGTTACCCGCGGCTTCGCACACAATCTTTAGAAAAGTCCTTATATTACTTATTAAAAGCAATTATGCGCGATTGTCCGCGGGTAACAGCTAGTTCGTCAATACATTCGTAGTATTTTATAACGAAAACTCTTGATTTTCAATAAAATACCAATTACAACCAGATACCCAGTTACCCACGGCTTCGCACGCGATTTCCTGCAGAAAAATTGGGACATAGGAGGCATATTTCTTTTGAACGTCCTTATTACCCTTCTGAGATAAATAGTCACTGAAAGATACTCCAAGCTTATGAACTACTTAACATT
Source organism: Homalodisca vitripennis (assembly GCF_021130785.1). Classification (NCBI taxonomy): domain Eukaryota; kingdom Metazoa; phylum Arthropoda; class Insecta; order Hemiptera; family Cicadellidae; genus Homalodisca; species Homalodisca vitripennis. The sequence continues at coordinate 111,679,192 of NC_060210.1, read as the reverse complement.
TAAATTTTAAAACAGCCTCAATATGCACTTGTAAAATAACTGGAATTTTTCTCTAATATTCTATGATTTTTGTATACAATTGAACTATATTAGCCCAGCGTGGACAGGAGTCAAAAGTCGAATTCATTTGCTCAAATACGATGTAATAAATGATAGCGCTCAATGTAATTTTGAAACGAAAATAGGCATATATTAGGTACATATTATTACAGTCTAATGATTATGAGCTCCAGATGTTAAACGAAATTGCGTATGGTTTTTATTTTATTGAAACAATATTTGCTGATTCTCTTAAGCTTACTTTATGCTTTCAAACTATAAATGTAAAGAAATTGAAAATCGTAATTAAATTATATAAACAAATTTGTTTGTCGCATATATGTTTACAAAGAACAGCTGATTAAATTTGAACAGGCTCTTTCACTTAATAACATATGTTTGCTGCAATGCATTTCTTACGGGTATTTCCGTAAATTTTAGAGACCAGTGGGGCGGAATCCTGAATCGGGAACGGGATAAAAAGTATCGTATGTCCTTCTCCCAGTTCTTAGCTACCTCCCTACCAATTTTCAGCCAAATCGGTTCAGCCGTTCTTGAGTTATAAATAGTGTAACTAACACGACTTTCTTTTATATATATATATAGATATACTGAATAATCATAATGTATCAACTACTGATAGATCCAAGACGCTTTATTAGAACCGACTGTTTTTTTTCAAAATCAACTGAATAACCAGGGATAACTGTGGACAACTTAGCAGGCCATCCACTCTAGTTTCAACGTTAACCGATATTTATTATAGTCATCTAAAGCACTGTATTGCCAGTTTTACGTGTTTAATACACTTTTAAATGGCTCTCAAATATACCATATTTCACGATAAGTACCTTTTATTTTCCTTATATTTTACTACCTTCCTTTTGTTACATTCCAAGCATGAGGATAGTCTAGTAAGTATGGGGTTGGAGGGGAATGCAGTGGGTACTGCTGGCTTTTACTTATTGCATGCAAAACTTTGGGAAAGAATTTCAATTATCAGTTACTGCCACTTTCATAGTAAACACCTGAATTATCAGAAACAGGATTTAGGACATGCAGTGCTCTCACTGCATGAAATAACTGTTGTACCATACCTTTAAAAAGTACACAATTGTTCACAACATGAATCAGATATTCCAAAATTCCTATGAAGAAGTTTGTAGAATAATGTATATTCATAAAATAATTCATTTACGGGAGGTGTTAATAATGCAATTTTCAGTAACAACGACTAATGAAATTGAATTTAAATGTGAAATAAACCTCATAAACGTAACACTTTACACAAATAACCATTTTATTTTAAATAATTTGATTAAGATAAATAAGTACCATAGATTAATTTAGTTAAAGGAAGTTAAACTGCTGTTTTTATTTAGCATGTAGTTATAGATCGTGTCTTTAAATGAGTTTCGGTAAGTACTTCTTGACATACGATACGTTGTTTACCCATACCACTGAACCGTGTAGTTTAAGTGCTAATTTAAAATAGTAATCCCAAGGATAAATAAATTTACGGAAGAAAATACTTAAGCGGCAACCACACCCTTAGGGGATGATATTACTAGGCCTGACTGTAATATAAGGGTTAGAACCATAGTGTATAACTACGTCTGAGCAAGATTGGAACATTCTTGACGGTGCTTTCCGTAATCCCAGAATAATAATGAATTCATAATTTCAGGCAGAGTGAAATATTTCAAACGAAACCAGAATTATTTGGCTGATCCTGATTAAACTTCCAAAGAAATATTTTAAATTCTCTATTTATCCTTATTGAATTCCTCCTGACCTTACAAAATATGAGAGGATAGGTTTTCCCGAAGATAATTTATTAATGCTTTACACTTTGTTTAACCTCATTCAGCCCAGATAGTACAATAATAAATTGATATTTTGCATATAGGATACAATGTAAATGTAACATTTGCAATTGACCTGCTTCATTCTCTGAAATAATAAAAAAATAAGGAATTTATCCAAATAAATAAAAAATATTGTTTTCTCCTGATGCTGACAGTTTTGGATTATGAACTGGAGAGGTTTGTAGACCGTTATGTAATTGAAGTTAAAACAAGCAATCCATCATTAAATATTGCAAAAATGGTCATAAAATAATAAAAACACTTACGTACCTGTTTCTCCACAATGTTTAGCCGGAGTCCCGTTAGCTCTAGCTAATTGTAAAGGAGTATTTGGTCCACCAATTGGTGATATTTACTTTACTTAGCTCTGCATGAATAGGAAAATAATATGCCAACTGTATTAAAAGTCACAATAATAGATTAATAAAGTTTACTATATATACCATATTATGAAGTTATTGATTATATAAGGTGAAATTGACTATTCCTAGGTTACTTATTGACCATAATATTATAGCGTTAAAATTGAAAAAAACAACATTTAATTTTGAAAATGAAAACAGTTATATAAAATCAATTTACTAGGTTTAGCCATAAAGTCCTCATCTGTATAAAAATGCTAACTGAAACTATGCACGATCCATTGCACCCAGATTATTTGTTGTTGATTTTAAATATTATAACTTATTTTGATCATTGAGTTGCATTACACATTATATACAAGGTTCCATGACTAAGGATGATGTAAAAAATACGTCAATTCAATTCAGTAAAATTGTTTTGAAAAATTAAAACAGATTGAAAGCATTCAAATACTTAAAATTCTGTATAACATAACCAAAAACATGAAATTGGACGCAGGAGGAATTCAAAATATCACCGCAAGTAATATAAAATGCTTTAAACTATTATACAATTTTAAAAGTTTGTTAAATTCAAATTGATTAAAAATTAATGTAAGAGAAATGACGCGGAAGCGTGAATACCTCTTTCAATTCAATAACCTTAAATTCCAATAATATTTATTGTGAATCCCAATATTCTTTTATGAACACGACAAACTATCTTTTATTAGTTTAACACAGCACTATTAACACACGCATTCAAACCCAAATATTTTTTATATTCATAATCAATAATATACTCTAACTATATATTTAGTGCTTATACTTATGCTGACATGTTAAATAACTGTATTTCTGTGAGCAACGCTATTTTCAAATTCTGGGTTTGTTTCCGGCCTGAAATTATACTTAGAGAGGACAAAACTTGCACGTTACCTTGTCTAGGAATAAAGAATAAACAGTTGCTACTGTACTGCATAAAAAGAATTAAATCGCTTGTTATAAATTTATCTTTCATCTCCAAAGCAATCCTTTCGTTCTTAAAATTTACGTTTATCCACAAAGCTTTACGTATTTGTAATAGATTAACACTTAAAACACACAAATTACTGGATGCTTTATTTGAAATCGTGCTTTAATAAATACTCTTCCTGTTAATAGTACTACGTTACAGAATTAAACAAATTATACTATAAATATGTTCCTTAAATAATATTCATTCATGTATTATTCTAATAACTATTATTTTTATCAATTCTATTATAGAATATAACTGATACACCTAATCTTGTAAGTAAAGTAAAGTAAATATGATTTAAGTATTTGTAAACTACTATTCACTCTAGTTTAAGGAATAACTGGAAATCAAAATTTTATAAATCCAATTAGGAATTAACAGTATTACTGCATACGCTTGGCGGATATGTTGTTGAAACCTTATCTGTGGTATCATAGTATAGTAATATTTTAGCACGTACACAAAGTATGTCTAGATGTCTTCAGTAGAAATCACTTGATTTTTGGCTTTAGAGGAAATTCCACTTTTAATAAGGACTCTACACACTAGAATGAATCATATCAGCACTTGAATTAAAGTGGACGTAAAGAGAGCAACAAAGTCGGTGGCTGTGTAATTAAGTGAAAATACCAACAGACAAGAGGGCGCTGAGGTCTGGTGAAGTGGTTGTTGTGCCCCAGCACTCAACACCTACAATACTTCGAGTATTCAAGTATAAATGGTAATGATGCTCACCGAACAGTAATTAGTTGATACTGCAAAAAGAATTGTTACGTTTTGTGTTACAATCAATTGAAACTATATTTGAAAATACTTTAATGGGGTTCATATAAAAAGGTTTATTGGGTTTGTTATAAAACTGTAATTTAAATCTTGCCCTTCTGTTTTACAAACATATGCACTTCCACGATTACGATGTAGATTTTTAACTATATTAGTGCACTGCAATATCTTGTTAGTATAATCGGACTTATTAAATTTATTGGTCCTTTAACACTATTTTGATGCATATTCAGTGAAAAAAGCTGAAGGTATTAGATTTAGATGTATATTAGAACGGAAATGACTAACAACACATTATCATAATATTTTACTGATACGAGTTAGAGCTACACCACATCACCTTTTGCGTAACAGTTTGCATGTATAATAGTTCTATTTCTAATTGTTTTGATGATAGGCAGACAAACAATTTTACAACAACGTTTTGTTTAAATCACACAGCTAGGTGTTAAGGAATAAACAAGATAATTATGTCAGCCTACTGAGGAATGAGCTTCAATAGCGCTCAGCCTTACTTCATAGCTCGACATGTTAAGGCTCTTTCTAGTTCAAACTGAAAATAATATTCACGCAATATTTAAACTCTATAGATGAAATCATTTTATATATCTTACTAATGATAAATTTATATTTTTTCTTTGAGCTCTGTTTCAGAGCAGTAATTAAATAATACAATGTTTCACAAGTCACCAGCAGATGTTGTATATGTCAAATTATTTAGGCCACACGCAAAGAAATATGTCGCATGTTGAAACCTCATATAATTGTACTCATTTTGCTAAAAAAAATGTTTCCGCTATTCTAGTTTTACCATGGTTACCCATGGGTGACGCACAATCAGCGATTCCCATTGTGCTAAATTTGAAATTTAGAATTTAGCTCGTTTTTTATATATCGTGTGGTCAGGTGCTAGACGGGTAAATAAGAAGTTTATTCAAACTCTTGAGTGATGTCTTCGATATCATGGTGCCTATTGTTTATTTTATTAGTATAAGTAGGCATTTTTAGTTTTAAAGGAAATAAATCTCTTGCTTACTAATGACAATATTAAGGCTATCAAATAAATTATTTGTTTTATTGTGGTCTTCGTAGGTTTCAAATGCTGCATGTTGAGTACATATTAAAGTACATTCAACATCTCTGTCAAGATATAATTAAAAAATCAAACAGCTTTTTAACTTTTTCCTTTGCTTCGCTTTGTATTCTAGGTGTGTATATTGTTATGATGTATAACAATGGCTGTGGAAAGTATATTCCGATTTGAATCCTATCATAAACATTGTAGAAAGTTGGGACTCTCTCTAATTTGAAGTCAGATGATCATTCGTTAGATTTCTTTTTTTTTATTATCAGAATTTCTTTTGAATCTATGGTGAAAAAGCTTTAATGGGTGTATTTATATTTTAATACACAAATTTTTTATGTTCAAAACTCAAAATAAGTGCGTGTGCAAGCTGCATTTCACTTCAAAAAAACTGGAAATAAGCATTAGTAAAAAGTACTGTTTTCAAAAGTAAATTGAGCCGTACGTCATATTGTGAAGAAGTGAAGAGTTATTTGTGAAAGTATAAAATAATAGGTTAAATGAACATTGCATGTCGACGGGTATTGTTATTATAAGTTCTAAATAGGTTTCATTTATAACTACTGTATTTGGACAGTAAAACTCTATTGTTTCTGTAATTTTTAGAACTGTTTTAGCAATCATAATGCATTAAAGGTTGTTTAAAATAAAATCAGCGAGAGACATTAATCCGGAGTAACAATGCAGACTAAAGCAAAGCTAATGTAAGGCTGGTGTTTGTGACATGAAATATCTGCGAGACGTGGGGCTGCTGACGCATAAGTTACAGGGGTGTTCCGCAAACAGATCGTTTATCACGTTATGAAAAGCAAAGGTGTTTAAGTAATGGCAAATCTCTAATTATGAATCCTTACTAGTCTTAAATTTTTCTATTTGGTAAAAAATAAAGATGATAAAAATAAGGATGGATAATTAATATGATTTTAACGTTATACCTTGTACTGCTAATATATAATACTGTTTATAAATCTTTAAAGTTTAAAAAATGTTAATGTAACGAATGGGTACTCAATTATTTTCTAGGTTATATTGATTTTTTAACAATTTATACATGCTTGTAGCTTTGAAATAATATTAAAACTAAAAGGTTTAAGTGATTTCGGCTTTAAAAGTCTTTGACGTCTGTTTATAGGCAGGTAAAAATCTAAAACCTATGTTCAGATGCAGATCATTTTAATAATCTGAAGAGATGAAAACATAAAATATAAACATAAATCTAAGAAAACTTAAAATGAACATAGCATATTCTTGTTTATAATTATATAGTCAAGTATATTAACCTACTTTGATTTGAGGCATAATTATTATAGAATCTTAAAAAGTCCTAGTTACTGGACCACTTTCCAAGAGTTTTGTATTAGCTCCTGTATATGAAAGCATGCTATCTATATTTTAACCCGTGTGTTGAAAACGTTAAAAAAACAGTCGGATCTCAGATGAATAACTGCAATAAATTTTAACTTTGTTTGAAATGTGGTTTTGAGCCAGTTTGAACTGAAATTATTTAATATAAGTTCAAATATGTCAGTTGCTGCACCGTGGATACTCTGCAAGGAAAAGACTGATTAATGCTGACTCAGTAACGTTGTCTGCTAGTTGTGGTACTCACCTAAAAGTTTTTAGTTATCTGCACATATCTGCTTTAATCTCAGTTCACTTCCATTTGTGTGTTCTTGATGTTCACTCCCGGATATTCAGATCACTCCATCAGAAATTCAGTTTCATTAAAATCTATAATTATTACAATCATGCAACACGTAACAAGTAAGATGTAATAAATTACATAATTAGCTCATAGTTATAAGAATTACGGCTAATATTGGTTTGTGAATTATTTTTTAACCAATATTTTAAGTTTTAAGACATTTATGGAATAATATATTTCTATGGAAATATTTAATTGTTCTTAACATCTCCTGGAGCTCTTCCTGACCTAAAAGCAAAAATCGTGATTTTGAAACAACGCTGAAAAGCCAACATTTGGTACTGTATGGTACTGTACAAGGAGTGTATAATAAAACAAGTTTAAGCACAAGCCAGAATTCGGGTTAGCGTAGGAAGCTTCGTGTTCACCCCAAAGTGGACCACATCCTGTCCCGTAGACCTGCTTCCAATAGACCGGTTTTCCATTTAAAAATTGTACCAGTACGTAGTAAGAATAATGTATCATAGTTGTCGTGTATACAGACGGACGCAATCTAAAACATACATATCAAATTGGTATTACATTGTTAACTGGTGGAAGGGACGTGCTAAAATAAGCTAATCCAATCTCTTAGTGGTTTATTATAAATATATAAATAATTTCAATAATAATTGAAGCACAAAATGTACTTGCACCGCTGGGACTCGAACCCGGATCTCTCACTTGCCGGGGGAATGTACTACCATTACACCACGTAGCCTTTACTTTTTAGAATTTAATTATATTGTATTTGGCTGTATCCATCACATACGCGTTTAAATAACCAAACTAACATAAGATCGGAAGACCAAACACCTGTCAAATTTATAACGTCAAACTATTTACGTTATATATAGATTTGTTTTAATAGAGCAACCCTAAATTTTGTAACTAATAAATTTGTTATCACATCTCCTTTTATATATCCTTGCATATCACAAACTGACTTCAATTCCGTCTATACATGTAAATATGTTAAACTGCACTATCTAGTGTGAAATATCTATGGATTTTTCAAATGGCTGTCTATTTTAGGGTACTATCCTAGGAACATACAAAATGTCAAATAAAGTCATATATTCGTTTAATATGCTATAAAGTAAATTACATATTATCACTCTGTTCACCAATTTCGTTATTTCATATTTCTAAATTTTAAATTAGCGTAAAATTATTTCAAAACCCAATATTTAACTTAACAGAGAGACAAAATAGTGAGTTTATACAACATTTTAAACTACACGAGATCCGTGCTTTGTCAATCTCATTTTTATCACAAATGTTCGTCAACACAAACGTTAAAATAATCATGTTATGTTTAGTTTGTATATATATATATATATATATATATATATGTGTGTGTGTGTGTGTGTGTGTGTGTATATACAAATTATTTCAATAATAATTGAAAAACAAAAAGTACTTGCTCCGCCAGGACTCGAACCCGGATCTCTCACTTCCCGGGGGAATGTGCTACCATTACACGACAGAGCCTTTAATTTTTACGATTCAATTATATTGTATTAGGCCGTATATGTCACATACACGTTTAAATAACCAAACTAACATGATATCGGAAGACCAAACACCTGTCAAACGACTTTTATTTACATTAAATATATATATATATATATATATAGATTTTTTTTTAATAGAGCAATCCTAAATTTTTCGACTAATAAATTTGTTATCACGTCTCCTTTTATATCTCCCTGCATATCACAAACTGACTTCAATTCCGTCTATACATGTAAATATATTAAACTGCACTATCTAGTGTGAAATATCTATTAATTTTTCAAATGGCTGTCTATTTAAGGTACTATCCTAGGAACATACAAAGTGTCAAATAAAGTCATATAGTTGTTTATATGCTATCCACTAAATTACATATTATCACTCTGTTCTCCAATTTTGTTGTTTCATATTTCTAAATTTTAAATTTGCGTAAAATTAGTTTAAAACCCAACATTTAACTTAACAGAGAGACAAAATAGTGAGTTTATACAACATTTTAAACTAAACGAGATCCATGCTTTGTCAATCTAATTTGTATCACTAATTTTCGTTAACACAAAACGTTAAAATACTCATTTAATGTTTAGTTTGTTATTACAATGACATTGTCCTGATTAAAAGAAGTAATTTCAATACATATGTTGATTAGTTACTAAAAAAGTAAAATATTTACTTGCAATATATGCTCGTTTTAATAATTTGTTTATAGGAGTTGACCTCCAAATAGGTATGGTCATGGAAAATTGTGTTAAGACAAGTTGCACAATGTTTATGCGCAAAGTGTAGCGTTGGGCCGTTGTACTGAGCTTACATAACATATTGCAGTACTAAGTTTTGATTATTTTTTCGATAGTTTTTGTTTTTAGACTGAGAAAAACAGTGCTGAAGCAACTGTATAAAATAGTAACTGGATTTATTGCAACGTAAATGTAATAAACCCTTCAGTTTGTTTATGCATTTCGAGCAATCGGTATGGTACAAGGAACCGGGCGAACCTTTGCAGGCACAATGCATTTCAACTAACCTTGAAAGTTTGCTTTCTGCAACAAAATTCTTTAGTCAGCTCTTTAAAAAATCCGTGTTGAGTCTATAAAAGAGGGTTTTGAAAATGGTTTTCGTGACATTGCTGCTGCGTTCGACAGCAGTTAGTAAAGGCGCGGGTTTTCCTAGCTGAATAGAGATTGGGCAGCGACCAGTGTGTCAACTGGCCACATATTTGATTGAATTATTTTCTTTATATATTGTACCTTCGAGTTGAGGTTTGAAGTAAACACAATGAGTTATATTCTCACCACACAAGAACTAGCGGCAGATGGAAGTAGAAAGCGTGTGGCGATATTTAACAGATCGGAAGAGAACTACAATATACACTGCAAGTATCGTCAGGGCTGAGACTCAGGGGAATTTAGTGCTACCTCTTTAAAAAAAACCCGACAGTGACCAGCTTGAAGCCGAAATGTTGGAATGCTCATGTTAAAAAAAGAATGGGATCACGTTTTCGACTTTTCAAACAGAAAAGTTCAAAGGTCGTGTTGGCCTTTGAAAAGACTATCGGTGGCAAAGGTAGACTAATCATGGCTGTAATCAATTTCATCTAACTGTATTACTGGCTGGCTATATGAAGAAATAAGGACCAAGATGCAGAAAAATGCAAAACGCTATATCGCCACTTACTTAACTCTGTTCTACAAAAGATAAACCGCTAGACACTTTGCGTCCCAAACAAGACAATACGTAGTGCAAGTATCAGAAGTTGTTCCTAGCAAGTTTCTCCATACGATTAATAATAACAAACTCATCTGCCAGAAGTGGTGATGATGGAAATAAAACACCATTTCAGAGCCCGTTGCTTTTAGCAAAGTGCACGCATGGCAGTACCCAAACACATTCGCTACATAGCGAATCGGTGGATAAAATAATAATGAGCTGAGCTCCTAACAAGTATTTTAGAATAATGGGTATTTATTGACAGTGTCCAGCTACAACCACAGAAATGTGTCAAAGTGCTTTCTGTTCTTAGTGATACGCCTAGAACCAGCCAAGATTGTATCGCAGCACTACAGAAAAGCGACGTGGTGCGAAATCAAAAAGCCGAAAAACACGATAGTCTGTCGACGCAATAGTAAACGAATGAAAGAGAAGGTGAAGACGCTGCTAAGACATCCTCTACTCTGGGACTAAAAGGTAAAAATCCTACAAACATATATTTTCATTTGCGATTTTGTAAATTGTGTATTCTTCGCTTAAGGTAAATATTTTCAGACATTATAATAGATGAGACCCTAAATTGTTTACACATCCTTCTGTTTATATATTGAGTATATATATGAGAAATTTTTAAATAATAACAATTAAAACGATGTTTAAAAATCGATAATCTTCAATTTTTAAAGGTTTTAAAAACTCTTACTACAAAATAAAAAAAGTTTGCCAAGCAACTTAGAAAAAATCAATGTATGCAAGTGTGTATCAAATGCCACTGAATAAGTGTACACAATTCCTTGCTTTTATTAAGGAATTTCTTTGTTACCAACAACCGATGAGATGAAAGTAACGTTTTTAAATTTCAAAATAGTGTTCCAATCGAGCGATGTTCACCATAGCCACTGACTATGTAACATTAACAAAGTTAATGTTTTACCTCAAAATCTTCTACCTCGTAAACTCGATGAACGCTTGCACCGAAATTCGTCAATAACAACAGATGGGAGATGCTTCTCTGACACTGAGAAATAGAGTTTTGTTAAATAATGATCTAATATGGGATTAAGTAAGATTTGTCTTGATTATTGAATAGCTTTAATATTTTATTAGTTTATTTGAAAATTGCTATAATAATGTGCTACTTAATGCTTTATTGAGCTTATTGTACCTCACTGTACATACTATTACTAAATATTAATTACGAAATTTACCATACAAATGTATTCTATTTACATACGATATAAATAGTATTTATATCTACAATTTAAGAAAATGTAATGCCAAAGGCCGTTCTAAGTTCTTGAAACTAAGAAATAAGTTCCTTATACTGCATATAAGTTACCTAAGGAATAGACTAGTTGGAAATGTATTTTGGTAAGAATACTGCTTCAGCGTTTATAACAATTCTCTTTAATTTATATTGACTTTGAAAGAGTGAGTACTTTATGTAATTTTTTCTTTTTGATCGGCCAGTTTCTACAATTATAATATTTTCCAATAAAAAATACGTTCTGCCACCCCTCCTCGCGGGTTAGCAATATTGTCGGGCTCGCTCAGTGGAGAAGGGCGTGAGTATTGGTAGAGCGCCAGGACAACCAAGTTCTTGCGCAGTGACAGAGGACTACTAAGATTGACGGATACCCAGATGGTTACGGTTTGCTCGGTAATAAGGGCGCCACCTTGTTGATGGGGTGTGATAGTCGCAGGTCTCCAACAAGGAACAGTTTCCTGCCCTCAGGTATGCTCAATCGAGACCACTACCATGCACGCAAGAACTATTAGGTTTACGACACTAAGCCTTAGGTACTTAAATTAGCCACAGATTTCGGTTGATTATTTTCTAATAGTAAGTTGCAAGGTCTTTAATTAAATATCAGGCAATTAGAAATTAAAACAAATATTTCACATATTTCATTCTGTATTGCCTATTTCTCTCACAGTGCTAAGGTCTTAAACTAAATAAACAAATATATATTTAACTTAACTTAAACTTAACTCGTTGGCCAATTGAAATAAAAATACGAAAAATTATTACGGTAGGAGCGCTCCGATTACTAATACAAAATTACAGTGGCCAAAATCATGATGACCATATTCCTGAACTACAAAATTACAAAACAATAATTTACATGAATACATAATGGCTAGACATTAAATTAAAGTTGAGTCCCATTTGTCAAAGTCGGAACTGGATCCACCCTGATGCAGTTATTCAGGCCTAGTCCGATAGGTAGAGGCTCCACAATGACATTGACGGAGTTAGTCCGACCTCCCAGGGGAGCACGATGGAATAAGTAGTGTAAAGTCTACTCACCAAGTGGGCGGACCCAAAACACACACACGAGCCGTCGATTGTATCGTCCGTGCAATCCAATATTGAAACTTTAATTTCATAAAGTCAGTTTTATTCATTTTCTGCGGCTCATTGAAATCAGTAAACACTACTTATATTCAATCATGAAAACAATGTCAAACTTAACTTAAAAGAAACCAGCTGACTAAAACAGCAACATCTGTCACTATTGTTGGTGTGTCTAACATACTCGTATTTAGCTTACAGCGGCCAGTAAAATGTAAAGAAACGTTTAATGTATAAACATAAGTACATTAAAAAGCGCAGAATCTGCCAATTACAATGATATACAATATTGGTCTTAAACACAAAGCATAATTATTCTGACACAGAAAAATTAATTACGTTTGTTCTTACTTAAACTAATTAATTACAATAATTATAGTAAAGTGTATTGAAGTATTAACATAATGCATTAATGTATGCACTTTCACGGCAATGGTAGGTATAAATTTCATGACAACTGCCTTTACATTATTCTGAGTAAAACTAAATAATATACAAACATTAGGACATAAAGTTACCGATTCAATTATTTATAGAACAGTTAACAAGTTTAGTAAGGAAATTTATGAGAGACGATGCAATTGTTACGAGATAATATCTCGGCCTAATTATGTACAATTTACAGAAACAATTTGTGGTTACAGTATTTGACACTATGAACACGTATTTACTACTATTTATCTCCTTTGACTATTAAAAGACTAGATTAGTATTAATTTATTACAGCTAACGTATTAATTTCCTACGTTTATCGACAGGACTTGACAATCTTACTACGAGGCCCAAGGCTTAGTTTACCGTAGATATTTAATTCTGTAAAGACAAAATTATTATACTGAAATTTTACTAACTGACATACGCAAGCGACAAAATATCAATGGCATGGTAATGGCTCACCTTAGCCTAACTCCTTTATTTGAACAGCTGATTGGCGTCTAATCAGTGACCGTTCTGTTATTGCAGCAACAATGAATGCGCGCTTCTTCACTTGGATGTAAAATTTCGTTATGTAGAGTGATCAGTTCTACATAACACTTGCTCAGGTAAAACAGAAAAGTACACGTCACAAACACCCCCCATCCGGCAGAAAATTTCCAAATTTTCTTCACTGCCGAAATTTCTTAAAGTCCGACACATGCCACTGGCCTATCTTCTTGCCGTCCATGTCCGCCAGCTTATAGATCAGAGGAGATACCTGTTCAACTATTATAAATAAATAAATAAATAAATAAATAAAATAAATCTCCCACTCTATAAGTCACAGGTCGTCTGCGCAGGTTATAGCGTTTAGCATTTTTTTCATGGGCTGTTTTCAGTCTCTCTGAAACCTCTTGGAATATGTCCTTAAGCTCTCGTAGTTTCTCACTAAAGGGACCACAATCCTCAGTAGAGGGTACACCCGAACCATCGTTAAGAACTTCATATCCGTCTCCCGACGTAGAGAGTTCTCGCCCAAAGTTCAAAAACGCGGGTGAATGCTGTGTCATCTCATGATGCGCGGTGCGGAGTGCAAAACCTATTTTTGGAATGAATTTGTCCCATTCCCGGTGGTTGTCTGTTACATAAGCTCGCAACATAGCAACGATATCCCGATTAACCCTCTTTGCCGGGTTCCCCTGTGGGTGTCGACTTGCGTTCAGTAGTATCTTGACATTGTACTGTTTGGCAAGGTCCTTTACTGGTTTCCCGATGAACTCAGACCCGTTATCACATATGAAGTACCGTGGTACTCCGTAAACCATAAAGATGTCCTCTTCCAGGTGTTGAGACACGAGCCTTGCCGTAGCAGCTCGGAGAGGTCGTAGGACTGAGTACTTAGTAAACGTGTCAGTAATAACCAACAGGTACTTAAAGCCTCTTACTGATCGTGGCAGAGGGCCAAACAGGTCTGCAGCGATCATCTGCCATGGAGAATCAACTGCACGTCTGCTGCCCATAACGCCCGCAGGGAGTTGTTGGTCGTACTTAGTCCGTTGACATACAGCACATTTTGAAACATAAGTGGCTACATCCTTCCGCATTTTTGGCCAATAGTACAGCTGTTGGATACGTTTATAGGTCTTTGACACACCTAGATGTCCAGCAGTTGGAGTATCGTGGCATTCGAACAAGGCCTGGGATCTGAGATCTTTTGGAAGTACCAATCTCCAGTTATCCTGGTTAAGCGAGGGTTCCAGTGTGTTCACATTCTTCCACAGTTTCTCCTCCTGAGTTCGCCACTGACAATATTTTTGAGGGTCCATTTTAACCTTTTCCAACATTCCTTTGTACCACTGGTCCTGTATTGTAGCTGGTATCTCAATCAAGTCACAATGAATCACGTCTGGATGAGAGGGATCAGTCGATATCGGTGGAGTGGTCCGAGAGAGAAGATCTGGCACAACGTTCTCTTGCCCCTTACGGTGTACTAGGTGAAAATCATAGGGCTGCAATCGCAAAGCCCAACGATCCAGACGTCCTGTCGGGTCCTTCAAGTTACTTAGCCAAAGCAAACTATAGTGGTCTGTCACGACCGTGAACCTGGTTCCTTCCACGTAAGGCCGGAATTTCTCCACAGCAAAGATCACCGCAAGGCACTCCCTTTCAGTGGCCGAGAAGTTCTGCTCTTGCCGAGTTAATGTGCGGCTGGCATAGGCAACAACACTTTCTCCTTGCTCACTGTCTTGGCTAAGAACAGCGCCGATCCCCACGCCTGAGGCGTCACAGGAGATTGTGAAAGGCTTCGAAAAGTCTGGACAGGATAATATTGGAGCGCTAATCAGACAGGATTTTACGTCCTGGAAGGCCATCTCGGCTTCTGGAGTCCATTCGAACTGATTTCTCCGTTTCAGTAAGGAAGTCAAAGGAGTCATACGTGACGCGAAGTTGGGAATGAAGCGTCTGTACCACGAGGCCATTCCAGTAAATTGACGAACCTCCTTTTGGTTCCGGGGGATTGGGATATCCACAATCGCCTGTACTTTTTCAGGGTCGACTCGCAAACCCTCCCCACTGACAATGTAGCCCAGGTACTTCAGTTCTCTCCTGCAAAACTTGCACTTTTCTCTATTGAGGGTGAGCTTTGCTTCACGAACTCTTCTAAATATCTCTTTCAAGGTTTTCAGATGGGACTCAAATGTAGATGTCACAACTATAATGTCGTCTAGATAGACGAAGACATTCGGCTCCAGCTCTGGTCCCAAGACTGTGTCAACGAAGCGCTGCCATGTTGCGGGAGCTCCGCACAGACCAAAGGGCATCGTGACGAACTGGTATAAGCCACGACCCGGTATTGCAAACGCGGTCTTCTCCTTACTTGCCTCGTCTAGTTCAATTTGCCAATAGGCACTCTTAATGTACAGGCTAGATAAGAATCGAGCGTCCCTCAGTCTATCCAGGATAGCGGTCACCTGTGGTAGAGGGTAGGCGTCCTTTCGGCTCACTGCATTCACCGCCCTGAAGTCCACAACAAACCTTTTACTGCCATCAGGTTTATCCAGTAACATAATTGGCGAGGACCAGGCGCTTTGTGAAGGCTCTACAACCCCTAACTGCAACATGCGGTCTAGCTCCTCATTGATGAGTTTTTGACAAGTAGGGGATACATTGTAGTACCGCTGTTTGATTGGTGGCACACCCCCAATGTCGATGACGTGCTTCACACGGTCTGTTCTACCCAATGTTGATGGCTCATCCTCGAAATGCTCCTCGAGAAGATCTTGTAGCCGTTTTCTCTCTGCTAGAGTTAGATTGTCTTCCGATGTGATTCCCTCAACATAACCACAAAATAAATCCACACTCTTCGTTGCAAAGTCCCACTTCCGATTGCGCATATCCGCAACAATGTGCATTATTTCCCAGAAGTCGATGCCTAGGATTAAGGTATGCTGCAATGATGGTACAACGCAAACCTTTAGACTTTTAGTACGGCCCTGTAAAGTTATGGGTAGATTGACAAAGCCCTGGACCTCATGGCGTGTTGAGTCGGCTGTTTCTACAAAACGTCCACTGGCACTCTGAAAGCGAGCGGGAAACTGATTCAAAATCCACATTCCATGTCCACCTAAACACGTTTGGGAAGCTCCCGAGTCTAAGAGGGCGGTAACTTCACGGCCAAACACCCTCACTTTCAAATAAGGCCTATGGTCTTCTTGTTGGCTATGAATGACATAGTTTATGGCCGGGATGGTCTCAGTATCCAAGGAGCCAGAACCACCTACTTCCTTTCTGACCTCTTGCCTTGCCCGTTTTTTGAGCTGCATTTTACACAGTCTCGTTTAAATACGTCCTCCTTTCCACAACCAAAACAAAACCTTGGTTTTGGTTTACTACAAAACCTGAAGCGGTGGCCCTTATCTCCACAATTCCAGCAGACAGGGTCCTGGCGGTCTGAATTTGCAGACTGTACGCTGGCCACACGTCCGGATAAAGGTTTTCGTGGGTGGTTCTGATCGTGATAAGCAAGGTCCGGTTCAAGGGTATTTTCCCTTGTAGTTGCGGGCCTTATTCTAACCATACTTAGTCGGCCCGCTTCGGCTCTACGTCCCATGGATCTCAACTGTTCAAGAGTTTGAATGCTGCAAAGTGCCAATCGATCTTGCAGCTGAGGGTGCAGGTTATTATAGATCTGTGCTAAGCGAGTAGGTTCAGGAACAGCTACTGCTAATCTTTCATATAAACCCTCCATAGCGGCTATATACAGATCTATCGGCTCATTATCTCCCTGCAGCCGATTAAAGATTTCCTGATGAAGTCTTATGTCATAATCCGCAGGCTGAAAGACTTCTTTGAGCTCCCTCGTCAACTGATGCCATGACTGAATCCGAATAGACGCAGCACGGTACCAGACAAGCGCTGATCCGGCAAATAAATCAACCGCAGACTCATATAGCTCTTGATGTGTGACTCCTCTTGCCCGACGAAGTTCTTCTACTCTCTCAAAAAATGCAGCGATACTTGGTCCGGAGTTGTCAAACTTTAGCCCCCACTTGTAGACTGGGACATATCTGGGCCGGGAACTAGCGCCTGTGTCGTTTCGAGTTAGTGAAAATCTGGGAAGGTAGTCGTCCTCTGGAGGTCCTCTTCTTTCTTGACCTCTCAAATCCTCGTGCGGGATTCTTTCTTCTGTTCTCTGCTGAGGTCCTCGAAGTCGTAGTTCTTCTAACTTCCATTTCTCTTCTTGCTGTCTTTGCTGTCTTCGAGCTTCTTGCAGTCGTCCTTCAACTTGTTTCCATCTTGCCTCCTGTTTTCTTCTTTCTTCTTGTAGTTTTCTCTCTTCCTTTTGGAGCCATTCCTCTTGGTGACGCCTTTCCTGTTGTAGTTTTCTTTCTTCCCTATTCCGCCATTCCTCTAGAAGTTTCCTTTCTGTCGCCAGGTTCTTGTCAACTTCAGTGGTTTTATTTGGTTTAAATGCCAACTCTAAAGTTTTGGGCAGTTCAAAATTAGTTTCTTGCGCTCCATCCTCTGGTAGTTGAAGCTGATGAAAACCACCTGCCGATGTCCTGGGATCCGGTTGATTCTTCGAATCAGAAGTCCCTCTAAAAGAATCCAATAGCTCCTTACTTCTACTCAGCAACTTTTCCTTACTTTCCGCTTGCTCACTATCAGAAGATGCCCCAATCGGAATTCTCTCCACTCGGAGATACAGATGCCAAAGACGAGCCACAATACGATGAAACTCGTTGTCATTATTCGTGCCTTCGTAATCACTCACTAGCGAAGATAAGTCCTGGTACTTCCCTTCGCATTCCTCCAATTCCGCATCGGCATCCAAAGAGTTTACAACGGTTTCATCAACCTGGGTATCAGCCGAAAAACATTGAGTCAGACGCTTCCTCAGTTCATTATATCAATGGCATGGTAATGGCTCACCTTAGCCTAACTCCTTTATTTGAACAGCTGATTTGCGTCTAATCAGTGACCGTTCTGTTATTGCAGCAACAATGAATGCGCGCTTCTTCATTTGGATGTAAAATTTCGTTATGTAGAGTGATCAGTTCTACATAACAATTGCTCAGGTAAAACAGAAAAGTACACGTCACAGTTCCTTAGTCTGAAGTCAACGAATGGCTATATATAGTATCGCGATATTTATTTTTATATTGACATATCAGCAGTTTCAGTTCAGTCTGGAAATTAACTATTCACTATTAAGAGTATTTACTATATTACAATACTCTTAAATCCCTATAAAATCTAAATTAATGCAAGAGTTTTGTAGACATTTTAACCTCAAAATATTGCATCTTTCAGCAAGAGTTAAAATAGTAGTTTTTTAATTAGCATTATACTAATATATTATATAATATTAAAGAAGAATGTACGAATGCATTTTAAATAGTTACTAGTACGAATGTGTGTGTGTGTGTGTGTGTGTGTGTGTGTGTGTGTGTGTGTGTGTGTGTGTGTGTGTGTGAGTGTGTGAACAAATATTAATTAAATGATGTGCATTATTTTCTGATGTTCTATAATAAACTTGGTATACGACTATTGAGAGTTCATCAAGCTAGATTTATAAATTCATCAATTTAATTACATAAAAGAACAAATAAATATAACACAGCATAAACACAAACCCTTGGATTGCCACACTTTTAACTTGTCAGCCTCTTTATTAAGTAGCAGCTTTTGTAAGAGAAGTGCTCACAGCAATGCTCAAATAGCCGCGAGAAGTACTGAAATTGCCCTTTTCTGAACTCAGAACAGTAATTCTCTTAGTTGAATGTTTCCAACTTGATTTTTAACTTAGAAACTCAATAATTAGTTACAACCTGACATTTTATATATGCCTATTCTTTTAATATTTTCCTTTATTTATGTACAGTTTGTGACCATTAAAAGCTGATAGAATCACACCAATGATACATTAGATGATAGACAAAAGCATTGTAAATTTTTCAGGAATAACTGAATATTATTTAATATTATTCTTTGGGTAAAATACAGTTATTTAAACGGATAAATATAAATTCCTCCTTGTATCAATCAGATCATACATAGATAATATATAGTATTATGAGATTTAGGGTTTTAAGACGGAAACTTGCTTATTGCATAATATGCGTCCCAAGAAAACGGTAAGAGAAAAATCGTAGAACTGGTTTTGCTATGACAACAACTCACCGAAATATCATCAGTGGCTTAACCATTTTTTAGGAAATCTAGAAATTAACATCTAGCTCTATAGATGGCCATTACTTTGAAGACAGATTGGTTTATTTTACTATAATATATTTATACAATTTCTTGGTGTGAGGCAAAAAAGATTAAAACAATTACATTACAGATAGTAATCAGGAGTGTAATAATAATAATACAGTTACTCCTTAATTAAATTGGACCTTGTCAAATTTTCAGTTCCTTCTATCACAATTTCAAAAGAAAAGAGTATTTGAAAATGTTGCTTTCTATAATTACTTTTCGTTTTATCCGATTCATTTATCCGTATTTAATTGTTTAACCTTTTTACATAAACTATGATTTGGGTTTTTATAGTAGTTTACTTAGGCTACTATACTACATAGTTTAACCCACCTGGTACATACCAATAGGTTTATTAAACTACTTAAAACTTTTTATTAATTTAAAGGGTACAAGGAAGGAGTACGCCAAACTAAGTGTCGCTTAACAGGCGTCACTGAGATATAATGTAAATTTCAGAAATATAACTCATTTAACTATTGACATTTATAACGAAAAATATAAGAAAAAGTATTTATTACAACATGCGTGAAAGAAAAAGAAACTTTTTCAGCACACTGAGTGAAGAAATATTTCTTGAAACATAAAAAAACTTAAATTTGATTTTAAATCAGTATTTAAATAACAATATTAACCATGTTTTCATGTATGCGTTGAGATAGTTAAGCTAAATGCATACATATGTCACAATTAAAAATGTTGCATGATTGTATTGGGATTATTGGCAAGTTTATTCTACTATTTTCCCGTTGCCACACGGTAGCCATAGAACCAACGTAAAAATATTTAAACTATAATAAAAAAAACTAGACAATTATAATCGATATGTCATATTTCTTCTCGAATTCTCGTGTAGAAAGACAGACAGGCAATCATGCATAAATGTAATTTTTCCAGTCTCTCAAATGATATGTCTTACCAGCTATTACTTAGAGGAATCACGGATTGTGTAATTATAATTTGAATACAGGATCCAAATACTTTATTTTATGAAAAATTAAAAGTACAACTAATGAAAACGCAACAGTTCGTTGACCTGTTTTGAGGAAGCCTAGTAAAAAGGTTTCCGAAAGACCAAGGGAAACCGTATAGATAGTGGGGTAGAAGTTCCTTTCATCTGTGTGTCTGTCCGTCCGTGTGACATTATCTAGCATAACTCTTAATAATAATTCCTTCAGATCTGATCCTTGGTACATACAATTGGTCCAAGGGAAACTACCATAAAATCAACAATTCAAAGTGAAAACCGTCAGTCCACTTGACATTCCGTTTGTCTGTTTGTACTATAACTTTTGATAAAAGAGTCCTAGAGATTTTAAAACTGGTAGAAAGGTTCCTTTTGGACCAAGTATTATTTTGATTTGTTTTAAAGTAAAAATGCCAAAGGGTGATCTCTAAATAGAAGTTTGCTTGAGACATGAAGCTTAATTTACGTTTCTAGTGGTTTAAAGGAAAACACTTATTCAAAGGCAGTTGTCTGTCCGTCTACTGCCTGTGTGATTAGTATTGATTTAAAGATTATAGACACATAACTAATTTTGCGGTGAATAGGATAAAGGGCAGTCCGTCAGTCTGTTTGTTCATTCGTTTTTTCTTTGTGACCAAACCTATTCCTTACAATCTCTCAGCTCATTTGATACTATGTTGTATATGTTTATTATAAGAATATAATATATTATTTAATAGTAATTAATATATTACACATATATATATTTATATATATTATATAATTTATTATTTTATAAATAGACGTAAAAAAATGTTATGTATATGTTTTATAGGAATGATACTGGAACTCCTTACAGTGGCAAATTTTATTTACCCAACTCATAAATTAGAGATCGTCTGACCATAAGAAGAACCTTGAGTTGTAAGTATTTGTTTTCTACAGTTCAAATCGTCCTTATGTGACACAAAGTTAAATAAATAATTAATACTCTACACTTTGAACTATCAATAACTACTTTTAGTACTAATTTAATAAATAAATTACAACTAAAGATGAATATCAGTAAAATGTCACTGGTGTCACAAGCTTAATTGACCTTTCAGCGCAACGGACTTCAAAGTACTGTATAATGGTCTTTACTGCGCCGCAATTTAGTTAGGATCGAACAATGTATATTCACTTTGTCACATTTACCTTCAAAAGTGCTATTAACAGACCACCATTTATATTAAAGTATACGTGCACACAATATTCACTGGGCATGTAATATAATCAAAGTTGTACCTGGCCACAGAAATTCCAGTTGAAACACTTCGATTTATCCTCTCTGATTGTGATAACCATCAGTCAAACCGCTGTGGAGAGAAATAATAAGTTATATATTCCATTCTCAATTAAATGATTTGTCTTTATAACTGAAAACTACCATCCACTGTTCCTCTTAGTATTACTTGAAATTGTCCTATTGGGTTTCATTTAGAGGGAAAGATTATTATATATTTACATTCCAAATAAAATTATTGCAATTATGATTTTCAATAACCTCATAAAAGGCTTCAAATGATGTTGTATACGAGGTTTTCAACCTTTTATCCCGCAGTATAATGTACAGTGAAATTAAGTAATCGCGTTTACCTAATACAGGGGAAGTTTAATTCACTATTACCCTTAGTCAATTGGACAATTCAGACAGGAAACCTTTGATTGGAAGCAACCATCGTGGATCTGATAAACAGAAAAATAGATTGATTTTAACGTTAGCAATAATATTATATTACCTATGGAGGATTTAAGCTCGTTTGAAAGTATTAGTAAGGGCCTATAACTAAACCAATATCAGATAAGTAAATTTGATGGCATTTTTAGTAATTAACAGTAAATCTAACTGATTAATATTATTTTTTTTAAACCTTTTGTGAAGCAAAATGATTTGTATATTGGAAGGTAAATATTAGCCATTGTTAGTCTCTTAAATTTCGGTAGCGTAGATATACTTGATTGGCCAGTGTGGTACGCTAGGAAGATATAATAAGAGGTAAATGAATATTTCAGGGGTTATCCTATTCTAGTTAGCGTTAAATTTAATTATGTTGCAACTTCACATGGAGCCTCTTCAAATTGTATATAAGAAACGTTAAATTACAGTTCTTTGTTTGAACCTTATTTTAAAATTAAAACTAATTAGTTAAACTTACAGCTACAAGTAAAATTACAAAGTAAATTACGGCTTATAACTTACTAATTACAACTCCATGCATAACTTTAAAGACATTACATAAAGAATGTATTACCAATCTAAATAGTAAACTTGAAACTATTATTTGACAATATTGAATATGACAATATATCTATATGTCTGTATAAAACCAATACGTAATGCATTCTTTAATTGAAGTATTGGTTTTTTTTTAAAGTTTAATTTCAAGGTATTACGTACATCATTATGGTTGCTTTTATTTACTTTTAAGTGTAACAGTTTTAGAAACGTGACGTAAAAGTGCTACTGTTATAGAATTACGATATTTTGAGTATTTGAGACTGTCATATTATTTAGGTTCCAAATCCTAAACGTAAACCTGAAATATGTTAACAATTTAATTAATTCGAACACTAACGATTGAAACATGAACTGCCATAGTTGTACAGATAATTAAAATAAGCATACAAAACAATCGTAATAAGACTCTTAATAATATAAACTGCTGAAATACAACATATACCACGTTTGTTGCCTTACCAATTATAGGTTTTAGAAATGTCCACTTAACTCTGTTTATTTGTTTTATTAAAATAGATAGGACTATGCTTAAAAGTTTCAAATAATTAAACGTTATTTCCCCGACGTAAATTTAGATACAAATATAATTTTTTTATATAATTAGAAATTATATACGGCATATTAAAAATACATTAACGAATTAAATAATCTTGTTATTAAGAGACAGGTACGATTTAATTTCTGTAATTAGTTAATTAACAAATTAACTATAATTTATAATTAATTTTTATACTAAAATATACAATGTATATAATTCGGTGTAAATAATGTTTTTTTCGCCTAAGGTTGAAAAACTTGACAAAATTTTATTACAAAGTATTTTGAGGGAAATTAAGGGCTGTAGGATTCTCATATTTAGATTTTAAAGATGCCGGGGGAAAACTAATCAACAGTTCACGTAAAACGTGCCTTGAACTTTGAAATATACCAAAGAAAGTGAAAACTTCTCGCTCGTTCGTTTGATTATTATTCAAAAAGTTACTAATATGCATACTCAATACTTTTTCAGGAATTTCTACCATAACTTCCTTATAATTTTATAAGCTAAAGGGAATTTTAGTTTTGATACGAGACTGGCAAATTTGAGTAGTAGGCATTTGGAATTAGAGGAAGGAGGGAGGGCTTTAAATAATTGTGTTTAAACGTTATACTGACCATTGGTAATCTATAGACAAACAAGTTAATGCCCACGAAGCAGTGGTAAGTACAGCAATTTGTGGCCTGACATCACACCACCGAACACTAAGTAGTCTCCTGTTCTGCTTGGTCTGTAACACTTTATTCTAAATTATCCCACTGGGTCAAAAGACTTAAGATGTCCTGTTTAGTCGGAATCATTACTTATTATTTATATAAATAGAACCTCTTAAAATAATAATAACAAAAATAATAACAAAATAAATATACATGTGATGTAAGATTTTCCTGAAACAAGGTAATGCATTTCATAACCAAGAATAACCAATAATCTCTCGTATTTTGTATTATTAGTTAAACTTTTAATGTAAATATCTTAAGCAATGCCCTTAGTATATTAATAGCAATGTTTTTAAAAACTACAGAATGTTTAAATATTTAACACAAATTATAACAAGGTGGCCATACACTTGACTATAATATAGGAATAGATCACTTATGTAACACAAGGAACTTTAATTGAGAGATAGAAATACTAGATCCATTCACTGCAATCCTGATTTACTGTTATTACATTATATTATACGCTCGTGAGAAGGCAATCACAGATTATAAATACTCAATGTTTGTAAGGCAAGGCTATCGAGCACGCTCACGTAGCGTGCCGGTAGATAATGAAAATTGCTCCTCCGGGATTTTATTGGCTAAGCTTTAGCGAAGTTTATCAATCATGAGGCTGGAAAATTGTTATATCTTTTAGTTTATCTGTCTGTCCGAACAACCTTAGAAATGAATTGACCTATCGACTTGAATTTCACAAATTTGAAGTTTATAATAATAACAAAACTTTTTATTATAAAAAATATTACATTATAATTACTAAATACTAATCGTAAATTTAACTAAATAGATCATTTTTGGTAAACATTCCTTCCAGTATCTTCTTTAGATATACAAATTTAAAATATTTCCTTATACTAGGTTCATTCATTCCCTAAATTCTCACTCATAGGATCATCCTGATAATTTATGCAATCTCATAGTCTCCCAGTTGAGTGCCTTAAACTCATGTATATAGTATACCTAGGCGCTTCTGAATATCGACTTTTTAACGAGCTTTATACGCAATCGGCATTGTGGCATATTGAATCGTATACGACTAACTATTGAAAATTTTTAATTCTGCGTGAGCTTTCTTAAGTTAATGTACTACCGTTTTGTGTCTCCCAGACCGATAGTCCTCCACGTCTTTAGTTTAATACGAATGTGTATCTACCTCTTATATGTAATCGTACCTCCTGTTGGGAAAAGCGAGGATTGCAAATTATAGAGACAGGGAAGTTTAACAAGAATTTGTGTATTAATGACTATTGGCATGCACGACTCTCTCTAGTGAAGTTGGACAATTATTCTGATTGCGTGTGTTTCATGCTATGAAAATTCTTGCAAATCGTGTGTTTCTACATAATCCTCAAAATATGACGACGTAGACGAGATGTGGATAGATACTTCCATAACATGTCGTCAAAAGCGTCTAACTTGAGCAATATTTTTGAAAGTTTCTAAAAATATACCTGTGCCTATTAATAAACACGCAAACATACAGTCGGCGTGACAACTTTATGTCACTCATACATCAAAATTTTTACCATGAAATTGAGTCGTATAAACTTCTTAAATCTTGTTATCATTTAACATGACTGCTGTATCTAAATCCGTTTGTCGTTGATAAAATGTAATGAAAGTCGATTTGGTTGGATTATTTTGCATTCTGGTTAATGAATTGTTGTTTTTTACAACGAATTTTACGACTTTCAGTTCACTATGAAGCGAACATTCGTGTTATCTGCAAACTAGATAAAAACTAGTTTAAAAACGTCCTTGACAAAGGCAAGCAACAAACAGAAAAAACAAAGTATGGATCCCTGAGGCGCACAATATCTCATCTACTAATCTTCGTATAATATTTTTATATATTGTGTTTGATTAAAACGATACGATTCAACGAACAGTAGATCTCTTATTTTTTTAAATGTATGCCATGCTAAAAAAAGTAAAAGTCTTTGGACAAGCCTAAATATAAATACTTGACTTTCCATTACATATATAGAATCAATTAGACAGACAATTGCGTCTATTGTTAACTTTTCCAGTTGTGAATCCAAACTGTTTTTCTGGTACTAAAAATTTCGAAACTCGGATCAGAACAATTTCTTACACACTTTTCCCAAGATTGGTAAAACCAATACTGGTTGATAATTTTGAATTTATTAAAATTGGGGAGACATTGGCCAATTTAAGAGAGAAAGGAGAGGTGCTCGACTGAAAAGAGACATTGATGAAGTGTACCAGTGGGCTTCGACTGTTGTTTAAAGAGCCATGTTGATTAATGACTCAGGTTATTCGATCTTTTTGCTGGCAAATCTCTTACCACTGTAGCAATTTCCTCCACTGTCACTGGAGCTAAAGAAACGGTTATACTTTGAAATGCAAAGGAATGAGGCAAACAGACAACATAGAGATAAAAAATATCAGCTCAGACAGTGGGGAAAAATATATATATATAACTGCACACCTATATTTGTGGGATTGCACACGTTTTTCTGTCAATAGTAAGTTTTATTGTTTTGTCAAACATTTATTTCGTATGTTTAATAAGGGCCCATGCTGCTGTTAACATATTTTGCACGTAAATCTTAGCTGCTTTTAATGACTCTTCGGTAAGCTGTATTGAAACTTTTAAAGGAAAACTTACGATCTAAATCATTTGTGTGATCTTTTAAATTTTGGAGAATATTTAAACCTGTTGTCGCGAAATAAGAAGGCTTTAGATGACTTGCACTATTCCATAGTCTGCTTTTGGATTATTATTTTAAAGGAAAGCTGAAGTTTAAAAAATATAATTTAAATTACTATTACAAATTTTGCACAAGTCTTCAGTTTCATAATTGTAGCAATTAGAAACTTAGCTCAGCATTAGCGAATACATTTAAATTGGCCTTATGCGAATCAATGATAGCAACGAAAACGTATCAGAATAAATAAAATATAATTATTATTAAGCATAATACATAAATATTAGACATTAATTTGTGAAATTTTAAAACTTTGAAGTTACTTAGACAGTAAACATTTCTAGCAGAATAAAAATTCAATGTAATATTAGTAACAGGGATTGATTTCAACGCACTCTAGTGTTATGAGACTGTTTCTACCTTACCAGATCCTTTTTTATGTGAAAGAGACCGTGAAACAACTCAAAAATATGTGAATGTACCATATAGCATAATACCCCAAGAAACGTCTCCTATAAGTTTTAAATTTTTTGTTGAAGCTTCATTTCAAGATAGAAAATATTGAATTCTATAATGGTCTATGTCCAATAACGGAATTTTGCTGAGCATCATAACCTAGTGCACTGACACAAAGTATAATCTGTTTGTCGGAGATGTGTATAAATCTTTTTATTTGTGATGTTTATCTGTGCATCAGTCCACAGCACATTTCATGAATAAAATGATAACTGTATTTACATTTTCCATCCTATATTTACTTTGTAATAATGGTTAGGAAAGAAGCTTTTGAGGTCTTTTAACTATCAATACAGTCGTATTGCATTGCAAGACTACGGTGAAATGAATACATTCATTAAACAGTATATATCAAAGACTTATTTAAAACTTATAAAAAGTAATTGAAATATAATATTAAATTGTAGAGTCAAAACGAGTAGTTTTTGTTTGTTTTCAATGTGTATATTACTTTCAGAACTGTTAGTTCCAAACTAATTTATATATCAAGTTTATTCAAACCAATGCTATTTCAAGGCCTAAGCGTTCTTTCGTCCAAACACTTCGTAACATAATGTACGTGCAACTCGCAAAATGACTACATTTAATTTGTAAAAGATACTCTGTTAATATTTTGCTTATTTTGAACATTTTCTACAATGTTCTTACGTTTTGAAAATTTCAAATCAGAATCATAAAAGGTTTGTAAAAAGTCTGTTTTCTTTCTAATTCATAGCTATGTTTCTTGGACACATTGCATTACATGAAATTTCAAGAAACCTTCAAAAACATTTTTACAGTTAATTTTGAAAAAAAAAATTAAAGAGACGTTAAAATTAAAATTTTACGCCAAATAAACTGTTAAGAATTGTTTTCCAATCACAACCATTAGAAATTTTTCTGGATGTGCAATTTCTGTGTAATAAATACATGACACATGAAGATACCAGATCATGAATTTATATAATGTGTAAATAAAATACAGTTTTGATATCGTAATAGTTAAGGGTTACAAACAACAAAACTTATTTTGATACTTAAACCTAGTTGACCTTAGCGATGCAAAAGCTGTAACAATAGGCATTATTTTAAACCGCTAAACGCTTTGGATTAAGATATAAACATCTCTATAAAAACTATAGGAATTTGACTTTAGACGATTGTTTCCGCAACACTAAGAGCAAAGTTGTCACCGCCCCGGGCGGTCGGCATCATGCCGAGTGAAGTCATGCATTGCGGCAAAGGGAAGTGTCGAATGCCGGCTGTTACCTAACAGCAATTCGTGATCTACTTAGGAAGATAGTTTGTGCCACCTTATACCTAAACAATGTCTGGAATAACTAAATTCATATTAATGTTATACAGATAATACCATTGATAACATAAACATTTTAATGTTATAATTCAAAAGTCTATATTATGTTTATTTTTTAAACTGCAATATATATTAGTATTCTCTTATTCGAGTCTGAATACATCTAAAAAATTTAATTCAACTTAAATATTGTTAAGAGTAACATGTCTATGTTCATCTACATACAGTTGCATGCCAACTTCTTAGCATAGACAATGCGTTACTGGTCTGGTTTTACTTCACATTTAACACATTCTTTCTAAATCATATTTTCCTACTGTCCAAATTGAATTTCAATAAAAAAAATAGGTAACGTTCTGTTATTATTAAATTCATAACAGACAATTGTTACTAAATATTAGCATTAATTATATTTTATGATTGTAATTTCATTTCTAGAACATAACGTACCATAAAGCGTACAAGAATACGACATGTTTTAATGATGACGTTTATTTATAGAACTATACTTTTACAGTACAACACATTCACATTGTTTATAACGGAAACATTATTTGATCATCCAACTGAGAGATTCAAGAGAGCTCGTCAGTATTCTTTAACAAAGTTGCAGGTTTTGTAAGTGAAGAACGTGATGTGACGCTTGAGTGGGCAAGATAACTACCATAATTATTATCCCCTGCGGGACTCCGTTCTACCAGTGAAACATAAAATGCGCTCCAACTAATCCTACTTCACGTAGTTATACTGTAAGTACAAAGCTAATTGATTTTAAAAATATATGATTTTAAAATCATACTTTTGCTACAGAACAAATTGCCCTAAAACATATATTTGTTAGTACATATTTGATATCAATTAGCTATTAACACTTTACCTTGAATAAAAATTAAATGGAAATGTTTCTACAAGAGGCTTACTTATAATTATTTACCTACTTGCAAATGTAGATAAATGTATACAGTGAAAACATGACTTACCTTGTTTCGTGTTATATTTATGTTTAGTTAAAAACAAATTTAACAGACACGTATTCCGAATCAAATTACCCGAAAATCGTAACCTACAATTATCGTCATACTATTTTTACCTACCAGACATAAGCAGAAACCAGTTTTGAAAATAAGAAATGGTTTTCTCAGTGGACACATTGAAACTGACTAACTGTAAATCTTAAAGGGAAAATTCCTTTCTAGCTTAACATCAAAGTTCAACTTGGAGAAATGTAAAATGAAACAAGATAGATGTACAAGAGTACGCCTTAAAGGCAGAAAATATGTCAAAAAATAAGTTGCCATTTTAGTTATAGATAAGATCAATTTAGACATTGGATGTCATCGACTCCGTCTCATATAGAAAATTCCCAGAAGCCTCAAAATTGTAAGTGTATAGGTCAGTTCGTTCTCAAGAACTGGCTTTACGAGCACTCAGCAAATAAAACAAAATAAAAATTATAGTTTTTAAATCGCCTGGATTGTTATGTTGATAAGAAAACACAGATTAATAGCCTCATTTATCTGTATATGCCACAATAATTGGTTGTATTACTCATATAAGCCGTATATGTAATATACGCATAACAGACCGAAAGTAAAGCGTAAACTAAATTCTAAGCAAACAGAATGTACAACCTGACATATATAGCTCTTTATATTTCTATTCTATGTAAAATATTTAAGATTTTAAGGGTACTTAAATTAGATGACGTATCCAGGATGTCAAATCTTTGGAGACCTTAAAACTGTGTAAGATCATTGTAACGCAAAATATTTTTTAACTATTCAATACATTATATAGTATACAGTGCTGATAATGTAATCCGTATACTCGTATGTACGTGGTGCAGCTTACGAGTATGGTACAGCTTGTATGTAGGTGGTGCAAGATACAAAGGTACTGCTTATATTAGGATATGTGCTAGAACATTATGGCGCAGATATTGTACAAGATCTCTAAAAATGATCACTTTACTTCAGAGGTGATAGGTGCCTTATATTATTAGCAGTTGATAGGACTAGTTTTATTTTGTAATGATTAAATTCTTGAAAAAACAAAATTACTGCATTTTTGGTTCAAAAAGTGTTTAAAACTAGTTAGATGCAAGAGATGAACTCAGGTAAACAAAGACCAAACTTAGTTTTCACTCATGCTTCCAAGCTCATATTTTTATAATATTATTTTATATGCATACGTTACGAAACTTGGTAATCTAATTTAAACGATCTATCAGATTAGAACGAAAATGAGTGTTTTCTGACTTTTTAACATCTATGCTTAAGGGTAGGACTATTAATCTTACGATCGTAATATTAGTATTTTTTTCTTCGACCAAGACATACCTATATACCAGTGTTCAAGTCTCTAGGATATTTATATTAAGAGCTATCGCATAAAAGCAAACAGACCACGACATGTTTTTAAGAAGGATATGTGAGGTTTTTCATAACTCAATAATTTACTTATTTAAAGTGATCTTGATATTTTTAAAAGGTCTTCTCAATCCTAAATATTTCTCTAAAAACAAATATGTTTTTATATTTTAAGAGTAGGCATTTACATAACTCGAGAAACAAACTGGTGTGGTAGTTTGTAATTATAAAACATTACGTATACATTTTGGTTAGTTGTAACATAAAGATATAAAAAATGTCTTAGTTGTTTATATTTTGTTCCTTTTATTAAGATGAATATGTGTCTAAACTGAGATACAGCAATACTAATATAAATACGTTGTATGGTAATGTCAAAATTTTGCAATATAGAAAAATATATTAGAGTTAATAAGTACAAACAACAAAGTCCGTAGACTTATTTAATGATAAATGAAATCAGCCTTAACAGAGGAATCAAATTAAGAAATTCCGTTATATATATATATATATATATATATATACATATTCTAAAAACTCCTTTACTGATTAAATGTACCCTGGTCCCTCAATTTTAGCTCAAATTCTAATTTGTTTTTATAAAATGTAGACAATCTGGAAACCTACAAAAACCCGGTTTTAGCTTCAAGGAGCAAGCGTGCTAGCAAACCCGACTGATGGGGGTATCTGTCGGAATTTCACACGTGATTGAAGATACTCATATGTTCGAAATGGTAGTGTTAACACATTTAATACTTTGAATGTATTTTTATGTGTCTTGTTTACCTAGGCCTACAAGAACACGAATAGTTATTTTTGTGTAATAAATGTTTTATCTGTATTAGACTAGCCGCGCCCCAAACCAATAAAAAACGTATCTTAGGCGTGACTGAACAAGAAGCAGGAACTTCAGCAAGATACGTACTGGAACACCTAGTTTATATGAGCACACTGATTGAGGCCATCATCTATATGTTCTCCCAGATATTTAACATAATCATTGTTTTGCACAATTTGAATGTTAGATAAATTGGATTTAACCCACCTTGAAGATTCCATACAAAGGGGTGTTTAAGGTTCAGATGTAAATTTAGACCATTCAAAAACTAGTACTCCTGTATCTGCGTTAAAACAACATGAATGGTAATATCCAGTTTTTCAGTAGTGACACTTTAAATATTACTGTGATATTGTTACCGCACATAACTAAATAGAAAATTATTTACATACAAATTGTAGAGTATTGGCTCCAGAATTGATCCCTGGAGGACACCAAAATTTTCTGGATCCGAGGATGAAAGGGTGCCGTCGACCTGTACACACTCTGAGATGAATAGGAGCAAAACCACTGCAATTCCAACCAATCCAACCAAGGTGGGGTGGGGGGGGGGGGGGGTGGGGGGGGGGGGGGGTGGGGGGGGGGGGGGGTGGGGGGGGGGGGGGGTGGGGGGGGGGGGGGGTGGGGGGGGGGGGGGATGTTAGTATTTGAATTACGAAAACAATGTCCACTTTTTGACAAGTGTTTAAAGAATGCCTATCAATACAGTCTCAAGACAACAAATAATTGTTTTGAAGTGTGACAAAACCTCATAGATGTAAGTATTTATAAGTTTTACGATATTGCATGAAAAGGGTGTATTAATAGTGGACTTGATCTACATATAGCACGTACAATTATATTTTGCTTTTTAAAAGCTATTTTGTATTCAGAGGAAGACCAAAAAAATCCACACTATATGTTATTTCAGTACATAAACGTATATAGTACTTAGTAAACACTGTGGATGGAGTCTTTGTTTAATATGTGAATTATGTTTCTAAAGACAAAAACAAGCGATGACAGAGCTTAGATCATGCTTATCGATGTGGTTGATATTTGCATTAATAATAACCATAAGAAGACGAGCATAATTTCAAGAACATATATTATTAAACTTAAAGGGCAATTGCTAACACGTGGTGAAAACACTATAATGTTCTTCGTCTTTTCTCTTTCAAGTGAAGGCAATGTGACAAGATCAAAGTATGTATAACTCTTATATTTCTGCAGCTATTTTGGATCAGAAACAAAGGATTGTGTAGTCGGCTTTAACTACAGATATATATATATAATTTCAATAAAAATTGAATCACAAAAAGTATTGCTGTAAAAGAATCCGGATCTATCACTTGCCGGGTGAATGCGCCACCATTACACCACAGAGCCCTCACTTTTTACGATTCAATTATTTTGTTAACCGGCAAGAGAGAGATCCGGGTTCGAGTCCCGGCGGAGCAAGTACTTTTTGTGATTCAATGTTTATTGAAATTAAATTAGGCTGTTGCCACTTATACAAATCTAATGGTATATATATATATATATTATATATATATATATATTATATATATATATATATATATGTAAAATATATTTAGATTCAATATTGGAATAAAAAACAAAGGGAAGAAGGGAACTAACCAACAATGAGCTTTGAGAAATCCCCTCAACCAAATATCCCCATGTCGACGGGGACACGGCATAAAACCTACATACATAAGACCAAACAAAAGATAATACTACAGCACCAAACTGGTGGATAGGGACTATAAATATGTTATGTGGTGATGATTATAGTTTTAGTAGTCAGATGATCTTAGTTCTTTAGGTAGAGCTACTATATTAGTTATATGTGTTCTCTCCGTCATAAGGTTTGTTGTTTGATTGGTTCTTTAACTTAAAATAATAATGACAGTGATGATTGAACTGATTAGATTCTAATTTACACAGTTCTCTTTTATTAGTTATATAATGAGCTACTTCATAAATTGTCTATTAAAACCTATTTATACACATCACGTTATGGTTTTTACTTGTTTCAAAATTGTTATTTTTACCATTGGTTTTACTTTATTATTTAACGGTATAGATGGTATGGATGGTAAATGCTCACCCTCGACTCATAAATTTGCAACTTGCTCAAAAGTCCTATATGGACGACGGATTAAATGCTTTTGTTAGATCAAAGTATGTTGCACTGATACAGTGCGAACCATCCAATCAATTCACGACTGTCTCGAATATCTCCCTAAAAACATTAATATAATAGTTAGTCAAAATATTATTAGAATGGAAATTATGATTTCGCCGACAATGTGTTATGATTTCAAACTCTCCATCAAAGGTGGATTTAACGAAATTATGATATAATTATATATTTCTACGACTTGGTTTTTTGTTCGATAGGATTATTAATCGAAATTTTCAGGCTTTCAGGGAATATACATGATAAAAAATAAATTTATGATGTGTGTAAAATATGACATAAAAAATAAAGAAGATTCTTTAAGACCTCCGATGTAACCCATATGTATTAAGGATATATATCGCTCTCGTAACGCTCTTGCGCTTGGCTGTCTGAAATCCATATGGAATTTGATAATATCCAGGGATGACCAAGTTTCCCTCTTAAAATCTTTATATCATACATGGACCTCATTGCAGCTGTCTTTACTAAATCTGCTGTTGAAATTTGTTTTTACTAGAAAGGCAAAGCTACGCAGCGTCGAGTTTTATCTTCTAAAATAGAATTTGAAGTCAACCGTCGCAAATGGTGTTAATAATTAAGTAGGCCTAAAGTTCACGTTCAGGTACACAGGATATTGTAATCCATGTTGTCATCCATTGTTTCGTACAACCGGGATAGGTATTGCTTTTTAACTTTCTCGACTGGCTTCATTAAACAAATTAAAAGGAAGAAAAGTGTGTATATGTTTAAAGAAAAAGAGGAGATAAATATCTCTATAACATTTAAAGTAACTTATATTTCATTTATGAAATAAGAGTATACTTTTGAAACGCTATCGTAATTTTCTGACTCTAAGTGTATTCGATTCGTGTTATTATAATTTAAATTTCGTAAACGAAAGTCAAATTTTAAAAATAACACTCACATCTTTAACATTTCAGAGCTGGGATGATACTTTCAGTTTCTTATAACCCTGTATCGTTATTCTAGTATGAAACCTGATGTTTACTTGACCATTAACAGATGTAACTACACAAAGCTAAAGCTTTATTTCACTGCTTGGCATAAAATATCGAAATTAAATCACACAAAAGGATTTTAACTGCCAGCTAGATTATCGAGAAATTATTCAAACGAGTATATAGAAGTAATTCTGTCTAAAGAGAAAAAACGAGTTTGGTCTGTGGGTAACTTTAAATGAACTAATTAATGCATTTGAATATTTACCATATTGTAGCTATAATTAAGAAGAACTAAATATAAAATACCGAAAAGGTATCGAGTTCCTTCTATGACTATAATCTGAAGCGGTATCAGACTTATAGCAGACCATAGCACATTAAAACAAATGTTGAAACAAAAAGAAAGTTATTACAGGAATTTTTCATATTAGGATAGAAGTGTTCTCATTAAGAACGCTAAAAAATCTGACTTAATAATTCCATTCCCTGACCTAAGATAGTCGAAATACATTGAAACCTGTTAAGATAACTCATCTTTGGATGTTGCATGTAAATTAGAATAGGAATATATTCTAATGGCAATCATTTATCTCATCAGTGTAATGGCGATAAAAACTGTACGCTTGTAACAGTTTATATTTTGAGCGTCAAGGCCTTTCGAAATCAATGATTTCGTCTCAGGAATCAAGAAATAAATACATTTTATTACTTTTAACGTAATAATACTTTCTGAATAATAAAAATTAAAATATAACATGGTATGGTCAAGGATTCGAAATAAAGTATACATATAGCGTTTAGTTGTTTTATAAATCGCTGCCAGAAAAAGATCGAACTTTCAATATGTTTGTAATTAATATTTAGTATATTGTCTTAATGTTTGTGATATTTAACATAGCCAATTTTATAATTTATCTGGTAGTGCATTATGTCTTTAGGCATGTTTAAAACTGTATTTATTTATTTAACTTGTTTCAGTATAATAAACGTTGAATAATCCTATTAAAATGATAATCGTTATAGTTGTTTATTCATATATAGTTTAATTAATTGCATGTGAATATTGTACATTTAGTATTGCTACATATTTAAGGTATTGCATCAGTGTCCGATATTATTTTTCTATATATCATAGCTGAAAGATATTCATACCTGAACCGAAAATGTGATTCACAACTATAACCAATAAATGTATTATCCACACTACTTGTCAAGAGGTAATTCATTGTATTAATTATGACGTTTGTATGTCTGATAGAAAATTTAAATCATACATATAATTGATAACAGTGTGTTATTAACTTCTAATAACTCCTAGACTCGTGGGCTTCATCACGGTATATAGACTCCCTGTGCGGTTTACCGCAAACATGTGTTACTCCTAAATTACTAATCTGAGGTTAGTCACAGAGGTTTGTCAACAACTACTAGAATCCAAACAGCATTGATAATATATTTAACTAAGCAATGAAGAGTATATGTCATCAACTGTTTATCAATTTTTCATTATTTCAGAAATGTATGGCTTATTTAAAGTTGGGTTCTATTTAAATGCAAGCAATTATGAAGTTTGGTTTTCTCTTATAAATAATTTACTTCGATTTTCAATTTTATAGGTACTTTTGTGTGTATTAAAATATATGTTCTAAGTTATATTTTTAGCTTTTATTTCTTTTTAATACAAAAAGTAAGTTAATTTGGTAAACGAGTAAATCTGGTACTGTATATTGGATATAAAATATTTGTTAAAACTACAGCTTATCGTACAATTTTACTATTACACAGTATCCAACAATAACCTTTCATTTGGGCGTTATGTACAGCTAAACTTGATCACGAAGCTGAACTTTTTAATATTAAATTTCCCTTATTTCATAATAAAACATACCGTGATTTACATTACACGATACCATAAATAGCTTAAAACGAATGTAATTAATTGAAATGTAAGTCTGTATAGAGATTTGTGATGCATATGGAACTATTTTGTGGTGTAACTTGTATTTATAAGACTGACTTATTTATTACCCACCGAGTACCATATATCACAATGTTTTTCAGCTATGGCCATTTTAGGGGAAAACTTAAGTAGACAGACTGTAAACACGACATATTTTACACAATTGTCTGTATTTCTAAATTTTTATTAAAAAAAAAAACAATATCACTAATTTTTAGGACGTATCTTGGAAATACTGTGGGTAATTATCTAGATTAACGCTTCACTGTGTTTTCTTTTTCTTTCTACTCTGTATAAATACCAAATAAAATAAATATATTAGATAGAGCATTTTTTCTTACTAAAAAAGACTTTATAAAGTATAATGTCACGATAAAGTATAATAATGGTAAAACGGTGAATGGTAATTTGTCACAGTAAAATATGTCTTAAAACTATGTATTGAGCCACTTCCTGGAGGTTGTGTTTTACTCGTAGCGAACTTTACCGGTACTGTTGAAATTTTCTATTTTTTAACCTTAAGATTTATGTTAAGTAAAAAATCAAAATATAAGAAGATTAATGGACAATTCATTTATAAAATATAAATTGTGTTTCATTTAAAAATCTTAAAAATAGTAAAATAACGTTATAAATTTATAAGAAATAGTCCAACAAAGGTAACAAAATCTTATAGTTTACACCACCTATTCAAAGTATAATTATATATTTATTTTAGAATTATTATACATTTTTTATATTATGGAACTTTATATTGACAAATGGTTACAAGAAAACTAAGCTGATAAATACAGCTAATAAGTACGTTTGATCTAACTCCAGCCACACTCGTCAAGCACAAAAGAGCTTATATATTTTACCTTCCATATAAATTCAAAGCCACATTTCTTTCTCCGTATGTTTCCTATTTGCTATCGCTTCTGCTGAGGGATAACCTCTGTTTCTGTTTAACACATATTGTCCGACAAATAGTCTCCAATATTTTATCCCTCCCTGTGTTAAGTTTCTTTAGGGAAAAATAATATAAAGAATGATTTTGCATATGTTGTCTGAACTATGATACAAAATATTGATTAAGTTCAATTCTGAAAATTTTAGTATTGTAGCTGGAATAAAACTTTTGCTACTGTAAAATAATATAGCAGGTAGACTTGTTGGTCTACCTGGATGGTGGATAAAAATGACCAAGAATATATCATAGTTTTAGGGGATTGGTGATGCCCTATTAAAATTTTCATTGCATATGACAACGTTCAAAATAATACAACTCTTTTCTTGTAAGTTCCGTAAAGCATTACCTAATGTTTGAAACGTTTTTCTCTAAATACGACAGATCTTCTTATATAATCTGCAATGTTATTACTGAACGAAACCAAATACCTGTAATTTATAACTGTTAGTATTGTCTACATTAAAACTTCCCTTAATATTACGAGTGGACTCAGCTAAGCAATAACATTTCCATTGTATTGTTCGTCGAGAGGTTATTATTTTGTATCGATCCATAAATTTGGCAAATATTATATTAACCCACATACTTTTGTATGCTACAGTATGTTTTATAAGATTACTGAAGATATATAACCCTAGGTTTTTTATATATAAGTAAGATAACGTGGGTTAAGATATAAATCAGAGCTTAATTTGATAAACATTTTAAAGACATTTTTAAACATTCTAATATCTGCAATATCACTCCTATAATTTATACAATTTATCACTTATTGGTACAAACATAAATGTACCTCAATAGTATTATAACAATACGTAGCGAATGTCGAACCGAATATCATAGTAGTCTTTGTTAGTTTTAAAAATGAAAGTAGTAAAGGAGAAAAGAATGAGACGCGTTTGTTCCATGGATGTTATAAGGTATGAATAAGATTTAGGCACTGATCGAAGCAAATAGCTTGAATCAGTAAAACAACGTTTTAACATAAAAGTAATGGAAGAGTTGTATGGAAGAACGAACTAAAATAGAGTTTTAGGGTATGTTATGAATGTTGTAACTTTTTCTAAGCAATCATAATTTTCATTTTCATAATTTACCAGATACAGGATGAATTAGAACAGGACTGACACTGATAAATTAAAATGAAAAAGACTGATTGTATGTCTATATTATAAGTGACGAATACAATTACTTTTTACTTGCCATTGTTTCTTATGCCTCCGTCTGTTGCTGTCAATATTTAAATTGATAATGATGTAAAATACGATTTCTTTGAATGGGTACACAAATGTTTTCACTGGCAACTTATGAAAGTGGTCTTGAATAGCTAGAGATTGGACAATGTGGGGGTTACTGTAATACAAAAATAAGTACAACATTAAGATAATCCCCCCTCCCCATACGATTCTAGATATATACAGTATAATACAATGGCTGTAACAAACCTTACATATAAGTAGCGATAATGACTATTCCTTTTATCTTACAGATTATAAGTTGTTATTTATTATTAGGATAGTTAATTGTAAGATTAACTGTATAGGACTAAGTAGAGCTTCTATGTACTTACGCAACATGAAATACTATTTTATTTATATATCACTGTCAACTGGAGTAAATAGTGTATCAGCACATTGTTACAGCAGACTCAACAATACCTGTCACCTAAGGGGTTACATAGCTAGAAAACATTATAGATGAGATTAGAAAAATATACACCTGCATTGTCAAAGGTGTGTTGTGTATCAGGTGATGTATCTCCTGTATCACAATTTTAATATTTAATTATTATATTGATACATGTATATAGCTTGTAGCGAGTAAATGATTTATTCTATTGGTTTTGTAACGGTGTAATTGAGAAAGACAAATATTACTTTCAGTTATATAATAGCAATGAAGTATCGACAATGGCGGCATAGGAATTTTATTAAAAGGTAATCTTGAGTTGAACATTTATATTTAAATCCACAAATGTATTGAGAATTTGTATGTTTACTCTTTGAATATATTTGGAATATCTTTGTATTTAATACACGTAATACATGGATTTATATTTCGTAGGAATGTTACTGTATTTTTTTGGTCAGGAAAGGCACCATTCTGATATACCTGTACTGGAAATTACTAAACTAATTTTAATTTTACTAAATTTAAATATTATGTAAGGGGTAATATGTTTCCTAATGCTTATTTATGTAGCCCACAACTCATTCGATTAAAAATTACTCAGCAAAAAATTATATAATTATTATCAGTATATGAAATGTTCAAACATAAAAGTGAGTGGCGAAAAAATGGGATGACCAATTTAGCCTCGTTTCCAATAAGGTAGATAAGAGCAAGCTTTAAGGTTCAAGGAAGACAAATTACAGGATAAAATGTTATACTTTACTCGATAATCATAAAAGAAATATAATCCTTTACAGCTAAACATTTTGAGCACGTCAAAATTCAACAACATTTTAAGCAACCATTAGCTTATACAGTATGAAGCTTGCATATTAAAATATCAATTCAAATATTCTATAGTTTACTCGATATAATGCAATGTTTTAATATACTACTAGCAGTTATCCAAAACATCACACGTAATTTCCTGTTGAATAACATAAATTTCATAGACATATTCATGTTTAATGCCATACCAAACACTTTTGTTATAAGTCATGGTCACTAATATACTTTCTAATATTCAAATCAATTTTCCAATAATTTGACTTTAAGTTCAAGGAACATTATTTTGAGATACTGATGTTAGAGAGTGAAACGGGGCTAAAATACTAATATAATAAATAGAATTTCTCTTTATTATTAAAAAATAATTGATAAAATATTTTAAAAAGTTTTCAGTAACACATTTTCAATATTTAAGTAACGCTTTACTTAAATGTTTTTGCCCCATGTCGAGAATCAAAGTAGTATGCAACAATGAAAGCACTTATGTTAAAATATTAGAAAGCTCTTTAAAGATAAAAAAAAATGAATGCACAAGTTGGTATTATTCCAGTGTATACTGTTAAGAGGATCAGAGCTACCCAAAAACTGGGGCCCTCTCTTGTTTGAGGAAGAGAGCATGCAAGTACACTTCTGGTTCAAATGAAAAATATTTCTTTACTAAATTAATGATTGTATGACTAAATGTTTATGGAGGCTTAATAAAGTTTCCTTACAAGTATTAAAATACCAACAACTTTTGGAACCGTTACATTGATGTGATACTCA
Source organism: Homalodisca vitripennis (assembly GCF_021130785.1). NCBI lineage: Eukaryota > Metazoa > Arthropoda > Insecta > Hemiptera > Cicadellidae > Homalodisca > Homalodisca vitripennis. Next base: position 111,638,170 of record NC_060210.1, on the reverse strand, counting down.
TGATTATTTATGTCCCTCTATGATTGCTTGTTTCGTTGCTATTAGTACTTCAAAGGATTATGTACATATTAAATATTCTGATACAATAAGCATATTCTCTTGCTTTGCAATCTTGGTTCATTATATCGTAATTTTCTTTGTTTCCTTCTATCAAATTACATACATTTGTTTATAAAAAACCACTAACGTAAGCATGAATGGAATACGGACCCACTGCCTTCTCAATAGTTTTTTCCATAAAAGTTTAGATTTTTGTCTTGAGCATTGCCTTGCGATTCCTTCTGGAATAGCCAGGTGCTTATGCATCTTAATTACGTTTGTTCTAATTGTAGTCACACAACTAGTGATTGGTTAGGTCGTATTAATGCCCAGTTCTTACGTTTTCGCTCCATTAGCTATTCCGACAAACAGTGTCAGAGTAAACTAATTTTGAATAACCAAAATAAATTAAATAGTTTTAGTTTGAATTCTTCTCTGCTACCATGTATAGTAACTTTTAGAAAATATTACTGATGTAACTATATTTTAAATTTAAATATCAAGCATCCGAAACTCTAAGTACCTAAATATTTAAAAAATGTGATTCTATATGTCACTACAGTGGGATTTTTTATATCAATTGGATTAAGGTACGGTTTCTAAAATTTGGTTAAATTTGAATACTGATCTACAAAATTTGATACTATACACCTTAAGTTTCCGTGATTTGTTCATTACAAAACTGTTCTGAAAAGAATATAGAGTTTGGGGAGTTAGTAAAATATTATACAATACACCACCTTCTGCAGCTCAACATAACTCTTCCCCATCCACTGACCAAACTTCCTTTGCCTTTACTTTGACCCTTCCTGCCATTTTTCTCTCTCTGACCTACATAACTCAGTTCATGCTCTTTTTTACTCATAAATACTGTGCTTAACTTGCACTTCAGTTGTCGTAGTTCATACTTTTGTGATCTAATTAATGGATTTGTTGTTACGTCATATTATTATTGTTGTGTATATATTATTGGTTTATTATATTTTTACTTATATATTGCAATTTATTACATTGATATAACAAATTGTATTAATTTGTTATTACATACCCGTATTTATTATTATCATTATTACATATTCTATTATTATGTTACTTTACACGTTTATATAATTGTTTGTAGTTTTCTTAAGCATGCAATTTTGTTTCTTTGTATCCATGTATGTTTGTACCAATTATTCGCATGTCATCAATTCATTGTATTTTTAAAATGGCATTGCCGTTGGAATGTATAAATAAATAAATAAATAAATACAAAACGTAGGCTACAGTGTCTTGAGGATTGCTGTAATAGTGACTGATACAATCCAATAATTAGAATACATGCCTATGGGATAGTCTATAATCAGAGTTTTACGGATTCAATTATAAAACTGGTTTACTTTAAGTAATACAACAATTATTTTAATGGAGCATTGATTACTACTGATATGCCAAAAAAACTTGACAAGTAAATTGTTTTAATATATTTCGACTAAAGATTACTTCATAATGAATCATCATTTCATCATCATTTCGGTTTATCACCCAAGGAATGTTATTATTCACAAACTATTTTGCTAAAGAAAAGATAATAAAAATCGTATATCAGTGTTTAATATGGTCATCTACAGTTATTATTTAGTAAGCGGGTACCATTAAAATGAAGCACGTGTCTCGGAAGAAAATTATTGAAGGCTTATTATCTATGGTAATTACATTCTATGGTAATTTACACACTTTCCTACATTGTGAAAGTTCTGCTTTGTGTATACTACAAACTGTACGATATACGTCTCCCAAAAATCAGTAACTAGACATAAATATTTTTCTTAGTTTGTAAGATCCTCATCCTAAGGTTTTGGGAGTGAGACTAACATCGATATGTAGAAAATTACTAATCCTCAATGTTGTAATGGAAGTTATATTAAAAGCAGCACTAATTTGTGGTAACAGTAAATGGTTTATATCTTTTTAATTAGCAATAAAGGGATTTTACATGAACGTTAAATAACGAATGCAGAATAAACCATTGATATATTCGATTTTTTTTAAACGTTATGCACAATAGTAATGACTACTTGTTTATGAGTACATGTGCCCATATACTGTTATATAACAGAATATATAGACATAAAATGTTTATATTTTGTAAATCTTTTGCTTTTAATAATATCGTGGCCTCATAACTGGAAACAAAGTGGTTGTAAAATGAAATCAAATGTCGATAGAAAATACAGGAAGTAAAATTATTTTTAGCGGGGAAAGTATGTTTCTTTATAATCATATTCAATTGGTAAAAAATAGTAACAGTTTAATTCTGGAAAGGGACTGGTGGTTACTTTACTAATTTATTTAGACCCTTTTTAAAATCTTCTGCCATAACAAATAGGGTTTTAAAAACATTTTAAGCCAGTGGCCAAGATCTGTAATTTTTACCATTAAGTTATTTTTGAGATGTAAAAGTTCTTATTTATTTTAAAATATCTTTAATATTTCATTGTCTGATTCCAAGAACTATATTTGAATCCAATAGGTTTTATGGACAGATTGGACAAACGTTTATTATACTTATTTTAAGACGTATATATATAGCTCATGGTTTATATTAAAGAAAATTAAAACTAAAATATCACTTACCTAGTATGGTAAAAGTTTAGAATAACACTAATTTATGGCTTTATAATGAATAACTATGTATCAAACCTAATATACTGATTAAAGTGGACATTTCTTAAAGAAAGTTATGATACACGACTAGTTACTTATCTAGTTATTAAGCTGTATGCTAAGCGTATACCTATTTATACGCTGTGACACGATTACGTACAACCCTTTTACCAGTAAACCCACCTAACTAGGTTTGACCTAATCATCCCTTTAAAAGCTATGTAGAGTAATTTTCATATAATACAAATAAAGTTAAGTACTTAAAATTGCCTAAACAGTGGGTTGTTAACCCTCTACTATCATAAGCCCTCTGTTACACACATTGATAGATGAAATATCTTAATAATGTTGTATTGCCAGTTTGGAAATATGGCACTATGTGATAATTTAATTACAATCAAGGGAGTGAGCAAGAAAATAAGACAGATTATATCTGGGTGGAAAGTTGTTTTGTTAGTGTGGAGAGGAAGGGAGTGGTCCATATGGTGTTGTTCATCTCACAGCTGACCTACCCAGACCCACTTACTTGGTTATGTTTCTTTACCAACTAACCCAGTTAACAGAATACTGAGGTGAAGGGTTATTCGCTAGCTACTTATATATTTACCTAATTATTTGTTAAATATGAAAATAAGTCGTATTGTATGGTTTTAGTGAGAGTGCTGTAAAATAAAAATGTTATTTTAAACCTAAAATGGAATTATAGAGGAAATAGATATGCATTAATAAATATTGTAAAATAACTAAACAATATTTGTCTATTTAATTGAATTTCAAATGTTAATAAAAATATATGGATGCTTATAAAGTATAATAAGGACTAACAAATCCACGTAACATAGTAATATAATCTAGAAGGATTGATTTTAATAATGAAATGTATTTAATTTAATTTAAATATATACTAAAACGAAACAGTTAGGTATTAATAAAAGAGTCCATGTAATGATAACAGTGCAACGTGTAGTTTTTCCCAAATAGGTCTTTTGATTAATGAAATAATTTTCTTTGAAAGTAATTTTTTTTTTCCTAGGAAAAATTAACTTTATTTTGTATTATCCAAGCTTGCCACCTGGGGATTGATACATTATTCTTACGCTTATTTATAATTTATCTGCATGATAATTCAAAGAGATATAGAGACTTGAGAGGCAGGCTGCACAGTTTACAGAAAGGGAGGGATACCCATAATACCCATGAAGCCAAGAAGGATGCCGAGAACATGCATCATATTTTGCCGATAAAATAGTGCTCATGGGTGAGCAGCTGATGATAGATGGCAGCACCTAGAAGTGTGTCAATGGGGCCCAATGTGGGATCAGCCCGTTTATAGACTTTCGATTAAAGTTGATTGTGTAGTAAATCCACCGAAATCTTTTTCCAAAATATATATGGGGTAAGTAGAGTCCAACATATAGCAAGAGCTAGATTCCACATGAAATTTCAATAAGCTCTTTGTGTGGACCGACATTTCAGAGACACCGGCAGCAGATAAGTTAAAGTGCATATGACACGGGCCTAGCTTCTGTGTAGGGGCTAGCTCATAAACTCTGACATGCTGCCAGGGTCAAAGAGAGCGCGGAAAAACTAAGTATTTCCGTTAGAGTGGGCGAGCTTAACAAGAATCACAGTGGTATGGTGGCCACCTTTAGAATGATAGGGAGGGCTTTATTCTGAGGGGTGGACGCCAAAAGGTCGGGATTTGCAGTGGTAGGACTAGATAGATGCCTGAGAGTGAGACCCTTGCCCTTGGACCTGTCGTCCGATTTAACGGCCGTCTTCATTGGACTCATCGCGAAGTCTCGCCTGTCTATCTTTCCTTCTTCAAGGAGCGTCCCTTAGACTCCCAAAGAGTTAGTTTTTTTGTCAGAACAGTTCTGGAGATACGGTCCGGTCGCAGTCATTCACAAACTCTTGCAATTAGTTATCTCTTTGGCAGCGTAATGCTACCTTAGTCTAGATGGCCTCTTTTCTCGTACTTGTTAGAAGTATTTTTTTTATTGTCTTGATTCTTGATGCCCTTGTTTTCGTACTCGTTAAAAGTTTTAACGTCGGAGTCTATCTGTACATCACATGCGCCGATCGCGATCGCTCACAAAGGCCTATTGTTCTCGCCGTGGACGCGAACTCGAGTTCAATGAGCAGGTGGTTCCTCACTAAATGTGTTTCCTATCCCAATGCCAGTGACCGTTCCTAGTGACAGCAAAAAGTGATCCGTTCTTCGAGGATCCCACTCAAGTCCTGAAAGCCCTGGACGAACTACAAATTTCCCGTCTCGGATCAAAAATAAGGCAAGAAACTATTTAAACACCAGTGATTTGGCGTCTATCACCATTACGTTCACCGTTTATACTTTATGTGTCACCTGTCCCTCCATTGTCGGATGTAACAGCTTTCCATTTTATTATTATTGCAACCTCTCAATGTCAACATTTTGGCCTCCGGTTCAAATTCTCTGTATCTCTTTCATTACCTAACAGTACAAAATATATTTCATACAAAACTCCATAGCCTAATTTTTTCTCAGCATATAACGGTTAAGCTTTGCGGCTGTACAACATTTCTGTCTAAATTACGTTATATAGTTTTCCTGGCCTATAAGTAATTTCGGGATTTTCTTGCTGTGGTGAATTTCAAGCAGTTGCGCAAGACTAGATTTCTGATTTATTACAGTAAAAAGGAAGGCCATTTTCATGAAAGAAAGAAAATGTAGTAGTACACTTGTTTATTCCTGTTAGAATGATTGAATAAATTCATCTTTATAGTGATTAAGATTTGAAGTCTTTGTGACTAGTTTTTATAATTTTCCATACTAATAAGAATTTACTTTGAAGGAAGTTGCACTTGAATTAAAAAAACATTAACTGGAACATAACGGAGACTCTACAGTTCCCACAGTATAAGTTAGCACGAGGTGAAAATAGAGTTTTAAGAATAAATATTATTTAAATTTAATTCATTATTTGATTTTAAGAAGAGGAGAAGTTTTAATTTCATTTAATGTAAATTAGTTTTTATTTAAAAGTCGATTTGATTTTTTATTTAACAAAGAGCATTTTACCGTTGTCCGGTTTGAATAGTATTATTTCTGCCAAAGCAATTTTCGAATAAGTAGGTTTGTGCCAAATTTTATTGGTAATATAACTATTGAGAATTTGTCAGTAAAGTGTTTAAATATTTAGTGTAAGAAGTGAAATTACATTTTTTTAAATTTATTTTGAACTCTGAGTTTGAAACCCGTTAAAAAAATATTGCTTACGTACCGATATTATTGCTTATCATAACGGCCACAACATTAACCACTGTAACAGCCAGTAGTCAAATTGTTAATGTGATATAATGATAATTAACACTTGATATTGAAATCTGTGGGATATGCGTCTTGTATACGTCGTGTAAAGGTTATAGAATATAACTGATGTTTTCAATAAAGTGTTGACATAACATATAACAGGAAAAGAAGTAATGGCAGTGCGTAGTTCATTTATAAGAAATGATTCCTTATATGTCATTTAAATATTGTAGTATTTCAAATAATGCTTTCACTATTAAGGAAAATACAGTATAAAACATATGAAATCATAATGTACAAAGAAATTAAAGCGGATGCTTTATGCGGAATACTATACATGGAGCATATTAATCTTTCCTTAAATCGAATATTATTTATTTAGAGCTTCAATGAAATAGTATTGAGAAAATAAGAAAGAAAATAATATTTTAACTCTAATTCGCAATTCAGTTTACTGTAGCACATAAAGTATACTGAATATCATGAGTACTATCTTAACAAGTAACTGATAATACATGTATTTAAATCATTTTTAATTTGTTATAAACAATATTAAAATACAAAACTGCTTGTATACAAAAAAGTTTATACAATACAAGAAAATAAAGTGTTATATTGGCAATTACGTTATACCTTTATTGCAGTGTCATTTTGCCCCTTTCTACAAGGGTCTTGATTCTTATTGGATCGCCGACCTAACAAGGGCTTCATCGTCGTGAATTAATCCTTAATACACTTTTGAACGGCTTCTTTGATTAGTTACTATTGAGCTATATGATACTTGTATCATATGAAATGTCTATATGTATTGTGTTATAATAATTCTCTAACCGAATAATTCACAATATAATTTTTATTTACGTTTCATGCTATTTTCTCATGTTGGGTTATCGCTAGCTTGATTAAATATGTTACTTTCGTAAATAAAAACTGTTTGAAATTGTATCAGCTGCACTCATAGCCACAGACGACGATTAGGTTACCAAATAATGAAACCATTATTATACTAGTATTTTAGCTCTACTCTCGTACACAATGAATGAAACTAAATAATTATATAAATTCAGGTTTTTATATTCGGCCATTTTCATTGGAACCTGAGTATAAAATTTCCGGTATTTCCTGATTAAAATTCTGTAATTACAGCGCTATAAACTTAATATAAACGAGTATTTCCGAACTCAAAATAAACATCTTAAGGCAATACCAGGTTTTATATAGTTAAAATATTATTAAAAAGTAGCTTTTATTCATTTTTGCTTTTTCCTATATACTACATTTTTACTTTGTACGTACATTTATTTATGTGTGGTGTTTAAAGTTGCCCTAATAGGTTTCACAAAACTTAATACAACATTGATAACGTTTACCATAAAGGTTAATTGAACTATGTATATTGGTGTTACAGACATTTTTAAGTCTGTACTTTGATCAGCTTTATTAATTCACGTTATTCGCTTTTTTATTTCATCAAAAATTGTATCATTCCTTACAATATGATTAGGGCTGAACCTATGATACTAAAATATAAAAAAATATATCAAAAATTATTTTTTTGTATAGTGAACTCCGTTCTTAGGTTTCCTAAACCGCACAGTGGCACTTATACATATAACAAAGTCATGATTGGTTTTCAAATATGACAATAAATAACTATAAAAACAGAAATATGCCACATCAATTCTGCAAAATTTTTACTTTTTAGCCAATTTTCATATAACATAATAAAATTCAGTAAGAATGTTTAGATATGTCGCTCCATGTGTTCTTGTAAGTAATATTAAAATTGCATATGATTGTATTTTTACTTTCGGTTTGTTTACACATTATTTAATTAATTAGCAATTTTATCGCTTTCACCATATTTAGTGTAAAAGAGACACCATAAGAACCATGTTAAAATGTTCACTAAAGCTCAAAGAAATGCCATGCAGTGATACGAAAGATCTTGGAATTTGATAATGCTTATAAAAATATTTATCTTTACAAGTCCGCAGGTAAAATAAAATAAAGTAAGGAATTTCTTATTTCACCAAGCTTAGGTAGGTCTAAAAATCCCTCTCACACTTAACATGATACTTTTCTGATACATCATGCGTACATTCAGACAAATAAAAATTGTCTATATCATCGAGTAATATGGTAAGTAAACGTTTACCTCTATTCGTAACAAATATTCTTAAGGGTAGTTAGAGAAATCCCAGAGGTATTAAACTACATATTTAAATATATTATACTTAATAATTGCAACTAATGCATTAAGAAGGCCAATACATGCTGTATAACATCTTGAAATAATTTATTAAGCAATAATTTTCCGATCATTATAAACTCAAAGTCAATAATAATACATCTTGTTAAATAACTTAAGTCATACTTTTTTCTTGTAAAACATTCCCTCTCAACAAATTGGACTCGTGGAAGGTGATTTAACTGAACAGCGAAGCGGAAACGAGTTTCTGGCAGTACCGTTCATCTGGGGCTGGAGCGGCAGATATGAGATCGGTGTAACTGTGTAACGTGGATCCAGAGGCACCTTTATATCTCTTCCTCAATACTGTTAGTCCGGTAAAATAAGGATGCAACCTCGGAATGAAAGATAATAAGCTAACAATTTGCATACGTATTTATTTTGATGTTATAAAACTTACCTCAAAAGTCTCATATAATCACGTGTACGCGGCTTAAGATAGTATTTAAGGTCAAACTTCACGAAAATCGGTTTTTTTTTTGCAAATATCTCGTTTCCCTTACGCTTAATGACTTTGAAGGTGGTTAGAGAAATTGTAGAACGTACAATTCTCTTCAACTTTTGTCCGAAATAATTTTATGTATGTTCAACCCTTTTTGAGATACAGCGCAAATAGTAGGGAACGCTTACCAGTAGATATGAATGTGGGGTTCCTGGGCTCACTTTTGGGACAGTCAGAAAATCAATGTAAAATACTGTCCATTGAACAATAAAAAAATTCTAAGAAATCTACAGGAAACCACGAATGTTAAAATACTGTCCATTTGAACCATAAACAAAATCTTAAGAAATCTAACAGGAAAACCACGAATGGAAAATAACCGAATCTTTAAGCTGTTTATACTGTTCATTGTTGGCTTCTATTTCTTAAGCTATTTTAATGAAAAAATCCAGAAAATCTTCGAAATCTTTATTCCACAAAAGTTAATTGTAACACAGTCTTTATCTTTAATAGTCTTCTTTCAGTAACAACCAAGTGTAATTTTTCATTTTTGTTCAATTCTTTAATTCTTTTTTTCATCCAAAACAGTCAAAAATCTGTTTGGGCAAGTGTACTTTACAATCTTCCAACTCGGCAATTATTGTTAAACCCGAATTTATCTTTCATTTTCTCCAAATTCACAATTTTTGTATTTCTTATTTTCTTCTAATTCTATTAATTTCTTGTATTCTTTGAATGTTAAATCACCAACCTTATTCAACTCTTGTAACAGTGCCATTTTACATAGAAAAACTACAAAATTAATACTTCTACACTTTAAGGTGAAAAATCAACACTATACTTCCAAAATACACAAAAAAACGGGGTTTTGACCCTAAAAACGTGTTTTTAGGGTCAAAACCACAGGCTCTTAAGGTGCATACATACTAGAGTTTTTTAAAAAATCCTGAAATCTACTGAAATATCTCTAATTATTGCGGAATTTTTTAGCTTAAAGTGAGAATTTGAACGAAATTTCTCGAAAAAATCACTACAAAATTGAAATTTAAAAAATCTCTAAATAAAATTTTTTCTATATAAATAGAAGAATCTACAGCTGTTTTACTACAATTTGTGCTGATTTGTGTAAAATTCTCCACTTTTCAAAGTGTTAGTTAAACAAATTTTTCTTCTTTAAATAGAAGAATCAAAGGCTGTTTAACCCATAAATTGTGCTGATTTGTATCCAAATTTTAGTAAAAATCTGTACTTTTTTCAAAGTGTTAGTTAAACAAATTTTTCTTCTTTAAATAGAAGAATCAAAAGGCTGTTCAACCATAAATTGTGCTGATTTTTATCAAATTTTGATAAAAATCCTTAGAAATCTACTGAATTATTGCTATTTTTCAGCTTAATAAAAAGATATTTTACTAAATAGTAAAACTTGGCACATTCAAATTTTCCCTATTTAAATGGAGAGGAAAAAGATATCCTGCCCGTTCTGCAAAAAAAGACATTTTCGAACATCACTTTACTCGACATTACAATTCGAAAAATCATCTAAAAAACAAAGAAATTTATAATAAAGAATTGAAATTATTTTGAGGACTTGGGCTAAAGATAATCAAATCGATGGTCACGAGAAGATGTAAAATATAGAAAAATTGCGTGAACTAAAGAAAAATTTTAAGGGGAAAGTAAAAAAGATCTCAATCTATTTAAAGATGAAAAAATTCAATCAAATCGCTGAGAAATTGTCCATTGAAACAAACGATAAAACTAAGTCTGAAATGATCGAAGAAATTGACAAAAACTCTTAATGAGAAACCCGAAAATATCATTGATGTAGAAGTTTTATCCTCAATACACGGTCTTTTCAAGCAATACATTTTAACAAATTTAAACGATAAATTCCATGTCAATTTACAAATATCTATCAATTATGCGGTCAGAAATTAAAAGTTTAATCGAAAAATTTCAAGAAACCGTTAAAAATATGAAGGGCTATCTCTCTTTAGAATGCGAATACGAACGAACTTTAGTGAACGGTGAAACACAAACTTGCCCAATGTACTTTACTATAAAAGCAGACGAGATCTTCGATAAACGACTTTATTACTAAGCAATTTAATAAATTAACACATCGAGAACAAACGAATCATCCAAATAAAGGTTCTGGATGGACATTTAAAACGTTGCAAACAACTAGTTTTGAGCCTTAACAAACACGAATTTATGGAAACGCAGGATCATATATCGATTTACCAAAGAAAATCAAAGATAAAAAAGCTTGTATAAATATAAAAAATAAAGATGATTATTGCTTTATTTATTCTATCCGATGTGCTATTGAAAAACCTGGAAAAGAATGCTGATAGAGCAAAACAATACGAACAATTTGTAAATGACGAGATATTTTCAGGTTTCGAGTATCCAATGTCCTTAAAAGATATACAATCATTTGAAAAACGAAGTTACAATTCTAAGTACAAGTATCCGAAAATGTCAATAAATATCTACAGTTATGATGAGAAATTTAACATTGTTCCGTTGCAAATTTCAGAAATGTATGACGCCGAGTTAGAAGTTGATTTATTGTATGTAAAACAAGAAGATAAAATCTCATTATGTTTTTAATAACGATCTAAATAGATTAGTGAGTTCACAGTTATCCAAGCATAAAGAAAGGAAATTTCTATGTAGGAGATGTTTAAGCCATTTCTACAAATCTAGAGATTTAGCAGACCATTTAGAAATTTGTAAAAATCACGAAGTTTGTAAGCCAATTATGCCATTTCCAGGTCAAACAACTAAATTTACTAATTATCAAAAGAAGTTTAGCCATCCGTACGTTATTTATATGGATTTTGAAAGCATATTAGAGAAGATTCCCACATGCAAAACAATCCGCAAAAATCGATCACAACCAAGATTCAGAAGCACATTCCTTATGGTTTTACTCTATACTTAGTGTCTAATGTGACCAATCGTATGTACAAGCCGATATGTTATCGAGCCAAAAATGAAGAAGATTTGCCAAATGTTCCTGCAAAATTGTTTGAAGAAACTCAATAAATTATCGAAAATACATAGCTAAAAAGTTATAATTCTAAGAATAAAATACCTATGAAATTGACCGAAGAAGAAGAATTAGCGTACCAAAATTCTAGTCTTTGTCATATTTGTGAATGTGATGGTTTTGATAATCAAACAAGAAAAAAAGTACGAGATCATTGTCATTTAACAGGTAAAATTTAGAGGTTCAGCTCATTTATCTTGTAACTTGAATCTCAAATTTCCTCAGAATATTCCAGTTTTCTGTCACAATATGTCAAGTTATGATACTCATTTGTACGTAAAAGAGTTGGCAAAACAGTATGGTAATGTTGATTTGATTGCAAACACCGATGAGAAATATATAAATTATTCAGTAAATTCAGGATATGGATATGAGTTTGAAGATGATAAAACCTAGAAAAATTCATCAAGTTTTTCTTTCGTAGACACGTTCAGATTTATGGCATCGTCTATAGAAAAGTTAGCTAAAAAACCTCAAAAAAGATGATTTCAAACATACAAATCATTTTATACAAGATGGTCTGAACGCGCAATTCTAGATAGACAACCAAATGACGAAGAAGAAATCTTTAAAATTCTATCTGGAAAAGGCATATTTCCTTACGAATTTATCGATAGTATTGAAAAACTTGATTACACAGAAGAATTGAGAATTCAAGATTTCTATTCACTTTTGACAGATGAGAGCATATCTGAGAAAGATTTTCAACACTACTTAAATGTATGGAACAAATTAAAAGTAAAAAATCTAGGAAATTACTCCGATCTCTATAAACATTCAAGATGTTCTATTGCTCGCTGATATCTTTGAAAATTTTAGGAATATTTGTTTGAATTGCTATAAAACTTGATCCAGCACACTATCTAACAGCTCCCAGTCTTGCATGGGATGCTATGTTAAAATTAACGAATATAGAATTACAATTAATTAGTGATTATAATATGTATTTGATGATCGAAAAAAAGGTATTCGCGGAGGCATTTCTCAATGTATTAAACGATATGTGAAAGCAAATAACAAATATTTAAAAGATTTTGATAAGACAAAGCCCGAAAACTATTTGTTGTACGTCGATGCAAACAACCTTTATGGGTATGGACTTATGCAAAATTTACCATATAACGAAAATCAAGTGGATGGATCCTAAAACGTTAATACAACAGCAGAATGGAAAGAAACAATTTTGGAACTCACTGGCGACGAAGATTATGGATATATTTTAGAAGTTGATCTTGAATATCCAACAAATTTGCATGAACATCACAAAGATTTTACCTCTTGCTCCAGAACATTTTAAAAACAAACTTTGCACAACTCTTTAAACAAAACAGAATATGTTGTTCATTCTAGAAATTTGAAAATTCTATCTAGAACAAGGTATGATTTTAAAACATGTGAATAGGGTTATTGCGTTTGATCAGAAACCTTTCATGAAAGAATATATCGATTTTTAATACTAGTATGAGGAACCAAGGCTATAAGTGACTTTGAGAAGGACTTTTATAAGCTTATGAACAACTCGGTTTTTTGGAAAATCGATGGAAAAATGTAAGAAATAGATGTGATATTAAACTAGGAAACGAAGAATTTTCAATGAAACAAGCTAAGAAAACGAATTTCAAATGTTTCAATATCTTTGACGACAACTGTATAGCGAGTCACATGTACAAACAAAAGGTTAAATTTAACAAAACCGATTTACATAGGATTTTCAGTTCTCGACCTCTCAAAATTGCTAATGTACGAGTTTTATTACAACAAATTAAAGAAGTTTGATCCAGATTTGAATCTGTGTTACATGGATACAGACAGTTATTTCTTAGAATTTGAAACGAGATCCCTTTAAAATTATTAAAGAAAATATAGATGATTTCGATACGAGCGACTATCCAAAAGATCATGAATGTTTCACTACTAAAAATAAGAAGGTAATAGGGAAATTCAAAGACGAATTGAACGGCAAGATATTAGAAGAATTTTGTGGTTTAAGATCAAAGATGTACTCGTACAAATATCTAGACAAAAAATCCAGTTAGGTGTAAAGGAATTAAGAGAAGCGTTGTAAATAAAAACAATAAATATCGAAAACTTAAAGAGATGTTTGTTCGAAGATAAAGAAGAATTTAGGGAGATGACTGTAATAAAAAGCTATAAACATGAAATGTACACCGTCACTATAAACAAGTTAGCACTGAACGCTAAAGATGATAAGAGAATTGTCCTAGAAAAATAAGATCGATACAGTACCTTATGGCTATAAAAATGAAGCAAAATCTGATATATTAGATGAGTTAAATAAACTTGGAAACTTTGACATGTAAATGGAAGATGATTTGATTCACTGCCACAAATGCAAGAAAAAAAACGAAAAAATATAGATTCTAAAATCGTTCAAACTCAAAACGGATTGTATAGAATTGCTGCAAAATGTTCAAAATGTAAGACAATAAGAGTAAATTTATAAAGAATCCAAATTAAAAACAAGTAAAGAAAGAATCTAAGAATAAGGAAGAAATCGAGATTGAAGCTAGAGAATTCATGCACCAGTACGAAAGAAGTTTAAAAAGAGAAAAATTATAACATTAGGAATTGACGATTTATGGGCAGCAGATTTAGTTATAATGTCTAACTATTCGGATCAAAATGATGGATTCAAGTATATGTTAAATGTTATTGATACTTTTCTCAAAATATGCTTGGTCAAGAGCTATCAAAAGAAAAAACGGTAAAGATGTTTCAAAAGCCTTCGAAGATATAGTAAAAGACGCGATAAAGATCAATCACAAACCGCCAAATCTACTTCATACAGATAAGGGTTTAGAGTTTAAAAATAAAGAATTTAACGAAGTTTTGAGAAAATACAACTTAAGATTTAATCATACTGAAAAACGAAGAGAAATCAAGTATTGTAGAGAGATATAACAGAACTCAAAATGAGAGAATGAAAGTAATTTTTGAGATTAATAAAAACTTTAAAGGGATCGATATTCTTCAAAAAATCGTAAACAATTATAACGATACAGTTCACAGCACAATCAAAATGAAGCCCAAAGACGTAGATAAGGATGCAGAAAAGGAGTTATTAGAGACCGTTTTCAAGTATGTTCCACCAGAAATTCACACGAAAAACTAAATTTAAAGTCAATGATCATGTAAGAATTGTTAGTAAAAAAACAAACATTTTCGAACAAATATAAGAACAATTGGTCAAGAGAAATCTTTGTGATTTATCAAATTAATAACACAGATCCTGTAACTTATTAGTATAAAAGATTTAAATAATGAAGAAATAACCGGAAAGTTTTATGAATATGAATTGAGAAAGTCAAAGATTTTTTCTATATAAATGGAGGCTCAAAAGAAATGTTCAATGTGCAAAGAAATAAAAGGTTTTGAAGCTTTTTATAAAGATAAAAGTAGAAAAGATGGAATTATTTATAATTGTAAAGATTGTTATAGGAAGTATCATAAAGAGCTGTATGATAAAATAGAAAATTAACTTTGGAAGAGAAAGAATGTCTTAAATGTAAAGAAACTAAAAAATTTCAGAGTTTAATAGTCATCACTATAGTAGAGATAAGAAAGACTTCATATTGTAAAGATTGTGTAAAAGAAGAATCACCATAGATTATATTATGAAGATACTCAATGTGAATGTGGAAGAACTATAAAATGGTTAAATTAATTATCAAAAACATTTACAAACAAAAATATCATAATTCAAGAGTTTTTAGTAAAATTGAGTAACATTTTCATCGTGTAATTTAGATATTCTATAAATCAGTCGAGATTCAGTTCATATTTGTGGTAAAATGATTTCCGTTGTATAAGATATTCAAAGATTCTTTCATTTGGTTATACAGATTGATAGAATTTGGTTCGTCATCAATGAACAAAATCTCTAATTCAGGATAATTTATTTTTAGATGTTTTAATCGGTTTGGTATTTCTCGTTTCTGAGCTCTGCTCTGATAACGTAATAAGGATATTCCCACATGTGATTCTTCTTAATTAACACAAAAACATGGTGTTTTTTTCTTATCAAAATCTTTACAAACAAGATCTGGTTTCATTAACTCCATTCGCAATTCTTGATTCTCTATTTTCAATGATTTCATTTCATCTTTAATTTGTAACTGTTTTATTTCATCTTTTAACTGCTTATTTTCGTTTTTGAGTTTGTACTCACCATATTTTCTAATGGAAGGTAATACTTCTTTCGTAACCCAATTTTTAAACAATTTCGCTTCTGGTTTATGCGATCTCAAAATTAAAGAATAAAGTCCAGATTCATTAACGAAAACAGTGTTATTTTGGAAGTTTGAAGGTAAGCTATTTATAGCCCCCCTTATATTTAGATTAAAATAGAAAGTTTTTATCATCTTCGTCAACGTTTATTCTGATCGTTTGCATAGTATTTTCATATTCTAGAATTTTTGCTACGTCTTTAGCCTTAAACCAGATCACATTGTTTTCGTCAACAATCGTAAAGATATGTTTGTTATTGAATATAAGTTGATTATTGAGTAGGTCTACAACTGACTTCCATTTAGATAGAAAAAAATTTAACAAGCAATTTTTTATTTTGAGTATAAAGTCCAGATTCATTAACGAAAACAGTGTTATTTTGAAAGTTTAAAGGTAGTCTATTCAATAGACCCCCTTGATTTATGTCTTTAAACATTGATTTATCATCATCAACGTTTAATATTATTGCTTGTCTCGTGTTTTCATATTCTAAAATTTTTGTAAGAGCGTCGAATCGACGCCCTTGTCAGAATCTATGTTTTCAAAGCTTTTTTTGTATTTTTCTTTAACATTGTCTTTATTCGTATTTTTTGTGAATATTGTGTGAGGTGGCCCCTCGAGGGCTACCTTATCTTTTAGATAAAAGTATTGGTATTTATCATCATTATCAACTCGTTTTGAAAGTTTGAAGGTAAGAACGATTCGTCCCCCCTTGATTCATCATTCTTTCGACAATCTTAAATATATTGTTGGTTTTACTCTCATTATTTATTAAATTTCCCTCAGAGTCTTGTATAGTTAGAACGATTTTTTTTGAATTCTTTTAATATTTTTTCTAATTGGAAATATAATCGATTTCATTCGGTTTTTCACTGATTTTTTGATCCATAAGCAAACATTTGGGAAAAAAGTGTACAAAATTTCAGATTCTTTGTGTAAATGTTCGGTATGATTTTCAAAACTAGGTTCAACGAGATTGCAGTGCACTTCAATTACATCGAAAGGTCTAAATTTTGGCGTTTTATTTCCTAAATATACCTGATTTGGCTCAATAGTTTCTTGAACAAACCCTAACAAATCTACAATAATTGCTGAAAACATTATTCTTACTGGTGATTTTATTTTGAATTTTATTAGAGAGATAATTTTTTTGCATTTCAAACTTGTTTTCGTCAAAGTTTAAAGATTTATCTGATTGTTTGAATGTTTTCAGATAATTTTTTATTTGATCGAAAGTATAATATCCTTTGTTTAAAACCATAATATTTTGTTATGTTCTTCTCACTAAATCCTATACAATAAGGAGAACTTTCACTAATATTTATTACAAAATTGTCAGAATAAAAACCGCTTAAACCGATAAAATAATTTGATTCTTCCTCTAAGTGTATAGGATGTTCCAAGTTTAAAACTAATTTAGAGCTTTCTGAAGTCAACTTGAACAGCTTCATTTTCGCAAGCGTTGCTTCAAGATGAAAATCTTCTATTTAAATGGAGAAATTTTTAAAGCAAAAAGATCAGATAAAACTTCAAACGTTTGAAGGAAAAATAAGAAAGATCAACCAATCAGATTGTTAATTGTTGGTTCAAGTGGATGTGGAAAAAACAACTTTATTATTGAATTTTATCTACAATAGGTTGATTCCTTATTCCAATTTGTATGTTTTTAGTAAATCTTTAGAACAGGACGCTTATAAAAAATTGCAAGAAAGATTTGAAAAATATTGAGAAAAACTTAAGCAAAAAGGTATCACATTTTTTATAATGCTTCTGAGGACATAGTTCCATTAAGCGAGTGTAAACCAAATTCTTTAATCGTTTTCGATGACTGTATTTTAGAAAATCAAGACGTTATTAAGGAATATTTCGTAATGTCTCGTCACAAAAATATCTCTTGTATCTATCTTTCTCAATGCTTTTCAAAGGTTGATAAACAAGTTATAAGAAATAATCTGAATATGTTGTGTATTTTTAAGCAAGATGATCACTATTCGAGAAAGATTTATAACAATTATGTGGGATCTGATATGAGTTTTAACCAATTTAATGAGCTGTGTGATAAAATTTGGAAGGAAGACTACGGATTTTTTAACTATTAATCTAACTTTGAAGCCTAAAAAATGGTAAGTATTTGAATAAATTTTTCTAATATAAATGCTGCTCAGTGGTCTGACAAATCTACTTGATAAAATATTTGTTTACAATTATTTTTAACATTATCTTTACTTTTTATTTACATTATGAAAACAACTGAAAAACGGTAAATCTGTTCACGTTCCACGTTCACGTTCATGTTTCACGTTCATGTTTCACGTTCGTGTTTCACGTTCGTGTTTACGTTTCACGTTCATGTTTTACGTTCGTGTTTACGTTTCACGTTCGTGTTCCACGTTCACGTTTTACGTTCCACGTTTCAAAATTTTCCTAAATAAATGGCGAACGTAACTTCTGAAAGAAGCGAAAAAAACTTGATCAAATCGAAAAGAAATTAATCAAAGAATTTAAAGAACAGATTCGAATGGATGAAGAAGAACAAGAACTTATTCAAAAAAATTAATCAACCTGTAACTTCTGCAATAAAAAATGTTGAGGGCAAAATTGAAAATGTTTTAAGTGATAATCAAAATTTAATGAATTTGGTTCAGTTGTACGACAATTTGCCGATATTTCGATTCCAGAATCTGAAGTAGAAGAGTTTGAATTGCCAAAATTACCATCTTCAACACCATTTAGACCTCGAATCATTGAAGACTCTACCATAGTTGAACCAATAAGTCCTGGAACAACGGATATAATATTGGTGAAATTGGTAAAAAATTCCTTCCTAGAGTAAAAGATGATAAATTTGGTTTGTATTGGGATAAAAAAAAGAAAAGTTTTATGATTGGAAATTTGCCCGTGAATTTTGAACATAATGATATCATTATTAATGAAAAAACATATGAAGGAACTCAAGGTTTATGGAGATTATTAACAGACTATGACGCTCCAAAAGATAATTTATATTCTGAAGAAGATTTGAAAAAGTATACAGAAATTTTATGGGAATCTGACTCAATTTACAAAAAATAATGATCCATCTACTAAGAAGCCTAAGTCAAGTAGAGGTAAAAAATATATCAATTTGATTAAACCAATTTGGGAAAAAAAAAAAACGAATCGAAGGATCAGGTGTAAGAAAAATACAATGATAATAAGATTGAGTACAGATATATCGACGATTTGACAAAACTCGATGGAATTATTAATTATATTTATGCTCAAGAGAAGGCTGGAAAACAACAATTTTTTGAACGAAAAGAAAGCGATTAAAGATTTTATTTCGAACAAACTTGATGAATTGATTGAAAAACCTGATGGAATTAAATATTTAAAGCGAGTTTTGCCAGCAATAAGTTATCTATGATTGAAGGGTAGCGGACTTTTGAATGATTTTATCAACAATTTACCTTTTGAATTACACGTACCAACTTATCAGTATCTGGGGCCTGGCACAAAACTCGAAAAAAGACTACAAAGAGGAGATCCTGGTATAAATAAATTAGATCAAGCTGCTATGGAACACGATATTTTTTATGCAAAACATAGTGACACAAATTCCAGACATATAGCAGATAAAGTTTTGCAAGATAAGGCAATGGATAGATTTTTATCAAAAGATGCTAGTTTAGGTGAAAGATTTGTTGCACTTCCAACAGTTGGAGCAATGTTTTTGAAGAGAAAACTAGGAATGGGAATTGAAAGAGAACTTGAAAATTTTAACTATATAAATGGAGGTGAACGTAAATTTCAGCAAAAATCAGAAAGAAAAAATAAAATCCGCTTTTAAGAAAAAAATACCCGTTAGTATTCAATTTAAAATAGATCAACTAAAAAATGGCGAAGATAAGATATTTTTTAACAAATAGACAATACAATAAACTCGAAAAAAACATAAGAAAAACAATAAAGGAACCAGAATAGAATTTTTCTTTATAATCAGTTGAAAGAACTTAAAAATGGTGGACTTTTGAAAGATTTATTAGATTTTGGAGAAAATATTCCAGTTGTTAAAAATGTTGTTCCTTATGTTCGTAAAGCTGCTCCAATCGTTAAAAATGGATGTGATTCCTATTGTTCGAAACATTTTAAATTGGTTAGATAAAGAGTTGGAAGATGTTACAGGATCTGGATTAGATGAAAAAAACTTTGAATTACGTGAAATCAAACATCGGAAAAAAAATTTGAAACCCTTAACATTCGGGGAATTGGAAGAAATCTGCAAAAATATTAAACATTTTAGAGGAATTTTTATGCGCGATACATTACCTGAAAAAAGTTAAGAAATTTGAAATGTGGAATTGTGAATTTAGACTCGATTATGGGAAGTGGAAACGCATTGGATTTGTTATTATAAAAATGATAAGAATGCATGTTATTTTGATTCGTATGGAAGAATTGAGGACAAACCACCTATAGAATTGATTAAATATTTGAAAAAATCAAGCGTCTACTACAATGATTCTCAGATTCAAGACTATAAAGATCCCCCAATTTGTGGTCATTTATGTGTTTTTGTTTTGAATGAACTGAGTAATGGTAAAGATTTTAAAGAAGTTGTTAACAAATTATTACTTAATAAATATGGATTCACAAAATATTTTTTGACGTATTTGGAACACAAATTATTCAAAATGTAGATAATAGTTTGAATTTTGATAGTTTGAGAAATGAGTTTGATAACAAGTTAGAAAATTTATTACAAAACCTTCCAGATTCAGATATGTTTTGCTGTCGAGATTGAAGATTTTAAAGCAGAATATGATAACAAACTTGCAAATTTCATGAGTTCAAATGAAGTTGCTGAATAAAATAAAAACATTGGAAAAAGAAGTTGATGATGGTGTAA
Organism: Homalodisca vitripennis; assembly: GCF_021130785.1. Taxonomy (NCBI): domain Eukaryota; kingdom Metazoa; phylum Arthropoda; class Insecta; order Hemiptera; family Cicadellidae; genus Homalodisca; species Homalodisca vitripennis. Next base: position 111,617,306 of record NC_060210.1, on the reverse strand, counting down.
AAAAATTATTTACCAATTTAATGTCTCATATCGAAAAAGCTGATAAAAATTACTGAAGCGATCAAAGTTGAAAAGAATTATGTTAGTTTAGCTAATAAAAAAAGAATTGTCGGTGTTCGACCTGGTATTGACAAACATGATGTTGTTGTTAAAGAACAAATTTTAAAACCTCTAAAATTATCAGAAAACATCGATATTGTTGATTTACATGATCCGAATGTTAAAAATGCCTTAGATTTTAATGGAAAAAAGAATTAGCGGTGTTAGTAAAGGAATTAATCCATTTGATGTTGTTGTAATGATTCAATTAGAAGATCCTATTAAAATGTTTAATGAACTAAAAACAAATTATGAGAATCATAAACAGCATGTTAAAGATTTTACAAACAGAAGTCTATGACAAGTTAGAAGCCAGAAATAGAAGATCAGTAGACGATGTTGGTGAAATTAATGAAAAACTTACTAAATTTAAAGAGTCTTTTGATAAGTTTAGTTTAGATGCTACGAAAACTTTTGAGAATATTGGTCATAAATTTGTTGAATACAATGATTCTTATGCTGTCAAATTTCAAAAATTACAAGAAAAAACTTAATAATATGGAGGAAGATCTTACTGAAATAGGTATTCGTGTAGGGTTTTATGCAAGATAAAAATTTCCTTATATAAATGGCGCTCATATACTGTGTGAGGTGTAAGGCAAAAACTGAAACAAATGATATAAAATACTATGCAAATATCAATGGAGTTAAAAGAGGTTTCTGGAAAATGTGCTGAATGTAACGCTAAAAAGAGCCAATTTATAAAAACTTGAAATTTTTGTCTTAATAAATAGAGATGGCGGGACATTACAGTGCTTTCGATCTTTTTATAATATGCAACACGAAAGAGATTTGAAAAAAAGAACATTGGGATGACATTTCTCAAAAATATGAATTATCCGAAGATATGATGAGATTATACGTAAACAAATTGAATTGGTATAACATTGCTAAATATCAAACTTTATTCATCAGAGTTCATTCAAGAAAATATACATTATCAATTAAAAGATCATATGTCTGTTCTTTGTCTCTATCAACACTTGAGTATAAAATTTTTGGATGAAAATAAAGATACAGTTGATTGGAACAATATTATAGATAGCGGTTACTATCCTGTGCAAATTTTATTGAAATATGTGACCGAGATCGCAAAATTTAAGGAAGAGAATCCCGAATATGACGAAGTAGATCATTAAAAATGACTCTAATCTTTTTAATTTATTTTACTAAAATTTATATCTTTTCTTATAAAAACGTACATTAGATCGATGAAAAAATGATATCTTTCTTATACATGATGTTTAAATTTTCTCTTATTAAATGGTGGACTACAGAAAGTATGCTAGTGATATTGAAAGGGCGGAGTTTAAAAATTTCTATCCAATTAGTAAACAACATTTGAATGAACCGAATAAAAGAACTGAGTTTAATATTGATTTTGGAGATAACTTTTGCTCGTCTAACTTCCAGTTTTATATTTCTGGAACTTTAACAAAACAAGATGGTCAAGCATATCTTGGAACTGATAATGTTAGATTAATCGATAATTTTATACCGTTTTTATTTTCTAAGATTGAAGTAAGAAAACACAATAAAATTGATAGAAGAAGTCGAAAACTGTGGTCAATTAAGCACAATTAAAGGAAACTATTTGTTATTCCAAAAGTGATGTATTTTCAAACAGTTTTGAATCAACTTTTAAATTTGGACAATTTGAAGCGGTCGGTGATTTAGCACATTTCGGCTTAGGATTTTTTTGAAAATGTTACTATTCCGATCTATATAAAGGAGGATTTTTATCTAAGTTTTATAAGAGCAGAAGACGATGATGTGATTCTGAAGACTGCAACTGGAAATGTTATGCCTGTTGATGGCCAAAAATTACAATTAACGAGTTTTTCATTAGAGTTCCGATGATTGATTACAAAACCACGAGTAAAATTCAGTTGATTGATGAAATTATAAAAATCTCAAAAACATCACGTTTAATTTTCTAGATTGGCAATGTATTGAGCAAAAAGTTATTTCCGGAACAACTTATTCGTTCGATATCACAAATATTTATAGAAATATCTTCAATCCCAAGTTCATTATCATTGGTTTTCAAACAGATAGACAGAATAATCAAGAAAAAAAATCCTTCAAAGTTCGATAGTTTGAATGTGAAAAATATCAGAGTAAAATTGAATGGTTCTTATTATCCAGATGAATTACAAAATTTAAACATTTCCGGTGGTCTTTTCAGAATCATGTATCAGATGTATCAAGATTTAAGAACGTTTACTACAAAAATATGGAAATGTATTACAATCCTAAAGAATTTTTAGCGAATAGACCTATTTATGTCATTGATACAACAAAGAGTTTGACAAATATTTCTGGTTCAAAGAACGATATAATTATCAATATGGATTTTTCAAAATGCTGTTACAAACGCGATTTGTTATGTGGTTGTGGTTTCTGAGAAATTTTTATCATATGGACGTGATTAAGAACGATATTAGAGAAATTCAGTAGTTAATGATGTTCATATTGTTCTCTTTCATTCCTTCTAAAACTTCAAAAATATACTCTTTCGCTGATGAAAAATCTCGATTTCTTCCGGAATAATCTTTGTAATCATAAACAAAATATCCTAAATAGTTGTACAATAGAATGAAATTATTTCTTTTTATCTCGGTAGTTGAAATATAAACATAAACATTTGCGCTGAAAAATTTATATCTCGGCAGACTTAGCTCATAGCTTCCATTTATTCTTTTTGTAAAAATGGAAGAGTAGTATAATGCCAACTGTTACAAGTGTTATAATAGAGGAGAAATTATTGATAAAAGATTAGTTTGTAGAGATTGTAATTTAATTTTTGTACGAAAGACCTAAGCCTAAGAAATTTCGAAATAAATTAAACACATTTGAATAACCTGCTTAGAAAATTACAATACGGAGACAAGAAGCAAACAAAAATTTGTTACAGAATTTAGAAAACAGAATAAAAATTTTTACTTATCTCTTGGAACCATTGACAAAATATTATTTTCCTTTTCAAAGAATACATTAGGTTTGTTGGTTTAAATACACACGTTTATTATGAAAAGATATTACCTGTATTTTTTCATTATCTGGATGTTGAATTTGTCTACGATTTTAAGCCTGAAATCTTTGATGATTTTTATAGTACATTTGGAGAAATTAAACGAAGAACCTCGTGAAAAGAATGCGGTTTTATCACATTCTCCCCGACTTCTCGAGTGATTGTTAGCAAATTTCATTATTTCCGTTTTATAGATTTTTTTATTAAGATTTCTGGATTTTTTTCATTAAAATAGCTTAAGAAATTAGAAGCCTACAATGAACAGTAAAACAGCTAAAGATTCGGTTATTTTCCATTCGTGGTTTCCTGTTAGATTTCTTAGATTTGTTTATGGTTCAATGGACAGTATTTTACATTCGTGGTTTCCTGTTAGATTTCTTAGATTTTTTTATTGTTCAATGGACAGTATTTTACATTGATTTTCTGACTGTCCCAAAAGTGAGCCAGGAACCCCACATTCATATCTACTCTTACCTGTATATACGATAATGCGAGTTCAGCCAGTAGAATACAATAAATAAATGAGTTATATTGTTAATTATTCACTTACTATTACTATTATTACTTAATACTATTATTATTATTATTCAATTTTTGTTATTATTTATTATTTAATATACCATATTTATAGATATTAATTATAACATATATTCTCTAAATAATACTTATTTTATCTTTACCAAACATATAATATTAAAAGAAATATTTCAAATGAATTTTAATTATATATTTATTAATTAATAATAATCAATAATAAATTATTTGGAGGTGGATAAGACTTATCTATTATCTTCTCTAATAATTAATCGTCGCAGCAGCTTCTACTATTCGTTAATCGTTCTTCTTCGGGTGAGTTTTTTTTTTTTATTCTCATACCAAGCTTTAGATAAAATATTTGAGTCTGTGTCACGAAAAGATATATAGTAGTGAATGACCCTACCCTAGTTGCAATTATTATATCAGTCAAATACTTCTCCCTCAATTTATAAATGATAGTCTTATCATCCGGTACGTACTCTGTAGGAATATCTTTCAACTCTTTTAATGTAAATTGTGAATCATTATTATTTTCTATATAAAAAAATCTCTGTCATGGCCTGTGTGATGTTATCATATTTGTAATGCTTTTTATCAGTAGGTATTCGATTTAAAAAATGAGAGTAGCAAATAGCATGATATTTAGCCTCAGCAGCTAACAAGTCATGTTCAAAAAAGTATACGATTTTTGACTAATTTTCCTAACAAGTCGCCTCTTTCTTCAGCTTTCGTCAAAATGTTATGTTTAAAATCAAGAGTACTTACTTTACTGATGGTTTGTTTATACTTTTCTTTTTTTCTGCCACTTCATCAGCTACTTGACCACAAAACAAGCAAGATGTTTTAAAATCAAATGCCTCTTCTCGTTTTTTACGAGGTGGACTTTTTGCAGTTGGAGTTTCAACGTCTTCTGCACGTCGCTTCGATATAGCAATTGAATTTTTACTCATATACACTTTTAGACAATCAACATGCACCTTCACAGAAGTCAAAGTATTTAAATAATTTATATGACCGTCATTTCTGTCAATACTTGCAGTTTTTAATGTTTGTAAGCCACGCACAACACTCACAGAAGTACTTTCTGATATTAATGTATTACAAATAAAACAACAATCAGCCATTTCAATTAAAAGATACACTCAACATCATACGTCTGTTAATACTAAGATGTCGTTTTCAACTAAAGGTAAAATATATTTTTATCGGTATAGAAATACTAACACAGAGAAATACCCTACCATTCCCATCATCAAGTAAACTATCTCACCACCACTACTGTACTTATACATAGAAATTCCAAACTCATTCGTTATGGTGTGAAGAAAGTAAAAAAACCGCTCATATATAACAATGGAGCATCTGCTACAGCTTCGCAGAAACAGCAAACGTCGAACAAGAGATTTTTATTTCGAGATATAATATTCATAGTAATATAGTGATGTGGACGAAAAGTATTTCTTTTAATATTGTATGTTTGGTAAAAATAAAATAAGTATTATTTAGAGAATATATAATTTATAAATAATATCTATAAATATGGTATAATAAATAATAATAATAATTTAATAATAATAATAGTATTAAGTAATAATAATAATAATAATATTAAGTGAATAATTAACAATGTAACTCATTTATTTATTGTATTCTACTGCTTTTTGCTGTACTTCTACTCTTTGCGCTGTATCTCAAAAAGGGTTGAACGTACATAAAATTACTTCAGACAAACGTTGAAGAGAATTTTACGTTCTACAATTTTTCTAACCACCTTCAAAGTCATTTAGCGTAATTGAAACAAGATATTTGCAAGAAACTGATTTTCGTGAAGTTTGACCTTAAATATCTTAAGTCGCGTACACGTGATTATATGAGACTTTTGAGGTAAGTTTTATACCATCAAAATAAAGACGTATGCACATTTTTAGCTTATTATCTTTCATTCCGAGGTTGCATCCTTATTTTGCCTTATTTTACTGAGTTATGTGATTTTCAATCAGTATAATAAACGGAATGAAGCGTTATAATTTCTGATGCTGCGCTATAACGTTATAACCTCTGGAACTAAATTTATGGATATAGATATATGCTGGAAGAAATCACTTTTGGTTATGTCATTGATAAATAATTGACCTTGACCTGTCAACATTCAATTTTTTATATTCAATGTTATATAAATGTGAGAAAACAAACATACTCGCATATAGATTTATAGTTATATTTAGATCCAAACTAAATATCAATATATAATATTTTTCCAATGTCCATAAACACTAAACAGCTTGTAAAGTTTATTCTTCAAATTATCTCTAATTAAACGATAATGTAAACAAGAGCAATAACCAATGTTACATTATCTTTTAAATATTATGATATTTTTAGACATAGTTTTATTTCACATTATATATACTCATAATATGATAGAATACCATTGTATATTAAATATTTGACATTAAAGAATGTTTTAATTTTTAATAAAAGAAAGGAAAATATAATGTGAATCTAACATTTCAGTTCAACAATGCCTGCAATGTGAATTCGTTAGAATAACATTGTGCACGACTGCTTTTCAGAAACAATCATTCCTGTGAAATAAAGCTGTGAGGTTTACACAGCAAAACAGAGCCTTGTAAATGACGGCAGTGAACATTGACAGGTTTACAGCTCACGCGAGGCGACACATTAGATCACCCTGAACGTTACTCAACAGCGGATAAAGCAGTCAGGCCTCTTCTAAAACAAAACAGACTCGTTGGATAATATTTTCATAATATTATAATACATGTTAATTCAACATAAGTAAAAGTTGGTTATATGAATATAAAAAGTAATGACTTCACCTTTTGATAAGCTGATCACTCAACACTAAATTAAAAATATGAACGATAGATATATGACATTTGCTACATCGGTTTAGGTTAAAGAGAGTTTATCGAAAATTTTCATGAAACATGCTTTTCTGCAAACACTTTCTTGTTTTAAAGAATCTATTAAATTGGTCATGTAACGTGTATGCCGGTCAAGCATTCAATATGGTTCGTACCAATTGTTTTGTATTTTTATTACTCACTTTATATTTTTTATGTGTTTTTAATATTGTTGGTTAATATATGTAATGCATAATATGCTATATGCTCTGTTCACAATGAATTAAACATGTAAGAGTACGTTTCTGTTTATGAATCTAAACATTTTATTTCGTACATAAAACTGTGGACTTCGACTTGTTGAAACTTATACCTCAAAGACTGGAGATATAAAATATACGTCAACTGTTGTACTTGTAGGATACGTCAACTGTTGTATTGATAATTTTGTATCCTGACGAAGGAGACTGTTAATGCTAATTTTAAGGATTTTAAATACAGTAAAACTAAACAAATATTTTATAAAAGAGGTGTGCAATATAGTCTCACTATAACAAGATTGTTCTAATAAATTTAATTGCTTGATAATCATAAAATATTCTTCACTCTCCGAATATTAGTGTCACAAAACAATGTTTAAACATGAATCGAAATGGAATCTGGAGATTACAATATTTTTCAGTGATGATGACCTATCTAAGGAGTGTTTATAATGTAATTTAAAAATAATTTGCCGATGGTATCCTTTTTTAATAGAAAGCTGTGTTTGAAGCAGAAGTTATAGTATGACATAAAATATGCAAAAATAGATACATTTATTACTAAAAACTAAAATAGATTTTTTCACTTGAACAAAGAGCATTATACCAACGTGCTTAATTACAATATTGTTACTATAGTCAGATAAATGAGCTAAAATTCCTAAACTCCTGTGTGTTTCTTGAATGAGCTAGCCCAGTACTAATGAATGCATCGTTCTTATAATCCGATTGAGGAAAGAAAAAAAAAATATAACAGTGCATGTTTTGACAAAATTAGATTCTTTATTTGTATTACAAAGAAATCTGTTACAAATCAATACGCTTATTAATAAGAACCTTTGAGGCTGAGCTCTTTACAATTTCTCTTTAAAACACAATTATATTGTCACGTTCCAAAACTCCATAACTCACAGTAACAAACTCGCACTTTACTTCTAAAACTATTTAATTAGGTACTAAATAGCTATAACACCTTCACTTTCAGCAAAATAACTGAAAGTAGAATGAACGTAAATACGCAAATTGTGCATCTAAATATTTACTTGACTTATTATTACCGAAAACCACTGGGAAATGTCAAAGATTAATGCATTTGAAATTAAATCCTTATTATTATTTAAATAGAAGGTTAATACTTGATTATAAAAAAGTTTTGATTCTTCCATTAGTGAGGTAAATAGATATATTTTAAGTGAGATATTTATTTATTTGGCTTTGGAATTTAAATTTCGTGATTTAAAAAGGAACATTAGAGATAGTATGTTAAAAAAAACACGTATTGATATTTTAAGGGAAATCGGAAGATGTATCGAATGTTGATTTGTTGAAATGTGAGGCACTCTTGAAGTAGTTAGACTCGGCTTCTGCCAAAGTTCCGCTCACGAAAATGTGGAAGTGGTGCTTCGAGGCCAAGACATATGGAGCCAATATTGCCCATATACATGTGCTCTTTAAAGCGAAACGTGAGAAAGGATTCCCGAAGAAGGTAGAATTACCTTAGAAGGGACCTCATGGACTCTTCCAGCATATTAAAGGTAGATATGAACATTACCTACAAAATAAATAATCATATATTTTTCTGATGTAGATAGCTATGAAATGTAACTTACGTGGTCAAAACGGTATTTTTGAGAATGTGACGATAAAGATAGCAAACTGTATTTCAAAGACTTGCCTACCTTTTGTTAATATATACCTTTCCTCATAGATTTTCAGCATCCTGTGAGGTGCAATCTTCATCTTATAAACTTATTTTTAGCCAAACCTGTATTACTCCAAGACGTTCCTTCATTTACGCTAACTAAAGCCATTGGGTAGTTTTTTAATGCTTTCGATGTGTATGCAGTGATTAATTTATATACGGGTTTCTCCAGACACAATTTTAAACTTGTAATTTACCTCACACCTAACAATATTGCCTTCAATATTCCATAGCTTCATAAACACTAATTTAGTAGTAAAGTAATGAGTATGACAACACGCTTTGGTACCCGAGACGGTATAATGGTGGCGTTGGAGAGACTAAAAATTGGTTTTATTAACTCAATAAAAAAATTAGGTAGACAAATGTAGTGTCCATCTTTGTACCTTTCTTCCTTCCTGCACTAGTGGTCATTTTCAAAAACTCTCAGGTGATATGAAACAAAACGTATTCTAATTAATTTATTTGACAAACACATTTTAAAATAATTATTATAACAGTTGCGCAAATTAAGAGATAAATTAAAACCATTAATCGTTAATTAAATGTAGAATAAAAGTATATAAACGGAATTTTACAAGTTTATTTATTTAGACATGTCTTAAGAGATATAAATAATATATTTCAAACAAATAAAACATCCTTAAATGTTTTAATTTAAATCATAGGAGGCCGATCTTACTGGACAATTCCAAAATATCAGGACTCTCCCGGAATCCGGTAACAGACGCGTTTATTATTTAATAAGTATTATAACTATTTGATGGTTGATCTGACAATTTGATAGCTTTTGATTATATGTCAAGTAATAATATCATTCAATAAAAATTGTGTTGCTGTCAAGCTATAAGCACACGTTTCTATGGAGCAATAAATCTAAGTTTAATTCAAAAGTATAACAAAGGCAACAGTTCAATCATGTTCTTCATATAAACCTTCCTCGGACTTCAACGAATTCTAGTATTAAGAAATAGCCGTATTGGTTAGCCTTTCACGAGGTAGTATATATTTATCTTCCATTTTTAATCATAATTAGATAAGCCGCAAAGTTCTCATTCACTGATATATCACTAATACTTAATGTTTCGGACATTTTAGATAGTATGTAAGTATGAAAGTCTGGCAAAGCTGCGCGTTATGACTCAAATAGGAAATAACATTCTCATGAACATTTATCACGGATAGAGTTTTAAACTTCTAGAAAACCGTAACTCTTTGTTTTCAACTTTCCAGTAATTTAGAAAGATTACATTCGAAGCATATGTTTGAAGTTTTAACCATATTGGTAATAGGGCCTTATGCTCTAAGCAGAAAAAGCAACCTTTATTACATCAATAAATCAATCACTCATGGGGTTTGAAAAAGTACCCGTGGGATATTATAAATCGTACTCATAAACTATAAATTCCTATGACATTGATGAACTATTGTTATTATTGTATTAATATTTAATTGTATCTAATTGTATCTAATATTAATTGTATCTAATATCAATTAATTGTATCTAATATTTCACATCATAAATTATAACAATGAATTGATGATGGAATAAATTTATAGTGAAAGTCTCAAAACATTACGATGATAAAGGAAGTAGACACATTTTCACTGTAGTAAACTTTTCGACCTATATGTAGGCTACATATTTCTTTATAGAGCAACAAGCTAAATGCGTACTACGGCACCAGAGGTACAAGGGCCGGAAGTGGACACATTTATACAGAAGCAGTATTCTCAGACCTACGCATGTATATTTTTCTTAGAATCCGGCGAGTCCTATTATGGCGTCTGAAGTATGCGGCGAGTGCCGCTACAGATTTGAATTTGGCGCGCGTAATCCTTCTGTAGCCGCGAACGCAATTGCCAGCTGCGCCGACCTCTAGCCCTTAGCTCAAACAATAGGAGCCTCCTACCATCCGGAATTCCTCCGGACAGGTTCTGGTAGTATGGTTCCTGCTAGGTTAGCAGGCAGGGACCGGAGGTTGTGCAGACAGTCGTTGTGCAGCTATCGGGTGGAGTGGACGGTAGGAGTGAGTGTACGTGGCCTGGGACTTGATATAATTATTGTTAGGGAACCTTTCAGAACTATATCCAAATTATTAGTTATTATTTAATCATCAAAGCTGGTTAGGTTTTGGATAGAGGGAATCTAGTGGCGGATCCACGGATTATTCCTCTGGAAGGTCCCCCCTTCCGGTCGCGACGACACGAGGTCGCAAATATTGGTAGCAGAGCGTGGTTCCGATCCACGGACCTCTGGGTTATGGGCCCAGCACGCTTCCACTGCGCCAATCTGCTGCGCCTTCCGGTCGCGACGACACGAGGTCGCATATATTGGTAGCACGAGCCGTCCGCCTCGGATTCCCAACACCATTCCTAACCAGCATTAATTTTAATTTCACGCTTTCCGTCCATTTTTTTAGTTTTCGAATAACAGTGGTAATTTCTCAGACAATGCCGTAAATCACCCCAGGGCAGCGACCGACGCCACGAGGGAAGCAGCGACCTTCACCAACAGAATCAGATAACTAAATTAGTTCTAGTCATTTAAAATAAGCGTAAAGTATAAACCGTTATTACATGAATTAATTTAAACATTTATTTTATTGTTCACAGTTTAACTTTAATAATAAAATTTCATAGTTCAACCTTAATAATTCAATATATTTTTTGCCCTTGTTATAAAGTATTTCTTAAATAACTTAGTATTTTTTTAATAACTACTAACAGTAAAGTCTCCCTTAAGCTTTAACTAAGCAGAGTTACGATTTTAATAACCAATTTAATTAGTTTTTTAATTACTAGTTACCTGAAGTACACTTTGTATTAGACTGTAACACTATTTTTTTCACTAATTATAGGTGTTATGCAATATTTTTCTTTGTTAACTTTTATTTACATAACTGTCCATTTATTTATTACAGCCACAATTCCTTTTTCAAGTTTTTCATAAGGATTAAGTCTTTTAAAAATTATTATCACGGAGTTCGTAATTTCCGTCTGTCTGTCTGTTTCAAACAAGAATTTCTCGTTTCGTTTCAAGACAGTTTCAAAATTTAAATTTGTCATTTTTCCTCATAATTATACTTATAGTTCTAAGCTCGCAATTGTTATAATTATTTCACTTAATTTTTTATCCGATTTAGATTTTCTTCTTTTTGGAACTAAAGCAATATTTCTCGACACAAGTTTAGTCAGTTTGCCGTGCAAGCACGTAATTTCGTAAGCAGAGTTCCTCAGATCCGGTTTTTGTATCACTCCGTAGATAACGAAGTCTAATTATGTTACTCTACAATATAGATTTTACTACTACAGTTAAGCACGAATATTTTATAATTTCCGGTCAATGTTTTAAGGTACTACGTAAGTTATCTTTGTAAGTCAACGCTGATTTGTTTTCGTTTTCACTTAAATAAATTGTAAACTGAATGATTTATTTAAATTATTTTACGACTTAGCCTTATATACGCTTAGATATTGGTTATATTATTTAGTGTTAAACACATAATAATGACTGGTGCTTTTTGTTTAATGTAAATTGCAGCTTGTGACGATCATTTGTAACTAATCTTGAGTTACGCATTCAGGTAAGGTAGTTGGTGACTTTGTTATTTTTGTTATAGCCAATATTTTACTTTCGGTAGAATCTTAATCTTTGTGTTCTAAATATCACTTCGCTTGGAAATATTTTTATGTGGGATAGGAGCATTTGTTTCAGGTACTTAAACTGTTGTTACAATAATTAATTATAAGTCTAACAATGCAATTTGAATATAATAACTTTTTATTTATTCAAAAGAGATATACAAGCTAATTTACAGAGTAATTATTATATAAATTAAACTACTTAAACTTTTTTAACATCAATATAAAACTAATTTATAATTTATAAAAGTAACTACCTGATTTTTTCCTCCCCAGTAGGTGTTGGTTTGCTGTATTTTTCTCAAAGCTAGGTCAGCCCAAGTTGTTTGAAATAATTGTTTTTTACTGTGATTGTTTTCAGACTCCTCTAGTCTAATAATTACAAAAGTAAACATATTGGTACCAGTTTCCCTTGTATAGCTTATTGTGTTCTTATTTTCGCTCTCTTTAAATATGTATAAACCAGACAATATCCCCAAAACTGTAGCGTGGATTAAAGAGTTAAAAGCAACTCAGACTCAGGCCCGGGATCAATGCTCTCTCTTATTGGGCATCACACCACAGGTACACTTGAGGGAATGAGAGGTTCAGCTTTCGTGCTTATATTAAAGAAAAATATAAATTAGGTGAAATCGACTCAGACGAAAATATTAATGGTCCAAATAGAAACTACAGCAGCCTCGACTGATGTTACACCAACAGTCCACACAACAATCTTGAGTACATCCAACATAACATACACACCTTCACAAACAATAATAGATCCGAATATACAAAATTTGAATAGATGCTATGCAACAACTTACACAAAAACAACAGTTAACGCACTACAGAAGTAGTGTCTTCACAGATTGCCGAGTTATTCACAAGCCATAAATAGAGAGATAGTAATACTTCGTGCGACATTTTCCTTCTGTTGTTCGCGAAATGATTAGAGCCCCGCCCTATGACTTCAGGTTCGTCCCATTCCCAGACCTCGTACAATTTGTAATTAAAGCTACAGAAATAGTCAACTTGAAACCTTGTATAAGTGACAAACTATTTATTACGAATACTATTTACTAATGTCCGCGACTGAGGGTAGAACTTCGTGGTATATGGTTAATGCTATCACGTCTAATCTTAGTTGGCTCTCATCTGGTCCCAGACAATACGTACTTCACTCATAACAGAAAAACACTGAGGGAAGCTCAGAACAGTTTTTTGTACCTGCCAGCAAACTTAACTCAGAGTCCATAGCTGACATAACACAACATTAGAGCCATGTTTACATTTTAAACCCTACAGTTGATTATGCAGTTGTCTTTACTACGGGGGGTAAGGCAGGTCTCAATCCCTCCACTAGAGCCTGCGTATCAGACTTATAACACCCCCACGGCATTAATGATCTTTTAAATTTGGGGGCGGTGGTTGGTTTGGGGGGTGGGGGTGGGGGGTGGGGGGGGTGGGTTGGGTTGGGGGGGGGGGAGGAGGGGGGGTTGGTGGGGGGAGGGGGGGGGGGGGGGTGGGGGGTTGGGGGGGGTTGTTGAGGGGGTTTGTTGTGTGGGGGGGGGGGTGGGGGGGGTGGGGTTGGGGGGGTTGGGGGGGGGGGGGTTGGGGGGGGGGGGTTGGGGGGTTTGGGGGGGTTGGGGGGGGGGGGGGGGGGGGGGTGGGGGGGGGGGGGGGGGTTGGGGGGGGGGTTGATTGGTTGGGGGGGGGGGTGGGGGGGGGGGTGTGGGGGGGGGGGGGGGGGTTGGGGGGGGGGGTTGTGGTGGGGTTGGGGGGGGGGGTGGGGGTTGGGGTTTGGGTGGGGGGGGGGGGGTGGGTGGTTGGGGATGGGTTTGGGGGGGGTTTGGGGGGGGGGTTTGGTTTTGGTGAGGGGGGGGGGGGGGGTTTGGGGGGGGGGGTGTGGTGGGGGGGGGGGGTTGGGGGGTGGAGGGGGGGGGGGGGTTGGTTGGGGGGGGTTGGGGGGGGGGGGGGGATGTTGGGGGGGGGGGGGGGGTTTGTTGGGGGGGGGGGGGGGGGGTTGGGGGGGGGTGTTTTGGGGGGTGAGTTGTTGGGGGTGTTGGGGGGGGGGGGGGGGGGGGGGTTGGGGGGGGGGGTGTTGGGGGGGGGGGTTGGGTTGGGTTGGGGGGGGGGGGGGGGGGGGGGGGGGGTTGGGGGTGGGGGGGGGGTTGGGTTTGTGGTGGGGGGGGGGGTTGGGGGGGGTGGTTGGAGGTTGGGGGGGGGGGTTGGGGGGGGGGGGGGGGGGGGGTTGGGAGAGGGTTGGGGGGGGGGGGTGGGGGGGTGGGGGGGTTGGAGTGGGCGGGGGTGAGGGGGTTGAGGGGGGGGGGGGGGGAGTTGGGGGGGGTTGGGGGGGGGGGGGGGTTGGGGGGTGGTGATTTTGTGGGGGGTGGGGTTGGGTTGGGGGTTGGGGAGGGGGGGGTGGGGGGGGGGTTGGGGGTTGGGGTTGGGGGTGGGGGGGGGGTGGGGAGGTTGGGGTTGGGTTGGGGGGGTGGGGTTGGGGGGGGGGGGGTGGTATTGGGGGGGGGGGGGGAGGGGTGGGGGGATTTGGTGGTGGTGGGGTTGGGTGGGGGGGGTGGGGGGGAGGGGGGGTGGGGTGGGGTGGTGGTTGGGGGGGGGTGGGGGGGGGGGGGGGGGGGGGGGGGGGGGGGGGTGGGGAGGTTGGGGTGGGGGCGGGGGGGGGGGATTGGGGGGTTTGGAGGGGGGGGGTTGGGAGTTGGGGGGGGGGGTGGGGGGGGTTGTGGTTGGGTGGGGTTGGGGGGGGGGGGGGGTTGGGGGGGGTTGGGTTGGGGGGGGGGGGGGTGGGGGGGGGATGGGGGGGGGGTTGGGGGGGTTGGGAGGAATTTGGGGGGGGTGGGGGGGTTGGGGGGGGGTTGTGGGGGGGGGAGGGGGTGGGGGGGGTTGGGGTGGGTGGTGGGCGTTGGGTGAGGGGGTTGGAGTTGGGGGGGGGGGGGGGGGGGGTGGGTTGGGGGTGGGGGGTTGGGGGTTGGGGGGGGGGTTTGGGGTTGGAGGGGGGGGGGTTGGGGAGTGGGGGGGGGATTTGGGTTGGAGGGGTTGGTGGGTGGGGGGAGGGTTGGGGGGGGGGGGGTGGGGGGTGGGGGGGGGGGGGTGTGGGGGGGGGGGGGGGGAGGGGGGGGGGGTGGGGGGGGGTTGGTGGGGGGGGGGGGGGTTGGGGTGTTGGGGTTGTGGGGGATTTGGTGTGGGGGGGGGGGTTTGCGGGGGGGGGCGGGTGGGGTGGTGGGTTGGGGAGGGGGTTGTTGGGGGGGGTGGGGGGGGGATTTGGGGGGTGGGAGGGGGGGGGGTTTTGGGAAATTTGGGGGGGGGGGGGGTGGTAGGGGGCGGGAGTTGTGGGGGTTGGGTTGTAGGGGTGGGGGGGGGTGGGGGTGGGGGGTTGGGTTTTTTTTGGGAGGGGGGAGGGTTGGGTGGGCATGGGGGGGGTTATGGGGCGGTTTGGGTGGGGGGGGGGTGGGGTGTGGAATGGAGGGGGGGGGAGGGGGGGGTTTGGGGGGGGCGGGGGGGGGGGGGGGGGGTGGTGGGGGGGGGGAGGGGGGGGGGGTGGGAGTGAGGGGATTTGGCGGTTGATGGGTTGGGGGGAGGGGGGGGGGGTTGGGGTTGGGGGTGGGTTTGGGGGGGGGGGGGGGGGGATGCGATGGGGGGGGGGGGGGGGGGGGGGGGGGGGGGAGGGGGGGGGGTGGGGGTTGTGGGGGGGGGGGGGGGGGGGGGTTGGGGGGGGGTGATGGGGGAGGGTGTGGGGTGGGGGGTGGGGGGGGGGGGGGGGTTGGTGGTATGGATGGGTTGGGGCGGGGGTGGGTTGGGTGCTGGGGGGTTTGGGGGGGAGGGGGGGGGGGGGTGTTTGGTGGGGGGGGGGTGGGGGGGGGGGGGAGGGGGGGGGGGGGGTGGGGGGGGGTGGGTGGGGGTGGGTTGGGGGGTGGGGTGATTGTTGGGGGACAAGTTAAGGGATAGGGGGGGTGGGGGATTGGGGAAGGGGTTAGAGGGAGGGGGGGGTTAGATGGGGGGGGGGAACGTTTGGTTAGGGGTATGGAGTGGGGTGGTTAGGTTGGGGATAGGGGGGTGTGTTGGTTGTGGGAGGGGGATTTGGGGGGTGGTTGCGGGTGAATTTTGGGGTGGTTGGGGGTTATGATTGGTGGGGTGGGGGGGGGGGGGGTTGTGGAGGTTGGGGGGGGGTTGGGGGGTTGGGGTTGGTTGGGGGGGGGTTGGGGGTGGGGGGGTGTTGGGATTTGGGGGGTGGGGGGGGGGGGGGGATGGGTGGTTGAGGGATGGGAGGAGTTGGTGTGGGTGAGGGTTTGGGTAGGGGGGGGTAGGGGGGGGGGGGGTGGAGGGGGGGGTGGTTTGGAGTGGATGGGGGGTATGGGTTGGGGGGGGAATGGTTTGGGGGGTTGAGGTTGGCGGGGGGGGGTTGGGGGGGAGGGGGGTGGGGGTTGGTTTGGGGTTGGGGTTGGGGGGGGGGGGGGGGGTTGGGTTGGGGGTGGGGGTAAGGGGGGTGGGGGGGGGGGGATATGGGTTGGTGGGGGGGGGGGGGGGGTGGGTTTGGGAGGGGGTGGGGGGAGGGGGGGGGGGGGGGGGGGGGGGGATGAGGGGCAGGGGGGGGGGTTGGGGTTGGGGGGTTTTGGGGTTGGGGGGGGGGGGGGGGTGGGGGGGGGGGGTGGTTGAGCGGGGGGGGGGGAGGGGCCATAATGTGGTGAGGTGTGGTGGGTGTTGGGGGGGGAGGGGGGATTTATGTGGGTTGGGGGAGTGGGGTCGGGGTGTGGTTGGGAGTAAGGGGTAGGGGTGGTGGGGGGGGTGGGGTGGGGAAGGGGAAGGGGGGGTGATTGGGGTTGGGGAGAGAGGGGGGGGGGGGGGGTTTGGTGGGGGTTGGGTTGGGTGGGGTGGGGGGGGGAAGGGTGGTGGGGGGGGTTGGGGGGTGAGGGGGTTATGGGGGGGGGGTTGGGGGTTGGGTTGGGTTGGGGGGGGGGCTCTGGGTGAGGGGGGGGGGGTAGGGTATGGTGGGGGGGGGGTGGGGGGGGGGGGGGGGTGGGGTATGCGGGGGGGGTGGAGAGGTTGTGGGGGGGGTTGGGGTGTTGGGGGGGGGTGGGTAGGGGGGGAGGGGTTGGTGTTGAGGTGGGAGGGTTGGGTTGGGAGGGTGGTGGGGTGGAGGTAGAGTGGGGTGGGGGGGGGGGGTGGCGGGGGTAGTGGGGAGGGTTGGTTTGGGGAGTAGGGGGGGGAGGGTTAGGGGGTTGTGGGGGGGTTGGGGGGCTAGGGGGGGGGGGGGGGGGGGGTTGTTGGGGTTGGGGGGAGGGGGGGGGGGGGGGGGGGTAGGGGGTTGGGGGGGGGGTGGGGGGGGGGGGGAGGGGTGTGGGGGGGTGGGGGTGGGGAGGTATAGTGGGTGGGGGGGGTGGAGATATGGGGGGGTGGGGGGGGTTGGTGGGGGTGTAGGGTGTGGAATTGTGTCAAAGTTTTTGTTTTGTTTTGGGGGGGAGATCAAAAGGTGTGTGAATGTTTTAATTGTGCTTGTTTGTCGTGTGTTAAGGTTTGGGGTTGTGACGTGTTGTATTGATTTATTGATGTGTAGGTGAAGGTGGGTAATGTTTGGGTTGGGAATGTGGAGGGCTTGTGGGTTTTGTGGTGTAAGTGGTGTTTCTTGGGGAATGTTGGTATGGTTGGGTGGGGGGTGTGGTGTGTGGGGTTTTAAGTGTTGTAAATGTGTGTATGGGGTGGCTTTTAAGGTGGGCAAAGTGTGGTGGTGGTCCCCCACGGAAGAAGACCTAACGTCCTATATACCAATTATTACACACCCACAAACCAACGTACCCCCCACGTACCTCCCTTCATAGTTCCGTATCCATATAATCAAAGTTTAATCAACAGAACAACAATTGTTTTACAACCGAATAATGGGCCACTCCAACCATACTAACGGTCAACACGCACTACCAAAATTACCCGTTACACGTAACTTTAATTCGATATAAACCTCGAAAATAGTCATAAATGGCGGGGCATTCACACTGGAATCAGGTAGAATGAACCATTCAGGCCAATATAGTACACCAAAAAACAACACAAAGTCAGGCGTAACTACTACCAAAACGGTCAGCAGAATAGGCAAGCTAATTATCTGGTCCAGTCAAATTCCAGGCCGAAACATTTAAACTTCCCAGGGGGGAAATTTTTAGACGGGAAATTGTCTCCCCCTAAAACCGAAGGTGAAACGGCCCTGTCTCCGCTCTAATGGCACCTTCCTTGCCCAAAGTAATCCCCATACTATCTGGCTATCCTTAAAAGAAATCAAACTTGAAAGCACTAATTGATTACCGGCTCCCACATACTCAATAATATCTGGGTCAGTCTTTAAGGATCTACAGAAAGGTAAATGGTTTTACGTCAACTCACTTAACACCAGAACTCAAGCCATGACAGCGAATGGTACTACATGAATTCCAAAAACAGATTTAATATGCATTTTAAAATTTTAACACTCTTTCCACTGACTTTTTCCATTCTTTGTATCAGATAGCCTACCGGTGGCAGTTGTTTTGGGTTTGGACTTTGTAGAATCCACAAGTAAAATGGGGAGACATGCGGCTCTGCGTAAATAACTTTTTCCTTGACACAACCCTTACTTATTAATCAATTCCAGATCAGTCAGCTCAACCCAACATAGAATCAACTCATACAGCACCAACATTAGGATAAAACTTAACACAAAACAAAAACACATTTTAAAAAACCCTATTGCAAGCAGTACCCGGATACCATAACACCATGCCTTGGCAAAACCGAACTTAAATCTTATACCATCCCGTAGGAACAACTAATAAGATTGTCCGCTCAAAAACCTTTTCATGTATGCTCCTCCCAAACTGAAAGAGCTAAACAGCCATAATAAAGACTGTTTAGTAAGGTATTATTCGTCCTAGTGACTCTCCATATTCAAGTCCTGCGTATTTTAGTCCCGAAAAAGAATGGTAAAAGTCGCATGGTGGTAGACTACCGGTCTCATAAATAAGATGGTTGAAGGCTGAGAACACTCCCATGCCAACGTGGAGTCAGCAATCCAGTATTTTAGGGAAGGCTTCTAATTTTTGTTCCCACCTGGGACCTTGTAAGCGCTTATAATCAAATCCTCTGATGAGAATCCCAAAAAATATACGGCTTTTGTTTGTCACAATTACAGGTTTTTAACGATATAACTATCTGCCCTTCGGCTTAGCTTACCGGTGGCATGGTTTTGGCAAATCTACTTGACAAAGTCTTTGATATAGTAAAATTCTAAATTTCCTTTTTGTTATTTTGATGACCAAGTTTGTCCTTCATAGTAACAGTTTTCACAACGAGCATGAACAGGCATCTTAAAAATAGTTTTAGACAGCTTAGGAGATCTGGCTGACTGATTAGTCACCTGAAAAAATGGTTTGTGAATCTCCTAGAATAGAATACTGGGTCACATATTTCATAATGGTAAAAATCATCTACATCCTGACCAGAAAAGGGGTTACAAACCTATCGACTCCTACCCAACACCTAAGTATTTAAAAACAACTTTCTAGGTTTTCTGGGAAGGTGTCATATTACTCGAGAATTCATTAAAGTGCTTTTCTCAGAATTTCGGAACCTTTAAAATTCTTTAAAAAGAAAGGGCGTTTCCATACATGTGGGGGACCTTCTCAGCATAGGCATTCAAAACCCTTAAAGCAATTTTAGTATCTTCACCTGTTTTGGAGCTACCCGACTTTGAAAAACCCTACCACGTTTAGCAGAACCGATGCCTCTGCACGGCTGTGGGTGCCGGTCTTGTCCCAGGAAACTTTGATGGCAGCCTACACCTGTTCATACGCCAGTCGTGCCCTGAACCTCCATGAAAAGAACTACTCAACCTTGAAAACACGGAGGCTCTCGCTTTTGTGTTTGCTTTGAAAAGTTCAGGATCTTACTTGAGGAGCATAGAGAATTTTTCTCTTTTTGTGGATAATAGTGCGCTGTCCTGGTTGCTGAACCACCCCAGGCAAATTGGAAAAAATAGCAACGATGGTTTGCCCTTAATAATACACATTTAAATTTCAGTCAGTCCACATTAAGGCAAAGGAGAAAACGTTGTTGCAGACTGCCTCTCTCATTTGTACTAGGAAGACTCCACAACTCCCCAACGAAATGAACACAAGTTCAACACCTTCAACAACAAACCCCAAAAATCCTACCTCAAAAGGTTTCGTTCTTCTCTCTATACCAAAGAAAAGCCTTCCAAGACAGAAGAGAACATCAAGCCTAGAAACCCAGTAATTAAAAAATATAATTAAGAGTCAAATTAAGTCTGGACAACAACACTCCAAACTATAAATAATTTGATAAAGTATTAGTCTAAAAACCCCTTCCCAGAGCAGACCGCGTGTTTGTTGTTCCCTCAAAAAACTACACCACATGCTATTATGCCCTGATCTCACACCCGTCCCCCAGTAGGAGCACATTTGGGAATCTCCAAAACACTAAATCGGTTTAAAAAGAATATTTTACCAGTTTCTGAATCTTACTGCAGACAATAACTAACATGGTTAAATCATGCTTGCAGTTAGCCAGCGCTGTAAGCAAGCCCTAGAACACAAAATATGGTTATCTAATCGTCTGATCTACACAAAGAGCCTTAGTAAAAGATCATGATTGTGACTATGTTGGTCCTCTCCCTAGAAACAAAACGTGGTCACCCGTGGCTACTATCCATGTAGACGCGTTAGCAAATTTTCCTGTTAAAAGTCATGATCCCAACTAAGAATTCAACAACTTTAACTACAGTAAATGCCCTTAAACGAGGCCTATTTTCCTACTTCTGGTTTCCCCAGTCTATTGTCTCCGATTCTGGCAGTTGTTTCAAATCTCATCAGTTCAAAAATCATGTGCGATAAGCTTGGGATTAAACACATTAGGACTTCTCCTTATTACCCGAAAAGTTCGCACAGCTGAACGTGTGAAAAAAAATATCGGAGTTGCCTTGCGAATTTTCCAACCACAAAGACAATACACAGTGAGGATAAAACCTACATTATTCATACCGCCTTTATATAAAATCTTCAAACCCAGAGCAAAATGTCACATACCCTCTGAAATATTTTTAAGGGAGACACTATCCGCACCTCCTTTGGAAAATAAATGGAATCTTGACTAACTTCTAGAACCTAATTCTGGAACCAAGAAACATGGAACAGAGAATGAGTAAACTCTAGACAATCTGTATCCGTGCTAGAGGATAAAGTTAACCAAACAGTATAATAACGGTCGAAGCACTAGGTTCCCTTTAGAGTTGGTGGATACAGTTATTATCGACTATTTAACCTATAATGCACCCAAACACATCTCAGCCAAGTTTGGTCCAGCCTATTTGTCTAAACCTTTGGAATTAGAGACCCATATTACTCCCCTGTAACAGTTGCCTTGCTTGGAACCCAAAAACCAAGAAATTTGTGAGTGTACAGCACAAGTATCCCATATTACAAAGTGCATTCTCCTAACTCCACGACAATGATCCTGCCAACTAATATTTCCCTCTATTCCGAAAAAGCCATTGTTGATATTAGTAAACTATTGAGTATCATTTTCAATTCTTCTTTCATTTTACCACCTACAAATAACATTTCCTTTCTTTTTCTACCTCTACTTTGGACCCTGCATTGGTGGCTCCTAGCCTGGCACGAGGTGATTTTGGCTAATGATTTCACCTGCGTGTGCTCTCCTCTTGCTACCTGGTGTTGGGTTTGGCATTCTGATGGACCAAAAATGTCTACATACATCTTACACGGGGATGGGGTGGTTACTGAGATCTGCCGTTTGGATTTTGATATGTTTGAAGTATGACTGCTTCCATCGATTTACATTTAGTTATATATTTTTTTCCTGTATCAATAATGGGAGCAGCGACAGTCTCATTGCCTCCTATCGCAACCCGAAACACACTTCATTAACACTTCTTTAGACTAATCTCTATCCTATTCAGTTTTTTTTTTCTTTTGTTAAGTTAAACTTAAGCAATTAGGATAGCAGAATAATTTTGAATCGAATAACAGCTTAGGAACCGCCCTTATTTAGCATTTCCCTTATAGTCGACATGTATTCAAACAAAGTCTCTCCCTAAATACAACTCGGCTAAACTATAGCGAAGCACTCACCCCAGTTAGTCCAAAACTTATATATTGCTATAAATTTTATCTCTGGTGTATTTTAGTGTTCGTGTATGGTTTTCGTGATAGATATTTACTTTGTATTTTCGAGCTGGCTTGTTACGACCTTATATGGTCATTTATATTGTTATATTAACTTTGTAATGTGTTAGTTATTAGAGTGGTTATCCTATCCACAAATTAATGGTTATTACCAAACCAAATCCTGTCTCTAACTTCTGCGCTCCAACAGGTTTTTTTTTCTCTGGATTATTGTTTGTTTGGCCCATTCCTTCTCGTTCTGACACTCCATTTAGGAGAAAAGTACACGCCATAAGTCACCAACTATCTTGAGTAAACTAATAGGAGATAATTTTAACAGAACTGTGTCAAGAAGACCAATCTCCTCTTCCTGCCTCTTATGACTGTAGTTCACTAGGAGACCTCATCATTTTAGATTTGGATTTATTTGTCCCGATGGCCATATCTCTTTTCAAACCACCTTTCTGTATTTCATATATTGAACAGAATATGAAAAAAACAATTAATTATATATGTTCTTTCAGAGAGTCCATGGGACCTTTCACTCCCCTCATTCTGCGTCCGGTAGATTGGCTTGTTGGTAGCTGGCTTTCTCCCGCTGTGGGAGGGGGGGAGGGAAGTAAGGGGAACAGACTAGGATTATGGCCACTACGATGGAAGAAATTATTCTATGATTACACAAGAATAATATATCCTAACTCTCCTTTCCTACTTGGCCTATTTTGGAGGGAAATCTGAGTCTGATGATGGGGCTAATGAAAGGTCGTAGTTCTCAGACAAAACACGGTTTCCAGAATCCAGATTCCTTAAGACCTGGATTACCTTCTATAGATTTAAAATTAAACTTTTAAAGAAGCCCAACCTTAACCTTGGAAGAGTTAAGAAGTATATAAGCAGGTAGTGACATATTGGTGATGAAAGATCTTTGTTGCTTTCACTTAAGGGTTGTAATTTGTCTGTTGGTTGAGGACTGTACCTGTCAGCGCGAACGGGCGGCGGATTTTCTGCACACGCCTTTCGCATGGTAGTGATTTTTTGAAAATTTTGTAAGGCTCTGCGTTCTGTTTAAGAATTTGCTCAATTTACCTATAACTTTGTTCCCACTTGCCAGATAATTTTCCTCTCACCCGATTCTACACGACTCTTAGATGGCTATGCCTTTCGAACTCCTCGGAGAAGGAGGGAGGATGCGTGAGGGGGGGGAGTGCCCGCTACTGATTTGAATTTGGCGCGCGTAATCCTTCTGTAGCCGCGAACGCAATTTGCCCAGCTGCGCCGACCTCTAGCCCTTACCCTCAAACAATAGGAGCCTCCTACCAATCCGGAAATTCTCCGGACAGGTTCATTGGAATGATGTTCCTGCTAGGTTAGCGCAGGCAGAACCGGAGGTTGTGCATGACCGTCGTTGTGCAGCTATCGGGTGGGTGAGGTAGGAGTGAGTGTACTGGCCTGGGACTGATAAAATTATTGTTAGGAAACCATTTCGGAACTAATATCCAAATTATTAGTTATTAATTAATCATCAAAGCTGTTATGTTTTGGATAGAGGGAATCTAGTGGCTGATCCAACGGTATAAATTCCTCTGGAAGGTCCCCCTTCCGGTCGCGAACGACACGAGGTCGCAAGTACAGTTGTTAAAAAACCACATGTTTTGTTAAACGCAAATAACGATGACATACTATTGATTTAAATAACAAATTTGTAAAGAAAATATAAATAAAGGGTCTTTTCTGTTAATGTATACCTCAAGAAAATAGTTTTCATACAGTGTATATTGTGTTTTTTTTAGAAATTAGGAATCAGGTGATACACTTTCACTACCATTAAGAGGAAAGATAGGAGATTAGTTAGTAAAATTAGTACAAATCAATATATAAAAGTGTCAACATGCTACACTGATTTATTTATTTAAACGAGAGGGTGAAGCCAAAAGGCACTGTGACAGGAATTAATAGTACAGAGAGCCGTGATGTTCGGTTACTAGCCGTGAAGAGTTCGGAACAAACATTGCACAAATTTAATTTTGTAGTTTTAGATAAAGCAATACACTTTAAGCTAACATTTTTCTAAATAAACCATTGTTGTACCTCATACACTTAACAATTTTTTGGATAAAAAGTTCATTCTAAGTCAAAGGTGCAAAATCCAGGGAAATCACTTTTTTAAGAAATAAATCATGTTGAAATTTGTTAAATTATTTGTACCTTAAAAATATATTTCTTAGATTATATATTGATAGTGTTGAGTGTAGTTAAATAATGAAAATGATATTTATGATCTGTTTATGACATAGTAACAGATAATATATACCTTTTCCGCATAGATTTTCAAGCATCCCTGTGAGGTGCAATCTGCATCTATAAACTGATTTTGTAGCCAAACGCTTGTTAATTACTCCAAGACGTTCCTTCATTTACGCCTAACTAAAGCCAATGGTAGTTTATTAATGGCTTTCGATGTGTATGCAGTGATTAATTTATATACGGGTTTCGCCAGACAACAATTTTAAACTTGTACATTTACCTCACACCTAACAATATTGCCTTTCAATCTTCCATAGCTTCATAAACAACTAATAATTGTAAAGTACTGAGTATGACAACACGCTTTTGGTACCCGAGACGGTAAATGGTGGCGTTGGAGAGACTCAAAAATTGAGTTTTAGTAACTCCATTAAAAAAATTAGTAGAACGAAATGTAGTGTCCATCTTTGTACCTTTCTTCCTTCCTGCACTAGTGGTCATTTTCAAAAACTCTCAGGTGATATGAAACAAAACGTATTCTAATTAATTTATTTGACAAACACATTTTAAAATAATTATCATAACAGTTGCGCAAATTAAGAGATAAATTAAAACCATTAATCGTTAATTAAATGTAGAATAAAAGTATATAAACGGAATTTTACAAGTTTATTTATTTAGACATGTCTTAAGAGATATAAATAATATATTTCAAACAAATAAAACATCTTTAAATGTTTTAATTTAAATCATAGGAGGCCGATCTTACTGGACAATTCCAAAATATCAGGACTCTCCCGGAATCCGGTAACAGACGCGTTTATTATTTAATAAGTATTATAACTATTTGATGGTTGATCTGACAATTTGATAGCTTTTGATTATATGTCAAGTAATAATATCATTCAATAAAAATTGTGTTGCTGTCAAGCTATAAGCACACGTTTCTATGGAGCAATAAATCTAAGTTTAATTCAAAAGTATAACAAAGGCAACAGTTCAATCATGTTCTTCATATAAACCTTCCTCGGACTTCAACGAATTCTAGTATTAAGAAATAGCCGTATTGGTTAGCCTTTCACGAGGTAGTATATATTTATCTTCCATTTTTAATCATAATTAGATAAGCCGCAAAGTTCTCATTCACTGATATATCACTAATACTTAATGTTTCGGACATTTTAGATAGTATGTAAGTATGAAAGTCTGGCAAAGCTGCGCGTTATGACTCAAATAGGAAATAACATTCTCATGAACATTTATCACGGATAGAGTTTTAAACTTCTAGAAAACCGTAACTCTTTGTTTTCAACTTTCCAGTAATTTAGAAAGATTACATTCGAAGCATATGTTTGAAGTTTTAACCATATTGGTAATAGGGCCTTATGCTCTAAGCAGAAAAAGCAACCTTTATTACATCAATAAATCAATCACTCATGGGGTTTGAAAAAGTACCCGTGGGATATTATAAATCGTACTCATAAACTATAAATTCCTATGACATTGATGAACTATTGTTATTATTGTATTAATATTTAATTGTATCTAATTGTATCTAATATTAATTGTATCTAATATCAATTAATTGTATCTAATATTTCACATCATAAATTATAACAATGAATTGATGATGGAATAAATTTATAGTGAAAGTCTCAAAACATTACGATGATAAAGGAAGTAGACACATTTTCACTGTAGTAAACTTTTCGACCTATATGTAGGCTACATATTTCTTTATAGAGCAACAAGCTAAATGCGTACTACGGCACCAGAGGTACAAGGGCCGGAAGTGGACACATTTATACAGAAGCAGTATTCTCAGACCTACGCATGTATATTTTTCTTAGAATCCGGCGAGTCCTATTATGGCGTCTGAAGTATGCGGCGAGTGCCGCTACAGATTTGAATTTGGCGCGCGTAATCCTTCTGTAGCCGCGAACGCAATTGCCAGCTGCGCCGACCTCTAGCCCTTAGCTCAAACAATAGGAGCCTCCTACCATCCGGAATTCCTCCGGACAGGTTCTGGTAGTATGGTTCCTGCTAGGTTAGCAGGCAGGGACCGGAGGTTGTGCAGACAGTCGTTGTGCAGCTATCGGGTGGAGTGGACGGTAGGAGTGAGTGTACGTGGCCTGGGACTTGATATAATTATTGTTAGGGAACCTTTCAGAACTATATCCAAATTATTAGTTATTATTTAATCATCAAAGCTGGTTAGGTTTTGGATAGAGGGAATCTAGTGGCGGATCCACGGATTATTCCTCTGGAAGGTCCCCCCTTCCGGTCGCGACGACACGAGGTCGCAAATATTGGTAGCAGAGCGTGGTTCCGATCCACGGACCTCTGGGTTATGGGCCCAGCACGCTTCCACTGCGCCAATCTGCTGCGCCTTCCGGTCGCGACGACACGAGGTCGCATATATTGGTAGCACGAGCCGTCCGCCTCGGATTCCCAACACCATTCCTAACCAGCATTAATTTTAATTTCACGCTTTCCGTCCATTTTTTTAGTTTTCGAATAACAGTGGTAATTTCTCAGACAATGCCGTAAATCACCCCAGGGCAGCGACCGACGCCACGAGGGAAGCAGCGACCTTCACCAACAGAATCAGATAACTAAATTAGTTCTAGTCATTTAAAATAAGCGTAAAGTATAAACCGTTATTACATGAATTAATTTAAACATTTATTTTATTGTTCACAGTTTAACTTTAATAATAAAATTTCATAGTTCAACCTTAATAATTCAATATATTTTTTGCCCTTGTTATAAAGTATTTCTTAAATAACTTAGTATTTTTTAATAACTACTAACAGTAAAGTCTCCCTTAAGCTTTAACTAAGCAGAGTTACGATTTTAATAACCAATTTAATTAGTTTTTTAATTACTAGTTACCTGAAGTACACTTTGTATTAGACTGTAACACTATTTTTTTCACTAATTATAGGTGTTATGCAATATTTTTCTTTGTTAACTTTTATTTACATAACTGTCCATTTATTTATTACAGCCACAATTCCTTTTTCAAGTTTTTCATAAGGATTAAGTCTTTTAAAAATTATTATCACGGAGTTCGTAATTTCCGTCTGTCTGTCTGTTTCAAACAAGAATTTCTCGTTTCGTTTCAAGACAGTTTCAAAATTTAAATTTGTCATTTTTCCTCATAATTATACTTATAGTTCTAAGCTCGCAATTGTTATAATTATTTCACTTAATTTTTTATCCGATTTAGATTTTCTTCTTTTTGGAACTAAAGCAATATTTCTCGACACAAGTTTAGTCAGTTTGCCGTGCAAGCACGTAATTTCGTAAGCAGAGTTCCTCAGATCCGGTTTTTGTATCACTCCGTAGATAACGAAGTCTAATTATGTTACTCTACAATATAGATTTTACTACTACAGTTAAGCACGAATATTTTATAATTTCCGGTCAATGTTTTAAGGTACTACGTAAGTTATCTTTGTAAGTCAACGCTGATTTGTTTTCGTTTTCACTTAAATAAATTGTAAACTGAATGATTTATTTAAATTATTTTACGACTTAGCCTTATATACGCTTAGATATTGGTTATATTATTTAGTGTTAAACACATAATAATGACTGGTGCTTTTTGTTTAATGTAAATTGCAGCTTGTGACGATCATTTGTAACTAATCTTGAGTTACGCATTCAGGTAAGGTAGTTGGTGACTTTGTTATTTTTGTTATAGCCAATATTTTACTTTCGGTAGAATCTTAATCTTTGTGTTCTAAATATCACTTCGCTTGGAAATATTTTTATGTGGGATAGGAGCATTTGTTTCAGGTACTTAAACTGTTGTTACAATAATTAATTATAAGTCTAACAATGCAATTTGAATATAATAACTTTTTATTTATTCAAAAGAGATATACAAGCTAATTTACAGAGTAATTATTATAAAAATTAAACTACTTAAACTTTTTTAACATCAATATAAAACTAATTTATAATTTATAAAAGTAACTACCTGATTTTTTCCTCCCCAGTAGGTGTTGGTTTGCTGTATTTTTCTCAAAGCTAGGTCAGCCCAAGTTGTTTGAAATAATTGTTTTTTACTGTGATTGTTTTCAGACTCCTCTAGTCTAATAATTACAAAAGTAAACATATTGGTACCAGTTTCCCTTGTATAGCTTATTGTGTTCTTATTTTCGCTCTCTTTAAATATGTATAAACCAGACAATATCCCCAAAACTGTAGCGTGGATTAAAGAGTTAAAAGCAACTCAGGCCCGGGATCAATGCTCTCTATTGGGCATCACACCAGCAGGTACACTTGAGGGAATGAGAGTTCAGCTTCGTGCTTATATTAAAGAAAAATATAAATTAGGTGAAATCGACTCAGACGAAAATATTAATGAGTCCAAATTAGAAACTACAGCAGCCTCGACTGATGTTACACCAACAGTCACACAACAATCTGAGGTACAGTCCAACATAACATACACACCTTCACAAACAATAATAGATCCGAATATACAAAATTTGATAGTTGCTATGCAACAACTTACACAAACAACAGTTGAACGCACTACAGAAGTAGTGTCTTCACAGATTGCCGAGTTATTCTCAAGCCATAATAGAGATAGTAATGCGACATTTCCTTCTGTTGTTCGCGAAATGATTAGAGCCCTGCCTATGACTTCAGGTTCGTCCCTCCCAGACCTCGTACAATTTGTAATTAAAGCTACAGAAATAGTCAACTTGAACCTTGTAAGTGACAAACTATTTATTACGAATACTATTCCGCGGACTGAGGGTAGACTTCGTGGTATATGGTTAAATGCTATCACGTCTAATCTTAGTTGGCTCTCACTGGTCCAGACAATACGTACTTCACTCTTAACTGATAGAACACTGAGGGAAGCTCAGAATCAGTTTTTGTACCGCCAGCAAACTAACTCAGAGTCCTTAGCTGACTATGTACACAACATTAGTGCCATGTTTACATTTTTAAACCCTACAGTAGATAATGCAGTTGTCTTTACTACTGTTATGGCAGGTCTCAATCCCTCCACTAGAGCCTGCTTATCAGGACTTATAACACCACACTGCATTAATGATCTTTTAAATTTGGCCCCCACGGTAGATGACCTACGTCTTACATATTATGACACTCCACAAACCAACGTACCCCCACGTACATCCCTTCATAGTTCCGTACCATATAATCAAAGTTTTCAACAGAACAACAGATTGTTTTACAACCGAAGTATTGGCCACTCCAACCATACTAACGGTCAACACCACTACCAAAATTACCGGTCACGTAACTTTAATCGATATAAACCTCAAAATAGTCATAATGGCGGTCATTCACACTTGGAATCAGGAAATAACCATTCAGGCCAATATAGTACACCAAAAAACAACACAAGTCAGCGTAACTACCAAAACGGTCAGCAGAATAGGCAAGCTAATTATTCTGGTCAGTCAAATTCCAGGCCGAAACATTTAAACTTCCCAGGGGGGCATTTTTAGACAGGGAAATTGTCTCCCCTAAACCGAAGGTGAATCGCCCTGTCCGCTCTATGGCACCTTCCTTGCCCAAAGTAGATCCCCTTACTATCTGGCTATCCATAAAAGAAATCAAACTTGAAGCACTAATTGATACAGGCTCCACATACTCAATAATATCTGGGTCAGTCTTTAAGGATCTACAGAAAGGTAAAGGGTTTTACGTCAACTCACTTAACACCAGAACTCAAGCCATGACAGCGAATGGTACTTACATGAATTTCCAAAAACAGATTAAATTGCATTTTAAAATTTTACACCTTTCCTGGACTTTTCCTTTCTTTGTATCAGATAGCCTACCGGTGGCAGTTGTTTTGGGTTTGGACTTTGTAGATCACAGTAAAATGGTGATCAATGCGGCTCAGCGTAAAATAACTTTTTCCTTTGACATAACCTTAATTATTAATCAATTCCAGGATCAGTCAGCTCAACCCAACATAGAATCAACTCATACAGCACCAACATTAGGAGAAAACTTGAACACAAAACAAAAACACATTTTAAAAAACCTATTGCAGCAGTACCCGGATACCATAACACCATGCCTTGGCAAAACCAACTTAATATCTTATACCATCCGTATAACAACTAATAAGATTGTCCGCTCAAAACCTTTTCATTATGCTCCTCCCAAACTGAAAGAGCTAAACAGCCATATTAAAGACCTGTTGAGTAAGGGTATTATTCGTCCTAGTGACTCTCCATATTCAAGTCCTGCGTTTTTAGTCCCGAAAAAGAATGGTAAAAGTCGCATGGTGGTAGACTACCGTCTCATAAATAAGATGGTTGAGCTGGAGAACACTCCCATGCCAACGGTGGAGTCAGCATTCCAGTATTTAGGGAAGGCTTCTAATTTTTCCCACCTGGACCTTGTAAGCGCTTATAATCAAATTCCTCTTGATGAGAATTCCAAAAAATATACGGCTTTTGTCACAAGCACAGGTTGTTACGAGTATAACTATCTGCCCTTCGGCTTAGCTTCCGGTGGCATGGTTTTGGCAAATCTACTTGACAAAGTCTTTGGAGATATAAAATTCAAATTCCTTTTTGTTTATTTTGATGACCTAGTTGTCTTCAGTAACAGTTTCAACGAGCATGTACAGCATCTTAAAATAGTTTTAGACAGGCTTAGAGATGCTGGTCTGACTGTTAGTCCTGAAAAAATGGTTGTGGTATCTCCTAGAATAGAATTCCTGGGTCACATATTTCATAATGGTAAAATCAGTCTAAATCCTGACAGAAGTAAACCTATCGACTCCTACCCAACACCTAAGTATTTAAAACAACTTTCTAGGTTTCTGGGAATGTGCTCATATTACTCGAGATTCATTAAAGGCTTTTCTCAGATTTCGGAACCTTTAAATTCTTTAAAAAGAAAGGGCGTTCCATACATATGGGGACCTTCTCAGCAGGAGGCATTCAAAACCCTTAAAGCAATTTTAGTATCTTCACCTGTTTTGAGGCTACCCGACTTTGAAAAACCCTTCACGTTGCAGACCGATGCCTCTGGCACGGCTGTGGGTGCGGTCTTGTCCCAGGAAACTTTGGATGGCAGCCTAGCACCTGTTGCTTACGCCAGTCGTGCCCTGAACCTCCATGAAAAGAACTACTCAACCTTTGAACTGGAGGCTCTCGCTTTTGTGTTTGCTTTGGAAAAGTTCAGAACTTACTTAGAGCATAGAGAATTTTCTCTTTTTGTGGATAATAGTGCTCTTTCCTGGTTGCTGAACCACCCCAGGCAAATTGGAAAAATAGCACGATGGATTGCCTTAATAAACACATTTAAATTTCAAGTCAGTCACATTAAGGGCAAAGAGAACGTTGTTGCAGACTGCCTCTCTCGTTTGTACGAGGAAGACTCCACAACTCCCCAACAAGATGACACAAGTTCAACACCTTCAACAAACAAACCCAAAAATCCTACCTCAAAATGTTTCGTTCTTTTCTCTCTACCAGAAGCCTTCCAAGACATAAGAGAACATCAAGCCCTAGACCCAGAATTAAAAAATATAATTAAGTCAATTAAGTCTGGACAACACCCTCCAAACTATGAAATAATTGATAATGTATTAGTCTATAAAACCCCTTCCCAGAGCAGACCGCGTGTTGTTGTTCCCAAAAAACTACACCACATGCTATTTGCCATGTATCACACGTCCCCAGTTGGAGCACATTTGGGAATCTCCAAAACACTAAATCGGTTAAAAAGAATATTTTACAGTTCTGATCTTACTGCAACAATAACTAACATGGTTAAATCATGCTTGCAGTGCCAGCGCTGTAAGCAAGCCCCAAACACAAAATATGGTTATCTATCGTCTGATCTAGCACAAAGACCTTTTGAAAAGATCATGATTGACTATGTTGGTCCTCTCCCTAGAACAAAACGTGGTCACCAGTGGCTACTAACCATTGTAGACGCGTTTAGCAAATTTTCTGTCATGATCCCAACTAAGAATTCAACAGCTTTAACTACAGTAAATGCCCTTAAACGAGGCCTATTTTCCTACTTTGGGTTTCCCCAGTCTATTGTCTCCGATTCTGGCAGTTGTTTCAAATCTCATCAGTTCAAAAACATGTGCGATGAGCTTGGGATTAAACACATTAGGACTTCTCCTTATTACCCGAAAAGTTCGCACGCTGAACGTGTGAAAAAAAATATCGGAGTTGCCTTGCGAATTTTCCACCACAAAGACAATACTCAGTGGGATGAAAACCTACATTATTTTCAAACCGCCTTTAATTCTTCTAAGCACGAGAGCACTGGCACATTACCCTCTGAAATATTTTAGGGATACACTATCCGCACTCCTTTGGAAAATAAATGGAATCTTGACCAACTTCTAGAACCTAATTCTGAACCAAGAAACATGGAACAGAGATGGAGTAAAGCTCTAGACAATCTGATCCGTGCTAAGGATAAAGTATCCAAACAGTATAATAAAGGTCGAGCACAGGTTCCCTTTAGAGTGGGTGATACAGTTATGTATCGACTATTTAACCTGAGTAATGCACCCAAACACATCTCAGCCAAGTTGCAGCCTATGTGGTCTAAACCTTTGGAAATTGAGACCTTTACTTCCCCTGTAACAGTTGCCTTGCGTGACCCAAAAACCAAGAAATTTGTGAGGTCAGCACATGTATCCCATATTAAAAAGTGCATTCTCCTAACTCCACGACAATGATCTGCCACTAGATATTTCCTCTATTCCGAAAAAGCCATTGTGATATTAGGTTTAATTTGAGTTCATTTTCATTCTTCTTTCATTTTACACCTTACAAATAACATTTCCTTTTCTTTTTCTACTCTTCTTTGGGACCCTGCATTGGTGGCTCTGCCTGGCACTGAGGTGGATTTGGCTAAGGAGTTCACCTGCGTGTGCTCTCCTCTTGCTACCTGGTGTTGGGTTTGGCAATTCTGATTGGACCAAACTGTCTACTATACACTTACACGGGGATGGGTGGTTATGAGATCTGCCGTTTGGATTTTGTTTGTTTGAAGTATTTACAGCTTCCATGATTTAGCATTTATTTATATATTTTTTCTGTAATCAATAATGGGAGCAGCGACAGTCTCATTGCCTCCTATGCGCAACCCCAAACACACTTCATTAACACTTCTTTAACTATCTCTATCCTATTCATTTTTTTTTTTTTTGTTAAGTTATAACTTAAGGCAATTAGGGATAGAGAATAATTTGTATCGATAACAGCTTTAGAACCGACATTATTTAGCATTTCCCTTATAGTCGACTGTTCAACAAAGTATTCTCCTATATACAACTAGGCTAAAGCTATAGCGAAGCACTCACGCCAGTTAGTCAAACCTTATTTATTGCTATAAATGTTTATCTCTGTGTAATTTAGTGTTCGTGTATGGTTTTTCGTGATAGATATTACTTTGTATTTTCGAGCATGCGTGTTACGACCTTATAATGGTCAGTTATATGTATATTTATTTGTATGTGTTAGTTATATAGAGTGGTTATCCTATCCACAAATTAATGGTTATTACCAATCATATCCTGGCCTACTACCTCTGAGCCAACAGGTTTTTTTTTCTCTTGAGTTATTGTTTGTTGGCTCATTCCTTCTCGTTCTGAACACTCCATTTAGGGAAAAGTACTCGCCATATGTCACCAAACTATCTTGAGAAACTAATAGGGTAGATAATTTTAAAGAACTGTGTTAGAAGACCAATTCTCCTCTTTCCTTGCCTCTTATGACTGTAGTCACTAGGAGACCTCATCATTTAGATTTGGATTTATTTGTCCAATGGCCATATC
This sequence comes from Homalodisca vitripennis, assembly GCF_021130785.1. Classification (NCBI taxonomy): domain Eukaryota; kingdom Metazoa; phylum Arthropoda; class Insecta; order Hemiptera; family Cicadellidae; genus Homalodisca; species Homalodisca vitripennis. The sequence continues at coordinate 111,582,932 of NC_060210.1, read as the reverse complement.
ATCTTTTCACCACCTTTCCTGTATTTCAAATATTGAAAGAATATGAAAAAAACAATTAATTATATATGTTCTTCCAGAGAGGTCATGGGGACCTTTCACTCCCTCTCATTCTGCGTCCGGTAGATTGGCTTGTTGGTAGCTGGCTTTTCTCCCGCTGTGGGAGGGGGGGAGGGAAGTAAGGGGAACAGGACTAGGATTATGGCCAGCTACGATGGAAGAAATATTCTATGAGTTACACAAGAATAATATATCCTTAACTTCTCCTTTCCTACTTGGCCTATTTTTGGAGGGAAATCTGAGTCTGATGATGGGGCTGAATGAAGGTCGTGATTCTCAGTCAAACACGGTTTCCAGAATCCTGATTCCTTTGACCTGGATTACCTTCTATAATTTAATTAAACTTTTTAAAGAAGCCCAACCTTAACCTTGGAAGAGTTAGAAGTATATAGCAGGTATGTGACATATTGGTGATGGATAGATCTTTGTTGCTTTTCACTTATGGGTTGAATTTGTCTGTGGTTGAGGACTGGAGCTGTTCAGCGAGAACGGGCGCGGTTTCTGCACCGCCTTTCTGCATGGTAGTGTTTTTTTGAAAATTTTGTAAGCTCTGCGTTCTAGTTTAAGATATTTGGCTCAATTTAACTATAACTGGTTCACTTCCAGATAATTTTCCTCTCACCCATTCTACCACTCTTAATGGCTAGGCCTTCGAACTCCTCGGAGAAGGAGGGGAGGATGCGGCGAGTGCCGCTACAGATTTGAATTTGGCGCGCGTAATCCTTCTGTAGCCGCGAACGCAATTGCCAGCTGCGCCGACCTCTAGCCCTTACCTCAAACAATAGGAGCCTCCTACCATCCGGAATTCCTCCGGACAGGTTCTGGTAGGATGGTTCCTGCTAGGTTAGCAGGCAGGAACCGGAGGTTGTGCAGACAGTCGTTGTGCAGCTATCGGGTGGAGTGGAGGGTAGGAGTGAGTGTACGTGGCCTGGGACTTGATATAATTATTGTTAGGGAACCTTTCGGAACTATATCCAAATTATTAGTTATTATTTAATCATCAAAGCTGGTTAGGTTTTGGATAGAGGGAATCTAGTGGCGGATCCACGGATTATTCCTCTGGAAGGTCCCCCCTTCCGGTCGCGACGACACGAGGTCGCAAGTACAGTTGTTCCAAACCACATGTATGTAACCAAATAACTCTGACATACATTGATATAAATAACAAATTGTAAAGAAAATATAAATAAAGGGTCTTTTCTGTTATTGTATACCTCAAGAAATATTTTTCATAACATTGTATATTGTGTTTTTAGAAAATTAGGAATCAGTGATACACTTTCACTACCATTAAGAGGAATAGGTTAGGATTAGTTAGTAAAATTAGTAGCAAATCAATATATAAAAGTGTCAACATGCTACACTGATTTATTTTACTAAACGAGAGGGTGAAGCCAAAGGCACTGTGACAGGTAATTAATAGTACAGAGAGCCGTGATGTTCGGTTACTAGCCGTGAAGAGTTCGGACAAACCATTGCACTAATTGTAGTTTTAGGAAAAAGCAATACACTTTAGAGCTAACATTTTCTAATTAAACCATTTGTTTACCTCTTTCACTACAATTTGGTTAAAAGTTCATTCTAGTCAAAGGTGCAAAATCCATGGAATCACCTTTTTTAAGAAATAAATCATGTTGAAATTTGATTTATTATTTGTACCTAATATTTCTTAGTTAAATATTGTTGTGTTGTGTAGTTAAATAATGAAAATGTTATTTATGATCTGTTATACAAGGCCACTACCAGCAACAAGCCATATGCGTCAGCTCTAATACTATGTACGAATTGGGCTTTCAGTCACTTTTAAATCAGTACATTGATTAGGGTAATGACAATATATAAGCCTTTTGGAGATTTTACTGAAAAGTATCTCCTAATGAAACACACTAAGTGCAAAATAACAACATCGATACTTAAAATGTTTATTTTAAATTTAATATACTGTCTGTTGACATATACATTCTAAACGAAACGGAGTAGATCGTACTGAATAATGTTCATTTTTCAATGATATAATCACACCATAAAGATTTTATAAAATATATTTAACACTCTACGTGTGGCAAAATATTTCTAACCATTAAATTAGGCGTTCATGGTACAATAAATCTAATGTTTAATTTAAAAGTTAAAAATAAAAACTAGACAAGAAAGTGGGTAATCACATTATTTATACCTGTGACAGATATCTTATTATCTGTCAAAGGTATAAGGTATATATATATATATATATATATATATATATATATATATATATATTCAGCAAACTTACAACAACTCTAGAAAGTGAAATCAAATAATAAATTTTTTACATTTAAACATAGTTTGTCAGTTGTAAATAACAGAGATAGGCGGACCAATTTGTTTTTTCATGTTATTTCTTGCATGCAATGTTACAGGTCTTACTGTACTTAAGGGTATATCAGTAGATATCAAAGTAAAAACATAATTGGATGGTATCGAAAGAGCTATAATGTCGAATCATTAAAATTACTATTACGTATACACTAAACCATCATTATAACTAGATTATATTTTCCCTGAAATGAAATGATATATTACTCCGATAAGTTTATTTTGGTTTACAATATCAAGTGAGCCGTTAACAGTTTTAGGCTTGTAAGCCGATTAGTATTCGGTGTAATCCCATTACAGGCGATAATGTAACACCATTTGTGATTCAATTAAGAGATCCCTGTTGGGAGTTTTTAATTGTCGTTCATCCGAACTCTAAACTGTCTCTTAACTAAATAAACACACTTTAAAGCAACTAGGTCTTAATATGAGGTATATAAACTATATTAAGTACGTATGTCACAAGTCACACAATTTTTATTAAAAGAAATAGACTGTATAAATTACAGTCCCCATGCACCACAAGAGTGCGTATGGGTGAAATAATAAATGTTTTTACAATTGTATAACTTACTATTCTCTGGCAGTCTCGTCAAAGTCGTTAGCTCATATATTCCATTTGTACAATTTTTTAACTACTTTATACATATTGGCAACGTTAGGTTTTCAGTGAGTGACGAATCACTTTTTAATTTATATTAACTAATTCATAAATTTTTTAAATTACTTATATTAAAGTATCTAAACAAAACAATTAAAACATATAAATCTAATATCAAATAATTATAAATATAACAGAAAACAACAATAAATGTATAATTTACCAGACACCACAAAACTGCAAACATATAAATATATAATAATTACTATATGTAAATAAATTTAACGATAAGGTAAAATGCACTCCTGCCATCTATGTGTTGAAATATTCAAACCACGCATTGCACTGGGCCACCAGGCGGCTCATGACGCTCGGGTTCCCCCGAGGTTGCCTGATCAGGCACCGTCAAAGTACATGGTGACACACTAGCACAATGTTTTTTCATACTAGACACATACATGCTGAGCAGACAACCATAACAAACCTCTATCACAGTGTGATTGTGTGTGTGTGTCCATGCTTCCGGAGAAAACATAATCAGTATAAAAGGGATTAGGGGTAGCTTCCTGTTGGGCTCTCACGAAGAGGTGTAGTGGGCACACGGTAACGGTCATATCCCCTTAGAAGAAAGGAAGGCAACCCCTCCAGTTACAACCAATGTTCAGGGAACAGGAATCCCTCATCTCCAGGCTAGCTACAGACTTTATGAAAAGGAGCTCCGCCCAATCCTATAGTCATCTTCTGCAGTGGGCTAGACATGGGAGATTAGTTTGTTTGCCGTAGGTTTGCCCAAATATAAAGCAAACATTGATATTTGCAAGTCCAGGTTAAGACAAAAAGGTTAAGACTTATGAATCATTCTGGTGGGGGTGTGGGAATTTTAATCCTAATTGCTATATAAAGGTTTCCTTTTGACAGTTTAATGAACGGTAAAGGTAGGATATACGTTACAAATATTTAAAATCGAAAGGTGTTATACTCATATAAGTAAACTAAATATATGTGTTCGGTTTTGCAGAAACATTGTCTAAGTTTTACTATACAGTAGTAATTCAACGTGTAAATATATAATGAATGACAAAATTCTATACCTGAAAATATTTTCCAGATAAATCACACACAGCAACACAGTTACGACTTGTCCTCTTTATTATTAGAAACATTGTGAATTGAGACTGATTAGTTTAGCTAAACAAACTTAAATCAAATAAAAACTCCGGACCTAAAACCGCTATTATTGCGTAAATACTGATAATTTTCCCTTCAAAACAGTTTGTTTAAATGAGATCTGATATCTTAGACACAAGTCACATAAATTACCCTCCATTTAAACAGATGTAATGAAGCATTACACTGTGTATCGGTACATTTTGTGATTATACTAAGAAGTTCAGGTTTACATTAGATATAATTTGTTATATTATTATACATTAAGATTTTGTATTTATATTATCATTTTATTTCATTAAATGTATAAAGATTCCGTGATCACGTAAAAATATGGACAGGTACTGAATAAACCACCAGAATGAAACTAATAATGACCAGTACAAACAATCTTAGTAAATATTAATTTTATTATAACAATAAAGTTGAGAGTTATAATCATTGTGTCATACTTAAAATTGTTTTATATATATATATATATATATATATATATATATATATATATATATACAATATATGAGAAAATAATCACTTCTAAAAGTATGATTGGTTTTTAAGGACAATTTGTTATGTAATTATAATTTTACAATGTTTGTGTTCCAAGTAAGTAATTCCGAAGTAAACGAACTGTATGTAATACGTACCCTGAATTATTAATTTCAATTACGGTGACATGAAAACTCAATTTACCTATGAATAATGAGCCAGGCACTACATCGCATTGTCAACTTAATGCTGCTTCAGTGTTTGCGTGGGTTTTGTTTATAGATAGTGTTTTTGCTAGATATAACATGCAAAGTTCTAATTATTGTTTTAAATGTTGAATGTTTTCTTGAAATTTTTAATATAACTGAAAATCTTAATGAAACTTGTAGCGTTTTCAATACTCTAGTTTAGAAGTAAAAACAACTCTAGCTAGTAAAATACATTTTTTTAATTTCATTTTTACAAATCACGATTTAAATAAATTTGTGTTCTCAAAACTAAATACGTGGTTAATTACCATTAAACATACCTATGAACTAACCAAACACAGGATTAGGTAAATTTATATTGTAGCTTAAAAGTTCATCATGTCAGAGCACTTAGTTGATCTCACCATTTGACTTAAGCTGGCATCCCATAATGGATTATATGCTTAAATATCCCATCATGCATCCCATCCCATCATGCTTACATAATTTTACTGCGTGAGTCCAATATATTTTTGGCTGCTAATGTGATGGCTAGCACGGTGTGTTCTTGATTTCAGTCTCCGGAAGTTGTAGCCAATAATATCTCTAATTTGACTCCACTTCACCTATTTTGAGCACCTACCTTCGTCTGTGGAATCAATCCACCTCTGGATCTACATAAATTGTGAAGCATAATCTCTTACCCATCAAATAAGCAATTTTTAGAGTAGTGTGACTTCTGGAATCATTTAAATTACGGATAAAAATTTCTGAAAGCTACTTTCATTTCGAATATTCCGTCCCCAAATATTTATAGACCGTAGGGGTTCCTATGACCCTTGGAGTTTTCGATTGTTGAATTCTTTTGTTTTGTCTGACACTCTAAAAACGCATAGTCAGTATTATGATACAAAAACGCATAGACAGTATCAGTCATCAGCAAATAACATATCATAATATTATACTTAGATTGTTTATTCCATTGTTTACTAATTTTCGAGATAATTACCCATACGAATAATTTATAAATGTTAGAACTAATGTTTACATTTAATTTTGACCGGTAAATAAATATCTTTATTATTAAACAATAGTGATTATTTTCTAAGCAAAGAGAAGTCTGTCTAAAATGTTTCAAGCCTTCATATTCCACATTTACCAGAGACGAATAGATTGGTGGAAAAATAATATCTAAGAATAGAACAAAATAAACAGATTCTTGAATTTAAAGTAAATTACACAGATTGCGTTTCATTATACACATATTTATTTCTATAAAATATGGGTAAAGGTTAAATGTTTCTCAGAGGTAGTGTGACATTGATTCTATTCTAACCAGAGCCATTTGTCACTATTTAATTTGACAGGGGATACGATTTACACCGAAAACATTTAGAGGTTCATTTGTAGCCGAGACGCTGAGTTTCTGGTTCCGTTACATATTCACAAGGGTTTATTTATTACATATTATTGATTATAAAGTAATTAAATCTAAACTACCAAAACTACATATTTTGTAATTTGGTACAGTATTGATAATTATAAATATTTTCAAATACATGTGAATTAAAATGTTATACTTGATGTCTTCGTCTTTGACTGATAAAACCAGATAGACTGTGTCAATTTTGTTTAAAACTGTTTGCAATTTGTTCAGAACAATTTTGTCAAGTATTTAAAACTATATACACTATTTACAAAGGTTTATGGTGGCAGGACTAGAACAATGGGTCATCTTCAAGTTCCATAGATAGGCCTACTTGTAAGTCTGGACCATATGGCTTCCTTAAACTTAATAGTGTTCATATTTCTGTTGCTTTCCGGTAGGCTGTTGTATGGTTTGACCGCTGCTATTGGAAAACTGTTCAACGATTTTGAAAGTCTACATTTTAGGGTGTTTAGGTCTTTTGCATGGCGGGTGCTGTAGCCATGGACATCTTGTCTTCTCCCAAACAGTGATTCATTCTCCCTTATGTATATAAGCGAGTTCATTACATATTGGCCTTGAACTGTTAATACCCCGAGGCGTTTGAAAATAGGCCTACAATACTCCAGATGGTCTGAAGATGTAATGATACGTAGCGCCTTCTTTTGGAGAACAAGTATTCTGCTGCATGCTGATGCATGGCCCCAGAGCAGAATACCATAGGCTAGGTGGCTGTTAAAAAGTGCGTGGTACATCGTTACCAGGCACCGCTCTGGTACCACGTTTCTCAGTTTTCTCAGCAAGAAGATAACCCTGGAGAGTTTTGTGCAGACTTTGTCTATGTGGCAATTCCAATTTAACTTCGGGTCCAGCCAGAAACCGAGTAATTTAACAGCCTCATCACAGTCCTCTATGACATCTCCATTTTTTAGAGTACAGAATATCAGTTGTGTTTTTTCTTCGTTTAATTTTAGTTTGTTTGTGGTGAACCACCTCTTGGCATCTGCTAACAAGTCCTCGGCTTCCTGAAGCACGGAGTGTATCAGCTTTCCTCTGGACAGGAGCGTAGTGTCATCTGCAAACAGCACAGCCCTGCCTCCCAGTCTTAAATCATTCACAAGAATTAAGAAGAGCAAAGGTCCCAGGATGGAACCTTGTGGCACTCCATGCATGACTTCTCTACTTCCTGAAGTAGCCCCACCAAGCGATACCCTCTGTTATCTATTTTCGAGATAGCTGGAAATAGTTTTGTGAACTGTTCCTTCGATCCCATAGGAATTTATCTTGCTAAGTAGTATCTTATGCGGCACACAATCGAATGCTCGGCTCAGATCACAGAGCGCAAGAGCCATTGATTCGCCAGCCTCGAAAGCTTTCATTATCTTTGATGCTATGGATAATAAGGCAGTGGTTGTAGAACGTCCACTTCTGAAGCCATGTTGGGTGTTGCTGAGCAGATTGTTGGACTCCAAAAAATCAACATACCGTTTTTTCATTATTGACTCCATGACCTTAGACACCACTGGCTGAACTGAAACTGGCCTGTAATTCACCAGTTCCTCAGGATTTCCTTTCTTATAGATGGGGACTGTGCGTGCAATCTTCAAAGCATCCGGAAAGATACCTCGACTAAGACACTTGTTTACTACTACTGATAGAGGGTTTGCTACTTCTTGGATCACCGCTTTCAAAACAAAGCAAGGAACACCATAGATATCCGGGCTTCTAGAGTTCTTTAGCCTATTTACTATTTTTATAATATCTAGTGGCCGCACCTCTAACCAGTGGTCTAATATAGGCTTAGGCCTATTCGCAATATACAGAGAGTTAAAGTCCATCTCCGGAAGGTTTGTCACTATCTCTTCAACAGCCTATATGAAGAAATTGTTTATGTTGTCGGGACTTTCTGAGCAGGAAGCATATGGCTTCTTAGGTCTGTGTGAGTTTATAATATCCCAGGCCGCTTTACACATGTTGGAGGATGACCTGATGGTGTGGACGTTGAAGGCCTTCTTAGCTTCTGTTAATTCCAGTCTGTACTGTTTATTTGTTTTACAATATAATGCATAGTACTCATTACGGTCTTTTGGTGAGACTGCTGATTTATAGCGATAATTTAGAAGAACTACCAAGTTTTTAAGCCTGGGCAAGTCTGCCGTATACCAAGAATTATCTTTAAACTGACATTTAGTTCCGTTTTCTGGATTTTTTTTAAAGGTTTTAATGGAAAAAGTAAGTCAAAATTATAATTAAAGGTTTGAAGAAATCTATCAAAGGAGTGCTCAGATAAATAGTGATCACCCAATTCAATTGGCCAGTTTACGTTTTTTAGAGCCCTCCTTAGTAAAGGCAGCTGTTCATCCTTGATGACGCGCTTTGTAAAACTATACTTATCATGCCATGAAACTTCTTTGTGTTTACCATTTCCCAAGCTTGACTTCATTGTCATAATAACTGCACAATGGTCCACAATCATAGGTTCAATAACTTCCACCTTGTAATCCCAAGAATCAAAATTTGTAGCCATGGAATCTAGGCACGCTGTGCCTCTTGTGGGTAGTCTGTTTGAAATGTATAGGCCATGACTAATGAGCATGTTTGTAAAAATGTTCTCTTCTCGTGATTTTTCTTCCAGGTGTACATTAAAGTCACCACAGACCACAAGTTTTTTTCTTATTTCGAGAAAGAAAAGTAAAAAATTTGTACAGAAGTTGGATAAACTCATCAAAATCACCATCAGGAGAGCGGTAAATCGACGTGATGATCATTAAAGAGTCTAAGAGCTCAATAGCGGCAATTTCTAAAGTTAGTTCTTTACAAAATTGTTCAAGGTTAAGTTTTTTATATCTAAGATTATTTTTAACATAAACTGCTGTGCCTCCATTTTTATGTTCCTGTCTACAATAGGCATCCGCCAAAATTAAATCTTCAATTTGGGTGTACACATCAATTTCATCTTTAACTAGCCAATGCTCTGAAATGCACAGTATATTTGGTCTAGTTTCCAATATAAAGAAAGATAGAACCTCCATTTTTGGCCTTAAACATTGAACATTTATTGAGGCTATTACCTTGTCTGAGCTATAATTTTTCATAGGCTTTTTTAACTTAGGCCTATGTCTAGTTGTTTGGGAGTTTATGCTGGGAGGAATAATATCACTAGACTGAATGTTAGACAAATGAGAAACTAAGTTATACTGAGAGTTTGTGTGTTTCTGAATAAAAAACGCTTCAGTGTTACATTTCTGGGCCAGCGGGTACAATCCATAACCTTATCTTTATGTAAAAAATCTACTCCTAGGTTGAAGCTCTTTTTACTCTCTTGTTTTCAAGTTTTTCAACACTAAAACTAATATTAGGAAAGGCTTTACTTACAAAACATCGAACATCCTCTTCACTCGTTCCCATAGCGACTTTTACCAAATGAAACCAACCCTTCTTAGCACCGAGAAGGTTTGATGAGACACTATCACCTGTACCGATTATAATAGAGTGTTTCTTTTTGTATTTGGATGACTCTGGGTATGGGCTTACCCTATTTTTGCTTAGGCCTAGATTAGCCTTGCCAAGTTATTTTATTTTATTTCTCACATTTTTCCTTCTAGGCCCCAACAGCTTGCCAATCTTCATTTAACTTATTTTCTGTCTTAGAAGGAGAAACATCGTCACTTGCAACCAAAGAGCAGGTTTCAGTCCGAGTAGTGTCCGAGTCACTATTTGAGCCTAGACTTGCTTCAACATTTTTGTTATTTACATCTTGGCATATTCTATTTGTAAGCCGTTTAGAAGTTCGGGTTTTAACAATATCTACATAAGATGGGGTTTTAATTTTGTCATCGGTAATTTCATTTACACATTCACTAAGGTTAGGTTCCATTCCTATTTCTGGATTTATTAGACCGTTCGATGCATTGGAACAACTCTCTCTCTCTCTCTCTGAACCGTTCTCAGAACGATTCGGTTCTTTGGATTCGTTTGTGGATGTTTCAGTTTTTGAGTTGGCATGGAAATGTCGCATAATTTTATTTAGCTGTGTCCTAAACACATTATTTTCATTTCCAAGTTCACTTAATCTTTTAGACAAACTTAGGTTATTTTTGGTTATTTCTTTCAATTCTGTCACGACAACGAGAATCGCGGAGCAATTCTTAAAAAAATTATAAAAAAATTATATTTTTCTAGCTTCCCAATTATCAATAGTTGATCAAGTACCACAATAAACACGTGTGAAAATTGTTTCAAACTAATAACATAATTATATTTAGATGATAAAACACTAATATATTTCATTTGTTTACGTTTACGATTTAGCTAATAATATCTATTAATTATCTGTAAAATAATGACAAGATCTATTTGCTTAGGAGTTATTGTTAATTACGATGGGTAAAATAATCATTACCGTACAAGTACACAGTCTTAAATATTACTCATATAATATGGTTTATATTTGTTAATATTAAAGATTCTGCAGTCATATAAATAATATCATTCTTGAATAATCTTATAATTTAATTATGTAAAGAATTTCAGTCAAACTAGTCGTTACTACCTAATACCATGGATTATATAGAATATATGGTCCATATTAAATTGTACTTTGTCAGAGTGGGGATCCGTGAATCTATCTATCTAATGGGTTATCTACATTGTTTATATAAATTTAAATGTGAACATTCGTGCACGAGTTTAGAGAGCCACACCCAAAAAGTTTCGGTTAATTTGAGTAATATCTTCTTCACACCTAACTATATTAACACGTAATTAGTCATTAACCACCAATTTAAAGAGTCCTTATGTAGTTAATATCTGCCATGGGAACGTACTTATATTTTAATTATAAGTAAACATGTTTGCTGTTCAGCTTGCATGTTGCGCATATTTATGCAACTCTACATATACATATACATATATTTTGTCACACATAAATACTTCGAATTATTATTAATTGAAATTTATAAGAATAATAATTCAAATAATAAATTATTTCATTCATTTAGTTATAAATAAATAAATATTTAATCTGTATATTTTAGTCTGTAGATATTTTAGAAATACAACAGAGCATGAAATAAAAGTCCAAGGCAATAATAAAATAAAGTAAATTAATATTTACCTTAGTTAAAAATCATTTCTCTTTGCCCTTTTTATAATACGTAGAATGACGTCTAATTGCATTTATCGTGTAGAATTCAAATATTTCATAATTTTGTTTATAGGGACTGTTGCATTCATCGGTGTTCTACCATATAAACTGATTTTCTAAATGTCAAAGTGCTTTTTTACAACATAATATTTACGAGTTATAAAATATATTTTAGTAATTTACATTGTTTTTTCACTAAATGAACGTGACAAAACACAGAAAAGTAGCCTACTAAAAAAAAAAAATTGTAATCATCGTGTAGCCCACAGCTTTAATATTACTACATGCATATTTTCTCATATTTTACCGGAGTAAACAATTTTAACCAATATTAATAAACTTGTAATTGTAATACCTTGCCAACATGGCCTAGTTAGTGATTGACTTTAAAAAATCTGTTGCGCTTTTATACTACATACAGTTATGGTATTGCACGTTAACGATGAAAATTTGAGTGCATACTATGTTAGATAAATAACACATTTTATTGAAAATGATTTTTTATTTTCAAATTAGTTTTTTTGTTTGAAGTTTGGTTTTTACGATGGAAGGATTGAGAAGGAAACAGGATTTTACGGACATTGGCCATTGTCCTACAGAAAACCTCAGATTGCAGATCTCCAAACTTCCATCTGATTTTTTTGTATCAGTGAACTATTGTAAGAGTCCGGAAAAATCCTATCTCCTTTCAAATGTGGGTTTACAATTGTGTATATTAATATATAATTCTTGAAAGAAACGTCAGGATAACTTTTAACTTAAACATATATTAAACTTTCCTAAACAAAATTTATATTGAACTATTAAACCAATTAGATAATGTTTCCTTGTTTTATAATATACTTTAAATACAAAGAAGAAATATAACAAGTGCAAATAGTGAATAAAAACATAGATATGTTTATTTATAAACATGAAAGTGCCATCTACTTTAGACCTCAGTGTCACATACGCTTATTACATAAGATTGTGGTAATTATATAAATAGTATCAATACCAATACAAGCAACTTGAATAAATTTTATGTTTATTCGGTTCTTCCTAATTTATAAATTTAGAAATTCTAAAAATAATATTTCAACTAAAGGTGAAACAATATATGGACACCCTAATAGAGACTTACTTTTTTTTATTAGTAAGTAATTGGCAAGTAAGTGTAAAATATTGTATTTCACATCATTTTGTATTGTTCATTTCTTATTGTACGTAAAGGCAAAGTATTTTATAACAAAATGAAACTTAAATTGTATTGAGTTTCATGAGTTCGGTTTAATTTCCGTACATACAAATGATGAGACTTTTATAATATAATAATTTTGTTATCTTAAAAGCAAAAAACTAAATTAAAATGTTTGTGTCAGTAATTCTAAAAGTATTTCGGGTTTAATTTTAAAATAATATGTTTAAATAAGTAAAATAAATCTGCATTATATTTTAAAATCTTACAACAGTGCGTTAAGTGAATATGTAACTAACAGACAAATATGGAACAAATATACGTAGAATAATGCAATAGCTTGTACCGTCATTTAGTTTCATTGTATATAATAAATATTTTTGCAGCTATGTTATTCGTTACTGGTTAGCATAAGTTTAATCTGATGTTCTTGGAACTAAATTCTTGGCGTAATAATAACCTAATTGGAAATCGTAATAATCATTACTCTCTCGAACTTTGTAGCTGATCATCTTGCCAAGCAACACCTCGCGCGCCTTATCTGTAAGCTCGTACAATTTATATCTTAGTATTACAAATTAGCCCTTCCATGCGAGACATCTACTTTGAATTTAATATAAAGTAAAATTTAAATGGTAAAGTAACATACGTTTGGTGATGTTTTATTTGGAAAATTAATAAAGATAATAGTTGTGGTGATAACCTTCTCAAGAGACCTGGTTATCGTGACTATAATTTGTGTTCGTAAATGGCTAATACCGTCGTGAATTTGTTCAAGACGAGTTTACGATTGCTTTTTACCTATCATAACAGCTTCGAGTTTTTCCAGTGTTCATGTTTTAGACTTCTACTCTACTAATCTTCATTTTTTCATACTGCAGCTGCAATGTCAAGCCAAAATATTGACGCCGTGCGTGTGAGCCGATAACGATGTGAAAGGAAGTTGAATTAAAAGTGTTAGTAAATTATTAGGTTCGCAGGCAAAATTTGGAGTACCTTTGGAAGCCATAGGCCCAAACCCCAAGATAGAATTTAAGTACATTATTACTCTATTTTGGCAAAAAAGTGATAAGACATTATTTTGTTTGTTACAATTAAACTAGTAAAATTTGCATATCGCGTATTTATTAGTACGACCTGAGTGATATACAACTCCATGTGTTTCGTCCATTCGGTACAAGGTTTGTATGTGGCAAGAAAGGAAAGTGACAGATGTCACTTTGAGATAGAACTTTGACCGCACGAAATGAAGTCAAAGGGAGAAAGTCTCTAGAGACTGACAAGTAACAGTCCTCCAGTGATACATACACAACTTTTCACTTTTCTTCGATTTCGGTAAAAAAAAGGAGCACCTGTGTTCTGAATCCATTCCTTCATCTGCCGTAAATATTAAACATTTCCACTCCAACCAACACATTTCTGATTAACATAAAATGATACCTATATTATTACAGCTTAATAGTAAAAGAGCTAATTTATATTATTATATGTTTGAAAAGAATATATGAAACTTTTTAAAGGAGGCAAATAATGGAATAAAATGAAACGTTTTGTACTATTGACCCAAATACTTAGATTCTTAACAATGTCCTTATTAAAATCTGCGTTATTAAAATATTTATGTATTTCAGACACTTTAAAGACCCAGCTTTGAGTAGAGGTTTGATTACATATTCTATAAAAAAGTAGTAAGTTTAATCTTTATTCAAATCTACTTAAATATAATTGGGTGCTATATTTTGTTAAGTTTTTTATGTTTATATAATACACATCAGATATAATTTAAGTAAAAAAATATATATATATATTCCTTTTCTGGTATTATGGTTAGAATGTATTTCCTGGGAATCGACAAAGCTTCATCAGAATTCATTAATCATTTCAATCCAAATTATTGAGTTTCGGAAAGTCTAATAAATGTTATTATTAATAACTATTTAACAAACAAGTTAGATAAAAAAATGTGTGATATTTTCCATATACCCGTGTCTTTATTTACATCTTTACAAAAGCACCGCTCCAATGAACGCTTATTTTTTTAAATACAACATTTAATACAACCCTAGCAATACATTATTTAAAACATTATAGTAACTTTATTTTTAAATAAACATATGTTACGAGGTAACGTATTAACATGCCTGTTTAAACTATAATAGGCGTTAAAGATCCGTCTTTGCAATAGCTAATATCAATTTCCTATATTTTGTATGTTTATTGCAACCGATTTTAATAAATACAGAAGGAAAAGAACGGAAACGCAATAAATAATGGATTATTTTTATACCATAAGATGATTGTTGTAGATGTTATTGTAGTATATTTCAGACCTTTTTCAGTAAACATCATTCACGGTGACGAAAATTACACGCATCACCAACATATACAAATACAAATAGAATCATGCTTTTATCCAAAAATTCAAGAAAGCGTAACTAAGTACGTTAACACACAATTTGAAGTATTCAGGGAATTAAAAACGGAATCAACATTTTTGTTAGTTATGTGATATTTATTAGGGTCAGTAACTAAAAGTATATTAAAATTTAATTTATATATAATAAAGGGCATGTATATCTTAAAAACAGTTCTGGGGATTACATTCTTTAGCCAGGAAAGCTATTTCTGAGGGAAGCTCAAGTTATGGACATCATGCATTATCCCCATAGCATGGAAAATAGTTGGGAATTTTTTTCAGTTTGGCAAGCAAACAAAAGCAGAATTGTGTTGAATAGCATCACAATATACTGCCTTTGGTTAATATATATGATAGTCTCACCCTAAAGAAATCTAACGATAGTCTTAATTAAACATTAGTCTTAATCATTCCATAAGTACATATTATAAGCCAAGTACATTAATAAAAAATACACATAGCTGTTAAACTGCCTGAAAATATCTAATAAACATTTCAATATTTTTGAACAGTAAGTGTATTCTACACATTGTAACTAATTTCAAACAAACATAATTTCTAATTTATGTACAACATACTGCTTAGGTTTTTCTCAAAGAATGTTAAATAAATAATTGTTAATTAATTAGTATAAACACTTTGTGAAAATTAAGAATAGTAAGAAACATACTTTAAATATAAATTGGCTCCTTTTACCGAACGAGAGTAATATATTAACATTGTTAATAAGACGATGTCAAAAGGTTTTCCGCAATGTTATTGGAAAGGAGATGAGGATATTATGTTTTTACCCTTTTGGGAACTCGCATGACACACAAAATCTTCAAAATAAATACAACCCTTACGTCACACGTACACTTTATGAAGAAAGCATACGGTTTCAAAGGCAAGATATCAGTTTCATGGTTGTATTGATGTGGATATTTCTCATTATCTACACAAACAAATATTAATGTGTGTTTAAAATATATGAGGTTAATTAAGACATATTGAAAATCTAATTCTGTTTTGTTAATCATTTTAGCTCTTAAAATTATTGTATTATCATGTAATTATAAGTATATGCCATATATTACAAAGGACAAAAAGTCATCCATTTCTCACTATATACAAGTTTTGCACAGAACCCTTTGGACAGCCCCTACTTACTTGCTTTTCCGCACCCCTATTACCGCAACCCCTACTCACCTCTCGACCCTCGGAGCTTTCAATCCTGGCCATCACTGACCTACCTCTATAATATTTCTATACCTAATTCCACAAGTGTTTTTGGATAGTCACTCACAGGCTCTTAGGTGACAAAGCCCTATAAACGCACCGAGTAAAAACCCGACCACATACATATTAACTATCTTCTCTTTTACCAGCTACTGAACTGTAGCTATTCACTTTCTTCACACCAAGTCTGTATTCCTTCTTCCATGAAAACGTTTCCTTTAAAACTAGGTTTACACCCCCTAGTAAGTTTTCCATAATTATAACTCCTACAGTGTTCGCTATTTCACCCTTAAGCCCTCTTCCTGTTCCTTCCTGTTCTTCTTCCGGCAAAAAACCCAATATACTTCCTCTAATGCCACCTGTGTCTTTTCCCCTACTCTCATTTCCCTCCCAAGTCTCGTCACCATCTGAGCCTCACCATTCTCTTGTTTTCCTCACTGTCCGACAACAAAAGTAAGCATACACCAGGTATATATGTTTTCAGGTTTTCACGTTTAAGATTAGCAGATTTTAAACTGACTCTTATATTATGTCTTGCAATGGGCCTTTCTGGTTCGACTTATATTTTTGACGCCATAGCTGGGGTTTTCTTGGCATAAAAATCAAGAGAAAAAATACACAAGTTTCAGAAATCTACTTTGGTTTACCTATAGCCCTTGTAATATACTTCTGATCTAAGAAATTTCTGGTCGCATAGTTAAGTTTATGACTAAATTTATAGTCTTTATTTACACCACTTGGAATCTTTAATGACTATTCTGTAACTATTTTAAAAGTATTTTATAACTAATGTAATACGGCTGGTACCTATCAAAATAGAAAATGTTTACTGCTCACAGCTTGGGCAAGCGTATCTTTAAAGTGATAGTGCTCGCTTATGCCTTGTTGATACTAGTACCGTTGAAATTGCAATCAATTTCTCCATATATTTGGTGTCAAATATAGTTTTTTTTTTTAACTATACTGGTCTTTATTTTACTTTAAAATTTTCAACAGACGACATTTTGTTAATATTGGAGGAAATAACATAATCATTGTTTTTATATTTTTCTCTTCGTTGTTCAAGCCTATGGGCCAAATGTTGTTTATTTAGCCTTACTAGTTTTAGAGACAATAATAACTATCAGTAAAAAAATTAAAATTGTTGTTAGCGACTAAACAAAGTGGAAATTGGAAAAAAAGTTATTCTTCTTTTTTAGCTTAGAATCACACAAAGAATTTCAAAATACATAACCAGCCTAACCTTTTTATTATATCCTGTATATTTGGATAAAAATGTACTCGGAAACATGGTTATTCACTCTACAATTATTTTTTTTAGCTAAATTTATGTTTAAAATTCATATTCTGGTTATTTTCAAAACATATAAATAGGATTGAGTTGTATGTTATGAAATGAAGACGTTGAAATAGTAAATATACAAACCAAGATATAGCCACTGACAAACCTGGTATGGATACGGCAACTGATGTGTATTAAAGTACCATTAAGAACATTGCACAAATTTCTAAGATCACATGTAAGTTGGGATAAACTTGAACCTTCAAACTCAAATCCCACATCTCGCGATTGCCTCTGAACTTTAGCTAACTGTCTAGTTTCAAAGTTTAGATGAGCAAGTGCAACCTCGCTTGAAAATATTTGCAACCCACTTTTAAAATTTTTGACTGATTATAAATAATACAGAGGATGTAAGTTATATGTTAGATTATGTGTTAGATTTAATAAGTGATAGGTAATTAAAATATAACATTATGTAATATCATGTAACTGTCATAAATAAATAGTTTTTTAGGTAATTTTATGTTCGTAATATTGATTAATTAAATTTTATTTGTGAAACTGATTAATTTTATCAGGTCTGTGTATACCTGAAAACTCTAAATATGCAAAGTTTTATCTAAACGAAATAAGTTTTACAAGTCGCACATTCACATCTCCCCCCACCTAGCCAAAGATCCATCCAAGTTTAAAACTTTTCCTCGTCCGTGGTATGTTAGATGTACTTTTATGTAAGGAAAATTTAAGGGGGTTGTAGGTGCAATAAATATATCGAAAATTCAGTTGAGACAAGGCATGAAATACTGAAAAGGACTAATGCTACATATTTCATCCGATATGGAGATGTTTCTCACTAAAACAAACAGACTTTTGTGACAAAAACCACCATTAGAAGCTGACGAAGTATTGATCATGTTCCCATCGTTTTAACTTATCGTTAGCTCTGGAATGGAAAATCAACTACATTGAGTCTCATGTAATCGCAGATACGAGGTCCTAAAGGAACGCATACATCCACGAGGTGACGTAAAGTCGTCTAGCTTAACTCTAAACTGTCTAAATTCCATTACATGGATAAATTTCCTTGGGAATATTTTTCAATAGCAGAGTTTTAAATAATTAGTTTAACTTTTTAGGGTTATAATTTTACTGTCGTTTATAAAAATGGGTTATATTGACTATTAAACTCGTAACACCAGAAATTACATTGGTGTCGGAAAAGTATATTGTGTATATTATAAAACACAGCAATGCTTCGTGTTTTATACTTATACATTCATGTTTTCGTGATCTACATTCAATCTACTTTTTTAATGTATTGAGTTAATGGTATTGCGTTTTATTTCTACGTAAAATAACAGAACATTTTAAATATACGTAACGAAAACCCCTTGAAACAGTTACATACGTTAATATCAGTGCCTTAGCGTATTGTAAAATATCTTTAAATTATCTTATAAAAAAATTATTCGCAAAAAAATGTGCTTATATATATTTTTTGAAATTCAGGGGAAGGTTGATATGAAAAGAAAGATCTGACAAGTTGTTTATACAATTTTTTGATTCGGAAAATTGGTAATCTATACGTTTTATAATCCATGCTTAACTGACACTAAACAGCTTTTTATAATTTTAGTTGAAGTTCGGCCAACAAGGAGAAACATCTGTTTCTTATTTTATTTTACATCATTTATTTATCAATAGTCATGCAGATGTAAAAAAGACCAAGTAAATTTATTCTATATTCGTATTCATATTAACTGTAGATTGCGCAGTTAATGCAATTGTAACTATTATTTAAACATTGTAATAAACACAAACTTATTGAACAGAGTTATGATTATTTTCACTCAAGATATTCAAAACTAGTAGGCTTATTTGGCATTATCAAATGTATTTTAGCGGTGGCTTAGGGTACAATAAAAATTAACACTAACATGCCTCAACGAGGCACACTTTCCCAGACCACAGTCCGATAAGCAACAAAACTAATATAACGCAAAACGTTACAAAGGAGTATTATGAAATGTTTCATGGACTCAATAAGGATTCCATGTAAAAAATTAAGTCTCCCTTACTTCTATACAGCTGCTTATTTGCCCTGCATGAAGTTAAGACGTCGTTAAGGTTAACCGATAAGAATTGGCAGACTTTAGTTAGGGTTAAATGCAGTCAGGAGAAAGGGATCTGCATTTCAGGATCTTGGATCGGCATGTGTATTAAGAAAAGTGTTATGCGAAAGATGAAATCTGGAGAATTCTACCACTCTGATATGTGATAACAGACAATATTTTTCCAGAATGCATTCATGGAACTGCCTTCTTACTCAAAGCAAAACCAACGGTTAATTATTTTCTGGAAATAGTGGTTCCATTACAATAAATATACAAGATAAATGAGACTAAAATTTTACCACTTTCAACTAAATTAAAAACCACGTTATCATCCCAGATAGAAGAGGAGATTCAAATCTACTGCAAAACATTAATTGCTAAGAAGGTCTTATAGACCACAACTTGTCTGTCTGCTTATAATTTCTAAAAGTTTATAAATTCTAAATTGTTTAGGGCAAAAAGTAATTAATTAAATCTTAAAAAATCATAATTACACTATTTCTGAGTAACAAGTATTCCACACGTCTTTCACCATGCTTTGGGATCGTGTCAGTTAAAACCGTAGTGCTCACAAAATTGTTTACCCGTTGAGACAATGGGAATGCCCTTTACCTAGATTGTACCGTATTTTGTAGTCAAGTTGTCTGTGACTTTGAAACGGTGCAAAGAATTTATTTTAGGTTCTTCGTTCATTGCCGCCGACTATTTTTGGATCCCCCTCCATACGAATATGTCTCCAGATTTGATGAATCAGCTTTGCAAAAGCGTCAAATTTCAGATGCACCATGCAAGTGGAAGGTAAACTGGAACTAAACACAACATTCGCATTGAATAAACCCTCTCCACCATAACTGCGTTATGAGCCAATCCTTTCCTATTTTTTGCCTACTATAGTAATAAATCGATTTGGTTAAAATATATTATATGGATGAATATAACACAGAAAATCATGAGTCTGTCAGAAATTGATGTGACTAAAAGTATTAAGTTTTAGATCAGTTATAGAGAAATTGAAAGCAAAACCAAATTTAAAGGTAAATAAGAAACCAGTCATATCATTATAAATACAAAAAAGCAACATATAGCAACAAACTTCCTCGGAATGTATGGTTTCTTAACTTATCGTCGCAAAAACATACAAAACAGGTGTTTTAAATTAAAGTTATTTAGAGACTAATGACTCATAAATGTCTTTTAAGCACAAGCTTCTCCTAGGAATTTTCAATAAGCAGGGAATATAGGCTATTTTTTGTGATTATCTTTTCTAATTAAATCTCATTTAAATTCATAATATTATTTTCTAGTCGTGTATTAGGCCTATTCAATAAGCTTTAAATCTCAACACATACTAATAAGAAATAAAACTAAATAAAAAACCAACTATATAAGAGAAAGAAAAAGGTTTACTGAGACTCAGGCTTCTATCGTCTCGTCGAGATAAATGAGGCGGTGTTGTGTTTTACCAAAGAGACTTGGAATTTATTGTACCTTTAATACAAGTGTAAGCGTTCTGCTGTAGTTAGGCAAATCATTAATCTTAAAAAACATTTACGATCACGTGTTCTATGCTAATTCAAGCCTATCTACATGCCATTAGTCTTGAAACAATGTAAGGTAATACGTTTACTACATCGCTTTTATAAATACTGACTATATATATATATATATATATATATATATATATATATATATATATATATATATATATATATATATATATATATCATTAGTAAGGCTATCAGTATAATACTAAATAAAACGTTTCTACTTTAAAAGCAATAATTTGTTACAACTATTAGTATGTAAACACCCGTATCTCACACACGTAATTAGAACACAAGGGATAATATAATACAGTAAAAAAGGCACAAAATACATAGTTGAAGGAATTTATTATTTTTAGTGTGTGAAATCAAATGAAATCAAATCACTTTATTCCACATACTTAGTATATACAAGAAAAACAAAGGTTATTCGTAAGGAACATTCCCAGCATGACTGCAGGTAAGAGTGCTGGGAAGAGTTCTTTCTTAAATTTACATACCATTACATAAAAGCTATATTAATGTATGGCATAGTAAAAATAACATTTCTTTAAAAGTTTAACCTGAAATACTAACAACTTTGAAAAGAAAGCATTACAGCTAATACAAACAAGTTGTCTAGCAAACAAAAGCAGGTCCACGTAGAAAAATTAATTGCTACATATTGAAATTTACAGGTGCCAAGTTTTATGCAAAAATTAAATTAATAACCAAAAGTCATACAACAATTCATTAACAGAGCTTTGGACGGGTAATTTAGGTGTTAAGTGATAACAACAGCGCCTCTGCAGCCCGCCATCCAACACGAAGTAACCATGTTGTCACCTTTCTCTTATACTCAAAGAAGCTGTCACTATCTGCTTATTAAATTTCCTTAGGTAAATTTCGATACAGTATTTGGATCAGATAAAATGAATTACTAATTTCAGAACTGTGAATCTAGGAATGCATTAAGCGTAATTATCTTTGACCCTTGTTGCATATCGATGATGACTTTCAGTAAAAATCGTTTCTTTATTACTTCTTATGAATAATAACAATGTTTTAATAAAAGACTGTCTTATATTAATCACAGAAAATTCCACAAAATATAATAAAGTAGGAAATCTATTACTCTTTAAAAAACTTGTTTTTACTACTGCTCTCTGTGTGATCGCCAGTGGTTCCAATATGTTAGCGGAAGCAACACCCCATGCCAGTATACCGTATTGTAACACCGACTGCACGAAGGAAAAGTATACAGTCCTGCACTGATCCACCGTCAAAACCTGACCAAGCTGTGAAAATGCATATATGAGTTTCCTTAAGGCTTTATACAAATAATGTGCGTGTGGGCCCCAGGAGAGTTAATGATCAATGATAATACCCAAATATTTGTACTTGTCCAAACAAGCAATTGCTTCACACCCACACATATTCGACAGCGGATCACCGCAGGAATGCATCCTCAAAGTCCCAAGGTTTGGATCGGCTTGATATCTTGTAACGATAAGCAAATATTTAGTTTTACTAACATTAACTGTAAGATAGTTATAGTCAAACCACTTTTTAATTTTTGATAAATCTTCCGAAACCTGTTCCAAAACTTCGTCCCACGTGCAGCCGGTAGAGACAACGGCCATGTCATCAGCAAACAAAAACATTTTTCCTTTGACATTTAATTTTGAGACATTATTGATATAAATCAAGAAAAGTAGAGGCCCCAAAATGCTTCCTTGAACAACACCAAAATCAACACTAGCATTTTCACTTTTAATTCTATTTATAGAAACTGCCTCAAGCCGATTCTGGAAGTAATTCCTGAAGCACTCTATAACAACTTGGATTGTTGATCTTAATATTCCAGAGTATTAATATATAAATCATCAATAATACATCCAAGACGATATAAAATATTTTTTGATTAGTAAAGATCCTAGTGAATATTAAGTACAATGTATTACTAAAATTGTTAACTATTAAATATTATCTGGTTTGTCTAAAATAAAAATCACAGTTCTAAATGAAAACAATGGATTTATTTTTAACTGGCAAATTAATAAGTTCAACGTTTCAGAATTTTTATCACTCTATTTTCCACAAAGAATTGACAAACCTTTTAGTAAATTTAAAAAATTCCTTTGGCAAGAAATAAAAATATTAATCAAATTATCAAACTAAAAATCAGAGCTCTCTTCTAAAATAAAATAATAAAGTTTTGAAATAAAATGAAATACCACTTGGAAATAATTAAAATAAAAATGTTCACTTCTAAGTTCACTCAAAATACAAAATAAAATTTCAACTTCTCTTTACACTATTTGAACCTTAACTTTCAAGTCTCTGCAATTTAGATTACAACTCTCTCTCTAACAATTATAAAGTTCAATTAATTTTCAATTAATAATTCACAATAAACAGTTCCAGTTAAATATTAATAAATTACTACTTTTTCAAATCTCAATTAAAGTTATTAACAAAGTTCAATTTTAATTCACTTCTCTTGCAAGCATGAACCAAATGTAACTTGTATGATTCTATTATGCTCTATTGTTCTTCGAGAATAAGTTATTCAGATTGCTCTGTAGTTTCTATGAATTTAATTTTTTCCTATAAAAAAAGACAACAAAATTAATTTAATATCAGATCAAGAAGACTTTTTCAATAAAACGTACAATAAATTTGGTGCTTACCTCAAAATCACTCGCGGAAAAAAAAATTTAAGAAATACGGCGCACTGCAATTAACTTTACTCACGAAAATAACCAAAAGAAGGGCGAAAATTATGAGCGGGCGCTTAAATACTTCCCTTTCCAAGACATCCGTGGAGCTCTCTCATTGGTCCAGCTGTATCAAACCAGGAGAACAATACTCACAATAAGACAAGTTCTAATCAATTCAAGGCAGTCAACCTGCCTTACTAACAATTTAAAACTACCAGTGCTAACTTGCCAAAGGATTACATGTTCGATTTTACCCTGACATTTCACAATCTAATCTAAAATTAAGTCCCAATATTTCGATCCCAAAATTTTTATTTAATTTAAGTTTTAATAAAAAAAATAAATCAATGTAGCTTTAAAAAACGCTACACACTCTAATTCTTTACTTCTTACACCAACTGCAAATAATATAGCAATAAGCTTTGCCCTATCAACAGAATCAAAGGCCTTTGCCAAATCTAAAAATGTAATCAGCACCCGCTTTTTCAAAGCATTCCGACTTGAAATAAACTTTGTAATGTCAAACAGAGCATGTGATGTATTTATGTTAGCTCCAAATCCATACTGAACATGAGCAATTATATTATGTTATGAGAGATAATTTGACAGTTGCTGCTTAACACTTTTCTCTATAAGCTTGGAGAGGGTCGAAAGTAATGAGATGAGCCTGTAATTAGAAAAGGAGGAATTTAAACCAGACTTATATAATGGAACTACTTTGGCAATTTTAAGTGCATTTGGATACTGCCCAGTATGAATACTAAGACTAATAACATGCAAGATAGGAGGCGATAGGGAATTATGTGTAGTGGTATTTGTACTTGGTATTGTCTTTAACTATTTTTGAAGGAATTGTGTCAAAACCAGGCTTTGATCTTCCCCTAATACCTTGAACTAATTTACGAAGTTCTTCCTGAGTGACAGGCTGCATTTGAAAAACTGACTCCACTCTATAGCACCATTCACCTTCGCCTACCTCCAAGAATGTATAGCATTTGTAAACTGTAACCCCACAGAGGCAAAAAGTTGTTTAAAGAATTGCCGATTTCTTTTCCTTTAACAGGAGTAACAGCGTCACTGGAGTCAATGAACGCTTCTACCGGAAAAGGCTGCCCATATACCGGCTTGCAGGCAACCTGAATTTTGCACGTTTTATTGTAGAAAGAAGTATGTTCCAGTAGCACAGAAACTCGTTTCGCAGAATTTACATTGAATGGTTGTTTTTTTTAAGATTTTTGTACAATTTATCGCGATGCCGAATTGATTTAATAAGACACGCAGACATCCATGGTTTCAGTTTTGGGCATGGTACAACATATGGGCATACGTACGTTAGTACAAAATGAACAAAGCCTATAGTTGGACATACGTCTACGGAAATCATCAAGCATTATTATTCAACCCGAAGCACAATGTTATCCTCAAGGGAAATGAATAACAAAGTGTTTTCGTTACATCTCTAAAGAAAGCACAGTATCACAATATTTACTATTCAAACACTCCGTAGTAATTCTGATTCTGTTCAACTGGAATATTTAATACGAAATAAAGAAGTGTTTAGACATATTATGAAAGTACCTATCGTAATTTAAAATTAGAAAAGAGTTATCATATAAGTATTTTAATGTAGATTTTTTTTATATTAATAATCGTGTCAAATGAATAATACGTTTATTTTTAATGATAATAAAAATACGTTTCGTGTCTCCTGTTAAGTGCTGGCACAGATTGAAATGTACACCTGATGATTTATGGTTTGCATGTTTCACTCAACTATGGCTTTTTATAACCTAAGAAACTAAGTCTGGTGAATACTTCTACTGTAATATTATGCATGACACCTACATGTGAAATTTCTAAAAGTCCAAAAGATGATGGCTTAGGGCTAGATGTTACTTTTCTACTTTTTTGTGGTGGACCGAAATAGGGCTGAATCCTTTGAGTCTAAGCTTCTTATATGTATTACAAAAACACTTTACCGACCTTACTTTCTTACCTTCACCTTCTCTTCCAATAACTAGATAAGTACAACCAACGTTATAATACCCTTGTCCAATATTCTATGTCTAATAATATTCTATGTCTTATGTTAATATTTAAATATGTTAAAAATATATCAGGTACATCTTGATATAATAATGTGACCTTTGGCTCTTGTTTTTTCACTGAACCTTTCTTATTTTTACTCTCCAATCAAGTATATTTATATTATTGACATTGAAATAATAGATTTATTTAAAATAACAGTACAAGTTTAAAAATTTTTTTTGATGACTAAATAAGCCTATGTTCTGAAAATAAAAGCTTTGTAATATAAACATAATAATAATCTAATAAAGTGTAAGAAACATATAATTTTCATCTCCACTAGAACAGAGACAATATGCTACCATGTTTACTATACCCAACATTACTTACGAGCACAACTCGTAATAATTGACATTTTTAGTTAAAAATATATTTTACTAATCAAAAATAGATTCACCAGATATTAATTTTATGAATAAATATTTTTTTCGTAAGGATGTTATCGTCACTAAATCTTATTTGTTGAATCTTATTTGTGTGTTGTTGAATTTATTTTAATATCCTTCAAGTTAAGAATAATAAGATTTGTAGAAATTGGTGATAATAGAAAGCATAGTTTGAAAAGTTAGATCGTGAATAAAAATGAATGGTAGTGTACCGTTTTACTGGCACATGAGGGGTTAGCTTTGAAATTTAAGTTTTGTGAAGGTTCAAAAAGGAAACGAAAATCTTCTGAAATTTATAAAGTTCAAACTAAAATAAAACTTCTTCTTGAAAATAATCACTGGATTTAAAATTAAAATAAAAACTTCTTGATGAATTTTAAGTTCAAACTTGGAATATATTCGTCATTAAATGAAAAGGTACAAAGTTCTCGCAGCTTGTCTTTTATTCAATTTTCAATTTTCAAAATTCAAAACTTTCACACTCTACTCTGATCTGGCAATTCTTCACTTTAATTTATCTTTAAAATTCAATTTTACTCTGTTAATAATTTCTTTACTTTACTTTAAATATCAACAAAAATTCTTCTGTGTTAGACAATATTAGATATTCTTCAGTGTTAGAGAATATTAAAGATATTCTTCAGTGTTAAAGAATTAAATTGCTGAAAGCATCTGTAACAACCACAAAACTCTTTTAGTATTTTTTACATAAACTTTTATATACATGCGCTCACTGCACCAACAAGTTTTATATTGCACAGATCAAAAGGACAACTTCATAAATTCCCATTAAATTTAATTTTTACGACATTTCTTTCACCAAGATTATTCAAAATAACTAAGAATGAATATTGACTGGACTCCAGTTAAAAGTTCACTTACCCGCAGGTTCGATGACGATTAGCAAGAAACAACTATAACACTTTCAAAGGCTTTATATCGTTACCACTACTACAGATCAACTGAGACGGGAGGTACGGTACGTCTACCTCACCCCACCTCTCAATATCGTTATCAGACTCTCCCATTTGCGATAAGCGCCTCGCTGATAGAAGGCTTTTTGTACTGTACAGTCCTTATCATTTTTCTGGGCCTACCCCTTCCACCGGTAATCCAGTTACCCCAAAATTACTATTTAATACAATCGGTACAGTAGTGTAACCTTTGTTGAACAAATATCCGTTAAACAAACATTCTGTATTGAAAAGGTGACTCGTCAACTGTGGATCATGAAGTTAAATGGCAGCATTCTTCTAAATAATAGATAACTCTTCCTAGACTTTTCCACATAACTGCCAATAGCAGTTTTGTTATTGAGAAAATAATTAAATCTGAAATTTTTATTTCACACAAGTACAACCTATATTTCCGTAAACGAAGTTAAGGTCAATTTTAATGTAGTAGATGCATTTTTAGACCTACATTTTGTTATATTGTATTATTGTTCAACGCATTCTGTTATAACAAATAATAATAATTTCAGTTACAGTTAAATTATTTTGGTAAATTTCCTATTAGTTGATAATTTTTCGTAATTTGAAATACAGCCAAATTAATGAATGTTTCTTAGATATGGTATGAACAATTTTTATTAATTTTGATTACTTGAAAATACAACCAACAGTGTCATTTATGAGATGTGTAGGAAGTTATTTATAAATGTCATGAAAATTAACCCGGTGGAGTCAATTTCTTAGGTTTATAAAAATACTTTGTAAATCTTATAAGTTAAAAGTTTATAAATATGATGTAGGATTATACCACACCACTTTTTACGTGTTTTCTCAAAGGTAGCACGGAAAGTACATACTCTTTAGCTCATTTCATTAGGCTGTAATGGTAAATATGTCACGTTTTTAGTAAATATCGTATGCTTTTTCTCCGTTTTTTTATGAATTTATTCATTCCAACAATTTTCCCGCATCTACCATGGTTACCCATACGATCAACACAACATGCAGACAAATTCCAATAACATGCATCATAATGTTAACATGCACTTGATGTTTGATATATATATATATATATATATATATATATATATATATATATATATAAAATAGAAAGTTCAAGTAATATGTCGTGTATAAGAACCAGTTCACTCTAGAGATATCGCCCGGCCAGAAAAACAGATAGAAAAATTAAAAAGTGAAGATTTATGCTAGTATTAACTGGTAAATGTTTTTATGACTTACCAGTAAACAGAATGGACTGTATCAAAGTTGATATGACGTTTACATTAGCATGAAATTTTAAAGTTATTTAGATAGAAGATAAAAAAACGTGTGTGTATGTGTGTGTGTGTGTGTGTGTGTGTGTGTGTGTGTGTGTGTGTGTGTGTGTGTGTGTGTGTGTGTGTGTGTGTGTGTGTGTGTGTGCAATGTGATGAGATATTATATGTCACCACCGAATTAGTGATACCCTAATTAACGTATACATAAGCATAGTGAATAATTAATTATGAGTGAAAGTATTTTTAATATCCATAAGAACAATCAATAGTCTATGTCCTTTTTTAATGATTAAAAGTGGTATTATTGTTTATGATTTTTTTTACTATAACAGATTAAACTGTTGTACCTTACTGTCACCAGAAAAAAAACCTATGACACAAGAAGCTCGTGATATAAGCGGTATATTAATAATATCCCGGATTCCTCAAAAGTTGACCTCATCCAACATAACACCAAATGTCAATCCAACAATGATCCATCCAGTCTTACGAAACCTCATAGTCTAACTTACAACCCAAATGGGTATTCATTCAAGTTTTTTTGACAATTCTACTATATATAATTTTAGGGATGACTATGTATATTTCGTATTTCATCAAACATTTCCGTATGTGATTTTTATACATAATCTAAAGAATACTTGACAATTATATGCAGTGAAAATGTAAGATATGGTGGAGGATTTTATAATATGTTTGTGTATTACATGTTTTTTTTAATTGTTCTAACTAAAAGTTGATCATCAAATTGTGTAAACAAACAAATCTATAAATTCCAATTTACAAAAAAGGTTAGGTGCATGATCATTTAGCATATAACCTAATGGGTATTACAGTTTCAATACAGGGCAATTAATTTAAGCTGCAAACACGTAAACCTCTATACTGAACGTACCCTCTTAATACCTGCCTGTAGTGTAATGCAGTTGTCACTTTCAGCCAATAACGTCTGTCTCAGATGTAACGCAATATACGGGATTACTGTGACTCTCAGGATATCAAAGAACTTCTTGACTTTGATACACTATTCATACAATTGCGTTATGTTCTAAACAAAGCTTCTTTTACACATTGTAGTCGTATATTAATTTGTAATACGTATTGTACATTAATTTATATAGAAAATGTGTACATATTTATTTTACATTGACAAAGATCGAGCATTTTTATATGACTGTTTTTTATATTCAGGTTTAAAGTATAATTGCTTATGTAGAGTTAGAATATAATTAAACATTCCCTTGTTTAAAGTTTCACCCTATACTCCAGAATATAACTGTAAAAATGTACAAAATGAACTTTGTATTTCAATAATTAATTAACTAACGCATCCTTATCTACAAGGCGTATTTTACTGATAGTCTAAAATAATGTTTAAAAGTTAAATACTTTAGCTACCAAACGAAGCAGTGTGTAATATAAACGGTGTATCTTATAACATGTAGTTTTCTATTTTATTCATAATATATGGATTAAACATTGTAGAACATATGTACCAAAAGTCAGTAGTTTCTTAATATTTAGAAGACAAAACTAATTACTAGATTATTCTTTTGTTTATAAAAATAGCATTGGGCTTGTTATCAGTTTTCATTCGGTGCAAAATGTCTGGCAAAAGATTACATTTACTAAACCTATATTGTATGGCAAGGAATAAAGTAAGTTTGTATGAATTATAACAAAAAGTTATATGGTCGTATTTGATCTTTTACGTTTAAAATGCTGTTCAAGAAATCACTGTCTGAATTTGTATTGCATTTTGCATATTTACGGATTAGAATATTTTCTTAAATCTTTATTGTTTAACTGTTTTCAAGTTTATATTTATATAACCAAATACCGTATAATTTCAGTGATTACCCATTCTATTAAAAAAACTAGGGTACAGATACGAAAAAATATTTTAACTCTATTCTTAATGTAACTGAAATCAGTATTTATAAGTTATATTTTTAATGCAACACAATTAGTAGAATCGGTTTTAACACATTATATTTCCCCTTACTTTTCAGACAAACTTCACAAGTTTATAGTGTACTCTTATATTAATTAAAAGATTAAAATGTATTCAAAATGAAACAAATATCTGAGAATAGATTTTTTATTTTCCCATATTCATCACTAAACTAAGATTCTTGGACAGTAAGTAACACAGGTTAGCTTCTTGGATTATAAATCATTATTTAAATGTGAGTTGATTAAATATTCTCTATAATGTTAATACACATCCAGGTTTAAACTAATATATTCTTAAAACTAAGGGACATTACAAATAAAGGTTGGTGGGAAATTAAAACAACTCTTAAATTGCACGCAACTTAGCTATGGTAAGAAGGATTAAATGAAGTTCAATTTTGAGTTAAAATTCAATGCACCTTCCTATTGCTACAGTGTATAAAATCCGACGATTGATATCGTCTTGACAGACTTGACTTTTGGAATCTAGGAAGTCATATTCGTCTTAAGTGATTCCATAAAATCGGAGACGAAAAAAATTAAAACGACTTCTTTACATCGTTCAGACTTCAGAGACACCAAATGTATTCAAATATAAATTCAACATATCCTAGGAACACGAATATTATATTATTTAAAATGCTACCCCTCTTAACAAATGGCTTTACGCAGTGTTATGATACAAGTTACAAAGATATAATTAATGAACGATATCACATAGAAAAAATTACGGACAAGTTTGATCAATACTACCAGAAAACTATATCCAGTTCGAACATGAACAATGAATTATGTGATACTAGCTAACAAAATAAAAAGTAAAGTTATATAGGGATTATAAGTTAAATTAATAATTTGATATGAGACATTTAATATAAAATAAACTAAATTGTATGATTTTTAACGATCTAACAATAACATAAAAAGACAGACACTGTTGGAAAGGCAAAATTTAGTTTGTTAAAAATGGGGCAATTAAAATGATAAAAGGGCTAATTGAACAGGAGTTCTGTAAACGAATTCTAGAAGTTTAACGATGGTCTGCTAAACCCTGCTAATGGCACGTATCCCTCTCACCATTTCCGCATCTTTCTTCTCACGTGAATAGATTGGCATAATTGGAGGATGCCTATAATTGATAATTAACTGTTGCGTAAAAATATTTTAATTTCAGATTAACGTTACTTCTGTTAGTTAATGTTTCATTTTTGTTTAAGTAATTTAAAAATAAATTTATATTCTGTACTACATGAAACATAAAAAAGACGTCATGCAAATATGGATATTTTTCACATAATAGAGTACAACACCATTTTTGCTTTATATTTATTTTATTTTAATAAATATTGAGAAATATATGCATTATATACTTATAACTTTAAGCATTTTCAAACCATAAAAAGTATTTTGCTTTTAAAAATCCAGTACTAAAAATATTTAGAAATAAATAAAATTGTTTTATTAACTACTGTATTACCTTAAAGGATGCTTCTACAAAGCCCTGCGTTATCAGCATTTTAATAATTAAATTTCCTTTGTTAAACTTTCGGCATTGTCTCCTTTAAGAAGATGACTGTAATATTCAATATGGGCTGTTTTTATAAATGTATTAAATTAAATTTTGTATTTTACAAGCCACTCTTATCTGGTCTCTTTAACAAGAAAAAATTTACAGTTTTTACGCGTTCAAAGTGAAAGAAAATAATTTTTTCTTATATATATCTTGCTCGCCTCTTGTACTGCTTTGTTAATTGAGCCCTTAAAAATTGGTTAGCACAATACTGTTCAAAAAGACTATTTAAATTTCCAAATTAATTATTTATATGTCACAGGAAGTTCCATGTCTTAGGATAATAAACATTTTTTTTTTTTAAATAAGAGTGTTTCGACCTCGATACAGTTATTTTATAACTATAACTTACCCTGATTATTAAGCGGCTTCCCGCGCATTTTGCAGGATTTGCTCGTGTATGATAATGTATTGTTCGAATTAATTAAATTTCTGGCGGAAATGTTGAGTTAGCTTTGTTGCCCAGGAAATCGAGCCTTGTATACTGTTATCGTGAACTTACAAATGATATTTTTTATATTAGAGTATGACGTAACAATTCTCACAGTTTATCCTACTACTTCTGCTAACCTCTGTTTTGAGAGCAATGGTTGGCTAAGTCATAATATAAATTATTCGATTCTTATTATTTATTATTTTCTATGAGTAATTAAATTGATATTCATTTAACTATCGATTTATGTTTCAGATACGTTGTAGTGTGTTTCATTTAATCGCGTATCTGTTTGTACAAGAAATTCAACAATGCAAGTACGTTCTCCTAGAATATATCGCACAGCTGAGAGAACACAGTATGAGTATATCAAACATGTCTCGCGGTACAGCTGGCGGCATGAGGAAAAGTTAAGCAACGCAATTCATGTGAAAGGACCTATTTGTCACTTCCATAATATAACTTACTTTAATATGCATTTGTTTTTAAATAGATATGCAGTAGGTAACACTCAACGGTTGTGCAATAATATATTACCATTTATCTTTTTCTAGCTCTCTCTCTCTCTCTCTCTCTCTCTCTCTCTCTATATATATATATATATATATATATATATATATATATATATATATATATATATTTTATTGTCATAAAAAAGGTTATATATAGGAATAATATTCAACTGCATATATATATATATATATATATATATATATATATATATATATATATGCAGTTAAATATTATTCCTTAATACATTGTCAGTTTAAAATATAATAGGCAAGAATTATCTGTAACAAATAGTACTCTCAAAAGGTAATTTTATTAAGCTCACATGACTCTAATAATTGTATATTAGTGACATATACGTGCCATGAATTCGCAATCTGGTTAGAGCTTTTTCGCACCACTTTATATTTTAATATTGATATAGTTTATTAATTTAATTGTGTTTCATCATATCTCATAACTGACCTATAGTTGTTTTACAACATTAATAGTAAAATATAAATAATAAATTATTATGAATTGTATTTAGAAGTTATTAACACGAGTTATCTTTATGCTGTTTCAAACTGTTCACAAAAGAGCGTTATTATCGATTAACCAATCTGAATGAAACAAGAATGTACTAAAGCAAAGCGCAGTGCCTCAAACATTTGATACTAAGTTAGATACATATAACAAACCAATCTATTTATGCAATTACGTACTTTATACTTGAATGTACGATAAAAATCCCATGCTATACATTTTTAGAACATATAGTTAAATTATATTATTTTATTACACATTTTCATATTCGTTGAGCAATAAAAAAGCGTAGGACTTGAGAAGCCGAAAAAATGTCTGTCCCTGTCTTTTGAACGATATATCAATAAAAACTGTACACTGGATTTTTTTGATTATATTTAATGGATTCATATAGGTGACGACAATAATAAACAGTAATAATTTTTTATTTGAAATCTAACTGAATACACCAATTTGATACATGCAGCAAAATTAATAAACTATACACTTTTTGTGATATGCCATATTTTTACCCAACTATTGGCATATTATTTATACTACATTATTAAATATCACAACTGAAGTAATCTAAGAGACCTCTTACGTTAGATGTTTGCACAATAATTGAATATATAATTCAATGTAATATAATTGAATAGGTTATAATTCTTAACGTTTTTATGGTACATTTCGTGGGAAAACTCAAAATAGAGGTAAAATAAACATAATATTTAAAGGAATCAATAAATTGCTCTACGAAAGAATGATTTCCAAATTGTATCAATCAAAACCTCATACTATAACAATCGGGTTTTATGTTTTAAATGCAGAAAAATATATACATTTAGAAAATTTGAAGAAAACCTAAGAATGCAGCTATCTGAGTAATTATAAACACAGATATACGTATATAATTCATCAAACTTGTATCTACTAGAATCGAGGTCTCTGTCTCTCTCTTGCCTGGTTCTGTTTCTTTGGGGGTAACAGCGAAAGAATAATTTCCTTAATAATGTTATTTTATTTCTAACTATGTAATTTTCAGAAATTCTTAATTACTGTGACTTTCGTAATTACATTTTAAATCTTTTAATCCATATGAAATTGGTTTATGTTTTATAAAACAGATTTTAATATTTTTAGTACTCTACCAGAAGTATTACTTTTGAGAGAAGAATGATGAAACTCATAATTGTTCATCATATTTAATTAAATTACGAGAATATACAAATTTGTTATTCTTTTGTGAATGAATACAACAATTTATAACGAAATAAAACAAAAATCTATCACTTCAGGAAAATTTAAAAGATGGGAAGTAACAACAATACAAAGACTGTGTTATAGAACGTGACATTGAGAGCATGTATAGAGAGATGATTTGTTAAATCCCTAGTTTGTCTGTTACAAATGACCCACTATCTCATTAGAGAGCGGGATGTGTTCAGAGCGTCTTAACGTCCAAAAGTTAACACATTTTGACTTGTTAACTGTTTTTCACATTAATGCAAGTGATCTTATGTAAAACAAAAATTCACCATTACAATTAATTTTCATGTATAGCAGTATTATTTTATATACTGTTCTAGAACAATAACTAAACTGTACAGTCCAAAAATTTCTCATTTTTACTTAGAAAGTTAATTCAATGTTAAGTGCCACCAAGCTTTCTTAGAGGATCATATTATGGAACCATATTTTAGGATTTATATATATTTTTACTGTTACAGAGACAAATATTAAAACATTTTTTATCGGTAAAAAACCAATACGTTTTGTATAAGCAAACAACCCTCTTTTTAAATCAATAGAAAGGGATGTCTCTTATAAAAAATAAACCACCACTAACGTTAAATTCCACCGGAGCCTAAATGAATAGGAGGACATGGAGAGTATGTTTCCATTTTATATTATAAGACGTTATTTAAGTTCACTCATACGTTCATAAA
This sequence comes from Homalodisca vitripennis, assembly GCF_021130785.1. Taxonomy (NCBI): domain Eukaryota; kingdom Metazoa; phylum Arthropoda; class Insecta; order Hemiptera; family Cicadellidae; genus Homalodisca; species Homalodisca vitripennis. The sequence goes on along the minus strand of NC_060210.1, from coordinate 111,547,424 downwards.
AGTTATTTCAGCCTCTGGCAACCGTATAAAAATCAACTAATTAGCTAAAAATGCCGACTTTTTCTATCTATTTTTGAGTTTCTTTATCTAACTACCTGACTGTAGAACAATATTATATATATATATATATATATATATAAAACTATTTTAGGAGATGAACATTCTCAAAACACAACCAAATAATGATTTGCTATAACAGTTTCCCACACCATGAATTAAACAAGTGGCGTAGTAAACAATAATTTCAAATGTAGACTAACATGGTCCAGTGTGACGTCATGTGAGTGGGAGTCTGCTTCATGTATTTTGTATCACGTGACTTTTCGGGCACTCCAATTTCATTCTTGGCTCTGCTAAGTGCTATGTATTACAGGCTAAAATCAAAAAGTAAAAATAACACCGCAGTATGGTCAATTGACCGCATTCTTTGCTAGGTTCTTTGTTTTTTATGAATATTAAACTCAACATTTTCTCTTTGAATTTATGTGTATATTTCATATACTATCTATATATGAAGCATATGTATGTAAAAATGTTTTTCTTGCAATATGTTTTTACGTATTAAAAGTGTTTTAATTGCTTTTGTAACAATCTTAATTGCCAGTTAACGAGCGATAGAGGGAAGTGGTACCTATAGCTAGATTTTTCGATCGTACAATATTTCCATAGGACGGCTATCGAATGTTTCTAAAATAATATGTTACATAAATTGTAAAGTAATAACTGTAAAAATTATTTAATTCCAACTATTAAAGTAATAGTATTAGTAGTATTAACAATAAATTCATATTCATATTAACTTAGATATTTTGAGGTGAAAGCACATTATGAATTATAATTGGTTATCATATTTTAATCTGTAATTCATACATAATAATCTCATGTCATTTATATAGGGTTATATGTATATATATATATATATATATATATATAAGGTAATGATTCAGATAGAATCCAATCTCTCAAAAATAATTCGTTAGACAAATGATCACCGTTGAATAATTCAGTTACTTAAAGCTAACGCAATAAATATTCTTACCCCTCAAGAAATAACCAGCGTGATGGCTTACGCGCCGCTATAAATCATTTCCAAACCATATCACTATCATTTGATCCTTTTAAATCTCACTCATATGGTAAAACAATTAGCTACTCGCTTTAAGTTATTAAAACGTGACAAGCTGTGTAAAGTTGAACACGGTGTAGTCCCTGCTCGGCCAATATGAATCACTCACCTTGTAACTGATGCATTGCACAGATTGTTGACGTTCAGCTTACCGAATTTTCACAATATTGCGGCCACCGTTGGACATATTTTAAAGATTTTTATTTGTTATATTTTATCTGACATTTATACTTTTTAAATAAAGCTGCTCAATAATAACATTATAATTTATATTAAATGTTTAAAAATTATATTTTCTCAAAAACACTATCTTATATAATTGAGTTCATTCTTCTTTAATGCTAAAATTAAATTTAATTCAATTTAAAGGTAAATATAAAGCAAATTTATAACACAATTCTACGCACACCAGATTTATTTGAACAAATTCTTTACTGTGTCAAACATACTTAAGCGTACAAAGTATATACCAATAATATTATTTCCAATTTTATTTTCCTAATGCACTGTAGGATGAACTTAATTTAGAATAATTTGTAAAAGAAACGTTATATTTTTTTTGGAATGGATGAACTACACATTGTCGTCATTAAGGTATTATAATTAGTGAAGACATTGATCTACTTGTTTCTATTTACAAGAGGTCGTGGTTATAAAATAATAAATATTAAAGTATTGAACAAACAATGTGCAGTAAACTTGAATATATAACCCTAGTCTCCCTAGCTCTATATTTGCGTTAAAAGGATTTCGTGGAAACATTTTTTATTACTATCTCAATACGATTATTTTAATTTACAGCTCGAAGTGCAATATAATATAAACGTCAATTTTTTGTGCATTTTATCAAACAGAATTAGAAATACTTGCACTATAATGGTGAAATTCAATCGCCTTATATCTGTGGAATATTACAAGTTTACACAGATCTTATTTACTATCTATAAACATATCAAAAACTAAATAAAATACGAATAACAGCCAACATTCCAACAACTATAATAATAAACGTAAAACGTTTTAAGTACGTTTAATATTTTCTAACAAACCTACCATTACTAAGGGAACGTGAAATGTTTCAATGAACATATTTATTACATCTTAATTAGTAAGAATATGTACATAAGACTAGATTTTCAGAACAATATCCTAAGAATGACATGCAGATTCTCTAAAGTTATTATTTTTTAAGCGTGCAGGTTTTTAATGTAACAGTGTATAAGAGTAAAACCTATATTGGATACAAAAATTAATACTAGAGGATTATTTTCAATATTGAAAAGACCACGTCAGCGTGTTAGTTTATTACATTTAGTATTATAGAAAATGTAAAGTGGTAAGAAATAAATGATAAAAAAAAAAACAGTGACGAAAGTTACATCCTATACCAATCATTCCAAATATAATTGGTTTTAAGCCTTTTAACTTTGTGGTGTAAATAGGTAACGTTCTCATTTTAAATTATACATTTACTATTTAATTAGAACGCCACAAAGTAAAATAGCAATAGTAACTAATGTTTCCTCCAGGATATGTGTATAGGGCGTTAATTGTGTCATTATTGGCAGTACATGCCCGTTTATACACGTCTAGGCGAGTGTTGGAGAAATGTGTATTATTTGCTGTCTTTAGTACTTTTTAATCCATAATGATTACTGCCCTATTTTTGAAAGATTTCGTGTGTTAAAGCTACAATGAACAGTTAAGGAGTTTGATATTTCCAAATTTGAAATTGAAATGCTGATACAAGAAGTATTGTATTCCAATATTGTATCCCCCACATAAATGGGAAAGTTCATCCACGGTGGGAAGAATGGGAGGAATCCACGAATGGGAAGAAATATTACGATACTATTATGTTGTGTAATATGATTGTGTATGAATGCTTAGGAACCATGAGGACTAAGTATGAAAAAAGAACTAAAAATTATTATGTATAATACGTAGAGAAAAACTATCTCGAAGTACATAAAATAATGGTTTTTATTACTTACTTCTTCGAAATATAAAGAAGTAGCATAATTTTGATGTTATATTACCATGTAAAGAAATGGGAACAAAATATTAATTAGCACTATTGTGAAAAACAAGCTTTCTAAAGTAAATACAGACTATTTTCGGCTATCAGGATGAATACTCATAGTGTAGAGAGTATTTGGGCCTTGTAATAACATAAGCTGTAAAATGATGATGACCCACACCACGGGCTATGGTATAAAGACAAAACGAGTTTGTGCAGTTACCACACAGGGAAAACTGATACAGTAATAATATTATAGTTCCCCTTAATGGAGTTTTTAAAGCCAGTATTCGACAGTTTTTAAGTTTTTCTATAGTAAGATACAAAATCCATAATGAAAGTGTCAACGTCGTGATTTGGTCGTGATTTCCAAAATTGTTTTCTTGGACTAAAAATTCTACATTTTGTAGTGTATGATGCTGTATCATATTTTAACAATGTAAATGCTACTAAGTGTATGATTTTTTTAAGTTAGGGAAGAATATTGGAAAACACATGTATAAAGAAAATGGATAAAAGCAGAATTTATCATTTCGAAAGCAACTCATCAGCCATAAAAAGCCAGAAGACAGGACAAGTTAAAATAAAGCTAGAGGACACTGAAGAAGACCCTGATTATCCAAGCTATACAGCCGACCTGTTTTAAAAGTACTGTTATCAAAAGCTTTACGTTCATTTTGTTCGTTAATTTCTTTCAGCTGTTTTGCGAAAACTATGTTTTTACAAATTGGTTCGCAGTTTTCACAAGAACTACTGCGTATAACTGAACCAAGTATTTACAACATATTTGCCACATCGTAATGGACACTTTACACGGGGAAATGACAAAGTTCGTTTTTTCAATTAAGAAAAAGAATATGTTTGATTTTTTTATAAAATTTGTACAAAAATATCCCTAAAGGTGCACAAAATATATATATTTATATATATATATATATATATATATATATATATATATATATATATAATTTTATATTAGGAGGCACTATTTTCTAACAAAACTCAGTGTTTTATTTATGCTATAACTTCAACGTATACAGCCTACATTAAAAAGTAAAGGCAAGGTGTGAACGATGGCCAAGCTTAATACTTGAGGGGCTGGAAAACTAAGATTCTGTATATCAGTATGTCTATCAACACGATATTTTGAGATAAACTAACCTAAATTTTTGTAAAAAAATACATGTAACTTAAGATAACACTCTTGTTTTTGGATAACACACGTGGGACATCTAATTTAGTTAAACCACTTAGAAAAAATTCTAAGAAATTTCATTTATAATTTACGGGATTTAAATACCAAGACGTCCTAATCCTAATAATATTATAAATGCGAAATTGCCTTTTTTTTGTTATGCTTATGCCTGTGATGAATATAGGCTCACTCTTATTTCAAAATCCCTCTATTAACTACTCTCCATTGGTCTTTACAGTTTCAAACATTCCATATTGGTTGGGGGGGGGTGGGGGGGGGGGGGGGTGGGGGGGGGGGGGGGTGGGGGGGGGGGGGGGTGGGGGGGGGGGGGGGTGGGGGGGGGGGGGGGTGGGGGGGGGGCTACACCCCAAGAATCAGGATTCCACTGTAATAAATTTATACCACTCCTGAATTTCTAGTAAATTGATAAAGGGAAATTTCCCTTCCGAGTAAGAACACATTGGTTATAAACAACCACTGCTAATTTTAGTAGCGGATAATTTTAAAAAGGAAGCTTATAAGCAAGATAAATCTAATTTTTCCTATCTTACTACATTATTAATTACTAATATTACGATCACCAGATACAAAAATTATAAAATATTAATCAAACTACTTATATAAAGAACCAAAAATTATCCATTTTAAAAGAATTTGTTATGGTTATTTATTTTTTACAAGAAGCATATAACATAATCAAATATAAACTATTTGGGATAATGCGATTTTAATTTTAGAGATTTTTAATTTCTTCGGTACAATCACATTTTGTTTAACAAAATTATCGTGCTGACAGTACCATTTTTTCATCAGTACAGAATTTCTCTAGGTCGATTCTTTGTGTTTTTTAAAACCGCAATGTTGGGCTCTCGGGAATCCAGTCAATGAATTAATGTATAACAAATGAGCTAGAGGGAACGCATATTTTTTGGAAGGTAACCAGCTTTTTTAGATAATAGAAACATGACATATAATTTCCTTTTACATTTTTTATATTTAAAATTTCCGTTAGATAACTCACCTCCCCTACATCTACCTGCATATTTTCATCACGAATCAAATTTCAGAAGAATGACACAAAAATTTAGGACATTGCTATAACATATATAGACGCTAACAAAGAATCGCAGTTGACGCCACAATATGCCATTATTAGACTTCCAGTAATTAGGCCCTAAAACGGAAAGCTAGTTAGGCGGAGATAATCCTGCAGATTACTTGGGATACTGACGTTCCACAATTAGTCCATCGTCATTACCATATTTGTTCCTTAAAGGTAATTGGGCCCAAAGGAGTACTTCGCGGCAAAGCTTAGATAGATTATTGGCCTCATCTTAGTGCTTAAATTTAAATTTTCCACTGTGTAATTAGAATAAAGGGTTACTCCTTAGGGTGGATTAAATAGTAGGACCACGAATAGTGTTTGCTACCCTTAATAACACATTATGATTATATAAATAGTAAATATATATATATATATATAGATATATATATACTCTATTTTTACCGATTTAAAAGTGACATTTACTAATACCAAATTAACAGTATAACAAACGGTCAAGAGTATAGACTAATTTGCGAATCACAAATTTATGTAAACAATATAAATTTTAGTAGAAAAAACGTACCTGTACGTCTTGATGAATTAAAACTTTGGGAATGATAAAGTTTCTCTTGTACGTAATTTTCTAAATAATTTTTAATTTTATAAATTTTTTTAGAGGAGGAGAGATCAAATGTAAAATATTTTACTAATTCAACCGTATTTAAACCGCGTTTTTATTGAGATATAGAAATAAAAATGTAGCATCCCCGTCCGTGTACCTAAAAATTGCAGTGTAGAATTATAATGTAATTTAATAAAAATTTTTAAACCAGTATTATTATATTTAAAAAAATTACATTAAATTTTATATAAAGCGTAATCATATCATTGCATTTTTCAATAGAACGTCCATTAATCATCCCCTACGAGATATTTTCCAAACACTGGTTTAGCATTAATCTTAGATACATACCACACATTAAAAATCTGTTTCTAACATGGGCTGTATACAAATATTTTAAAATTTTAAATTTGCTAGTTAAAATTATTTTTTTACAATAAATTTAAAACACATTTCCGCAAGCACACTCTCTTCGACACAATATTTTGCGATCCCTAAAAGAATTCACAGGCAACTATTTCAAAAATTGTTACTGAAGTTTGTATGCTATAGAGTTCATCGCAATGGGAAGTATTGGGTTCCAGCAGGGTACATCCTGAGGGTTGAAATATAGAAATTAATGGCTATGCTGAAACCTGTGTTAAAAAAATTTTCCAAGAAGTTAAATAATAGTAATAATATTATAAACAAAAACCCAAAGAAAATTTAATTTATTCAGTAGAAGATTGGGAAAGTCTTCGATGTTCCATTATTTTGGTATATATTAAAGTAAAATATATGATTAATTATCATATTATAGATACAAAACACATACATACTATATTAAAAACCAAATAGTCGTATTTTGATATTAAAACTTAGTGTAATTTTAATCCCTTTTTATTACAAACAATTAAAAATTATTAAATATATTAATTACTATAGAGTTTTATAATAAGTATATTGAGTGTGGTTTTATTCTACGTAATATTTAAATACATAAAAATAGTAGCATAAATTATTTTAAAAAAGGGTTATTCATTGCCCCTTTATCTATTAGAACTTATTTTTACTCAAAGTTATGTCTAATAAGCAAAAAGAATTTTTAAGATTTCCCTCATAGTAAATCAGTGTTACAAACAAGTGTATTATTAATGTGTAAGAAATGTATTAGTTTATTATTAAATAGTGCATACCAATTTATTATCGAGCTTAGGTATTTGACTAACATGGTTTTGTAAGATTTTTCTTATATGTGCCCCCCTTAAATAGATAAAATGATGATTTAACGCTCCTTAAATATTATAACTCGGTTTTTTTTATTAATTTTTATCTTTTGGTTTTAGTACAATATAACAACAAGTTATTAAATTTTAAGATTAAAAAGGGATTTGTATCCCAATATAGGAAACTAACGACTCCAATCTCTCTGAAAAAATTTAAATTTCATTTGTGGGTTGTTTGGCTTATAAAATTTATACTATATTAAACTTCTCTGGAATTTTTTAAACACAGGTTAATTCAGTCATCTCCATATTTCCTATCAACCCGCCACAACGTACCCTGCTAGGAAAACCCCAGTAACGTTCCCATCGACTAACTATAACCATAAAAACACAGTAAACCTGTGGGCCATTAATGAACTTAACAAAAAAACACCGATAAACTTTATCTGTTTTTAGTTTTCACAACGAAAAAGCTCCCTGCAGTAGCAAATTGTTTAATAATAAATACATATTTTAATATTTGTATTGTCCACCAAGCAACACTCTTTACAGCAATGAACTGATTTACTCGGTATACTTATAAGACGTATTTTAACAATCAAGGGTTTGATTCTTTTTTAGCGAAATATTAGTGTAGTAATGGTAAGCTTTAGCAAATTTTTTCATATCACATACTCTGAATGTAAATCAGAGTATTATGGGCCCCACACACAAAAACTGCTTTCCCTTTAACTGTTTAATTTATCCTCATTCCAATAGTGTAATTATTAAATTCTCTTATTGTATTGCTTAGCATTTTACTCACTGATGTTGTAAGCCCAAATTGCATGGGAAATTGCAGGTATATACTTCCTACTTTCTTGTTGGGTTTATATACCGACATCCCAATATTTCTATTTAATCATATTTCTATAAGCTCCTGCAAAGGAATATTTGGAAACTGCGAAAGTGAACAATTATTAAAGATTATTAAACCCAAAGGTGTATAACCGGTAAATATATTCACCATGAATTATTTTCCCCAATATTTTGTCTCAATTACACGTATATGTTACTCGAATGGATGTTTCTTCAATAATTTTTATAAAGAGTTACTATTTTGCGTGTAATACACACTCGCAGCGTAATGGGAAATTTTAAATAGCAGGATGAAAACCATCTCGCAGAGATTAGACTGAGTGCAAAGGAAAATAGGGATTAATCTTGTTGTCTGTAAATCAAAGGCAACAACAGGTACAGCGAGGTGGTATATTAAGAGTAACAGTGATGTACACTCACCAGAACAAATGAGAGTTGAAAAAGACGGGATGCAAAAATTGTTACCTGAAAAACACACAACAGCGGAGGGGGAAGTTAATATCATCATTTACCCAATCCTAGAGAACAGACAGAATCGCAACAAAGTGGGATGGAACTTTTGTTTACCTTAAATCACTCAACAGCGGTTAGGGAAGTTTTTTAGTATCAGTAAAATTTAAACACTTCCATAGAGCAGACTGAGCCGTACTAGCGTGGTTAGAATCATGCTGCCTGTAAATCCACCTACAGCTAAGTGGAGATTGTTTAGTAAAGATAATTTACACTCCCATAGGAAAGACTGATCGTTACAAGCGGGAATAGAACTTGTTAACCCTTTTAAGATCACTCCTACACAGTAAGGGTATATGTTTTAGTATAAGGTTTTAAATTTATCACTCCCTAGGTAGACAAGACTGAGCGTACAAGCTGGGAAATTAATCTTGATACCTGTAAAACACGCCTTACAGCGTAGGGATGTTTAGTATAGAGTTTAAATTGGACCACTCCCAAGAGATCCAGAGACTGCGAGCGAACAATCGGGATAGAACTTCATTACCTGAAATACAACTCTACAGCGAAAGGGCTGTTATAAGTATAGAGTAATTTTACATCAGTCCCGCGCCCGCTGTAGACAACCTGTTGGGCGTACAACGGGGATAAGAACCCTTGTTACCTAGATAAATCACTTCTACAACAGCGTAGATATGTTGTTATTTTCATAATTTTATACTACGTCCAGAGACAGAACTGAATCGTACAAGTGAGTGATAGAACATAGTTTAGCCATGTAAAATCTACATCTAAGCGTAGAGGATGTTTCGTAAAAGTAAAATTTACACTCCGCCATTATACAGACACACATGAGCGTAACAACGGGAATAGAACTTGTTACCTGTAAATCACTCTACAGCGTAAAGGGATGTTTAGTATCCGTAGTTTACACTTTCCAGAATAGGCTGGAGCGTACTACGGATAGAACTTCTTAACCCCCTTTGGTAAAATCACTCTACCAGCGTAGGGATGTTTAGTATATAGTTTAAATTTACACCGCCCATGAGACAGACTGAGTCGTTACAAGCGGATGGAACTTGTTACCTGAAATCAACTCTATTCCTAATGCGAAAGGAAATGGGTTTATGTGAATAATAGTAATATAACACTCCCAGAGAACCTAGCAGAGCACACACGATGGAATCGAAACTTTGGGTTACCTGTAAAATCAATATCGTAAGCGCAGGGGAAATGTAGATAAACAGTAAAACAACACTTTCGACATGACAGACTGTCAGCGAGCACAGATTGTTGAACGAAACTTGTTGCCCCGGGTAAAAGTCAACTATCTACAGCGCGAGGGAAAGATAGAATAACAGTAACGTTACACTTTGTCAACAGAACAAGCCTGAGCGCCACAGTTTGGACGAAACTTGTTTGCCTGAGTTAAATCAAAGTTAACCGGCGTTTTAGAAGTCTTTATGAACCATTTTTAAATTTTTTTTGCCAACCCCCAAAATTTTTTTTTAAAACACAATTAAATTTACTTTTTGTAAGAGCAAAATTTTTTTTTTTTTCCAATCGGTTGTTAATTTGGGTTTTAGTTTTAAAATTTTTGGGGGTTTTGTTTTTAAAAAAAAAAAAAAACCCCGTTAAAATTTTTAAATTTCCCGAAAAAAAAAATTTGTTTTTTTGGGGCCTTTAAAAAAAAACCTTCAAACCCCCTTGAAACTTTTTTTAAATTTCTTTAAAATTTTCCGCCCAAATTTTAAAATTTTGACTAAAAAGGTTTTATTAATTTTCCCCCGATTATTTTAAAAAGTCCCTTTTTCTAATTCCCCAAAAAAATTCTTCAAAATTAAATTAAAAATTTTCCCCCCCTGTTTTGGGGTTTTTACCAAAAATTTTTCCCCTTTTTGTTAATTAACCTTTTTTTTTTTTTTTTAGTAAAATCCCCCTGAAGGGAAAATTTTTTTTTTTAAAATTATATAATTTGTAGATACAATTTAAAAAAGGCAAAGTTTTTTTTTAAAAAAAGTAAATTTAAACCCATGTTTACCCAAAAACCCCACAGTTTTTGTGAAAAACATTATTTTAAAATTTTCGAAAGTTTTGGAAATTAAAATTTTTGTGTAGTTTTTAGGAAATCTTTTTTAATTGTTATTAGGAACAAATTTTTTAATTGAAAAAATTAAAACTTTAACACTTCAAATAGGGTTTAAAAAATTTTGCTCTTAAACGGGAAAATTTGTAAATTATGCCCGTGGGTTTAAAAATTAAAAATTTAAAATTATTTTTCTAAGCCCCCAAAAATATTTAAAGCAAAAACCAAAAACTTAATGGTTGAAGAATATTTTTTTTATAAAATTTAATTGTTTTAAATTTTACCCCAAGGGGGAAAAAGGGCCCCCATTATGTGTTTAAACCCCTTTTACATTATAAATTTCATTCGCCCCTCAGAAAAAAACCAATCTTCTTTTGAAAAACCCCCAACGATATGTTTCCTTCCCCGCTAAACCCAAAATAAAATGATAAAATTGTTTACAAATTTACAAAAACCGCTTGTTTTTGTGATTTGGGGGATTTTCGACTTTAATTTCCTTTTTTTAATCTTAAAAAAAATTTAAATTTTTTTTTCCCATTTTTTAAAATTTTTTTAAATTTCTAGTGACTGGGGGCCTTATATAGGGGGGAAATAGAAAAATTGGGAAGGCCGGAAACAATATGTTTTCAAAAAAAAAAAACAATTTTTTTTTTTAAACATTTTTAAAAAAAAAATTTTTTTTTGTTTGTGCCAAAAATTTAAAAGGAACACAAACCCAAATATAAAATAATTTGTTTAATAAAAACTTTTAATTTGCAGTTTGGGAATTTAACTTTAAAAAATACTATTTAATTTAAAAAAACAAAAATTTTAATTACAAAATATTATTCCAAATTGTCCTTTATCTTTCTTTTTCCTTTAAATTATTATTTTTTAATTACTTTTTAAGAGGATTTTTTCCTTAAGTGTGGGAACATATTTTTTTAAATTTTTTTTTATTTTTTTATGGTTTGCCACGTTTTCCCAAAAAAAGTTTAAAAAACCCAGGAAATTTCAATAGAATTTATAATTAAAGGTTTAAATTTATTAAATTCTTTTTGCAGATGTCTTTAAAAACTTTTTTAAAAAAAAAGGTGTTTTTAAAAAAAATAGCCCTTTTTCCCAAAAAAACATTTTTTAAATATTAATATATTTTGTAATAAAACCCCAAATTTACCATAGGGAATTTTTTAAGGGATAAAAACTAAAAAGGTTTAAAAAAATTTGAGTAGTAATAATTAATAAATTTAATTTGAAAAAAAAAAGGCCTTTGAAAACATCCCAACGATAAAGGGGGAACAAGGAAAAAAAAATTTTTTAAAACAAATTTTCATAAAAAAGATGAAAATTATTTAAGATAAAAAATGTTTCATGGGGTTTTAATTTAAATTGTTTTTTAAAAAACTTTTTTTGATCCCTTAAAAAAAAGGGGGGGGTTTTTCAAACTGGGGCTTTAAAGTTTTTTTGCAATTTTTGCAAAAGGGAAAGCAAAAAAATCACGGGAAATTTAAATTTATGGCTCTTTGACAACTTATGGTTTTTTTTCCCACCGTCTATTGTTACAAAAAAAAACGGGAAAATTCCCCCCAAGCCATTTGAAAACCCCTTTTTTTTTTTTTTACGTACATAAACAATTTATTTAAATCGGTTAAATTTTTTATTTATGGGGGGCCCTCAAAATTTTTTGTTTCCCCTTTGGGAAAATTTAAAAAAACAATGTGGGTCATTTGGGCTTTAAAAAGTTAAGCTTCGGGAAAAAAATTTATTTAGGGGCCATGTCTAAATTTTTCTGACTTACGCGGGGACCTATTCTCCTATGGGTTTTCCCCTCAAAAAAAAGGACAAAAGAAAATTTTCTCAAGGATGGCGAAAAAAAACCAAAGAAAATTTTAAAACCAAAAGGGATTTTATATTGTATACTCAGATCGCTTTTAAATTTTTTTTTATATAAAAGTTTTCCCCCAATTTTTTAAAATATAAAAATGGGAACTTGTCAATGAAAAACCCAAATCTTGGGACCGAAAAAAAACCCGTTTTGGGGAATTTTAAGGGGGAAAAACCAAAAGGATTTTTCCCCCCTTTTTGAGATTGATCTCCATTTTTCAAGTAGTTTTTTATTTTTATCGGAGTTATTTTATTCTAAATTTTTAAGATTTTTTAAAGATTAATCTAAATTTAATTTTTTTACTTTTTTTTTTAAAAAAGGGTTTTAAATTTAAAAACAATTTAAAAAAATAAAAAAAAAAAATTTAAAATCAAATTTTTTTAAAAAATTTTTAAAAGGGAATTGACCCATAATATTTTTAAAATTAATAAAGTTTTAAATCAATAACAATGTAAAAAAATTAAAAAAAATATTAACCCTATAAAAAATTTTTAAATTTTAAAAAAAAATTTTAATTTCTAATAATTTAAATAGTTTAAATTTGTTTTATATAGAGGTAAAATTAACAACAGATGTTGGGTTTACAAATTTTTCAATTTTGGTTTAACACACAACTCCCCCCCAATTCATTAGGGCCTTTTTTCATTAGGGGTTTTTTTTTTCCCCATAATACCCCAAAAAAAAAATACGAAAAAGTCTTTTCATTCAGTGGTTTATTTGGGTTTTTTTCCTTTCAAAAAAATTTTTCCCCCATTGTTACAAACGGGTTCCCTTTTGCTTTCCAAATATCAGCTATTTTTGGGAAATATTCAAAGGTTTTTTTTTAAAAAACCGCTCAAAATTTTTAAGTGTTTTGGTTTTCACCCGTTCCGGGAAGCGGGAATGTAATGCTCTAAGGGGGTTATTTAAAACTTTTCTACTTTTTTTAATTCGTTTCTTTCGATTGCTAAGCTTGTTTTTACCCCTTATCGGAAAACCCCTTCAAAAAAAGAAGAAAAATTCTGGGGGAAAGCTTAGATTTTTTAAAAACAAAAATGAAACAATAAAATTGGGAAACCCAAAAAAAACATTTTAATCCATTTGATGGGTCATTTTTTAAAAATTTTTTTTAATTTAAAAATTTTATGGGAAAATAAAAAAAATAATTAATTTTTAAAAAAATAAAAAATGTTTTTTTTCAGTAATTTTGCAATTTTACTATATACAAAATAAGTATAATTTAAAAAAAAAAAAATAGCTTTAGTTTTTTCTGGGAGCGTTTAAAACTGAAACTACCGAAACATTTTTACCTGCATATCATGGGAAAAAAACGTGCCCCCCCAAAAAAAACTATTTAAGGGTTCCCAAAAAAACGTAAAAATTTCTACAATTATTGATCAAAAAAATTTAAAAAGTTAAAAATTGGTTTTCATTATTGTTAAAAAGGGGAAACGGGAAATTTTTTTTAAAAAATTTTGCCCGGGTTTCCCAATTTGTTAAAAAAAATCAGAAATTTTACTACTTTTCCCGGGAAACTGCAATCGGGATTTCTTTTTCAGGTAAAAAACAAACCCAGGACTTTTTTACGTTTTTGTTTTTTTTAAACCTTTTTTTTAAATTTTTATTTTGGGTTTATTTACTTACATGAAGAAGAAATCAGATTGAAAAGATCTCTAAATGTAGTGGTTTCTAAATTTTTTTCATCACTAAAAAAAGGGCAAATTTTTGCGGAAAAAAGTACTTTTTCCCTTTTCACAAATATTTCCATCGAAAAAAAAAAAAAATTTTTAAACAAAAAAATTGTTTGATATAAAAAACTAAATGAAAATTGCAAGGGTTTAAATTTGGGTTTTTTAAATAAATATTCCAATTAAAAAAGGGAAAACCGATATTTTTTTTTAAAATTTTAAAATTTAACCAAGCTTTTAAATTTTTTTAAAAACTAAAAACCCCTTGCCCCAAAAGTTTTTTTTTTAAAAAAATTGGGGTTTTTTAACTAACTTTAAAAAGGACTGCCCCTTTTCGTTTCTTGCAATGTTATGATTAAAAAATTTTTCATTTAGCAAATTTCTGGAAAGGGGAACCGAAAATAAAAACAAAACTCGGGATAAAGGGGGAAATTTCATCGAGCAAATCGGAGTCTACCAGCAAATTTTTTCGTAGATTGAACAAAAAAAGGTAAATTATTTTTTTTTAAAAACTATATTTCTGTAAATAAAACCCCTTAAAAAACCCTTAAAAATTTAAAAAACCTTTTGGGGCATTTTTTTTCATTATATTTATTTTACGATAGCATGTAAAAAATGTTATCCCACACTATTAAAAAAAAACCAACAAAAAAAAAATTTTAAAAAAAACCCCCACAAATTGCTAAAATTTTTACATTATAACTTTTTTTTTAAGTTACCGTTAATTTTAATTTTTACCCCAAAAACTTTATATGTTTATTTTTGTTTTTTAAAAAAGTCCCAAAAAACGGTTTAATTGAACGTAATGAATTTTGGGTTATATCAATATTACCCTTTAAAAAATAAAATTTTTCATGTGATTGTGAGGGTTTTTTTGTCTAAATGGGGGGACGGCCGGGAAGGATTTGGGGAAAAAAAGCCTTTAATTAGAGCTTTAAGGGTCAGAAGAACTTTTAAAAATTTAAAAGGTGTTTTAAGTAAAAAAAATTTCCGCAAACCCCAGTTTTTTTTAAAAGGCTTACCCAACCCCAAAAATGGCGGCTTTTTTTAAATTTTTCCCTTAAAGGTATTTCCCTTAGTTTTTTCCCCCTTGATGGGGTAAAATTATTTTTGTGTATGGCAAAAAAGGGTTAAAAAAATTTGGGGTTTTCCCAAAGATTGTATTATTCTTTTAGCCTTTACATACTTGTTTTACAAAGTGGATTTTTTTTAAGGGGAATTTTGTACGGACATTCCCACATTATAGTTATTCACTTTTTAAACTCATCTAATTTTGTTCTAGAATTTTTTAGTTATGGGATTTGAAACAGTTAAATCTTTTGATTAAGTGTTTTTGAATTGAAATAGTGAAAATTTGGGGTTTTCTTACCCCAAGTTCTTTAAATTTTAACTGACTAGTTATGTTTTTTTGTTTATTGTGAGGGAAATTTGGCGGGAAAATTAAAAAAAAAAAAAACGTTTTTAAGATGAGCGGATTGGTGACCGTTTACGAAAAAAATTTAATTCATTTAAAATTAATACTTTTTCCCCCCGAACAACCATTGATTAAGTTTTCATTATTTGGCGTAGCCCCATTTTTTCGAAGAAATTTTTAGCGTGAAAAAGGGGACTGTGAAAATGGGGTACCCCGGGGTAGACCAAAAAATTTGTTACAAAACGAAAAAAAATTTGGTAAAGTCCAATAACAAATTTTCACCCAAAAGAGCTACACCCCTTTAAAAACCAATATTTTAAAAAAAACTTTTCATAATGTAACCCAAATTTTTAAAAATTTATTAACAGTTTAAAAAAAAATTAAAAACCAACTAAATTAAAATTGCCTTAGGAGTTTTTCGGGGGGACGTTTTTCAAAAGCAGATCAAAAGTCCGGATAACAAAGTAAAGGTGGGGTTTGGGGACCCCAAAACAAAATTTCTGATTAATTTTTTAAACTTCCAGATGACCCCAAAACCCCTTTGCACTTCAAAGAAAATTTAAGTGGGTAAAAAAAATATAGGTAAAAAACCAAATGTGATATTAATTTTTAAAAAATTAAAACTCTGAAATCGGGACTTTTAATCAAAAAAGTCGGTTTTTTAAAAAGTTTAAAAAATTTTTCGGAAATTTAAAAAAAAGGAAAAAATCTTTTTATGTACGTTTTTAATTTAAATTAAAAACCCCAAAAAAAAAACTTTAAAAAAAAAAAATTTAAAATAATAATAACCCTTATTAAAAAAGTATTAAAATTTTTTAAGTTAAATTTGAAAATTTTTTGATTGTGATTTTTGGACTTTATAAATACACCACACACCCACAACAACACCCCCACAAAAAAAAATTATTTTATATTTTATATTATAAAAACTACGGGAAAACCCGGGACGGGGACTTGTCCGGGGACACCCCGCCCTTTAAAATTTCAAAAAAATTTTAAACTTTGATTAATCTGTAAAAATTCTGGGCTGTTTTGAAAAAAAATGCCCAAATTAAAAAGTTTTTTCAAATATCTAACTTCTTTAAACCATTTTTTAATTTTTTAAATTTCACACTTCGCCCAACCGATAGTGTGTGAGTAAAACAGGGAGGATGTGAAATGAAGAGGATGTTGAAAAGGGAAAAAATTTAAATTTTAACCCTGAAGGAAAAAAAAATTTTGAAAAAAAAACTTTTTTAAAAAAGGGTTATATTTTCAATTTCCCCAAAATTTAATTTTTATCGAAATGCCATTGAATTTTACAATATTTTTTGTTAATCCTTCAGGAGTAAAACACAAAAAAAAATTTGGGATGGTTTTCCGTTGGGGACGGGAATTATAAAAAAAGGGGCCCCACCATAAACCAATCAAATTTAATTGATATTTCTGTTTTAGTCAAATCAAAAAACTACCGAATTACATTTTACTTTTTTAAAAAATTTTTACGGGGTTTTTAGTGTGGGGAACGGCCAACGGGAATTTTAAATTTATCTAAAAAAACTACATAATTTATTCCCTTTACAGGGTCTGAATTATAATAAGGGGGCCCCCAAATCACAATAAAAAATTAATAAAAATTTCTGAATGGGCCTATCAAAAATTAAAAAAAAAGGGTAAAACCAAATTAGTTTAAATACTTTTTAAAAAGGGGGCTGAAGTATAATAAGGGGGCCCCCACCACAATAAAAATTATTGATATTTCAAATTTTCCCTAATCAAAAAACAAACCGGGAATTTTTCCTGTTCTTAGGGTTTTATATTTTTGGGTGTGCGTTTGAATGGAGCAAAAACCACCTTTCCCAAAAAACGGGGGGGCCCACCCTTGGAATTTTTTTTAAATTAGATCCGCAGAATGCGTTTACGATCAAAGTTTCAAAACTTTTTTCATTTTAATTCCGGGTTTTTAAAACCGACTTTTTGGGTGTTTGCTTAAAAAATGTGTGTTGTTTTGTAAAACATATTGAAAATTTATTTGGGAGGGCTAATTGTAATTTTTACATTAATAGAAAATTGAAGATTTTTGAATTTACATAAAAAACATAGTTTTTTTAAATTGAAGTTTTTTTAAAAACAAAATTTTTAAAAAATTTATTGAAACCGAAGTGAGTATATTTGGGTCGCATAACCTAAGAAAGCATACAAATCAAAAGGTTGTTTTTCCCTGTGTGTAAAAATTAATTTATTTTTAACATTTTGGGTTACATAACTTAAAAGGTTCATATTTTACAAATCCTTGTGAGTGAAAAAACCCATTTTTTAATATTTGTGGGGAATTTGGGTTTTTTTTAAAATTAAAAATTTTTGTTGGCTAAAAAAAAAAAATTTAAAAATTAAATTTGATTGTGATGGTGGGGCTTATTATATTTCAGCCTTTAAAAAAACTAAAAATCTAATTTGGATTTTTAAATTTTATTTAGCTTAGATGGGCTATTCAGAAATACCCTAAAATTCAATTTGCGATTGTGGCCAACTTATTAATTTTCAGCCCTGTGGGGAATACTTATGTAGTATTTTAAAAAATTTTAAATTTCTTTTTGGCCCAGTATAATCTAATTCTTTTTCATCTTTTAAAGTAATTTAGATGGGGCTATTCAAAAATTTTCATTTTTTGTTTTAAATTAAAGTTGGGGGTTTGATTTTTTAAAAAAAATTTTTACCCGTTATTAATTTTAAAAATTTGGTTTATTTAAAAAATTAAAAAGGTTTTTACAAAAGCCTAGAAAATCGGGAAAACCTTTGGCCAAAAAATTAATTTAAAAAATTTTAAAAACCAATCCTATATTTAAAAATTTAAAAAACCAAAAAAAAAATTTAAAATCACACAGGTGATTTGTATGCTATTTTAAATTTAAAAACTTATGTGCCCCCTTTTTAAAATCAGTTTAAAAAAAATTTAAATTAAAAAAAAATTTAATTTAAAATCCAATTAGTTTAAAAATTTGATTTTTTTAAAAAAACTGTTAAAAAAAATATTTAAAGGGACCACATAAAAAACAAAAACCCTTTTGGGTTTTTGTATGGTACTAAGGTTTTTTGGGGCCCCAATTTACTAAACTTCATTAAATTTGCAAAAAGATTTCCCAAAACTTAAAATAAAAAAAACCTATGGGTTTTTTTATTGAAAAACTTAAAAACATTTTCCCTTTCTCCTTTAAATTTGTATTTTTCCCAATTACCCACTTGGGCTAAAAGGGGGGGGCCATTTTGGAATGTTTTTACATTGGACCCCCAGCAGAAATGCGTTTTAACATCACGGGTTTAAAATTTTTTTTTCAAATTTTTTAATTTTCCGGGTTTTTTCCCCAACGTTTGTACTGCAAACCCAAATTTGTGAGTTTGTTTTGTAACATCTTTGAATTATTGTGTGAGTGCTAATTTTTAAATTTACATTAATAGAGATTAAAAGATGTTTGAAAGAAACAAAAAAAATTTATAGTTATTTTTTAAAAGGAAATTAAAACCAATTTTAAAAAATTTTTTTGAACAAAATTTGAGTATTTTGGAATTCCCCAAAAAAAACCTCAAATAACCTAAGAAAAGCATCCCAAATAAAAATTTTGTTTTTCTATGGGGTGAATAACTTTTAAAGGTTTTTTTTAAACATTTTGGGTCACAAAAGTTAAAATTTTTAATTTGCATAAAAAATAACAGGGGATTTAAAAAAAAACTATTTTTTTAATTAGTGTGGGGAATTGGTTTTTCCCTTAAATTCTTTTGGGGCAAAATCAGATAAATCAATAATCGATTGGGGGGCCCCCTTATTATACTTCGGCCTTTAAAAAAAAAAAAATTTTATAATCTCATTCGTGTTTTTTACTCCTGGGGGGAAAAAACAAAAATTTTTGTCCATTAAATGGATTAAACTAAAATTTTTAAAATTGTAAATTGAAAAAAATACCTTTAAAAAAATTAAAGTTTTTTAAAAAATTCCCGGGTGGGGTTTGGGTCCCGTTTAAGGGCGGACCAGGTTTTTTATATGGGAAATTGAAAAAACCCGTTTTTTAAAATTTTTTAAACTTAATCAAAAACCCTTTCGAAAAAACCAATCAAAAAATGTTTAATTATTTTGAAACAATTAATTTAAAAATAATCTAAATCAAAAAGTTTGGTAAACATTTTTTAAATAATACACGTAAGGTTTTAATTTTCCATATAATAACATTTCATAAGTAAGTTTTTTTTATTATTAAAAATGGCAGCCCAATTTTAGAAAAAAAAAAACCCCGATTTTGGGGTTTTCGAAAAATAAAAACATGTGTTTCGTTGGTTTTAAATTTGGTTGGATTTCGAAACTAAAAACCCCCCCCTTTAAATGTAAAAATTTGGGGGAAAAAAAACCAAATGAAAAACTATAAGGGGGGGACCCAAGTATGGTCGCCCTTAAATTTTCCTAATTTTTGGTTAAAAAATTTTTTTCGATCACTGTAATTTTTAAAAATTAATATTTAAAATTTTAAAAAACATATGATTGCTATTGGGGGACTAAAAAACCCTTTTTTTTAATCGTTGATGTCAAAAGGATTTGAGTTTCCCGAATTTTGGGTTTATCGATGATTACTTTTTCCTTCGGTATAAAAAAAATTGGGGTCCGTTTAAACGTACCTACCCTTACAGTAAAACCCCAAAGTATCGGAACGGCCAACAAAATTTTAAATTTTAAAAACCCAAATTCCAACACTATTAAAAAATTTGGGTTTTTCCCAAAACATGTGTTTTTGTTTTGCTATTTAAATTTTTGAATTTATGTAAACCTTTTTTGGGACGGAGATTAAGCATTTTAATTTAAAAACAAATTTTTTTTAAAATCTAATTATTTAAAAAAAAACTTGTTTAAATCAAAAACTTTAACAATAGTTTTTTTCAAAACATAAAAACCCAAAACCCTTTTTGTTTTGAAATCTACTTGGGTTATTTGGGGGTTATGCAACCAATATACTCATTTCTTTAAAATTTTTGAAAAAATGAGTTAAATAATTTCCCAATAAAAAAAAAACTATATTTTTTTAATGCACTTCAAAACATTTTTAAATCTCTTTTAAATTTGTATTATTACAATTACCATTTGGGGCACAAAAATTAACAGATGTTACAAAAAAAAAAACATTTCAAATTTGATGGGGCGGGAAACCAAAAACCTTACTGCCCCACTTTTAAAGAAAAAATTTGGGAATTAAAATAGAAAAACAAATGGTTGTTTTTTGTAATATTTAAATGTTTAAATAGAACAAATTGGTTTGAAAATTCATTTTTTAAAACCTTTTTTTTACACTACAAAACAAAAGCACTTTACAATAAAAATTTTTCAAAATTTTTTAAAATTTTAAAAAAAAATTTTTCTGCCCTCTTTGAGGGAACTTAAGTTTGAAAGAAATTAAAGTTGTTAAAAAAAACGTTCACTTTGTTTTTTACGTTTTTGGGACGCAGTCTGGCGGACCCAAATGTAAAAACCAACCCTTCCACCATAAAACAACAATTTATTTTTTAAAAAAAAATTAAATTTAAAATTTTAAACTATTAAAAATTGGGGGCCCGGGAAATTATGAATTTTTAAAAAACCATTCTCGGACCCAAACCCTAAAGGGAACACAAAAAAAAATTTTCTTTAAAAAATGGGTCCACCCGTTTGGGGAAGGGGGTTCAGTAACATACAAACCCCAACCACAAAAATAATTTTTTAAAATATATTTGTGTGTGTTGTTTTTTTAAAAATTTAAAAATTTAAAAATTTGAATAATTAAAAAATCGTTTTTCCAAAAACCGGGGTTTAAAAAAAGTTTTAGTGGGGGCCCGTTTTTTTTAAAAAAAAAAAAATTTTGGGTAAAAAAAATTTTTTTAAAATTTTCCATTAAATGCCCAATATATTTCAAAAACCTTTATTGCACAAAATTGAAATTTTTAAATAAAATTTTTAGATTAAGTTTTGGATAGTTTTTTAGGGGGTTTAAATTTCTCTATAAAAAAATTAAATTTACAATGGAAACTTTTTTTCTCACTGTTTTTTTAGTTTTTAAAAAAAATTTATTTCGTATGTAAAACTATAACAAAATAAATGATATCTTAATAAAAAAAAGAAGGAAAAAAACTTAAAAATTTTTGAAAAAAAAATTTTATAATCTTTTTATTCAAAATTTTGATTATTTCTTAGAGGGAATAAAAAAACCTTTACGTGAAAGAAAAGG
Organism: Homalodisca vitripennis; assembly: GCF_021130785.1. Lineage (NCBI taxonomy): Eukaryota > Metazoa > Arthropoda > Insecta > Hemiptera > Cicadellidae > Homalodisca > Homalodisca vitripennis. The sequence continues at coordinate 111,525,654 of NC_060210.1, read as the reverse complement.
TATTAATTTTTTTTTCTTTTTTTTTTATTATTTTTTAATTTAATATTTCCCAAATACTACCTGACCATATTTTTTACAAAACCCCGGCAATTTTATTTCTTAAACCCTTTTAAAAAAAATTTTTAAAAGTAGTTTTAAAAAATTTAAAAAAAAAATGCCTTAAATGTTTGAAGGATAGGAAAAAAACCGGATTTGCTGAAAAAAAAAAAAAAAATTAAAAAAACCCCTTTCCCAAAAAAAATAAAAAAAATTGGAAAAACGTTTCAAAAACTAGAAACCCAAATTTTCCAAAAAAAAAAACACTAAAAAATAAATTAAAATTTTATATATTTATAAAAATATATATATATATATCTATAAATATATATATATATTGTGTATGTGTGTGTGTGTTTTGGGGTGTGTGTGTTTTTGGTGTGCGGTGCCGTCTTGCGTCCCTTTGGGTGGGTGTGTGTGTGTGTGTAGTGTGTTTTGGGGTGTGTGGGGTGTGTGCATTTAAAAATTTTTGGGCCCTAATAGTTTATTTTCAAAAATTAAAAACCTTTTTTTCACACTTTTTAAAACCTTATAGTGAAAAAAAAAACAACATGAAATGGTTTTGGTAAGGGGTTCTATATATATTGTTTTTCGTAAGTAGTTATTAAGGAAAAAAAAGTCTTTTTTTGGGCTCTTTTCCCCATACTTTCTTGTGTTCGTCTTTTAAAATTTAAAAAACAGAAAAACATATTGTAGGGTTCAATCATTTTAAATTTAAAACTAAAAATTTTAGTTATTTTTGCCTCCTTTTTCAGGAAAAAAAACCCCCCAAACAAATTCAAATTTTTTGGTCATTTTGTTGGAAAAAACCCAAAAAATTATATCAAAAATATATTTCCCTGCAACTTTCCCAATTCTTTAAAATTTTTACATTTTTTTTATCTTTTTTTAATCAGGGGTTTGTATCTAAACTCCCAAAAATGGAGTTTTAAAGCTTTTGGGAAAACCCCTAAGGTTCTTTATCTTGGGTTTTTATTATATCTTTAAAATCAAAAATTTGTGAATAAAAAAACGCAAGTGTTCTACATTTTAAGTAACAAAACACCCTTTAAGGGTTTCTTAAAAAACATTTTAAAATAACCATCGACTTCCACTTTTTAAAGGGGAAAATTTTTTAAAAAACCAAAAAGAAACCAAAAATTCAAAGGGGAACAAAAGGGCCAAAAAGGGGAGAACGTAAGATCGCGGTTTCCGGCATGTGGGGGGAACAAAACCTATACATTATATTTATGTCTTTAAATTTTAACTCAAAAGAAAATAAACCCCCCTTTTTGGGGGCCCAAAAAAATTTCCTGAAAACGTTTTTAAAAGAATTTTTTTAATTTGGTTAAATATTAAAACTAAATTGACTTTTTAAAGGGGGAAAACGCTATCTTTTAAAAAGGGTTTTTTTTTTTGAATAAAACCTTTTTTTAAAATTTTAAAGGGGTCAAAATTGGTTTTTTATTTTTTTTAAAATATTTTTTTAAAAATTCCTTTTCCTATTTAACATTAAAACCCCCCAAATTTTTTTAATCAATTTTAATCATTAAAACAAAATTTTTTCATTCCTCCCGAAATTTAACGAAAAAAGCAGAAATTAAAACAATTTGGGGGGAAAATTTAAAAGCAGAAAGGGAAAAAAAAACATTTTTTAAAAAGGGGGAAAATTTGAATAATTTTGAACCTAAAACTTTTGTTTCACCCTGATAAAAAAAATTTCCCAAAGGATTAAAATTAAAACCCAGACCAAAAAAGGGAAAAGGGAAGGGTTTTAAAAATCTGGGGTATTATTATCTTCAGCCCTTTTTTTACAGTTAGGGTTTGGGTTCCCGAAATACTCTTTATGTACCCCAAAAAGGCACCAATAATTGTAAAAAATTGGGGGACAAAAATTACCGCAAAAAATTTAATCTGGGGGTTTAAAAACGAAAACCCCCTATTTAATTTTTAGTGCAAAAAAAAAAAAAAGGGTATGGGGTGATCAATTAAATTTGTAAATAACGAATCTGGGTTTCCCAATTTTCGTGTTTTGGGCCCAAGGGTTATATTTTAAAAAATTCATTGTGAACAACCAGATATCTCATGTAAAAAAACAGATGTCCCTAAACCAGCTCCTTAGGGAATTTTGGGGTTTGGGACGACCAGAGCTTAAAAAACTTGTTTTTTTGCCGAAGGGGGTCAAAGATAAAATTTAGATGAGTGTTTAAAACCACTACAGAGAGCGTTTAAAATGGGAATTGGGGAAAAATAAAACGGGAACTTAGACACGTTTTTGTTGATTGTTTGGGGTGTCACTCCCTTGTATCTACCCTTCCCATGCCCGGGGAGCCCAGGCGGCCTTTTAACCTGAGATTTTTAAAAAACATTTCCCAAAATTTTACAAAAAACGAAAATTTTTTTTGCTTTACTGTGTCATGTTTTTTTTTAAAAATTATTTAGTTTTTAATATTAAAATTAAAATTCCCAGGTAAGTAATAGTTTTTAAAAACTCCTTATGATTAAAAATTTTTGGTTTTTTTTAAAAATTGAAAAGCTTTTCTAGAGGGGTTTTCCCCTCACTTTCAAACTTCGTGGGGGAAATTTTTTAAATTTTTTCCGTCTTTTTTAAAATTTACAGCTTTTGTTTGTTTAGCTAGGGGGGGGGTTTCAAAAAAAAATGGTTTTACATTTTCCCCCAAATTTTAAGTGTTTCCCACCATTGTAGTTTGAAAAAAAACGGGTTTTTAATACGGGATTCTAAAATTTTAAAAAATTCTAGGGGGAAAAGGCCATTATGGTCTTATTGGGGTAAAAAAAATTATTGACGTTTTAAAAAAAAAAATTTTTGTTTTCCCTTATTTTACATTCTTTTTTTGGGCAGTTAATTTTTTCCACTACTACAATTTTTCCCCAGAATACGGGAAACCTTTTAAAAAACATTAACTATCAAAGGATCGTTAAAAAATTGTTTCAAAAAACAAAAAAATATGTTATTTTAAACTATTTTTTAAAATTTTTAATTTAAAATTTTTAAATTTAAATTTCTTTTTCCTTTCTTTAAAATTTTTTGGCTAAAATTAATTAGATTCTAAATTTTTTAAAGAAAATTTTTCCCAATCATAGGGTTTTCTAAAATTTTTTGTTTACAGCTGCATAGAGAGTGGGGGGGGACTGCAAAATTTTTCTAGGTTTTTACAATTTTGGGAAAATTTGGGGTCTTTGTTTTACCAAAAATGCAAGGGTTTTCTTGTGAGTTAAAAAAATTTCCACATTAAAACCCAATGGGTCTTTTTTACTATTTAAAAAATTATGTCTGTCCGTTTTTATTTTGGTGGGGTGTTACACAACCCGGGGGGGAAACCCTTTTAAAACTGTGCAAATAATAATGGGGTTTTTTTTTCGAACCCAAAATAATTTTGGCCCAAAAAACCAGTTATTTTAACAAAAATTTTAGGGGTTTTTCCCCCTACATGCTTTAATTTTTCTTCTGGGAAATTTTTCTAAACCCCTTAAAAAAACTCTTTTTGAGTTGTTATTGATTTTTTTTCTTATTATGGAAACCGCTTGTAATGTTTTTTTAATTTTTAAAAAACATATGAAAATTTAAAATTTTTTTTTATTATATTACAATTATAAAATTTAACATTAATAGCGAAAAAAATCATACAGTAATTTGGGAATGTTAAAAAAACATTTTCTTTTTTTTAACCCCTTCCGAAAACCCGCGGGGTGAATACAGTGTTTATTAAGAAAAGGGAATTTAAAAGGGTTTTTTGAAACATATATTTTTTAAAAAACTAAAACTTTTTAAAAAAAAAATATTAAGTACAACACGCTTGGCATACTGAAATCTAGATATCGAGGGGCAATGTTACTATCAAACTTTAGCTATCTTTTGGGCATTAGTAGGTTTTTCCTCAACCCTTGCAAACCCTATAAAAGGGGGCTTTCTCGAAAAGGGTTTAAAAAGGGGCCAAACCCAATAGGGGAAAACTTTAAATACTTAAAGGGGGTAAGTATAGTAAAGTGTTGGGTTTTTTTTTGGGACGCTTTATTCCCGGGAAAAAAATTTCAAGCATAAATTTAAAATAAAAAACTGCAGTAAAAATTTTTTGGATACTAGAGAACTGAGTGAAAAAAATTGGGGTTTCCCTTTGTATTCCCTTTTTTAAACGTTCTTAAAAACAAGAAACGGGGACGGGATTTTTTCCCAATTGGGGACGGATTTGGGAGCACCCTTTTTATAAATTTAAAAAAAAAGGGTTTTCGTTATTTTTTTCCTTTTACTGTATATTTTTTTTTTAAATCTCTTTCTTTTTAAAAATTAGAAATTTTGGGAAATACTTTGGGTTCTTTGGTGTTTTTTTAACCATTTTTTAAATAAAAAATTTTTAAAATTTAATTTAAATTTTTAAAATTTTTTATTTTTTTTTTAAGCAATTTAAAAAACCGGAATTTTATAGGGTAAAATTCTGTTACAATTGGGCATGGCCTTTAAAAAATTGTTTTTTTTATGGCAAACCTTTTTTTTAAAAAAAAAGGGTCATATTTTTTTCGTTATTTACCCCTATTCTTTAATGTTAAAAAATGGTTTTTTTCCGGGGAAAAAATTTAAAAATAAAAAAAAATATATTTGAAAATATAATTAAGGCAAATACATTTTCAATATTATAATGTTTGGAAAATTTAATTTGGGACATCTTTAATTAATTTTTCTAAGTAAAAAAAAACTGTTTTTTTTGGGGGCCCCAAAACTATTTTCTTGAAATATACCCATTTCTTTAATTACGCAAATTTTAAATTTGTTTAAAATGATCAAAAAAAAAATTATACAAAAAAAGGGCTGCAAACGCCAATTCTAAATAAAGTGTGTGTATTACGGGCCCTAGTCTGACCAAAAAAACAAAAATTTAGAATATTTAAGGCACCAAACCCCCATTTTTTTCATTTTGGGGAAAATTGGGACGGCATAAAATTTTCTGTAGTATCAAAAAGTTACATGATTCAACATTTTCCTTTTCGTTTTATCGAGGAAAAAAAAAAGAAACGCATTCATTCAAAAAACTGCCGAAAAAAATTTTAAACAGAGAAAAAACATAAAAAACATTACCCAATTTTAAATTTTTTGTATATTAAAAGAAAAGAAAATCACTGAGGGGGACATCGCCCTCCGAATTTTTTGAGATGATTAATTTTCGATGCTGATTTTGACCCTAAAAAAAACATTGTATTTCCTTTCCCTTTGGTTTTAAATAGGAATTAGGGGGCGATATAGAAAACATTATTAAGAAATGAGGGGCATATTAGGCACTGCAAACAGGTTTAAAATGTATATTTTTTCCCTTAAAAAAAAAATTTTTACCAAAAATACAAGCCCAATTTGCAACAACATGCATTTATTTATTAATGAAATTAAACTAAAAATTTTATACTATTAGTTTTAAAAATTTGGGGAAATTTGGCAATTTTTAAAAATTTCCCTTTTATTTGTATGGGATGGGCCCACGTAAGTTTGCAAAAAGCAAAATCTAAATACTCGTTTTGGGTTTTACAATTGAGGGAAAATTTAACATACTTTTTTTCTACCAAAAAAGTAAGATTTTACTTTTTAAAATTTAAAATTTTTTTAATCTATATTGGAAGGGGAAACATGTGCGGAAGTATACGCATTTTGGGGGGTGTAGGGGGGGCTTTTTTAAATCCAACTTTTTTGGGCCCAAAAAGTTTTTCCCAAGATTTTATTTTCCCCAAAACAATAAAAGTTTTTAAGAGTAATAGTAAAAAAATCGTTGGTTTTTCTACTTTTAACCAAAATTATGAAAAAATATTTTTTTTTACCCCCTATTTTATTCAAGGGGGCATTTTCAGGAAAAAATTTTTAAATTAGTTTTTAGGGCTGTTTCTGTTTGCTCCTTTTTTTTTTATTCTATGACTGGGGTACAAAAAAAAAACTGTCCCCCAAAACCAAAAACGATTCCAATTTTTTTTAGTATTGGTTAGGAAAAAATTAAATTATTTTAAGTTGTCAATTTCCCTTTTAATTTTAATTTATTTGCCCTGGTTTTTAAAAAAAAAATTACAAAAACATTTTGTGGGGCAAGAAATTGGTGCAAACCCAAAAATTTTAAATTTTTAGTTATGTTTTTTACCATTATTTTAAAAACTTTTTTAGAAAAAACCTTAGTTTTAAAATTTTCCTCATAACAAAATAAAAGCAGCCCGAGCAATAGGGGGACATGTTTTTGGGTTTTTAAAATTTTATAGTGGCCCCTTAAAAACCCAATTTTTTTAAAAAATTATTGTAGGGGTTCAAAACAATATTTTTCATTCTTTCCAAAAAAAAGAGCCCCTGTTTTCATTATTAGAAATAATAATTTAACCCTTCACCCAAAACCCCCCCTTTAATTTTACTCGCTCCAAAACGAAACCCTGGGGATCATACTGGAAAAATTTCCCAAAAAAAAAAAGATTTTGTAAGGGTTTATTAATTTCACAAAGGGTAAAAATATTCTTTTTAAAAAAGGAATATCCTTGACCATCTTTTTTTAATTTTACTTAGGTTAAAAATACCTGTCAAAAAACCCCCTTGGGGTAAAAATGGGCAACCAATATATAAAAAGGCCCTTTCCTATAACCTACTAACCTACAGATGGAAAACCCCAAAAAAAAGGGCTCCCCGCCTTTTGGCTAAGTGGGTTTATTGCTTAGCCCAAAAAAAAAATTAAAATAAAAGTGTTTTTTGTTTTAAAAAGGGGCGTTGCCCCAGAGCGCGTTTTCCCCTTTGGGCTATTTTTTTACAAGGTGGGTTCCCGGGGGAGTTGTGGGACGCCCCCCCCCAGGCAGTTTTCCCCCCACCCCAAAAAGATAGCCGGGGGGGGGCCCGGCTGCCCTGCTGACCCCCTTTTCCCAATTTTTGGGTTTCGTTCTTGATTTCCCCCCCTGTATCACTCGGGGCCCCTTCATCAAAATTTTCTTTTAAAGTTTATAATTTTCCCTTTAAAATTTTTAAAGGGTTAAAAAAATGGTAAAAAATGACCTTAAAACCCCCTAATTTTTAAAAAATACAAAATTTTCCCTTCAAAAACAAATAAATTTAGTTTTTTAAAAAATATATTTTTTTTTTACATCGGTACATTTTTTTTGTTTTAAAAAAATTAATTTTTATGTGAACCTTAATGGAAAAAAATTTAAAAAATCAAAGTAAACTGATGGGGCTTTAAATCCCTTTTCATCGTTTTCAGCCTTCCATTTTTTCTTTACAAAAAACACGAAAAAAGTTAAAAGACTTTTAAAAAAGAAATAGGGGGGAAAAGGGAAAAAGAAATTCATTATTCTAAATTTCGGCTGGAAATAACTTTATTTTTAAAGCCCCAAAAAAAAGGGGCCCAAAACATATCAAACCCGTTAACTTGAATTTTCCCTTTAAGGGAAAAGTGTGAATAGGGGTCTTTGCTGGGCGTGGCTCTAAAGAGGGTCTTACTGTGAGGGTAGGAATTGGGATTTGACTTTTTAATGGATTTTTTATTGCTTTTTTTAGAAAAAAAAAAATGGAAAAAAAAATTTACTTTTAAAATTTAAATGTTTATTTTTTTTTAGCCAAAAAAAAAACATCCATGAATAATAAAAAGGGGTTTTTCTATAAACCAAAATACACAAAATATGATTTTTTGTAATTTTTAAAATAGTTTTTTTTTATTGGGTTTGATTTAAATATAATCATTTTTAATAAAAAATTACAAATTTTTTTCTGACCCCTTTAAATTTTAAAATTTCTTTTAAAAGTACTTTTTAATCTACAAAAACCCATACTTAAAAAATAAATAAATAATTGTTTAAAATTTTATAATTTTTTCATAATAAAAAATCACTATTAATTATTTAAAAAAAAGTAACCCCAGCCCTATAATATAAATTTTATTAGTTTTAACCCCCAAAATTAAAATTTTTTTTCAACGTTAAAAAAAACCCCTGGTGTTTGGGTTTTTAAACTTTCCCTAAATTAAACCATTCAATAAGGGTTTTTTTACTATGTTTGTCAATATATTGTCCCGATAAGTTTAAAGGGGGGGGGGGGGGATGTAGGTGGAACTAATAAAATTTGATGTAATTATTTTTAATTTAAAGTGGGTTGGGGGGGTTAAAATCAAAAAAACCCGTTTAAAATCGAGCCATTTTAAAGGCATCAGCAAAAAATCCATCCAATTTACTCTATTGGGTTTATTCTTTCTTTAATGGGTCCCTTAAATTTTTTATCCCAAAAAGGGGTTTAAAAAACTTTTCAGTGACAAAAATTTAAAAAATTTTAAAATATTTATTTAAAGTTTGGTTTAATATTCCCCTTTTTTCAAAGGGAAAAATAGGGGTTATTTGTAGTTTCATGTGAAACTTTTCGCTGAAATTATAAACTGTTGATTGGGTTAGGGAAATTTTAAAAAAAAAGTAATTTAAAAAGGGAAAAATTTTTAAAACCCTTAAAGTTATTTAAAAAAAATTTTCTAGAGAGAGCCCCATTTTGTATTTGGGCAAATTTTTTTAAACACGTTTTTAAAACTAAGTAAAAAATTTTTTGTCTAAATTTTTATTATTCAATATAAAAGGGGTTTTTTTGGTTAAGTCTTATACATTTGGGAAAAAAGGGGAATTAAACTAAAAAGTGTAAAGGGCTTAAAAAAATCGTTTTTAAAAATTTTTTTTTAAATAACGTGGAAAATGCATAAAAAAAAAGTAACCCCAAAATAATAATTTTGTTAAAATACATAAACTCTTAAATTTCGTGAAAACTTTTCGTTTCAAAACCCCATGATTTGGTTATAGCCCAAATTTTCCCCAAAACCCAGTCCCTCATTTGCAGGGATTTTTTTGGGTTGCAACTGTTCAACCCCTAAACTCCCAAAAAATTAAAAATCGGGGTCTTTTCCCAAATTTAAAAACCAAAAGCAAAAAAAATCCAAAGTGATTCACGCAAAAGGTTACATTTTTTTTATGAAAAAAATTTTTTTTAAGGGTTATTTATTTTGGGGAAAAAAATTTAAAAAAAGTTTTTCGGGTCCCAAAAGTTTCTCTCCCAAATTTCAAAAAATATTTTTTAGTTAAAATTTCTTTTACAGGGAATTTCCCTTTTAATTTTTACCCAAAAAAATTAAACATCTTTTTCTTTTTTTTAATTTTAATATAAAATTTTGAAATTTTCCTCAAATTTTAAAAGTTACTCACTCGATGTAATATAAAAAAATTTTTATTTTTTCTTTTAAGAGCTTTAAAAAAATTTTAAAATAAAAAAAAATTTGGGGAAAAAACGGGGAAAAAAATTTTATTGCTATTTTTAACCTGTAGAAAAATTTTCTCTTAAAAATTTCATTGTTTAAAAGAATTCAAATTAAATATATCTAAAAAAAATTTAAAAAAAAATTAAAAAATTTTGCCTAACCATTTAAATTTTTTTAGTTTTTGTGTGGAATTTTTTAGGGGTGTCACTCATAAAAAAAAATGCTTATAAATTTTTTTTGAAAAATTTAAAAATGGAAAATTTTTACGGTATTAATGTAACCCTATTGATTTTTATTAAGGTTTAACTCTCCCCCAAAACACAACAAAAATTTTTATTATGGGTTTTATTTTTTAAAAATGTAAATTTCTAATTATTTGTTAAAAATAGTCTAAATTGTTTTCTTGCTTAAAACTACCGGAAAAAATAAATTTTAAAAAAAAAAAAATTAAGTATTGCCCTAAACTTGTTTATACTAGAATTAGGGGGTTTGGGGTTCGCAATTTTTTTGTTTTACTAAAATTTTTTTTTATTTTGATGGTCTGTCTGTAACCCTCCGTTCACCTTCCCAAAATAAAGGAAAAGGTTGAAAAAACCTAGCCTCGGGGAAAAAAGCAGTTCCCCCTGTTAAAAATTTAAGGAAAAGCCAAAAAGACTTTGGTTTTTAAAAAACAAAGATTATAAAAAAAATTTTTTTTTTAAATACTTAAATCTTTTAAACCAAAGAAAAACAAAGCGGGCTTGAGGGCTTTTAAAAAAGTTTTCCAATTTAAATTTGGAAAAGGGGGCCCGATTCGGGCAGTCTGGTATTTAATTTGGCCCCCATTTCTTATTGGGAAAAAGTACCTTTCGGGCCACAAACCTCTGTAAGTTTTAGTCCTTTTGGGAAAAAAAAATGTCACAATAATTTCTTGTCCACCTTTGAATTTGCCCCGATTTTGCGCTAAGTCTTTTTTATAAATAGTTTGAAATTTTAACACTAATAAAAAATTTAAAATTTACCCTTTGTAAACTTTTCTAACTAATAGGGGTTTACAAAAAACAGTTCATAGTGAAGTTGAGACTTTCCCTTTTTAAATTTAAATATTTTAAAGAAATCAATTTTCATTAAATTTAAAAAGAATATTTTTTAATAAAAAAAAAAGCTTTTTTAAAATTTTGTTAGTTTAAGATGTAAAAGGTCCTACAAATTTTAAAAAAACGTAATATTTTTATAAAAAAAAAGGAAAAAACTTTATTTATACCTTTTTTAGGATTAAAGTTGTTAATGATTTTAAAACCACTTATAAAAAAAATTTTTATTAAAGCTTGTGATATGAAGATTTTTTAGTTAAAAAAAGTTCTTTTTTTTCATTCTTATTAATTCAGAAAATGTAACTTTAACCCTCTTGGCACAAAAATTAAAAGAACTTTAAAAACCTGACTTTCATTTAAAAAAATTCCATAAAAAAAATGTTTTGGCACCCCCCAAGGGTTTTTGCTAAAAGAAAAATTTTGGGAAAAAAAAAATCGGGGAAAACGTACTCAGGATGGGGTTTCCAAAAAAATATTTTACTAGTATCTCGAATTTTATTTTGATCGAGCCAAACCGTTTTTTTTTTTATATTTTTTTTGAAAACTTTTTCAAGAAATTTTTTCTATTTTAAAATTCCCGTTTTAATTTTAAAGGGGCATTTTAAACCTAATTTTAATATCTAAAATTAAATTTAAAATTTTTCCCAAAAAAATTTTTAAAATAAAAAAGGGCTTTCCCTTACCCCCGTTTTCAGGGTATACCGGGAAAAAAGTATATTACGTTAAAAAAGATTATCTAATTAATTTCCTCAAAAAAAATTTGTATATAAGTTTGGGTTTAGTCCCCTCCTACTTCTGGAAAAACATATGAGGGAGTTTTACTTTATATTAAAAATTGGGGGCCCGGCTCAAGGGGCCCCGGGAAACCGAAAATTCCCCCGGGGGCTTTTGTTTTTTAAAAAATTAAATTTTTCGTTACATAATAGTTTAAACTACCTTTGGGAAAATCTTTTTAAAAAAAAATTTCTATTAAATTTGGTAGTTCAGTGTTTATTTTAAAGGAGTCTTAAAAATTTTTGCGTTTTTAAAGCTAGCAACGAAGTTTTTTCGTTTCTTTTTCGTAGTGAGGGTTTTTTATTTAATTTTTTTTTGTATTGCTTCCGGGTTGAAAATAATTTAGTTTGGGGGGTTTTTTTGTAGCTGAGGTTTTTTTTGGGGCCAGGGTTTGTGGTTAGGATAAACAAGGGCAGGGATTTATTTCGTTACAACATTCCCTCCCAAATCCAAATTTTTTTTACTTGGTGGGAAACCCCAAAAACGGGGGGGTGCTATTGTTAGGGATTAAAAAAAAGTTTTTTCTTTTATGATTTTTAAAATGTGGGGGCCCTTTTTTTTGTTTATAAATGGGGAAAAGTTTCGCTTAAGGCCATGTTTCTTCTATACTGTAAAAACCCTTTTAAAAATCAAAAACAAGGGGACATACGTTTTAAGGGAAAAAAATTTTAGGACACAATATTCAAGTGTTACAATAAAAAAATTGCAAACTCCGAAAGCTACGAGGAAATTTTTTTTTAGAAAAAAAAAAAAACCCACTAAATTTAGAATAACCCCCCCTTTTAAAAATCATGCTGGGGTATTCGAAAATATCTCCAGCATCTAGGGAAATGTTTATTTCAACTAGGAATTTCTAAAATTGGGGGGTATTTTTCAGGTTTTGAAATAATCCTCGCAAATTGCATTTTTTTTAAACAATTTTATACAAATTTTAAATAAAAATTCTGGGCCTTTTACATACCTTTTAAATTTAAAATTTGTAAATCAACACAATTTTTTTCCACCAAATTTTCCCGGAGTTAAGTAATGCGTTTTTACAAGTTTTATAGGGAAAAATATATATATATTATATATAAAATATAATTTTATAAGCCAAAAATAAAGTACATTTTTCTAAAATGAATTATAAACCCAAAATTTGTCTAATAAGGTAAAAAAATAGAAAAAACGTAAAATAATAATCTTTTTAATCTATAACATTGAGTTTATAAACTTTTTATAAATTTATTTGGTTTTAAAAACCCTTTTTCCCAAAAAAAGTCAAAAAAAAAGGGTTTTCGTTTTTAAATACTTTGCCGTCCTTTAAAAAAGTAAAAAAAATTATTTCCTTTAAAAAAAATTTAAAAAAAAAACAAAAACTTTAAAAAAAATTTACCCTTAAAAAAAAAAACAGAGATAAGCGACCATAAATTTATTTTCTATTATCAAATTTGGGGCTGCAAGGGCTGCACTGTGATCTCACTTTTAAAGTTTCCCCAAACCCCTATCCAATAAAAAATTTTTTTGAAATTTTTTCTTAAAAATCTGATACCATTCAAATTGGCACACTTTTTAAAAACGTTTACTAAAAAAATTTCTAACCCAAAAATCAATGGGCATAAAAAAAAAACTTTTAAATTTATCCTTTAGGTATAAAAAAAAGTTTACTCATTGTAACATCAAACGCTTTTGTTTTTTTCCCGAATGGATTAATTTTTTTTTAATTTAAGTGATTTTTTACCTTAAAAAAGTTTGGGATTCAAACACATAAAAAAGAATTTTAAATTTTAAAAAATTTTATTACCCCTATTTGACAGTTACATAGTAGCTTTTTTTTTAGTCACTTTTGGCAATAATTAAGCAAATTTTCAAATTTCCCCAACGGTTTTAAAGATACCTATTTTTTAAATATGAGCGTATTTTACCTACACAAAATATACAAGGAAAAATGATAATAAAAGTTCAAATCATGAAGCTTCCTTTTCAATCTTCAGAAAAAATAAATTTTTTACAAAAAACAACAACATTTCTTCGAAAAAACCCGTTTGGGATTTAAAAAAAAAATGATGAATTTTATTGTTTTAAAATAATCGCTCTTCGTTGGTTAAATTCCCCAAATCATCTTTCCCGTTTGTCTAAAAAGGGCTGGGGGGGACCTTTCGGGTTTTTACGGGCCTTCTACATAGGAAAAACGCCAAAAACCCAAATTTTCAAATTTTTTTCCCGTTTATTTTTTTTACTTTCTCGTACAAAATTTTTTTTAAAAATTTTCTCATAGTTATCGTCCCTTTTTGACTTTTGTTTGTACCAAAAATTTTCATGTATTAATTTTGGTTTTGCTATAATTTATTTATTTTTTTATTACTTTAATATTGTAAAAAAAAAATCTCATTTAAAGCATAATTAAAATAAAAAAATTATTCATTTTTTGCCCGGGAATTTAAAACCCACTGAACCGGTCCTTTTCTTGGGAATTGCAAAAAAAAACCTTAAAAAATAATTTTTTATGATGGGGATTTCTCCTATTAAAAAGATAAAAACCAAAATTTTTTTAAAAACTGAAAAGTCGTAAAAAGTCTATTAATGTTTTAATTTAAAACCGCTGAATATGATTCCTACAAATTTTGGTTTTTAACATTTCTTTACTATTTCCACTTTGAAAAAAAATGGGGCAAGGGTTCAATTTTTAAATTTTTTCCCCCAATTTTTTTTTAAATTTTTTTTGACCTTGGGGGGGAAAAGTTTTTTTTTTGCCATTGGGGAAAACTTCATTTCGGCGTTATTGGATTAATACTGCTTTGGGAAACCCACTTAGTAAGTCCCTTTTTTCCCCCTAACCGTTTTGGGTTTGGAAAAAAAAAAAGGATGCCATTTTTTCCCCTAAGTTGGGGGGCTCATAAAACATTATTAATTTCACTTCCTAAATTATTTTGGAAAAAAAAAAAAATTGCCCCAATTTTTTCCTTTCTTTAAATTTTTTTTTTCATTTAATGGGTTTTTTGGAAAATGTTTTTCTTTTTATTGGGCAATATTATTAAAAAATTTTTAAAATGGGGGACATATCAGGTTTTAAATAAAAATTTTTTAAACTATTGATAAAAAAAAGGGACATTTCAATAATTTAAACGTATATTTCTTAAATAGGGTCGTTTGTATCATTGGGGAAATTTTTCCCTTTTAAAAAATTTTTCAGTTAACCCAAAAGTGAAATAAGGTTTTAAAAATGTCAGAGAAAGTAAAAAGGGAAAAACAATTGACCGTTTTTCCAAAAATTGAAAAGGGGTTGCCCCCCTTTTCCCTTTTGCCAAATTTGGGGGAAATCCAAAGCATCACAAACCCCTTTTCCCTTTCCTTCTTTTTTTGTGTCTCAATGGCCTGCAAAATATACAAGGTATCTCTGGGGTTTCATTTTTTAATTTCATAAAAATTTTGTTATATAAAAGTATTTGGAAAATTAAAAATACACTTTTTAAAAAAAGTTAATTGTTTGTTAAAATTTTTTGTACCAAATGGGAAATAAAATTTTTTTTTTTTTTGAATTTTAAAGTGTTGAATTTCATTGATTTTTTTGAAACTCTTTCAATTGGATAAAAAGGGATTTTTCATTTATTTTTGCAAAAAGCGAACAAAATTTTTTTTGGTGAAAAAATTTCGGGAAGGTGGGTTTTATTAAATTTTTTACTATTTATCTCCAAAGTAACATTTTTAAAAACATCTAAATATTTTTCCCACACCCTTTTTTTTTGTTTTAAAAGTTTTATTTTTTTATTGAATAGTGTTGCAAAACCATGGTTTCTTAAAGGGGTTTTTTTTTTTGTTTTAAAAAAATAAAGGGAATTTTTTCAATATAAAAAAAGCCGCGTTTCACACACAAAGTTAAAGCACCCCTTTCAACCCCCCATTTTTTGTTATTTTATTGATAATAAAGCTAGGCCCATAATCTTCCCTTTTTAACAATTTTTTTCGGGGGCTCTTTAATAAATTTACAAAATTTTTTAAATAATCAAATTTTTTTTTGTCACCCTCAAAATTTTAAAATCAAAAATAAAATTTAAAGCTCTTTAAAAGATTTGGGGAAAAAATCATTTGGGTGTTTACTTGCCCCGTGTTGTAAAAGCGGTTTTTGGTTTAAGGGATATTCTACCTTTTTTTTGGGTAAAAAACCAAAATGTTTTCCAAACCTTTTGAAAGGGGGTTTTTTTTCTAAGAAAAAACAGGGGATAGATTAAGTTATAAAACTTTCGGGTTTTGGGTTTTAAAACTTAGGGAAAAATTGTAAAAACCAAAATTTTAATAATAATCAAGAATTTCTTTTTTCAGTTTTTTTTAAAAAAATATTTTTTTAAAAAAAAAAAAATTAAATATGGTTAATTTAAAAAAATTTTTTTTAAAAATTTTGAGTGTAACCCCAAAATAACCTATTTACTTATCATGTTTGTTTTTTTGTGCCAAAAAAAGTTTTCCCTTCTTTAAAACCCCTTTTGATATCCCCCTGAGCCCCGGGAAACCCCAAAAATCAGTTCTCTTTCTCTCCCTGGAAAGGGTATCGGGGAAAAGTCCCTTGGGTCCCCCAGTGTGTTAGTTAAAAACCTCCTTTTTTGGGCTTAACCCCGACCATCTGCATTTTAAAATTTTTTTACCCCTTGCATTAAAAAATTTAAATTTTTATTTCGTCTAGCATCTCTTGCAAACGTCCATAAACGATTTTATTTAATAGACGCTTTTTTTACAAAAAAGTCCCTTTCCAATTTTAAAATTTAAAGAAAGTAGGTAATTGCTGGGAAAAAATAAAAAAAATTTAAAATTGTATTTACTAATTGGGTGATTTTTAAAAAATAAATTAAAAAAAGGGGCTTTTGTGAAAAGCAATAAACTAATGGTTTTTTAAAATGTGGCATTAAATTTACGAATAAACTTACGAATAATATAAACCAAAAGAAAAATTAAAGGGGGAGGGCCCCGGGGGTTCGAAGTAAAATCAAAAAAGTTTTTGACCCTTTTAATAATTGGGGGTGAAAAACTAAGTCGATAGTAAAAAAGTAATACTAGAATTTTTGACTAAAAAAAAAGGGTTTAATGTAATTGATTTTCACCGGGTCCCGTTGAAATTAAAAAAAAAACAGATTATTATTTTAAATGATTTAAAAATTTTTTTTGAAACATTCTTAAAACGCCCTCTGAAAAAATTTTTTCTAGCGCCAAATAGTTTAACCCAAAAAAGGGTCTTCAAAGTTTAAAAAATGCCCCCATGCCCCTTTAAAACGTAGTGTATTGAGCTGAAATATTGGGAATTTTTTCTTAAAAAATAGAATATAGGATAAAATTTTTTTCCCTTTTTTAAAAATGGGAAAAAAATCAAAAATTTTAAAATCCTTTGGGTTTTTTTTAAAAAAGTTTTTTTTTTCCACAATATGGGGGTGCCCTAAACCCCCATTGGGTGTTTATATGGTTTAAGGGGGGAAACAAGTACTTTTTGCGATTCAATGTTTTAAATTTAAAAACTTTTTTATATTTTAAAAAAAAAATAAAAAATTTAATCAAAAAAATATAATTTTTAAAAAATCCAAATTTAAAATTAAAAAATTTAAAATTTAAATTTAAAATTTAAAAAATTTAATAAAAAAATTAAAATTTTTTAATTTTTTTACAAATCGTTTTTTTAAAAACTTAGTTTTTTTAGAAAATTAAAGAAAAATAAAGTTTTTGGAAAATTGGGGCCACACCCAAAAAATTAACCCAACCGGTCCGGAAGGGGGGAAAGCCTTAAAAAATTTTAAAAAAAAGAAAATTTGTTTACGGAAAATTGGGGGTTTTAATTTTCTTTCCCCGGAAAAATTTTCCCGTTTTAACAAAACAAAAATTAATTTTAGAACAACAAAAGGGGAAAAAGGGAAATTAACCTTTTTTTAGGAATAAAATTTTATTTTACCTGGTTTTTAGGTTGGCCCCGGTTTTTCCCAAAAAAAATTTAATTAATGTTAAAATTAAAAAAAAAGTTAAAAAAAAATTTTAAAAATTTCCGGGTTTTTAAAAAATTAAAATTCCTTTTTTTTTTTATTCAAAATTTTTCCCTTTTTAACCAAAAAAACAAATTTTGGAGAAAAAAATTTTTTGTTAAAATTTGGGAAAACTTAATTCCTTTTAATTTTGCTTTTTATTTTATCTTTTTCTCAAAAAATTTAATAAAACTTGGGAAAAAATTTTCCAAACCAAATTTTTTTTTTTTTTGAGATATAATTAAAAAAATTAATGGAATTTTTAATTTTAAAGCCCCTTTTTTTTTAAAAAAGTTTTAATTTTTAAATTTTTTTATAAAACATTATATTCAAAAAAATTTTTCCCTTTAAGGTTCATAAACTCTGTAATTTTTTTGATTTTCCCGTAAGCATGACTTTGTTGAGCGGAATGTAAAGTATGTCAAAGGGTTTTTAAAAATTTTAAAAATTTTTCTTTACCCTTTAAAATTTTAAAAACCCAGAGTTTTTTTTACTCAATCGGGGGCACTCGTGGGCAGTCCTTTTTTCTTTTGTCTAGGGGCTCATTTTGTCAGTACTTTTCAAAAAATTTGTCTTGCCCTAAATTAAAAAAAATCATATGAAAGGCCCTTTAAATCAAAACGGGTTTAAAATAAAAGGGGGAGAAAATTTAAGGGAATTAAAATTTTTGAAAAAAGAGAAGTTAAAATTTTTCCCCGTTAAGGTTTTTTTTTGGTTTGAGGGATGAAAGGAAAATTTTTTTCGCGTGTTTAAAAAAATAACGTTTAAAACGTCTGAAGGAAAAACCCCAATCATTAGTTCCACTTCTCTAAAAAATTTAATTTTCATTGGATTCTCCCCTTTTGTCTGTCGATCGCCTTTAAAGGGGGATTGGGCCCCTCTCTCAACGTGGTTTAGGGGGGTTTTTTCAAAATGGGCATTTCAAAACAATAAAAATGCCCCAAAGGGTAAAAGAATTTTTAGTTATATTTTAATTAAATTTAAAAATTTTTTTTAGTTATAGCTAAGTTCACTGGTATTTATTGAGACATTAAAAAAAATTGATTTTTTTAAAAAAAAGTACGGAAATTTAAAAAGGGTTTATAAAAATTAAGGGGCCGTTTTTACATTTTAAAAATTTTTTGTTTTGGGAATTTTAAAACAATCTCTAGGGCCCAAAAAAAATTTAGTTTTCCCATTTTTTTATGTTAAAAAAAAACAAATTAAAAAAATGTTTAGATATTTGAAAAAAAACCCAAACCCCCCCCCTTTTTAATCCAAAAAATGTTTTTAAATTTTTTACATTATACATTTTTAAAACTTCCCCCTTTTTGGGCTCATGCTAATTTATCCCCCACACTTAATTTTTTTGGGAAATTTTTTATCTTAAAATGGGTAAAATTTTGAGGCCCTTTTTTTCCAAAACCATTTAAGCGTTAAAAATTTTCAGATAATAAAAAACCACCCAAGGGCAGAAACCCCCCAAAAAGTAATCAGGGGAAGCATTTCGTCTAGGCAAGAATTTTTAAACAATGGCGGTGGTTTAAAAAAGACAAATTAAAATTTTTTAAGGGTTAAAAAAATTAAATTTTTTTAATTTTTTTGTTCAAAGTAAATAATGGAATTGGGTTTTGGATTGTGGGTTTAGGGCAAATTGGGGAAGGCGGGGGGAAAGGGGGCCGTCCCAAATCCGCCCGTAAAAACACTGGGAGAGATAAGTACTCGGCCTCTTCATTAAACCCCTAAGGGGGAAAAACCAACATGTGAGCCTTTACTTTTAAAAATACGGGAAAAAATCCCGTGAGGGGCAGGGCGAAAAAACTTATCCGGGTTTTAAATTTTTTGCATTTAAAAATTTCACAAAAAATTTTGTAAAACCCTAAAAAAAGCCCAATTTTTAGCAAAAAACCCAAAAATTTATTGTTTTAAAAGTTATAAAACTTTTTTTTTAATTAAAAAGTTTATATTAAAAAGGAAATTTTAAGGGCCCAAAATTTTAATATATTTAAATTTGCCCCGTCTCCTTATGTACATAAACCGGGGAGGTACATTCAAAATGTTTTTTATGTTCAGCTTCTTTCAGTATTCGTTTTTACTAAAATTAACCAAAATTTTTAACCAAAAATATAAAATATTTTTCTATTATTTTTTATAATTTTAATTTTACTGTTTGTAGTAGTTTTAGTAATTTTAAAAAGTAAAGAAAATTTAAATTTGGAAAAACCCATATAAAAAAAATTAAAAAAGTATTGGGGGGTTTTTGGAGTTAGGAATAAAAAAGCCCCCCTTTAAAATCAAAATTTTTTTTTAAATTTTTTTGGGGCAAGAAAAATTGGCCAAAAAAAAATTGTTTAAAACCAAAATTGGGAAAAAAATTATACAATATTTTTTATGGGGAACTTTTTTGGGTCAATAAATTTTACAAATGGGAAAAAGGGGCAGTTTCCCCTTTTAAATAAAATTAAATTTTTCAGAGTAAAATAAATTTTTTTTATATTTAATGAGGGGAAAATGCAAATATATTTTTATTTTATAAACAAAAAAAAATTGGGTTTCCCCAAAATCCCAAAAGGGTTTTTTGTTAATAGGAAAAATTAAAAAGGTTTTTTCAAAAAGGCCAATTTTAAAATTTTTGCAAAGAAATAAAATTAAGTTAATTTGGTTACCAAAATTTTAACCAAATTAAAAACCCAAACCAGTTAAATTTCCAAATTTGGAACCCCTTTCGAAAAATTTTTTTAACGTGGGTTTAAACCTTTCCACCCCAAAAAAGGGGGGGTAAAGTGGAGACCAAAATTACCCTTAAACCCTTTTCATTTGACATTTAAAAAAATTAAATAAAAATTTCCTGGGTTAAATCCCGAATAAACCCACCCAGCTTTTTTTT
This sequence comes from Homalodisca vitripennis, assembly GCF_021130785.1. NCBI lineage: Eukaryota > Metazoa > Arthropoda > Insecta > Hemiptera > Cicadellidae > Homalodisca > Homalodisca vitripennis. The sequence continues at coordinate 111,505,703 of NC_060210.1, read as the reverse complement.
CATTTTGGTTAATGGGGACGTCCAAACTTTTGGAAACTTTAAATTTTAAATTAACAAACGTGGAAAAAAAAAAGAAAAATTAAAAAAAATTTTTTTTTTTTGTTTTTTGTTACCCCCAGTTCATTAAAAGTTAAAATTTTTGGCACCCCAAAACTTAATTTTCCTTGCCTTAAAAGGGAAAAAATTTTTAAACAAGAAAAAAAATTGGGCATTAAAAATTTGTTTTGGAAAAAACTCAAAAAATTTAACCCCCAAAAATTTTTAAAAATTTTAAATTAGGACTAATTTTTTATAAATATAATAATTTTAAAATTTTTATTAAATTTGGGGTTTAAAAAAGTTCCAAAAATTTTTAAGTGTAAAAAAACAAAACTTTACTCACCCTTTTTTTAATTAAAAAATTTTTGGAAATTAAATGCCCGGTTTTAAAAAAGGTTGGGAAACCCCTTTAAATTACCAGGTTTTTAAACCCCATCCGTTTTAAAAAGGGGGTGTTAAAAATTTTACGCTTTTTTTGGGCCCAAAATAAAAAAAAGGAACCCAAAAAAAGAAAAATTAATTTTTTAAAAAAGTTTGTTTTTTGGGGAAAATTGTTTCCCCAAGGGGTTTCAAATTTTTTAAAATTATTTAAAAGTCCCAAAAATTAAAAATTTCCCCCTTCCGAAAAACCCCCCTGTTTTTAAAATAGCCCCTTTAAATTTTCTTCCCCGTCCCCAAAAAAAAACATTTAAAAAAAAAATTTTGGGGTTTTTTGTTAACCCAAAATTTTGTTTTTAATTTTACGTTTAAAAAAAAAAAACAATTTTTTCATTTTATATAAAATTCCCCAAAAAAATTAAAAATTTGAAAATCCTTTAAATTTAAAATCTTTTGTGTAAAACAACGCACCACAATATTTAAAAACGAATTACAGAAAAGAATTAACATGCATTTAATGACGGAAATTTTTTTAGAAATTTCCAAACAATACTTTTTTAAAAGGAAAAAAAAATCATTTTCAGGGAAAAAAACTTCAAATTTTTTAGGGGCAAAAAATGATGGAGAATTTTGGAAAAAAGCAAACTTCAAATAAGGCAGGGAAAACCCCCCGGGGGCATGGGGGCCAGGGGGCCCTCCAATCCCCTTGGAAAAGGGCCCAACCCCCTTTTTCCCCCTGTGGGGGTTTAAATTTAATCAAGGAAAATGGTGGATATAGAGGTCCCCCGAGGGTTTTTTTTCGGTTTCCCATAGGGGAAAAAAAGTTTTTTGTTATACCAAGGGCTATCAAGAAAAAAACAACAATTTCTTCATTAGAAAATCCCCGAAAAAAAATTTTTGTTTATTTTTTAAATTTTAATTAAACACTTTTCCCCCTGTTTTTAATGGGGAGTACTTTATAATTTGATTTTTGGGTTTCCCCTTTTCTCTTTTTGGGATATCTTCCTATTTTTTTTTTTTTTATAACAACAACTCAAAAAAAATACTTTTATTAAAAATTTAACCCTTTTTACATTAATTAACCCTTAAAAAAAAAAACTGTATTACAAATTTATATTTAAAAACAAATATAAAGGGAAAATGTCTGTTTTACGTATTTTCATTTCACAACATTTATACCCCTTCAAAAAAAATATTTAATTAATTTAAACGTTTTATTTTCCCAATTTTTTTTCAGTGTATATTTCTTTGGGGGGGGGGGGGGGGGGGGGGGGCCACGAACCATTACCATATTGACATTTACATACATGATTGTCGGTGGTTCGTATATTCCTATTTCCATACGATGCAGCCCCATTTCATACGGTGTGTCACCCGTACAACACCGTGGAGATAAAGTAGAGGCTCAGGGAGGTTGGAATCTCAATCTGGAGTCTGGCACAATTAGGTTGACGGATAAAGTTATAGTACTCATAGTGCCATCACAAAACAATGCAAAAACCCTAAAATTCCGACAAATGTTTCAGTTGAGGTTTAAAACATTGTCCCACACAGTTTCTCTTCATACTCGCTTTATATAAGTTACTCATTGTATTACTTAACTTTTCGTCCTATTTTGGTAAGTAGGGTAGGTTGGCGTAACAGGAACCAGGGGGTAACTGGGCCATAACCAGCCGTAAGCTAGTAAACTTGTGAAACCAGATGTAATGCAAACAAACCATAGATGTAATGTCTGGTACAAGCAGAAACCAGCCAGAAGCTAGCTCAGCCATGGTGCAAGCAGAAGTAGGTTGTATTCGCACAACATCCGGGCGTAAATCCTTTGAAGAGTTGCTGTTGGATATGGTAAAAAAAGAGAAAAGACCAGAAAATACTGAGAAAAAGCGTAAAAGAATTGTAAAAAATTGTGAAATCATAACAACGAATGAGTATTTAATAAAGAAAGGAATAGAAGAAAAAGAGAAAGAAGATAAAGAGAAAGATAAAAAAGAAAAAAGTGAAAAGGAAAACTCTCGGAATTACAAATAAAGTTAAAATACCTAAAGTGGCAACCAAACGGAAAAAAATTGGATATCTTTATAAATAAGAAAAAAAAGAAATTTAGATTTTGAGACAGACAGCAGTGATGATATGGATTTAATAGATATAGTAGAAGAAAACGAAAAGAATGTTGAAGACGAAGTCCAATATCAAATGCTTTGCACCAGTGATCAGCCCTTAAACCATTTCTATCATTTGAAGAAAATCAAAAAGAACATTGGAGAATATGTAATTTTTAAGTATGAAAGCGAGTTTTTCCCTGGAAAAATTGTAAGCCTTTCGGAAGAACATGTAGAAATAACGGCAATTCAAAAATCCCTGAAGTCCTGGAAATGGCCAGATAAGGCGGACATCGAGAAATATGACTGGAATGATGTAATAGGTGCAATAGAAGAACCAAAACTCATTTCGAAACGAAGATTTTATAATATCAAAGAATTGCAAAATTTGTGGGATGCCTACTAGTAATCTATTTAACTATATGGATGTGTCCTGAGAAACAAGTCATACTTTGTATTTGCCTAGTTTAGTTTTTATGCGTTTTGTAAGGCAAACATTATAATTATAATGTTTTACTAATAACAGTCAATTAATACTGTATTTTTTAGGTAAAAGAGTTCTAACATTTAAGTTTTTAATTTGTGTAATTTGTACAATTAATTAAAAGTGTTTTTATATATCGATGTTGTTTATTTTAATGTGGAACTTAATCCCGATCACAACGTGGGTGCCTTGCATTGTTTCTAATTTGAAATTCAATCAATTTAAACAAATGTCAGTGATATTTTATACAAATATAAAGATATTGGATCAGGCCCAGATACCACACAGCAAATTATACAAGCACAAATGATATTTATAGTCAAGTGGTCCAGTTGCCCCAGACTCAAGGGGTAACTGGGCCCACCAAACGTAAAAAAGGAAATAAATGTTTATATTTTATGTCAGTTATAATAATGGAAATGAGATGTCATGTGTGCAAACAGTATAAGTTGGAGCTTCATTTCCATCACCTATGCTCTAGTACTTAATTTTATTTTGACTAATATTTAGGTAAAATGTTCAAATATGTACTAGTCCAATGTAAAATCGTGGTCCAGTTACCCCACCCTACCTTACGTGAGTTTATTCCAATGATTTGGTTCTTCAATTATTAGCCCTCAACATTTCTCATTAAACAGGGCCAAAAATTATTAAAGTAATGTGAGTTATAGTAACATAAAGATATTCAAACAGAATTTTGAACTGTAGACTCAGAGTTTTCCTTGGTAATCTGTAATGATTAACATTGATGAGATCTTCTTCTTTAGTAACAGTAACGTGAAGGAATACCTAACTTGAGTGTTATGTCTTGAAATGAAACCAACTAAATCGTGTTAAGCTTTAATATATTTGTTGTTTTGGAGCAATAACACGGATACTAAAAAATATTGATAACTGTAAATAGAAAGAATGATAATTATTTGTCAACCTCCTAGTTGTGTATTTTCTTGTATAAATAGAGAAAAAGTTATTCTGTAACATAGTATAAAGTTATTTAAATTAAGAACACTCTATAGTAATTCTTGCTTATTAGAATATATATTCTTAGTACTTAAACCATTTGTTAAAATGTTGTTAGGCAAGCAATGTATGTCATAAAATAGCTGGCAGCGGAACCAGGTAGAGTACTGCAGGTTGAGTTGTTAATTCATTCACTTGTAATTGAATAAAGCTTCAGGCGAGATTGTAATGCGTCTCGTAACTTTCCAGAAAGCTGAGCAGATACATTCGCACATTCGCGCGCACACACACACACACACACACACACACACACACACACACACACACACACACACACACACACACACACACACGAACTGCGAAATAAAAAATTATTTAATCGTAAAAAGTTATGGCTCTGTGGTAAAGTTCTAGCACATTCAGCCGACATGGTTGTTGCCATTTAAACAAATATATATATATACTTTTATGTGATTGAGATTTAGGATAAAGACGCCACGTATATCCAAACTAATGCATAATAATTATATTTACGAACAAAAGTTCTTCTCTTAAAAGTTCTTAGACTGATTACGGGTTGGTTCAAGTTTTTATTCACTTAAATCTATCTTATTTTCCTTTATTTTCAGTAAATCATGCCTATAAATTGTATAAATAAGCAATATATGGAACCACTATATCTCAGTCCTACCTCATGTAACATAGTAACCTTATATATAACTAGACATATTTTAAATTAACATATTGTTTCATATAAAGTATTTTGAAAATCATTTCTGGTGAGATAACATAGAAGTCAGGCATGATTAGGACCACGTGTCGTTCGAATAGAGATTCTTAAAACCACTATTTTTTTGAAGAACATTTATTACTCCTGTAGTGATTCACGACAAAGATACGTAAATGGATGTTTGTGAATGGTTATTTCTTCCGCTACTAACAGCTTTCAGATCCTGTAGGAGAATAACTAGTTTGACTTAGAGAGATGGTAGTTTGACTCGTAACTAAACATTATGTGCATTTAACAGTTATTTGCAATAGTTACGTTGATATTTAACGTAAGAAGAATTAAAGTTGTTGATCAAAATCTTTCAAAACAGTAATTTCAGTATGATAGAGAGTTTATAACGCATAACCACAAGCTCTAATCCGTACGAAAAAAAAACTTGTGTTCTCTTTAGTATCCCCAAGTGTGAAATTAATTGTATTATGAATTTATTCGGATTCTTTATAAAATTTAAGGACATCTTGTCTTGTTAATTTAACATTTCCCTGAATCCATCCATATAAATTGGCATATCATCATTCATTTGATTATTTTATTTAGAATATTGGTACATCTACCATATCGTATTTTTTCTTGTTTTTACTGCAAACAATGATATTTCACAGGCTTCAAAATGTTCATAGTAAAATTGCGTGGTGACTCCCCTTAGTGCTATTAAAACGGCAAAGTTTTAAAGTAAAATTCGATGTTATATAGTGTTTTTATAATAAACTGCATATAAGAGAAAAGTTTAATTGAATTGAAGCCGTATATATATATATATATATATATATATATATATATATATATATATATATATATATATATATATACGGCTTCAATTCAATGAAACTTGAGTTTAAATCATTGTGCGACCTGTATACATATTTGCGACCTCCGGGGGCGTTTCCCGGAGGGATATTAGAAATTAGATATATATATATATATATATATATATATATATATATATATATATATATATATGTTATATATAAATGTAAATGTATATAAGTATATGAAACAGTAAAGTTATAGGTTCTTACTTCCCGATCCATGTTTGCTGTATCATACAATTTCCTCGATACAATCAAGGAATCATATTAGTATCTACATACCTAGGCAGTAGTGAATTGTTTTGTAAAAACATGCTAATACACAGTCCATCCGTTTTTTTTTGTTCCTTCAGGTACTGTAAATATGCTATCTCATAATGTCTAAGGGAAAAAAATTAATACCTGACATGTACACATTCACAATTTGGTTCATTAAGTCAAATCCAAATTGATTGGTATGCTTTGTTGCCACGATGTTGAAATATCAAGTGTTGTTAATTTTGTTATTTTTCACTGTATAAATACAAAGAAATTGAAAATAGTGGTTAAACTAATTAAACATATGGTTGAATTGTCACAATTCAATGTTTACATACAACATTTTATCAAGTTTTAACATGCTCTTTTGATAGTAATATAGTTTCAAAACTTTAGAGACCAAAATGGGATTTTTCACTGGTAAGTGATCAGAGGGGCATTTCCTGGAGGGATATTAGAAATGAGATTAAGCCTGTATTCATTCCAGTGAACTAAAGAATGTCCATGAAAAATCTCATTACAGTTAGTTGAGTATTTTACACGAGAAATAAAATAAAAAATAAAGTAGCAAAGGCACTTTCGCATTTGTAATATGGTTAGGATTAATGTATTCAATAGTATTAAAACAGTTGGTTGCCGACACTGTATTATCATTAAGCCCAGCATTAGATACAATGATAACTGAAATAACTTATGACTGGTGTTTTATAATTTAATAAAAGTTCAATCAACGGAGTGAGCAAGCAAATAAGACAGATAATATCGGGGTAGCCAGTTGTCTTGTTAGTGTGGAAAGCGAGGGAGTGATCCATATGGTGTTGTTTATCTCACAGCTTGCCTACCCGGACCCTCTTACTTGGTTAATTTCTCTTAACAAACAAACTCAGTAAGCTGCAGACTAAGGGAACACATAGCTGCTAATTGCTTATACACTTTCAACACTATTTTGATAAACATGCTAAACAAGTCACATTGTATTTTTTTGTTCTTAATGAGAGTACTGTACATACATATTACATATTCAAAAAGTATGTAATATTGAGATTGATAGGCCTAATGGGAAATGTTTATTCATAGGATGTAACTCAGCTTAAGAGATATTCTTCAAATAAACCCACCTCCGCGTATTTTTTTTTTTTTTTTTTATCTATCAAGCTAATTTACTTTTAATATTGCTTATTTTGCATAGATATGTCATTCAGTGGTCTGATGAAATCCTTGACTGTGTGTCTGCCAGTTTGCCTGTCTGTATTTCGTTCATAGGAACCTTTAGAATGCCTTAAACTATGTGTTTATTGTATATTGATTGTTTGTTTGTATTTATTTTTATGGACTGACTGTACTGAAATTTCACATGGACATAGCCCTATTCTTATTTCAAAATGTTTCTCCAGGCTACACCACATTTGTCACTAAAAAAGTGAAAAATTCCATCTTGTCACTAAATTTGTAAAATATTGATATTGAAAGAGCAGTCAAATTTGATCGAATACTCTGTGTAAACATTGTTTTGTGATACCACAACCACACGTTTAGTTATTTTAACTATTAATATCCAGTTTTACATTTATAGAGTTAAAACAACAAAAATAACAAAGTTCTCATTTCTACATGCTGGCAACAAGGGAAACCAATTAATGAAAACTTTACTTTATAAACTAAATTGTTAATATGCACATTCCAGTGATTGAGTTTTGTTTCCTTAAACATTGTAATACAGCATGTTTACAGTAGCTGATGGAACAAAAAGGAGGGACTAAGCATTAGTTCAACCTTCCCTGTAAAGGATCATGGACGTATGCCTAACCTGCCTAAGTGGGTATCAAGTTTTATGAAGCATTTAAATTTTTGCTTAAATCGTACCCAAGGTATTCTCTACTTAATTGGTGTTGCTAATGTTAAGGTAAATAAAAGATCGACAGTCATTATGAAAAAAACGGAAATAAAAATATATAAATGTGTATATATATATATATATATATATATATATATATATGTATATATATGTATATATACTTTTATGGATAAAACATAGTTATAAGATTTTTGTTTTATATAATTTCAGTTTTATATTATATTTATTTATTAGTCCTTTGGCTATAAACTGATAATAAAGCTATAAAAATAGGGCTGGTAAACTAGTTATGTATACTGTATAAGTATTTTACAGCGTATCAGATAAAAATAAACTCAAAGTATAAAACCGAGACATTGGCCTGGAGGCTTATAGGACAATACTGGAATAATATGTCAGTGACTATTTAAGCATCTAGGCCTAATAGACCATTAAATAATTTGAATATGGTTGTACTATATATAAAATATTGATTATTTTGGAGCGAACTTTTGATGTCATAGAGATGCTTACGAACGTCTCCAAGACGGAATGAAATTTTCAAGTGGAACGACGTACACTGTAAGGCAGCAGAGGTAAAGTGCTTCGTCCATCCCAGCCATGTTAGAGAGTGAGCTGAACCAACGAAGATTATTATTATTAAACACTATCACTAACTTACCATTTTCCGGTTATACAGCTGAGATCAAACCATTCAATATCTTCTTTACAGACAAATATTTTACAACTAAATAATCATATAAGTTGTGTAGATCACTAGTAGATCATATAATATTGAAACGACTGATATGGTTAACTCAAATATCTCTACTTTTTATTCCTAAATTTAGAAAAATTTCTGTCCTCCATAGTACTAACTTCTTCAGAATTCTATAAAGCCTATTCTGAACCAATTCTAAAATAATATCACCCCTCGACGGCTGTTGTAAAAACGACTTTGAGTTTTTTTCCGTAAACTTATGCTTTTTGAGCGTGTCCTTTACTGAATAACGAACAAACATGTCATAAAATTGAAATGCATTTGGGGCCATACTGGTTACGTCATTAAAACTAGACTTCCTAAATAAAAATTGGAATAAAAATTGTTGTGGGCTTACAATTGTTGAAGTTTAGAACTGTTCTCATATGAATAAAATAAAGATGGCCACGTCAACACCCGGCTCTTAATAAAAATTATACATTTACCATTGCTAATAACGTACTCCTTTCAAACTAGCCATCGTGAATAAAAAAATTAAAAAAAGAATCGAGAAAAAGTTACTACTTAGAATTATAATACATATCTAGTTTTTATCACAATAAATATATAAAATAAGATAACAATAAGAGAGTATGGAATCTACGTAATCCTTCCAACCATATAATTCTCAACTGAGAGTATGCTTGTGAAGCATCTGAGGTGCTCGGGGCGGCGACACTGGTTAATATCAATGGGGACGGCAGAGTGTCTATGTTGACATATGCTCTCTCAATATATGGAAATTGGATCTCAAAGTTAACATGCCACAGTTCTCTTTCAATTTTATCACCTCTATAAAGACTGAATTGCTTCTTTATGCGACGTAAAATTCATGGAAGATATTTCCATTGTTTTATGTTTAAACAAATGAAACTTTTTAATTTAGTGGATTAGTTTTCTTAGCATATCATTCTTTTAGTGTGGGGCACTCTGATGACATGCTCATGATTTTGAAGAGGTTTTTGATTGATATATTATATACGATATATAAGATGAACAATTTCTTTATGCATTGTGTAATTACCTTCCCATTTATTGTACTCATACAATATGTATTAAATTAGGAAACATAATACATTGAAAACCTCAAAATTCTAAAATTTCGTTAAACATTTATCAAAATGCACCAGCATTTCAAACCCTATTTTAAACCTATATTTCTGGGACAGTTTTATCTAAAGACTACAGTTTGTTTGTATGTAAATGGTTTTATTTTTCAACACCAATTAAATACAATAAAACCATTTCCCCCTGGTTAGTAAAAGGGTAATTTTGTTTTGCTGCTGTAATTACTGGTATTTGAAGCTAACAGTTTTCTCTATCATAACATCGGATATAAAAGCTTTCAAACAGTTAGTTATTTAAGATTTTATTCCAGTAAGCTCTTCGGATTGTAAGCTTTTTGGACTATATTTTTTTGAGGAGCTGTTTTCGTCACTCTTGGTTTATGAGCTTGCCAAGCTGTGCCATCTGTACCAGCATAATAAACAGAATTAAATTGCATATACGAGTAAGTACTTGCCGCATTATCCTGTGAAGTGCTTGGATGTATGATTCACCGGTAGTACGGAAGCCATAGAAATATTTGCATATTCATCAGGTCCCGCGTCAGATTGTTCAGAGTTTGTATCAATTTCACAAAGTTCACTTTCACCATCGGAATCCGAAACATTTTCTGTATCAACAACACCCTCAATTTCCTATTCCTCAAGGAATCTGTCAGCAATTATTGTCTATTTTTTGTCATTCATTGTCAAAAACTGCACGTCTACTATCACAAAAAAACTACTATAAAAGACAAACTGCTAAAAAATTAGCATAAATAATATTCACGTCGTCACTGGCATAGTGAGAAAAAATATATTTACAACAGTGATGCCAATGAGTGATGGTCAATCACGTGGTGAAGCGTTGACTGGGTGCTCGAGACGAGTAGGTCCCTTCCTGACTACCCCTCTCCACAACTCCCGACTGGTGCTAGAACACTGGATACGCCTCCATACATGCCTGGCAAGGTATACACGGTGCCAAGTTGTTTTAAATTTAGCTGAATTAACTATAAAACCCTATTTTTATGTTTTTTATAACCACGGGAGTTACGAGGGTTAAAAAATAAATATTTTTTAGATTTATTTAAACCTAAATTTTACCATATATTTTAGTCTTTTTGCAGCCATTATTTGGCGCTCTAAGTTTTTAAATGTGTTAAAGTCAACATAGCTACTAATAGTAGAGTATGCATTGTACTGAATTTTGTAAACTGTCACAGCTTAAGTAACCTAACTAAGTAACACTACTAGTTTGGAGAATCGTTTCGTTATTGTTCTTATTATATATAATGTGGGATATTATTGTGATCTATATTTCCCTTTTAATCTCTTCTAAAATATTTTTCAACAACGTCAAATATTGTTATTTCAGATCATATATTTATATAGCGATGGTTTTACGGTTCTCCAAGTGGTAAACACTTGAACAAAGAGTGATAGTAACCTCCCACTAGCACTTTTGGATAGCCACTGAATGGGGATTAGAAACGCCCTGACACCAAAATGGCCGCGGTAGTCCCGTCCCTAACAGTTATAGAGCAAAGAAGCAAAGTTTTTTATTCCCGTGCAAAACATACATCCATAACCAGCCAAAAGATGTAGTAGGTTCAAGAATATGATTTTTTGTGACTTTTAATGGGTAATAAAATACTTTTAATCAAAAGTAGTCTTTTATTAAGTACAGGACATTCGCCTAAAAGTAAATGGTTTCGGTAACAGTTGGTCTTATTCAAAATAATCTTAAGTACCATCATGTGAGAAATCTCCATCAGTTCAAATACAGATCCAGTGGCACCACCCCACGCCAATATTCCGTACTGCTATATCGACTGGACGTAGGCAAAATATACTAACCTGAGCCGATCTACGGACTACACCCAACGCGGAAACGAAAATGCATAAACAAGTATTTTGAGTGACTGCTAAAGGCACTGAGCATTCGGAACCCAGCTCTCTCTTGTAAGAATTCATTTTAAAGGCATATTCAATGAAAACACATTGACATAGAATAACTCTACGCCGATCCTAGCAATAGTTATTAACAAGTAATACCTTACATTGTAATGCCACCTAGAAAAATACAACTCTTATAAAAATATGCACACCAGAAACATTAGATACTATGTAAAGGGATAAGCTAGGCACCAAGAAAGTCTTAATGATATCACGCACGAATTGTGTTGATACGCGCAAGACATTAGCGCAGATTACTTTTTAAAATATATTGGCCCATAACTTTTGTTAAAAGTGGCGTATAGGTGTTTTCTTAGTGTCATTATGTTTCTATTGAATATATCTTTAATATGATATTCTATAAGATAAGGGCTGCCATTTGAAAATTCAAATTTACCCTATTATACCCCCTTTGAATAAGGGGCTATTTTTTTCTGTCGCAAAATTCAAAAGTGTAATTTAACAAGTAGAATAAGGATTGTACATTGATATTTCAATCCGTTTAGACTATATCCAGTCGTATCAAGACATAATTTACACCCTTAGTTGTTTGGGTTTGTTTGCTCATAACTTCTGCTAGGATCGTCGTAACTATCAAAATGTCACAAGATAGGGGTTGCTGCTTAAACAATTAAATTGAATCCTTCTGCAAACCTTTGACAAAAGAAGACAAATATTTTCAATGTCAAAAAAGCCTACATTTTTTAATAGGTATAGTAAGGATTTTAAATCGATATCTCAATCCGTTTGTAATGTATCTAGGCGTATCAGGACTTAATTTGAAACTTGCATATATATTAAAATATTTACGGGATTAGTTATATATGAATATATTTAGGAAATTTATATGAAAGTGATAAGTTTTTTTTAAATTCTGAGTGAGTCATATCGATTGAATCCAGGAAAAATCTAAAAAGTAATACATGGATTAGGTGAGCGAAATCATACCCAAACACCCATTAGTACGGCTTTTCCTCATTCCTCTGCTGATAACAGTTTTTTTCTTTATAACACATCGGGACTAAAAATTAGAATGAATCTGTGATATTCTTTGGCAAAAATATAACAAACACTTAAAGATATGTGTTCAATCTTGACCAGTATACAATATGGACGTCCGAGATTGCTACAGATAAAGGCTTTGTCTCAGAATTCAGTCTTTTACGGTTCAAAGAAGAATTGTGACGTCAGAAAATTCAGCATCAAACAACCTGGTCTAGACACATTGAATTCCTTAGCTCCTTGGTGTATCCTAATTAGAAAATACTAGATTTACATGAATATTACTGTATTTATGGTCTGAATTTTGACCTTAAAAGAGGATAAAATGTTGGCACCATTTATTCGTTGCTACAATATAATCCTGAACATTCCTGAGATGTTTTATTGTAACTTTTCGTTTTATGTATCCAAATACAAAATTAATGCAAAAGCTGGAATAATAGTAACGTTACAGGTTAATAATATAGTACTTACTCCATTACGCAATATAAAATGCAGGATGAGCCGCTTAATTTATATTTTGTTATGTTGTCTAATCTTGAAGACTTTATTTTTATTGCAAACTTAATCTGATAAAAAGTCTACAATCCAAAACCATCAGGAGTTAAATTGAACCTGTTGGACCCTTCTTTAAGTCCGGCTCATGTTGTACACTTAAAAGTTTCAAATACATACATTTTGGGATGTAGGCACAAATACTTGTCATAGATACCCTCGATTATATTTTTATTGGGAAATACTGTGCTATTAAACATAATGTATTTGATATATTTGAGGTAGTTTATAGCATTATTAGTTATACCTGCCTGAAGATTACTGCTAGTTGTAATTTATACACCATACCGAGCTGTAATGTTTATATCAAGTATCGATAGGAAAATATAAGTTAAACTGTTACCATGCACTAATATAATGAAGACACTAATGATGAAATATAATGGAGCCCCATGATATGTTTTAAAAAGAAGAATTAGGTACATTAACATTGCGTACATTACAGGAATTAGGTATGCATATATTAGATACATTTTTTTCAGTGCTCATTGTTAAGAGGTATAACACATTATAATTTATACGAAATTCATTAATTTAAAAGTATACCATTATATTAAAAAGTAGAAACTAATGAATACAATTGAAAATACGATTAAAAAGAATCTTTAATGGTATTTAAGATATCTTCCCGTATGGGGAGACTTGGTCTAGTTGATACAGGCCAAAGAAATTCCAAACGTGAAGACGCTTGCAAGCGGGAACAGGAGTGGAGGGGGAACCTATCGATACTCAGTAATCACGCGTGTGCCAGAGGAGAAGGTTGCTTGCCGCTGTGTTCTGTGAATAAAAACTGTTTTTTTCCAACTGAAAGTAAAGTTTTACTAGATACTTTCACCATTTATATTAGGATAATTTGGGAGCTAGTTGAACAATCAAGCACATCATATTGTTTCATGGTTAGAAGGTAAGAATATTAACTTTAAACATTAATTTTAACTGCTACCTGTTTGTCGTAGATTCTACTTTAGAGTAATGGCGTCGTTTGGGTAACGTTGATACGCTTCTTTTGGGTCAAGTTGAGGCGGTGTATCAACTTAACCCACAAGTAATTTCTTATGTGGTATTTTTGTTTTCAGAAATGCCGAGGAATTACAAGAAGAAAACTGAAAGGGGCGAAACACCCATAGATATATTTGAGAGGGCATAGTATACAGTAATTAAGAATTGCCGGATGTCTATCAGGGAAGCAGCAAAAACATTTCCTATACACAAAATGACGCTTTATAGGTATAAAGTTAAAAAGGTAAAGCATCTTGAAACACCAGAAGGAGTTAGGGACGTAAAATGGGATTTGCCAAACATCGACAAATATTAAATGATGATTTGGAAAATGAGCTAAGGAACTATATTTTAACAAGTGCTAAAATTTACTATGGATGAACTCCTAAAATTTTCGGGAACTGGCCTATGAATTGGCAGTAGCGAATCAAATAAAAGTGCCAGATACCTGGATAAATGCCAAAATGGCAACTTCAGAATGGTTTTATAAGTTTTTAAAAAGGCATCCCAATCTTTCTTTGAGAGAGCCAGAAGCGACAAGCCTTAGTCGGGAAACTAGTTTTAATCGGTACAAAGTTGGACGTTCTTTTGAAAATTTTTGACATGTTTATGAAAAACATAAGTTTCAAAGCAAAGATGTGTGGAATGCGGACGAAACCGGGGTGCAGACTGTTAAGCGGCCAAGCAAAATTATAGTTGAGAAAGGAGTCCGGCAAGTTGCAAAAGCCACTTCTGCTGAGCGAGGGCAAACAGTTACAATTGCAAACAGCTGTCAGTGCTATTGGCAACGCTATTCCCCCACTCTTCATTTTCCCTGGAGTGTTCTTTAAAGACCATTTCATAAAAGGAGGACCACCAGGGTGTATTGGTACTGCGCATCCATCTGGTTGGATGACTGGGTCATCGTTTCTAACTTTTATTAGACACTTTCACAGCCACGTTAAGTCCTCAACCGAACATCCTTTTGTTGCTTGACAATCACGGTTCACATTTGTCAATTGAGGTGTTAAATTTCTGTAAAGACAATGGAGTTGTTTTGCTGTCTTTCCCTCCCCACACCTCTCACCGCCTCCAGACCCTTGATGTATCTGTGTATGGACCTTTCAAGAAATACTACTTTACAGCTGTAGAAAACTGGCTAATTAGCAACCCTGGAGCAACAGTAGCAATTTATGACATTCCTAATCTTGTAAACAGTGCCTTTGCAAATGCCATGACAGCAAATAATATTGTGCCAGGATTCTAAGCTTCAGGGATCATGCCGTACAACCCAGATATTTTTAAGGACGAAGATTTTTTGACAAGCTTTGTAACTGATCGTCAGCTGTCTACAACACAAGAAGACCAACAACCTTCTACATTCAAAGAAGTTCATCAGTCTTCTACATCCTCAGAAGTCAATCCGCCTACTACATCAGGAAGTGTACAACATTCTTCTACACCGGTATTAGCTGACATCACTGAAAAGGAGTCATCAGTTGGCATTTCTGGCCTAAGAGCTATCTCTCCCATTGTTACAGCAAAACAAATTCGCCCTCTACCAAACGCAGGAGAACGCAAAACAAGCGGTAAAGGCAAGCAACCCTTAAGATCCTGCATTCTTACAGATACCTCTATAAAAAATAAGATATAGCAAGATACAAAGGAGAGAGTGAGGAAGAAGGTAATTAAAGCAGAAAAAGGCAAATTAGAACATTTACTAATGAAGTTATTTGGTTATGAACAAAACAAACAGGTCCAGAAACCAAGGAAACAAGATAAAAAAGTGTGAGCCCCCCCCCCCTCAAAACGTGAATCAGAATCTGATGAAGAAGACTCTTTTTGTTTAGTATGCCTTAAAACGTATTCTTCATCCAAACCGGGTCAAGATTGGATCCAATGTGTTTCCTCCAAGAAGTGGGGACACATAGCATGTGCAGAGGACAGCCCTTTTTACACTTGTGTTAACTGCCAATCAGACCCATGTTTCTCTTCAGAATCGGAATGACTTGCCGAAATAAGGGCCTGTGACACTAAATGGTGTTTAAAAAATGTACATTTTTGTGAAACTAAGAAATTTATTACAACAATGTAAAAATCCATTATATTCATTTTTAAAATTTTCTTTAGAATATTAGATTTTGGTATTAATATGTTTGTACATGTTAAAACAATAAACCCTTTCAAAATACATGTTTTGGTTACTATTATCCTGTATTCTGGCACCGTCTCAATTTGACCCATAGCTGTATCAACTCGGCCCAGACTGGGTTAAATTGATTGATACATCTGGCAAAGTTTACAAAATATTTTTTAGACACCAAAAATTTATTTTTATAAAACTTTGAAATTTACCAACTGATAGCCAAACACTTATAGTACCTTATTACGTTGAATTTGTTTCAGTACAGTTATAGAGAAAACATACAAAAACCAGAAAGTAAAAAGTGTGTCAACTATACCCGGTGTCCCATATTAACAAATCTAATAGTATTCCTTCAGAGATGCATAAAGTTTGTTATAACTATGCACTGCACTGATTGTAATTTAAATACGAGTTCTACAATGTGTTCATCTTAGATTTTTAAGAGAAAGTGGTTTTAATGGGGAACTTCAACCCTATATGCACAACTTTATCAAACCATTTGGATTATCAGTTTGTGTCACGCTCATATTTTAAAAACCAGAATTATTAGTAACAAGAATTATGAAATGCAGTGGTATACCCGCAGGAAGTAACTAATGTACCACATAAATTAAAAGTATGCAACTGTTCGCAATAAAACTCTTGGCCTTCTCTTATTATTGTACACATATTTTTAGAAGTATCTATATACACAAAAGATCTTATTGATTGGTTTTAATAATAAATTATTCAGTAAGTATCAACTAATTATTTTTCGACAGAAATTATTTCTGTATGCGAACGAAACCAAAAATAAATCTGACATAAATCTCATAAAAGAAAAACTATATTGTTTACAAGATATACATGAACTTTATCTACAACAATACTATGAAGGTCACTGGAATAACTTAACAAATACAACTATTTTATTTTGTTATTTATAATGTGTACAATTTTATTTCAAATAACTTAATAAATGTAAGTACGTATTTTAATTTATTTTATTTAAAGGAAGTTAACTGGTGTTTTCTGAAGAGTTTTGTTTATAGGTTAGGGTTTCAATCAATCTTGGGTAGTAATTCTTTATATACGATACGTAGTTTCCTTTATCACTAAAATATGCAGTTTTGGAGCTAATGTAAAACTATTGTACTTTAACTTGTCATAGTTTATGGTACGGATAAAAGACCACAACCTGAATGGGGGATGAAATTTACTATGCCGCGCTGAAATATAAGAGCTTTATTGTCTAACTATGTCCAAACAAGATTATAACTTGTCTTCAGGGTTCCTAGATTAATATGTACCGTTATTTAGTTGTATTTTATATAGTACATATTTTCGCGTCCCTTTTACTCGTCATTACTTATATTTCGCAAATATAAGTTACATCTGATGTTCTTGGAACTAAATTCTTGACGGATTAAAACCTAATTGGCACGCGTATCGATTTTTTCTCTCGTGAACTTCGTAGTTGTCGAATAACATCTTGTGCGCCTTTTATGAGTAACCTTTATATTTCCGTATTATAAATTTGCCCTTTCATGCGAGACACCTAATTTCCAATGTAATATAAAGTCAAGTCGTAAATAGTAAAGTAACTTAATTTGGTCAATGTTTTATTTGGCAGATTAGTATTTATAATAGTGTGGTGATGTCCTTATAACGAGACCACGTTGTCATTAATCTTAAGTTGTCTCGATAAATGACTAATACAGTCTTGATTTTGTTTTAGGCGAGTTCAACAGAGACTCTCATTTCAACCAAGTCTCTGAATCTGATTTCAACTTAGTTCTTAGACTTCTAATCAACTAATATTCACTTTTTTCTACTACAGCTACAATGACGAGCCATGATGCTGACACCCGCGCTTTTGAGTCAACATCAACTTGAAGGGAAGTCAATTATAAAGTTTTACAATTATTAAGTTCGTATGCAAAATTCCCATAGAACATTGGAACCATTAGGCCCACTCCTATGATATAATTTAGTTCATTATCAGTCTATTTGGGAGCAACGTGGCGATAAAATATTTAATTTTTAGTTTTTAGAATTGGTGCTTTTATGTTTATTTTCCGATATTAAACATATAAGTAAACTTTGAAAATCGAGTATTCATTACTATAAAAAACTCAACGTTATCCAACACCATGTGTTTCGTTTATTCGGTGCAAATGAGTAGGTGTGTAATATTAGAAATGAAGCAAGAATGATTTGCTGATGAATTAGAGTAAGTTCCCAAAATGCATTTTAATTTTTAAATTAGCTCTTTTTGCTTTTTCCTCATAAAGATACTACGGGTAATACAGGTTTTCTCCAAAATAATTTAGTAATACTTGATATTATTGTTACTTTTTAGCCTCTCCCTAGATAAAAATTAAGAAATAGTTTTTATTTTTGTGTAGAATGCAAAGATAATGTAACTTTACAATAATAACAATTATTACCAAAGTAAGGAAGAAATCTAAATAAAGTTAGAAAATATGGTTTTGCTAGTACTAGAACTATCTTTATTTACAACAAAAATGTTTCAATAAACTTTATAATGTTGCTTTATATTTAATAGGAATCCTGTTGCTGACAGTTGTTTAACATAATATGTCTAGTACTTTTTAGGCTATAAACTCAAAGATTTGTAGACCATTATGTAATTGAAGATAAGCTATGCAACAAGAAAAAATTCAATAAAGACAAAAGCTAATTAGCTCTTTCTCCACCACGCGTAGCCGGAGTCCAATTAGCTCAACTAGCTGAAGAGGAGTATTTGTTCAGACAATTACTAGTATTCACTTTACACAGCTCTGCATGAACAGGAGAATATACTAACCTACATAATATATAATGTAACGTTATTATATTAATAAATTAGACTTTATATGTTCCATTATAAAGTTATTAGAATTGTAGGGGAAAATAGAACGTTCATGGTTTATTTATCGTTATGGATGGTATTATTTTCATTTAAAAGTGAAAATTGAATGAATCTCCTTCGTAAAAATTTTTTCAACAAATCTATATAGGCCTATCAGGCATTGGAGTTGACAGCGATAAAAAATAGCTTATAGATACTACGCAGATTTCAGTATACCCTGGTTAGCTGTTAACATTACAATTTTTTTTATTTTACATTACAATTGTTTATTTTAATATTACAAATTAATTATATTATTGAGTTGTTTAATATATATATACATATATATATATATATATATATATATATATATATATATTATTATTATTATTTACAGTATAATGGTTTGAGATTATACTTGCTATAACATTTTATTAAATAGACTCTAATACGTGACACGTTATTAAAGCAGTGGGTATTCCTGTAACATTCTTGCAAAATTATTTGAATAGCTTTTAATACAGAATAATATAACTAATATGATTGAGTTTATAATGAGTGTACAATAGAGTAAATACCATTTAAGTATTTAAATATTATTATTTATTGCATTTTAAAGAATAACCAGTGACTATTTGGTATAAATCAAGTTATTCATTGAGGAATTCAATGTATTACACAGAACTATATACATATACTATACAGTATATACATATACCTATACTTAGCTAACCTGTGAATGAATCACTTATCTGTTGTTTAACAGTATAGTTATGTTTAACACCTAAACACAACGTATGTGCAGATTATTTTCAGTAGCATTTTTTGGATTTTGCGTTTTAGAGATTTTTCCTGGAAATTGCGCTTTTAATAAAGATTCTCAACGCCAGGCTGTATTATATGAGAACTTTAATTAAAGTGGACGTAAAGAGAGCAACAAAGTCAGTGGGTGTGTAATTAAGTGAAAATACCAACAGACAAGAGGGTTCTGCCGGAGTGGTTGTTGTAGCCCAACCCTCAACACCTACAATACTTCAAGTATTTAATATAAATCGTCATAATGGGTACAGTAGTAGTTTATTAATAATTAAACTAATATATACATAACATTATAAGTTGAATCTACCACTAAAAAGAGTTTAATATAGTCCATAAACACCTTTATTGGATTCGTCATCAGAGTTTAAATTAAATATTTACCAGCTATTTTATAAATCTGATGTACTTCTTAGAATATGATTTTGATTTTAAACTCTAGTAGTGCATTATTTTATACTTTTATATGTTAATATAGTCGGATAGGTTATGGTTATAGGTTTTTAAATTATATTTTGTTGCAATTTCAGTTAATATAGTCGGAAGTATTAGTTTTAGACGTATATTATAACGAAAATTACAATATAAAATATTACGATACAATTTTACTAAAACAAGTTAGAGCTTACGCGATACAGTTTGTATGCTTAATTTTTAAGTTTATAGCCTCTTTCATTTTAACATTTTTTTACAAACAAACAGACAGAAAAATAAATGGGAAAAAGTTATTTTTTCATTACCCAGGCAGGCAAATGATAAATTGTATCAGCCTGTTGAGTAATAAGCTTCAATGCCGTTCAGCCTAATTCCATGATTGGACATTACAGGACTCATCGTCCGGTACTCGTAAGTATAAATTAAGATTCACCCTAAACTTAAAGTGAAAAGATGAACATCTTCTATACATCTTACACAAAGATACAGTGATTATATTTTTGATCATTAGGTTCGGTGTTTAAATTATAAAAGCTTACACACTAAGTCACCAACAGATGTTGTATGTTAGACCGTAAGTAATAATATGTCGCATGTTAAAATATTATATGATTGTACACAGTTTGCTTACAAAAACTTAGTTTTAAGTCTGTTTTTGACGATAAAAGAATTGAGAAAGAATGTTTTTCCTGTACATTTGCCATCTTTCGGTGATACAAAAATCAGTAACACAATGTTTCGAGATCGGAAAACTCATCTCTTCTTCAGGTGACTAACTAACTAAACACATAAATAAAATCTAGGGTAATATAAACAAACCATGATATAACGTTGCGACAAGCATAAGTCAAGAATCACAGCCACCAGTTCACCTACAGACAACTAATAATAAAAAGACCTACTTCCGTTTCATTAATGTTTGCCGCCATCAGGTTTCTGCCATGACGATTGCCATTTAATATTGACCACTGGTCAGTCGTAGGAAGTTGGTCGGCTAATGCAGTCCTATTGTGACCTGAATTCTGAAGTTCAGTTTTAAATATTAGTGTTGTGTTTAGTTTTTCCTAAATGCGTGTTTTGAAGTTAGTGAAGTTAACACATAACATAGTGATTATAATTCTTTACATATGCGTGTCAAAACGCTCGGGTATGATTTGTTTATTTTAACCTAGATTTTAATTACGTATTGGGTTAGTTATTTACCTAAAAAGAGATCAGTTTGGATATCTCAAATCGTAGTTTTAAAGATTTTTGTATTGCTGAACGATAGCAAATGTCCGAAAAATCCTGTTTCTTCTCATTCTGCTATGGTCTATTAGCTATTATGGTTATTCTTAAGACGAATGTAAAAATGATCACTAACGCTCAGACAATCATCAACTCCCATTAAAAATTAAACTTCATAAAAAATTTCCGATATACAGATCCGTTAGTTTCTTAAATATTCGTGTGGATAGATAGTAAGACGCTCATAAAGACGTTTTTTCAGCCCCTCGAGTGGTGGCTTTACTAATCGCTGCGTCTATTAAGCAGCGCGCCCACTGGGTCGTCACGGACGGTTAGTACGGAATTTCTAAAGTTGAAAACATAATATAAATGAGCATGCACCCACTGCGTCGTCACGGCCGTCAACGGCGTTCCGAATCTTCGGCATGGCCGATAGAAAGTCTGCAGCTACGAACTGTAGGACATTTTCGTCACAGCGAATCCGCCGCCCGATGCAGTGCGCGCGCACTTCGGGCATCCGGGACGGTAGGTATGGCATTTTCAACGTTCTGCGCTCACATTCTCTTTAAAAATGTAAGAAGAGAACACGTTTGGGAAAAATTGGAGCTGCGATTAAACTACCAAGTGTTTTCATCTTCTTAATACATTAGGACGCCGGTAATCCGTTCTAAGTTCGATTAGTCTCTTCTGTATATAATTCTGCTTTTAGAATCAGTAATAGTGTTTAAAACTTGTCGTGATTCATCCTGAAGTACTCAAAAAACTCAGGGTCATCTTCCACAAGGTCCGGGAGGAAAGTGTAAAATTCACCACAAATCAATCTTTTTCTGCTAATGTTATGAATCCAAAACCTCCTTTTTCTTATTTTAACATTCTCCTCTTATTCTATAGAAAACGCACCCACTACCGCAATTTCCTCCTCCACATACAAATTTCAACATACCCTCTCGCAAACTGTCTTCTGTTTTGGCGGAAGGCGGATGGAGGACAGTGCGGGACGCCCGATCCAGTGCGCGCACCCACTCTAAAAAATGTCGTGACGGCCTTGACGACCGTACCAGCCGTAGTGACCCAGCGCGCGAGTAGCTTAACTATTTCATTTATTATAAAATACGAATCTTTTGTTTTAGAGGGTAATATAATATGTAGCTTATCAATGAAAATGCTAATTCTATTATATCAATTATTTTTTCAACACCCAAAAGGTCAGCTGCTAACCATAACATTTCCATTTAGCCACGATCAACTTGGAAAATTGGGTAATGATGATTCAAGCGTTTTAAAAGTCGATTACTGTTCGTCGCTTGTAATTAAACAGGCCATTAGTTCCTTCGGTTTTTAATTAAGTTTTTATGTCGATCTGTCTCTAATGGTTGTATAATTAAACAAGCAAGAGCCCTGTGTGTAACGGCACTTCTGTAGGCCATTAACACATTAGCTTTTATAATTATTAAATAATACTAATACTATCATACCTCTAATACTAATTAGGACAAAAGTTCCAGTAACAAATTAATTGCAACTAGATCTTAAATTACTACGATACATCGTTAGGAAAGTACTGTTCTGACCGATGTCCGTTTAAATAAACTTGTTAAAATAATAAAATATTTGTATTAATATTGATCAAAAAGATCACTCATCGTATCCAAAGGGAAACGATAACGTAGCTAAGTACAAATACATCCAAATTAAGGAGAATTAAATTGCAGGTTATGATTCAATTGCTAATTTTTATTCTTCTCTTCGTACGCTTCTAATACAGTTTATTGATTAAAATTAAACATTACTTTCGATATCTGAAACAGTAACTATTAAACTTTTCCCTTTATCTATTTTTATTTTCAAGTTATTAATGACGTTATAGATCGATACCAATTACTTTAGACAGAATACATTGGTTTGAATGCTATCATACACTTAGTAAAACTCTGAACTATCGGTAGTGCAAAGTCACACCAAATGGTATATATTATTTTTTTGGGTTTTGATTTATTTTAAATCTATTTAAGAAATATTTTACTGGGTGGATTTCAAAACACATCATAAGTGCTTATAAAATGTGCTTATCAAACGGTCTTTTTTTAAGTCATTCGTATAAATTACCCTTCTAAAACGTAAGTTGAGTACCACGTCACTTTGAGAACAACGAACTATGTTCTTGAAGTTAAAGAACTGTTTTAGCAATCATAATGCCTTAAAGGTTGTTTAAAATACAATCAGTGAAAGAGATAAATCTGGAGTAACAATGCAGACTAAAGCAAAGCTAATGTAAGGCTGGTGTTTGTGACATGAAATATCTGCGAGACGTGGGGCTGCTGGCGCATAAGTTACGGGGGTGTTCCACAAACAGATCGTTAATTGCGTTATGAAAAACGATTGTGTTTACGCGATTGCGTGTCCTTATTATTTCAGAATGAAAACTGACTAGACTTGCCAATTTCTGTTTGGTGTTAGTAGATTTGTGTTATGGCATTTAGTTTTTAATAAATGTAACAATTAAAATGGTTAAATTTCCCTTAACACCTCTTGTAAAATTTCCTTCGTTACAATATAAAACACGTAATTTTGAAAAAAAGTGAAAAAGACATTAATTTGTTTTAAAACTTCACAAGGAGAGTATAACAAAACAAGGTTAAGCACAACCAGAATTCGGGTCAGCGAAGAATGCTTCTATTTACCCCAAAGTGGGAGGACCACATCCTAGCGCCGAGAGCTGCTTCCAATTATTGACAGATCTGTCTATTATAGACAGATGTTTACCAGTTTAAATACTAGTTTTACAAATAAGTAGTAGGAATTGGGTCTTACACAAAAGTTTTAACCCTCTAAGTTAACTCCTTTATAAGTTGTCGTGTATACAGACGGACGCACTCTAAAACATACAACTGTTTTTACATTGCTAACTGGGGAAAGAAGGCGCTAATTTAATCTCTTAGTGGTTAATTTGACATATATGAGTTTTTTTGAAGAGCATAACTCTAGTTTATGTAGTGAATAACGATTTAATATTTTCTTTTCACGAAATTAGTTCACTTGCGTCTGCTAATCCGTGCAAATAAATAAAACTTCATGAACAAGTGTCATATATCTATTGATTAGATGTTATTCTCTAAGAGTACTATCCTAGGATCATTCGAACTGTTATGTGAAGTGATTTGAGTACTTTCTATATAATGTAGTAATATATACTTTATATAACACACTGACTTCTTATTCTGAGGTATATCTCATTATTTCCAGATTCTAGGTTTTGTGAAAATATTGCACGTAACATATAGACAAAACAGAGAGTTAATACTAATTTTCGAACTACCATACCTTGGTCCACCCCATTGTTATAAGTAATTCCGCTCAAAACAAAACGATAAACAAAAAATTCAACATTTATCTTGTTAAGAAAATGACAATTCACTATGACAAACTAAGTATTTAAGTACTCGTTGATAATTTACTGAAAAATGACACATATTTATGATCATGCATATCTACGTGCACAAAATATGCTCGGTTTATTAATTTGTTTATTTTGTGTTTTCTCGTTACCAACATACCTAGCGATAAAACCAATGTGACCAGAGTCACTTTATTTCAGACAAAAATGAAGAGTCTAAAAGAGGCATGTTTACCGTTGTCAACAACTACGCAAAAGAGGGAATTGACGCCTAATTTTTAATTCTTCCTTGCAACTTCGTAGGATACTTATTGTACCGTAATTCTGCAATAACAAGGGGAATATGTTACGCTGACGCTAAAGAATGTGTTCTATAAAATAAAGATCCGACGTAAATCTTGTAAAATTAATTTTTATTATTGAATAGCTTCAAATTGTTATTGTTGATTTGTTTTAAATTGATATAATTAATTTTTGAAAGTTGCAAATTACTAAAGTTTTAGAGATTCTATGAGAATAGCTTTTTTGAAAGCTTAAAAGTTAGCTTAGTTATATTTTGCATATATAAAAAATTTCAGATTGAGTGTTTTTTTGTGTGAGTGGAATTAATAGACAAGACACCGCTACACAAAAATACTACAGTTTCGTTAAAAATACTAAAAAAATTAAGGACCCGTTCTCTAGCGGTTATAACATGATCATAAATATTAATAGGTTATGAAAAAATTATCTTTACAAGATATTGAAAGCACAATCATAAACTTTACTTAACATTTTATCTTAGCATCGTAACTTTGTTAGTATTACAAATTTATATTTTCCGTCTTATTTTGTTATTTAAGACTCAATGATCTTATATCTCAATGTACCTATTATTACTCAAAATAAAGTAGAATAATATATATGCAAATTTTATTTACATAAGACCTACATGGTATGCATATTTTAATATTTAAAGAATTTTAACGTACGCTAAGATCGTTCTGAGCTGAACTTGATGCTGAAAATTAAGTACCTCAATACTTCATCCAAGATTTCTCCGGAATAGACTAGTTGCAACAATTTTTCGCTCAAAATTCTAGTTCAGCGTTCCCAAAAATTTCTTAATAGCTTAGGATATTTGTAAGAGTCTAGTACTTTATACTTTATGTCATTTATTCTTTTGGTTAAGCGGACTCTAAAATTATAATAGTTGCCAGTCAAAGTATTACACACAGGATAGTTGAAACTATTTGTTCTATAGTGAGGTAGAGGAATAAACCGTACAAAATATTATGCTGTTTCCTGTCTTGAATATAAAAGCATTACGTTATGGGGAATTTTATAATATTAAATATTGTTGCCTGATTTTTCTATTTCAGACATTTAAAAAGTCAATTTTAATTAATTACTAAAAGAATATTTAAACCAAAGAGCATTAACCTGCCTGCGTTATAGCATTACGTAATATTAATTCTCTTTAACCTATGCTTGCAGTTTCTGGTAATTGAGTAGTTTAAAAACATGTCGGGAACATTACGGAATCCGAGAGGGAAATAGATTAACGTGAGCACTTATGAGATTATGCAAAATGACATACTAATGAGTGTAATGTAATATATGTTTTTAAGCGTTTTAATTCATTATCATCAAGTTTTAGCGATTTAAAGGAATAGGCGTATCATTTTTGTTAAGTACTAATTTATTTTTAATTACTCATTTTATTTCTCTTAACTCCACAACTTGATATAAAGTCAAGGGTTTGTCAAACATTTTACGCAGGAATAATTACGTCTTAAAGTACGAGTTAAAGGGAATGCAATTTTTTCTTTGCTAATATACTAATATAATTGTTAATATTATCTAGGAATGTAAGTACGCTTTTTAAATAATTACTTGTAACTAAAGAAATAATCTGGAGTAATCCTCAGTTAGAAAAATTGGAGCCTCAGATGTTCCATGCTATAACTAACTTTCAGTTTATCGCAATCAATTAACCGTATTCAAGAATCTAACTGTGTTTTATAAACAAAAAAAATTATATGCAATACAGATTAAATGTAAAAAACACAGATTTAACTATGTGCATAATTTTCTCCGATATGCAGAAACCCTCTTGATTTATCGTTGTGTACAGTGCATCAAGCTGAATTTATAAAGACGCTTTATTAAAAAATACGAAAATAATTTTAGAACAGTAGAATCACAATGTCCTCGTTGTACCAGGAGATTTAAATTGTCACCCTCTTTAATAAGTATCAGCGTTTGTAAGAGGGGTGCTCACATTAATGCTCAAGTAGCCGCGAGGAGTACTGTAATTTACCGTTTGCTGCAATCATAAACAGTAATCTTCTAACTTGAATTTTTAACATCTTGATTTTTAAACTTAAAAACTCCATAATTAGTTACAACCTGACTTGTTCCATATGTTTCAGAAAATTAATTAAATGTTTGCTATAACATACGTACATTTTGGGTCCAGTCCATTTTTTCTAAACAGTCTATAGGTTATACAGTATTCGAGATCTCATGTGAAGCGGCAGATAGACAGAAAGACAGTTAGATAAACATAAAGACAATTTTTTAAAAAACCTCAAACGAATTCTTTGAAACAAACTGATGAAATACGAGACCAAGGAAACCAGATAGATTTTGAGTAAAAGACAGTTGATCGATCCCTCTGTTTGTCCGCACGACCTTCTGTATCCTAACTCTTGATAAATAAGGCCTCGCAACTTGAAACTTGTTTACATGAATTTGACCCAAGGGAAGCTCCAGTTTGATTTTCTGATCCAAAGTCTGTTCAATACCGTCTGTCGCTTGTCTGTCTTTGCACACCGTTTCTGTGATTGCTCTTGATAAAGGGTGTTAGATATTTTAAATCTGTTACAAAGGTTCCTCTAGGACCAATGAAAGTTCTTATTGATTTGAAGGTTAACATTCCAAAGTCCAGACCTTATTAGTTGTGTGTATGTCTTTATGTCCGTATGTGGCATAACTCTATATAGAAACATGTAAACATTTCTGTGGAGAGAAACATAGGTTATATAATCCATTCATAATAAAATCCGTTACCTCTGCAACTTAAAACTACTATATACTTTCTCTCCTAGTATGACTTAAATAAATATTATCAAATTATTCTCGTTTAGAAATTCAAAATACTACATTTATTGATGTTAATTTGACATATATGAGTTAGTAAATAACGATTTAATATTTTCTTTTCACGAAATTAGTTCACTTGCGTCTGCTAAACCGTGCAAATAAATAAAACTTCATGAACAAGTGTCATATATCTATTGATTTTTAGATGTTATTCTCTAAGAGTACTATCCTAGGATCATTCTAACTGTTATGTGAAGTGATTTGAGTACTTTCTATATAATGGTAGTAATATATACTTTATATAACACACTGACTTCCTTATTCTGAGGTATATCTCATTATTTTTCCAGATTCTAGGTTTTTTTGAAAATATTGCACGTAACATATAGACAAAACAGAGAGTTAATACTAATTTTGGAACTACCATACCTTGGTCCACCCCATTGTTATAAGTAATTCCGCTCAAAACAAAACAATAAACAAAAAATTCAACATTTATCTTTTTAAGAAAATGACAATTCACTATGACAAACTAAGTATTTAAGTACTCGTTGATAAGTTACTGAAAAAATGACACATATTTATGATCATGCATATCTACGTGCACAAAATATGCTCGGTTTTATTAATTTGTTTATTTTGTGTTTTCTCGTTACCAACATACCTAGCGATAAAACCAATGTGACCAGAGTCACACTTTATTTCAGGCAGAAATTGAAGAGTCGAAAAGAGGCATGTTTTAACCGTTATCAACAACTACGCAAAAGAGGGAATTGACGCCTAATTTTTTTTATTCTTCCTTGCAACTTCGTAGGATACTTATTGTACCGTAATTCTGCAATAACAAGGGAATATGTTACGCTGACGCTAAAGAATGTGTTCTATAAAATAAAGATCCGACGTAAATCCTGTAAAATTAATTTTTATTAATTTAATAGCTTCAAAATTTTATTGTTGATTTGTTTTTAAATTGATATAATTAATTTTTGAAAGTTTCAAATTACTAAAGTTTTAGAGATTCTATGAGAATAGCTTTTTTTGAAAGCTTAAAAGTTAGCTTAGTTATATGTTTTGCATATATAAAAAATGTCAGATTTTAGTGTTTTTTTGTGTGAGTGGAATTAATAGACACCGCTACACAAAAATACTACAAATTCGTTTAAAAATTCTAAAGAAAATTAAGGACCGTTCTCTAGCGGTTATAACATGATCATAAATATTAATAGGTTATGAAAAAATTATCTTTACAAGATATTGAAAGCACAATCACAAACTTTACTTAACATTTTATCTGAGCATCGTAACTTTGTTAGTATTAGAATTTATATTTTTCCGTCTTATTTTGTTATTTAAGGCTCAATGATCTTATAATCTCAATGTACCTATTATTACTCAAAATAAAGTAGAATAATATATATGCAAACTTTATTTACATAAGACCTACATGGTATGCATATTTTAATATTTAAAAGAATTTTAACGTACACTAAGATCGTTCTGAGCTGAACTTGATGTTGAAAATTAAGTACCTCAATACTTCATCCAAGATTTCTCCGGAATAGACTAGTTGCAACAATCTTTTCGCTCAAAATTCTAGTTCAGCGTTCCCAAAAATTTCTTAATAGCTTAGGATATTTGTAAGAGTCTAGTACTTTAATACTTTATGTCATTTATTCTTTTGGTTAAGCGGACTCTAAAAGTATAATAGTTGCCAGTCAAAGTATTACACACAGGATAGTTGAACCTATTTGTTCTATAGTGAGTTAGAGGAATAAACCGTACAAAATATTATGCTGTTTCCTGTCTTGAAATATAAAGCATTACGTTATGGGGAATTTTATAATATTAAATATTGTTGCCTGATTTTTCTATTTCAGACATTTAAAAAATCAATTTTAATTAATTACTAAAAGAATATTTAAACCAAAGAGCATTAACCTGCCTGCTTATAGCATTACGTAATGTTAATTCTCTTTAACCTATGCTTGCAGTTTCTCTGGTAATTGAGTAGTTTTTAAAAACATGTCGGGAACATTACGGAATCCGAGAGGGAAATAGATTAACGTGAGCACTTATGAGATTTGGCAAAATGACATGCTAATGAGTGTAATGTAATATATGTTTTTAAGCGTTTTAATTCATTATCGTCAAGTTTTAGCGATTTAAAGAATAGGCGTATCATTTTTTTTAAGTACTAATTTATTTTTAATTACTCATTTTATTTCTCTTAACTCCACAACTTGATATAAAGTCAAGGGTTTGGTCAAACATTTTAACGCAGGAATAATTACGTCTTAAAGTACGAGTTAAAGGGAATGCAATTTTTTCTTTGCTAATCTACTAATAGAATTGTTAATATTGTCTAGGAATGTAAGTACGCTTTTTAAATAATTACTTGTAACTAAAGAAATAATCTGGAGTAATCCTCAGTCAGAAAAATTGGAGCCTCAGATGTTCCATGCTATAACTAACTTTCAGTTTATCGCAATCAATTAACCGTATTCAAGAATCTAACTGTGTTTTATAAACTAAAAAATTATATGCAATACAGATTAAATGTAAAAAACACAGATTTAACTATGTGCATAATTTTCTCCGATATGCAGAAACCCTCTTGATTTATCGTTGTGTACAGTGCATCAAGCTGAATTTATAAAGACCCTTTTTTTTAAAAAAAAAACGAAAATAATTTTAGAACAGTAGAACCACAATGTCTCGTAGTACCAAGCGATTTAACTTGTCACCCTCTTTATTAAGTATCAGCGTTTGTAAGAGGGGTACTCACATTAATGCTCAAGTAGCCGCGAGGAGTACTGTAATTACCGTTTGCTGCAATCAGAACAGTAATCTTCTAACTTGAATTTTTACATCTTGATTTTTAACTTAAAAACTCCATAATTAGTTACAACCTGACTTGTTCCATATGTTTCAGAAAATTAATTAAATGTTTGCTATAACATACGTACATTTTGGGTCCAGTCCATTTTTTCTAAACAGCCTATAGGTTATACAGTATTCGAGATCTCATGTGGAGCGGCAGATAGACAGAAAGACAGTTAGATAAACATAAAGACAATTTTTAAAAACCTCAAACGAATTCTTTGAACGAACTGATGAAATACGAGACCAAGGTAACCAGATAGATTTTGAGGTAAAAGACAGTTGATCGATCCCTCTGTTTGTCCGCATGACCTTCTGTATCCTAACTCTTCATAAATAAGGCCTCGCAACTTGAAACTTGTTACATGAATTTGACCCAAGAGAAGCTCCAGTTGATTTTCTGATCCAAAGTCTGTTCAATACCGTCTGTCGGCTTGTCTGTCTTTGCACCCGTTTCTGTGATTGCTCTTGATAAAGGGTGTTAGATATTTTAAATCTGTTACAAAGGTTCCTCTAGGACCAATGAAAGTTCTTATTGATTTGAAGGTTAACATTCCAAAGTCAGACCTTATTAGTTGTGTGTATGTCTTTATGTCCGTATGTGGCATAACTCTATATAGAAACATGTAAACATTTCTGTGGAGAGAAACATAGGTTATATAATCCATTTATAATAAAATCCGTTACCTCTGCAACTTAAAACTACTACATACTTTCTCTCCTAGTATGACTTAAATAAATATTTCAAATTATTCTCGTTTAGAAATTCAAAATACTACATTTATTGAAGCTCCAAGCATTATAAGTATTTTTTTGCATGCTAAAAAAGGCTAGGGTTTGATGTTTTGTTCCAGGTTTTGAACGTTCTATTCCCGAAGTAGAAAGCACCCTAAATAAAGGAGTTGAAATAACTTGGTAGAATATATGTTGTGTGGTTATATTACCCTAACCAAAAATTCTTTGATCGTGAGCAATCATAGGTAACCTGACTGAATTAACGGGAGCATTATTGAAATTTCTGTAATCATATTATATCAACTGTGAAAATTTGGAGCTCGTTTAAGGTATTTTTCAGTATCTAATTCCAAGATCAAAGCAGTTAATGTGATTAGCGTATTAGTAATGAAACGCAAATTTAACTGATTAATACAATATTTTTTTTAATCTGTTGTGAAATAAAATTAAAGCGAAGAACCATCCATGTTGAAAATAATATCCAGTATCTTTTAGTGAATATCACAGGCATTAATCTAGTTGAGGCCTAAGTTGGGTTAAGCCTACCTGTGATGAAACTACACATGGAAGCTCGTCAATCGATGTACTAAAAGCTTAACATGAAAGGTTAGATACAAGAAAGTCATAGGTTTTATGACTACATAAAAATTATAAATAATACAACAAATTTTACACAATTTTGATGTAGTCATAAGAGATTGTGTCTAAGTTAGGACTTTCCGATTGTATCTTTACCTTATTAATTGGCAAACGTAAGAATGGTATTCACTGTTGAAGGCTTTATAAGCTCGTTTGACATCCAATTAATAGACTTTAACTGTTGGGTAGAAAGCGTTGCAAAATATTCCCCGAGGTCCTGAATCACATAATGCAATGGTCCATCTACAACTGTCATTGCAGCCAAACTAGAAACCTTATGAGGAATCTTTATTATATTCAGGTTTTGTGAAGAACAGCGCTGCTTAAAAAATTGCCTGATTTAATAAAGAAAGACTTTTGCATGTTTTATACTTAGAAAAATATATAACACAATTGTTTGTAGTTGATACAAAAAAAAAAACAAAAACAAACTACACAATTAGAAATTTTTTCATAAAGTACATATGTACAAGAATAAAAAATGCTTGTTCCTTATAACAACAGTACGCATAACAGTAGTGTTAATGAGACAAAGCTAATAAAATTGATTGATAAGTTCACTTCGTTAATAAGTGAGCGTGATTCGGCTTCAACTTCTATAATGATATGAGGATGCACAGTAAAACTTTTATTTCGTCTCCGTACAAACCAATTTATTATCTAAGAAAGAAGAAGCGAACAGTAAACCGGAAAGTTATCGGACAAAAGCTCATTCTTCGGTAGTCACCGTCAACAACGGGAGAAGATACTTGTCACGGCCCGAGCCGCTCCGCGAGAAAGTATTGAATATTTTATCTACAAGGTAAATGAGTGAAATCTTACTTTCCTGTTCTATCCATAAATGCAATTATGAAGCGACCAATGACTTCAAATAGAACGAAAATAAGTGAACCAGTTTGTTATCAATATCAAACCTCCTAAAAGTAAGCTTTAGAGTTGTTAACAACATTGCGT
This sequence comes from Homalodisca vitripennis, assembly GCF_021130785.1. Lineage (NCBI taxonomy): Eukaryota > Metazoa > Arthropoda > Insecta > Hemiptera > Cicadellidae > Homalodisca > Homalodisca vitripennis. The sequence goes on along the minus strand of NC_060210.1, from coordinate 111,472,609 downwards.
GCATGTGCTCTATATGATTTGTATGTATTTTTGGTATATTATCCTCTATCATGGAATTGCACTTGTATGAGTCATGCCTTTACTTGCAAAACAAAAAAAGGTTTCCTGAATTACATACTATATCCCTAGAAAAATACACAACTTTTATAGTAGAAGGGGTTTTTTTACTTCCTCAAACTGATACAGGAACCGTAGAATAAAACATTTGTTATTTTCCCAAAACCAGGCCCAACTGTTAATTATACAACGTTTATACTTTCTACGTTCAACCTTATCCTCATTTATCTACTAATATTACCTCTTGATCCAAGCTCTGTCACAGTTTTCGATGTAGGGGATTCGATCTCCGAGCTGTATAAGGCAATTCATTTTGGGTGTGAGTTATAGATAGCGTATGTTCAAACCCTGACTCTGTCAGTTCTACTATTTAACAGTATTCTAGACCTTGAATTACTGTACAGACTCCTCCTGCCACGCTTGTTTTGTTGGTAAAACCCTGACATAGCTAAGTGTAGCAGACGGGTACAATAAGACTAAAAAGGCTACCGATAACTACTTACAAAAATAATTTTATATATGAAATGTAATCGCAAAATGTGTAATAACTACTAATATCGAAAAAGGCTGGAACACTCGGAAAAATTCTTTATGTAAAATATTAGATAAAGTCCAAGGAACTTTTGATTGAAAAAAACATATTTGAAAATTTCCAGCAATATATTTGAAATAGGAAAAATAATTATAATAGTGACATCAAACCAAATTAGAAAAGTGACACAACATCGATAAATCTCAGTTGATGTTCGCCTAAGAGGCAGAAGCTTAGATTTAGATTTAAAAAAATATTAAATATATATTTCTTAATCAGCAGTCAATGCAGATTTCAAATACGAATTTACTGTCTAAAAGTGCCTTACGCCGGACACCGCACGTCTATATATTCACTGAATGGATGGTTGGGTACTCGGTAAAAATTGTTTACCTGCTTATTAAATGGGATGCCACATACGCGTCCGTCCATCCATCCGCTGGACGAAAAAGTCCAGTACGTGAATGTTTTGGAATAGCTCACGGAGTTATTGACAAAGGCAAAAGGTCCACATGAATATTCGTTGCTGCGGATAGGCACAGTATCACTTTAACAGACACCACTCCGCTATGTTCCTCTCGGCGTAGTGTGTTTATTGCTATATCTTTCGTCTCTTTTATTGGTATATTGGTCTTTGTGTTATTACAAACAACGTCTTCAAATATTTTTAAAATATGTTTATTTTCTTATTAAAAAGTGAAAAAGTATAAGAAATGAAATAAATAAATTATAATAATAAATTTCTTGACTTGAAATCTTATGAATGTATAAATTTACGTTTTTGCCGATAATGACTAAAAACTTCCTTTGAGACTGCTGGTACTTAGTTTAAAGAAGCCTACCACAAACACGCAGTAATCCGTTTTCTGCTGTGATCGACTTCCTGTAATTATTATCTTCCCTCTTTATATCATCCTCAATATATGTCAAAACCTCTTCTAATTATTCTTTATTTAATTTAAAATACCGTGTGAACCTCTCTTCGTTCCTTTCTATATCAGCTATGCAATTGTAGAGTTATCACTTTTATTTCTTTGTTCGTATTTTCGTCATAAATGCTGGAAATGTCGGTAAACATCCATAGAACACTTCTCACAAAATCACTGCTACACTAAGGTATACTATATGCTCTTATTTTAATGTTTCCCAGAGGTAGATGACAACTCAGCGGTAAGACGACATGCAAAAAAGTCGTCCGTCTATCAGCTGGATTGATGTTTAAGGAAGTACCACGTGGATGTCCCAGGCAAAAAATCCATCCAGTGGATAAACAGACGTATGTGTGAGAGGCGGCCTTAATATTTACATCATACTGCACCATTGATGAAATGAAACCATCTAGTACATTTGAAATACAAATTAGACGCTGTTGTCAAGTAACAAAGTGGTGAATGTTTACACATAAAGTACTCTGGTTTGCTCCTTTGGCAACGTGTATGACATTGTTATTGTAGCTTAAGTAAGAACAAGCGATGTCACACTCTATTCCTTAGACCAAATGGAGAACACAAGCGACGGAAGTTGCTTTCACTAAATGTAGTACGAAAGTATCTAAACTCGTACGTAAACAGAAGTTATAAATTAACACTAAATATCAGTAGCAGATTCGTTTAGTGAAAGCTATGGAAATCGGCTTTACATATATTTCTGAAAAAAATTTGATCTCAGGAACAGTATAAAATGAATTGAAAGAGGTATTTACGTATTAGATAAACCAGAGGTAGAAAAATAAATGTACATTTATTTAATAAATTGTAAACTAGTTATTATTGCAATGAGAAAAGACGTACTATGAAAATAATTTATTTTATTACACATTAAAAAAAAACTTGAACAAAATATTGTTTTGTAACATTACCTTCAACAATCGGTTCTATTTCTATAAAAACACCCACTTATATTGGCGTAAATTACCGTCAGTACAGAGACAGAAAAGAACATTGCATGGAACGCTGTGAAATCCAATTTGAGGTTAATTGGCCAAGCAAAACAGAAAGCTGGCCAGCAACTTTTAATTGTAGCTTTGACGTATTGGTGTGGAATGAAAATGGAATTCCATAACTTCGTAGTTTACGTTAAAATTTGATATAAAATATAACTTTAATTTTTTGTTTCTTAAGGTTTTTTAATAATTCATGGTTTTTGTTAAAAACTTTTATCTTTCCAGCACAAAGTGTGTATTTCAAGATTTAGTTTAGAAAACCTTGTCTTTTACCACACAAACACCCATTCCTTTGTCTGGTAACGATTTTTAAATAGTAAAAAACCATTTCATTATTTCAATATATTAGTACGTGAGACAAAGTAGGATATATATATATATATATATATATATATATATATATATATATATATATATATATATACATATCCTTCTTTTATTGAAAAATTTTAATAAGGCTATTGCCATTTATACAAATTTGATAAATGTAAACAACAGTCGTTTGACAGGTAATTGGTCTTTTGAACACATGTTAGTTTAGTAATTTAAAACGCATACGTGACAGATACAGCCGAATACAGTATAATTGAATCTTAAAAATTAAGGGCTATGTGGTGTAATGGTAGCACATTCACCCAGCAAGTGAGAGCCGGGTTCGAGTCCCGGCGGAGCAAGTACTTTTTGTGATTCAACGTTTATTGAAATTATATATATATATATATATATATATATATATATATATATATATATATATATATATATATATATTAACAACACAGCAACAAAATTTACAAAAGTAAATAAATAAAAATTGACATAAATAAATAAATAAACAGGAATTTTTGAACATGTGATTTACACCAAAGAGAAATAAATAATATCATGAACAGAGAAAGAATTTATAAAAATAATTAAGAAAAAAATAATACATAATAAAAACAATTTATCGTTTCATCTTTTATTCAGACCAAAGGGTACTTTTGATTTTAATATTAACTGATGTGCCTATTCTAAATTTTCTAAGTCAATTTTGTTTCCATCTTCGGGTACTTTGCAAATACCTTTCAGTGAATAACATTGTTCAAAATTTTGTTGGTGGCCTTTTATTATACCTTTTTGAAAACGGTAAAAGCCGAAATATTAAAGGAGCTTTATATCAAGAAGTCTAATAATTGATATAATAGAGCGATTCTGCTTTTATACACGTATATATATACGTAACAAGTGCTAGTATTCTGAGTGTAAAAAATACTTCTCTGAGTTACTCTAAAATGTTAGTGATACATCCAAACCATTGACAATCTGTTACACATTTCCTGTCATAAAACTCTTCGTTCAACATTATAATCTAGAGAAATTTGACAAGAGTCATTAAGGTCACATAATATTAGTCATAATTCATTATTATTGTAATTATGAGTTGAACTGTACAGGTAAAGATTCATCTAAGCATTGCCTTGTACTTTTATTATACGTGCAAATGTCCAGCATAGAAAAGCTTTCGTTATAGTTCACAGTTTAGGTAATTGTTAAAGCAGCGTGTAAAAATGTGAATATTCTCTAATTATTTATCGCGAGTCCTAGAATTTGAGGTCTGTAGCTTTTAAAACCAGAACAAGAGACTCGATCGCGCATGAGACTAGAAGATTAAAGTGGCCGGGGGCTGCCAGATACTGGTGTCTACTCGATGACAGAGCTTAACAGAGGCTGAGCGCTGTCAGAGGCGGTGAAACTCCAAAGGCCGGACGCTACCCAGAACCCGAGATCTGTCTGATGTCAGGGCCTACCACAGACCGTCGTCTGTCAAGGACAGGGCTCGCCAAAGGTCAAAAGTCACCATAACGTAAGATCTGCCTGATGTTAGGGCCTACCAGAGACCGTAGTCTATCAAGGATAGGACTCGTCAAAGGTCAACAGTTACCAAAACCTAAGATCTGCCTGATGCCAATACGTACCAGAGATTGAGGGCTGCCAAAAGGCGGTAGAAAACAGTTTATTTGATTATTATTGTAATTGTTTAAAATATTCAAAAAAATTATAATACAAATCAAACATTATATAAGACAAATTAAAATTATTAAATGTGCTCCAAAATTGTCTTAATTAGTTAAAAATTAAACATTTTTAACGATTTAAATGTTAGTAAAACATACTTAGAACGAACAGTTTTTGATTACATACATTGTTGTTATCTGAACCGTGAAGTATCACTTATATAATACTTATATATACTCTAATACTCTCGAGCTACTCATATGCGCTACAAACCAAAGTTATTATATTACATAGGCCGAATGAGCTTCGATTATTTCCTATTTCCTCTGGTACAAAAAAAACGTCGCGTTGGTGCGATATTTCTGTACTGCCGTTCCCCAATCCTTCTTTGTCACACCGACAGCTCATATACGTATAGTCTATGGTTAAATAACGACATTATACTGACGTTACAATTAATACTTAATTATTAACTGACGTTACATTATACTGAAGTTACAATTTCCTGTTCAAATTAAGTGAAAAGTAATTTGGGAAAGTCAAGAGATCATGTATAACTTTGATAGGGGTGGTTCATTAATTAACACCATATCTGTTTAAATTGGGCTTTGTTGTATTAGTGTTGTAATAAAGACGCCTTAGCGTGTTGAGTATTAATAATTATACTTTACTCATCCTACTTGAATAACTAGACCCAATAAAGACATGACAGTAATTACTAAGATGATACTAATATAAAGTAAGTATCGAACTGAATACAGAGTGTTGTAAGACATTATTAAAAACATAATTTATATTGGATAAATTTTTACTAAACTAAAGTTTCTTCACTAAAAATATATTAAAATTTTAAATGGAACTATTTATACATTGTGTTATATTATATGGATGGTACAACAAAAGTTTTGTGACCAACGACACGGATTTATAGTGAAAGGGGTTTCATTAGCATTTATAAAGTTGACTGCTACAAATGGAGTCAGGATTTCCAAGGAGATTAAACTGTCAGACCAGATTTCACAGATAACTTATCAAAGAAAAACTAAGTTGTTATTTTCAACAACAGAAATGATGGTATGTCATGCAACAAAAACTCAGCTAAATTGTTCTTTTACAGTAATGTAATATTTTACTAAGGGAAAGATATTTTTAAACTTATTTAGTATTTCTTTATATAAATGTGCATGAGATGGTTTTGTTAAACATGTTTATATATAATCTTACATAAGTTAAACTCATATTAACTGCAAATGTTCAATTTTATCGTGCCATCTGTCACACTAGTTTTAATAAAATAACCACTTCGCAAAATAATAGTTGTAATAATTTCTACAATTCTTACAACATATCTTAATTCAAAGATAATGAATTCAAACGTGTCATTTGACTGTTGAATGTAGAGGGTACTTGCTTCTCCTTCACTAGGGTACTGAAAGCATTGAACATAAATTGATATTACATTTAAATTCGTAGCTTTGGTCCTATTTTTTAAATTGATATGTAAGCACAAGTGGATATAGTACAAGCTTACTTTAGAGATTTTGGGATTGTTAACAGCAATAAACAGAAGGATAAAAATATTTTCTCAAAAACGAGGTGAGGAGTGAATAAGTGGCAGCAATGTGAGATGTATGTCACTTTAACGTTCCATTAATGCTGTCCAAAGTCACTTACATTTTTAAATGCTTTATTGTGTAAAACGCAGTATTTAGCTCTTTCAAGGTTATCGATTAGTGTGACAAAACATTTCAGCATATTTAGAACGTCACTTTTTATAGTAAGTTTTTGAGTGATTTTGATTAGTGACCTGTTCTTCTTTAGTAATCACACAATTACCTAATTGTAATTGAAATTTATTTCTAATCATTGTTCTTACTCCATCTCAAATTGAAATTGTAGAAGTTTGGTTCCAGAACGGGATTTTAGCACGTTACTCCATATCCTGCCGTCTTATTCTGGCCCATTAATAGCCCTGCATCGGTTCTAGGAAGGCATTACTTCTTGTACATATGTACCGTAGTCGTAATTATTTAGCTGAATCGCGGTAGGAAGTAGGCTCTTTTTGTTAACTACACACGCGGTGCGTGGACATTGTTTGTTTAGTTAGACCGGTACATCAGCTGATCGAGATGACTACGGCGATACGTTCCGACCCGGCTCGCCGGTGAGAGGGGGGGATCAGTCGAGTCTTGAAGTCACGACGAGAAGGTGCAGACGTCCTGTTGAGAATCGCAGCTCTTCCTCTAACCCTATAGTTTGGGATTTAGAGTAATTCCTTTTATCGCGTGTAAATTTAATTCAAGTTTTTTTCAGTGCGTATTAAATCCCTATCAGCCTCCGTAATCTTCAAAGTAGTAAGTCCCGTACCAGCTTTTAGTTAATATCTTTGATTTTTTATACTGTTGTAATTAAAATTTCTAAAGTTTCCTATCCTTCAGAGTCTGAGAATTAATTTAATTTTTTGAAGTATTGTGAATTAAATTTTGGTCATAAAGTTAATATCAAGTTTTGTGTTATTTTGATTTTGAATATTTTGAGAAGAGAACTTTTTATTTTGTTTTGTTAATTTAAACCATTTTTGTAGAAGTATACATTTTTAGTTTCATTTTAATTTTAATTCTTTTTGATCAGACTCTTAATTAGATTTGTTCGATTGTGTGAAGGTTTGAAGAAAATCGAATCAAAAGTTTGTAAACTTTGTTAATATTTTGAGTGAACTTTAATCTCGGAATAAACCAAGTATTTCCGAAAAGTTGTTTTGATTTACGAAGTATTAGCTCCATATAAATTTAATATATGTGCTATAATAACGGTACACAACCAGTCCATTACGGCAGTTTGGCGTTAAGAATTAGTAGAAACATAAAAAATAGCTTACACATTAAATGCTACCGTACATATTTAGTGAACTTCTGAAACGACATTGCAGAGTTACTTGGAAAACCAGTATGGGAATCGGCTTTAACGTTTTCTGTTAACAGAGCAGTTCTCTATATTAATGGTTCTGAAAACATTTTCGAAATAACCAAAAAGACCTTCGATACTCATATAGGGAGATATTTTGAATATGGCTGTTGCTGAGCCCATTTAAATACGTCGTCAAGACAAGTTAAGATTCAACACAGGAACCACGTGTAGTTTTTCCTTGAGTAAACAGGCCAGAATACTGAAGTCCACTTCAGGCTGAGCTTTCTCTTCATGAAAGGAAGAGTCAACACAAGCTTCCACTACAAGTTTAGGGTCTGAACTAAAAATCAGGTCTAGTAACACGCCTTTAACATTCAATGTTCCATTTACCGAATAAGTATAGTTTAGGTGATTAACATATGCGAATTGAGAGTTGATTCAGGGTGTATTGTGTCCATCTATTTGACTTAAGGCAAATACAGATCACCCGCTATTATTACCGAGGTGTTGGGGTCAGTATGAGAGCAGACTTCCTTAGTTGCATTACAAGCTCATGAGTACGTATCTAAACAAGAGTTGGGTAGGATATATGCTCCATGTTCTTTGTCCAGGAAGTAACAACAGAGGATTTGACATCATAAGAGGGAAGATAGGAATTAAAAGCAAATAAAACATTCTCCCAACATCTTCGTACTATTAAGATTTGATCTGTCTCTCTTGAATAGTTAGACATACTTAATTAGGAAATTTATTTTTGAAGACTCACATTTAGTGACACCATTAATGGAGATACAAATTTTATTGACACAGATTTATTCTTAAACTGTTAAAATTCTAGTATAAAACACTTATCGATGCATTTGATGCCTTGATGGAGTTCTGGACAATTAAGCACTGGTGTAATGAGATGGCATAGAAAAAAAAACATCCTGGATAAAGCGATTTGTCAAAAGAGATGGTAATTTTATGTGTTAAGACACATTTGCAAGCGAAACTTCCAGATATCTGTATCCCAAGAAGGTTCCAGCTAGATGAAGGTAGCGACGATGAACTCTTTCAAGTTCATTCTTTTACATCAAGATTTCCTGATGATGTGATGACAGCACAATACTCCAGAAAGGGATAACCAGTGATTAAAAGAGCATCCATAGAGCATGCAGAGCGTATTGAAGCGCTTTGTTATCAGACTACCTGAACCTTCAGGTAGTCGAGTAAAAACTGCACCATTAATCTTATAGTCTAATTTTAAACCAAAATATTACACATTTGTTAACACTATTAAACAACCTACATCACACTGCATTATACGAGTACTATAATAACTACTAATAGGTTAATACGTAATAATAGATTATCTATTACTGTGTTTGATATATGGTAAAAGATACTGCCACGAACATAGGCAATATGTAAGCAGTTATATCATAGCAATACTTAATATTATTATTATGTGTATAAATAAAGCAAATTTCAAGAAAATATTTTAGGGGAGAAATAAAATGATTATTTACTATGCGCAGAATGTATCGTTAATTTATACTGATCCACACAAACATCTGTTCTTTTCCGTAACAAGTTTTAATATTATGTTTAATATTATTTTATTATGTTTCCTCTATACGTACTCAAAAAAATTAATAGAGTCCAGCAAGTTTAAACATTTTTTATAACAGTTTTATAACTTTTTTAGAAATAAATGTAGCATTTTTTATAAAATAAAAGAATTTATAATTGTATAGGGCTACTTATATTTTACGCGAATTTACAAATGGTTATAAGTAAAAACAGTAAAAATGTTTTGCCTCTTTATCTTAATTTATTTAAATAACATATTTGAGAAGGTATTTCTAATTTGATTAGTTTACTGCATTAAAACTTTAAAGTTAGTCTTATACATATTCGTGTGGGGTATAAAGAGAAAACTGTTATTGAGGTATTGGAACGTCATAGCTCAACACCTGGTGTTATATCCGCATTCCAAATTCTACATTCAAATATGGATTACATATTTTATACGAGTACACCTACCTCTCTGGGTATCATATTTACTCTGATGTTCTAAAAACCTCTAAGAGCCGAATGTTGGTTGCATATTATTTATGTTGTCCTTTCATTTTCTCTTTTCACCTGATTACTTACAGTTTTCTTGTAACTACGCTGCATACACTCCTTCTCACAATGACATGCGATTATCAAGCTTTATTTTAGAACAGTTGTATGTTCTGTATCGAGATATCTTCCAATATTTTTCTACCATCAACAAATATGTTTAACATAGAGAAGAGGTCAATATAGAATTCCACTTTAATATCCTTATGTAATGCACCTAGACCTACGCTTAGAAGCATAAATTAAGGAGCATTTAATGAAATAACCCATTAAAACTGTATACAATATACATTATTTTAAAAATTAAAACTTTTATCAATAAAATATATATAACCGGGTTTGTCTGAAGAAATATTAATTGTATTTTCGCTTCGCTTATTGTTCACTAAAAGCTTTTCTTTAAGAGGTAGTTCAAAAGGTCCAAAGCTCATAACGTACATTAGTAATTAGTACTAGCGAGTGAACAGCTACGATTAATGTTTAATATGATTTCTTATGAACAATGCTTTTGCCTGCCTTTTCCTTAAACAGCAGGACAGAACGCCTTTTTATTCCTTTTTAAGTGGGTTTAAATTAACATTTTTAATAACCTAGAGATTATTTAAAATGTTATTCATAAAATGTGTTATGTGTGTGTATAATGTTATTCCTGAACTTTTGTCTCAGCTAATATACAAGACACATGGCTGTCTTGCGTCTTAGGCATTCACCAAGGGCCCATTAAAATTAACTCACAATTTTACATTTTGATGGTTTTTATAGCTGCTTAAAAAAAGAATAAGGTTAAAATATTATTAAATGTATGATGAGGGTATAGGAGGTGAGTGTATGTTGAGAAGAAGTGGAAACCATGAAGATACTCACCAAAGCATTAAATATTAGCAATCAACAAATTATAAACAGCCTATTTCCTATATGTGCTACACAGCTTTTTTTTAAAGTAAGGTCTTATTTAAAGTGCAGGCTATAAAATTTAGATAAACAAAAACACATGATAATTGGATTGACCAATGTATTATACTGTTTTTATTTTAACGTATTTAAATTATATATATATATATATATATATATATATATATATATATATATATATATATATGATATATAAATGATATAAATAAATAAATATATATATATATATATCATTTGCAGTTTAAAAAGAAAATTACCATAATAAAAAAATCTTAGAATGGTAGCTCATATCATTAACATGAATTATTTTATTAATTCAATATAACAATAATGATAGATTAGTTATAGGAAATTCTCTAAATTTATCCTGAAATGAATTTGTGTAAACCGATTAACTGAAATAATAATAATAACGGAATGTTATTTGCTTTAGTAAATTTGGTGAAACTAGATATACTTCCAAGAACTGTAATTATAGGGAACCAAGTTGTTCTTAACATTATACATAGATTTTAGCTTCATAAGCAGTGATATTTTTACTAGCAAACATTTAGAATAAAATGAAACGACATTTTTAATATATATTCATGTTACATTATAGTTATTTTAAAAGACATGTTTACACATGTTCTCCCATGTTTACACTAACTGCTGAAGTCTAAGAACCTACTCAATCAGGAAATTTGAAGTAACTGGTTTTAGTATTGAGTTCTTAGTTATAATAGTATGTTCCCTGCTAGATTTCGTTCATTATATTTAACATCAAAACTTAATGACATTGAACTAGAAAGAACTAAAGAGTCATACAAATTTGTATAACCTTGTAACACTATCTTCAGATGTTTAAATAATGAATACCATTCGACCAATAGTTGACATAGGCAAAATCATATTTCTTCCATGTTTTTCACCTAGACAAATTTAGCTCTTATAATGTCAATAGAAACTATCATATCTAGAGAGGAAAACAAAAAAGTAATATCGTTAGGATATAAGGGCATGAATTCAAACATATTTATAAATTATTGCGCGTTATTTAATTTAATTGGCGTAGAATTAATGTCTTAAGAGTATTGCTAACATACCATAAGTAATATATAAATTTTATTATACTTACTTTACTATAAACATCTACATCAAAAGTTATAGACTACAGTCATGAAGTATTTGGTTAACAAACCATGATTAAATTAATTTCAATTATTTTCTGGCATTTCAATATTGATACGAGGAACAAGAAGCTGGTTATATTTTATGCTATATAGAAAGTTTAAGAAAATTATTCATGTAATTTGCAAGGCACCCATGAAACGTTTGAAAAGTAAATAATTCAGAAATGTAAGTTGTGAAACATAAGTTGCTGTTATTTAAAAAATATGCTGCCAGTATCTGGTAGAGGATGAAAACTTTCTCTGGACGAACAATACATCATCATAAAGTCAGCTTTATCAGAGTTCAGATGTAGTTGTTTGACATTATTAGGATGTTTGGTATCTTCCAAAGTTTATCACTTCCACTAAGTTATGTTCCGTGTTCACTGTTCAGTCATAGTATGGTTCGCCAGTCTCTCCTGGCTTGCTTGCCTTTTCTTATATTCTACAGACTCTCCAGTGCGTTTTTTTTATTACCTGATACGTTGGATTTATACGTTATAAATAAATCTCTGATTCTGTTAGAATAAGGATGTTGTATTAGTCGTAAGTTATTAAAAACCAATTTTCAACCAATCATTATTAAACATAGGAGTTCTATGATATTTTGTTTAAAATATTATATATATAGAAAATATTAAACTGTTCCTTTCAAAAGAACAATAGATTTAGTTTTAAATAATTTTTAAATACAATTTATTATTATGAAATGAAGTGTTTTATTCGTACTTTTTAAGTGCCGAGACTTGTTTTTATTTGCACGTGAAACATGCATAAAAAGGTACACTGTATCAAATTACACCAATCGATTCTGTTTGCTCAAAGGGACTTCTTATAAAGTAAAATTTAAAACCAAATGTAAACAATTTCACCGTGATTAGAAACAATTGAAAAATATAAATGAACTAAATCTCCTAGTATAATAATAGTCATTTCACAGGAGTTAAACGTTCCCTTTCAGCTGCAAAGAATATATTATACCTGCTAGAAGTTTGTTTATAGCAGTCCAAAGAAAATTACAAGGAAAGTAAAAACTACGAGGTAAATAAAAGGTTTGTTTGAAAGAGTTTGAAGACTAACTCACAGTTAGATGGAAAGTTTGATCTATAAAGACTGAAAATTACGCTCAGATGCAAATACAGTTTTCAGTTTTATGTCAATACATTATAATATTATGTATTTGTTTTAATTTCGAATCTAATTTATTGCTCCACTTATCAACACTGGAAAAGGATAGATACATGTAAGTATCATTTACAGACTTAATATCCTACCATCTTTAGTACTAATCTACTAATCTCATTTCAATTTATAATATTTTGTGAGTGTTTGCATAAAAAATGCAATTTTACATCGAAATAAGTGTGCGAATAACATTGGTGGTTTATTTGGTGTTAATTTATTTCTAGCGGAACTGGGTAAGTGAGCATTGTAGTGATGGAGAGCATTGTTTTAAAATGAATCGGCGCTATTAATCGACTGATAGAGGGGAAAAGGTTGACATATGTGATTTTAGTCAAGAGAGACGATAAGGTTCTGTTGAGGCCGAAGGAAATGTCACTTTGTTAAGTCGAAATCATCGAGGAGTGGGATAGCTTATATCGATATTATTTAAAGAGAAAACTAAAAACATTACCGGAGAATTCATGACAAGAAACCTTTCCTTCAAGAATGTATGTAAGAATATTGAGTAGGAAGTGCAGTCAGATAGAAGGTTTGTTATTACGTGATGTTTATCCGTATTTTCATCTTAGATGATCAAATGTTGAGTATATGGCAGTGGCGGTGCAACAAAATATTTAGTAAGTGAGGCGATATGAGTTAGCGTCAGAAGAATATCGATGGAGCGACTTGCGGAAAGACTTCCAAAGGAGATCGCTTTAGGGTAGACCAGAGCTAAGAATTCGGGTTAATATTTTAAATATACCGTTTACCTCATATATGAGTGTCTGACATGATCTGTCAACTTTGCAAGACGTCGGCTACATTATGGGGTTCCCCGCTGCCACAAAAATGTAGCAATTTGTAGCATAGTAGTGTTGAAGGGAAGTTAGAACTAACTATAAGTGAGTGCCTTGCTTTCGTATTAGGAATGGTTTTAAGAAAAATATGTACAGAAGTACGGAGAAAAGTATACATCTGGTGTGGGGAAAGCGAACCTTAAGGCATTCTGAAGAAATGGCCTAATATGATTAGAAATGTAGAGAAAGGAAGAGAAATAAATATTTTATTTTCTATCAGGCGAGTGGGAAGGGCTGGAGATAACTACGCCAGCCGCCAACTGTTCATTTCACTGTGACTTCAGAGGATGTGTGATGGGAGAACTTATTATTATTTAACCGAATTACTTTGTCCTAGGATTAAATCAGTTACGTATTGTTTTTTTTTATAAGAGCCAAAACAATTTTAGGAATTAAACATAATAAATTAATGATATACTGAATTAACCTATTATTTACAGTTTCAGGCATTACTACAGTGGATCAACCGCGCTGCTTTATATTATTTCATATGAATGTTTTATTTTTGAATCTATATTCTTGTAGTGATAATCCATAGGACTGCTGTTATCTTAAAGACTATTACGTTCTATAATGACAAATAAACGCACCATTTGAACGTTCAAATCGCTCCTAACTAGCGATATTGTCCACAGTGTCCTGTAATATTTTGTAGAGCTTTACTGTAGATCTTCTTATAACAAATAATCCTTACAACATAAGTCTGTCAAGCGAAAGAATTAACATTTGAATAGTATGAGACAGAATATTCAGTGTTAAAGGTGGTTTTGAATTTAGCTAATTGACAGGCATTACAGATTTAAGGGATTTGCGAAAGAGCTTCCATGTGCAAATATGCTAATAAAATATAGGATTGGATCTTATAAGTTAGTCAATTTCAAATTATGTATCTTAAATAGTACATGCAAGCATTATATAATAGCAGTTACCCACGGCTTCGCACGAAACCTTTTAGGTTTTCCATGTGATTGAGTTTTTATGGTTCCAGTGAATTTTTATTTCTGACTCAAAATTAAGTTTGCATTGTTGCTACGATCAATAAAATATGTCAAATGTTTATGAATTGGATTTTTCATCCAGTCTTGTTATTATTTGTGTCATCATTTATTTTGTTTTGTTTTCCGGTAAAGAAACCCATGTCTGGAAGAGTAGCCTTCCTGCCAAAATACAACTAATATTGGTCTTTAACAGACTTTAAATTTATATTTTAAGTTAGATTGTAATTTTATCCTTTATATCTGCATTGCTATCGGTTAATTAGGGGTTATATTTCCGACCCGAATGTTGAGTTTATATTACTGCCATGATCAAGAAAATATGTCAAGAAGCATAAATTTATGGCCATTGTAATTTATTCTGGTCTTAGTATTACGTTATGTATTATTACATACATAGATCTGAAAAAAATGCTTTTGGAAAAAGATAAATAAGATGGGTTCGAGATCAGTCTTCGTATTTATTTTAAAAGTTGGATAGTAACTGTCTTTCACATATAATACTTAATATTTGCTCAAAGTATAAATTTCAAAGTAATTTTTTTAACTTTTAATTTAGTATCTGTAAATTGTATTATTCTGTACTCAACAGCGGTGGCATGAAAAGGTTGAAATAAGAATTGATATTACCATCAAGCTTACTCCACGCTTTCACTTTATAAATTAAACAAACTAAAAGTTTATTAAAATATACTCATTATGAGTTTGAGTTTTCATTAAAAATATTTTCACCGAATACATTACTACATTTAACAGGCTCTTTCAATTATTATTTAGCAACTTTAGAAACGAATATATGCTTTAAAGAGACACTGGAGCATAGTCCGAAAATACTTTGAAAATAATAATAGGCTTATTCATACCAACGACCTAAGAATTTTCATTTAAAATCTCAGTACAGTTGGTTAAATACTTTACTCGTAAAAGCAGAACAAACAAAACACAGTCACTTTCGCAATTATAGTAATACTATAATACTTTAATTTTGAGTTAAGATGAATTATTATATTAGTTCCCGCACAATGCGATCCGTAGCGTACTTAGAACTTGTTATTTTGCTGTATGTTACAAAGTATAATACAATATTATACGTGTAAAATATTTTATAAAATAATAGCTATTTCCATTATATTGGCAATGTGTTTATGAAACATTACTAGCGTAAAGATAACAGTTTAAATTGTATAGTAGAAATATAAATCAAACATTGGTATAAGTAACAATCACTGTTCTGAAAGTTGTGACAACGGACTTTAGCAGAGAATGTTCCTGGTCAGACTTCAATTTGTAGCTGCCAAGCTGACAGAACAAACATAACTGAACGTAATTACTTGACTGCCAGTTCCCAAAATTGGATTGATACCGAAATGTGGAATGGAGTGAAAAGATGGATAGATTTTACATAAAATTTTAATTCAAATTAATAATTTAATTATTTAAAAGTTGAATAAAACATTATAATTCTTTTATAATAGTGTGCAGTATGATGAAGCTTGCATAGTTTAAAAGTTTTAACAATTATTAAGAATGTTGTTTGAACTGAAATTTATATAATATGTCACAATAATACATTTTCTAACTACAAAACCACCTTGTTGGATGTTGTCGAGATTGAATTAGTTTACTTTAAATTTAACTGCAGTATTTGAATACGACCTAGTATTCTCGGTTTATTAGATGTATGATGTATAATTACTATCACACTTATACGAATGAGCAAGGTAAGGCTAGGTAGGAGAATGTCACTTGATGCTACTTGATGAATATCCTTCAGCTAAGGTTGCATGTTCAATTTTATAGCTCATATCATTCTGATAGTTGAGAGAAACGTGTTACTATCTCATATTTTAAAACTATGTCATAGGATTATACTCCGTTTCTTTACATACTTTTTACCCTGCGTTCTTTTGCTGTCATGGTTACCCATAAGACGCACATTAAATATTTTGTAATGGTTAGACAAATCTACGAAGTAAAATGTACCATCACCCAAATCAGTGTTGCCTATGTAAGTGAAGACTAATCTAACATCTCAAGTTGACGGTCAGTTCGTTCTCCAGATATAATGTAAATAGACAGACTAAAATGAGATTGATCCAGTCTCTATAGATTGATAGACTTCGGTGACTCTCAGCTAATAAATTCTGACACATTTTGTACACCATACCATTACCATACCATAAAACAAGTTCTTAACTGAGAAGACGGACAGATATTTTGGGGTGGTATTGCTAACCTAACAACATTACAATTCTTGATAAATCTCAGCTATTTTCCCAAGTCTAAGTAGTTATTCATCGCTAGTATAAAATTGTATTGTTAAAGCTTAGTTGTGTGTGATATTTATTAAAGCGTATTATTAACTTATGAATTGCTAATGCCGGCAAAGGTGTAACATGGATAAATAATTAATCAAATTATATTGTTTCTAACTGTAAAACAAATTTACAAACACTTCTTGCCTATTTGCCATACTATCATGTATACTTGTCATATATATATATATATATATATATATATATATATATATATATATATATATATATATATATATATATATTTGTGTGTATGTGTGTATGTGTGTATTTAAAGAGTGTGTAACACTATGTATTTGAACTGTAAGAGTGGGTGTAAAACGATTTGTGTATAAAGGGCGTGGTAACTTTGAATAAATATAAAATAATATTAAAATAGTGTTAAAAATGCTTATCCATATGAATTAAAGATGGAAGGGAACATCTGTATTGTTATAATAATACTAGTACCGATTTCTCAATTTGTATTTAATGATGGCTATGTATGAATTGTGTTTCATAAAATTATGTACTTTTCACCATAAAATTATGGTCATTAAGGGCTAAATCTGTGCCAGTGTTTGATGTTTAGATATTACGGAGGTGTAGGTGTGTTACAGTGGATGTAACGAGTAGAACGGCGGTGGAGGGGTAGGTGTCGGTCACTAATTGCGTTTTCGTAATTACACCATTAGCACGTCCCTATGTTTTTATTTTATGTTATTTTATTTTTTACGATATATCCTGATGAGTTCAAGACAAACGTTAATTATAAATATACAAATAAGTTTATATTTTTATTGCCGGTTGTTATTTCTCTATTAAAGTTATAACCCAAGTCCGCTTAAAAATATACAATGAACCACAAATAATAATTTGTAATACCAGAGTAAAATATCTTTCTTACGTTGAAAGAACAGCATAGTATATAAAAAAAAACCTTTAGATTAATGTTTGGATCAAGCCGTAATCAACCTGTAACACACGTGAAATGAATTTTGAATCTTTATTGCAAAAAGTTATATCTGATTGATATTCAATATTTAATATTACTATATAAAATTAAACAAATAATTAATTAACTTTATAATATTATTATATAATTATGCTGGAAAAATGAGTAAAACATATTTTTACTACATATTTTAATATCTCAGAAATTTTAAACTATTTATTATTATTAAATAAAGTATTCTGAAATACACTATCCTTTTTTTATTAAAGTTAATCGTATGAGAACTGGCACGAGACAAAACCCACATGTTTAAACTATTTGTCAAAAATCTATCACAGAAGGGGTCGCATACTCTTTTCAGTGAGAGTAAAGATTCTGTGCTTTGTAATAAATTAATAAAAGAAGAAATTAAACGTATGGAAAATGGATACCCTCTGTCTGTCATAAATGATTAAAAAGAAACAATAGGGAAAACCTCGAGTTAGTAAATGTAAAAAAATATTGTGTACCCTATGTGTACGTACGTAATGCAAGAAGGTAAAGATTTGAAGAAAATATAGTATTAAAATTGCTTATAAATCACAGAAATACTCATTTATGTCTCATAATAACAAACAAGACCGAGCACAGGGCTCAAAATGCTGTGTTTAGAGTATAACGAGTATGTTCTTGTAATAGGGAATAAAATATTTTTACTTTTTAGTGAATGGGTTAAAATCGTACATTCCTTACAATTTTACTACCTCAAAAATTAGATTGCAATTGTTAACATTAGATGTCATGCGCAATATTAGTAAATACATGTGTATACTCATTTAGTATACGTGAAATAATTGTTGTCAAACTATACAAATCATCTCAACAAACAATAATGCATAGAAATAAGGAATACCTTACATGAAACATAAATTTCATTTGACAGTTGCCTCTTCTTTTTGAAAGGAAATTCTCAGCATTTATACAGAGTGTCTGGTAACTCTTTGGGCAAAGGTATAGGACGTTATTGCTCATGACATATATATTTAACCATAGGAATATGGGTCTCCCATGCTTAGTTTCCCATCAGTCTGTTTGTATATCTTTTTATAAGGAAATAATTATCTTTAAAAAAAAGTTAAATTATACTAAATTTGGTTCAAATGTTAAGATAACAAGGCCAGTTACTTATAAATATATCACGAAATTGTCTTCAGCATTTTCAAAATGGAGGTCATTAACATTTTAAACTTTGAATATTTTAATAATATGAATTTTTCTTAAAGGTTACAAGAAGAACAGTTTCTTACAGGACTTTATCACAAATTTCATGACGTGAAATTTATTTAAATCGAATAATAAATAGCTGGTTTACAGCAACTTTACTGTGACAAGACCTGTAGTTTATTCCGGTCTAAGCTATCTTAGATATAGTATAAAGTATGTTTAATATGAGTATTTCATAAAAAAAACTACTAAAATGTGTTTTATAACAGTCTTTAAATACGTACCAAAATTTATCTTTTATACCTGCACTCGCTGTTACTCAGGTTATGACACGCGGTTCCGTAGCACCTATGATGTAGTGCGATAGACCTCTATATTTTTCAAATGTACGTAGGCCTATGATCAGTTAATATTATGTCAATGCTCCTGGTAAGACGATTAGCCGTTGGGGAACTAACTCTGATATCAAGTTTAGCGTATTTATGATTATTTCTTTCAAATTAATTACATTCCCATCGCCATAGTTGAGTTTGCCTCCTTGTCCCGACGAAGAAAATACATTTACCTACTTATGACTGAGATGCCTCCTTCGGTCAAAATGTATCTACCTCGGGGCATTTAAATTCAATCACTTCTATTGTAATGTATTTACAGTGCTACAATTGAGTTTGGCTTATTTACTTGATGATCAAAATGTTTATAATATGGATGCGTGAGTGTGTTAATGAAAAAAAAACCTACTCCTGTTAAAACCGTTGACTTCGGATCTAAGGTATTTGCATTGCCATATAAGAATTTTCCACGTTTTTCCTGATAAATAGAATATGTAAAAACATAGAAGTATGAAGTCTACTTTTTAAAATTAAAAAGCGTTTCCTTCAGGCCGTTTAAATTAACAGGCTAATATATTTAGTTAGTTATCTATAGTTGATATATCTATCATACACTCATTCTTGGAAATGTTTTTTATGGAAACACAGAATATTCTTATTACTATAATAGATCTACAAATTATATTACAGGCTGTGACTTTTACGGATACGATGTTAAAATAATTTCTTTGCTTTGTACATTATTTTTGGTTATTACTGTAAGTATCAGTAAATCCTAAAAATACCTAGTTTTTAATGTCCCTTTTAGTAGGTCATGTGGATATTAAAAAAATTAAGTAAATATAAAATTTCAATATAGCTTGTAAACTTTTGAATTTGGTGCTAATCGTTTACAAAAATAAATGTAAGGTGGAGGTAATTTAAGGTTATTTATTTATTTATGTTCCATCGACACATCAATTTACATTAATGGATGTGTTTTAGATAACTATAATGAAAAACATAGTGTTAGGGTTCAGACTTAGGTAAAATTATGTGTCCGACCAACATTATTAGAAAATATAAAGTAAATGAGGTGTATCAATGCAAGCCACATCTAATGGTAATATCTATGAAAGAAGTCTTTAATGAACAGGTCGCTCTTTCACCCTTTTCATCTAAAGGTGGGCTTTTAGGTGAAAGGAGGTGTTCCAAAAGACGTTTGATTTCTGTGCAATGTTAGTACGAAAAGAAAATTTCAATATTGTAAGTTTATTCCTAACAATAATTATATTTTAAATATTGTATTGTTCGTGTTTCCTTTGTAATATCAAAATTGTTTGCAATAAATTTCAGTTAATAAAAAGTAGTATTTTAGTTAATAAAATAGGGTAGTTTCAATAAAAAAGGTATGTTAATCCCTAAGTTGTAAAATCTTTTATATGTAGTACAGGTGTTTAAAGTTTTTCATATTTCCGTGTAGTTTATCTTGTGATTTTGAACTTTGATATTTATTGAGAAGTGGCATTACATCTCATTTAATATTTTGTTACTTTTCTATGAATTCTCTTTACATTTCGTAACTTTTTACACATCATAACAAAATTAAGCACATAAATTCCATATGGTATTAAAATCTGGTACGCTCCTAATCCTAGAAGTTTATATATGTATTTGTATGGAACAAATGATATTTTTCCTTGTCTGGCTGCAGAAGTACACAAGGTTGTGGCCCTCACAGTCTCTGCACTTCTAAATGTTTGCTATTGGACAGAAGGTGAAATACCTCTATCGTTCCAAAAGGCAGTAGTAATTGATAGCATGTTTATTTCCTCACTTATTAAAGCACTTGGAAAAGACCATTTTATAGATATTTGCAACAGTGTCCTCTTTAGGCATTCGTATCTAATGCAATAGTCTTAAGCTCAATTATTGCTCATAATCGCTCATCACGTGACGTACGTGGTTAAATAAATGTTTCCTCTGACTATCTACAAGAATAAACTGGACTATTACCTGAAATATTTCATGAAACTTTTTTAAATAGGGCAAGTCGTTTGATGATACGTGTCTTTCTTGAGTGTTCCCAATTCCATATTGACAGTAGCCCGTTTCACGACATGAGGTTTGTACATTCATTATACCGGTAGTTATTCTCATGTTTCTGTTTCTCATGCGGAACATATATATATATATATATATATATATATATATATATATATATATATATATATATATATTATTCGCAGTTCTCATAGTAACTTAAAATTCATTCTCCTACTTTTCCCAGACTCATAACACAATATAGTTTTATATTTCATATCTGAAACAGCTCTTATCACGCTCTATGTTTTCAGAAGATAATTTGTTTTAAATCCATTATTTTCTATAGTTTATATTTTGAATTCACAAATAAGTAATATTGATTAGTAAGTGACAGTTAATGAGAACAGTTTAGCAATGATACATAATTCATTTAGTGTAATTACTAAAGCTGCACGGGAGAGCCCATTAACCTATTTGGCTTTAGTTAAAAGGGTATTATCAACCATCTAGCTGAGGATCATAATAGCTCTACCTATATATTTCTAAACCCAGTCCATACATACGCCATTTATATCTCACTGCATCGTAAAATATACCAATCTAATTTTCATATTTGAAATTAATCATTTGGAAAAGTTAATTAATGTTTTAACTATTAATATACATTTTTCATTTCTAATTGCAGCCATGTTTTGTAAAGACTTACCAAATTAAGTAATTAGACACTGTTTAACAAGAGAACATAGTAACTCATTAAAAGCGCTATGTAAACAAATGTCACCATGGAAATAAATTAACTCTTTGATATGATAACGTCTATATTACTAAATCTCATGGGGAATGCGAACGTATTTTTAGAAAAATTAGGGCAATTAATTTTTCGAAAATATACTATTAGCTATACAATAAAGGAGTAGTTATTAGTTTATTCAATAATGTACAGTATTCTACATAATATTAATGTTAACCTAGTGCCACAATATATTTCATAATTATTGATTAAAACAACAGAATCATCCTCTAAGGAGACAGAAGGAAACTAAATTGTAACCATATTTTTGTATAGTTAACTGGAAGAGACCACTTATTGTCCCAGAACATTAAATAACTAAAATGAATTTCTGTCAAGCAGTAAAACTTTTCTTGTATTGCGTCAAAATAGAAAGTACTCTGTTACAAACAAATTAAAATATGATATGTAACAATAGTTTGTTAGGCAAACTTATTTATGCGAATGAGCGTCGAAAATTTTATTTTTAAATCCTATCGAAAGCAGTATTCGATTTAATCTCCTCATAGTAATTAATAAATCCAAGGTGTTAAACTTGAAGTTACGAAACAGAAGCACTTGATTATCAATAAATAATTGACTTAATACTCTTATCCTTTAATTGATGGTTTATTTATACAATTAATTTTTTATATATTTTACATAAGAGTATTTGTTTTATCCCACAAGTAAATACTAGATTTTAGTTCATTGAGCATATTTTACAGAAAGAAAAAAATAAACATGTAGTATAAAGATGGGGTAAACAATATCTTCTTACTATATTCAAAAGGTGGAAGAAATATTTTCGTTGTAGAATGTAGGGAAATATCAGTTATATATTTTAGGGTTTAAAAATCGCAAGTTGTGTTCGACGAACTCGGGAAACAAGTCTAAACTTAGAATCAGAATACGGTAATAACTGTTTCCGACATGCCACAATAAAAATCCTATTGTAATTACAGGTAACTGCTATTGTTTCGTACTTATTACATTGTATTGTTCTGTAATAAGTTAAAAAAGTGCTAAAAGTATTAATTCTTAAAGTTTTAAACTCAGTAAGTAGGTACGTAGTCAGTAATCCAGACTCTGGGTCGTACCAGTATAATTTTACCACATCTACTATAAAACATTGTTACTTATTTAAGTAAAATTTAAATAATGTAACTGTATTTCAAATATAACTATATGAAATGGTAATGATGAGGTTATGTAATTATTTCCAGGATAGTGAATTTAAAAGGATTTAATTATTATTACAGTGAAAATTAATAAAAACGTTTCATAAAATTCGTTTTATTTTAAATTCTTACCACGAATTTTTAATAAACAGTTTAAACTTAAGAATCCCTCTTATATGTGAAAATGACTGCATTAAAACTGTAATGCTGTAAATTATAAGTTATATTTATATAGTACATCAAATTTTGTGACTAACAGAGCTCTAAATTAAATTCAGTCTAGAACAATACACAATTATAGTTATTTTAATAATATTATTAAGACAATATTCAATATTTATAACTGTAACTAAATAGTAGTAAGCATTTTTGCTGTACGTTTGATGTTCGGGAGGCATTTTATTAAATAGCATATATGTTTTAAATACGTAGTAAGGAGAAATAAAATCTACGACAAGAAAGTTCATTAACCTATTCAGTTAGCTTGCATCAAATTGAACACATCACTTTCCTTATTAAAACTTAACCAATATAGCATAGTAGGGAGTATTTAAGAATGGTACCTTTAATACATGTCGTACCTATCTATTTTTATAATGTTAATTAGTTGTATTAAAAATTTTTATGGAGACAAAATATATTAATTTGTATAATATGGAATAAAAAACCTTCGAACACTTATGATATATATATATATTTTATTTCGTACGATGTACATTTCAAATTCTATGAATTCATCTTCAGGTACATGTTTAGGTTATGGTAAATGGTGATAATGATGTACTTATCCTAAACATGTACCTGAAGACGAATTCATAGAATTTGAAATGCACATAGTATGAAATAAAAAAGATATATATATATATATATCCAAACTGTTCAAAGGTTTATTATTGTATATGATTTAATAAAACACTTTATGAGGCTACAACTCTAATATATAAATCTATATATTTTCATAGCTTTTATTAAAGAAAAGACTTTTTATACATCAATATACGCGGTGTTGTTTAAGAATATGCATACAGTTTTTACTGTTGCTAATTACGTAATAAAATGCCACATATTACCTGCCACACCACATTACGTAATAAGCTTCGCTAAAGTCATATACAGAATATTTATTCTCCACCTCATTTCATTATCGAGATATCATGTGGATAAATGGAAAGATAATCATGCAGAAAAGAGAGAGAGAGTGTATCAGCTTTGTAAGTAAAAGGCTTCAATGACTCTTAACCAATTTCTTTAGTTGGTCATACGCCGTCGTATACCTTCTTTATTTTTACGTAGAAATGGAATTTTATGCTAAATTTAAGGTCAAAAGATAAATTTTTTTCTATAAATATCTTGCCAGGTGATACATCCATATGTTTGGTCAGTAAGCTAGGTTACATAGCACAGCGGTTATATAACAACATTTTGGTTAGTAAGAGAATGTACTACAAAGGAAGACTGTGTTGAAATCACAAATTCCTATATTTTCCTTATTACTAAAACACTGCTTGAAAATAGTCAAATTTATTAGAACGTTTTTCACTCTGATGATTGCATGTTTATATCCTGCAGGATGTTACCGATAACCAGTATTGTACTGTAGCTTACAGCCCTTGATCCACCTTATTTGTACATACTTGGTAATACAGCAAGTACTCACTTTACGTTGTTATAAATTCAATGTTTTTAAGTTAATATTGGTTGTAAAATATTGTATAACGATAAAACCGAATTGACCAATATGATTTATGAAATAAAGAGTAAAAATATCACGATTTTTGTAAAAATTGGTTAAAAGTTCCAAATATTATTAAATTGTTTTAATTTACAGAGCAGTTTAGGTTATCTAAGTAATCATAAATACATTGCTTTTAATGTTTTATATTTATAATCTTTTAGCAAATAGCAAATTTTTTTACTATTAAAATAGACTTTTTTAATACAATTATCTATGATTGAGAATATATATATATATATATATATATATATATATATATATATATATATAAAACCGCTAATTTTAATTTTGGTGTTAATATATCGCAGCGTGTTGTCGTACTGTTCCACAGACATATATTGTATCACATTTAGGCATGCTACCACAAAGTGTACTATGACAACGTGATATCACTATCGCAACATAATCAATAAATGTGTTAAACCTCAACCAATAGTTCTCTTTGATCAGTAACGTATACTGTTGAATACTGCAAATACCAACACTGAGGATAGATTTACCGTTTAGATTGTAGATTGCAACACCTAGTTTATTAAATATATCACTTTAAACGTTTCTTGGTTGTATTATTTGCTCTATAAAAAAATAATAATTATTCATAAATAATATACTTAATTTTATCCGAATTAGTTTTATGTTCGTTGGTTTATAAGCGATCCTATTTTAATTTTTAAAAATGTCAGAACTTGGCATTACAGTTAAAGTAAAAAAGTGCATGGCTTATTTTATCTTTAAGCGGTATTGTTCATAGTCAGGCAGAGAAAAAATTATAGAGAAACAAAATTATTTACTTCCTCATCGACAAGCGAAGTATAAATTATTTTACCCTCTTAAGAATTTCTTGTTATTCGAATGCTATGAATAATTGTGAAATATGTATTTGTATAAAATAATTTTTAGAGCTGTTAATTTTTACTATTATTACACTATTTAACGTTATCAATATCAAAGCATACTTAATATATTAATTGTTTGTGATGATTAAATCGTAAATAAATTCTGTTGGTAAAATTTTTACAATTAAAATTTGTAAGGCATTTAATTATGATATATCCTAAATAGTTAATAACGTGTATAATATATTTTTATATTATGTGTAAACTTTGTTTGGAATTAAACAGTAGTTTACTGACATGTGTTGATGAATGTTTGGTCTGAAGGTCTAGCGATAAAACTATGGAAGTCAGGGCTCAAGGGGGCAGTTGAGAAGTCGATTCGCTATCAGTACTGTCCCTGAGAGAGATCCCACAACAGCCAAACTCTTCCTCTCCACCAATACCTTACCAGTTTGTTAGAACTTTATCTTTCCCGTCCATCAGCAGAACAGATACAAAAGATAAATTGGGTTGAGAAAATTCTGGAATACGATAACAATACAGATGTCGATTCTGGCACTCTTGTACTATGAAATGTTGTGATGTTCTACAGTAAAGGTGTAAAGTCATTGAGCTCATGTCTTATTAGTGACAATTACTTGGTAGTTTTGGTATACTTATTCAAATCTATTTGTGTAATCATAAAAAATTTATTGCATGTTGACTTTGATAGAGTTTTTGCTTACAATTGAAAAATATTTAATATTTAAATTTATGCAAACTAAAGCGTGTGTTAATTCTTATTTATATACATTTATTAATCTTTACATATGCCATAAAACATTTATCTTCTTATGAAATAGATTACGGTAATTTATTTAAATTTAAAGTCAACCTGAGATTTATCATGTATTATAAATAATACATTTGTGGAAATTTCAAAATAATTTTAATGTACAACAAATATGAAATAAAATAGTGAATTTGACCTAATTTTTCTTCATATATCCTTATTTCATTTGCTGGGTTTCTCTTCTTCATTTCCTTTCCGTCCCTGTTTCGTCTACTTCTTTACGGATCTTACGTCATGGGACATAACTTTTCTCGGCACGGTATACTCTTTCATTGTACAATATTTTCTTGGCTTATTACTGCACACAACCCTGGTCGTTTGACTAAGCTCTTGCAAACTTTCAATCTATTAATATTGTTTTCATTAATTGAAGACACTGCATACAAATACCTCGTATATGATTTTTGTAGCAAATTCCGGATGAGAAATAACCTGCTAAGTCGTTTTAAATGCTTTAAAAAAGCTTTAGGACTATTAGATTTAAGTACTTTTGTAACATATGGGTGATACAGTGCTTGAGCAGATGTGGAATTCAGATTTAAAAATACAACATTACAATTTGTTTACCACTGATTGCTAAGTAACAAGATTAAATCATCTAACGCGTTACAAATCGTATTTCAACTCGGTTTTAAAACCGACCTTAAGGAGCAAAGCTTTGAACGTTTGTACCCTTGTACAACCAGAAACTGTTTAGCTCCTTTGGGATTGTGTATAACACTATAGTGTTCTTCAAGAAGACACAGAGCTATAAACATTAATCAGCGAGAAAGCCTTTAACAGACAGTAAAATAACAAGACATAAAACACAAAACTTATTATAACAGATTATTACATAATTTTGAATGGTAAGCAATGGAAGCAGGTGGTTTCCGACCAAAGTAGTCTTTTCGATTCTCTTATACATATATTTTGTACACTAGCTTAAACTCAAAATCAATCACAGCAACAGAAATACTCTCGATTAGAATATAACGCTTGTTATTTAAGGGTTGTCTCCGAGATTATGAGGTCCGCGCTGTATTAAAACACAATTGTGCATATCACATGAACGCAAACTCCATTGTGAAACCGTACATAAATTAGACGTGAAGAAAATTCAAACTATCGTTAATTAAATCAATTGAAAATTTTAGATATTTTTTTAACGAGGCCGTAGACATACGGCTTCTCAGTTTGATAACAGAAGTTTATCAGAAATTTATATGTATATAAATTATTTATAGAGGCATTTGGACATGCAAACACTTCGATCTGTGGCGTTATAAATATAATCGATTCGAATCAAAAATGTATACCTCTACACTCGCAATACAAATACAACCCATTAAAAATTGTATTTAATTTTCAATATTATACTCATTAGTACTGATGTAATAAGCTCCAGATATATGCCTATTTCTGTTTTAAAACCATCATAGGGCTCTCTCATACAAAATTATTGTTGCTTTTAATAATAAGGTTACGCCCTCCTATTTTGAAAGTTGTGAGCGAAGCCGCGGTTAACAGATATCTTTTAAATACATCCAAGAAGTTGATTGCACAGCGTGCAACCTCATTTATTTTAAATATGGTGGCCATTTTACCTTAAATAGTCAAAGGTCCGTTATAATAAATAACTAAAACAAATGCATTTTTGACATACAATGCATTTTTATCTAAAACTATTTTTTAGATAGTGGTTGTTTATGAAACAATTTTTGGAAAATGGTGCATGGAACTGTGGAAAAAGTTTAAACTTTGTACAATATTGATGTACAACTATGACGACTAAGTTCGGTAGTCAGTTTCCCGTTTCATTAAAAGTGCCGATATAACCTTATAATTATTATATTAAAAATTTTACCTTATTGATTGATAGAGCTGTATATTTATTTTGTACTGAAACGTGTTAATAATAATGATGTGAGTGATTTTATGACTGTATAATTTAAATTCAGTAAATATCATTAAAACCTACGATTTTCAATCCTAATGTCCCTCTTTGCAGTAATCTTTCTGCCTCGTTTGAATTGTTGACATACCCTCCCAGTTTCGAATAACAAAGATATAATAAATAATAGTTTTATACAGAAAAACAATAGCACTGAATATTGCCTTTATTTTTTTGTAAAACAAAAACATTTGTAGTAAATTTTCGCATTGAATCAGTTGCGAAGCCTCGATAACATTGTCTTGTATTCGGGTTGTTAAAATATTTTTAATTCTCACGATAGTAAATGATTGTAAAAATTTTTAAATAAAACCAATATCATGTGAGAGTAAAATATTGACTAGTAAGCGATATAAATATAAAAATCTAAACAAAGTATTTTTTATTTACGGATGCCATAATAAATACGAGTAATAATAATAAATTAATTACTTATTAATTATTAATACATTATTTTCATATTTATTTATAAATTATTATTCGTTCGCTTGGTTTTGAATGAATGCGGTGATAATTTCAAAACTTGGATTAAATAAGTAGATAATAGAGAGTATGTCAAAGTTTGGAGTCTACACTTGCAATACAGCCGGGGGTGATAATTGTTCTATGAAACTGAAATGTACTCTGTAGACCCTATACACTGTAGGCCCTACACGTATTACAGAATAGTACATTTAGTTCCATATCTAATGTATATCACCATATTTATTCATAGTTCATTTGTAAAGATTATATATATTTTTTGTGGATTGTGTGAAATAGAATCGAAATATTAACAAAAACTAAAGACTTGTGCAGGCAGTAGAACTTATAAAACTCAACATTGTTTGAGTTTTATACAAAATTTAGGTACTTTTTAAAACGTATATTTATAAAATAGTTATAAATGATTTACAAAGATGACCTTTAACTATTCTACCAGTATTTAATGCTTACATTAAAGGACTATTTGTGTTTTGGGTTCTACAATACCATGTATATTAAATAACAATTTTACAAATCCAAGAAGAGATATAAACGACTGAACTGTATTTCACTGACGTTCAGATTCAAATTGGTTTGATACTAAAACAGGTTATTATTAACATAGATTTCATCATACTTTGATAGTGAAAATAAATTTTTCATTTCAAGAGGTCAGTAAAATGCACTCAGGACGGTTATTGAATATAGTTTGCAATACAAAATGGACTTTTCGTCTCATCATTAGTTCGTTACAGAAGTATTATTGGAAATTATATTAGATCACTGAAAGATGTTAAATAATATTACAAATATTATATGATATATACTATAACACAAATAGGCTTTTATACTACATTACTAAATTAGACAATCTACAAGATTTCTGTAATTTACAATGTACCAGTTATTGAAAAAGTCTCAGTGTCAGTCACTGTATGTAAGAAACATCCTAGTATACATAATACAAGACGAAGCTACACAGTTTCCACTACATATCTGCAGTATTCTCGTATGTAATCGTCTTATTGAAGTCGTGTGTTTTAGTCATTCTGCAGAATGTGTGCAAATTAAAGTTATCAGGCTACATAAAAAACTGTGATTTACTATATTCAATCTAAAATATACATGTACAATGTTAGCAAGGTTGGTATCATATATCAGTATCCTTTACCAAGTCAAGGAGCTTTACTCATTAGATCTTGCTGGATCTCTTTAAATGGCCCTGAACTAAAGATTGCAACAGTCAAATCTGTAGATTTTTTAAGATTTCATGTGCTGCAAAACGCAATAAGTGAAATCGAGTTGAACTCCATACTCAAGATCTAAAATTATTATTCTATTATTTATACATAAATTTCAGTTTAGGCTTTACAGCTAAAAAAACATTAGTTTGATTACCGCCATATATACCTTACCATCTCAATGATTTTAAGTGTTGTAATGTTATTAAAGATATGTGTGTTTCCTTATAATAATCGAGAGAGTATAATTACTTCTAATTCAAATATAATTTTGTGTTATTATATAACACTTTTATTTATTGTTTGTAAATCTGGGATTTAAATGTTATTAATTAAAAAAAACTAAAATTTCATGAGAGGATTATATTTTACGTTCTATTCATTTTGATGACATTTGCACATTAATACAACAAAAACGCCTGAATTCTTATTTTGACAGTCTACGGGTCGCATAATGAATAAGATATGATTGCAAGTAGGTCTCTTGTAAAGAGCAGTTGTGATCTAATAATAATAAACGCAGTCTCGTCGAATAATAAACGAAATAGAGAGACAGTTTTACCGCACTGACAACAATAATATCAGCCCATGGCACACAATATTCTAGCTATTGCAGAATAAGAATTTTTACATTACTATTCAAGCAACAACTTACGAAGTAAATATGTATAATCAAGCTCCTGCATTATTTTATGTCTATTAATATGTAAATATAACATTTCAGTTTTACAGTAAAACTATATAGGTTTTCAAGGTTACTAAAAAATTTTACGTCACGAAAAAATATTTTTAATATATCAAGTATTTTCAGGAATATATAGGTATACAAACATTATTAACCAGAAAGAAATACTTTTGTGTGATTTTAGGTTACACATTCAGCTATCTTTTTTGTAAAGTGACGAAGAAAAAGCTCGTTATACTCACCAAAGAAAGAGAGAGGGTTAGCCTGTTTGGAGAAAACTAACCCCAGACCACAGCTGATGGCTATTGACTTCTGTACTGCCCTATTTGGCCGGTCATTTCACACATCCAACAAAACTTCTTTGGGTTAAACCATGTATGAATAAAATTCACAAACACACTGAAATCAATTTTCAAATATTTCTAATTATTGATGGAAATTATGAACTTACGTTACGTAAATGTTTTGTTACCCCCACATAAAGTAATATCCCAAATACTTAAATTGTTATCCTGAAGTATATTTTTTCATAATTTTCCATTTTAGGTAGGGTTAGTAATATATGCTTCATATTAATATTATGCGTGAATTCTAGTAATAGTTGATGTTATCTTAAAGGTTAATTTGAAAAACAAACTGCCATATCGTTTAATGATCAAATACAAGACATACCTACATTTAATAGTTAATTAATACCTGCAAATTCATATACGAATGTAGATAAAAATAAATTAAAATGACAGTTTTCTCAGTAATATTATGTCATTAAAGTTTAATAAAATGATATATGTTTCAGAGATTGTTATATTTAACAAAGTAGGAACACAACGCACTAAGCGCCACGTAATATGCTTCACTGAGGTTGCATATAGTATATCATTTAAAGTTTAAAACTCAATTCATTCTCTTTGTTAGGTTATATATGACAATATGCCGCATTTCAAAATGCAATATGATTCTAATCTGTTTGCATATACATTTATTTATTCTGCGACTTTATTGTTAAAAACAATGTAAAACCAATGTAAGAGGTTTTGCTAACGCATCAAATCCCATAGTTGATCTTCACCATCATAAACTTGATGTCGACTCTACCAAATTGAAACGTCGCGAAATTGAAAGTATATATTTTGTTGGCCATGTCGTTCCTAAGATATCGTGCAAACAGATCCATACAAATAACATAAATACATTTTTTTCCAACCCCTTAAGGGATAAGCTTTCTAAAGCTACAAAAATGTCCTAGGAATAAAAAAAAATCAGTACCTCTAATTTTCAGCTATGCTACAATATCCACGTTCCAATATAGCACATTGAAAAGATCCCAGTGAGCATGGATATTTTTCTCTCAGATATACACTTATCAAATAAATGTCTTAATCTGTTACTTAATACGTCAACACAGTTACTTATAAATTAGTACCCGAATATATATTAGCACATTAATTCGTCTATCCCTCTTCATATTTTGATAGTCCCGTATCAATATTTTCTATTTATTTTTGGCAAGTCTTGTTTTCGGATGTAACTCTACATATATTATCATGATAGGATAACCCTGAATCAGAAGTTTGGCTAAATTCTCTTACCCTTATTAAAAAACAAAGAATTGGAATTTGGGCTAAGATATGTAGGATTAAATGGCAGAAAACATAAATGTAAACTGATTATACTATTTAAAAACTGGATCTTATCTGAAACACCCTATTATTACTAATGTTAGTATTAAAATCTCGTATTAAAATAGAATTATCATGAACATGCATCATATTTGAAAATACACCAAAACATTCGGCTGTATCACTTTTTGTACTATTTTCTACAGCATACAATTTCCACCTCAAATAAATTTCCAAAATAACATGTTTACAGTATTTTTACAATATACTGCAGTAGACGTTTAAATAATTTTATAATTTACTTCCTTTCTTATATACATCGCGAGGCCTCCTCCTTCTTTACCCTTTCTATCATGACGTATTAATTTGAAATTATCAATCATACACATCAAGTATCAATCATCAGCTTTCTAGTTTCTAATACGACTAGGCCTATTATATCAAAATATTCTCTTATTTTAAAAAAGACTTCGAAACGTTTCTCTAATTACTATTACATTTTCCGCATTAACTTGAATGATACTTAAGACATTATTTGATTGTAACGATTTATTAACAAATATTTTATCTAACTGGATCTTATAATCTATGATTTCAATGATAAACTTCATATAGTGCTACAAATATGCTTATAACGGTCATCCACTCACTTAAATACGCAATAGATATCTTTTCTTAGAACTAAACATTTCATATTACAAATATATTGTACTTCTTTTTGCTTAAATGCACACAGTAATAACACTTGTATGCTCACAATTAGCGTAAGGTAACTCAATTCTCTCGTTAGTTTATTGAGATTCTCAGGAGATCCACAATAATGCATTGATCCTCTTGATTTTTCCCCATAAACTTGTGTCCGTCTTTCATCCAAAAATATTCACAGAGTTTGTCCTTCTTCACCTGGCAGGCTGCATTTAGAGGCTTCAACCTCTCATGGAGGTAATGAGAGGAGTAATGTCCTTTGTAACGAGTAAGCCGGTCGCATCTTATGACTGATAGTATTTAATATCTGCACTGCTGTCCTGCTTACATTAAATGTCCATCCTTGGTTATGACAGGTTTCATGCACTGTATACGGTACATTCCCTGACATTTATAACATACAGCGAGGACAGAATTAATTGAAAAACTTGGATACAAACGTAGTAAGTTTTTTTTACTTGACACTCTATATTCAGAGCCGTTTTCAAACTCCCTTGTTTCAATATTGTTAGTTTGAAAAAGTATACCACCCATATATTTTTTTCACTTGTTATAGTTACAGGTGTATTATTGGCCCTTCCTGAATTTTCATTAATACTCAATTCAAACTTGCCGGGTACGTTTCTTTTTACTTTATAGTCAAAATCAGTTTCAGTAATGTTACTGAAACACCATAATGAAATTTCCCAGTATATAATAAATACAAGTAAAACATTTAGATGAAGTGTTAATAGAAATATAACACTTTTGACAGATAATTATTATTAGTAAAAAAATAGTGTTGTTACCTTTTTGAACTATCAAGACATCCGTCTTGTAATTACAATCTGTACACAAACATTAGACGGCTACACCGCTAGTATCTAACCTCACGAAAATTGCTGTGCACAGCGATGCTCCCCCATAGTATTTAAATGGTTATCGACAATACTGTATTACAACATAATCATTCATAACAAGTTATAACACATATTTTAAAATTCCTAATTCAAGTCGGCTTCTTTCAAAGTTTAAATACTCCTAATATCTAACTTTACGAGTTTTATGTTATTAGCTGTATTTTTTACTATAATCCTGAAAATTTTTACTATAGACTTAACAGAATCAAACATGTTTTCTGAACTTATTTACACAAATGTGCTTTTAAACAATGAAAAATAAGACTCTCCTGAGCTCTGAATTACTTATAAAGGTAATTGTATAAGTGTATTTCATTTAGAGTAAATGAACGTAATTAATTTGACTAACGCCATGTTGCCACGTTATCCATAAGCTCAATATTAATACAGGTAATGAATATTAATATATTTTTATTTGTATTGAAATAAAATGTTATGTCTTAAGGCGAAAACACTTCGATGATTAATGGTTATTACGTCAGCTGGTAAGTAATTTTCTGTTCGGGCCATGACTACCCGTGACACTTTATTCCGATGTATGCCTTTAATATTGCATGGCCTTCTATGTTGACAATAATTGGTATTTAAAATCTATAAATGCATTCGGTTTAAAATACTACATAAAATTTTATATAAATTATAGGTAATAGAAAATTTAAGAAAATAAACATTTTTTTTATTTTTTGACTCGGGATTTAATTACTAATTTAAGGTTTTTAGCATTGATAGAATAAATATATGACAACAATCTACTTCTTTTTATTTATATAATATCTATTTAATATAATATTCATACAATCGTCAACAACGAATGGAAATCCAACAAAAATCTTATGTAATGGGATTTTTGTATATCATTCAATGTCTTACACTGAATAAATAAGGTGCTTTTGACTACGTTTAAATATTTAAAAAATTCTCATGCATCAAAGTAAAATATTAACAAAATATTATTCACAATTTACAATTAAATACAACCGTTTATTAATAAATTCCAGGTGTGGACACTTCTACTTTGACATTGGCTTCTTTGTCGGCAATGCCTTGATAACTAGGCGACAATAATGTCTGCCTATTGTCTTGGTGTGCATAATCAAATCAAATCAAATATCCTTTATTTCCATCAGACATGTAACATGCATTGTATTGCGTCATAAATATTAAAAAAATACATGTACAGTTTTTATATCTATACATACAGACTATTTATTTCCAATAAATTCACTGAGGGTGTAGAAACATTTTTATATTAAAAAAGCCTTCAGTGTTCTCTTAAAGACCATTATATCATTTACATTCATTAGGTCCACAGGAAGAGAATTATAAAAAATTATGGCATAATAAAAACAGTGATGTTTGAAAAGTGAGGTTGCATGGGGGGAATATTTAATTTGTTGCTATTCCTGAGATAGTGTCCGGACTGCGGAATCAGTGACTCGAAAATGCCCTGGTTTTGCTTAAAAAATACCAATGTGTGGTAAATATATATATATATATATATATATATATATATATATATATATATATATATATATATATATATATATACTTGGAAAAGTAAGCAGATTGAACTTCTTAAAGTGTGATTTGCAGGATTCTGATTGACGGATGCCAGCAATAGCTCTCACCGCTTTCTTCTGCAAAAGAAAGACATGGTTTGTTCTGCAATTTTCAAAACCCCAAATTGCAACAGCGTATGAAAGGTAGGGATAAACTAATGCAAAATATGAAGTCAGAAGCACATCGGTGCCCGTGAAAGATGAAAGTCAACGAAGAACAAAAATACTAGCACAGACTTTACGTGCGACATGATTTACATGAAAGGAGAAGCTTAGATTCCTATCGACAATTAGGCCTAAAAACTTGACCATCTGCTCAGAACAAACCTCTGTATCGCCAACCCAAACATTCAAAGAGTCATTGCGTCTTGATGAAATTTAAAAGTCTAGCAATGTAGTTTTATCAGTATTCACGGCCAAACCATTTCTCTGAAAACACTGGACTATTGAATTACACTGTAGAAACGTATTTATCTCCATATTGAAATGACAAGACCCATCAATTACAAGTGATGTATCGTCAACAAACAAACACAACAAGCCCCTCGAAACACAACTGCTGAGTTCATTCACATGCAAAATAAAGAGGAAGGGTCCAAATATGGAGCCCTGTGGCACACCTGTATTGACAATCTGCTCGTGAGAAAAGCATCTTTTCCTAGTATTTACGTCAACGTATGGAATTTCCACAACTTGTCTACGCTGACTCAAGAAAGATTACAGCCATTGATTTGCCAAGCCACGCACACCCACTCTGTCAAGCTTTTGCAAAAGAAGTTCTTGCGAAACCATGTCAAATGCTTTTCTCAAATCAAAAAAGATACTAGCAGAAAACTTTCCTTCATCAAGAGCTTTAACAACTTTATCCAAGAGAGCAAACATTGCCTTCACAGTTAAGCCTCCCTTGACAAAGCCAAACTGTTTGTCAAACAAAAAGTTATTACTCTCCAGGAAAGCCGTTAACCTTATAAAAACTGCCTTCTCAAACACCTTAGAAAATGTCGATCCAACCGAAATAGGCCTGAAATTATCAAGTTCCTCAACCAGTCCCCTTTTATGTAACGGCGGCACTATAGACAACTTTAAAATGTCAGGAAACACGCCATATTCAAACGAAATATTTATCAAATGAGTAAGTGGCCTAACAAAATACTCCGTACATGATTTAAGAAGCTTCGATGATATATTGTCGAAGCCAGAAGAAGCCTTTGCTTTTATAGATCTAATGATGTCAGATACTTCCACTTCAGAAACAGGTGAAAAGAAAAATGAAGACACCCCTGCACATGATTGTTGTTCAAGAAGAGACAACGATATGGAAGATGAACTTGCATTCGACACATTAACCCATTGGCCTAGACTCACGTATTATACCACGTGCAGTGATGCACAGACCGAACATGGACTCACGTGCGCAGCACGATCTGGTGACGTTGCGATGCACTATTTAAAGTATTTATAGTTTTTTCCCGTTAGATGGTATGCCAATACGCTTTCTGCAGACCTTTTGAGTTGTTGGTGAGTTCAGGTGTGCCAACTATGGCAGAAAAATAATTATTACTTTTTTCAATAATTTAATAATCTATTACCAGTGCTTATTATGTGTTGATACTAGGATTATGTTACGTCTAAAATTACGGCTAGCACTTCTGACAATATTATTGAAAGTTTATTACAGTAGTTTTATGAAATCCATTTAAATATTTATTTGTGATATTCAGTAAAATTTTGTTTTCTTCCAAAGGCTAAAGGCGAAGGCTTGCAAAATAGAAACAACGTTGTATGTCGTTTGCTTATGAAGTTTAATTTTTTTATTTATTATTTTTTTTTTATTTTTTTACAGTGTATTTTCTTAGTGTAGTTCTGTGTTTTTATATGCAAATTGTGTGTGAATGCTACAACATCTGCGACTCGTGCAAACTGATGGAAAAACTGCACTTGATGACTACTGAAATATAATTTTTTTAAATAATAAATATTCAAATAAAAATGTTAATATAATTTTTTTTTCATGACAAAGAATTACTGAACATTAATATATATTCAGTTTTTAGATAAAAAAATTATTTTAATAGTAAAAAAATTAAAACTAAAGTTTTTTTAATAAAAAACAAAACATTTTTGCAATAATTAACATTATTAGTAAATTTAAAACTAATTAAAAATTATTTTATAGTTGTAAAATGTAGCCTAGTTTCTTAGAAACATGATGATAAAATAACCATGGTAGTAACTTAATTAGTTAGGTTTCTATAAAAATCATACAAAACGTTTAAACTTTCAGCAAAATTAATTGCTAGTTCAGGTCCATGCAGCACCAGAAAAACTACTAGGCCAATGGGTTAATGAAGAAATCATTGAACAAGTTGGAAACGTCCTTCGGATCCCTAACAATGACTCTGTTACTATCCTTGATGGTTCGAGTGATATCTGCCAAAACTCTTGCCTTACCTCTATGCTCGTTCACTACGTCCCACACAGTCTAAACTTTATTTGAGGAAGTCTGCAGTAAATGTTTAACTTTAGATAACTTAGCTTCCCTCACACTAGCCCTATATTGCCTCTTCAAAGAAAGGTATTGTTTTCTTCTCTCATCAGAAGAACTCAGGTCTTTAGTTTTATAATACCAATGCACAACCAAATCACGTAACTCAATTTGCTCCTGGGTTAAAGACACTTTGGCATTTGGAGAACGCCCACGAATCCGAACTCTTTTCTCAGGAAAAGCCTAAATGAAATAAAACTCTATTGAGGACATAAACAAGCCCATCTTATCATCCATTGTTCTAGCTGCATAAACATTATGCCATGTTTCCCTACCCAGAAGATGTCTAAAAATACGAACATTATCCTCTAAAAACGATCGCTTAAGCATAAACTTAGGGCAATCAGGACTAGATAATTACCTGACATGTGAGATTTGTGCATGGTGATCGGATAGAGCATTTATCACGACAGAGCAACTGAAAATGTCTTCAGAAAGATCAGTATATACGTGAACTATTAGGGACCGGGAGTTTTTAAATTCCCTCGTAAATGAAGTTACTTTATTGCTTAAATCGTGAGATGCCATCATGGATAAAAGATTATCTACTTTCATGTCAGCAACAGAGAGATTAACATTGAAATCACCCACAACAACAGATCTAACTGCTGGATTTATACTTTTGTGGAGGCAATCGGATAAACATTCATAAAACATCATGAATGCACTCATGTTCTTGCACTGACGCTGAAAAAGGTTTCGGCTTATAAGCGGTAACAACAAGAAGAGGAAACTCTCTGAATTTAAAAATCGCTGCCGCAAGCTCACACCTACCTCCTGACAAAATCGGGAGACATCTAAAACATTGTGTTTTATTGAAGATTTATTAAAAATGTAAACACCTCCCTTTTGGTAAATTTGCCTACAGAAAATGTGCACTATAATGGGCAGTGACGATTCAAACTCTTACTTAAAGGGAATACCCAAAAAACCCTTTCATCCAGCAGCTCAGACAATCTAGAAATGTTAGAAATATTCAAAATCACTTCCAAAATGATAAATGATAAATTTATAACTCAATTTTATCCTAGTTTGCACGAATTCAGTAGAGTTCTTTTTCCTACGAAATTTGAATAAACTCGCCCACTGAGGAAGTATTGTCCAGGCCACCTACAATTATATTTAATAGACCTTAATTCAAAGAACATGCTTGTAAGGCCAAAATATTTAGGAAAATTTTTCAAAATTATCTTTTCGCTGTAAGCCACGTAAGAAATCACTTTCTGGCATTTGACAGATAAGACCGATGATCATTCCAAAGTAGCGTCAACAAGAAAACTTATCCACTAGCTAATGAATTGGAATGTGCCTCCAACAATTCAATTTACCAGCTAATCTGAATGTTTTGTCCCAAGGACTACATTGAGCAAACCTAAATTTCTTCCAGTAGCCTTGCACGCTATTTCCTATAAAAAAGGTTTGGGAATCGCTATAAACTCATAGCCATAAGCAAAATTAAACCTCGTAAAAATAGCTCCCGAAACGATTTGAATTATGGAATTATAAACTCGCACAAAAACCTATATTAGAATCGAAACAACCATATGGAATTATAGTTTTCGATTTGAATACTTAGATTCTGATCTACAAATTTACCTATATCCAAAATTATATTATGTTATATTATTTTTAGAAGTAAATATAATAACCATTTGTTTTAATATCACAATGTTTTTTTACATTTATAAATTCTCCTATCAGGTGTTTTTTTCTTTTGTGTCTTTAGTTTTATTCAGTGTACGTGTATACAGTGTACTTGACCCAGTTGAAATAACAACAAAGTATTGTACAGTCAATTATATTCGGAATTTTCTCTTAGGAATTATAAGAAATTTAAAGGGACTGAGATCACGTTGTAGGGGGTCTGAGGAGTTACAGGAATATCTTTATTGTTAAAACTGGTTAATAGACTTTACCGTGTGATAGGAGCATTGTCATGATGGGACACACAACGGTCTGAACTGTCCGATATGATGCATATTTATTTCCTGAGCTGAACTAGGACTTATTATTATAACAGACTTGGTTAACACGTTGTCCTGGATGCACAAGTTCTCTGTAAACGATCTCCCGGCTATGAAAAAAAAACAGAATAAGCATAGTCTTAGTTTGTTATTTGCTCATGCTTGGTTTCCTTGTTACAGGAGATTGGGGAGTATGCCAGTTTTCTTTTTATCGTTTTGTCTCGGGAACATATTGGAAAACCCATACTTCGTTAACAGTGATCACGTGACTGAATATGTGGGTCAAAGTGATAACTACTTCAAATAAATTATATATAATTTTATTTTTGGCGGATTGTTTAATTTAAATTATTATTGTTATTGTTGCTCTTTCGTTTGCGTCTGAACCATACCCGGCAAAACTAACTAACATTAATTTCTGTAAAGGATAGCGTCTCTAGCCTACGCACAGGCTGCTTGCCCATGTAGCCTAATTTCCAACAAATATATATTTAGAAATTACAATGTTTAAAATTTCATTTTTAACAAAAATTTATTTGCAAACCCATTTGTAATGTCTGTACCTATATGAAAATTGTGGAAATAAATTTATATTTCATTTCATTTTCAATACTGTCAGAAGACAAAGGCACACATTCTTGCGATTGCCTTTTTCTTCAATATACAACTCTTATTGAATTAAATTCAATTCGACTTGTAGGAAATATTCTACTAAAGTACCATCCAGAAACATGCTCATTAATAAAAAGAATTATTTTGAAAAGTGTACATAAGTACATTTATATTTAAATATTACTACAGTGGCTTCTGAGACACAATATAAATATATTTTATTATCATATTGACTTATACAATAACGAAACACATTGGCTGTACTTGGAAAAATGAAAAAAACCTTTTCAATGTATACGTGTCTGATCAATGTCTCTTCTCAATATCGTTGATACTCGTAACTGAGAAAGTCGTCTTCTTTTGCTCTGATAGTCATGTCCATGTTACAGTTGGTTATATTATAGACTAGATCGTAATTACATTTAAATTAGCCTAAAAAACTGTCAGAAATGTAAAAGAAAACAAAAACTAAATATCTTAAACAACTTTTGTATATATATATATATATATATAATTTCAATAAACATTGAATCACAAAATATAT
Source organism: Homalodisca vitripennis (assembly GCF_021130785.1). Classification (NCBI taxonomy): domain Eukaryota; kingdom Metazoa; phylum Arthropoda; class Insecta; order Hemiptera; family Cicadellidae; genus Homalodisca; species Homalodisca vitripennis. The sequence goes on along the minus strand of NC_060210.1, from coordinate 111,431,055 downwards.
ATATATATATATATATATATATATATATATATATATAACCACTTTCCACTAACCACTAAGTTATAATATATATATATATATATATATATATATATATATATATATATATATATATATATATATATACATTAAATTGTATAAATGGCAATAGTCTTATTTAATTTCAATAAACACTGAATCGCAAAAAGTACTTGCTCCGCCGGGAGTCGAACCCGGATCTCTCACTTGCCGGGTGAATGTGCTACCCATTACACCACAGAGAGCGCTTACTTTTTCCGATTCAATTATTTTGTATTAGGCCGTATCTGTCACATTTGAGTTTAAATAAGCAAACTAACATATGATCGGAAGACCAAATACCTGTCAAACGACTTTTTATTTACATTAAATTGTATAAATGGCAATAGCCTTATTTAATTTCAATAAACACTGAATCGCAAAAAGTACTTGCTCTCCGCCGGGAGTCGAACCCGGATCTCTCACTTGCCGGGTGAATGTGCTACCATTACACCACAGAGCGCTTACTTTTTCCGATTCAATTATTTTTGTATTAGGCCGTATCTGTCACATTAATGAGTTTAAAATAAGCAAACTAACATATGATCGGAAGACCAAATACCTGTCAAACGACTTTTATTTACATTAAATTGTATTAGTGGCAATAGCCTTATTTAATTTCAATAAACACTGAATCGCAAAAAGTACTTGCTCCGCCGGGAGTCGAGTACTTTCACACAATAATTACACGATGATACAAAACAACACACAAATTTGATAGCAGCACAAACTGTCGGGAAAACCTGGAATTAAAATAGAAAAACATTTGAAACTGTGATCGTAGCGCATTCTGCTGGATCCAATTTAAAACATACCAAGATAAAAAACAATTATATTTATACACCAAAAATTAACTGATCAATTCACTGCATACTTAATATTTACGAATTTCAGTTAAAAGTGTATTTTACTAAAACTTTCCAATTTTATATCTGGATAACCTCTATTGATATTCCTGATTAGCCTATTATAAACTACCGAATTTTCATTATAGTTATTTAAAATTACAGTATAGTATCAGAACTGGCCAACAAGAATTTAATTTAAAAACCAATTCCTACACTATTAACAATAGTTATTCACACATGTGATTTGTATGCTAACTTAATTTGAACTTATCTGACCAATTTTGACTGCAGATTAAAAATGTAAATTACAACAAATTATTTGAAATCCATTTAGTTTTTAAAACTTGATTATCTAAAATGTTAACAATAGTTATTCACACATAGAAACACAACCTTTTGATTTGTATGCTACTTAGGTTATTTTAGAGGTAATGCGACCAATAATCTCTATTAATGTACTATTACACAATTTTAGCACTCACACAATAATTACACAATGTTTTATTTTTTTATTTTCTTCTTTTTTGCCTGTTGGCTGGCCTTTATAAACTTATAACGCGGCCACGTAGTACACTTTTTATAACTTCATTCTATTATATTTAATGTTATTTGCCGTATTTAATTTTGAAACATGAACCTTACAAAACAACACACACACATTGATAGCAGCTCAAACTGTCGGGAAAACCTGGAATTAAAATAGAAAAAACATTTGAAAACTGCGATTGTAGCGCATTCTTCCAAGATCAACACTTAATAATTTACTAAGAATTTCACTTAAAAGCTAAAAACTTCAAATTTTATATCTGGATAATCTCTATCCTCCAAAGTGAATATATTAAAATAAGAAGTGGTGTTATTTTTTATATGTTTATGCTTACTCTATGCTTTCAAGACTATAATTGATTAAACGTATGGCTGTGTTGTAATATTATAATGTTTTAAAATAGAACAATTGGTGAAAATTTAACTTTGCAATCTGCATTAGGCTACTGATCAAGCACTTTATAAATAACGTAATCTAAATGTAAACAAATGTTTCTGCCTCTTTTGGTGAACTTCAGCTGAAAATATTTACAGCTGTTAAGTATCAGTTTCACTTTAGTATTACGTGTCGTAGCACAGTCTGTCGGATCCAATATAAATCACTTCAACATCAACAACAATATATAATTCAAAATTTAATTAAAATTTTGACCGAATAAATAACTATAATGAAATTCAGTAGTTTGGATAGGCTATTCAGAAATATCAATAATTCGATTGTGATGGTGGCTGCTTATTATACTTCAGCCTTAAATAACTATAATCCAATTCGGATAGGAGTTTGGATAGGCTATTCAGAAATATCAATAATTCGATTGTGATGGAGGCCACTTATTATAACTTCCGCCCTATCGGAAAAGAAAACCATCTAAATTTGTTTATGTACACTCCCTGAAGGATTAACAAAAAATATTGTACATTCAATAGCATTACGATAAATTAAGTTGTAAATTTAAAAAAATATACTTGTTTATAAAATTAGTAATTTAAAATTACAGTATAATGTCGGAACTTGGCCAACAGAATTTAATTTAAAACCAATTCCTACACTATTAACAATAAGTAGTTATTTCACACATGTGATTTGTATGCTACTTAATTTGAACTTATGTGACCAATTCTGACTGCAGATTAAAAAATGTACATTACAACAAATTATTTTAAATCCAATTAGTTTAAAACTTGATCATCTAAACTGTTAACAATATTAACACATAGAAACACAACTTTTTTGGATTTGTATGCTACTTAGGTTTATTTGATGGTATGCGACCAATATACTTATTCACTTCAATAAATGTGCAAAATGAGTTCAATAACTTAATAAATAACTGTAGTTAAACATCTTCAATCTCTATTAATGTATTATAACAATTAGCTCTCACACAATAATTACAGAATGTTACAAAACAACACACAAATTTGATAGCACAAAATGTCGGGAAAACCTGGAATTAAAATAGAAAAACATTATGGCTGTGGTGTAATATTATAATGTTTACGTAGAACAATTGGTTGAAAGTAAACTTCATCTTTGCAATCTGCATTACACTACTGATCAAGCACTTTACAAATTTAAAATATAAACTTTCTAAATTTTAATTGTGAACAAATGTTTCTGCCTCTTTGATGAACTTCAGCTGAAAATAATTCACAGCTGTTAAGTATCAGTTTCACTTTGTATTACGTGTCGTTCGTGGCGCAGTCTGGCGGATCCAATGTAAAACACTCCACCATCAACAACAATTTTATTATTAAAAAATTATTAATTAAATAAACTACTATCAAAATTTGGACCGAATTATGAATCTAAACCATTCTCGGATCCAACTGAAGGACACACAAAAAGTTTCATTAAAAATCGGTCCACGTGCCCGTTTTAGGAGGAGTTCATTAACATACACACGCACACAAGAAATATATATAAAGATATATATATAGTGTATAAAACTGGAATGGTTATAGTTATAGGTTTAGTATATATATATATATATATATATATATATATATATATTTTCTATTAAGAGCAGATTTGTAAATATTTTTTAATTAGCTTGCTTAATAGCAGGATTAATTCTGTTATATGTAGTTTTATTAATGACAAAAAGGAAAATTAACTATAATATTTGAGGCTGATATTAAAAAACAAAATAGTTTAAGAGCGAATCCTAATAACATTTTTGTGGGACGTGTTATGATTTACAGTTACAATTATCCTTTGAGAAACAATAAACTCTTCATGGAGGTTCTAAGGATGTTACATTATAATTCATAATACTGTTATAACATGCACTCTATTCCCTAGTGGACCAAATAAAACTTCACGAACCCTACATCTGCCACCAGCGTCTTGATTGATTTAAAGCCACAGGCGGAAAGTGGTTGACCTTTCCAAGTGATTGGATGGCCTGGCGCCATGTCGCGTCGCTTCTGCCTTATTTGAAGTCATTGCATTTCCGAGATCTCCGTCGTTTTTATACTAAATAAATTTAAGGTTTTTTTTAAATAATTTATTTAGATTCTTCAGTTTTAAAACATTTTCGTTATTATATTAATGTAAATTATAGCTTAAATATTCTTTGTTAATATAGCGTTTTTAAAACACATAAATGTTTAAGTATCACTCAGTGATTATTTTTATTTTAGGCCACATAATTAAATGTATAGGATTTTCGTGTTATGTTGCAGTATAAGAACCGGCTTGCTGTTTTACTTCCCTGTGTTTTTTCATATAGCAAATGTGCTTATTTTTCGGACCTTTGTTTGTGTGTTACAAAAATATATTCCTGTATTTTATAACAACTACTACATAGTCAAGAATGAGTTCAAAACATTTCTTTATGCCTGCTGGTTAGATGTAAAAATCTTTTTGTTTGTGTTATTTTCACCACTGCCTGTACGTAGGACCTCTCAAGAACTAAAAGTGACATACACCTAACATTTGGCATTTAATATCAGGAACTATATCACGTGACATGACGTTTGGTGTAACTTCTTACAGGTCAAATCGATTTGCCAAAATCATGTCAAAAAAGTTACTTATTTATTTCAATCCATCACCCTACATATTGGCTGAGAGTTATAATTACTCACTGCCTGCCTGTACACATAATATATCATGAACAACTCGACCAATAGACTTGAAACTTTACGCTTTATTTTTATATACCAACACTGAGTTTAGGCCTCCAACACTTTGGTCCAATTAGTCCCAACAAAAAAAACTTACCTTGATATTTACTTATGAAAATTGAATATGAACCAAGCTTAATGAATATGCAAAGTACTTACTGGCCGATCATGAAATACAGACATCGAATTCAGGCATAATGTGCCTACTTCCAGTTTAAATGAAAGAGTGCAATCCCAACTGCCCGTAGTGCTTTCAGTATCTGTGTAAGAAGCCATTGTATTAATATTACAAATTCACTGTACATAAGTACACTTTTCGAAATTATTTTTATTTTGTAATGAACGAATTTTATTGGTTATACTCTAGTGCAATAGTCCATACTAGTCGTTACGAAACTACAATAGGCATTGGAAATCATTTTATAGTAATATAAACATAATAACACGACACAATGGAAAAAAGGATCTGTACAACATGTACATAAAAGAATAATATTAAACCAAAACTATTCAACGAGGATCGCCAAGCACACAGTTAGTCTGTAAGAATTCAGTCAGTTAGGCTCGAGGAAAAAGCACGGATATTGCTGCTGACTGAGTAAATAAAAGAATCTCTCCTCACGATCCCAAATGTTATTGGAATTGACAGACGAGACACCCAAGTTTCTAATTAATGTCGCTATCAAAACCGTGGCTAATTTGTATTAGGTTTAAAATAGAAACTCTTTGCTTTTATTCACACACACACACACACACACACACACACACACACACACACACACACACACACACACACACACACACACACACACATTTAAAACACATTTTTAACTTTGAAAACAATAAATATATAATAAAATTAAAAAGATTCTTGATTATAATAACATTCCTTTTAAAAAATTATAGTAAACACATCCATAGTTTTACTTTATAATTCTGACGTTTATTCTTTAAATAGTACCACATTTGGGTGATAACTAAACGTCTTGTCAGCCGGAAAGTAAAATCTCCTTAAGCTAAACGAGTTTTTAAATTCTACTCTTCTTGAGTTACGGGAAAAATTATTTGTTAACTGCCTAGTATGGTCAAATATATACAGGGTGTCCAAGAAGTCCCGGGTCGGTTAAATATTTTTCAAAATATTTAAAATAGAGCTACAAAACCTTACACAAAGTTACTGGACATAAAAATCTATTTTATCACAAATTCAGTAATCCGCTACTTCTTCAGGGGGGATTACCCCAAAACCAAAACTCCGATTCCTCTCAGAAATAACGAAACTTATTATTCTACAACAACAATTAATTGTAAACAGTTTTGAGTTAGTTAAGTTAAAATCAAAAAGCTCATCAGTTTATTTTTTACATTAACCTAAATTGCAAACTCAAGCCATCTTTGAACGGCTGTAATTTTTGACTCGGTTATCCGTTTGAGGTCGGGTTTGCGGATCTGTACTCTACTAATGAATACCTTTTATTTGATATGCATATCAACCTATGCTTACATTTAAGATTTTTTTCTGACTCCTGGCGGGCCGCCCCCCTGAAGAAGTAGCGGATTACTGAATATGTGATAAAATAGATTCTTATGTCCAGTCACTTTGTGTAAGGTTTTTTAGCTCTATTTTAAATATTTTGAAAAATATTGAACCGACCCGGGACTTTTTGGACACCCTGTATATATATATATATATATATATATATATATATATATATATATATATATATATATATATATATATATTTGTTCTGTGCATCTTAGAGCCTAGTTTCGTAATTTACCTATACAAATAACATTTTTATTTATAGTGTGTAGTAATACTATTTATAGGCGTACAATAATTATGTAAGTACCTTTTTTACGTGATTGAACCAACAGAATTGCCAAAAATGCAACCCTGTTTTTTTTTGGTGGTTTGTGAATTGCCTTTTTTATAAAGTAAACATGTCATGATACATTGAACTTCAATGAACTTAAACTACCGGAAATAAAGAATATAAATACAAAATAAACTAATTAAGTATTCACATGAATACTTATTAAAAGTTTATATCGAGTAATGTAAAAAGAGTAAGAAACTCAGGTATGAAAACCTATTCTGTATACTAAACCCGTAAAACGTTAGTATAGGTAAAAACCAAAATTATTGATGAAAGCTGTCACACAAGGTATAAACTAGTAATAAATAATATCAACCACCTTATTTCAGCTTTATAGATAAAAGTTAAAAGTGGTCTTTTTCTACAACAATTTTAGTGTTGAGACGATATTTACAAAAGTAACGTTTCTTTGTTCCATATGATGGCAAGGCAACATATTTGAAATTGTATACATAGACCTGAAGGTCTGTGCGTAAGAAAAAGTAATAATAACAAATCTAGATTTATTAATAAAAATTGTTATTGTTGTGATCATTTACTTAAATTTTACATAATGGAATTGAATTAGGATTATGTTGCGTCAATTTAAGAGGCAAGAGGAAGGAGGCCGTCGTCAGTCAGTAATCACTGGTAGAGATAAGTGACTCGGCCTCTTCATTACCGATAAGGGAAGCCATTATTTGAGCCTTTTAAAAAAAAACTATGAACAAAGTAGAATGACATATCTAATGGTTTTCAAACTTGAAGTAGACGCTCTAGTATAAAGATGTACTACATAAGAGCAATAATTAGCAGGTCTTATTTTGATTGTATACAGTATTGATTATAGTATAAGATAATGTGATATAAATGAAACTTTTAAACAGCATTAAAAATGCAATAATGAAATGTGATTATTAATAGTTATAATGGTAACCTATTTTAGTTTTTTGAAATATTAAATCGGTGAGTACATTCATATTTTTCGTTTTTCCAGTTTCATCATGGAATTTTGAAATATTAATAAACTATTAAGATTTAAATTCCTTTTACCCAAAACCATGAAAAAATAATCGGGTAGGCTAATTGCAGAAGTTGTTAAATCAAAAATAAAACTTAGACAATATTTATCAGAATCTCACAGTATTAATTAAATAAGGCAGTTCCTTAATAAGAACTAATGTAGAGGTAAAAAGTAGCTAAAGGAGAATTTAATGGGTTTTCTGATATCCCCAACATTTTGTAACAGGTTTAACCCGTTTTGAAATTGGCCTATTAAATATACATTAATTAACTAAACGGAATTGTATAAGATAAAGTTTTATTGATAAAATAAACAATAATTACCGTTTTAACATACATAGATTTCCACCCTTACTACTAGTAATAATCACCTTTGACTTCCCCAAGTGCCAAACCCAAGGCAGCTCATCGCTACGCTCCCAGAGCCTCAAGAACTACAGCACGTAAACTATCGCACTTATCGATTGCTTAATTAGCATCTTGGTGGCTGAAAGATAGGAAAACAAGATAGAAATAAGATTTCACCAATTCCACTGCGTTAATTGGAAATAATAATAATTATATTACCCGCATCAGCCGATAATATAATCCGCAGTTAAACTTTACAGTTAAACATCGATTTCCTATGTAGTTAATTAAAATGCGTGTATTAATGGTCAAAGTGTAGAGTATAGCCTAACCTATGCAGTTTTTGTAGTCAAAACTTTGGAAACCAAACTGCTGATTTATAGTGCCGACTATTTCTGCTTTTCTCTAAACAAAAATAACGATGTTGTTTTCAGTTTTAATGTAATATAAAAGCTTGTTTGTTTTAAACAAAAATAAAATAAAAAGATAAGGAAGTAATGTTCTATTGCTTTGCTTTATTGTAAAATGTTCTACATGCAAGACTCGTCCAAAATTGCTTGTCTAACTACGGTTAAATTATTTTTGTCCTTGTGAGTAACAAAGGTTTCTTTACCGACAAATCGTCAAAATTAATTATAAAAAAATGAATAATTTTATTATAGGCATACAGGGATCCGAAAAACATGTTCATTTAATATATGAGGAAACAAATGGCAGTAAACAAGCATTTCGCTTGTTATACTACTACATAACACTAATCCTCTAAATTTTAGTAGAAGTGGACAAAAATAAAATACTTTCTAAATCACATTTAAAATTTTATGTATTTTACCAACGTAATATGTACAAATAATATTTATGGATCTAATTATAGCTAGAACTAACATGTACATAATCACATGGGGTGGGCTACTTCTCGTAAGTAGCATAATTCCCTTCAACGACTAAACGTCATAAGTATTTGCACTTTTTTGTTAGTTACTAAGATAGTTTGAATAAATATAAATATTCAGCAACACATTAATAAAATACAATTTAATATATCACTTGTTACTAAATAATATGATTGTAAGAACACATTTTTTATAAGTATATAATATGTAATGTATTATAGTTAAATCAATGAGTACACAATGAATGAACTATACATACTAGTCTACAATCCCATTTTACTTATGTATTTTACTATTCTAAACATGTATATCCATATTATATTTGATTAGAAACGGAACGAAAAAACTATCTTCTACATACGAAAACCAGCTGTAACACATGAGTAGAATACAAAAAGATACGTATGAAAAGTGATGCGTGGACTTACCAATTCGATAGTAACGGCAAGTGGTTCAATTATTGGTTACGGTCAATTGCACGTTCCTTTAATTTCCCTTCAGATATTAAACCTTAACTCATACTTGTTCACTGCAAACTTTTAACCAATAATACCATAACGAAAATTGGCAAGTAGTTTTACTCACTTTTGCAAATGTGTATCTTTTTAAACGACGGATAAAAACATTTTTTGTACTGATATGTCCCACTCATGAAAAGCTATCATAGCACATGTTAAGGGCTCCAAAACGATATGACAAATTTAATTCACGTAGGTGACACGACTAATTTCTCTTTCGTTAAAACACATTATAAGCTAGGTGTACTAACTATACAACCTGGTGTAGCTCTGACATCCTTTTACTTTACTGCCAACGGTGGGTCCGATAAATCTTATCCACCAAAGACGAATACAGTTGTTGTTCGATATTAACGAAATTATTCCGCCAGGGTTGAAGAATTCACATATCCCAAACAATTTTATCCTACACTGGACGATATGAAAACAGTAAAGTTATTTCTCTGAAGGGCTATTAAAACAGTTTTGAGCACGAAATATATAAAACATAATCCGTGGCTTCATTAGAACTATAATAGATAATTTAGTCTTTAGTCCAAGCAATTATTTCAGTTTTCAAGAATTTAGATTTATTTTTTTTTATCTTCTAACAGTGAATAAAAATTATAATTATCAACACCACAATTTATGTGTTTTCAATTACCTGTAAGAGACTTTGATCACGAAACTAATGGATATTTTTAATAAAAGTACGCAATTTGAAGGCTCTCGACAACATTAAAATAACAACAACTAAAAACTAAATATAGTCGACCTATAACAAATACATTTTTATTTAAATATATGCTTATTGCGTATCTCATAGTAAATACTACGCTCTACATCAGGTTAATATATGTATAAACTATGGTACACACTAAAAATAAACCTGAAATGCAACATGTCAAAAATTACACTTTGTTCTGCCCAAAAATTACGTAGTCCTATCTACAGGTAGTATAAATTTTAGTCACCTAGTCTCTTGTGTCATATGGCATAATTTTTTAAGGATATATATATATACCTTACAATTACTATTTTTGAGAAGTTTACGGGAAGTTATAGGAAAGAAATTTTATGTAGATATAGCTAATGCTATAGATTTAAGAAAATATTTCAGGTTTTGCCGGATAGTTAAAAGGTTTATGGTTTTAGTTGTAATGCAGTATAAATCATGTTTATTTATAAGCCTATACAATGAAAATCGTATCGTCCTATTATTACAAAGTTTTAGTTGCGTAATTATTTTCATATTCGACTCACGACAGCAACAATGCAATTGTTAGAAGCGTTATAAATATTTAGACACTAAGTTTGAATTTTCTTTAATAGACAACTACTGAAAAGTTTTTTAGTCACAATATTATTTTATTTGCAATTAACCAATCAAGGTAAAACCATCTAAATAGCTGGAAACTCCCTTGGATGTTTCGATGAAGTATTTACTTCGGTATACTTAAACCATATAAAATGGTGCTTAGACTACCGCAAGGATAGTCTTTAATAATTAGTGGAATTAGTAGTGATTATTTAAATGTAATTTACACAGATTTTGAAAAAGCTTTTGATAGGGTGGACCACTTATCTTTGTTGTCCAAGTTACACTTCTGGGGTATGAATAGTAACTGTGTTCGTTTTTTCTGTTCCTATTTGTATAAAAGAAGACAGTACGTTAGTAATGCAGGTTTTAGTTCAAAAGAATTTATTGTGGGGTCTGGGGTCCCTTAGGGCTCAAATTTGGGACCGCTGTTATTTATCATTTACTTAAATGACATCGTTACTTGTGTTAAGCACAGTAAAATACTTATGTACGCTGATGACCTAAACATTTTTAATAGCATTAAGAATATTTCAGATTGTTACAAAATACAACAAGATTTAGATGCTCTAAACGACTGGAGTAAGCAAAACTTGAAGTTTAATGTAAAAAAGTGTGCAATAGTTTCATATAATAGAAAATCGATAAATAGTGTAATATGTTTTGATTATAAAATGGATGGACATACATTAGATAGAAAGATAAAGTTTAAGGATTTGGGGGTTACATTTGATTCTAAGTTCACATTTGCAGACCACGTTATTTCTATAAGTAAATCGGCTTTTTCTATTCTTGGTTTTATTAAGAGAACAGGAAATTTTCTCAAAAATCCAGATTCTCTCCAGCTGCTTTATTTCTCATTAATAAGATCAAAATTGGAATATGGTTCTGTTGTTTGGCACCCTCATTTAATATGTCTCTCAGATATGTTGGAAAGTGTTAAAAAAAATTTTTTTTAAGATATTTGTATTATAAAACATTTGGTCGCTACACTGATATTATTCCGTATAAAGAGCTTCTTAACATCTATAATATGGATAGCTTAACAAAGCGGCGTAAATTAGGCATGTTGTTGTACCTACATAAGCTAGTGAACGGAGTGCTGGATGACAGTGCCTTGTTATCTATGTTGGACTTTGCCGTCCCCCGCCACAACTCCCGCTCAGTTGCATTGTTTGTTCCGCGATTTTCTCGCACTAATTTGGGTTACTTCTCCTCACTTAACACAATTATTAGACTTTATAATGAGCACTCAAACTCTTTATATGTATTTAATTCCTCTTACAGAGATTTTAAGGTTAAAATACTCCTGATTATCAATTAATAGTTAAAACATATTGTTATTGTTGTTGTTATTTATATAGTAAATATTTATTGGTGTTTATATTATATATATATATATTTTTTTTTTTACTGAATCAAATTTTATAATTGTTATATCGTTATATATATTTTGTTAACTAGTTTTAGTACATGTTTAATTGATTACTTTTGGACAGTAGTTTATTGATTCTCGGTTGTTATTTATTTAATTTATTTAAATTATTTGATTCATCTTGTTGTTAAGTTATTTATCGGTGCTTCGGTAGTGTTGTCAACTTTGTCAACTTTCAAATGCTTTTTTTTGTGTATAGTTGATATTTAGTGTAGTTGAGCTGTTGTTTTGGATTAAATTGTGTGTGTTTTTGTTGTCGTTTAAAGTTATCCAATTATATTCATATAAAATAATATTAATGTCACAGTGTAATTGGCTTCGGCTGTATTGTAACAGTATAAAATATAAATAAATAAAAGTGTGACCTTTTCAATACAGCTAGAATGTTGGTAGTTTTGTACATGCTTTCTGGGAATAGGACTTATAAAGAAGATTAAATGGCAGTAAAATGATAATGATCAATGATCATGGTCGTTTATCCCTATTTATTTACTCCGTTCAGGATTCTAGGTAAATATAAGGAAACTATACCAACTACACTGAACTATACTGTTCCAAAAATATTTCGTCCGTTAGGAGAATTATCGCTCTAAAGAGAGGTCTAGCTTAAAAGCTACGACCACTTATTACAAGTCAGGAAATTTAGAAGTAAGTTAGGTGAGGTGGATTATAGGCTTTAGGAAACTGACAGCCCACCATACTTATCCGGATTTAGAAATAACCTATTGCTTTGTTATAGATATTTATCTTTATTAATGACATTACAAAAGTTAAATGTCCATGCTGAATATACCCAATGCGCTAAATGAGAATATACATATGTATTTCTGGAATATGAAGGTAAAAAATTAATATTAACATAAATGTTGTTTCATTCGTAAACTTTTTTCATACAATCATATAATTAATTTAAATAAATAAATGTTTATCGTACAAAATAACATTGCATGATTCTTGAAATATGTTATATAATATTTAAATTAATATTAGTTTATATTATGGAACAATCCGTTGGTTTAACAAATACTCATGTTTGCCAACCTGTGGACTGTGGATAATTACAGCCTGTTGACACGCAAGCCCTGGGGTATGATGTATGTCTCCAGCTGGAGTCCTCACTTGTATTGTAATTTATAATTAATTAATGTGCAATGCATGTTCATCTTTGTGCACTGAAATATTAATTAGAAAGTCACATAGGTATATCTAGTTGAAAACTCCAATACGATTCTCCAAATGTAGTAGTTATTAGTCAAGGGGATAAATAATGGCTTAATTGGATATCAAATTTTTAATTGTCTTTTGTGAAACTGGTGCAATTTTTCTGTAATAAATAAATAGGAAGTTAAATGCCCATAAGAGTTATGTACTATAATAAATTAACGAAATTTTGCATTCCTTTTTTAGCACATTCTAAAATCGAATTTTTTATTTTTTTTCTAAACGGAATTTATAAGTTAAATTCATAGATTAAAATTCTCATTGATGCAATATTCAAGGGATGAGTATGTATGCTGTCAAAATAGAATGCAGTGTATTATACTCCACTAAAGTATTTCAAAAGAAGGTTGATGGGAATATAATAGATAACTTTTTCTTACTCTAAAATGTGTAGTTCAGATGTCAGCTAGAGCCACCTCTGCATCGATTTTGCTAGTTTCTTCGATACAGTCAAGGTAACGAATCATATAAGAAGCTCTCGGAACTGTTATATTTGTGTATTTCTAAAAAATACTTCCAAATCTTTCAAAACAAATATGAAGTATGGTATACCCATGCATTCTCCTGTCATTTGAAAAATAAAATATTTTGTATGAACAGTAATCACGCGAAGGATTTATATAGAGTAGCAACCTTAAGGTGAACTATATTTTTATTTTTCAGACTTCAAAATATCCTTGAAAGATGAGATTTTACATACATGTTTCGTGTGCTTGTATAAGAAAAAGTAAACATTTTTAAGATCAAATATCAAAAGGAGCAGAAAAAGAATCATAACACCTAGAAGAATGTTTTATACAATTCAATCTAACTTTACGCTGACCTAGAATTTTAAAATTGCACATGACGAGCTACATGTGTTAGTCATAAAAGCTAAAGCATCTGCATGAAACAAACGTTCATTAAGGGTGGAATAGAGGATAACTATAATTTGTTTTTTTATTCTCTATGTCTTATAAAAATATAATTTGACACACACGTGGCTTTTGGCGAAGAAGATTACAAGGTCCTTACTGAGGTACAAGGAAGTAATGACAATTATTGACTAAAAAGGCTTCTCAGACCAAGGAATGTAAAGTTTTAGTAGTTAATAATATTCTAATAGATGATATTTCACAGGCCATTGTAGAATTTTCTTTGTTGCTACGATCAAGAAATATTTACATACTCGGTCTGTGAAGCCTACTTTAGTCAAAAATTTTCATTACCCGGTCCTTCTAGTTTTCTTATTCTTGTCTAAGTTATTGTAGGTCTTTTCACTTGCAATAAAAGTTAGTGGCTGTTTTATTCTACTCTTAAACCTCTTGACAATGAAAACTGAAATAATTTGTTACTTAAACTTATCAAATTCCGATTTAATATTATCATAGAGCACCACAATATTACATCATAAGCCCGTTTACTAAGACTACTATATTATTATTCCTTCATTATGGTCGAATGTATTTGCAAGTAATATGGAAGTTGTTAGTGCTATTTATTTACTTATACAGTTGTATGAAAAGTAGCAGAGAATTTTGTTTACTTTATTGCCACTTATAGAAAACTGTTAGATATATAATTTCAGTGTTCCAAAGCATTGCTCTTGAAATTTAAATTCAATGTTTTAAAATGAATAAAAGATTGTAATATCTTTCAGTGGCCATACCTTATTCTAAGGTATTATTTATTATGCAATTTAATAAGTATATGCGTATAACGTACGGTGTTCTATAAAATGGGAAATTGCATTTAAATGCGCTGGTAACTGCTAGTACAAAATAAAAGACATAATATTTTCCTACAACATTTTTTACGAAAATATAACTTAAAAAGTAATTTTACATGCTGAAAATATGTTTACAACGTGAGAATATGTTTAAAGAAAAGTAGGTATAGATGAGTTTATTTTTTAACTAACTAATCATTACGCGTTCAATGGTTTGTATTATGAACTAGTGTTTGTAAACTTTGTCTAAATGGGAGACCAGTAGTAAAAAAAGTAAATTATTTAATTTTTCATCATTTAACACGATGCTATCTTATTTTCGGGGCAAATGCACACCAAATACTTAATTAATATTAAACTTTGGTTTAGTTTAAGTTTACGTTTCATACAACAGTGTCATTAAACCGAGAAATTACCTTGCAACAGATATTTTAAAACTACCGTATTTATTTATTAATTGTACTTTAATTCTAAAATTTACTAAATATATTTATTATTGAATTAATAAAACTTTTCTCTGGAAATTCAGAGATATAAGAGAAAAAACTACGATGACTGACTAACTACTTGCTGCCAACCCATAATCCCTTCCCAAACTCATCCGAAAGAATTTAAATTGCTCACTTTTAATTGAATCTCTTCAATTATGGTTTAATTTAATGGAGAAGCTGAAAATGGGATGTAAATATCGAGTGATTTAACATTGTTAATGTTTCCTTTCGAAGTAAACATTAATAATATCCTTTCTCATTCGTTAGACCAGAAAATTGGGAGCAAAAGATATAATGTGATGACTTATTGCATAACAAGAGGAGCACTAATTTGGAACTAAATTGCGGTAATTACAGTGGCAGCTTTGTTATAACAGTTTTCATGTCTTTGTCTATACACAAAAATATCATATCCTTATTACTGGGAAGTATACACAATGCAACTTTAGCTTGCTTACTTGAATAGAAAAGTTTCTTTTGTTATTGTTTATTACCATGTTTTAGCCAGTTGTAATACATGATGGATGTGTTTTAAGCCAATCACAAAATTCGGTAGAAGAGCTACTAAAGATATTGAAACACAAAGATGTATAACAATGTTCCTTAACAGTTACGTAAAATTATTTTCGTACTTTGTTCCTTAGACTCAAATTTATTAGGTTTATGATCTATACAAAAATAGTTTTTTAATTTTTTTAACTTTAAACACAAGGTAATGTAGGAAATAACAGCAGTTATCTAGAAGTGGCTATTGAAGTATTATAATTAAAACTGCATGACCATTGGACAATAAAATGTAGAACGCTTCTATTGTCCATTAAAAAAAAAGCTTTGTAAGAGAGGAAATACTTTTTATTGGAATATCCGTCATCTATGAAGGGGATTTATGTCTTATTGTAATTTTATTATTGAGAAATTACTCAATAATAGCTTTGTACTATTGTTCCTACTGTACCCGATTCTGAAGTAATTACAGTTGTTCTTAATTATAAACTCAGTTCAATAACTCATTGTGTAACACTAAGTATTTTTTTACTTACAAAACGTACTTAATTTTCATATTCGTAAAATGCGGACAAGGAAGATATTCCCAATTCTTTTACTATACCATTACTATTTATATATTAATTAAAAATAAGATAACAATACGTAATAGTAATAACATTAGATTTACAATAGTTTTTAGTCACACTGTTTATATCGTTTAAATCATGTGTATTATTTAATGACACAGAAAAACCACCTAAGAGGTTATTATGACAATTACAAAATTTCAGCTATAATATATTGTGATATTTAGTTGAAGATTGATTACCTCAATAGTTATATTTCTAAAAATCTCATAACTGTAATAACTGTAATCTGAATTTCTTGTACAGCTATATCGGTTATAAGAAATAAAACTTAGAAATTATTAAATTTAATCCTTACTAGGAAAAGGTAAAACTACTATAAAAGCATATCACAGTATCGTACAAATTAAACTGGATTTTTTGTGAAAGGTTCGCACAAAACTAAAACGGATGTTTGAGGACGGAATTTTATTGTAGAGTTGCCAATAAGACAATGGAGCCAATAGGACAGATCGTCAAGTTGGTTAGCCCAATTATTGGAAACGGTCAAGTCTCAGTCTTCTCTTTGTCTTCCTTTTTAGTTTGGTTTAAAATACTACTTTAAATTTTTTATGATCTTTATGAAGATTTTATTGGATTTTCACTATCACGGTAGTTATCAGCTATATAACTGATTATGGAGGATGAGTGATTGATTTGTGGGTGGGTGAGGGGTCAATCGTATCACACTATCCACCTGGACAGATCCCTGTGGGGCGTCTATTGTGCGATCAGGCCGTATCATACACAATAGCCACAAAGGAACCATTCTGTTCACATTGCCACATATTACTTTAGCTGATAGTGTTGATAATTTAGGTAGCACGTAATTTCTTTGCGGGGTCTCCACAAAATCACAATTTCAATTTGGTTTAAAGGTACAGTAGTAAATACTCATTACTTGCAGCTCATTTCGAGACAAAACGGTACAGAGTGGATTAACTTTGTGAATATCACTGTAAATATATTTTGTGATGCAGGTAACTAAATAGATTAGTGCATAAAGTATAAAGTTGGATTTTGTTTGGAATTATACTCTTTGTTTGCTGTAATGGAACCTGACCTAGATGGGTTTTTTCGCAAACATAGAGATCAGTGGAGTATAGCCCGCAGGGATTTAAAAATTAAATATAAACTTATATATTAAAGAGGCCAAAATATTGCCATTTAGAAGTTTAGTAAAATCGGTCCAGTATTTAAAGTCGATAGATAAAAAAATACCCGAAACTATGGGCTTTATACAACGACTCTTGTTCAATGTGGGGATGTATTGCCGCAGACCTTGTATGTAAGTCCCGGTTCTTTGGGATGGCATTGGAGACTCAATTACGGGAGAGGGCCAGACCAAACTGACAAGAGACCTAGCCAGGCCAGGGTCTCGATTAGCCAACCCCACGTGCCCAGAGAGCAGAATACCAAGGCATTCATTGCCGAGGGCATCATATGTGGCGTACATCCCCTCCTGATCTTCGAAAAAGGACCACTATATTTCATAATATGACATTATGACATCGACCAAGCTTAATTTTTTGCTAGATTATACTCGTGGTGTTACTAATATGATTATTGCTTTAAACCACTTGCTTTTGTAAGCACAGTTACAGTTTGAACCAATTTACCTGTAGCTCCATTCAGTGAATTAAAATATAATTATGCTTTAAAAAATTAAAGACAGATTTCTTTTATCTATGAAAAAGAGCTACAAGTAACAAAATAACTTATTTTGTTATTTGTATCGTCAGTAGATTATATATTCATGTCTATCCAAAAATTGGAATAATTTTCGAAGTTGAATATTGAAAAACTTCAAATGCATAATTTGAGTATACAACAGTAAATGAATGATGAGTTTATTGCTTCGCTTAGAACATTAAACGAAAATCTTTAGTCTATAAGATTTAAAATAAGGTATTAAGACATAGATCAGAATAAAAATTCAATTTCAATAAGTTCTGCACAATATAACGTATTCCATAAACCTATAAATGGAGGCGGAGTTTGAAATAACAGTATGTTAACTTAAATAATTGGATAAACATGTTTTACTGAGTTGTCTCAATCATAAAACGTCCCCCGGTGTCACACAACAAATTTATTAGAAAAAAATTTCATGATTTTATCGTACTATTGATTTTATTTCTAAGATATAAAATAGAGGGTTAATACAGAGTCTAAAGACACTCTGTAATATTGTAAATCGCATACTAAGGAAACCCCCCAACTCTGCACCCATGCCTTTATTTTATACTATTAAGACCCGTTAAGTACATTTGTTTTTGTCAATAAAATGATTGTGAATGAAATAGGATTTTCCGGACATGTGCCGTCGTTCAGCGATACAAAAGAGTATGTAAGATGGATTGAGAGGAGTTTAACACAGTTGAATCAGATGTTAGACGCAATGGATACCTTAAATTTGTAATAAATAAGGAAAAATAATCATAAGAATCATTCCTGAGTCATAAAAACAGAATCAAGAATCAAAGCTTTATTGCCGTTACTACAATACACAGCATGGCATCGCCAAATTTGTTCACAGCATGAATACTTATTTCATAACACAGCCTTCATTATTGTTCTACAAACTCATCAACACTGCATACAGGTAGATTGAGTAGAAAGTTTTTCATATAAATCTTAAAACTAACTAGGTTTAAACTTTTTACATTATCTGGCAGTAGGTTATATAATGTTATACCTAATTCTACATAGCTGTTTTTAGTTGCTGATAATTACAATGGTTGGTTCTGAGATGTAAACAATTTCTAGTAGAATAGCTATGTATGGATCTATTGTTAGGAATTTCATTCGCTCTATATTGTATATAATTTAAAACATTAAGAATATACAAAGAAGGAACGGTCAGAATCTTGAGTTTTTTGAACAAAGGTTTACAATGTGTTCTACTGTTTACGTTACAAATAATCCTAATAGCTCTCTTCTGCAATATTAGTAATCTCTTAGTGTTACAATCATTCCCCCAGACAACTACACCATATGACAAGTGGCTATGTATATGAGCAAAGTAAACTGCAGTCAATATTTCAGTACTTACAACCAATTTCAGCCTTAACAACATAAAAATACCTTTAGATATTTTTTTTACATACAGATTCAATGTGAATATTCCATTTCATATTTTCTTAAAGGTAAATACCTAAAAACAATACATTCATTTTTAGGGTTGTATCTTAAGCTAAAGTCAAGATTCTGGGTCTTTTCATGATTCAAACAAAGATAATTTGAAGCACACCAGTCCCTTACAATTGAGTCTGCTCTGAGTAAATTGTCATTTGTTAAGATTTTATTTTTTTATCATTGACTAAAACAGCAAGGTCATCTGCAAAAATATACGTGCTAATTGAGTTATTAAGACTTATAGAAGCTGGAAGGTCGTTTACATAAATAATAAACATTAAAGGGCCCAATATTGAGCCTTGAGGGACACCCACTTTGACTTGGGTGTACTCTGAATAACTCCCATCATAGGCTACCATTTGATGTCTGTCATTAAGATAAGATTTTAAAAAACTGTAAACTCAAATCATTAAAGCCATAGAACTTAAGCTTATCCAACAAAATGTCATGTTTTACAGTGTCGAAAGCTTTGGACATATCAAAAAACTTACCAACTACAACGTTCTTATCATATAAACCATAAACACAATTTTTCACAAAGTTTACAACTGCATTAAGTGTGCCTCTCTTAGGCCTAAAACCATACTGGCTATCCGATAGGAGAGAATTAATTTCAAAGTAGTCAATAACTTGCCTATTTATTAAGATCTCAAACACTTTTGATATTACAGGTACTATGGACACTTGCCGAAAATTTTTGTAATCTAACCTTACACCTTTTTTAAACAAAGGAACAACTTTTATCACTTTCAAACACTGTGGAAAAACACCACAATCAATACAACCGTTCATTAAGTAGGCTAACATCTCATCAATAAAAGGTGCAGCAAGCTTTAACAAACTGGAATTGAAACCATACACATCTAAACTTGAGCTGTTACTTAAAGAATGCATAGCTTTGTAGATTTCTTCCACTGTTACATTAGAAATAAAAAAAATTAAAATTAGACATATCAAAGTTTAACTTGCTTAAATAGTATATCACAGACTGACTATAATTTGTTACATTACTTAAAATTTCATTTACACTATTTACAAAGAAGTTGTTAAAACCACACGGTGTTAGGGTACATTCATTATCGGCAGACCTTACTGGTTTATCATTTTTACCCAAGTTCTCTTTTACAATAGACCATATAATCTTAGGTTTGTTGTTTGCAGATATAACTCTTTCACAATTAAAATTAAACTTACATGTTTTCACATCATTTTTATATTTCTTCTTTAATTTAAAATAACAGTCCTTAAAATATGGTATTCCTGTTGATTTATACAATTCATACATAGATAAAACTGTTCTCTAAGGTCAGTGTTATACCATTTAGGAGGACGTTTATCTTTTAAAACAGAAATAAACTTTACAGGAAAAACTACGTCAACAATATTTTGAAACACACTAAAAAAATAATCAAATTTTTCATCTATACTATTTAATGTATACGAATTGAGCCAGTTTACCTTACTAATCAAAGAAACAAAATAGTATGATTTTATGTCATCAATTGGCCTTAACATTCTCAACAAACTTTGATTAGGTTTTTGTGGCCTGTTGACCTCGTCATTTGAAAGTTCACATTTTACAACAATTGGATGATGGTCTGATACCACTGTGTGCTTAACATAAGCATTAACAATTCTGTCAGAGTGCACTGATGTAGCAATGTTATCGATGCATGTACCCATATTAAGTGTGCTATTACTTGGTCTAGGTACTTCATTTATAGTTGTCAAGATGTTAAAACTTAAAAGTAAATCATAAAATCTAGCACTTTTGGCATCATTAACTAATAGGTCAACATTAAAATCACCACATTATAATAGATGCACTGAACGTATTTCTAACAGTTAAGCTGTGCACTAAAGTGTGCAAGTGCTCAATGAGACCCTCAAAATTATTATCATCAGTCACACACGATAAATCTCAATACAAATTAGGTTAAATTCCCTAAAGACTACAGCTGATATTTCACATATATACTGACTAGATAATTTAACTAGAAAAGACAGTTCTTCACCATTTAGTCCTGTTTTTGAAAGTATCGCAGTACCTCCTCTGCGGTGGGATGGCCTACAGAAAGCGCTGAGCATCAAGAAACCAGGAATTGTAACTTCAGCCAGTTCATCACAGCTCAACCAGTGTTCACTAATTAATACACAATATGTCCGCATGCGTTTCCATGACTAACAAGTTCACTTCGTCAATTTTGTTTAAAATACCTTGAACATTCCAATGAACAACAGTTAATTGATTAAACTTTTTCCACTGTGGCAAATGACTAGATTGGTTCCCATTAAAATTACAGTTTGTGTTCATATGTGTACTGTCCGCATCTGACTTGTTTGCGTGCGCGGGGTGAGGGGGGCGAGGGTGAGGGAATCCCCTCCACAGACAATACGTCACCGTTGTCCCGGCAACGGCGCTACTAGTCACCTCCGCACATTCGCCCGCGAATACCTTGTAGTAGAGAGTTGGTGATTTCACCAGTGCACCTCAAATTTGTATTATTACGTTTTAATGTATAACATAGTGTAAATTCATTAGATGAAAGGAAGTTTAGTTTAATATAGTATATATTTGTGAGTTTTTAGCTTTTTAAAATGGCTTCAGTTTCGCAAGAAGGGACAGACAATTCACAGTGAGGCAAGGGATGTTATAAGGCGAGTAATTCAAAAGTGTGATGAAGAATCAAATACGGGTACTCTCCAACATAGACTGAAGCAGAGTAATATCCGGGTAGCTAATTTACACGGGTATATCAGTGCGAAGTGTAACATCTATAAGGAAAGAAGGTGTCGAAGCCGGTAATGAAGCCTTAAGTACTCCTGGGAAAAAAAGACCATATTCAGAGGAAAAAAAATTTCACATCGATGAATTTTGATTCGTGATACCATTAATGATTTTTACATTGTACAAAAGAAAGTACCAACGGTACATAAATTATTAACGGCAATTAAAGAAAAGATTAACTTTCCTTGGGGAGTACACACTTTACGACGCTTACTTCATACCATGGGGTTTAAGTGGAAGAGATGTGGAAAAATCAGGAACGTTTTAATAGAACGCCTGATATAGTAAACTGGCGTGCTCGTTACTTGCGAGAGATACAAAAGTGTAGACACGAGGGTAAAGTTATTGTGTACCTAGACGAGACGTGGGTGGACAACAATTTAACTTTTGGAAAATGTTGGAGTGGTCCTGGTGTTCCTGGCGTCTCGACAAACACGAGTTCATCTAATAGACTAATAGTGGTTAGTGCCGGCACGAAAGATGGATTTCTTCATGGACTGCAATTTAATTTTCAAAGCTGGCAGAAGCTACCGGTGATTACCATGGTCAAATGAATGGCGTTAATTTTGAACGATGGGTTCACGAAAAACTATTGCCACATCTTCCAAAAAACAGCGTAGTTTGTCCTTGATAATGCACCATATCAACTGCCTTCAGGACAATAAACCTCCTTCTAAATATGCAGTTTAAAAATGACATGGTTGAATGGTTAATTAAAAATAATATAGCTTGTTCCACGACTATGAAAAAATTTGAAACTGTACGATTTAATAGTGCAACACAAACCTCCACAAAAGATTTTCCGTGTAGATTCTTTACTAAAGACACATGGACATTTAGTAATCCGTTTACCACCTTATATGTGCGAGCTAAATCCTATAGAGTTAGCCTGGGCTACCATGAAACGGGAAAATTAAAAATCACAATATCAAAGGTGATTTATGTTTAACAAAACTTGAGGAAGTGACAACACATGCTATGAACTCTGTTACCAAAATAGACTGGGAAGGTTTTACAAATCACACCCTAAAACTAGAGCAGGACTACTGGATAAAGGATGGATTAATAGAAGATGTCATTGACCACTTCGTTATTGAACTTGGTGGCGTGGACTCCAGTGAAAGTGACAACCCCGATGACGACGACCAGAGTTCTTCTGAATCAGATTCTCGCATGTCCACTCGACTAAGGTTAGAAAACAAAACGTATTTTGTGTCATATTTTTGAAAAAATATACGGACTTTTTATTATAATAAGTATGGTTTCAAGTCCCAACATATTTCAAGATAATAAGTAAAACAACTTCATGTTGCTATTGTTTGAATAATAATTTATAATTTAATTAACTTTACAGTTTTAGGATCAGAGTAAAACAATGTTATAGCTCATGTAAAAAATGTCATTATACCCTAAATATAGAATTACTTAAATACACCAATTTCCTGGCGGGGTATAATGTGACAAGGCAAATAACTAATAGTTTTAGGGCCGGGTAGTAGTGCGGGAGGTGACACCTGGTCGACAGCCTCAGCCAATGGCAGGTGCATTCCTTGAGCTCGCA
Organism: Homalodisca vitripennis; assembly: GCF_021130785.1. NCBI lineage: Eukaryota > Metazoa > Arthropoda > Insecta > Hemiptera > Cicadellidae > Homalodisca > Homalodisca vitripennis. The sequence continues at coordinate 111,407,080 of NC_060210.1, read as the reverse complement.
AACAAGTCAGATGCGGACAGTAGGTAGTAGGCCTGAGTTAGGCTCTTGGTTTATGACCCCCTGATCAATTCTTTGTCTTGTGTTAAAAAATCACTTTTACCCACCATCTTATTCCTAGGGGACCTGTATTTCTTAACAACACAACCTTGGTACCATAGATTAGGGTGCATCAGTTCTTCACTTAATTCATGTGGAACTCCAACTTTAAAAGAACTATAACTATTGTATCTCGTAGCTAGCTTATCACAAACATATGAGTCAGACTCATGTAACTCCTTAAGATAGGTTATAATGTCATCAGTACTAACGGAAGCATCAAGTCCTGATAGAAAGATCCAAAATAGCCTCTGTGCAGGTTTTAGGGCGTTGTTACCACTAACAGCCTTTGTTCCTTACACTACTTTATAATTAGGCCTAGCATTTGATTTTAATGCATCTCTGTAAGTGTTATCAGGTTTAGTCCTATTAACACTGTTGGAAAGAGAACCTCCAACATACATAGGCCTATTACTAGGTTTTTTATTTGTTAGATTTTCCTGTTCCTCTGAAACACTACTATTGTTCGACACTGCAGATTGTAACCCCCGTTTTCTCTGGTAATTAACAACCTTCCACTCAGAAGTAGAGTTCGTAAAAGTTCGATTTCTGTTCATCTTGTTTCCTTTAGACTTACCATCACTAATATTGGCAGAAAGCCTACTGCTTACTTTAGGAAACCGGTCTGCACCTAAGCCATTGTCCAATTTAGTAATAGGGTTAGTTGCTGCAACGACATCGTCAACCGCATTCGTCACAGTGTTCGCATTTATGACATTTGGTGGAGAATTTGAACCATTTAAGCCAGAAAATGTAGTAGGTGCAACTTTAAAGAGTTTGCCAATGTCTTGTTTCACCAATGTGATTTCGTTACATAACCTAGCATTTTCGAATGAAACTTCACTCAGTTTCTCACCAACACAAATATTGTCATTACAAACACCCTTTACCATCTCAACTAGCTGTTTAACTGTATTATTCAATCCAAGAAAGTCATCAACATTGCCTACTTTTGATATCAAACGTTCAACCTTCTCTGAACAAGAATCACAATACCACTTTACCTTAGATGCCAATACGTTAATTTTGTCGTATTCATCGCTCGAGATCTTCACACATGATCCATGATACCATTCTTTACAAAAACCATCACAGTTTAAAGCAATGTCACTCTCGTTCACAATTAATTTACAGCAAGGACAATTCTCAACTACATCACCAACCGCCATCTTGTCATACCACACTTAAGGTTTGGACCTTAATCGAAGAATAATGATATATTTGATAAGAATAGTGATATATTTGCGTTTATGTTAATCCCTTATGTGCCGGGATTATGGGAGAAAATCAGGAGAGTTGGTAGAGAGTACATTATTAGAACTGCGTTTAAAACACACATTATTCTAAGAAAAATTCTCGATTAAACAGAAAATGGTATAGAGGATTCCATAAACTGTGTTTAAAATAAAACATTCGGTTGCAATAAGTAAAACATATGTGAGTAAAAAATACAATTGAAAGTAAGGATAATAGAACACACTATTGTTGGTCTAAAGACCATCATATGAATTGGGATATTTATTTATTTATTTATTTATTTATTTCCAACGGACATACTCCATTTTTTACATTCAAGATCCATAATTCAAGATCAATAATTACAACTTAAACCTAAACCAAAAAATTACCTCAACAAAAACATGTGAATGACTGAAAGGAAATATTACATAATACTCTAATGCAAGGCATGATATATGCTAGAATAAAAACGTATTTAAATGTTTAAAAAACTATAACAATACCATAATGAAAGAACGCAACAATAAATAAACTATAACAATAGAAATAACATAATAACAAAAAATAACTTAATAACAGTAACAACAAAAAAAACATAATAAACTATAAAATAATATAACAGGGATATTCGTAACAGTGTTTCAAAACAGCAGACAGTAAAAATAACAATGGTAAATAGACAAACTATGACATACAATAAACGAGAAAATGAACAAACATAGACATTAAGTGGAGGCATTTACGTTGGCAGCACTGCACCTTTCACTTTCACTTCAATGATCTCACGCCATCATGGAACAGGTCGACAGTTATAGGCAGGTTGTTGCCGGCCCTCTGCAGGCGAGCCACCGTGCTGTTTGCTGCATAGTTTGTGCCATAGTGTTGCCTGATGAAGAGGTCATTGGAACGAGTGCTGGATGGTGTCTTGAAATTGAGGAGTTGAAGGACGTCCGGGCAAACCATCTCACCGTTCACCAACTTATGGAGAACCACTAAGTCGGCTACAGTCCTGCGAGTATCAAGATGTTCCAGTTTAAGCCTGGCGTACATATCATCAATTGGTACTTGTTGGTATTGGTATCCATTTCTGACACCCACCAAAACGGATTGAAAACGACGCTGAACTCGTTCAAGATCATCACAAAGGTACTTTTGGTGTGGATTCCAAACAGTCGATCCCATATTCCAGAATCTGGCGTACCAGGGCACAGTATATTTGTCCTCAGGGCTACCTTATTATTGTTATATGTTTTAGAAAAACGGGAGATAAAAACCAAGCATTCTGTTTGCCTTCGAGCAAATATTATGAAACGTGAGCCTCAGGGCTAAAATTCTGTGTCAGAGTAATTCCCAAATCTCTCACTTCATTTACTCTAGCGATGGTTTCTCCTTGCAACAAGTAATTGTATATTATAGGCGAAGTGCAACGGTTAAAATGATATGGCTTGACATTTTCTTGGCGTTTAGTGACATTTTGTTTATTAAGCACCATTCATATACGCCATGAAGACTATCTTGAAGTGATTCACAATCCGCAACATGAGTAATCCGTGAGTATAACTTGACATCGTCCGCAAACAATAGGCAGTCACTGTTGATATTCAGAGGAAGATCGTTTATAAAGAGTGCGAAAAGATAAGGTCCAATGATAGAGCCCTGGGGAACACCGGAAAGTGAGATAAACTCAGAGGATATTGAGCCAGCAAACTTCACTGCAAGCCTGCGCTCAGAAAGGTAACTCGACAGCCAACGAACTGAAATGTCATCGAAACCAAGCGCAGAGATTTTCTTGAGTAATAAGGCATGGTCAACAGTGTCAAAGGCCTTGGAAAAGTCTAAATATATTGTATCCAGCTGTTTTGCCATTAGCAAAAGCATTCTGCACCTGAGTCTGGAGTAACATTAAGTTTGATAGAGTCGACCTTCCTGGTGAGAAAAAAACCGTGTTGCTGAGGACAGGTTAACTGAGCAATCCTAAATCTTATTCGATCAAGAAAATAGATCCTCAAAAAACTTTGGATATCGCTGAGAGAATGGAAATGGGCCTGTAATTTTGAGGTGATGTCAGTAGGTCCTGATTTATGAATGGGGACCACGTAGGCTGCTTTGAAACGCCTCAGGAAAAAATTCCCATCGCAAGTGAAGTATTAAATATGTGGCAAACTGGAATGGCCAAGATGCTTCTGCTGTACTTGAGTACCCCTGGTGGAATCCCATCAGGGCCCCAGCCCTTTTTGTCATCAAGGTTTCTAAGCTTCTCCAATACTTCTTCAGGGGTGAACTCATAAGCAACTCCGTCACCGAGATGGTAATATCCGCTTGGAACAAAGACCTCCGTAGGCTTCGTGAAAACCGAGGAGAAGAAGTCCTTGAATGCTTCACACATCGCAAGAGGCTCCTCAGCAACGACTCCATTGTGAACAATCTGAGAGGGCACAGACGAAGATTTTCTTGTGGAATTGACATGACTCCAAAATAAACGGAAATTGTTGGGGATTCCAGCTTCCACCCTTTGTATATGCTGGCGATAATCCCAGGCAGCCAAGACCCTACACCTTGCTCTTATATTAGCGAATCTGGAATAATTAGATGCTGACGGAAAAGTGCTTGTATTTTTTATGTAAACATTTTTTTGTTATTATTAAGTTTTTTTAAATAAGGTGAAAACTATTTAGGAAACGGAGAGTAGCCAATTCTTCTTACTGGCGAGTTAGCCTTTACTATATTGGAAAACTGTAGAGATAAAGGAATTTGTTGCCCTGTTAAGGTCTGAGTTGGACAGTATTGCATGAAAGTCAGTAGTTAACAACGAGCGATGAACATTCATAAGGTTTCACCTTTTCAGATCATATATGTGTCTTTTGAATAAATGAGATTGGTTGATATGGTCGGTAGTGGATCTCAAAGGATAAGGGTGGGTGGTGTCTCTCCTCAACCGGCAGCAGATTATCGCTCTCCAGTGATAACATTAATATCTTTATTAGAACTCAGAATCAGGTCCAACATGACGTCTCTGCTGTTATAGATTTGATATTGATTTGGTAAAGCTGAAACAAGTCCATCAGTGACCGTACCACTCTTGACGCTGGGGAATGCGTACCAGTTGACAAACCATTCCAATCAATCCCGGGAAGGTTGAAATCACCCACGACAACCACCTCATCGAATCTTCGCCCCGTTGACATTAGTGCCTCTATTGACTGTAACAAACTATTGTATCTGGAGGGAGGCTGCTGAGGAGGGATGTAACAAGCTACTAGGAGCCATGAGGTGTATTTGCAGGGATTAAGCTCAATAAGAAGGTGCTCAATATCATTGATTTCAGAGTAGAGTTGAGTTGAGTTGATAGCATCCCTGATGGCCACCATTACTCCACCCTTACCAGACTTAGAGCTGCTGCTCAGTGGAGGACCTATCACATCTATAAATTGAGAAATTCTTAGGCAACACCTCAGCATCGTCAACGTCAACTGACAATTTTGTCTCCGCCAATATGACAACGTCGAAGTTAGGACATAGTAATTGAGGACTTGAATTCATTCAGTTTGCTTCTCATTCCATTCACATTTTGATAGTAAATATAAGTATGACCGTTGGATGAAACTAGTTTTTTTGTCTTCTTAACTATCATTCGGCACCCCATTCTGATACTTAATTTGTTAAATCCTTCTCCCCATTCCTTTCTCTGACAGCTAGAGAATTTCGAAGTTCTTGCAAGTGATATCTCTCCTTGACAGTTCGATCACGGGACACTTCAACAGCACTGTCAGGGAAGAGACTGCTAAGTTTGGGAGAATTCAAAATTTTTAAAGAAGCTGATGGCCTCACTTGTGTCACCAAAGGAAACCTTCATCGGACGAGGTTTTCCGGGCTTCCCTTTACCAATTCGAACTATCTTACTAATATGAAGGTCACTCACTTGGAGGACTTTGTGGGACGTCATCCATTTTTCCCTTATCATGCTGTATTTTACTCTTGATATCTATATCAGACGATTCGGGTATACCATATAGTATAGCATTCTTTGAGCGCTGGTTCCGATCATTAACTTCAGCAATGACAGTTTCCGAATCAAGTGGCTTATTATTCTTTAATATCTTTATATCAGCAGCAAGGATGAAATCATTGACTCGTTAGCTAGAACTCTTGGCTCAAGCTGGGATAATTGGTCTCATAATTTTACCTACATCCGACTTTATGGCTTCAAATTCCATCGGAGACACCGCCTATCTGTTCAATTTTCTCTGTCCAGCCCTCGATTCTGTCCATCAGTTTGTTTACGCTCGAAGTTAGAGCCACTATGGGGTCATCAGTTGACGGTTTTACAGTCCACTCTGCTTACAGTGCCATTTCTTGTTTAAGTCATTGGAGAATTGAGTGTATCAGTTTTAGTTAAGTTCACGCAAGTTCGGTGAAACCAGCGCTTACAACCTCCGTTCAAACGCATTTGCCCTCTTCAGAATCCAGAACCAGTCTCATACACACCATACAAGCGGTCGAAGCATATGCCATTATGTAAGCGATTGTAGTTCAAACAACTTTAGGAAAGTAGACGTATAATTTTGCGAGGTGTCCTCGATCTCTGGAGCTACTCGATCCACCCCAGTTTGATCAAACTCAATCTATGAGGACAGAGAATGTTCCACAACGTTTTAGTATAGTACTGCAGGATAGAACCGGAGATGATCCAGAAGGCAGTGGCGAAAAATGATGTACACGTTATTTTGTTTATGGGAGGTTGGCAATTGTGAGTGACGTTACCGACCTGCGTTAATGACATTGACTGTTAGTGTTGCCTGCATGAACACGACAAGTGGATTGCCAGCCAGGAGAGTGAAACAAAGTTATGTGAGAAAGATTTGGGATGCTTTATGAAGGAACACAAAATATTCAGTGACAGTGGAAAACTTACCGAACCAATAACCGAGTTCTAGCGTGCACAGAGTCCCGACAAATGACAAAAACAAGGTAAATTAACCAAATAAACGAGAGCAACAATCACGTCAGTCACCACTTTTCAGCCATCCACAGAGGAAGGATAAAGTCAACATAATCGCATCAAACATTGGGAACCTGGTTTATTTAAAAGGAAAGTAATCTAGGCTACATGCATAAAATTGCCAGACCAAACAACCAGTCAACCAGTTACATTAGTCCGCTTTGGATGCCAATTCTAAAAAATTAATTAAATAAAAATCCTAAATTATCTAAAAGATTAGATATTTTTTGTAAAACAATACGGAGTCACAGTATGGTTTTAACAAGTTCATCTGGCATGAACCAATAATAAAAAGGCCCAACTATTTTTCCCTTCTTTTTGCCGCCATCTTGTTCTGCCGTGACGATTGGCATTTGCTATTGACCTCTGGTCAGTCGTAGGTGGTTGGTCGAAGAATGCAGACCTATTGTGATTTGTATTCTGTATTTCAGTTTTAATAAACAGTGTTGTGTTTTGTTTTTTGTTTTTTTTTTTAGTGCATATTTTAGAGTTAGTGAAGTTCACACAACACACGGTGACTCCTGACTTGCGTTTGTCACAACGAACTGGTACGATTAATTTATTTAAATCTAATTTGTAATGCGTGTTAATTATTTACTAGGTAGTGTTAATGATTTTTATTGTATCACTAAAAGATAGAAAATGTCCGGAAAATTCCGTTTCAATAGACAATATTATTTATTTCCTTTAAAACATTTTACATTGTAATTGGATACGTCAAATACAAGAAGACAAACAGCATTTTTGAGATCATTAGGTTACATATAATATGATCTTACAATGTATAGAACTTAATAGGCTATAGTATAAAAATAGTAATCAGTTGCCTAGCTAATTTCGGAAAAATTATAGTCCTTGTACTCTGCCACAGTATAAAAGGCTTGGTCTTTAATCCAGTCTGATACAAAACATTTACACTTGTTAAAAGGCAGATTTCTAATAGGCAATGGTAGTTTGTTATACAATATGAGCTGTTGATAAACATGACTATTTAAAGGTTTTGAGAGTCATAAATGGAGTTATAAGGTTGTTTCTATTTCTAGTTAATGGCCATGATTCAAGTTTTGAGCAGCAAAGGAGTCTATATTCTGTTTAACATGAAGCAAAGTACTTAAAATATATAAGGATGGAACTGTGATAATTTTTAATTTCTTAAAACTAGCCTTACATGATTGTCTCAAGTTTAGGCAGTCTAGAACTCTCATGGCCTTTTTTTGCCATTTGAAGACCTTAGAGGCATGACAGGCGTTGCCCCAAAGGCGAATTCCATAGTTAATTTGTGAATGGAAAAGACCATAGTATACAATTAACAACGTTTGTTGGCCTATAGATAATTTAAGTTTCCTAAGAAGAAAGACAATGCGGGATAGTTTTTTACACAAATTTAAAATGTGGGGTTCCCAGCTCAAGCTGTTGTCCAGTGTAAAGCCTAGTAATTTTACTTCGCTACTTACATTACTAGTAACAGGAACATCCCTGAGAGAAAAATAGATCAGTTCAGTTTTGCTATTATTGGTAACTAGATTATTAGAATCAAACCACCTTTTTGCATAAGTAAAGGCATTAGACAGGTTATGTTTTACAATTTCAAAATCACTATCAGAACAGAGTAGAGTGGTATCATCGGCATAGAGTACACAAAAAGTTGGAATATTACAATATATATCATTAACAAAGATTAGATACAAAAAAGGTCCAAGAACGGAGCCTTGTAGGACACCAGCTATAACATCATCATACATCGAGCTGATGTCATCTACAACCACTTTTTGCTGCCGACCAGATAAATAAGATTTGATCAAGTTTAGTTCCTTTTTTCTGATACCATAGAAATATAGCTTATCGTACAAAATATTAAAAGACAGGCAGTCAAACGCCTTTGTCAAATCTATCAAATTAGATGCAACTATGTGTCTATTTTCAAAACCATTAATAACATACTCTACAATTGCTTCCATAGCTAAAACTGTGTTGTGTTTGGGACGAAACCCATATTGATGGCTATACAATAAGTTATTACCATTAAAATATTCATGAAGTTGTAGGATCATGCAAGATTCTATAATCTTTCCAATGATGGGTACGATGGCTATGGGTCGATAGCATTCAGGAGCCTTTAAGTCCCCTTTTTTAAAAATAGGTGTGATCTTGGTAAGTTTTAAACCTTCAGGGAAGTTTTTCCTTCACCATTTTGTACCTCTTTTTAAGGCAAGAAACATTTCCTATGAATTTATCGCTATATTTATCTACAACGTTCTATATTTTAGATAAAGAGCATTTCCAACGTTCGATTAATCACTAACCTGTTTTCTAGTCTAAGCAAAGACTGCCTTAGATGGCGTTTCTTTCTATGTTACTTTCCTGTATACGAAAAATTTCAAATAGTATGTAATGGACACTGATGTTGGTCCGGAAAGTACATTATAAATACCTTTTTTATAAATAAATAAATGAGTGATATCCCGCATGCTTGTATATAAATGTAAGTTTAACTCTGTGTATGCATAAATAATTAAATAATCATCTATATATATAAGTTATGATTACTATTTCGAAAAGTTATATGTTTATGATACCAATAAATAAAGAGGTTATTTGGCCATTGTAAAGTAATACAATACCAATGTAGTTTTTAGGGTCAGAGAACAGTACTTGGTAGTCTATCTCTGAGTTGCAGTATATGGCAGGTTTACAAAAAAAGTTTCTAGTCGAGTTCAGTCTGGTTGTCTCTTTCAGTTTGATTTGTATTCAGATAAACTGCTGCACAACTACTGTTTACGATTCTACTTTTCCAGTGATCAGTTGTTTAAAGTACAGCGGCCCGAACAGTGGATGAAGTACGTCTAAAACAATCTATATTGAAATTAAATTGATCAATACAAATATAACAAGGTAGAAGTACGCCACACTCCATGTTTTGTAAAATGCTTTACTGAGATTTATGAAATATTTTACGTCTGAAGATTATTTCACTTTTGTAATGACTTGTACAATAGTCATCCAGATAATGTACTGGAAATATTTTTTTTTATGTTTCCAGCAGCCAATAGAGAAATTGTATAAATTATAGCCTACTTAATAGAAGGCTTCAAATACATTTAGACAAATGCCATGGATTTCCTCCAACATTGTACAAATAATCCAAATTCACAGTTTAATTTATTAAATTAACTTTCTTACCAGTCTTCAAATATTAATGGGCACAGCGTTACCAAGTTAATCATGGTTTTATAAGTGATGGGGTGGTTATATTACATGAATTGCTATGTCATATGTTATTAATTGCATATGATTGTAACGAGTTGCTATATGTAAAACAATGTATATTTCTTCTAATGTCTTGTAGCCATCATGGTTACCTATAAGATTAATGTAAAACATTTTGCTAACGCTTGGCCAAGTTCGATGCAGTGTCACGCAACTAATTTGATGTATTCATATAGAAATAAGTATTTTTTGCTTATTTAAAGTTGAGTCAACAAACTTAATCGTTATCGAGGTAACCTCCGGATAGACATATAGGCCGAAATGAAGGTTTTCCACCCCCTTAAGTTCCCTAAACTCCTGAAATTTGAGTTTGGGGATCGTTTCCTTTATGTTTTTATATGTATAGTATTATATATAATACATATATATATATATATATATATATATATATATATATATATATATATATATATATATATATATATATATATATATGTGTGTGTGTTTGTGTGTGTGTGTGTGTGTGTGTGTGTGTGTGTTTTAATTAGTTAGACACAGTATATATATATAAACATATGCACACACATATACTCGCCCTCGGCTCACTCGCCTGTTCGTGGCATTGTTTCAAAATCAGGACATAAGGTATATTTGGGGTTGATTTAAATGCTAGGTTTAGTTTTACCAGAGACTTAAAAGTAGACAGTTGCTTGTTTATTTCTCGAGCTTAATCAAATAATTTGACTTTAACAGGTTTTGGCTTTACCATTGGTGCTACGACTATGTGTTGGGTAATTGGCTAAATTTCATTCCCCTAGCACAATTACTTTTTCGAGATATCGTGCGGTACTTACATCCTAGGGTTTATACTGATTAAAGCAATAAGGGGACAGGACTTTGCTCTGTTTCTTACAGATTTGTGAATCAAGAAAATAAGCTGATCTAAATAAACACTGACCAATATAGTTGTTATTCAAGAAACTAGGATAACGTGGCATTTGAACAGCAGAGGTTAACTTGACCATATGTTTATTACTGCGTCAAGATTAAGCTGAAAGTATATTTAAATAAGACAGTCATATTACTGAATCATTCAAATTTACAACATAACATTATTTCTCCTTTACTTTGACAAAGATAAAATTGATAGATATTTAATTCAGGGGTAATCCGGATACAATCAAATGAGGTAATAAGGTACTTAAATAAAAAAATATAGATTTCTATATGTGATTAAAAAGAGGTAGTAAATATATACCAACATTATTTAAAGGGTTTAAAATAATAGCCTGGAATTTTTTCTGCAGTGTATGATTTTGATTTGAAGTACACTTCGTTGTTTAAACATTATAAATAGGGCAAAACTGAAGTGGTGTACTAGTGGAGCACATAAATTTCAATTACTCTGTCTCTTTCTACTACTAGTCGCTTTTGAGCCCAAAAACAATATTCTCATTTTAATACATCAAAGGTTTTCCATTTAAACGTGTGTTATGGCCAAGACCAAACCGCGTGGGCTTGATATATTTCTGAGTCGACCATCATCAAAAAAACAAAAACGAAACTTTCATTTTTATATTGAGATCCGTGTTGGGGTCCCGGTGGAGTAAGTAATTTTTATGATTAAATATTTATTTAAATGAAGTTAGGTTTTTGTCATTCATACAAGTGTAATAAATGTTAATATTTATAATTAACTTACTTCTGACTCATTTTATATTATTCTTACTAACTATAAGCAATCAAAGCTTGGAAAAGATTATTTTTATAACACATACCTTTGTAAACTTCTCACAACAATTTTATTTTCTATTTAAGTATCTATGAATAAAATAGCAAGTGTTTAAAATGAAAAATTTTGCACTATTCCTATATCCACTTTATTTCAATGAACCAGCAATATTTCAAATATCTTGCGTGCTTTTATTTCTTCTAAAACTTATAGTTTATTTCTAAAGTCCAATATTTAGAACAAATTACTTATTTTTATCTGGTACTTACAAAATATTAATTAAAGTTATTTATTAGTATTGTTAGTTTCTATTAAAATATATTCACAATTATTCACATTAAAAAGATTTTTGAACAAGTAAAACGTCACCTCGTATTTTGGAAAGATTTAATTTACTGCGTTTGAATACAACTATTCTTTGCATCCTCTCACACATCCTGTTTTCCACAGTCAGGCTTTGGGGTTGGGTAAAATAAATCACTTGAGATCACAAACATTCGTGTGATGTCATCATTTATGTCTCTCTTAGTGATCAGTAGCCATTTTCCTCAAATATTTTGCATTTATGCAACTCGAACGAAAGATAATTAAAAACCCACATTAAATGGTTTATTCACTATTTAAATAGTTTGATTAAAAATAAATTACGTTGAGTTTTGTTTGACAATTAAAATGAAATCAAATGCATTTGCTAGTATGAAATTCAGTATAACTTCATCACCTCAACTCCATTATTTGTGACAGTCTATCAATTAGAATAAAAGTAGTAAATCAATTTACATGGACATTGAAGATTTGTGACCGATAAGAGACTCCAGAAAATGGATATCTAAACTTAGATTTAGAATTATATATTTAAGTGAAAGTATATCTTCACAAACGCTTTATAATGTGAAGCGAAGCCCGATATCTAATGTTATTTAGTATTATCTAGCTGTTATTAGTATTACCGTCAACCTAATCTGGAATACGTAAAACACTTGCCATCGAAAGACATCGTTCCTTCACTGTATACTGTAAAGTCTTGCCAATAACTCGTAAAGATCTGAATGCTGAACAGGTTTTTGGGATTATGTTTTTACCAGTTTGTGTTAAAGAGTACTGTATACATAATTATATACATAATATATATATATATATATATATATATATATATATATATAATATGTATAAATGTATTGTATATATATATAAATAATATGTAATTCATACATTCCTGTAACAAATCCGTCATATTTGTATGTGGATTTTGTGCATTTCAAACCAGTATTTCAATACATATTTATTACAAAACCAAAGATCTTACACATTAAATACTTCTTTAATGGACTCGAAATACTTACAAAAATAAGTCTGTTCCTCTTTCCCCATTAGTTATGCTTGATACTCTTCTCCACTGATTTCAATATTTTAACCCTTTCCTTATGAGTTTTGGTTGTTTATTTTAGTGAAAACATCTGATTACTAAATAACATATATTATTCGAGCAGATATTCTCGATCCACTAACCAATATAACATCATCCGATCGGTTATGTGTATTTTAATATAATTTAATAACAGTTGCACGTGGCTTCACACGCAATTTCATTTTTAAATGGCTTTGTAAACAATGGACCTGAGATTGTCTCTAACATTGAATGAATGAATGAATGAATGAATTGATTTTTATTTCCCAAATATATGTACAATATTACAATCCAAACTGTACAATTAACTTCTAAAAAATTTTTATTACATTACCGAGCGGAGTTTGAAATGAGAACAAAGAATAAATATCATAAGAAATAATCATCATAAAATAAACATCATAAAAATTACATCATGTATAAAACATTGTCCTCGGGAAATGAGCCTGCATGGCCTATGATGCCTGTGCGCAGACTCGAGTTGCTCACGCCTGAAGAAATAACGGACGGGATATACATAAAAAAATGAATATAAAATATAATACAAAATAATACACTATTATATACCACATACACACGTGAATCTGGAATGAATATATTAAAATGAAAAAACCGTGTAATTTTAATATGTACCTGTTTTAAAGAATTGAATATTATTAATTTTAAAAACATTTACATATTAGCAACAAGGGTAAATAAGCGGTGACCCTACCGCAGACATTACAGTCAATGTGTTTTTATAAGTTCCATGGAAATGTCATGAATACATCTGCAATATTATTTGGTATTTTATTTAATAACTCTAACAATATCAGTAAAAATTAAACTGTTTTACGCTAGTTTGGAGATAACCTATGTCTAGTGAAAGAATAAATTTGATGTCCTGAGCTTTTCAGTTAACACACTTGTGACGTATTAAATGATGGCATTTTACCTTATTTGATTAAAATCCTAATAAAATGAAATCTACTCAAAGAAAATCTAAAGTGTGGATAGTAGAAAACTGATTTAGTCGAATATATGTTTAGAAAAGCTAAAAATAAACATGGCAAAAAGTCTAAAACAACACTTTTGTCTATTTAAGACACAAAAATCATTCAAAAAACATAAAAGATGTCGCTTATAAAACAACAATTAACGTTAGAACACATTGAAAAATTTAAAAGAAGATGAAGAAAGTAGTAATAAATTAGGCATTTACCAAATCAAATGTGATCACTGCAACAAAAATACATTGGACAGACAAGAAGAAAAATTCATACAAGATATAAAGAACATTGCTCCCACATTAAATTCAGCAGAAAATAAAAATCGGCCGTTGCACACCTCTTTATCAATACTGGACGCACTAAATCAAAGCAAAACCTAAAATTATTAAAACACCTTAAGACACCTAGATATTTAAATGCATGGGAATCATATTACATAAATCAAACAGACACAGAAGATTTATAAATCAAGAAGATGGACCAACACAAAATTCAATATTACTTTCACAAAGCTTACAAAAATAAAATTCAAAATTTATATAGTATAATTCCAGTAATAATTAATTTTATTTATACACTACGCCACACAGTACAAATTATGATTAAAATCACATATGTTTAACTATTATTAAAATCAAATTTACTTTTAGAATTTACTTATTTGATGTGCCTGTGATGTGGCTTGCTATTTAAATGCCTCACAAAAATAAGTTTTAAGTATTGGTTTATGTATTTTAAATGTAATTAAGGTAAAAGTAGCCAATACAAGCTTCATCTTCAACATAGTTGTTGATGTTTTTCGATTTTTGGAATAGCTTGTTTAATGGTTTTGTGTCTTAAGTTCTCAAAATGACTAGCCTGTGAATGTTTTATCTGTCATGCAATAACTTAAAATTTAATTTGAACTGCGGGATTTTATAGAAAATTCAAAATTTCATTGGGCATCAAATTTGATAGAGTAACATTAGAGACCTCTAGTTAGCACCACTATTCTTCTTTTTGTAATACCTTTAAAATGAGGTGTCGTTTGCTAGTGGTTCCCATTTAAAAGTTTTGACACCCCCAAAACATCTAGGAGGGGAGGGGTAAAAAGTTTTCATACGTAAAAGGCTCCCTAATTGGTCCTACAGGTATAAATAACCCCTAAAATAAAGCACTCCATCTCTATATATAAAATGTTAGTGGGGGGACTTTTATGACAGGTGGTATAATACATTAAGAGTGCGATATGAGATTTTAAACTTATTAAACAAATACTTTTAATTTAATAAAAGGGTTTTGGAAATTATTAGTATTACTAGTATAATACAAATAAATTAAAATATTTTTCTTAGATACCGTAATATTAAGGTAAAGATAATAAAATGGTAAATGCATATATTACGCTGGGAACAATGTGTGTGTCAACTATTGTAGTGTTAATGTATCACGTGTAACGACCGGCTGACACTGACATGTCCAGCTAGATACAAGCACTGACACACTAGCAATCAACTTCACCTGTGTCCATGTCTGTGTGGTTGACCTAATGCCTGCTATATCGCCGTGTGTGGTTGTGTAACACCCTCCTAGCTCTTCTAGTGTTTTAAAACATGAAAAATTGTTATAACAGTAGTTAGATCATTAAAACTGTCTTCTATTGGTGCACAACCATTCAACATTAAATGTGGTCGTCCACGGTTATTTCATTCGAGATCTGGTCATGAACGCCTATTTAACTCTGATCTGTTAGTGCACGATTATTAAAGACGACATATGGTTGTGCACGATAATTAAAGTTATATTTGGTCGATCATAAAAAACGAGATCTGGTCGTGCACTATCGTTGATCAAGAGAACTAGCCGTGCAGGAAAATTGAACACTGTATGTAGCTGACCCAGAATAAATAGTGCTTGGTTGGTCAACATCTTACATAAGAGGTGCGACAATAAAGTAATGAGACTGATGTGAAAAAGATATTTCTTATCATTATAGTCAAGTTTAGTGTTGTCTCCTTCAAAGTAGTTCCCTCCTGATTGCACACGCTCTTTCCAGCGCTTCTTCTATTGATGGTAACATTTCTAAAACTCATCTTCTGTAATATCTTCCAAGACCCTTGTCACAGCTTTTTGGACATGGAGCCCTTCACCGCTGGTTTGACTCTTAAAATGGAAAAAAGTCACACAGAGCGATATCTGGTTAAAAAGGTGGTTTCGTAGCAATACATTTGTTTTGAGGTTAAAAATTGCTGTACTTAAAGAGCAGTATGGGATGTGGCATTATCGTGATGCAGAGTCCAATTAGCAGCCATTTTGGCAAGGACATGCAAGAAATCTTTTATAAAGTTATTACTAGACAAACTGTTTATCAATTGATGTTAAGTTCTTCTGCAATAATTTTCACGGTCAATCTTCGATAAGATTGTACGAGTTCACGCACCCTGGTCAAGTTGCCATCCGTCCGTGAGGTTGATGGTCGTCCACTGCGGTCTTCATCTTCAAAATTCGATCAGCCTTACTAAACATTATATGCCAACGAAAAACTTAAGTTCTTGACATAAACTCTTATCCAAAAGCCTTCTTAAGCTTACCAAGTTTTCGTTCCATTTTCACCCAATGTAACGCTAAAATAAATGGCATACCGTTGCGCAATATTATGTGGTTCCATTTCCGTGACAAGAGACACATACACGTGTTAACTTATTACACCACAAGTCAAAATTGAGCAGTTGCATCGATGTGCCGCTTGGACTAGAACCAGCTTATAGATCAAGGTAAAGATAATATACCTATGCAAGCCTGCAGGGTTGCCACATCTGGCAAAGAAAGTCAGTCACATTACTTTATTGTCGGACCTCGTATATCGGTTGCTTTGGGGAAATGTAAAAGTATTTTAGAGATAATTACTGGGGTTCCTAAAACTTCTTAGGAAGAAGTAAAAGGACGGTTCTATGTACGGTTCATATAACTAAATCAATATTTTGCATCACAGCAAAAGTTAAAATTCTGCTTTAAAAAACTTATCATTCCTTCTTCAAATAATCATCTCGTATGTAAATAATTTTCCCAGATAATTTTTTATTTTACTTTTTTATAGTCCTAATACAAACAATATTTTTTTAAATAGTGACATAATCTTTATTATATTTTGTAATATTGAAACATATTAAGCATGCATAACAATATTGACCCTTCTGCAATACACAAATTGTGGTTATACATAAAAAAATTACAGTGAATAAGGTTTCCTTAACCAGTCATATGTTCCCTAAATTAAAAGCATATTAAAATACACTTCATTGTGTTTTACACCATTATCATTGCTGATATTCTGTTCTGTAAATTATCAGAAATGAATAAAATGTACAAGCTTCAAATTAAATATTGAACATGTCAGAACCACGATCTACTTTTTCCCTTATCAGCTCACTTCGTTCTTCGGATTATGATTCACTTCGCTTTTCGTAAAATTCTAACATAGTGTGAATCAATTAGTCAATCTATATCAGGTGTTTCAATACGTAATGGCTGATTCATAAAATTGTATTACTCCTTGCTGTCACGTGTGTTTGTTCCATTCATTATTTTTAATAAAAAATAATCAACACAGTTTCAGATGTTAGGAAAACCCTCAGGTTATCAAAACCTTATAAAAACCTGAAACTACAAAATTCACCCAAAAATATAAATGATAGAGTATTGAATATTACAGATGTAAGGAATGTATTTAGGACCGCATTGTTGTTTTGTCATACAAATAGAAAAATTTTATAAAAAACGAGAACTAAATTTGAAATAATGATAATATGATTAATTATATATTATATTATTATGTATTACTTTTATATCAATCAAATAAACAAAAGATATATGAAAATATATCAAAGCATACGTTTGTCTGTAATAATCACTTCCAAATACAATATACCCATCGAACGCTTTATAAGTCATTCACATTAGCTGTAACTTTCACACTTATAGGTAAAGATGACTTATACAAATTCCAATGAACAGATCCGTTCTTCACTACGTAAAGCTAATTCCTTTTTTATAGTTACAAAGACAGGGATTTAGTAACCCAAATACCATCCACCAGTAAAGAGCAGGTTTAGTTATGTAAATGTAGAGTATAAAGAGTTTTGATTGGATAAAAATAATGTACTCACCGTTCTAATAGAATAATAATTCGAATCAATAGGCGAAATACGTGAATGTGTATATTTTAAGTATACTGATATAAATGTATAAATATAAATTGTATAATAATCTTATTTCATATTCTTATGATAACTTAATTATTGCGGCTTTAAAAACTTGCTTTGCTTTATGAAACAGCTACTGAAGAATTAGTACCTCATTTATGGAGATAAAAATACAATTATAATACTGTGATATTATGTTAAACAGTGTAACATATGTCTGCGATCTTTCATGTCCAAAACAATTTTAATGCATTATGTAAATAAACCTAAAAGTTATGTACTTTTCATGTTGAACATTCAAAGTCTGTGCAATCAGTTTAATTAGTGAAAACCATAAATAAAAACGATTACACATCTTGCACTTTAGCTATACACGGCCCATTGCTCTGAGAGAAGGTGTCATCACGCTGTTGTTGCCTTATCCTGATTTATATTCTCTCAAGATAAGCCCAGCAGATGCTGCCTAAAGTGTTTTGTCTTCGTGTTCTGTTTTATAACTTCTCGGAGAAACACGGCTTTTTTAACATACATTTAAATATGTAAAGACGCAAATGTATACCGAAGTGCAGGGATGTGTACACTTATAATGATGTCCTATCCGATGTTAATAGTTCGAAGTTATATACCGAAAACATGCTGATAAGTAATTTCGCTGACTGATCTGGATAACTGACCCAGCCTTATTTAAAAAATAAGGTTTAAAATATTAGGGTAAGTGCGCCTATGTCGCACCCCTTAAGCACTTTCATGTATATTTCAGGAAAAAAACATTTTTGAATATTTTGTTTTTTCAATATTATCATTAAGGGATGTACAAAGAAGATTTCATGGCTATTTTTGGAATAAGTAGCCATTTAAAAAAATTGTGAGCTAAATTAAAGAAAAAAAGTTTTTCCTAAATTGCACTTTATGTGCCTAAAATGCACGTCCATTATGCCTAAATTGCACCGTGTTTAAAATCAAGTTTTGGAAGAATAAAACCACGAAATATCATAAAAAAAACAATTTATTATGAATCATAGACATGAAAAGAAAACTTTACTATGTTATACAATGAAATCAAATAATTTTTTAACTCAAATAACTGGATTTCATTTTGCGTTTAGTTACTATACCATATCTTTACATACATTGCATTAAACATCTTTTGGGATGGTTTCACCCCCACACAAATGACATGAAACCAATCACTACAATTAAGACATTGAATCATATCTTCCTCTCTCTCCTCTTCGCACATTTTTCAAAACCACGATGACTCATTAAAGTTAGACCTATCATTATTTAATTTCACCGTTTTCGTGCAACGAGATTGATCCTCTGCGGAGTCAAATTTAATTTTTCTTTTTGCTGAAACACTTTTTTCCTTAGCGTCATTCTTTGCTAAGGATTTCCCTTCGAGTTTCTTTCTCATTCTTATATTCTTTTCTTTCTTCTCTTTTCCTTTCAATAATAGCTCAGCTTTATAGGGTGAACTTGTAAGAACCTCAACAATTTGTGTTGAAGTTGATTTTCTTTTTTTCTTTAGCAAAACACTAGTATCTGGTAAAGGGGAAATGTCTTTAATAGATGTAGTTTTCTTAGATCTAGAGGTTCCAACGGAAGCAGTGGAACTGGGGGTTTCTGGCATAAAAGGCCGGTCAGAGCCGTTCTTCATAATTTGGCTGGTTGAAGGTCTGACGTCATCATATGGCTGATCTCTTGTGACAGCGTCGTTCCTGATGACAACAGGCATATTAGTATGAACGGCAAAAATCGTGATCTTCAAAAAGATCTTTGTTTATAGGCCAAATCCCAGTGGCTCTGAAGCCATTTATAGCCGTAGCTACGACGGCTGATTTTGGATAGCTTTCGTTCAGTAGATGGCTTATATAGCTTACAGTAATTTTTTTCAAATGAGTTCTAAAGTAAACCTCACATGCCTTGTGGAAATTGGTTTTCAAGGGTCCAAAGAAACTGACATCGAGCGGCTGTAGCCTGTGACTTGTGTGTGATGGTAGGGATAACAAGATGACCCCATGATCTCTGGCATATTCTATAACCTCCAGTTTTTTTGTATGTGACGTATGGCCATCTAGTATAATGAGACATTTTTTATCTATACTAGGTTTGATAAAAGACACAAAGGTTTTTAACCAGTTCAGAAATACCTCATCATTGCTCCAACCACTCTCAGTCATGTCAAACGTGGTCCCAGGAGGAGCTCCTATTTTCCATTCCGGTTTGAATCTCAAACCTTTGAAAACAAACATTGGTGGTACAAAAACACCAGCTGCACTCATACAAAATATCCCAGTGGTCAGGGTACCCCTTTCTGCACTAGTCATTGACCCTACTTGATGTTTGCCATTTTGAGCCAAAACCTTACGTGGCCTCTGGACAGTTGAAAGGGCAGTCTCGTCGACATTGAAAATGTCACAGGTCTGCAGCTTGTTTTCATCAACTATTTTTGTCAGGGTATTGTAGAAAATATCCGTCCTCTCCTTTATAAACCCACTGGCCCTAGCCATTGATGTTGCCTCCGGTTTTCGTAAAGTCAACTGTGGATGCCTTGAAATAAAATAATAATACCATTTACCCCTGCAATTTTGGTTTCCATATTGAATCTATGCGGTAGACCATTGGCCTCAGCTAGTTGAAACGCCAACTTCTTCAAATCTTCTCGGGTAACTCCAAGAAACATTTTCTCTAAATCTAATACGTGCTGTACCAATTCATTTTCCAACTCAGCTGGCAAGTCTTGGGGGCGACCGAACACCTGTTTAGAATCAGTTGCATAGGTATTTGTTCCGGCGAGGCGACGTTTTAATGTTTTTCTCGGCACCCCGTACACCCGACAAACTGCATTAATGCCCATATCACCGTTCTTGAATGACGCAATCGCCCTTTCCATATCCTCTTCCTTCCATATACCGTATTTTCTGCCTTTATTCGCGATCTGAAATGAGCAACGTCATATTAGCATAAATTGCACCAGTAAAAAAAAATGGTGCAATTTAGGGAAACCGGTGCGGTGCATTTTAGGCAAATCGCCATATTGAAACTAACTACTTCGTGTTTGAGGTTAGGTTGCATATTTTAAATCGAACTACGTTTCATTTAAAAGCTAAGATGGCCTACTATATAGTGATATAATAAGAATTTTACTCACCCTTCACAGGATCGTGGCATCATAAAGTCAAAATCTCCAAAAATAACTAGCGCACTGTGAAGTAAACAAAAGTTTTTATATGAACGGTAATCAACTCCCTCATTAACCCAAGTGAGTGGGGTGACTGTTTTACTGTTACAGCTTCACCTTGGTCCCTCGTGGAGCACTGTATGTCTGTTCATTTTGCCACAACATCAGTGGTGCATTTTAGGCACAGGTGCAATTTAATCGCACTTCCCCTACATAAATATTATATTTTCTTTTCTTTTATTTCAATTTTTTATAATCCACGATTCATTTTTAAATTCCAAATTAAGTTTATGAGAAAGGCAATGCTAGTGCTAAGAAATTTGAACATAATGATCAAAGCGTAATTTGTGACGTAAACATGAAATACACAGTGCAACAGATTTACGTTCTCAAGATTCCCCAACTTTGAGAAGCCGGACGCGCTAATGATCCTCAACAAACAACTCAAACAGAATTCTCAAAGAAAGTTTTATAATGATGTGCCTTTCTTGTTTAAAAAGGATATATCCACCTATTTTTATTTAACCCGGTGTCCTGTGACTAAGCACGTTTTCTTTGAACTTTGCTGTGTGGATAAAGTACTTTCACTTTGTCATCTAAATATTTATAGACATAACAGACATGCTTTAATAGGGATATAACACAGAAACCTCTGTTCTTTTCAAACTCTTCAGTAGCAGTAGACATGAAAAAATACTAAAATATTCACCTTATTGACAAAAGAGTGGTCTAAACAATGTAATAGTAAGTATTAAGCGAATCAGTCCGGCGATCTGCGACAACTTTATACTGTTACTTTTTCACTTGTCGAGTTTCTAAATATTATGCATGAGCTCTTGTGATATTTTAATTACTATTTTTTATTGATATATTATTTATATTCCTTAAACGAATATGCGTCAAAAAACCGTTCCATGTTATAAATCCATTTCAAAACACGTCCAATGTTGGCCTGTAACTTACATACTTAGAGTTGTCAGCTAGCAGTTTTACATGGCGTACAGTTTAAAACACTTAATTGAGGCACATATCAAAATACAATAACCCAAGAATGCTTCCTTGAAGCATCCCAAAAGTATTTGTTTTATAATTTCTGAACAATTTGGATATTTTAAACTGTAAATATCCTAATTTTAAAATATAAATGGAACCATTTCAGCTGTAAATCAACCACCCCAATGACATCCAGTGCCTCAGAAGTTTGCTACTACTAACATGTACTAAATAATATGTACATGTGCTCAGTCAATTGTGTAAAATGCCTTTAACAAGTGAACAAATAGGTACAGTGTTTGACATTCTTTATATAGTTATTTAATAATATATGTACCAAATAAATTGAAAAGGTCTTTCGTCCTTTTACCCTAGTGAAAATCAATATCGTTTTCATTAATTATACTGAAGTTTTTAAGATAATTATTTAATTGAATAATTTACCGGCAATAAACTTTTCAGTTATTTTTTATATGGTTAAAAGGCAATTATTGGAAGGTAATTAATATTGACATCTCTGGATTCCTCCTTTTTATTTTATCCTTATAGAGGTTTTCAAATTCTCTAGAAATACCCCAGATGAAATCGACATATCTACAGCTTTTGCCAAAGCAAGAGCTAAGGATACAGAAATTCTGATCAAATCTTTATACTTAATCCCGTTTATTTCTGGAACTGTGTTTTGCATTGATAAACGGACCAGTAAGTCCTTTATTAGCGCATTGATGTTTATTTTCCATTACCCCTCTATCAAATTGCTTGGAAAATCCATTTTTTTATTTTATGTATATGGTCTGATATGTAATTTATTATTTGGATATTTATTTTATTTTTATCCTTGGAAGTGTCCAATAGTTTATTTACTACATTCCATAGTTTTCTAAAATCACTTTATTATTTTGAAAATAATATTTAAAGTACTCTTTTTCACTGTTTTATCTATTTCGATGGCAAAAATGTTCTTCTATAAAAGAGATTAATAAGATTAGTGTTTTATTTTCTTAATAAACAATTACATTTTCATTGTTATATCTCTGAGGTCATTTTCTCAACTACTCTTTAAATTTTGTTACCACTTATTTAATGTTTTGGTTACTTTGGGGTTCATTTATAGCCTTAGATTTATCTCTACAATGCTTTCGGATTATTGACTATAAAGTTGAACGCTATATATGAGTTCTCTATAGGCATATTTATTAATTCAATATGCAACTATAATCTACTATCAATAAAGTTTCATTTATTGCATCTGTTTTCTGGCAAGGGTGCACGACATTCTGTGATAAATTGCACAAATTTGAGTATTAACTTAACAGGATAAAGTTCCAAAATAATAGGCCATATAACGCCCACTAAAATTGTTTCTAACTTAGAAACTTCCTAAAAAATGGCCTATATTGTCAATACAATATGAACACAATATTTAGCTCTAAATTCATCCCTAGAATTGCCCTAGCATGTACTCTATCCAGTCCCTTCAACAGCAACATAGTGAAATAATCTTATGTACAAATCTCTAACTCACCATTAATATTTAAATGTGTGTTCTCAATAAATACATTATATTCACATCTGCAAAGAATCGGCAAATTGCAACTAACATTATCTCCGCAATTATGTATTGACCTAGCAATGTTTTAAAATGATCCTGTTTGAATATTAAAGTTTCTAAATTTTAGTTTTAAGGTACTACAAAATAGGGGCAAACTGCCTCTCTTTTTACCCACCCAACATGCACTAACCCTACAGAAATTATAAACTTGAAATTTTTCTATCTCAAATTCGTCACAAAATATTTTAGACATCAATAGAGATAATAAAGATATCAAAAGTTTCAGAAAATATATTTAAATACAGCATGAGTAAATCATTTATTTTCTTAACGAACCTTATGTTAAAATTTGCAATGTAAACCCCTGTAAAATCAATATTCGTATTATTGCAGCCAGAAAGCATCATAAGCAAACTGTTACGGTTGTTATCAAAGCTTATATTACTATCAAAATCGATTTCTAGACGTTTTGTTTGGTTTTTACATAGATTACTTATATTTATTGCATAGGCTAATATTAAAATAAGTACCTTTTTATACTGCTATTTTATTTATTTCATAAAGTTTTACGATAAGCAATGTGTTTTTATCGTTTTATTGTCTTTTAACTATTATTTCCCCTTTCTGAAACACACGAAATCAAAATTGTGAATTTTAGCTCAAGCTCTATTCTCTCTCCACAGTAGCTAGTAGAAGTACATAACATTTTGTCTTGTTACCGGTATTCTTTACAGAAAAAGAGCCATTTCTTGAGCTTCATCGATTAATCATGATCATCACCCAACATAAGGTGTACAATGATAGTGGGTGGTTTGCTATTAATTTTTTCCTAAAATATACGTTATTTATGTATTTAATTTGAGGAGAAAAAGATCTATTTAATGTCGGTTGAATACCACCACACTCCATTAATTATTATAAACTCTTTGGCTGAAAATGTGTTACAGCAACACATCCACAACACATTGTAGGGTAATTAAAACCATCCGTATAGGGTAGTTCCAACCCATCTGTTTGTTCAGTTTGTCTCTGCGATTGTAAATCTCTCTTATTCAAATTCCCTACGCAGTTGAGAGTGATTTACAGGCAACAAGTATCATCCCGTGCGTGCGCTCAGTCTATCTCTGCGATTATAAATCTCTCTTATTCAAGTTCCCTACGCAGTTGAGAGTGTTTTACAGGCAACAAGTATCATCCCGTGCGTGCGCTCAGTCTATCTCTGCGATTATAAATCTCTCTTATTCAAGTTTCCTACGCAGTTGAGATTGATTTACAGGCAACAAGTACCATCCCGTGCGTGCGCTCAGTCTGTCTCTGTGATTGTAAATCTCTCTTATTCTAGTTCCCTATGCAGTTGAGAGTGATTTACAGGCAACAAGTACCATCCCGTGCGTGCGCTCAGTCTGTCTCTGTGATTGTAAATCTCTCTTATTCTAGTTCCCTATGCAGTTGAGAGTGATTTACAGGCAACACGTACCATCCCGTGCGTGCGTTCAGTCTGTCTCTGCGGGTGTAGATCACTGTTATTAAACTTCCCTACGCTGTAGACAGTAGACCATTGCGTAATAAAATTGTTCTCTTATACAAAAATTTACTTTACTCTTAGTAAATTAGTTACAATAAAACCCAACATATTGTTTTCTGGTGTATTTCCATTATTAATCGAATACTACATTTTATTACTACTCCTATTATTACTTGCTGCTAAGTTCAAAGCCACATCTCTACACTCCGTTTATCAAAAAATGTTTATTGAAGTTAAGTCGGTTTATTTATATTTATAAAATTATAGAAGATATACTCATAAGAGTGATCATCCCATTGCGATAAATATTGGAACATCATTTCAATTCAATAAAATTAAATGTGGAATATTCTGGGCTTAATATTTTTACACAGTTTATATGTTCCTTTAGCAAAGTTTATACAAATGTATTTAACATTAGTATTACATACAAAAATTGTATACTTTTACTTGAATCTCCTATGTAAATTAAAAGATTACACGTTACTGTATTTTCATTTCAATTAACTATGCTATAATAATATACTACAGATTTTCTGAAGTATGTTAAGAATATGTCCCTAGATAGTTTCGATTTCCATCAAGGTAAATCTCAATTTATATTTATAATACAAATATCAAGGAAATTATATTTCATTTCTTATATTATTATTTACTTATCTTTCGCAGGATACTGATAATAAAAAAGGGTATGATAATATAAACAAATATTGTATTACGAGAGTAAAGTGGTATCTCGTATTTGAAATATATTTAATATAGTAGGTTTTCAATATTCATCAGAGTAATTTTTGATATCAGTTTAAACAGATAAGGGTATTCCCTATGCCAAATAAATAAACTAATGAGCTTATCCACTGACTATTATACTTATCGTCAGATCTAACGGCGCTCTTTCATTGATGGTCACAAATATTTTTAACCTTATCCATACTCTTCCATATAACCTCCAAAAAGTTTGCGCAGGTATCGATATTTTTATTTCTTGGGAAAAATTCATTTATAGATTTCAAGATAAAACTAAGAGTATGTTTGTATAGTAAAAACTGACATTTGTCTCCTCGACTAAAATGCAATTCATGTCCGCAACCTTTGTTGAGTGTGTGTTTATACTCAAGTATTTGGTAGCGAACCAGTGTGTGTGTTTTATACAAGGAAAATTGGTTCTCGGCTCAGACTATAAGGCAAGTCATGTTGACTTCCATTACTGAGTATGTGTATTTAAACTTGTACTAATTATTTTGTTGTTAAACAGTGTGTATGTTAATAAAGTTAAAACTGGCTCTTGGCTAGTATATTTTTATTTCGGTGCGAAAACTTAACATTTTCCATTGCATTCGAATAGCATAAGTTTTATAATAGTTTAATAATAGTTCAGTTTCTAGCATTATTGTGTTTCTTATTTTCAATACATCGTTGAAAAATACCATAAAGTTTTCCCTCTTTTAGTATTTACATTACAGCGAACGAGTTAAGTATTGTACATTTCTCTGTACTTAAATTCAGACCATTTTTCTCAGACCATCTGTTTACGATTTCATGATAATTTTTGAACTTTGAAAGACCTGGAAAAATTTTTTTGGGTTCATAGTTTTGGTCAAACTAACGGTACACTGGTATGTTGAACAAACTATTGAAAGTCTGTGATATAGAATTGGAAGAGATTAAGAGCCAAGCAGCTGCCTTATGTTATCCTCTTTAATTCTTGACAGAAAGTATGAATATTTGTCAACGACCCATTTTTATTCTCGCGTGTAGAATTGTACTAAAAAATTACGATCTTCGTTCAAAAGAAATAAACGGATTCAACTAATAAAATGTTTGTAGGTAATTTAGCAAGACTTATAACTTACACTTACCTTCCTCTGTAACGGCATATAAATACGCAAACATTTTTACGAAGGTAGTGAAAAATTTATATTTTCTCCAAAATTTTAACTGAAACCTTTAGAAACATTTTCTGTTTCGCTATAAATTATGTTTTTTTGATACTAAGGCTTATAGAATGGAATTATTTTCATTAAACTGATGTTCAATGACCGCATGTACAAGTTTAATTCTGAGCGTTAATGATGCACTGTCTTGTCGAATATTGCACTTGAAACTATATCCTAACTTGTCATACTCGTTTCTTAAACTGATCCTACTATGGGCAAATTTTCTCTCTAAGGATGTCTTTTTGTCTTGAGAAAATAGAACAAAGACCTAATACGAGTATATAATCACCGGCCTCCTACTAAATAACACTCCGTATCTTTCAAAAAGACCAATCGTCGCCGTACCAAACCACTCGAAGACATATTAGCGTACATCTGGTTATTGATGATCCCACTTCTTTTGGATAGAGAAATTATTTACTCATATATTTAGTGTATTTGTGCTGGATGTAGCAGATTTAATTAAAAATTTGTTAAAACATAGGCTATGTACGTTAAATACTGTTAGTGTGGGTAAATACTTGTGGGACGGATTTGGCGAGGTTAGTCTGTGTTATTTTTAACCAAAAATTTACAAAAGTAGGTATGGAAGGCATAATAAATAATTACCTAATTATGCCTTATTCTTGCACATATCATAGGTTATTGCGGTAGTTGTACAGTTCTCAAATAATATACGTCTTGTCGTGGAAAGGACATAAAATTAACACAGTTCTTGGCTTCTTTCCATTATTTAAGTACGGAAAACTTCACGTAGTTTCAAGACTAGAACTTTGCTTCAAGCTTTTAAAACTCTCCCTCTCCCCAAAGTCAAAGCTCCTTCATCTGTATCCGAGCTGCATCCAATTTCGGTATTGCCTGCCCTGTCGAAGATAATGGAGAAGCTGGTTGTTTCACAAATGGTACAATTTCTGGAGTCGGAGAATATTCTTCCAGCCTTACAGTCTGGGTTCAGGAAGGACCATAATACTGCAACTGCGCTTTTGCTCGTTTGTGACGAGTTGCTTCACGCAAGGGCGGATAAGAAAGTATCTCTTCTTGCAATGCTGGACTTTTCACATGCATTCGACTCAATAGACCACAGGATGTTGTTGGCTGTTATGCATTTTTATGGTTTTCGACCAGAGGTGGATTCTTGGTTTGATTCCTATTTGGTGAAGAGGAGACAAAAGGTTAAAATTGGGATGGATTTCTCCTCATCTTTAAGTAGAGTTGCTGCTGTTCCACAGGGAAGTTGCCTTGGGCCCATTCTATTCACCCTGTTTCCCGCCACTATGGGTTCAGACTTGCAACATAGTATTCATACGCCGATGATGCTCAACTGTGTGTTTTCATATGAAGCCGGAAGAGCTGACTCAGCAGTTTCCATTTTGAATGCTGACTTAAGCATTGTCCATGATTGGTCTGAGAGGCATGGGATTAAACTGAACAAGGAAAAGTGTAGTGTGTTGTCGATTCCTTCCAATGTGGGTTCGGAGACAGTGGGTGAGGTGTTGCTTGGCAGTGTCAGACTGAAGGAGTGTGAATCCTCAAAGCTCTTGGGCCTCACACTATCTGGTCATGTAAGTGCTGTTTGTCGGCGAACACTTGGTCGACTGAGAATGCTATACAAGCATAGGCACATGTTTCCTAGAGAGACCAGGCTTCGACTTGTCCGGCCTCTTGTGCTCTCTGTGATCGATTATTGCCTCCCTGTCTATGGCAACATTGTGTCTAAAGGAGATTTAGAAAAATTACAGAGAGTCCAAAATATGTGTGTAAGGTATGTATGTGGTTTAAGAAGGTTTGACCATGTTTCTGAGGCTCGACGATCGCTGGGTTTGTTGACTGTAGCTGATACTTGTACCCTGCGCTCCTCATGCCTGGTTTACAAAATCCTGACCACTGGCAGGCCGGGATATCTGAGAGAAAAACTAAAAAGCAGGTCTCAAGTCCGATCTCGCAGTACTAGACAGGATCAAGTGTTGGAGATGCCTCGCGTTCGCCGTGAATTTGAAAGAAAGCGATTTGCGTACTTTTCTCCCAAATTATATAATGAACTGTCCTCCAGCGTAACAGGCCAGGGTGTATCTGAAACGACATACAAAGAAAATATATACAAGTATTTAATGTACAATACAAGGTGATATAGCCATATATAACTGTATGTCTAATATTATGTTTTATTTATTAATAAATATAAAATAAGCTTTTAATTTTTTAAGAACTATAATAAGACATGAGTCGTTTTGTAAACCAGCAATTATTGTTGAAAACCGCTCCAAAATAAAGTCCTTATTTATTTATTTATTTATTTAAAACATGTTTGTAAGATTATAAAATAATTTGTTTGTTACTTAAGAATATTTATTCTTTTTATCTTATTGCCAATGTGCAATATGAGTGTTAAATCTTCACATAAAATACGTTTAGCAATACACCATTCTTAATATTTCAGTACACTTCAAAGCATGATTACAACACTTGTATTAAAAGTAATATATTGTTTATTACAAGAATAAAAAAACCTTACATACACTATAAAAATACATGTACATTTTATAACCAGTTAGGAACAAAGTAAATAGATAAAAAATAATACTTACCTTTTCCTACATAAATTTCAAGAATCAAAATATTAACAGCGATATATATTTTGAATTAATATAAATTACCCTACACCAAAATTAAAATAGTTATACTAGTAAATAATAGTATTTATTTTATGAATATTGCTTTTTCACAATAAATTAATATGTGACCGACTTGGTAAATGGGAATAATATATTTAGTTTTAAAAACCTTGACATTAAGAGACACTTACTGGCTGTTATATTATTTAATAACAGACATATTTATAAGGAAACGATAAGAAATTAAAGTCATTATTCTTAGTAAATTTTATTTGTATTGAATATTCATCCTTCAGTAGAGCCTTTTCCAGTACTTTTTTAACGGGAAAGGACTAAAAAATGGATAAGATATTTTTAACAATGTATTTGTAATATTTCAAAATGAATATAAAAGCATTACCCACACAAGAAAATATTAAAGATTTTCTATTAGTTTATATGGATGTAACATATGATCTCGATATAAGATAGCATCGTTCCACAACAAGCAATTATAGTTCCATGAAAACCATCCATACAGAGCAAGTACGAACACCGTAATATATATACAGGGTTGGTCATTGAGGCTAAAAACACAAAAAAACTTGTCCACGTTGAAAATGTATGCCAACATCAAACCCTCTGAAGAGATTTCTGATTTAGCAATAAAATAAAAAATAACTACTCTATTAAAACTCATTTTGGTTAGCCCAGGACCGATTTTAATGACTAAACATTTTTTATGCTGTCGTAATGGTTAAGGTGACATGTTTCGATTAACCTTCATCGTCGGACCTCAGTAGACTTGGTGGTGGATAGCTTTGTCAAAGAATTAAAATTACACAACACAACACACTATACATATAAATGAATACAACTAGCACAATATATACAAACACGATCGCGCTGTGTTTCCCGTAGGATGCAGCGCGTTAACGACATGTGGACGACTGGCGTTAGGTAACGACACTCCCTGGTTCTGTCCCCCGTGTGGTGTTATTACTCTGATCAGCTGTTCTGATTGTGGCTTTGTCCTTTCTACTGTTGATAACAGTGTTGAATACGATATTGGATGTGTATTGTAGTTTTCATCACACAGGTCAATGCCATCTTCGCTTTTATAAACTGAATACATTTCGTATTCTTCAAAAGTTGATAGTAAACTGACCTTGTTAGATCGATGTATTCCTTCTAGGCCATTTTCTACTTTATCCATGTTGTAGTTTTCTTTCAATAGATGTTGTGCAAACGCAGACTTTTTTTTCTTAATTTGACTTTGGGATGGTGTGCCTTGTATTTTTGTTTGAATGAACGACCGGTTTGTCCTATATAATTTTAGGCCAGCCTTTACATTTTTGTTTATACATTCAAGTCTTGTCCAATCCGTCACAAACCTGCTTATTAGTTTGATAGATAAAACGCCATATCCATGTTATGTTACGTTAATTCTTTAGCGATAATATTTTGTACAAACATATTTTTCATAGGGCGTGTTCACATTTAAATTTGCAATTTTTTTTTCTTCACCAATTTTTAGACCATATTGTGAGGGAAACTGTTGGTTTTTGCGATATATTTTATTGTATTAGGTTCCTTGGTATAGATTCCTGGTCTAAAAGGTAGGTATAATAATAAGTGTATCATAGAGTTGTAGGCACTATATTTTTAACATATTGGATGGTATGACGTTGAATGGATTGTGTGGCTTTTTTGTGGTTAGTTTCCTGTATATTATGTAATCAAATCCTTGTAAATGAGGCTGTGGACATTGACAGACCGGTTTACTGCTTACAAAAGGAGACACATTAGATCACGTTACTCAGCAACGGATAAAGCAGTCAGGCCTTTTCTAATAAGAAACAGTCTCGTTGGGCATTATTTTGTAAATATTATAGTACATATTTGAATTCCAAATAATTAAAATCATCTTTACGTATAAAAAAGAGATTTCCTCACCGACTGGCTCATTTATCATTCATGACCTACGAAAACCTTGAAGGTTAGAGATATAACATTTGGTACATCGCTTATCACTTTAAGGTTATGTGTATTTATCGAATATTTTAGTAATAAATGCCTTGCTGCAAACACGTTATTAATTGAACGAATGTGTTAAACATGCCATGTGACCCAAGCAGGTCAATAAAATATATGGTTTGTATTATTAACACATTGTATTGTTGTTTAGGTGTTCGATTAGCACATTATTGGTTATTGTTGTTATGCTATGTTCGTGGCTTGTATTAAACATGTAAAACGATATCGAATTTGATATTTGCAAAATACCAAGGGTTATTTGTGGATCAATTTAGGCCAGATGTAATAATTAAACAAAGTAATGTTTATATTCTTAAGGATATTAAGAAGATGCTTCCTGTACTAATGGTAACGAGTGCCTTTTAGCAGACGTTAAGGCAAGATGAAGAACAGTAAGTCATTAATTAGATGCAATTAGGTCTCTTCAAGAATATCTTGTGAAGAATATATGGAAGAGTGTCTTCGAAATCAATTAATGCTTGCTATTAGTAGTAGAGAATATCAAAACGACTTCTTATAAATTATATAAATGTTACATTTTTTTTAAAGATGTTGAGTTTGAAATGTCTGTGAATGATCTTGAAATTATGATAAAACTTATTTTTATTGGTAAAAAGACCATACACATTAAGTAATAAACATAAATAAATAATAATTAAAAAAAAAATAAAATCTCCATTTGGAGGATATTAATCTGTGTGGGATAGTACACTCCAAACTTAAAACTAAA
Source organism: Homalodisca vitripennis (assembly GCF_021130785.1). NCBI lineage: Eukaryota > Metazoa > Arthropoda > Insecta > Hemiptera > Cicadellidae > Homalodisca > Homalodisca vitripennis. The sequence continues at coordinate 111,374,683 of NC_060210.1, read as the reverse complement.
AAAGAAACTTTTGAGGCTGAAAGCCAAGTTAAACAAAGTACTTACAATGAAGAGTTATACATTAAGCCTATATCAAAGTTTCGTAAACTTAATAAATAATCATTTTGACACTTCTATGCTACATTAATAAATGGACGCATAATTGAACTAGACACACAAATATCTTTTTTTGGAAAAGAAGTTGATTTTTTAAACGTTTTAAACCTTGGTCTGTATAAAGATATCGTAGAAGCGGGTTAATTTCTACATTAAATTTTTCAATTATACCTATGTGGACCCAACACAAGTAGCTAATAATAAATAGCATAAAAAATTGCCAATGTAACGTCCCAAAAATGTGAGTCGGATTTACAACGTTACAAATAAAAATCCCAGTTTGAATGTTTTCATAGGTCTAGGCCATTATAAAACATTAATTGTGGGTGTGTAAATTTATTAAGTAAATAAGATTAAGCTGAGTTGACATTGCGAGGTCAACTAAGTGCTTGGAGGTGATATAGTTAAGCAGTTTTATTAACTACAAAACATATTTCAGTAAATCTTATGATACGTTAGGTGATTACTTGAATGCTTATTACTAAGTAGCTTTGAGAATACGAGTTAAATTGAATTAAGGTTACATAAAATCAAATTTGAAATGTATTTGTACCTTTTTACTTTTCACTACATCTATTCTAATGCTATAAGTGTAATACATACTGCAAACTATAAAAGAATAATTAAAATGTTATCTAGAAACAGCACTAGTTATGTACAAAACCCACGCAAACACTGAAGAAGCATTAAGCTGACTGGCTCATAATTCATAGTAAAATTGAGTTTCCATGTCACTGTATTTAAAATAATAATTCAGGCTTCGTATTGCATATTATTCGCTTATCTTTTGGACTTAATAGCTCAAGACTCAAACATGATTTTTAAAAGGTATTCCATGATCAAAGTAACTTTAAATATCTTGTAGGTTATTAAGGGTGAATTCTTCCTAACTTTTCTGATTTATAATCGTTACAAGTACGACTCAGCCATTAAAATATAAAACTTTATTTAACAAGCATATTAATAATCACTAACTGTGTCCGCATTTCACATTTAGTACTAATCAGGCATTTTATCCTGCAGCTGTCCATGTCTTTATGTGATCACTTAATTTATTAAAATGTAATATAATAAATTGGTAATATAATAACAGCATTGAAGTTTATGATAATTACTCATTATCAGTCACAAAACTCCAGATATTTGAGAATTAGGTATAAGAAAATTAAGATCCCAAATTTATATAGCTCTGCAATCAGATAAATTCCATTTGTGGAAGCAATAAGGCGAAGACTATGGAGTGGAGGTGAAATAGAGTAAAATTGAGATATTCTTGGTAAAAATTGCCGGAGAACATCACATATACCACAAACATTATGTTAGCCAACATTATATGTGAGCCAGCAGCTATATATAATGGATTTGTCAAGTAAATAAGATAAACATTTCTTTTTAATAAACCATTTTGGAAAGCAGGCTGAGGTGACATTGTGAGGTCAACTAAGTGCTCAGAGGTGGTTGACCTGCAACGCAACTCTACTTAAATCTCTTGATTGTTTCTATAATAGGTATTTCGAATGCCTACTACTAAGTAGCTTTGAGAACGAAAACTTATATAAATTAAGATTAGTAAAAATAACATTTTAAACATATTTTTACAAAGCCTTTTTTACTTCTAACTTAAGCTATTGCAATTGCTACAAGTACCTCATTTATAACAAGCGCCAACTATGTAAAAACCTTCGAAAACACTGAAGCAACATTAAGCTGACAAAGCGATGTAGTGCCTGGGTCATTACTCATAGTCAAATTGAGTTTCCACGTCATTGTAATTGCAATTAAAAATTCAAGCTACTTATTACATACATTTATTTTATGTTGGACTTGTTCAAAATTCAAACACAATTTCTTAAAGATGTTTATTCATCAAAGTAACCTTAAAAACCAAGCAGGTTATCTGTATTTGGCATTTAGTATTAAGCTGGCGTTTTATCCTGCAGCTGTACATCTCTACTCCTGATATCTGACATTTTTTATTTAACGAAATGAAATAAAATACAGCATTGAAATTTATAATAGTATTACATAAATACATTTGAAATTAATCCAGATTACGATGGCATGTGCTATACGCATGTTAATGTGTTTTATACGTGTAATTATGTAGAGAGTAATTTACGTGATTTGAATCCAACATAGTAACCAATAATGTTTTTATAGAATGCATAATTACAGTAAAAATTGGGAATTTATATCTTGGAGTTAAACAACAACAGTTGAGTGGAAAAAAGACTAGGGAATTTCAATGATAATAAGGAGTTTAGGCTACACCAATTCAAAAAGCTCTATCAAAATAACAACACAGTTAGTCAGTCACATGCACATTACTCAGTTGACATACCTCTACGGTTAGTCAAACACAATAACATGGCTGAGCCTAAATACCACCATGATTAGTGAGACACGTTCATATACATTAGCTGAAATACCACTACAGTTTGTCAAACACATTCATATATATAAGCTGAAATATCACTATGGCTACACAGACACATAGAGATGGCTGATTTGAAAAACCAAAATAATTAGTCAGACACAATGACATCGCTAGATTAGGATATCGTTTTGGATTTTATTAGAGGTGGAGAAGTTTATCGAGAAATTAAAATTTTTAAAGTTGAATTAAACTAGCAGAAACACATTATTTTACAGTAACTACTACCGTATTCGTTGGTTAACATGTATCATTGAAAGCAGCTTCAAGGCGAAAAATACCAACCAACTTCATCAATATAATTTTGCAGCAATTTTTCTATTTCTTATTGTTAAATTTTCAACGATATTGTTAAAATTTCGTTTTTTTGTTCTTATTTTCTATTCTTTAGGAACATTTTTGTCATGTGTGTGTGTGTGTGTGTGTGTGTTTTTTGGTCATATCCACCCTTTCATGCAGAAGTATTGTAACCCACGTTTAATTAGAACATGCAACGTAACAAAATCTTTGCCATAAAACAAATGTTAATCATCAACCGCTTTGGCAGGCAGGTTCCAAGACTAAGGATGTTTAATTGTAAAACTCACTTTGAAACCTTCCAAAACCATAAGCATGCAGCATTAAATATACGAAAACTATAACATTTACTTATATACAAAGCAGAAAGACGTTATTTAAAGTATAACTGGCTGCTCAATTCCTTTTGATTCTTCCTGACATAATGCCCTTTGATGATAGACTTGTATAGCATTCCACAAATTCGTATTTAATGTAAAGTATGACTGTAGGAGTGAGTAATGCTGCTTTTAATGTTAAATGCTGATGCTAACCTGGACTTGAGGGATTACTTGGGGTCTAAATTTACATGGTTGCCAGCCACGTCTCCTCATGATAACTCGACAGTAGGCGGCCTCAAGCTCCAACCTGGCGTATTCTGAGTATCCTTTCTCTTCCGAAGCATATGCAAAAGTCCTGTGGTAATAAGTGCAATGAAAGGATTCTCAGCTTCTTGCGCTAAGCGAACAAGAAAATCAAACAAATTGGCCTCTTACTCCAATCGTGTTACCTGCTCTAAATTTGTAAAACCTTTAAGAAAACTGTAAATCTTATGAATTATCATGGAAACCGAGAATTTAAAAACATATGGTGTATTAGAGCGAGTAATATGGTATAGTTACTTCATGTTACAACCTGATGCATTAATGTGGTAATGCAATTTTTGTACAGTTTAGAGCTTGTGTGAACTACAGTTATAAACTTCCAACATGGATCTTTTAATTGAATCACAAATGGTGTTACATTATCACACATAATGGGGTTACAACGGCTACAAATCGGCTTACAAGCCTAAACTTGTTAACGGCTCACTTGGTATATAAAACCAAAATAAACTATAGGAGCAATGCAATAAAAAAGAAAAAACATTTAAAAATATTCAAGTACTAAGCGGGGTTTGGTTATTAGGCAATGGTCATTATAACGTTTGACATTGTAGCTGTTTCATCATCATTCCGTTACTTCCTGTTATATCTACTACCATACCATCAGGTAGAAATAAACCTGCAATCATTGCATAAAAGAAAAAGAAGTATAGATACATTGGTTTCCTTTATCCCTCTTATTTACAGTAAAGATAATATATTTTGTGTTTTTAAATTTACTACTTTATTTAACTTTCCTAGATACGCTGTACAGTACGTTGGTTTAATTCAATTAAATATTTCAATATAAATTAAATAGTAGTCAATAAAAACATTCATTAAAAATCTAGATTTGTAGAAAGCACTAAATCTATAACTATTTCTATCTCTAAATCACTGTTAGTTTGTCATAATTGTTTATGCGAAAAGGGCTGAATCTTATTTCATTACAGAAAAAGTATATCGATTCAATAAATATGTAATTATTTCCCTATGACCACAACTTTAAAGCACATACAGCTTTAAGTTTAGATTTCATGATCTTTTTGGAATTATTAGCAACTAGGTGAACTGTGACTAGTTCCTTTTGTTAAGCAATAATTCAAATTCAATTTCATTCCAAGACTTAAATTCCTTATTATCACTGGAATAACGCAATATATTCCCCTCAACCCGAAAAAAGTAACATAAGAAAAGTGTTTATTGGTCTAATATATTTGATACAAATCACATAAATTACCATTCACATAAATATATGTATTCAAACATTAGCATGCGTTCCGGTCATATTGTAATCTTACCTAGAATCTGGTCTAATTTAATTTTTATTTAAGTAATATTATCATGAACTTCAATGCTTTATTTTTAATTAATTTCATAAAATAAAACAATATCAGTGATCACCGGAAAAGATAGACAGCTGCAGGGTAAAATGCCAGCTTAAATCTAAATGCCAAATACAGATACTATTAGTATTTACTAACATGAATTTAATTACGTTTTTTCGTTTGATTGATTGAGTCGCTATACTGAAAAGAAATTATGAAAAATTACCTCTAAAAACCTGGTTGGTGTTTAAGTTTACTTTGAGGACTAAACATCTTCAGATAATCGTGTTGAAATATAAATAAATTGAATTATTAACCTGCGCATCTGTATTTTTTTAAATAATACCTAGACATTCTGTTTTAAAAAACAATATTATTTATTTTACTATAAAACATTTCAATGCTGTATTTGTATTAAAAATGTATGTTTGTAAATAAAACAAAAAATCTGTGATCGCCTAAAGAGATGGACAGTTACTGGATAAAACTTTTTCTTAGCAATTCAGACACCGTTAGTGATTATTAATATACGTAGTAAATAGATGTTTCTATTTTAATGACTGAGTCATAATTAAAACTGTTAGGAAAAACTGATAAATTAGGAAAAATTCACAAATAAAGATCTGAATATTTTGAAGGTTACTTTGATCACGTAATACCTTTTAAAAATCATGTTTGAGTCGTGAACAAGTAAGTAAAAAATAAAAGATCAGTATGTAATAAGTAGCCTGAATTATTAATTGCAATAAAAGTGACATGGAAACTCAATTTACCTATGAATAATGAGCCAGGCACTATAACGCATTGTCAACTTAATGCTGCTTCAGAGTTTGCGTGGGTTTTGTACATAGCTAGTGCTTTTAATGAATGAGGCACTTGTAACATTTGTAATAGTTTGTGGCATAGTAAAAATATACTTACAATTTTATTTTTACCAATCTTGGTTTATGTACACTTTTGTTTTCAATGCTGCTTAGTTATTAGCATTGAAATTCTCTGTCCTCGAACCGATCAAAAGATTTAAGTAGATTTGTGTTGCAGTTTTAAAGAAATGCTTAAAAGTACACAAACACTGAGGACTTATTTAACCTCACAATGTCACCTCAGCTTGCTTTCCCAAATGGTTTATTAAGAACATCATGTTCATCTTATTTATTTGACGAATCCAACATTAAGTTTTAGGTATTTGCGATGTTCTTTGGAAATTTTGACCAAGAATATATCAATCTGAAACCATTTCACTTCCATTCCATAGTCTTTACTCTATTGCTTCCAATCTATTGGCTATCTGCTTGCAGAGCTATATAGATTTGGGATCTTAATTGTTTATACATAATTCTCAAATATCTGGAGTTTTGTGACATATGGCAACATATATTTTATATTTTTCTTCCCTACTTCTCACTCTGTAATATTCTGTTATGCAACAGATATTGTACGTTAAAAGAAATTATTGTATGTGTTACGCATGAATGCGCTTAAAATAATATATTATATATATATATAGGTTAGTTGGCTTAGTAGAGGTAGAGTTTTTGAAAGTTGCAATAAGTTGATTCCTTGTAGAATACATTAGTAGAATTCTGTAGAGAACAGGGTAAGCATATCACTGAATTTGAAAATCTCACGTGCAACAAGATTTTGATCTTAGTCACTGATACAAAGGAAAATGGTTTGAACTTGCAGGAATGACTTCAGATGCAACTTCATTTTCATTAATGCCAGAGCTGTTAAAGAATGTCATCCAATTTCATTAAGTACAAATGTTTAGTTCTACACTAAGTGAAGTATCTTTTTCAAGTATGGAATTTATCCAAACAAATATAGAAACAGAGTGACCAATGAACATTTGGATAACTCCATCAGAATAGCGGCTACAAAATACCCTCCAAACTAAAAATAGTTAAATATAAAATATTTCATAAAAAAAGAGGTCCACCCTCTAAAATTAAACTCTTTTTTCACTTCCTATCGAATTTTATTGATACTGCAAATAAACGTGTGTTTTCAACCAATAAATAGTTGTTATTGTCATTTTTCGTACTTTCTTTGACCTAGTATTCCTTGGGGCTCTGTAGAACATGTATAAATGCTGTGTTGACTCATTGGCACCAAAGTCGGGAGACTAGCGATCTACACTGATTTTTTTAATAAATTATATGAGTGAATTAAAGTTTATAAGATCTAAAGGAACAAGGTTAAGTCGAGTTAATAGTAAATTGGGCGGAAACAGTTGACGCAATGGTCTGAATAGTCAGAGTGGACACATGCAGTTTGTTTCTTCTCTGATGTATAACAGATTCGAGTAATAGATTATAGTTTGGTAGACTACCCGACTGGCCCGCTTCAATCCTTGGCTCATGTAATCATAAATATTTAACGATACAAGTATTTCCCTGATATAAGGAGTGCTGCATAAATCCAAATTGTAAGATAATTATTGTAGTGAGAACGCAAATTGTTCCACTACTCAAACTCACAAATACAATGAATATATGCTTATGTCTATATCATGCAAACTAACTCTAAAACGTTAGCTTGATAAAAACTAAACACTAATTAATAAAACTAAACTGCATAATGCAGGCCACAATAATAGGTCTGCAGTCACCGGCCCTGGCTGTTGTTGATGCTGACTTCTGCGTGTCACAACGCTCTGGTATGTTATGTTTACTGTAACCTACGTTGCAATCATGCATTATTTAAGTCAATTACCTGAAGAACAACAATAAGATATTCAAACACGGCATATAATAACATATCTGTATTCTAACTATTAAAAAAATATCATTTTATAATGACTTGTTGTGCAGGCTGTAAAATACCTGCAATGTAAGGGTATAGGAGGTCTTAGGTTTTAAAAATCAGTAGAAGACTCTTTGAAAGGAGTGGGAATAGTCCAGAGCATTCCTATGACCAATAAAAAAATGGTGGTCTTATCCAATGACTATTGCATGTATCATCCGATCTAACAGCCACATCTCATTGGTGGACATCACGTGGTCCCGTCTGCCTGTCTGTCCGTCACCCAGAAGCTTTCCTTAGAGGCCCGAGCGGTTAGTCGTACCGTCACCTGTTCTGGAGAAATGGTCCGGTCGCGGTCACTCACGAAGGCGTAGCTCTTTCTTCTAGTTGCAGTAGAAGGGTTACCCCGGGTTCCGATGACTTTTATGACCGCAGTTGCCGAAGTATTCCACGCACAAAACTCCCCTTGTATGCGATAAAAAGATGTAACTGTTTTTCATTTTAACTTTACTACAATCTCTCAAACTTAACATTCTAACTCCGAGCCGGATTCTTTATTTCTCCCTTTCTCATACTGAACTCAACTTTTTATTATTTAAACATTGATACTTAACCCAATTAGATAAAATAAATTCAAATATCTCGTGTAGCAGAGTATGTCAGAAACGTTTCATATGGAGACAACGTTTTCTATAAGTTTCATTTCTACAAGAATATATCTATGAAGTGTAGTTTTCGTATCAATATTTTTTTCTGTAGGTTTTCTTGTGTCTAACTATCCGCGTGACTTCTCTAGAAAAAAAATGTATATAGATTGAGATTTTGAATGCACCAGCAAAAACTGTTTCAACAAATGATGTGGCGTTCTTTTACCTTATTGAAAATTATCTGAGAATTGCAATAATGTTTTTTTTTTGCATTAAAACGCATGATAACTTAAATATAACTACTTGCTTTTAGAATACACAAGTAAACGTTCCGAGCAGGTCAAAACTATTTATGTTACAACACTGTAAATATATTTTAGTTTATGAGGACCATGCCGTTAGCTATTATGTCTGGTGCTACGCTTGGTGAGAGGGTGGATAGTGGTGTGAGAGGGCGATTCCGACTCTGAGATATTTCGCACCTCGCTATCACACCTCCACAGCGGGAACAGTCCACTTGTGTTTGGGGCTACGCTCTGTGTGGCTTGTGTTGTTTGAGGAGGACTTATCCAGAGATACCGCGCAATTTATTTTTAAACAAAAAACACACAGTATATTGAACTATATGCGTAGGACATTAGTAACGAGAGCATGGGGAAATAAAAGTGATGAGCACTAAAAAGATGATTTTTACATGGAGCTAAGAGTGATATTAAAATATTAAACTTCCATTTCTTTAAAATAAATGATAATATATATTTCGTATATCAGATGTGATACATGGATATTATTGCAATTAAAAACGGCCCCTTCAACGATATTTAATTCCTTTTTTACATAACGGTAAAAATTATCCAATGTAAAAGTACACGTAGGTGAAGGTTACATAAATAACACATTGCAGAGTGTAATTAATTATACGAATATAAATAACAATCACAATAGTTTCTGTAATTAAAGGTTAATATTAGAAAAAACAGTTAGTCCATTACTATGATATGGTTTTTATTATGAGTTATGCATATTTTATATCATATATAGAAAAGAGAACAAAAAAAGGGATATAAGTTACCAACTCTCTTAAACTTGACTAGGTGATTGATTTCAGTATTTTCCTCTCAAGATGTTTAAGTTCGTTTTTATTGTTACTATTTTTATTGCGACATAATAATTTTAAAAAATAGTATTTTATTATTTATATGACTTAGATTACAACGGATTTTTAAAATCTTGAAAATACTAGACCATATTTTAAAATGTAGTACCAATGTGTTAAGTTTAATACGTTACTAACTGTGGAAGATGAAACAATTGAACACGTAGAATCATTCTATAGCCCTGATGTGCCAATATGGAAAAGTGACAGACGTTACTTTGAGATATATATATCTTTGACCGCCCAAATGGAGTCAAAGTCAGAAAGTCTCTGAAGACTGACAAGTAACTGTTCTCCAGTGATATATACATAACTTTTCACTTTTCTTCGATTTGAGAAATGAAAGTGGACTTTTATGCCTGTGTTCTGAGATCATTTATCCATCTATTTCATAAAATAAACATTTCCACATATATTTCTAACTTTACTTGAAAATAAATATTAAAAGTTATCTTATCACCCAAATGGTTGAAGTACATTAGGTGTTTTACTAAAATAAAATTCACTAATTTACTATAATTGTATATTTACTGCAACAAATTTCAATGATTACAATGTTTGTTGTAAATTAAAAGAACGGATTTGTTTAGTAACATATAACTATTGGAAACATGTTGACTGAGATAACTTACAATAGTTATATAGTTCAATATATCTAGGCTGACGTAAAAACACTATGTTCACCAGTAAACATAAAAATACGTATATAAACACCTAAATGAGCGGTAAGTTTCTTGTTTTGTAAAAAAGAGAAAAAAATACATCACCTATGTATACCTATTACAATTTCAATAATATCAATAAATTCACATTATTACGGATTTTTAATTCTTCGATCAATTAAAAGACGAAATTTAGAAAGATTTCTATTATCACACACCTTATGAGAATATTTGTAAATTTCATAGTTTCCGAATCAAAAAGTAAATATTTACTTTATATTTAATGTTAGGAGTAGGGCATATCAAAAAGATACTATGTACTAGGTTTCATAGCGTAGGTTTCAGTGTTATGAGAATTATGTAAATATATTTGATATCTCCATTTAAAACTTATTGGTGGGGAAATAAAATATAAATATGAAATATAGTTATTGTTACATATTATCAAAAGAGGCAGAATTTTGTGGAATAAGATCACGCATACTTCTTTTCGCTTAAAATAGACGATAGTCTCACCCGAAACGTCCTAAACCAAATATTACGTTGTATTTCATGAGTGCATATTTTCATACTTATTGTAGCCTTCTATTATAGCCTTCTCAATGTAGCCTTCTCTTGTAATTATGTCAATAGGCTGCATTAATTAAATATAAATATCTTTGTTGAATTCCCTTAAAATAAAAAAAAAAACATTATGAATGCTTGTGATTAGGCGTATTCTAAACATTGTCCCTAAAATTTGAAACATTATAATAAAAAATATATGAGTAATATACAGCTTAATTCATTTCCCAACAGATGCTAATTTATTTATACTTATTTTCGGGTTTTTGATAATAATAAAAGAAAACGAAATTTATGACTCATATTTTAAAATATAAGTTGGCTAGTAAAAATTAATTATAGTAATTTAATAATAACAATCAATAAAAAAAATCATTAGGATGAAATATTTGCTTTAAAATCAAATATTATTGGATACTTTTTATAAATAAACTTAATAGAGAAAAAAGTGATGAATCTGTAGTATCCTGCTAAATTTACAAATACATTTAACAGGCAGCTGAAATTTTCTTCTCAAGAAATAAATTAAATCTTAATGGTTATTTCTAGATGAAGTTTTCTACTCCTGGAAGCAGTTCTTTACAAAAAATTACGCTTGAACGGTTTTAAATGTTTGAAAAACTATGATAGCACGTTTGTAACTTGATATCACTCGAGACCAGCAAGAAACTTAAACAGTAACTGTAAATCTGTCAAACTATCCTTCTCAGCCATTTTCAGAATAAAAACGCGAATTAGAACACAGGTTTTTCATTAAAAGTAGGTTATTTAATCATGAGCATATATACGGGGATATATAAAACATTATCGCTTATAATGTTTTCTAGTGTTACTTTAGTTAATTCATGCTAGAAAAAATTAGCTTTCTTCCAACTCTGGAAGTCGATGCAACTGATATCTAACAACTGGCAATGGAGTTTTACTCCAGTAGTAAATATTTACTATTTTCAGACAAATCTCAAAACTTGCACAGATTAAATAACTAACTTTTGTTAGTAATTTTTTATAGACATATAATTTGAAATATTTTATAATTAATAAGAAAGTGGAATTATCACCTAAAATTTACGGTTTTCAGATAATGTCGAAATATTTTATATGTAAAAACCCATTAAAATACCACCATCAATCCGACAAATATTTCTTCCTCAATTCGAAAATGAATTCAATATTTGTTGAAGTAAAAATTCAGAAACTTGCTGTACATTAAAATAACAATCATGACTGATTTCAGTACACTTACAAAGTATCATATTATTGTAAAATAGCGTTTTATGTTATACTTCAACATGATAGGAGCACGTATAACATGTATCATTTAATAGGCATTATTCAAGTAAGTTATATAAATAATTTTATTTTCGCGATGTCACACGCACAGATAACTAAACAGACAATCAGAAAGAGAAGAATTTGTTAAACATTTAAAATTACAAAAATGAACATGTGTGAGTTTATTAACAGAAAATAATGGTATGTAAAAAAATTAAAATTCCATGGATCGAACGAGTTCCACGTGTATCCAACTGGATTTGTCTATGCACAATAGCAGTTTCATGCAAAATGTTATGACTTCTGTAGATTTTATTATAATGTTATAAATAAAGGAAGGTTTATATTGGTCTAAACGTTGAGTTGCAATGGGCTTTTAACACGACATACAAAGAAAAGGGAAGTTACCAGTCAATATCCGGATGTTATGTATATTGAAGCTTTGGCAGCCTTCCATCCTGGCACTTGTCCTACTCCACACCACATGTGATAATCTTGCAGCAGTACCACGTGACTTATAGTGAGTAATATTTCTCCTACTATATTGATTGATAACTTAAGTAGAGTTTTGTACAAATATCTGATTATGTTTTTGTTTTTCAATAAAAGTTAGATGTAGACGTTCATAATGAAATTTATGGCACCCACCTATGACCAGAAATATTTTTTTTCCATTTTAACATCTTTTTGGTTATATTAGTTTAGTCAAAAACATGTTTAATATAAATATTGATTAAGTACTATAGCACGGGTAAAAAACAACGCCATGTGTACATGCAGTACTAAAACATAGAATTTAAAAACCTTATATGTTTTATACAAAATTATTTCTTTTACTTACTGATAAAGTATTAAAATTGATAAGAGCCCGTTTTGTACAATTAGTATGTATTTCATAATTTTCAGGATTTCTTAGCGTACAAAGAATCTTTTCCGGCTAAGAAATGTCAATTTTCTTTTTTTGCGAAAGATCATCGCTTTTCTTTATGGACAGAGTGAACCCCAGTTATATTTGACAAGACGTTGCCAACATAAATGTTATTCCATCGCTCTGTAATTAAGCTTTATGTTTACACACGTAACTCGCAAATTCACTGTTGTATTTATTTTTCATATCTTTCATACCTTTCGAAGTCGCATAAAGAACAAACTGCTGTGTGGTAAAATCAATAAATTTTTATGTCAATGTAGATGTCAAAAATGTATCTGATGGGATTCCTTTGAGAATTTCAGTGGCAGTGATCTAATTAAGTCACATTTATTTCACTTCCAATTAGGTGTCTTGGCTTTTCCCACCTTGCGACCTTCTGGAGAAAGTGAGATAAAGAGGCTTCTGGACGGCATTTCAATGTTAGCCACAATATCAAGGCTAATATTACTCACTTCATCTCCCTAAATGGCCAGTTCTGCTTTAGCTCGAAACTGTTACCCTCCTAATTTATTAAGTTCATTCTCGTCTCCTGTATATCTGCATCACATGTCAATCTGCATCAGAAATGTTTGCCTCTTCAGGTGGAGTAATAGAATAAAGTTTCTTATTTCACCTTCTTCAAATAATGCTTCAAACATTTTTGACACTTTCAAATGTATTCTTAACAATTACATAAATTAAATAATCTGCAATAAATATATAGTTACTTTAAATTTATGTTAAATATCCATTACTACCTAGGATGGTTTGGGTACAGGTAGTACAGGGTACATTTGTTTTAGCTACAGTTTTTTAAGTGGACTAGACAAGAAGTTAAATTTATTTTCCCAATATCCCTTACTGTAAATACATTACAAACTTAAATAAAATGTATTAAATAGAAATTATAGTTGTAATACGAATAAAACCATGACTGAAAAAATTTTCAATACTAGTAAAAATGCCCACGTCATGTCCAAGAACTTGTGGATTTTGATATAGCTGTCCTAAAAATCAATCAATAAATTTATGTATCTAACACATGTTTTTAAATCATCTTAACAAATTTTAATGTTAAAGTTTCAACATCAATATCTATATTTACTTTTACCTACTAATTTTTCATATTGAAAGAAGTTTTGTGCATCATTCACAATAATAAGCTGGAGCAAACATAATCTCAAATATGTGACTGTAGTGTCAGGGACGTGTTTAGAGGAAGAAATAGAACAGGTCTACCAACTGTTTAAGTCAAAACTATGTTAGATGTATCTTAAAAAATCTAATAATTGCTTGTTTAATAAACGACGCCTTGAGCATAAATGGGGTTAATAACAGTTTATCATAATAATTCATCGGACACACTTTTTATGCGATAATTAATCAGAATTAATTAGCCACATGATTTGATAAAACTTTTTTCGACAGATAGTTAGACGTAGCCATGTAGTTTTCGTTTTTTCCAGTTATTACGATGAAACGATAGCACTCTAAATCTGAGTAAAATATTGGTAACCAGTCAATATCGCATGTGATATGTATATTGAAGGGTTGGCAGTCATCCAGCCTGGCACTTTGCCTGTTCCATTCCACATACGATAATCTTACAGCAGCACCACGTGACCTGTGGCAGGTGTATCATCAATCACAAAATCCTCTTTGGATATTCCGGTAAATGTAGATTCCCTACTACTGTTGTAAATTTATCTTCCTTGGAGATATATTATTTTTGTTTTAACAAAGTGACTTAGAGACTTATGTGTTTTGAACACAAGGAATTATTTGGATATTCTTTTTGAATTGTCTTTTTTACAATACAGACTAACAAAGTTTTGGCATGAATTTCCAATGCAAGAAAATTATATTTAAGCAATATTAAGAGTGATGCCCCATGAACTCTTTGGTATTTCTTCTTTCGGTAAGAGAAAGTACAAAATTAAACATAAATTTATGGTAGATATAACTAGACGTTATGTAATTTTATATTTTGATTCCATTTAAGATAAAAATTAACGTTATATTATTATATCAAGTTTCTGGATGGAGATGGCTGGCATTTGTAAAGCTTAGTAATATAAACACGAATAACACTATACAGTTGTATAATGATATTTAAACGTTGATATACGCAATTACAAAGATTTGACACGTACGTCTTAAAAAGCATAAGTAAAAAAATTAAATATGAGATGCCAATTATGGTATGGCACGGTTGGTGTAGGCATAAGCATATAAATAATAAAAATGTTATGATAAATTTCGTGCTTAAAAATGAGTAAACTAAAAAAAATCACATTTAATAATGAAATGCCTCTTCAAAAAATATAGTTTATTCCGAATATTTTTTTTAATAATAGTTTTCTTATTATTTCAACAATGTTTGCAATTAAGCACAGTAATATGAGTGGAACTGTCCATTACAAAATTACAGCTATTAAGTGTTAAAAGAGAGCTGCATGGTCTATTAACACATATATTGTTAGTGCGACATTCTTAAAATGTGTTAAAAATAAGATTTCCGTTTTGAGTAAGCTACCTATTTAGTAAATATCTGTATAAGGGAGTGTACCTATGTGTTCAAATTAAAATAAACCTATGACACTTCGCAATCGTATTGACAATGTACATTGAATTACCGCAATTAGCTAATAATATTTTATTACTAATAAAATGGAGAGGCGATTCATAGAAACAATGTACCGTAGTTTTTATCTAGGTCCAAATCGAATCAGAGACTTTTTATCCAGCTTGTAAATTTCCACTCTGTTAAAATGCTTTTATAAATGAAATACAACTTCTCATAGATCTACAGTAGCATAATAAACATTATTTCTACAACGATTAGGAGAAATTAATCTATACCAGCTTGGTTTTCCCCTGAAATGAGCTCTAAGAATAAATAAAATTATTTTCAAGGTGATGACTATTTTAAAACTTAAACAATGCTCGTAACAATTTAGCTAAACATATAAATTGTTTCTTTGGAAACTATTTTTTTGTTTCGAAACTTTCTGTTTCAAATTACGGAACCATTCATAAGTATCATTTGTTGAATGAATTTCCTAGGTAGATCCTCTAGTATTCTCGCAGTCGACGCAGCCGTTGCGCTGTTCCTTACAGACTGTATGCTCAAAATTGTAGACCTCTCGAGAGATTATATTCATTAATAATCTAGCTCTTTTCCCTATAAGTTGAAACTAAATACATATAAATTTATAGCTATTATTGGCACATAACTTTTAAGATATTTTTACGAAGGGTAATTAAAATCAGATTTCATACTTAAAATTTCGAACTTTATTGTATACAATCTTCTTTCCAAATTTTTTGTACTAATACAAATTTAAAAATTTTCAAGAAATACTAATATTTATTTAAGTATTTAAGTACGATTACTTCTTAGTAATTTTCTTTTTTTTTAGTTAAAATAGCAAACCTTTTATAAAGCCGGTTTTTTAGTGGTCTGAATTTAAATATCATATATATTTCATAATATAATACATATGCCTATTTAATTTTTAGGGTAAAATATAAGAAAAGGGTGTTTCCGTTATTTACCACCTATAGACCCAAATGACAGATACGGAAGAAAACGAGTAGTGTATAGACATTTTTAGAATACTGAATGTGTACTAATATGTATACTAAGAAAAGATATTGCTGTTTTCTTCTTCTTGTTGGCAGAAATAATCAGTGGTAAAATTTGTATTTTAAAACTAATTAAGTATCCTTGTAAACTAGGCAACTGTTAGAAACGTTATTTTTATCACAAAGATTAGCAAAAGATTTTATAGGTGAACAACCGTTTTTATTTTAGCGCCTTAATTTCACATAAAATTGAACTAGCAATTGTCCAATAAAAATGTATCTTACTGGAAATAGTGTTTCTAGTATTATGGTACAACGGTCTCCACATAATTTTATACATGTAAACCCATTCGTCTTGTAATTTGTTTGAATCTTTAAGAACATTAACTTTATTGTCATTCCTTGTTACAAAATCTATACTATTTGTTTATAGACAATATAATTTATCTGGAATCAAAATAACTCCTACAAATTGTTAATAGGCATTTAATTAAATATAATAGATCATCCGGAGCAAAAATGTTTCTTGTTGAAGCTTTTCTTATTGATTTGCCATTTTCTTGTACATCATGGATTGTTCTGCGATTCTATTTATTCCTGGTAAATTATAAATATAATTCATAGGAAGTCCATTTCATTTGTATAACATGCTATAAAAACTAAAATTGATTAATATTCAGTACTTTACAGATCCCTATAGTTTCCACCATGAAAGACCCTTGCGCCACGTTAAATTAACAAGAAAAATGTTTTCTTGTGTCTAAATAACTTAAACTTAACATCAATAAGTTATAAGAATATATAAGAATTTAAAATATTTTACTTGCCCTATTCTGTATTTATTATATAACGTGTTCATATTGTATAGTTCACTACTATGTATAACATATTCAATGTATAACTGAATTTTTAACTTTATTAAATAATACAATGTCGGTATTTCTATACGTAGAGGAATTCATTTCATTGCGCTTTGCATAATACCACTATCTTATTAATATGTCAGATTAAATCCTACAAATATCAATTGTTTAATGTATTCTGACAATTTAGAACTTAGCTAGCTTACGTCACTAGTGGGTGTCCGCGTTTCTAAGAGACCTCTCGTCTATTCAAAAGAGTGAATGTAGGTGAGGTGATTTACATCGTTATTGCAGATGGCTAAGATGGGGATTTTACAGCTTTGGTATTTTTTCAGGAACACAAGCAACACTTCGTCAGATTCTCAATGTGTTTTGTGGTCATGAAGTCAAAAATATCTATACAATATTATGGAATACACGTGAGGTTAGTCGGGATATGCTATCATTTGCATGCTTCAAAACTAAAGCAAGTATAATTATTATGGACAAAGATATTCTGTAACGTAAAGTTACCAAGATACCCACAACACAAAGCAGCCAAGTCGGGGATGCATTATCTACATTAATAAGATTATCGAGGGCTAAGAGGATTAAGTCGCAGCTCAGCATCGAACTTGATCAAGCCCTGCAACAAAGGAAGAGTTTAATACTCGGTTAAGAAATATTATATGGTAGGCTATATCATTAAAATAATGGAACTTACCTTACGGGATGGTACAATAATGATGACTACAGTAAATAATATTATACTAACGTTCAATGCATATAAACAATGGTCTTATTCGTTTAGCCGTAAATTTCCTATATAAAACCGCTTTGTCTAAAAATTGTACTTTTATTATTGTCTTTTTGTCGAATTCTCTTAATGGTATGTAATTTAAACCATTGACACTCTTTACTACAGTCTAAAATAACTTAAGACGTGTGCACGGAATGTCCAACTTCTGCTTCTAGTGATATACAGTAAGTTTTCTATAAGCGAGTTTACAAATGTATTTCCAGGTTGAAATTCTTATATAAAGACATAAAAAAATTTAATTGAAATATACAATTAGATTTATTTTGACTTAAACAATACCAGCCTAAAATCGCATTAAAAATTCATTTACACTGACGAGGTTGCAAATGTTGTATGGAATTAAAAATTTTACTTTTGATTATTAAAATTAGTAAAGATTTAAATCAGGAGTTGATTACAGAAATCAATTTTTTTATGTTTTACCTATTACAGCAAGATATGTTCTATATGTTTCAAAACATATTATTCAGATCAAAATATCATCAAAATGTTGAATCTAGCCTAAACTAATGTTATAAATGGATCGGCTCATCAGATATATCATAGAAAATGTTACAGGAAATCCAAATATAGAGATAAACAATATAATAGACATAATACGTTTCTAAATACAAAAGCTTTAATACGGTAATATACTCCACAGATAGTAAGGTTATATTGAAGTTTATTAGAAAATAATGTCTCAAAATGTTCTATTGCATTAAACAAAGTAATATTCTCTAAATGTTCAATATTAAGATTGAGGCTAATCTTTTTGCCATTTGAATTTATAATATCTATTGTTCATTTAGTTAGATATCTCAAACAGCAAATTTTATATTGAAATAAAAATAGCTTACTGATATTCACGCGTATATCATCGAGATAAAGAAAAAGTTGTCGTGTTTTACCAAATATATATGGAATTTATTACGTATAAATTATACATTTAATCGAACTGTAAGCGTTATGCTGTAGGTGGGAAATTCAACCAACATCTACGATAATGTGTACTATTGTAGTTCAATCCCATATACGTACCACTAGTCTTAAAATAATGCAATGAAATACATTTATAACACCCCTGAATTGTAAAATATGCACCAAATGCAAAACAGATTTTTAGTCTGTCCCATGCAACGGTAAGAATAGCAATGCAATATGAATTATTATTTATAGATCTTTAAACGAGTATTTTATTACTTTTTAACTATAAATATGTAAACATCAATATCTTACAAATTTATATAGGACAGAAGGCAGAATAATGTAAAACAGAAACGAAGGTATAAGTAAAATTAATTTTACTAACTTTCAGTAACGTTGCTGACTAGTTTACCATAAACAAAATTTGGACGTACATTTCACTATGGAAATCATCAAGAATGATCATTCAACCCATATCACAATGTGAACCTTTAAGGGAAATTAATAACAAAGTGCTATCATTACTTCTCTAGAGAAAGCAAATTATCACAATATTTAATACTAAATATTAAATAGTTCCGCTCTTTAATAGTTGCGACGTTTTTCATCTAGAATATTTATTATTTGTTATGTTATATAGGACAAAACAACGGAATGAATATAACAATAACAACGTAGCATCATAAAACTGTTCAAAATAAAGTAATACACCTCTATAGTTTCGACTTGTTATAAGTCATCTTCAGGTGTCGATGTCTATAAATATTAAAAGCGAAGATTAACTATCTGGATTCGTCAGAGTTTAAAACTTACGAGAACAGCACAAAACAAAACGAATAAATACATAATACGAGAAACAATATTTGATACGCCTATCATACACGAATAATAACACGATATAACATCACGGCCGGTAGAAGACTGGACAGCTGACACTAGGTGATTGCAGTTCCCGGTGAATCTACGCAATCAATAGGCTATCAGTTAAAGTTCAAAGAACATTAAGATAGTGAAAACTAAAGCCACATAATTATATATTTATGTAACGATTTACCTCGTTATTTTATATCGTTAAAACGTCGGGTGTAATTTTTGTACTTTATCATAATGTCATTATGAATATGTACAAGGTCAATAAAAGCCAAGTCATCTCCTTGACCGACAGTAACAGGGACTTCCAATGAAACAACGTTTAGTTAGCTCCACATGAATAATCAACTAACTTAGTAAATTCGTTCGAAACTTATACGGCATTCTACGGGATTCACACACTAATATAATTAGGGTTTCGTCTTTGTATCGTTCATTAGGCTTTGCTGAACATCCAATCAAAATGTATTATTTTTCTTCACGTATTATTTTAATGCATAAAAACCTTTGAAGATATAATTTGGCTATGAAAATTAGCGCTCAATGCTTAAAAATTATTTATTGTTAGGATATCCTTTTTAAAGTACATACATTTAATTAATTTTAGCTTCATTGGAGAACTATTATTAATGAAAATGTATTACATCAAAGTTTTATCTTTACTGGCTCGTATAAGATGTATGAGAATTTGTTCAATATCCCTCAAGTTAACAAAAATATTAAATCAATTAATCCATTATAATACAATCGATGAATAGATAATGTTAAATATAAGCCATTAAAATAATCAGTGAGAGTAAATGATAGTTTGATCAATGTGGAACCACAATTCATTACACAAACCTGCTAAATTAAAACAATGTCTGCTGGAATTGTAGTCTGTGGATTCTGAAGTTGGATTACATCACCCTTTCAAAAGTTTTGCAGATAATTAATTGTCAACAGTAATTTCGTTTGTGAGGCAATAAGTTAATTTTTAAATTATTTTTGTAGATAATTTTCATCCAAGCGCAACCAATATGTTCGTACACACAGAGTGTGTACATGTTGATGTAGTAGGTGTATTACAGACTTAGGGCTGTCGTAACAAATAAATCAAAAACGTATTTGTTTTGAAACATAAAGACATTTAATATAGTTTCAGTTTCAATTCAATTACCAAGCGTTGGGTAGAAAAAATTGTTCATACATGAAAATAATTCTTAATTTAAAATAAAGTTAAATCGAAGAACGTTTTTAAGACACTATACTAAACGTTATTATTCTTTTTGCATATTTAAAAATAAAATTCCAATTGGCATTTATAAAAGTTGAGAAATAATTAAATCTTATACGAGAATAAACTATGAGGGGATCATTTAAAGAATTTATATACAAATATTTAAAAATTATACTATAGAAATAATTTATAAATAGCTGAAAGGATAACACCACACCAAGGTTTCACGTGTTAGGTAGGCTTTGCTACGGCTGCATCCAAAATTAAAATCTGTAGCCAACTTCATTAGGCTACATATGCTACTATGTAATAAATTAAAGTACAGTTTTTTGCTAAGTTAAAGATACCAACTTTGTATTTAAATTTATTTAGTCCACAACTTTCTCACAGCTATCATGGTAATACATTAAATCAATATAAATCACTTTGCTTCCTCTCTGCAATATCCCAAGGAGTGACATTGTCTACCATTGAACTCGATGTTACTTAAGTAAAATTTAAGGTTCAAGTAACAAGTAAAATGCTAAGAGCGTTCTAACGATACCGTACTGACCAACTAACGGATAATTACCAAACTGGAATTTTTCCAAGCAAGCTTTACTAAAGCTCAGCCAATAATACCTATATGAAAATTCCTCTGTAAATTCCAATAGCAATTTGTGTTTTTTAGGTGTTCCTAAAATAATCTTCTTGATTATGTAATAAGTTTGATCTTAAAAATGATAAAGCATGCATATTAACCATATAAAATTACTTTAAAATAGTTTAAATATTCTTACAGTTTACCACGTATTAGAACTGGTATCACGTTTAACATATATATTATATAAAATATTCAGATATTTGAAATAGCATTTAATATAATACTGTGGATATAATATGAGTATACAAAGTATAATGTGTGCTATCCTGATGAGTGGCCTTTCTATCTGTAAAGATAAATTTACCACATGTGCTTTTGTTTTTCAAAAATTAATATTAGTTTAATTGCCTATACATTATATATTACGTCTAAAAACTTGTATTTAGTTCCACAATTATTATTTTAAGTTTGTTTAAAATAAACGATAGCATCGAAAACACACACACATACATATACACACACACACACACATATATATATATATATATATATATATATATATACATATATATATATACATAATTATATATAATACATACATATATATAATTATATATATATATATATATCTCACAATGAAAAATTTTGAATACTGGATAGTATTACGAAAACTGACTTAAAAATTTTAAAGTCGTAGAAAAAAATAATTATTAAGTTATTATTTACTAAGTACTCGTAATATTCAGACCCTTATGGAATTGAGCTGTATAATCTCTAAGATTATAATAATATCGAGCATATAACTCAATGAGCATTGTATCAGTACAACATCTTGAGGTTAAGTTGCAAACTCGAAAACCACTGTATTGAATTCTATACTTATCTTTTGTAAGACAGTTGTTACTTTCAGCCAATAGCGTCTGTCTCTGATCTGATCCTCTACGCAATATACGGGATTACCGTGACTCTCAGGAATCAGAGAACTTTCCACTTTGATACATTACTCTTACATTTGCTGTTGTGTTCTTACCTGAAAGCCATCGTAGTCGTACCTGAATTGCACTACGTATGGTACTTTAATTCATATATACACGTTATTTTTCTATTGACCGAGATCGAGTTTCAGCACTGTTATAAGGTTTTTTTTTCGTAATCGTGTTTACTAAATAATTTTGTATGAAGAGTTATAATAGACTAAAACATCGTCTACATGTTCTCAGTATACGCTCAAGAAAATAACTGTTTTAAAAAGTAATAAAATGAACCTCTGGAATAAAGCAAGTATTTGACGCACTCTCATCTATCGTTGATTTACAAATGGTATAAAATTAGGTTTTAAAATAGAAGATGATAGCTACCAACAGAACTGTTAGCAGGGTGTAATTTAATCACTCCTTATTTGACAGATTGTTTAGTTAGGGTTGGATTGTATTCTTATACGTAATGTACTCTGTTTTATGTTTATAATTGAGTGGATTTTTATTATTTAAAAGACAAATCAGATTATTAAAATACTATTTTGGTGACAAAATAAATAATAGTGTATTTTATGATATATTGTGTTTTGAAAAATATATAGTTTTATTTTCACGTGTAGAATTGTAATGTTGTTTAAAAAACTCTGGATGAATCTGCATTACGATTTCAATATTTAGTTCAGGGTAGTACAGGTTTCTATTGTTGAATCTGACTTTAAATTAAATTTACATAACCAGTAACTGTAGATAATTTCCAGTGAGTTGTCATTCAAATATAAATGTACATTTAAAATAACAATTCATGTGTGCATGTATAAAATGAGAAGTTTATCACTTTTAAAATCTTGTAGTTAAATCCTTTAATATATATGAACTTTGTATTTCATTCCTCTTTACAATAAAAACACATAATATTGAGTCAAGTACTTAAAATATTTTTTAAACTTTTTAGGAAAAAAAATTAAAATATGAAGATTTGAACAAAACTTGACCAGAGACTTGTAATAATTTTCACTATTCATAATTATAAATAAATTAGATCTAGTAATTATGAAAAAATATAGAGTATATTTATACTGATATAGGTTTTATTTCCGTCTTTAAATATTTAGTTAAAGTTAGATACTATTTTTTCTTCTATACAGTAGATAGAACTTCTATAGAGTCGAACTGTAGACGTGGTAAGACTACGAAATTGAATTTGTAACTGGGGATTACTACTAGTTTAGATATAAATAAAATTATATGTTAGAATATAACGTGAGATTTAACGTTACACCTACTTTCAACGTTGATTACTCTTTTAATGTAATACTTAAGTGAGTAAAAATGTTAATTATTTATAAAATTACATACTGGCTATAACTATTTATCTTCATACAACTAACGTTTTATATCTTAGTCAGTAAGCATGTTACATTTCATCATAGATAAATTTGAACTACATAAAACTGTTCGTAAGTGATTTTCCTACGTAATATATTGCACAGCTGAGAACACAGTATATCAAACATGTCCCCCGGTAGAGCTGTTGGCATGAGGAACAGCTAAGCAATGCAATTCATGCGAATGGACCTATTTGTCTCTGCCACTACATCATGATAGAAATATTTTTGGCCTACTAACTCAAATGTTTTTCAAAACAAAGTTTGTTTTACTGAAATATTATTACTATAACATGTTTTATTGTGTTCTTTATGTTCCTGAAAAGGAGACCAATTGTTTAAAGGGAAAAATTGATTGACAATTCATAGCATTTTCGTCGTAACTACACAGAGCACGCAACAGTAAAACGCTATTTATATACAACCAGTGAGTTCGCAAACTTATGTAGGTGACAGTACTCATCATTTAAAAGAAATAAACAAATAAAATAATCATTAGTCGAAAAATTCTATATGGATATTTGAAATTACGAAACTTTGAAATTTTATCATGGCAAACTAAACATTACCATAAATTGACCAATTGAACGAAGGAAAGATGTTTATCAATTCCATCAAATTATTTGGCGTTTATATTAATTATAAAAAAAAATCCAAGTAAAGTTATCTCATATAAAAATATCAGAGAAATATTTAAATGAGAGATTATATAGTTTATTAAAAAAATACGTTTTGTTGTCAAGATATCAATAAGGTTAAACAATTGAAAAATGAAGAAGTAATATATATAGCTGTTAATAGTATGGTTAAAACACATAAGTTACATTCCTTGATCTTAAAAAATCTGATACTCTAGAATTTAGATATTACTGTAAAACTAAAAAAGCTAGGATTAGGGCTAAGATATTAGTCTTATCTCTTCTAGAACAGGATCTACATTGTAATGTTTCAAACTTTAAACCAGTATAATTTTTTTAAAGTAAACCTTTTGAAGCTGGCTTTACGACATTGTACTCTACTAATATAGACCTTTAATATTATGCACTACTCGACCTATGCTCTCATTTAAAATTTACTTCTGACTCCTTGCAGGTCATCCCCCTAACGTGTGAAAACTCTTAGTTACTTCAAAAAGCTTATTTATATAGGTAATGATGTACCAAGTTTTATTGATTTACCTGTAATCGTTCGGGAATTATCAAGCACGTGCAGGACCTTTTACACCTGTGTATATATTTGTATGTGTATATGATGTGTGTATATACATATCATAGAATTCATATTTTTCATGCATTTTGAAAGGTAAATTTTTCCATTTACCGACATAATGTAATGGTTTTAATCATAACTCATTATTGAGCTACAGTTTGTTTACCGTTTTTAGAGTAAAGTATAACAAACTCTTATGAAATGTATTGAACGATTACCAGCACAACCAATTATTGTGATATTTACAACTTTAACCAATTTACTAGAACGTGCTATAGTTTATTAACTAAGCTGACTGGTTCAACGATCTATTGAGGCAACGCGCAGTATTAAAAACAGTAAATTCAAAGATAAGGACTGAACAGTCACCAATAAATTTATCTAATGACATAGTTGTTATTTGCATATTCCATACAACTTTCATCCTGCTTAGATTATCCAAAAATATGTAGCATAACTGAAAACATTTGTTAGTAACATTAGAGAAGTCTGCCACTAAAGAAGATGAAAAAACTTAATTTTATATTCTAATTTCTGCCCGCACGATCTATCCATGACTAACCAACCTATAATTGTGGATAACTGTTATGACAACAGACAAATATCAGAATTATTAAATTTGTAATGCACTGAGTATAGTCATAAAGCTTTTTACATGTGACATAGTAGCACAATATGTAGACTAATTAATGAACTAGAAATGCTTGGAAACTTCCATACAACTTCACCGAAATCTTATTCGCTAGACGTGTTTTGGCATACTTCAACTTTATTAGAAATGATAGAAAATTACTATGAATCCCAGCTCAAATAATTTATGATAGAACTATTAATGCAGTTTGTATTAATAATAGATAATAAATACTTAACTATGTTATTTATGCTATATATTTTTAGGAAGATACGAGTATGGCGGTGCTAAAGACATATTAAATTATAAATAAATAACGGTATCTAATTTTTGTTAGTCAAATCAGAAACTGTAAATCCACTGCTATTGTTTTGCTTACACCCGTGGACATACAAAAGAAACCAATTTAGAAATATTTAAAGAAAATACTTAAGAATTCTTTGATTAATTACAAAAAGAATTTTTAATCGTGTTCTAAGTACTAGGATCGTGCCATTCTGTATTATTAAGGGATTCTGGGCTTCTTTTATGGTGGCAGCAGAAACCTATTCTCCTTAATATGTTTTAACTCTTTGCAACAATGTAGTTTTCAGCAACTATGATTAATTTGCTTCTAATAATTGGATTTCTTTGCACCAAAAATGTCGTTTTGTCACAAAAAACAAAATGCTCTTATTTAAAATAGTTTCTCGTTTACAAATACGAAATCTTTCACTTAAGTATAGTAGCCCGTTTAGAGATAAGACTTTGTCGACCATGCAGGACGTCATAATCATGCAGAAGACTTTAATAGGAAGAAGGTGGGAAGCCTCTCGATAGGGGGGCACTTGGCAAAACGTGCGAGGCATTAAATAAATCTTACCGCCATGTTTTGCAACATTTGCATCCTTTCCTTTCATGAGAGGTTATTGGACATTTAACGACATTTGGTTTTTGACATTTTGAGGTTTTTTGAGGTTAATAACGACATTTTAGATAAATGCTTGAACTGCCTCACTGGCCACGGACTTTTACAATGTGTGGACACAGCTACTCGGGTGACAGCACGACTTGCTTGAACCATATCTTTGTGAGATACGACGACTGGCGGAGTGTGCGGGCAGCAGTGCTACAGACCACTGTCACAGACCACTACAGCACCGCACTTAGTATTGCGCTCGGCAGTGCTGCCCAAGACACCCCCTTACCGCCCATCACGTACGTAGACCGAGCACTGTTCGCCGACAATCTTACTAATACTCACTGGGAACCTGTACTGAACTGCTGTGATACAAATGAGTGTGCAAATAGTTTTGCTCATATTGTATCAAGTTAAAAAAAAAACAAATTAAAAATCCTGTTACACGTAAGAAAAAACTCAAGCCATGGATTTAAACCGAATTAATAAGCACTATACGGAAAAGAGATAAAATAAGAAAAGTTCTTAAAAAAGCAACCTTTTAATTGTGAATTACGAAACCAATTTAAAAACCTTAGGCAGCACTTGAGTAACACTTTGAAATACGCAAAGCGGCAGTATTACATGAATAAACTGAATGAATCAAAAAGAGATGCAAAATTGTTTTGGGAAATAGTGAATGAATTGGCCAGGAGGGTTAAAATTAGAGACACGTTTCCAATAAAATGTTTTCTTCCTGGAACGGCTACAAATAACAAAGAAATATTAAAACAAGTTAGTAATTATTTCAATACGTTTTTTTCATCTGTTGGTAAAAAGTTAGCAGACGATATCATTGTAAGTGGGAACCCAGTGGTGAGAGATTCTGACTTTAGATTGAATACGGACTTCACAATACACACTGTGACTGAACAAGAGGTTGCACGGCAAATCACTGGACTGAGAGGAGGATCCGCAACTGGATGGGATGGGGTTTCGGCGGACCTGATAAAGTCTAATATGCATATTATTTTGCAGCCTTTAACACACATAATTAATTTAAGCATATCAACTGGCGTATTTCCCCATAAATTCAAATTGGCAAAACTTTACCCCCTTTATAAATCAAATTGTTTTACCGACAAAAGCAACTACCGCCCTATTTCATTGTTAAGCGTGTTTTCCAAAGTTTTAGAACGTATAGTGAAGAATCAGCTAGTCTCATATTTACAAAACAACAATATATTGAGTGTGTGCCAATATGGATTTAGATCAGACAAGAATATTAATGATGTATTGTTTGACGTAAATAATGAATTGAACGACAATATCTCAAAAAATAATAGGTGTTTACTCATATTTTTATACTTAAAAAAAGCTTTTGACTCAGTTGATCACACAATCTTGCTACAAAAAATGGAAATGATAGGAATCCGCGGTACTGCTCTAGCGTGGTTCACTAGGTACTTGAATGACAGGAAGCAGGTTGGGTCTATATGCGGAGAAAATAGCGATCCACAAAATGTAGACTAAGGGGTAATACAAGGCAGCACATTAGGCCCAATTTTGTTTCTAATATATATCAACAATATTGCAAAAATTCAGTTACAAGGCAAACTTTTTCTGTTCGCAGATGACGTTTAATATTTATTTTCGGAAGAAGTTGGCTAGAAGCACAGGCCAAGGCATTGAGCGATTTGATGAATATAAAACTGTGGTTGGATCAAAATATTCTGTCATTAAACATTTTAAAAACAAAATTTATGCCAATCTCTTTAAGCATTAACTCAGAATGCCCATTCAATGAATTGAAAATTCATAATTGTGGAACGTACACAAATTTAATATGTGATTGTAAGAGTATAGAGAGTGTAGTGTCCTATAAGTATTTAGGTGTGGTTTTCGATCATCGTTTAAAGTGGACGGAACATGTAGCTTATTTGCAAAACAAAGTCAGAAAATACATTTATGCATTCAGAAGATTAAGTGACATTTTAAGTGACAAAGAAATTAAAACTGCGTATTTTTCTTACGTACAGTCTCTATTATCATTTGGAAACATTGCATGGGGAGGAGCTCGAAAATCGATCCTTGAACCTCTTTTTGTTATCCAGAAAAGTATTTTAAAAGCCGGGTTTAGGAAAAGTAAGAGATATCCAACTTACAATCTTTTTCATGAAACATCAATTCTATCCTTGCGCCAGTTGTATACAAAAATTATATTAACAAACATATATAAACATTTTTCTTAAATTTTCTCTTTAACGTCACATTCTTATAATACCAGGCGCTCTAATAGAGTGGGGATCTCTGTCATACCATTAATTAAGTCATATTCAAATACTAACTCATTTTATATATCTCAGAAATTATTTAGAAATATATGTAACAAATTTAGTAATTTTTCTTTATTCGAAACCTTGTCTATTGAAATATTCATACATAAAGTTAAAAGTTTTCTACTGCATATTTGACTTGAGGAGGCCGAGACCTTGTTACTGTCCGAGTGTGGGCGGTCATGACCATTTCTTGTACCAACTGTTAGCTCATGATTACTGTTTACCTACGACTGACTGCTACAGTAGACATTACTGAATACTACATTATCTCCTCCTTCATTCCCATCTTCGGCTGTAAATTTGAAAAATAACCTGTTGACAGGTACTGGAATACACTGATGGCGATGAACATTGTATTTAATAGAGACTGCAGTAGCTTTGGGTAGAGATATATCAGTGTACATTCCTGGGATATAAGTTTGTATATACATACTAGTAATAATACTATTAATAATACGACTCTAGCCTACGCACAGGCTGCTTGCCCATGTAGGCTAATTTCCAAACGCTATGTATAATACTTTTAGTGATTTATTCTACATATGTTAATTATCAATTTATATATTAATACTAATTGTAATAGTATTATAATTATAACGGAAATAAACTTTCTTTCATTTCATTTCATTTCTATAGGCGTGATGACAATAATAATATACTGATAAAATGATCTACTTCATAAGCGTGTTCTATGAAATGCATTACAATATTGTAAATATTCTACCGGAAATATACCTTTCAAAGAAGAAAGGATAAAAAACTATTGTTACTGAAACAAATAAGAATATCACTTGTGTATATGGGAAATTGTAAAGGTATAATTCAAAATATAAATCAATTTAGATAAGTGTGTATATGATAAGAAGAGGAATTCAATGTATTCACTTTCAGTTTAAGAGTCTGTATAGGGAATATTTGTTAAACTGGCAGTTTGTAACTTAGAAACATATCACTGTATGAAATGACACCTTGCCCCATGAGAGAAAGAGATGTGTTCAGACCGTCTTAACTTCCAAGAGTAAAACATTTTAACTTCATGGACCATATTAGTACAGGTTGTATTGCAAGGTATCAATGAAAATTCACCATTGTGATCCTATTTTAATGTAGGCTAATTATTACCAACATATTTTACATTACAATATTTTTAAAGTATAATTTCATCTACGGTTCTGGGATTATTAAGACGAACTTAAGATTTATGGGATTCCAATGGAAAGAAATCTCAAGTCGGTGTCAAGTCGAGTGAGCGTTGGGTCAACCGAAATCACCTCGTAGGGATAAAATGGATGCTCTAAAGGACGCGAAAACAAACGAGTTTGCTGACACTCCACCCAAAATGACTCGCCGAGTAATGGACACCTTCCGAGAAAGACTTATTGAATGCATACAAAAGAAGGTCGGCATCTAGATAATGTAATGTTTAAAACATGTACTCGACGGGTGAATTATGTTACTTCATTTTATTAATTTTTTTGTATCTTATAAGGTATTGCCTTCTAAAGTAGGGAGGTCATTCCACTGCATCCCGTATTATGATGATGTTATAATGTGGAATATAATTATGTGGCAATGTATTATTTAATTAATTACTAATTAAATTATTTACTGTAGGTAAATTCAGCCTTTTTTGGAATCAACACTCCATAATTTTTTTATTTATTTTGTAAATAACTAATGCATTATGTATGGATTCCAGTTCAAAATATTATCCAAGAAATTTTAGGATTAAGGTTAGTTACCGATCGAATTGAAAGTTACTTGATTGTAATCGATCTTATGTTATTTTGATTTGTCTTTATTATTTTTTTTATTTGTTTAGTTCATTGTATTAGTCTTAGGGATGCGTATCAATCGAGGGGCTGCAAAACTTAATTTCGGAATGCCTGTTTGTAATCCCGCACAATATCTGAATCCCAAACTGACCTACACATCTAATACATTGCATAAAGCTTCTTTATTGCTAAATTATGTATGCATCAAGTATCATGGTCACTCCATGGAATTCGGCTGAAGATTAGTAAATATATTTTTGTTTGTCTTATAAGTCAACATGAAGGCAAAGAGAATTTACAGGAGAGATAATTTTGTAAAAAATTAGTAACATCATAATATGGTGTTTTAATATGTGAAATAGCAATTAGTTTCTCTTGTAACGGAACGTCAAAAATAAAACAGAGGGATATAATTTTACCTTTGCTTTATATATAGCGTAAAAACAGTTTTAATAATAAAATATTGCATTTTATAACAGTTTACGTGATTCAATGTAATTGAATACAACCAATAAGTTGTTTTCTTTATAATGAATAATAAGAAGCTTGAGTTTCTCAGAATTATTTCTCCTCTAATTAATATTCGAGTTATTCAAATGAATTTGCAATCACAACTGTAGAATGTTTAAAAATAAAATAAAATAAGTCAAACTAATTAACTAATTAAATTCTCTTGGTACTTTAATTAAAAGAGAAATTACAAAATTTTTGTTTTCATATAAATTTTGAGGTTAAAATAAGAAATACTACTACATAAATTAAATTAAATACATAAAATATAAATTCTTGTTCAGTTAGTAGTCTCGTCATGACTCATAAATCGTTTGATAGTGTCTTCAGATTAATGACATCAATATTATATAACACACAGAATCTCATACAACCTTAAGAAACAAACAGATTCCATACAAAATTATGAAAATCGAATTTATAAATAAAGCCGTTTTTAAAATATATTTTTTCATAAAGGAGATACCGATTTTCTTTTAAGCTTCATTCTCCCTGTCTTTTGTCAACGGCTAGTACAAGAATACTATCAAACAGAATAAGGCAACTGGTACTGATAAAAAGAGCAACGTTAACAGACAGAACTTGTACCTGTGGTATTTCTAACATGGACCCGAACTCTAAGTCTTAGGTAAAGTCTTTATTTTCTTAAGAAGTTAAACTTTAGACACGTATGATTCTCAAAATCTATAATGTACTCTAAATTATGAAATTCCTATGGACATATATACATATATAAGTATGTATATATGTAATTTCTCTTAACATTTTATAAACAATGTGTACTAAACGGCAAATATTTGTAGCATAATAAAACATATTTATGTATCAATAGTTTTTTTATGTAACTACGGTAATTATTGAATACTTTGGAGCCTGTTAGGGAACATCAAGATGTTTGGTTTTTATTGATTTACATCAGGGACTTCCCTGTTAAAGTTGATTTTCTGCTGACATATGTATTACTCATGGCCGAAAGACTTATATTGTTTACTTGCTAAATAATGGGAGCACACTCTTTATTACAAAAATCGATATTTGTTGGCGATATTGGTGCACATGCAAAATGTTTAGGTGGCTAAGTAAATTGTGTTATCTTATATTATTAATATTATGTTTATTTGTTTTTTAACTCAGGCAGGCATATATATATATATATATATATATATATATATATATATATATATATATATATATATATATTATATATTTATTTATTTATGAATATTTCTCAGTTACCACCTGTTCTCTCGACCACGAAATAGAAAAATTGATCGATTTTACCGTGACTGGACTCACTAAACAGACAAGGAACTTAAGCTGTTACTATTACTGAAGCGTACTGAAGCGATAGGTAACATTGTGATGAATGGGCTTGATAGGGTCAGAAACATCTGTATAATTCTGATCAGCGATGGGAGGGTATTTTTTATTTCTGAATGAGCTGCAGACTTTATCAACGGCATATGCCATATTTAATCATATTTATTTCACGTTTATATACGGGAATAATTGCAGCTGAAAAGGAGATTTCTTCCAGTACCACAATTTATTACGAAATAGATGCTAGGGAATTTATTGATATTTTCTGTTAAAAAACGATCTGTCAGTTTTAAACTTTTTGTGTTCATATTGGAACATTGGCATATACTGCAGTGATGAGGTTTTCTAAAACTTCCGACTTTAATTTTACTGGCAGGCATTTTCTTAGTCCAAATTATTTCTCTTTTTAAAGTCGAATGGTAACTAGTAATCTAATTTTAATACCATTGAATGGCTTACTTTGACAATGGGCCCGTTTTAACATTAAAAATTCTTCATATTAAGTTAAACAAAATATGACTACTATTAACGGATTTAAAACAGCATATTCGAATTTAACTTCTTAGCTCAAAAGCCTTGTTATTAACGATATACTAGTTTAGCTTTACTAGTAATTTATATTGGATACGTCAAAATTAAATTATTAAACTGTATACGTTTACAGGCAGAATAAACGAAGGATTATATTTTTACTTATATAAAATGCACAATCGCGACACAGCAAGATATTGACACGTGAATATTGTTAGTAATTCCTTAGGTAAATGATAGTTATAGTTAGTAAAATCCCACTAGGATAAGCGATGTTTAGTTACAAAACCTTTATATTGGACTCTTTACTATTTTAGTGGTTTAGGACTGATTATATTAGTATACTCAATGCTATGTTTCACAGAGTATATGAGGTATGTTAATAGTTGAAAATACGCAACAATTTATTTTGTCCTATTGCTCCGTTTGACGTTTCAAGTTTTTCTGCAGGTCCTCTGAGGTAACTTAATAATTTTAAAATTCCAAGTCTTCGAACATAATCATACCCTATTGCTCCAGGGCATAAACCACGCCTCTTCTATAACAGACACTACTCAGATAGTTACTGCAAACTACGCAATGTTCTATAGCATATGTGCAGTGCGTCACGATCATTAGAAGATAACTTAATCTTGGAATCATATTCCGTCTTGTTGCTTCACTTGAAGTTCCAAAAGAACACCTACACGAGCAAAAATAATTCAGTCCATAAATTTTCCCACAGAAACTCCATAGTGTATGTGATTATAACAAAGTTCTTCTCAGCTAATTTTGTGCCGATATTCCAGAATGGAATTTTTATATTTCTTCCAATAGAAATTTTAACGTGAAAATCTGCTATAAATCATGTGTATTAAAATAAATTACCTAGCGTCAGTAAGGCAAAAAAATAACACAAACTTACCAATGATAAGTGTTTTAAAATCGATATATGTTGGTATTTCTACATATTCAAAGCAAATATTCAAATCTAAAACGGAAATTAATTTACATTTCATCGTGTTTTACTAATTTGGTTACTGTTGTTTTATGTTCAATTCAATTAACTCTTTTTTATAAATACTGCAGTTTTTACAACATGAATTATTCGAGCCTATAACAATTTCCATGGTAAGAGTCCAAAAGTAAAACAAGGTAGTTCAGTAGAAGCAAACAGAACACGAAGATGTTAGTCTTAGGGTGCATACATCAGCATAATTGGTACAAGTGTTCTGTAGTTGCTTCATCTAAATTTGGATAAACTTTCTCTCAACAATTACCATTTAGTTTTCTCAGACACTGTACAACAAGCTGTTTATATATATATATATATATATATATATATATATATATATATATATATATGTCAGTATAAATATACATGTGATTATTCACTTTGTTTCACCTTTACAAAGAAGAATTTTATGCTCCGCAAAAACACATTAATCTGCTAATACTTATGAAAAGTTTGATATTGTATCTATTCAAATAAAGATAAGCATTTACGTCAGGTGTTTAATTTTCAAACTCTGTAAAATCTGTTGGTCTTAATTGCAAAAAATAACAAATATCAACGAAATAAAAGATGTATGAAAACTTCCAGACATTATAAACTGTATTTGCACTATAACTATACTTTTGTTGAAGAATATTCTTTAGTACTGTTTGTACATTTTAATCAATATTAAAGTAATAAGAATTGTATTTTATAAAGCTCAATATTGGATGGGTTATAATTGACAAATAGTAAAAGTGTTTCTTAAATATCTTTGTATTGCAGAATAAATAAAAACTCCTTAGCCTTGCAATCCTGATGCCATCTCTTATTCTGCCAGGGATCAAAGTTCACAACCATTTATTTCAAAATCAAAAAGAATACTCTCAATACAAAATCTAAACCATTTTATGCTCCAGATTTACATATTTTTGGCAATAATTGCTACGTGCCCCTTTTCAGACAGAAAATTCGAAGTTGTATACTAACGACGTATTTTTTTTTTGTAAATCTGTACCATATAAGAACATACTCATCATATTAAGCTCTGCGATCATAATATTTTGTCATGTATGAATTTTTATGAATGAATTTAATTTGCTTGGTTGAGACTTTTTAATTTTGAATATGTGAAATTTGAAACTTTTTCCTAATAATTATTTATTTGGTCATGGAATCTGAAGTATTTTACTACATTGTTATTTTAAATCAACTTAAAGTTTTTTATTCTTGTTTATATTTTAACTGCACATTTCCATTTACTAACCATTGTGTTATTACTTTAAAATATACATTTATGAAAAAATTAATTCCTCACCTGTAACACCAAGTTGTGTTATGACCTAAAACAAAACCTTAATTTTTAATATAGTGACTTGGGACCTAAATTAACCGCTTTTGGAGAATATTGATCATTGAGGTTATCTCACTATCCTATATTTATAAATATGTTACATCAATTACCTGTCACTCGGCAGGCAATTAAATTACTATACATAATGGTTCTTATTGTATCAAAAATCTTACACAACTTTCATTCACTGACGTTTATGGATTTTGCTCAAGATTGAGTTGTGTGAATTGTTTGTAATTTTAAGCGGAAAATAAGTTGTTTTAGATTTGTAGCTGAATAAAATATTCCAAATGATATAATTATGTAGATGTGTAAGTAATAAACCATCTACCAACCAGTGTTGTTGAATATTTCTACAAACGTGTGGTAAACGAATATAGATCAGACTGTAACATAACATACTTAAACATACTCAAATAATTTTAGGTATTCTAGTATATATCTTTAATTATAATTTAGAAAACTAACTATTCACCGAATCGAAGGACAATAGAATATTGACAAAAGGGACGCCAGTCACAGGGCCTACCAGGGTCACACCGCTACAATCTATTATAAGGCATGAATCAATTTGAACTAGTACGTTTGTATGTCACTTTGCAATAATATAAATTTAAATGGAAACTTCTAGCTTAATATTTGAGGGAAAATACTTAAAGGCACTAATTAGATCATTTGTTTGACTTTATATTCAATAATTTTTAAACCTATTACGGTGGTAATTGTAAATTCTTTTGATTAACTCGAATATTAATTGGAAGAGAAATTATTCAGAGCAACTCAAACCTCTTATTATTTATTATAGAAAAGTTCATTAAAGGTTTTATTCGATTCCACATCATCAATTAGTTTAAACAGTTATGCATTGAAATCATGAATCATTGGAACTGTACTTACTTCAAAGGTATATCTAAACCAAAGAGGAGAATCAAAATTTCCACTTTTTTAATCACATAAAACAGTTATGTTCATTGATATAACTCACAAAAAATATTAATTATATTTTGAATTCATTATATTAATGAATTAAATTCATAAATTATCAAACTTTTATGTACCATTCTGTCAGTTTGTTTGACTATACACGGTTATACTATATTTCCTACCTTTGTTTTATAACGACTATTCTTAATTTTAAGTTTTGTATCTGCTCTAACTTTTATAACAGCCTTTATTTTTCATTTATATTTATATTTATCTTACTAATTGCACAGTTATTTCCATTCAGAGCATTTACTCCAATATATGAAACCACTAAACCATAAAAAGTTAAACCATTGCATTAATTAATTTAAGGTCAAACCCCAATCACGTAACATGTTTTAGCTATGCCAAACGAAAAATGTCAAAAGCGTTGTAAAACGGTGTTTACAACAGCGTTTATAAACCCACACCCCTTACGCCAACGTACACTGAAAAACTTTTCTCGTGACTACTGTCAAGCTATTTTCATTTATATCAACCATTATTCACTACCACAATTTATTTAAAAGTTCAATATTGAGATAGTTTGTTTGTTGAAAGAATGTTAAGTGTGAATAAGCAGCATTGCATTGTGCATTGTGTGATATAAATACTTTGAAAAATAAAACTTGGAAAAAAAACTTAAAAACTTACATGTATATTTAAGCTGATTCAATAGTTATATTAATATTCTTTTATCTGTTTCTAGCAATATATACACTATTAACAGGATTATGAGCATAGCGCCAAACGCCAATGTTACTTGTTACTGTGTTACCTTTTATTAAATTTATATAAAGTTAAACTAACAAAACCTAATATTTTCGTTATCAAACAATAGTTTTTTCTTATTTTAGTGCTTTCAAATATAAGTTATAAATATATATATATATATATTTATATATATATATATGTGTGTGTGATTCCCTGAACTATATATAGCTATTGTTTATTGAAGTGTTATAATTAGATTTCCATACCATTTATAAAACACTTTTTGTAGGGTATAAAAAGTTCGTGTACCCAAAAAGTTTTCACAAATAAACAACTTTTGATGCATTCACAATGTAATTTAGAAGTTTCAGGAACTGGTTTATTATGATTGGATATACATTGAATAATTCCATATATATTTTATTGATGTTACTACCTGATTTTACCAGTATGAAAAAAAACCTTTGCCCGTCTAAGATATAATTTCCATGTTCTAATACTAACTTAAACATCTCCTTGAAATGTTATTCACTTACTACTGCCAGGAACGTAAATGTTGAGGTGTAAGCAATCCATACATGTAGTCAAATACAAGTAATCTATTTTTAACATAAATAACGGATACATATCAAAATATTTCTTATAATAATAAATACATAACTTCCGACAGGCTCTCACCAATAATTGGAAATCGTAATTATATTTGGTCAAATTTAACATCTAAATGTTTGATTTTGCAAGTGATTTAAATTGGGCTATCATAAGAACATGTTATAAGTCTGTTATTACAAGAACTCTTGTTCTATTTCCTACGTTTGTTGATAAAAATGTCATAGAGCAATATTTTTAAATATTTCCAATATACACATAAAAGACAGTTACAAAACACGAATGTAGAAATAACAACATTGATAGTAAACTTAGCTATTGAAATTATAAATATAGCTTAAATATATCTCACAACTTTAAATAAATTTAAAATTGGATGTTTAATGTGTTACCGGTTTTTTTTCATGCAATATCACCTATAAATTTATAATCTAAAAGAGTACTAAACCAAGATTTAAATTTTTTTGCAAGAAAGCCAGAATATAGAGTAACTGACAAATTCAATATTAATTGAGGTTAATGGAGGTTAGTGGTGTGGCTGTGACTTTGCAACAAGTAATAATAGACAGTTTATTTTGAGCTTTATTTCCACTGATACACTAAGCATAAAGACATTATTTAATGCGATAATAGTTTTATTACTCAACAATATACTACTCTCTACAGCGTGGGGAAGTTGAATAAGAGTGATTTACAGTCGCAGAGACAGACTGAGCGCACAGACGGGGTGGAACTTGTTGCCTGTAAATCACTCTCAACAGCGTTATGTCTTATGTAATTCATTTTCAGCCAATCTGTTTATAATAGTTACGCATGGAGTGTGGTGGTGTTTTAAACGGCAATGAAGTAAAGTTTGTTGGAGAATGGTCGGTTCGTAATTTATTCACTCTACAATAATATTTGTGATACATGGAGGTGGTTTTTGAACATAGAAACCGGCAGTGTTAGCAATTAAATGTAAACAATGTATTTGCGAACACAATTAATGCAAAAATGAAAATTATTATACATAAAGTTACCGTTTCTTTTTCTGAATTATCAATAAGAAACTTTTCGTCTAATTCCTTTATTAAAGTATTCTTCTGTTCTCAAATGTATTATTAGAAAGCAAAAAAAAAAACATCATATTGTATATTATAATTACAGAAATATGATATCTTTACAATTTGAATTTACCAAATATTAGATTAAATATCGTAATTTATTTTCCTCAAAGGCGATTTTTCTTTTTTTCTTTATTACCATTTGATCGCATATAAAATTTGTAGGCCCAAATTAAATTTATAGGTACAAATAAAAAAGTGTTAATAATAATATAAATCGGCGTGCTCAAAGTAACATTGGTTGTAGTAAAGATTAGTTAAAACTCAAAATCCTAATAATAAATGCGAAGTGCCTTTATTTACTTTTCTTTCACGAGTAAACTAGTCAACTGACTGTGCCTTAATATTATATGGACATTCATTTGGTCACTGGGATGAATTTGGTCCTATTATTATTACGAAAATCCCTCCGGGAATCAAAGGTTCTTTGCAAACATTGTGTTTTTGCTTTTTACATTCATAATTAGTGAACTGAACTGAATTGTAAAAGGCGGGGTGATTCCCTCAGAGCAGTTTCTGAAACAAATGTCCCAATGACTATTGGAAAGCTTTCTTTAGTGTATTTTAGCATAGACTTTAATGCTGGTAATGGTTCGTTTTATGAAGTGTAGTTAATGGAGCCATGTCGATAGTCAGTAGATAAAGGACAATAAAGAAGATGAACGTGGTCGATGAAATTTGAGGATGGACGGCAAGTCTGGATGAGTGAAGCACCTAGAGGAGGTCACCAAGCAATGCACTGGGGCGTCTCAAGTTACATTTATAGTGCGTGAAATGTCTAAAGAAACGATAATATTTCAGTTTTAGATTTCAGCCATTAAGGACTAATTTACCTTATAAAATGTCCTAAATCATAAGAAGGTCAGAACTTGACTCCAAAAACTCCCTCTGAAGTTGTCGACAAGAACTATGCCAGACGAAATTTTACTAAACTGTTTTACAACTAATATACAATTTGCAGCTGTAAATGTTCAAAAATGTTTGAAAAACATTTACTGTAAATTTAAAGATTGATTAAAAACCCGTCAGTTCCCTTTTTACAAAAGTAGGCTTCTGTGACATATATAATCGTATATAATATAATAATACATTTTGACGTCTTTTCTTGATTATGGCAACCAGGCAAACCAAAAATCGGCTTCGGAAATACAATTCACTCAATCCAGCAGTGGTCATAAACGTTCATTAAATTGCGTGTGAAGCAGCTGGTAACTACTAGTATAGTGCAGAGACAAGAGAATGTAGTCTAACTTGTACTATAAATTTAAAGACTGTTATAAAACCTATCTAATTTGTCTTTTGAAAGAAGAAGGCTTCTCATAGATATATATTTTCTTGATTAGAAAAGAGGCAAAATAAACTTTGGAACAAAACGTACTAACACAGGAGTAATTTGAAATGACCATACATATACAGTCTTAACATATTTTATTGATCGTAAAAAGAAGTCAAATTGAACATTGGAGTTGGAAATACAGTTAACTCGAACCAAAAATGTACAATGCAGGTCCAAAACATACGAAATTTCGTGCAAAGTTGCGAGTACCTAATGAATAGTTAATAAAGATTTATTTTATATTTTGGAACAAACCTTTTATGAACTGAATCATATAAATTGCAGTTAAAGGAATTGCTCTTAGGTGTAGCTGAAATTATAATACATATTATAGCTAAAGTTGTTAAGTTAAAAAAATATCTAAATATTTAACTTTAAAGTCCAAGAATCAATTATTAAAATAATTTAGTTATTAGTTGCAAACTAAACTGGCCAGAGTATGTGCTTACTCCTTCACTTAACGTTTTATTCGACTCAGTAAACCAATCTTCTTTTCGTAAACACCAATGATATGTTTCCATCTCGCTGAAAAAATATCACTGATATACTTCTACAAATTTACATAACAGCTTAATTTGTGTTTGTAGGATTTCGGACACAAATTGAAAATTCATCCCCTATATTTTTATAACACAATTAATTGTCTTAAAAAACGTTTTATTGTTATCGACTGTCTATGAGAGTGGAATTAAAGAAACAATTTCTAACAACCCTTAACTATTGAATTTTATATAAACAATGAAGCTATTAAAAACTATCAAAAATACTGGTTAATAAACATGATTTTTGTCTAATTTAGTTCCTCATTATTTATCTTTACATGGAGATTATAATTATACTTAAAGTAATATCTTTTGTGTATGTAGCATTTTTAAAGCTACATTGGCAAATTTTTCAATTAAAACTTAAATTAAATGTAAATTGTGGGAAGGAAAATATTGGGATTTAATTTTAAATTAGATTGTGAGCAGTTAGGATAAACACGAATATGTAATCCTTTAAAAGTTACTACCGGTAATTTAAAATTATTAGGAAGGTGGTCCACTGCCTTGAATTTATCAGAACTTGTCTTGTTCTGCAGTTACGTTAGATATGAGAAGGCTGTTGTTCTCAGGTTGGATACGGCTGGGCCAATGAGAGAACACCGCGGATGTCCATCAGAATTGGTGGGAAGAGGAGTATAAAAACCGCCAGCTCATTATTTTTGCCCTTCTTTTTTTTGTTATTATCGTGAATTAAGTTGATTACAGTGAGCCGTGTTTCTAATTTTTTTTCGCGAGGGATTTTAAGGAAAAATTAAATTCATAGAATGTAAAGAGCAATCTGAGTAAACTGATTCTCGATGAACAATATAGCATAATAGAATCATGCAAGTTACATTTGTTTCATACTTGAAAAAAAGTGAATTAAAATTGAACTTTGCTAATAACTTTAATATTGAGGTTTGGAAACTAATTACGGAACTGTTTTATTGTGAATTATTAAATGGTAATTAGCTGAACATTAAATATTGTTTGAGAGAGTTGTATCTGATTTGCAAATACTTTGAAGTTAAGGTACAATTAGTGGAAAGAGAAGTTTGATTTTTTATTTTGAATTTTGAGTGAAGTAAGAAGTGAACATTTTTATTTTAGTGGTATTTTGATTTTTATTTGAAAACTTTATTATTTTATATTAGAAGAGAGCTCTGATTTTTAGTTTGATATATTTTATTAATATTTTTATTTCTTGCCAAAGGATCTTTTAAAATTACTAAACGGTTTGTCAATTGAGCTTATTAATTTGGTAGTGTAAAATAAATCCATTACTTTAATTTAGAACTGTGATTTTTATTTAGGACGAACCATATATGATTTAATAGTTAAAATACTAGTAATAAATTTGACTTAATATTCACTCGGAGCTTACTAATCAAAAAATATTTTATATTGTCTTGGAGGTCTAAATATTAATTTCTAAAATCCAAGTCGTTATAGTGTAAAAACGGTTTATATGATTTAGTTCAATCTAGATTATGCCACGGTTTCCTAACAAAGTTAAAAAATAGGAAATTTATCAGAAATGAAATACTGGATAAAACTGAAATGTGGGAAATCTACATGTGGCATCTGATAATTAGGGTCTCTTGTTTCTTTTACATAAACCTTCAAGTCCTCAACGGTTACATTTTGTTGTAGGGGACTCAATGTTTTCTGATTCCGTCCAATAAATTACATCAATGTAGTAGTCAGCATTAAAGTTAATCTGTGAGTGAAATACTTCCTCGGGATAGTTATGCGTATTGATCTCGCCTTTAAGTGTTAGCACAGACGTACTTGTTTTATGTTTTTTCTCTCATCACGTAACACAGACAGAGGGACATAGCTGTATGAGCGAATAAAATAATTATTTGCATGAAATTGGAGCATCTAGCTTTATAACACAATCAGATCGGGTTTTAATTTTATATGAATGAACTCGCCTTCGGCTCACTGGGGACTTCGCCACCAGGCCCCTTTTTAAGTGTTGGAAAAATTCGGAAAATAAGCGGAATTCAGGGACAGGTTAAGTCCTAGCATTAAATTTGGGATCTGGGAGCTTAAAGTAGTCCTACTGTATTGTAATAATCTTTCCGGATTTAGCAAAATTTTTGACTTTAAAGGAGTTTTGTGACTTAACCATTCGACATACGACAAGTAGTGACTGGACCTTTCTTGTTGGAAATTTAATTGTACCTACCAAATCTGCCCTTAGATTGGAGCTGCGACCTCTGGTTTAGTCAGTACAGACTTTTGATTAAATGACTGCACTGGTCAGTTATTGTGATTTTAATAGTGTAAATATAAATAAAAACTAAAAACCGACCACCTTTTAAATATTTTTGGGCTATTTGACCTTCTAAGCAAAAGATGTACAAAATTTGAAATTTCTGGTATACCAGGAAGTGAATTAGACTCGGTGTACTGAGTAAGTCTGCCTCCCAGGTTGTTATGACACAAGATGCTTTATTACCTGAAGAATCTTAATCTAAGTCAGTAATATTTATAAGATAATTTAGTTTTTTAGGGGGTTCCATTTACTCAGGATTGTATCTGGTCCTACCAGGCAATTCCCTGGAGGGGGGTTAATGTCTTCGGGGATTAAAAAGATTACGTTGATCTTTTCTGGGGTGAATTTATCTACCAGATAGGTTATATCGATACAGAAAAATGAATAAAAGTCACTAGTTTACGTAATAATACAAGGTAAATCTGGAACCGGATCGAATTATACAAAGTGTAGTCGCATATAAATTTAAAACTCCAAAAATTGCCAACTAAGATAAAGATTTCGCCATGAAGAGCGACTTTCGGGCTTACGGAAGGATTTACAACAAAAATGCTACTTCACCTTTTTTGTATATATCATAATTTTCAATGAAATTAAAGTTAAACATTTAGGCTACAATTAACGGTTCGGCCAGTATAAACCC
This sequence comes from Homalodisca vitripennis, assembly GCF_021130785.1. Classification (NCBI taxonomy): domain Eukaryota; kingdom Metazoa; phylum Arthropoda; class Insecta; order Hemiptera; family Cicadellidae; genus Homalodisca; species Homalodisca vitripennis. The sequence goes on along the minus strand of NC_060210.1, from coordinate 111,331,064 downwards.
TAAAAACAAAATTTTGACGTAAAAATCACAAATTATTTGCATTTAAACGCGTTTTCCTGGCCAAACCATTGAGGGTAGCTCTAAATGTTACTTCACCTTTATTATAGATCATATTATTTCCTAAATCAATTAGGGAGTTTTCTTCAGCAAAGTCAAACGGTTTGACCACTATCATGCCCGAAAATTGAGTTTTCACGTAACGATTACAAGAATTTCGCACGTAATCACGTTTTACGGCCTAGCCAATCGTGATACAGCAAAACATTATTGGACCTTTTGTGTAGATCACATTATACCCTAATTATTGTCTAATAATGTTTTTTGAGCTACGACAAACGGTTTCCCCGCTATCGAGCCCGTCTAAATTCGGACGTGAAAATTACACAAATTTTGCTTATAATCACGTTTTATGGCCAAACCAATGGGGATAGGGCAAAAAGTCACCAGATCTTTTATGTAGATGGTTTAATTCGCTAATTTTATGGATCAATCATATCGGAGCTACGACCAACCGTTTGGCCGATATCGGGCTCCAAACATTATTTTAAGCGAAAACATCTCTGGATGTCAAGTATACCAGTGTTTGTCGCTTAATCATAGGAGAGAGAGCAAAAAGTCACAAACCTTTTTTGTAGTTCACTCTATTCCTGACTACGTATTCCGCCAGATCCAAGCTATCTCCAACGGTTTCGCCCGCTATCGGGCTTACAAAGGTCTGCAAGGGTAAAAAATGCGCGAAATTTCTAGAATTTGTTTACGGGTTTAAAAGTAAAAATGTCCGGTTTTCAGACTTTTCCTGTTAATTATATTTGCAAAAGGTACTTGCATGCCAATTTTTAAGTTTCTTCTATCACTTCTAGAACTATGTTATAATTTGTATCTATATCTCAGTCAGTTTCACATGCGGCTGTAAATTATATGGGATCTATGCATAAAAAAAATCTGAGGATCCGTTTTGCCAATGTAAGCCCTCTTAAGCAAGCTTAACTATCGGGGTTTTTAAGAAAAGATTAACAGGACATACATAAATTGAAATTGCTTTGTACTTATCAACGAAAATATGTTTCGTTTGTACTAACCTTTTACTTGAATTCTGGATTAAGAAATTCGTTTTGTATAGAACTGAAGTTAACAACAGTAAGCTCATTACACCTTTAAAATGGTTTACTATTAGAGTCCTTCTATAATTCATTAGGGACATTTGGGGGGGGTGGGGGGGGGGGGGGGTGGGGGGGGGGGGGGGTGGGGGGGGGGGGGGGTGGGGGGGGGGGGGGGTGGGGGGGGGGGGGGGTGGGGGGGGGGGTTTCATTTCTCAAATGGGAAACTCTTGAATGATCTGAGAAGTGGCTACCCAGGAGCAAATACGAAAATTACATAAAGAAAAACATATTAGCATACATGTTTCCACTATATGACTATGTAGCCGGGGTACAATCTACACAAGAAGTACAAAATTATACACTAAGAGGGAATAAGGGAAAATCTTTCCTGGGACAGGGTTTATTTACGTTTGATAGTACGGGGGCGCTTTCCAATTCTCAAATTCGCTCTTCAGCACTTTTTAATACATTTTCTGTATAGCTTTCAGATCTGTGGTCGCAGCTACAAATTTCCCTAAAAAACCCCTCAGGATATTTTTTTTTTTTTATTTTTTTTTGTGTGTTGGTGTGAAGGGGATATCTAGATAAGATGGGAGTAAGTGCCTCACTCTCGGGAACCGCAGTGTTTATATACACCGCTTCCCTAAATTAAAATGTTTTAAATATCCATAAATAATTTCGTAACAAGGAAAGACTGAATTATTAAATTAGATTAGTTGAGTAACTTTCCGACGGCATCATGACTACTAATAACAAAAAAATATAAAACAACGAGTGGGACGTTGGTGGAGATGAGAACTGGTAAATAACAAACTATAAACGTCATAGATAAACCGTCAAAAGGAACAAAATATTTTGTGGGCAGCTTCATGTGTGGAAAATTGTCACGTCAAACCTACCCATCGTATATGATCGCTACTAGGCCTGGCCTCCTGTGGCCTTGAATAACGGAGTAGTGCAACTGGGGGAATTACCTAATTAAAAATGGAGAAGCTCGATGGAACGATCCTCCCCAACATTTGGCATATAAAGTCTATCATAAAGTGTAAACTAAAATCCTTATCTTACGCTGAAAGTAATTCATTTAACAGATGCAGCATTATTATAGCGATTTTTTACTCGAAACATCCAAATTTCAGAACCATCCAACTTGTGCCGATGAACTTGTCACCGGAGACCAAAAATTGGTACACTTACGATTAGGTAGATGTTAATGTACAATTGAAAGTTTATTAGAGAATTACAGGTACTACAGGAGATAATAGTTTAAGGGTTTTGAAAGTTGGGGAAGAAATATTTAATTTAAAGCTGATTCTACATCTCAGAGAAATCATATAGATATATGTTACTTTGAAAGTCGCATCGTGCCAAGCAGAGTCTCCTATGTAAAAAAAAGAACCGTTTTGGAATAGCCTTGATACCGGCTCCACGCTCAGGCATTCTTCATCCAATCTTTGTTTTCTGTAATATTGTGTAATGTGTAATCTTTTTTGACAGGGCAGAGTGTGGCCAGCCGTTATGTATGGCTTGGCTAGATATACAACACATATGCTTAGTAGTACTCACTTGATGATGAGAACACCGAACTTTGGCGTTACCATCAGGACACCACTATCACTCCTACACGGCCACTTTATAGCGGCCCTTAAAGAGGAAAAACGACGACCTGATAATGATAACGTTGTAAATTGAGGCTTTTTTATTCAAAATTCGCTATAAAATGGCATTTCTGGAAAACAACGCAGACTTTGAAAAATCACCTTTAAACAATAAATAATAAATCTCTAAACATTTTGGTTCCTTTACCATGAACAAGTATCATCATTAAAATTCTATATTTTAGATGACTATCATGTGTTAGTATTTTCTCCACATAGAAAGAAAATATAGCATAATTTAACGTATTTTGCTCTTTGTTCCTTTGTCTAGAATTTAATGTCTCACTACGATAAGGTATTATAGATGTTGAATAACGTGGAATTTATGAAATTTATAATGACGGGATTGGAGAATTTTAAATACCACTTTTTATTATAAATGCATGATCATAATGTTAACGTGAGTAGCATAAACTTATTAAATCACGCTTATTTACAATTCATGACTACGAAGTAAACGTTAATGGATATGCCCATAAAGTCTGTTATGTTGATTGTAAGCTTTAACAGCAGGTTAACATTTACTTATTACGAAACAATGTAAATATGACCCTTCTAATTGGCTTAACATCTAATGGAATTTTTATAACAGAAAAAAAAACATTATATTTATGGATGAGCATATATATTTCTAATAATACTCTCACTCTATACTGAGAATTGTCATCGTGGAGATAGTGATGAGTTAGGGTGATAGCAAATGCAGTATACTTTAACCTAGGTCTATATGAGGATGATTGGTACTAGAATTAGTAACAGAATATTGAAATAAACGACCACATTTGTCTGTATGAGGTCAGTAATTTAAAAATAAATTCACGTTTGAAGAAAAAACTTGACAATATGTGATAATTAGTTTTAAATAATACGAAAATAAACATTTAATGTAAAAGTAAATTACGATAAGCAATACAAGAGCTCTCATAAGTTTTTCAAAAACTCTAAGAGAATTTATACGAGTGAATACCGAAAAATTATGAAAAGGTATAAAGATTAGTTGGGATCAGCAGAACTATAACCTATTTGTACATGTTTTTGAATTTCTTCATGGGTAACTTTGTATTTATAGAAAATCTTTAAAAAGTAATTCGGGTTATAAAATCATTTAAACTTAAATAAATAAACGTAAAACACGTGTGTGCGTGCGTGTGTGTGTGTGTGTGTTAGTGCGCGTGTGTGTTTCTTTTATACTGTAAAATATCTCTTCAGATGCATTTCACTTTTGCACTATTGTTTTGGATTGGTTTTTAGACCTGGGTTATTTCTAGCCCATAAATTTGTAGGATCTAGTTAACCATATTTTAAATCTAATTAAAGTCTGTTGAAGGTTAATTATTGAGTGACTGACTGAGATAAAACAAGTAATTACTCAATAGCGTTATATGTATCGATAGATGTCAATTTATGAACTTTGACCAAACGAAATGCATAAGGCAAGATGTCTCTGGTGGCTGACAAGTAACTGTCCTCCAGTGATACATGCGTCACTTTTTACTTTTCTTCGATCTGCGTTAAGAAAATCCACTTTGGTATCTGTAATCTGAATATATATATATTATATATATATCCATCGTAAATAACTAAAATGTCTATCATAACCTTTAGAAACCCATACATTCTTATCGATAACGGAATATTAAACCAGCATTTTAATAGATTGAGGAATGAAACATTCCATACTATTAGTTGTTTCAGAGAACAAATATAACGTTTGGCTAGCTGGGAAAGTGTAAAACCAATTTTTTTTTATAACCGCCTTAACTCCTGGAAAGGTGATTTAATAAACTTGGATTAAACGAGTTTTGTTATGAAACTTCTCCCGTTCTCAGTAACAGTTTTACTGATATTTAATATTACAATGTAAAGAGTATAGTCATTATTGATACTCGTAACAGTGGAAATGTTTACGTTTCTGCACATTTAATTTAAGGGTATGAAATGAATTATGTTCTTATTGGATCGTAGCGATGAAATTCAATAGACATTTCCTTATAATAGACAAATTCATATTAGGATGAAATTTTTACTTCCATCTAAATTATTGCGTATTAAAAACTCTCGTAAATAACTTGTAAATAATCTTTTTACAAACATGAATAGTAACGCTTATATTGCGGTAAAATTCGTTTACCCGTGCCGTTAGTTACGCCTATAGTCAACACCCTTAGATACTTAAAAATTAATTTTTCATGCGAAACAGATTTCAAATAACCATACATTTTTAAAACGTTGATAAAACTTTAATTATAAGTGTTTAATAAGGAATCTTTATATATATTATTAAACTGTATTGAATGTATAACATCTCGTCAAAACGAATATGTTCGATGTCAATAATATACTCTATTTTTTACATAGTTTATCATGGAGAATGATAAATTGTTATAGAAGACTATAATGCTTGTCTTGTGTATGCAAAATAATCCGGATTTGGTTCAAACTCTTCATTCTATATACATTACTATTCTTTACAGGCGTTGAGTTTTTAAATTTCTAATTTTGGAAATACACCACACTTTCTCATTATAACATGATAATAATCGCGATTATGAATTATTATAACGATACTATAACGTACGAGTAAGCTTCATTTATGTATTTTATAAAGAACTAATACGAAATTTACAGAAAAAACTTGGCTACATTAATAGTCGAGAAAACTAGTTAATCATTAGTTTGCCGCAGTTTTAACTTATTGTAATGAGTTCAAATAGACGAAATGTATCAGCATCTTTTACATAACTTTCAGTGTGAATTTAACCTGCTTGAAATTTACAACATAATGAGGCTATAAAGCGATGCTAATCAAGACGACGTCTAATTATGTTTTCAAACTTTTTCTTAAAAGCATGTCTCCATGCTTTTCAGTCGCTATTTTTGAACTATTTTCATAAGATTTTGATAAACGATGGCCTGTGAAATCAATATCATTCATGAAAAGAAATAAAACGTGGTTTCATTACACAAACACTGTTATGGAGAAAGCTTAGCGGTGTCAAATGGTCAGGATTTCGGTTTTGTTAAGCTGTATTGTTATGTGGACCCTGGGTCGTGCGTTTATCTTTCGCACAAAAAAGAGATATATAACAGTACAGCGTTAGAATTAAACTAAATGTTAACTCATCGGTTTATTTGAGTTGCCTAAATGTCTAATGTTTGGAATTTTTGTATTATTTAAAAATATTCACTTCAGTCATAGTTATAAACAGTTAACTATTAAACAAAATAATTTAATCTAATAATGCTTTTAAGAAAATGGTGAGATCTACAAATTGATAGTTATTTTAAATTATTACTATAGAAGACCATGGTACCTCAAATACACACACAAAGCAACTTTTGTTACAATAGTAAAAATAATATGATAGCGCACGCACTCAAGAATACGCTCAACATTTTCAAATACAATTCCCATTAAAACCAGTAACTATTAGGACTACTTGAATATTAAAGTTTGTAGGACATACTATCTATTCTATATAGCTAAGTGGTTAGTACAAAAATATGTCAAAAAACCTACAACTATCTGGACTTCCTCGCGAAGCTGTTATAGCAATCGTATTTTACACACCGTGCTTCGCTTTAAAATTTCCTCTTCTCAATAAGCAAATTAAAGTTTTAATAACTATTTGAATATTGTGTTCTTTCTATGAACGCGATAGTACTTGCAATCACTCTAACCACACGTATCGTCTATACGACTCTAAAACTCTGAACAACCTAAAAAACTTGCGAAAACTGAAAGCCGTTCACTTTTTCCGCTGTCTATATACAATATCCTAAGCCACTTTAAGTGGTTGCACAGGACTTTCACACTTCAATTAAAAAGCATACCATTTAAAACAAAATTTATTTTAAACCAAATTATGTTAAATCTTTATGCTTGGTGATTGTTAAAAAGGTAAAGTGTGGGGGTGGGGGGGGGGGGGTTGTGGTGTTGTGTTTAGGGGTGGTTTAAAAATTTAACCTATTAGGGTAAGATTTATACTGATAAAATTATAAGAGAAATCGGTTCGATATGCTTACAACTTCAGAAAATGCTCATGCAAGTTAATTCTTTAATAGACTAGTAAGAATGTTAGATAATTCTTAAGTACTCTCTCAAGTTGTTAAAAGTCTTCTTTACATTTTTAAGAGCATAGGACAGTGACATAACTAAACACATAAACATTTTCAATAGCTAATAGATTATTGTTGTGCTAACTGTTAAGTGAGTGTGCTACATTTACCAGAGTTAGCTAAACTCTAACCGTATATAAGAGTGCAAGTTACAACATTCTAACCAGTTTTATGGGGGCTAGCCTCTTAGTTAGAAGCTACCCTACGTACAAATATAAATATAACTGTTACGTCAGGATGGAATATGTAGCTGGGCACAAGATCCTTGGCTGATTGTCATTTAAGAATAACAAAATGTGTTTCCTCAGGCTATTCCGATGCCCAAAAAACAATCGATCACTACGTCTTTGATCAGCTTGATGGTACGCGAGATTCCAAAGAATGCGAGGAGTTGTTGTTCTTTTTGTTTCACCTATGTTCAGATCTTTCCCAATGTTCAATGGTCAGGTGATACACAAGAAGATTTTTAATCCTTTTTCACATCAGGTCCCATTCCGTTCGCAAAAATAGATATAGGACCTACCCTCTACCATTAGTTATTTTGATGTATATGATTGCTCGGTTGTCAGTTTGGACGACACCGTAAATCGTTAGTTGGTACTTGAATTAATTTTATTTTTAAAAATAACTACTTGTTTTTCTGTCTTCATACAGACGCGTAGATGAGACATTTATTTTGGATTGAAAGAGGAGTATACTATATACAAGATACGAGTCTAAGGTGTTATTTTACAGAACATTTTCAGAAACTAAATATAATTAAACAATATAAGCACACGGCTATCACGCGCGCAATTTTTTTTCCCCGTGACAAACCTACAGGTTTTGGCACCAGTATGAGGCATCTTCTAGGTTCGAGGTGGACATTTATATTTCCCGACGCCAATATGAGAGTGTTTCGACTTCTTTCCACGAGTCGAGAAAAATTGTTATTGATAAAGATGGTATAAGTTTATAGAGCCATGTGTATTATACCCCGCATGTATTATTGCTATTCCATATTTGTTTCTTGCCTTATTACTGATCAAGAAAAAACTATATACATACACAGACCTTCTGAAAATCGCGTATTTCTATTACAAAATATTAAGTCTATCATCATTTCAATCACTGGATCTTTTACATCTAGATAACTGATTAGCAGTTAACCGCTTTCCATTGTAATATTAAGTAGCGTGGTGACGGTGTTATGACCACTGCTGATTTCGACGTGAAATTGGACTAGTTATCTCCGACGCCTATGTTGAGCGTTTTGCCTTGTTGCCACGATTAAGAAAATATGTCAGAGAGACAATGTATTGTTTATATTTCATCTGTATTTGACTTAGTTCCTGAGTATGTATTTTGATCCCTTTATTGCTGAGATTTGTCTTGGTATCCCGATAGAAGAAAATATGTATCACAGATCAGAGAAGTCCAAGTCTATTGTCAATATAAAAAAGACAAGTATAAATAGGTTTTATAAGAATCTTTTAAAAAAAACGTTGACTTTCTATATCTAGTATTATAATTTTTGCTGAAAATTTACTTCAGTTACAGATTCAATTTAACGTGATACTGAAACAAAGGTTTCTTAATATTTTAGAAAAGCATCAGAGCTGGAGTTGTTACATGAAGGAAACCCGATTTTTTTGGACATTCGCCATCGTTCTAGTGAAACAAGAACATCAGTAACACTACGTTTCGCGATCTGCAATTGGATCTTTTCTTCAGGTAAAGACCTAACTACAAATACATAACGTATTACCCGGAAATCGTCTCGGCAGACAAAACTCAGTAAAACACCATGGTGGTTGTGATTCACTGGATTATGTGTTGCCACAATGCTTAGGTATGATTTGTTAATTTTAACCTAGTTGGTATTTCATGTAGTAGGTTAGTTCTTTATCTACTGAAGAGATCAGATTGCAGATCCTAGAAACGTCGTGTTGAGAATTTCTTGTTTCCCTGAACGATGGCAAATGTCCGGAAAATCCTGTTTCCTTCACAATCCCTCCATCGTAAAAAATAACCTTCAAACAAAGAATTGTTATATGAGTTAAAAAGCACAATCCAGCGAACTTTCATCTAGTATAGTTCTTGTCGACTGCTTCAAAGGGAGTCTTCGTAGTCAATTTCTTACCAACTAATGTTTTAGAACAGTTGATAACGTAAATGATTCGTTACTTAAAAACTGAAATTTAAAAATGGTGTGAATAATAATGGTAACTCTATAGAGAATTTACACGATATAAATATAACCAATGTAAAAAGTGGTTATTAATTAAACATATTGTTGTGCTTTACAAAACAATTTTCAAACCACACAGTTTATTACGTTTGATACGCTTTTTTAATTAATATTATACTACTTTAGAGAATATGATGGTATTTTCGATAATTTAAAGAAGAGTGGGACGTACCCCGGAGGGATTTTCAAAATAAGTATAGGTCTATATACATACTAGAGACTGTTTGAATGTTTATGTAAGATTTCAATGCAATCGCTAAAGTATTTCAAGCGCGTAACCAAAACCAAAAAAATAAAGGCACTTTTGCATTTATAATATTATTAGGATGGTAAACGTATACGGGTAATAGTAAAATTTGTATAAGGCACTGTTTTTAGACTACAAAACAATTTTGGGCTTTATTAAAGCCTATTTATAGTAGTAAGGAGCAAGATTTTCGTCATTAATTAGAAAATAATATATGTTTGAACTAGTAGTTGAATATGAATATGTAACTCAGTATTACGTATTATAAAATTTGAGTTATAATAAAATATAAATAAATGATATAGTAATGTTTATATCGGCCCAAACGTAGATCAGCAATACACTTATAGCCAAATATGGAAAAAGAACGGAGGTTGCTAGTCAATATCGGGGTGATAAGTATATTGAAGGTTTGGCAGTCGTCCATCCTGGAACTTTTCCTGCCCTACACCACACGCGATTATCTTGCAGCAGTACCACATAACTTATAGCGAGTGATATTTCTCATAATACTATATCGTATTATACTATTTCTCTCCCTATCTGTGATAACCTAAGTTGCGTTTAGTAATAACCCCCGATTGTATTATGTAAATTAAAGTTGGATAATGATGTCAGTATTAAAATTAATCGCTTAATAGTAGTGTTTTATAATACCACACTTGCAATTAATTGTACCTATGAGATAGTTCAGCAGCATTAATATTTGGCTATATGATTGTGTCAAACATTCACACAGAACGTTAATCAGGTGTATTAATGTAGTTCATGTTGCTTCCAGTTGTTATCTCCGATAAAAATATAGTTGTAGATATTTGTATAAAATATAAGTAAACTGTCAATAAGGGATGTGATATTTATATAATATAAAGGTTGGCAGGGGTCTAACCTGGCACTCCATTCCATATGCAATAACCTTACATATGTACCACGTGACCTTTGTCAGGTGTAATATCTATCACATACCTTTCTTTTTACATAATCATGAACTAATTGTGGGGGGGGGGGGGGGTGGGGGGGGGGGGGGGTGGGGGGGGGGGGGGGTGGGGGGGGGGGGGGGTGGGGGGGGGGGGGGGTGGGGGGGGGGGGGGGTGAATGTCAATATGGTAATGGTTCGTGGCAACCCTAATTTACCAGTTTATGTTGGAATAAGATAATATATTTACACACACACACACACACACACACACACACACACACACACACACACACACACACACACACACACACACCACACACACACAACACACACACACACACACACACACACACATAGTATATATCATTAACATAAATGTAAATTTATTGCACTATATAGTTGGTTCGGGATATAGCTAATTAAGGTCATACCTAACGTTTAAAGTCGAAGTCGTAATATCAAGTTTGCCTTAATCCTACCACTTCTCTTCAGCTTAATTTACTGAGGTAGAACGTTTTCAATAAAGAGCTCAAAGAAAACGACAAATCTGTAGAAAATATATTTACCCTCAGATCGAGAGATAGAAAATATACTTTTTTCTATATTCTACGCATAGAAATCTTAAAAGCTCTTAAACATTTAGATTCATTCCTATGATAAGCTTCTTTCAGAAACTAGAAGTGATAAGTAATCTGCAACAATTTATTTCAGTTGGAAAATTAAATTTTATCCTCTGTAACTATAAATATAACGTATTATTACATAACAGCATTGTAATAAAAACGTTAAATTTCATTATATATTCCCAAGAATTTTGATCAGGAAGATATAAAACATTTATAATAATTATAGAGCAATATAATTAGGGAGTCAAAATTGGTATTTTGATGTTTAATACTGAAATCATAACAATAATAAACTAATGCAGATGTTTATTGTAAGTGTTCACAGTTTTATAAATAAGCACTACTAACGTAACTGTTACTTCCTAATTTGTCATATTTGGATTACCTACTAACATGCCATGTTGTAACTTCCAATCGCATAAAAATAACTTATCACGATTTAAAAATAACGCACGATACCACGACGAAATCAGTTTCTCACTCTGAAAAAAATACGATTACCAATTAGAAAACGATAAATTAATATATTATGTTTTAAGTGCTCACATAATCAGCTATCAAACACGTAACTAAGTTTCAAAAGTAATAGACAGTAATCAAGTTAGCATGTAGCGATCGATTAAGAGACGGCATTGAAGGGTACTGCACGGGACGGATGTTGTGACTTACTAAGCTGTTTTTACTACAGAGCACTCAGATAAGCTATCGAGATCAGATAACGCTGAAAATCATGGATAACTAGAAACACAGTACACAAATTTACCATAAATTCATAATACACTTGCCTTACAATTAATTAAAGTCATAGTTATATGAGTTCCTTCCCACATATACATTTTTTGTTCAGGAAGATGAGCAGAATACGACAAAAACGTTGAAATTTTCGATCCACTATTCAGACCGTTAATCGTCACCGATATCCAAGTAATAATTAATTATTATGTCATCAAATGTCATCAGAACATTTTATCGACCGATAAGCCGACTAATTAAATTTTTTTCTGTATGTATATACGACACATCAACATAAATATCATGTCAAAAAATGAACTGACCAATTAATATGTCACTCCATGAGATATAATTTATCGTTAGCGAATCCTATCATGCTAGAGACTCAAAAACTTCTGTATGTCTGTCAGTACAATATTTCAAGACTGAATTAATAATCTTTAGACTTTGGCTTGAAGGTATATTGTTTTAAGACACATTGATCCGTGGAATTTGGCTTAGTGATAGCGAACACAATGCATTACTTATATGGATAAATATAAGATAAATGAGAAAGTAAAATAATAAAATATGTAAAAGACTTTAATATAATCATATTACATTTCTACATGTGATATTAGGTGTGATGTTTGCTTGTTCAGACTTATGCTACATTATATCGTTACCTTTTATACTCAATTGTATCAGTTCATTTGTATTGGCACAAGATAGAGATAATTCTATTTATCTCAGCGTGTTTAAAGTACATATCAGAGTAATTACAATATCAATAATGTACATTTGGATTATAATCACTTGATAGATAAAATTCTTTTATGTATTTAATACTTATATGTTTACCTATCACTACCGATTCCTTTTCTGTCTGTATATCGTTCTATCTGCCTATGTGTCTGTTCTTTGCTGGATATCTCAAGAACGAATTGATCTATACAATGCATTTTTTTTCTTACACAACGTTATGTTATGTGATATACATATGTTCCCGTATTAGTTTTAATGAAAGTAGACTAAACGTCTGCAGGAGAATTCAAGAACGATGTTCCATACTACTTCACCTCCATGCTCTAAATGCAGCTTTAAACATTATTTATATATATAGAGAACAATTTTTTCTTAGGTTCGGGTGTATGAAAATGGTATGAGTGAGACTCAGTAGGTTACCTTTTTGTCTCTACATTCAAAACTGTAGAACTGACAAAAAATATCAGTAAAATATTCGTTTACGTCTGATTCCTTGTGTCCATCGCTTTTCTCCAAAACAAAGTGAGATACAAATGTTTTATTTTACATGCAACTTCAGGGAAACATGTTACACCATAATTTTACCCCTACTTTGTGAATAACTAACTACGCCCATTGCCAACAGAGTATAAATATCTTGCAACAACTATGTACAGCTTTACTTTTTAACACTACACAATACACCAAAATTATATGAGTTGTCCAAAAAATATGAGAACACAAGAAAGTCGAAATTGTAATCTCTTATTTTAGCGCTAATACGAGAGTTTCGTATTCAAAAAACGCGTGCTTTATAAAGTCATTATAAAAAATAGTCTTTTCTTTTTTGAAAGCTCCAAAGTGTTCGATATAGAGGCTATTTCAAAGTTTGGAAAATAAAAGGTTATCAGCGATATTAGTTAATACAGTTAGTACGCATTGTAATGTAACATGAAAATGGCTTTATTGCTTTTTGTAAGGTAAAACCCATCTACGATCATTTACGATAAATGTTGTGTTTTTTTATGTCATGTGTATACAACACTGCGCAAATAGTTGTAAACATGATAAGTACTGTAAGTCTTACAGTAAGTAAGTAAGTAGCAAACAATATATTTAGATTGTATTTGGTACACAGGCAGTATTTGTATACAACTTGTACGAATTCGTTAGTCAGTCTTACCCGATAAACTTGACATGCATTCTTTGGCATAAACTTTTATCTGCGGTATTTTTACAACATAAATTTAAATTAATACTTTAATATTTACTTGCTATTCGGTTAGTCTCATGGTTTTAATATAGTGGGAGTTTAAAATTTGAGTAGGATGAAATTGAAACGCTATAAGCGAATTTGGTAATAAACAAAATTTTTGACTAATTATATAATAGTTCCAACTTAGCCGAAAGGAACATTTTTTTAATTGTACGCAATTAGCACTTTAGAAAATTAGTTAAAAAATTTATAGTATTCAATATGTTATAAATTTTAAATCAAATCAACCATTTTTAGCAAGCAAAGTAGAACTTGCGTACTAAGGTATAAGTCTCTATGATATTTCTACAGTTCACAAACTAAATAATTATTTTTTGGCCTTTTCAACCTAACATTAACAGGGTTATAACATGAACCAAGCAGTACGTACGTACAAAGTTTTAAGTCTCTATGTTTTTCTATCAAGATTTATAACAAGTGAAAAGGATGATGGACAAACATATGGTCAATCACATGATTTGAAAAATGCTCTGTTTGATTCTTAATAACTTAGGTAAAGGAATACATTGAACTTCCATAATGGCTTCAATTTGGAATTCTTCCTAATTGTGACGTGTGTTATTGGCACTACATGAATGTTGTAAAACAACTGATTTTTTCTTAAATATAAGGATAATTTCTTACTACAATGCCAAGTTTGTAATATCAATATATTGTTACGCTCAGAAAACTACCAATTTAGGTGAACACTGTTTCTATAGTAAACTATAAATAAAACTTCCATAATGGAATAAGTACAATTGAAACCTTTAAAACGTAAAATACGCGTTTTTGTACAAATTTGTCTCTGTAATGAACATTTTATCCTGTGTTATGCATCTAGTGGCTGGACGGTGGGATACATTAACAGCTCTCTTAAAGCAGTATATTTCAGAACTTTACAACAACCATTACTCAGAGTAATTTAATTGGTTTGCGAGTGTTTCTAGCTAATTGTGATAGTAACGCCATTTCAAATAGCATAACGACATGACCTCAAGGATCAGTATGCCCCTATAGTGGTTAATTTATGTTCCAAGATACTAAATTAAGAGGCAAGTTATTATTAAGCTATGTCATAAGAAGACATGGTATTACAGGTAAAGCTCTAATTTTGTGTCATTGCGTAATGGTTTGTATTAGGAAAATGAGAATTGAAATTTAAATAAGTATACATACTAAGTATTAAAATAAAATTTGATTAAACACTTTAGATCAAATAAAATGTAAATAAAAATTTCAAAATTACATATTTTCAACTGAACAAATCACATTAATTCAAATAGCTATAAAGAGAACACACCATAATGTTTAAAGAGCTTATTTTGGATCAAGAAACATAAAATACTATTTTTGTATTTCTGGATTCCATAATGTACCAGACAACTTTTAAAACCTTCCTAGGTTTCCTTCAATACGTAAAAAAATAATTAGTCAAATTAGTTCAGATATTTTGAATAATAGCGCCTAGCAAGATATTTTGTGATAAATAAGACACTTTAGATAGGGATACAATTAAAGCATTAAAGCATATATTGGAAAAAAATCGTAAATAATTACACAATCACATGTTGCATCATCGCATGTCTATGTCTATTACAATCGTAACTTTTATAGTTACTAACAAGTAAGTTCCTTGCAATTCCTTGCAGTTCCTAACAGCAGCAACCTAAAGATACAAACTGTATATCGCAATGTACACAAATAATAAAGAAACTAATTTTATTAAATTTAGTAACTAATGCAAAAATTTATCAACAAGGAAATCTTACTTTATGAACGATGCTTATTCTCTTTTCAAAATCTTTTAAAAATATTAATGCGAAAAAATCTAGCGACAATTTTTAAAAATAATAGCAGCTAAACGAGTATGACACATTCTTTACAAGCATGTTCAGCTTAAAAGAAATTCAAGTATTGAGGGAAGTGTTAAACGAATGTTGCAACGTTGTAGAATGGTTCTCAATAGGGCCTACTAATGATGTGTCGTGATCGTATCGTGTATGTCAAAGGTGTTAGAAAGGACAAAAACAAGGTCTTACAACCTGCTTTGTCAGAACTTTGTTGATGAGCATTTTGTTAAGCACATTCTATGGTCATGTTATAAACATACATTTAGTTATCTTTTTATTTGAATGGTGTTTTGCTAAGGAATATACAAGGTATAAGATTTAATAAATAACATTGTCCTTATTACCGCCTTTTAATTTTTGTTTCTGCACGTCTGAATGCGTTATTTAAACAAAAACATGTAATTAACAGTTTTACTTTTAAATATGTTATAATAATTACTGAAACCGAACATATATTAAGTGAAGACCACCCTTAAATATTAAACTATGTTTGTGAGTTTGTATTGGTGATCTTCAAATAACACGGTCGAATTTTTTTTTATTTTAATCATGTTAATTTTAATAACGAGCCATTTGTAATGAATGTCAATAAACCGGCCATTCCATTTTTTGGACAATGTTACGGTCAAATATCACACTTTCAGACAAAAATGTAAAGCAAGAAGTTTTTATAGTATAATTATTCCTCATTTAACGGAATATTATAAATTTCATATGAAATTCTTAGTACAGAACATTTATTGTATAAATATATCGGCTGATTAAATCAAATAATAAAATATAATTTTCCCAATGCAGTAAAATACAATAATTAATTACTTCCAAAGCATAATACTGATAGTTGATGTATCGTAACGTTTTCAGCTAGTGGCCGATCGTGAATTCAATAAAAAAAATTAAATCCACGCAGCTAAAAATCGCAGATCACAGATACTTTTTACAAAAAAATCCAAGTATTTACAAGTTAAATAATTTTAAGGAACTTATTTACTATAAGAAAAGCTATCCTGCATATTAATAAAAACCGTTATAATACTGTATATTAAATTTAAACGTAATTTTAACCATACACGTGATTGTTATATTATTGAAAGTGAAATATTTTTTGGTATAAAAAAAAATTATGGTTGCCTGTAAAGTCGGTTTTACGGGCGAAGATTTTACGTGACAACGTCTTTTTCTCGGTAGAATATTTATTGATATGAATATTATTAAATTGCACAATAGGAACAAGGGATTGAATGAAAATAAGAATTGCACAAATTTTAACTATAGAAATATATTTTGTTTACTAAAACATTGTACATAATTTGAAATTAATTAAAATTTGTTATTGTAAATGGTAAAGTTGAATAAAACATTTACTAAAATTGGAATTTGAAATTCTTGCTAAACACAGTTAAATTCTAACTCCGCGCGTGGTGATTGGTCGGTTTAGTTCGTTTGTTTGGTCGCACTGTTATGACAGGTTAGTGGTTTTTTAATTTAATTTGTTATTTTAAATGTTTGACTAGCAATACGTGCTGTTTCTTCTCAATCGACTGAATTACGATTGATTGCAGAGTGATTTAAACTAATAATTTTACTTAACACTATCAACATTTGTCAATAGTATGACATAACCTATAAACTCAGTTTCTCAACTTTTGTGTCAATCTAACAATTAATCAATCAATCATAGTTTACGATAATGAAATATCAGTGTACAATTATTTACCTTTATTGTTGTAGTTGTTGTAAATGACGAATCTAAGCACTCCACATTTTCACGAATAAACATAGTTATCTGCTTTATCCCGTGCGGCGGACCCACAGTTATCTGCTTTATCCCGTGCGGATCCCGTGCGGCGGACCCACTGGACGGGCATCGTAACGTTACCGGGCGTTACACTTTTTCATGAGTGACTCCGAGCCGCAACCTAATTTAAGACGTTGTCACGTCAAAAAGCAAGAAGTAATTTTTACAAATAATAATGCCTTATAGCTATCATCGCAACAGTTTCAATAACCTAAACACACATGTAATCTATATAATGTGAAGGAATTAACTAAATAGTTTTAACTCGGATAAAGCGTCAAAGAATTAGGCTAGTTTTTACGGAAAGTCTAGTTTAATTTTAATACCACGCAGTCACAAGAGGTATTAATTAAAATAAAGTTAAAACTGAAACGATTTTTTTGCATAAAGTTATGCACATAAGAGAAATACAAATTATAACACAAAACTAATGCAATACTAATAATTCCCATGTGTAGTTTTACATTGTTTCTTTTAAAAAAATAATAGTGCTGTATAGCCAGCCAACGTTACAAACAGCGAATCCACTTCCCCAAGTCGATGAATAGAGTATTGGCTACCTTTGTTCCCTTGGTTCCTCTCTGACACAAACATTAACCCTGTGACCTATATTTTCAAAAGCTGTTATTAAATATCAAAACTAACCTTCCCTAGGTCACTTTTCAGCATTTATCCACACATAACCACGATTTACCACTTAATATCGTTTAGTAAACATGTAGATAACTATTATTTTACGTTATATTGATTTTAGATGAACATCTAAATTTATTTGAATGCGATATACACTTTACTGCATGAAATCAGTCCTAAATACTTGCTTTAATTAGGATAAAACAATGAGGAAGTATCAGTGTACTAATTCTTTCTTTCTGATTGTTGGAATTCTCATTGTACTTCAAGAACCTATGCGCTGCTTCTGAACAAACGTATAGTCAAGACGAGTAAAGTAATATTTTAGATCCTATCAAAATCCCATATTCATCCACTATGAGCAGAGATAGTGGTCATTACTGGTCATTACACTTCAATAACATTATGTAATCATGGAAAAAGGGGAAGATTTATTGCCAAGGATTTCCGGTTAAAGCAGACAGGGAATGGTAACTCCCTCATATTTAGGTTTACAAATTGGTTAGTTTTGGCAATGTTGTTGGACATCCTTTAGGCTGTCGAGATAAAATATATACACCGATATTTGCTGTACCATTCCAGGTTCCACCGGTTAGTATAAACAAGTCAACCCTTATAGTCATTACATATTACAGTAAATAATGACTAGCTGCTTTTATTACTATTAACAATTATAAAAGTTATTTCTCCTTATGTTCTTGATTGTGTAGGCTACAACGTCTTTCCCTCTCTCTTCCAATTACAAAATGTCTTGACGTTTCTACAATATTTGTATAAGGTGTTGGTAAATATGTCTGCAATTGCCATTCCCCTTTTAAGTTGTTTTGTGATTAAAAAAATTAGTGCATTAGGTTTGAACATTTAGTTAATGATATAATCAATTTTAGAAGGAAACATGATTTTTTTACATTCGCCATCGTTCAGTGATACAAAAAATCAGTAATACTGCGTTTCTGCAATCAGGTCTCTTTCTAAGGTAAGATAAAATACAGGGTGTTTGAAAAGTATGGGTACGGCTTAATATTTTAGAAACCATAGGAGATAACATCTATAAACTTTGCACAGTGTCATATGGCTATGTAAACTATTTTTCCTTGCTATTACCATGACATGCCAACCATGGGGGGACGGCCCACAGAGGAAAACATGGAAATCTTACATTGAAGCATGGGTCGAGTGATACCTCATTTGAAAGGTACATACACAATAAATACCAATGTTTTTTTTAGTTTTATTTATTGTGTTATAAATTTATGACATAATTTGCTAATTAAAAAAGTCAGTGAAAACACATTGGTTAGTAGAGTGAAACGCCGCCTACCGCATCAGAATACGACGATCCAGTCAGAAATGGCAGCGCATAATGTACTTCACAATGTGTACCTAAAACAAGCCGCCATTTCTGATTGGATAAACCTTTTGAGATGCGGTTTGCGGCATTCAACTCTACTAAGTGAGCTCTTTCAGGGTGTGTGGGTAACATATGACACTGTGCAAAGTTTATAGATGTTATCTCCTATGGTTTTTAAAATATTAAGCCGTACCCATACTTTTCAAACACCCTGTATATTTCATTCTAAATGTATTGTCATTTTAACACCAAGTAAGTCACAGAGTTATTGTAAAAATGTTATATGTAGGCCAAGAAGATCTTTTATGAACAAGTATAACTATTTCAAATATTTTGGTGTAGGCTATTTTAAATGAATGAATGAAATTTTAATGTCACTAATAGGTCTTCTGCTACTCCATTCATGAACTTAATTTCGATTAAAAAGGAAATGCTATTAGTGATTGGTTTACTTTGAAACTCAATGACTATAATATGTACTTTATTGTTGTAATATATTAAAACTCTTATATTCCTTGTAATAACCCAAAATATAAATTTCAAAATCTGTGTGGTGATGGTCTTTTGCAGTATACTAAAATATCGAAAATTATAGAAAAATAACTACACATCAACATTTAACACTCTTTCCAACACGTTGTCCATAAGGCGAAAATAATTAACATTTTAATAGAAATCTAAAAGTGTATTATAAACGTACGTTTCTTTAAACCTCTGAAGCACAGTTTTAGGGTTTGTACCATACTAATGTTGAACCATACTAATGTGGTTTGTATACCATGCTTAAATGTTGGAAACAAGCCAAAAACAATTTTTCTTTTACGTCTTGTCTCGGGGACGTATATTATTTGAGAACTTCACTGCAACAACAATAAACTACTTTATGTAAACGGTTTAATAAACTGAAGTAA
Organism: Homalodisca vitripennis; assembly: GCF_021130785.1. Lineage (NCBI taxonomy): Eukaryota > Metazoa > Arthropoda > Insecta > Hemiptera > Cicadellidae > Homalodisca > Homalodisca vitripennis. The sequence continues at coordinate 111,310,909 of NC_060210.1, read as the reverse complement.
GAATTGATTATATTTACCACACATAGTTTTTGTATATTTTTGGGTAAAAACTATAGAAACTAACCTAGTCTCATCCATCCTACATATATTAACGTGGAAAAGCCATATTTACCGCACCACACCTATTATTAACGTGACAAACCCGTATCTCAAAGCTATCTTACCCAGGACTAATATATAGCATTTTGCCTACAGAAAAATTACCTAATCTAACTACAAAAATAAATAAATAAATGCCCTACCCAAAGCAGTCAGACATCAAACATTACGCAGAATTTCTTCAAGTAGGTTGGTACGTGGGCTTTTACAGAGTAAGGTAAGTTTTGCTTATTACTTATGCTAGATTACCTGCAAGCATTTACTCGTTGAGACACAGTATATTGCTTGTAAACCTCTTGTGTTTGGCTGTGAAACGAGAGCAATTGCTTAGCTACAATTCCTTTTCTGATTTTTTTGAAGGTTTACTACTAAATATACATCCTTTCTGCGAAGAATGAGGAGGCTACTACAAGAAAGCACCTTGGCTCCTATTATTACCACTTTATATAATGCAGACTTTCAATCTTACATTAAACACAGAAATTTACTGTTAGCTTCACTGAATCTATGAATCCATAACATTTCTTCTTGCTCTTTCATAGTTCAACCGTTATCTTAAAATTGTAAATGAGAGATCTTAAAAAATTTTCTGAATTTAAATTCAGAGAAAAGTGCAATATTCCACATAGCTTATTCTGTTCTAATTGTAAGTTGAAAAGAGGAAAACTTGGATGCTATTTTAGAAAAAGTAGCAGAAAAAGTATTAAAAGTAAGTTTTTGGGTAAAGTCTAGAGGTGATAATGATAAAGATTAACTATTAAACAAGGTGTGCTACCAAATACTTCTATAAACACACACTCGGAATCGAATTCGATAAGACTTGCCTTTTAGTCTACGAGCCAAGAATCAGATTCCACTGTATAAATATACTCTCTGTTTTTTCTAGAAATTGATAAAGGAATTCTTCGTAAGAACACATTGGTTATCAACCACGCTAATTTTAGTAGCGGTAATTTAAAGGAGTATAAGCAAGATAAATCTAATTTTTCCTATCTGTATACATTTTTAATTACTAGAACAAGAAACCAGATACATAATTAAAAGTTATAAAACTACGTATATAAAGAACAAAAATTATCCAGTTTAAAAGTATTTGTATGGTTTAGTTCATGTGCATATAACATTATTTAAAATATACTATCTAATAAGCATTTTAATTTTAGATTTTTAAGTTTTCGGTACAATCACATTTGTTTAACAAAATTAGCGTGCTGACAGTACCTTTTTTCTTCAGACAAATTTCTCTATCGATTTTTTGTGTTTTTAAAACACAAGTTGGCTCTCGGATCCAGCAATATTAATGTATACTAAATGAGCTATGAGGGAACGCTATTATTGGAAGGTAACCAGCTTTTTTAGAGAAGAAAACATGACATATAATTCCTTACTTTATTGATTTTAAATTTCGTAATAACTCACTACATCTTCCTGCATATTTGCATCACAATCATTTCAGAAGAATGACATCAAAATTAGGTCATTGCTATAACATTATAGACCTAACAAAGAATGCTAGTTGACGCCACAATTGCCTTATTAGACAGTAATTAGGCTAAAACGGAAAGCTGTAGCGGAGTAATCTGCAGATTACTTGGGAAGACTGACGTCACAATTAGTCCATCGTCATTACCATATTGTCTGAATGGTAATGGGCCCAAAGGAGTAGCTCGCGGCAAAGCTTAGATAGAGTTCTGCATCTTAGTGCTTAATTAATTCACTTGTAATTGAATAAAGGTACGCCTTAGGTGGATTATAGTAGACCACGATAGTTTGCTAACCTTAATAACACATTATATATATATATATATATATATATATATATATACTCTATTTTTACCGATTTAAAATGCATTTACTATATACCTAATTAACAGTTAACAAACGGTCAAAGTATAGCTAATTTGCGATACTAAATTTATGTAAACAATATAAATTTTAGTAAAAAACGTACTTGTACTCTGTGATTTAACTTGGAATGATAAAGTGCTCATGTACGTATTTTCTAAATATGTTAATTTAATTTTAGAGGGAGAGATCAAATGTAAAATTTTTACTAATGGAACCGTATTTACCGCGTTTTTATTGATATATAGAATAAAAATGTAGCATCCGTCGTGTACCTATAAGATTGTAGGTAGATTATATGTAATAATTAAAAAATTATCCAGTATTATTATTTTTAAAATTACATTATTTTATACAAGCGTAATCATATCATTCATTTTCAATATAAGCGTCATTAATCAACCCTACGAGATATTTTCTCAAACACTGTTTAGCAGTACTTAGATACATACCAAACATTATATGCTGTTCTACAGTGCTGTATACAAATATTTTATTTATATTTGCTAGTTACAATTTTTTTTACAAATTTAACACATTTCCGCAAGCACACTCTTAGACACAATATTTGCGAATCCATATGAATTCACAGGCTACTAGTTCAAATTTACTGTAGTTTTTATGCTATAGTTCATCGCATGGGAAGTATGGGGTTCCAGCAGGGTACGTGCCTGGCGGGTTGATAGAATAATGGAGATGCTGAATCCTGTGTTAAAAATTCCAGAGAAGTTAATATAGTATAATATTATAAGCAAAAACCATGAAAATTTAATTATCAGAGAGATTGGAGTCGTTCGATTTCTTTATTTGGTATATATTATAGTATAATATATATATTATCATTTATAGATACAAAACACATACATACTATTTTAAAACCATATATCGTATTTTGATATTAACTTAGTAATTAACTTTTTATTACAAAAAATTTTAAATTTATATATTACACACATATATACACCATGTATATATATATATATATATATATATATATATATATATATATATATATATGTATATATATATATATATATATATAATATATTGTGTGTGTGTTAGTTTTACGTATATTTAATACTTAGAAAAGAATAGCATAAATTATTTCAAAAAGTTATTCATTGCCCCTTTATCATTAGAACTTTATTTACGTCAAAGTTATGTCTAATAAGCAAAAAGTATTTAAATTCTCATAGTAACAGTTACAAACAAGTGTATTATTAAGTGTAAGAAATGTATTAGTTATTATTATATTCATTACAATTATTTCGGCTTGTTTGACTAACATGGTTTTTGTAAGATTTTCTAACTGCCCCCCTTAATTGAAAATTTGTTAACGCTCCTTAAATTTTATAATCGTTTTTTTTATAATTTTTATATTTTGGTTTTAAAAATTACACAAGTATTATTTTAGATTAAAAGGGAATTTATCCCAATTTAGGAAACGAACGACTCCAATCTCTCTGATAATTAAATTTTCATGGTTTTTGCTTATAATATTATACTATATTAACTTCTCTGGAATTTTTAACACAGGATTCAGCATCTCCATTATTCTATCAACCCGCCAGGCACGTACCCTGCTGGAACCCCATACTTCCCATGCGATGAACTATAGCATAAAAACTACAGTAAACCGTGGCATTAATGAACTTAAGAGAAAACACCGATAACTTTATATGTTTTAGTTGTCACACGAAAAAGCTCTGCAGTACAAACGTGTAATATAAATATATATTGTAATATTGTAGGCACCAAGCACACTCTTTACAGCAATGAACTGATTACTAGGTATACTAATAAACTACTTAACATTCAGTTTGATTCTTTTTTGAAATATTGGTAAGTATGTATAAGCAATTTTTCATATCACATACTCTGATATGTAAACTGTTGCCCTACACAAAATCTGCTCCTTTATCTGTTTAATTTATCCTCATTCCAATAGTTAGTTATATTATTATTCTCTTATTTATTGCTAGCAGTTACTCACTGATGTGTAAGCAATTTCATGGAATTTGCAGGTATATGACTACTTCTTGTTGGTTATATTTCCGACTCCAATATTTCTATTAAATCAGTTTCTATAAACTCTGCTAAAGGAATATTTGGACCGCATAAAAATATTAAGATTATTACCAAGGTGTACCTTAAAATATATTCACATGTAATTATTTTCCAATATTTGTCTCAATTACTCGTAGATGTTACTCGTATGAGTGTTTCTTCAATAATTTTATAAATGTACTATTTGCGTGTAGATCACACTCGACAGCGTAGGGAATTTTAATAGCAGTGATGAACACTCGCAGAGATAGACTGAGTGCAAAGATGGGATTAATCTTGTTGTCTGTAAATCACAAGCACACAGGTACAGCGTGGGTAAGTTAAATAACAGTGATGTACACTCACAGAGACAGAATGAGTGAAAAGACGGGATGCAAATTGTTACCTGTAAAACACTCTACAGCGTAGGGAAGTTGAATATCAGTCATTTACAATCCTAGAGACAGACAGATCGCACAAAGTGGGATGGAACTTGTTACCTGTAAATCACTCTACAGCGTAGGGAAGTTTAGTATCAGTAATTTACACTTCCAGAGACAGACTGAGCGTACAAGCGGGATAGAACTTGCTGCCTGTAAATCACGCTACAGCGTAGGGATGTTTAGTATAAGTAATTTACACTCCCAGAGACAGACTGAGCGTACAAGCGGGATAGAACTTGTTACCTGTAAATCACTCTACAGAGTAGGGATGTTTAGTATAAGTAATTTACACTCCTAGAGACAGACTGAGCGTACAAGCGGGATATAACTTGTTACCTGTAAATCACGCTACAGCGTAGGGATGTTTAGTATAAGTAATTGACACTCCCTGAGACAGACTGAGCGTACAAGCGGGATAGAACTTGTTACCTGTAAATCACTCTACAGCGTAGGGATGTTTAGTATCAGTAATTTACACTTCCAGAGACAGACTGAGCGTACAAGCGGGATAGAACTTGTTACCTGTAAATCACTCTACAGCGTAGGGATGTTTAGTATAAGTAATTTACACTCCCAGAGACAGACTGAGCGTACAAGCGGGATAGAACTTGTTACCTGTAAATCACTCTACAGCGTAGGGATGTTTAGTATAAGTAATTTACACTTCCAGAGACAGACTGAGCGTACAAGCGGGATAGAACTTCTTACCTGTAAATCACTCTACAGCGTAGGGATGTTTAGTATAAGTAATTTACACTCCCAGAGACAGACTGAGCGTACAAGCGGGATGGAACTTGTTACCTGTAAATCACTCTACAGCGTAGGGATGTTTAGTATAAGTAATTTACACTCCCAGAGACTGACTGAGCACACAGATGGGACGAAACTTGTTACCTGTAAATCACTATCTACAGCGCAGGGAAGTGTAGAATAACAGTAACGTACACTTTCACAGACAGACTGAGCGCACAGTTTGGACGAAACTTGTTGCCGGTAAATCACTATCTACAGCGCAGGGAAGTAGAATAACAGTAACGTACACTTTCACAGACAGACTGAGCGCACAGTTTGGACGAAACTTGTTACCTGTAAATCACTATCTACAGCGCAGGGAAATAGAATAACAGTAACGTTCACTTTCACAGACAGACTGAGCGCACAGTTTAGACGAAACTTGTTGCCGGTAAATCACTGTTAACCGCGTTTTAGAAGTCTTTATGTAACTCATTTTCAGCCAATCTGTTATAGCAACGCATGGAGTGTGGTGGTCTTTAAACGACAGTAAATTACTGTAGCTAGTAGCAGAATGTTTCGTTCACAATTTGTTCACTTTGGGATTTACGATACGTTGAGGTTGTTTTGAACATAGAAACCGTAAATGTTTATAGTTCGATGCAAACAGTGTACTTTTGGGGTCAACAATTACTAACCGCTTGAAACTTATTTTATAATTCAGTATAATTTCCTGTCAAGTAGAATCTTTGACAAGTATTATTTTCCCGACTGATTATAGGAAAGCTCTTTTCTAATTCCTTTATTAAAATTCTTCTAATTGTTATTTTAATCTGTTATGTAGTTATCAAAATATCTTATCTTTACTCATTGTAATATATCAACATTAAAATAAGTACTACTACGTATTATCTTCCTGAAGGCAAATTTTTAATTTTATTATGTATATATAATTTGTAGATACAAGTTAAAAAGGCAAAGTTTTCTTTAAAAAGTAAATTAGCATGCTACCAATAACACAGATTTGTGTAAAACATTATTTTACAATTCGAAACGTCTGCATATATGCTGTGTAGAGTTAGGAAATCATTTAATTGTTATTATGGAACAAACATTTAATGAAATAAATCATACACTTCAAATACGGTTAAAAATTTGCTCTTAACAGGAACTGTGATTATGACGTAGATTATAATTACAATTAATGATTTTTCTAAGCCTCCAAATACTTAAGCGAACCATAACTTAATGGTTGAAGAATATTTTTATAAAATAATTGTGTCATTATTGCCAAAGAAATTGGCCAGTGTATGTGCTTACTCCTTCACTTATAAATTTCATTCGACTCAGCAAACCAATCTTCTTTTCGTAAACACCAACGATATGTTTCCATCTCGCTGAACAAATATCACTGATATATTGCTACAAATTTACATAACGGCTTGATTTGTGATATGGGATTTTCGACATATATCCTTTTTAATCTTATATAAAAATTAAATATTTTTCATACTATAATAAAATTTCTTATTTCTAGTGACTAGGCTGTATATTAGGGTGAAATAGCAGAATAGAGCACAATATGTTTTCATAAAAACAATTTATTTTAACAGTTAACAATTATTTGTTTGTGTCAATAATTAAGACACAAATCAAATATATAATAATTTGATAATATACTGTATTTGCAGCTTGAATACTTTATAAATACTAGTAAGTAATAAACAAAATTTTAATTACTAAATATTATTCCTATTGTCCTTTATCATCATTTTCCTTAAATTATTATGTTTTATTACAATTAGAGGATGTTTCTTAAGTGTAGGAACATTTTATTATTTTTTTTATTTCTATGGTTTGCCACGATTTCCCAACAAAGTTTAATAAGCAGGAATATCAGATGGAATTTATAATTCAGGATAAATTTATTAAATCCTTTTGCAGATGTCATTGAAACATTTGAAAAAAAGGTGCTTTATAATAATAGCCTATACAAAAACATATTAATATTAATATATATTTTAATACAACCATTTACCATAGGGAATTTGTAAGGGATCAAACTCAAAGGTTCAAAATTGAGTAGTGATAACTTAATAAATTTAAGTAGAGAAAAAGCACGTTTGTAACATGACAACGATCACGAAGCAGAGGAATCAAATTATAAACTAATCATAAGAGATGAAAATTATTTAAGATCAAAATGTTTCATTAGGTTAATTTATTGATTTCAAACTCTTTATGATGCTTAAATAAAGTGGGGGTTTTTCTCAAACTAGGCATAAAGTTTTGCAATTTTTGCACAAGAAAGCAAATATCACAGACACTTAGTTATGGCTCATTGACAAGCTTATGGCTTTTCCACCGTCTATGTGTTACAGAAAAAACGTGAAATTCCACACATGCCATCTGATAACTCTCTTTATTTACGTACATAAACAAGTACTCATCGGTTAGATGTTTTACTATAGGGGGCTCAGTAATTTTGCTTCCATCCGGTAAATTATAACAATGTAGTCATTAGCATTAAAGTTAAGCTTCGGGTAAAATTACTTATGCCATGTCTGAGTTCTGATCTTACTGCAGACCTACTTCTCCTATGGGTTTTCTCTCATAACAAAGACAAAAGTAAATTTCTCAAGGATGGCGATGAACCAGATATTTAAACCAAAAGGGAGTTATATTGTATACTCAGATCGGCTTTTGAATTCATTTATATGAAGTATTCCCAGTTTTAATATATAATCGACTTGTCAATGTAAGCCATCTTGACCGAACAAAACGTTTAGGACATTTAAGGAAATACCAAAAGGATATACCCCACTTGAGATTGATCTCCACTTTTCAAGTAGATATTTTTATCGGAGCTTATTTTATTCTCAATTTATAGATTATTAAAGATTAATCTATAATAATTTTTACATTAATAAAGATTAATTTATAACAATTTATAAAATAATACAAATTAATCTATATTTTTAAATTATTAAAGATTGATCTATAATATCTTTTAGATTAATAAAGATTAATCTATAACAATGTATAAATTAATAAATATTAATCTATAATAATTTATATATTAATAAAGATTAATTTCTAATAACTTATAGATTAATTTGTTTTATATAGAGGTGAATTAACAACAGGATGTTCGTTACACTTTTCAAGTTGTTTACACACAACTCCTCCCAATTCATTAGGGCCTATTCATTAGGGGTTTTTTGTTTCCCCATAATACGCAATAAAAATACGCAAAGTCTATTCATTCAGTGGCTTATGTGGGTATTTTCCATCAAAACAATTACCCCATTGTTACTAACAGTTCCATTGCATCCTATATCAGCTATATTGGAAATATTCAAAGGTTTTTCTTTAAAACGCTCTAATATACTGTGTTTTGGCTTCACCCGTTCCAGAAGCAGAATGTAATGCTCTAGAGAGGTTGATTTAGACTCTTCTACTATTTTAATTCGGTCTTCGATTGCTAAGCTTGTGTACCCCTTATCGGAGACCCCTTCTAAAAAGAAGAATAATCTGAGGAAAGCTTAGATTATATAACTGAAATGCATCAATACATTGAAAGTCATAAAACACTTATCCACTGATAGGTCTATCTTTAACTTTTTTAATTAAAAATTATCGAAATATAAAAATCATTAATATTAAAAAAATGGAAATGTTATTGTTCAGTAATATTGCAAGTTACTATATACAAAATAAGTATTATAAAATGAATAGAATAGCTTTAGTTTTTTCTAGGAGCGATTAACTGAAACTACCGTACATTTTACCTGCATAGCATAGGATCAAACGTGACCCCTAAACTATTAAGTTACAAGAACGTAAAATATTTCTACAATTATTGATACAAATAAATAAAAGTTAGAAATGGTTTTCATTGTCTGATATGAAGGAAACAGGATTTTTTTTTTGAAATTTGTCATGATTCAGTGTTAAAAAAAATCAGCAATACTACGTTTCCCGAACTTCAATCTGATTTCTTCTTCAGGTAAATAACTAACCAGAGCGTTGTTACGATTTGTTTATTTTAACCTAGTTTTTAATTATATTATCTTAGGTTATTTACTTACATGAAGAAGTGATCAGATTGCAGATCTCTAAATGTAGTGTTTCTGATTTTTTTTGCATCACTGAACAATGGCAAATGTGCGGAAAAGTACTGTTTCCTTCACAATACTTCCATCGTAAAAAAAAATTTCAAACAAAGAATTGTTTGATATATGAAACTAAATGTAAATGCAATGTTTGATTTGGTTTTTATAAATATTCCATATAATAAAGTAACGATATATTTATTAAATGTTAATTTACTCAGCGTTTAATTATATAACTAGAAGCATGCAGCAAAAGCTTTCTTCAAAATTCGGGTGTTTACTAACGTTAAAGACTGACCATTCGTTCTCTTGCAATGATATGATTACAATTTCAGTAGCTATTCTGGAAATGACGCAATATAACACACTCGAGCAAGAGTGAATTCATCGAGCAAATCGAGTCTACCAGCAAATCTTTTTCGTAGAGTGAACTAAAAATGTCATTATTTATACACTATATTTCTGTAATATATCTCTTAAAAGCCTTAACAATTAAACCTTCTTGCATTAAGTCATTATATTTATTTACGATAGCATGTAATAAATGTTATCCCACACTATTAAAAAGAAACCAACGTAAATGATTTTAAAAAAACCACACAAATTGCTATATTTACATTATAACATTTTTTTAAGTATACCGTTAATGTAATTTTTACATCCAAACATATATGTATATATTGTGCTGAAAAGTCCCATAACGGTTTAATCTGAACATGTAATGAATCTTGGTATATCAATATTACCCATTAAAATATAATTTTCATGTGATTGTGAGGTATTTGTCTCATGGGGGGACGGCCGGGAAGGAGTCAGAAAAAGCTTTAATTAGAGCATAGGTCGAGATGTACATTAAATTTAAGGTGTTTTATAGTAAAAAACAATGCCGCGAACCAGCCTTTAAAAGGCTTACCCTATCCAAAATGGCGGCGTTTTAAAGTTTCCTTAGGTATTTGCTACGTTTCTTCCTTGATGTGATGAATTAGTTTTTGTGTAGTGGCAACAATGATTCAAAAATTCGGATTTCCAAGATAGTGTATTATTCTTTTAGCCTTTACATACTTGATACTAATTGGATTTTTTTAAGGACTTTTGTACTGACATTCCAGCATTATAGTTATTCACTGTTTATCTCATCTAATTTTGTTCTAGAATACTTAGTTATAGATGTTGCACAGTTGATCTTTTGATTAAGTGTATTAGAATTGTATAGTGTAAATTGGTTTTCTTATCCAAGTTCTATCAATACTGACTAGTTATGTATTTTGTTATTGTGATGTATTTGGCTGAAATTAAAAAAATAAACGTGCTTATGATGAGCGGATATGGTGACCGTTTACGAACAAGTAATTCACTTAATTAATGACATTTTCCCGAACAGACCATTGATTAAGTTTTCATTATGTGGCGTAGTCCAATGCTTCGAAGAAAGTAGCAGTGTAAAAGACTGTGAAAATGTGGTATCCTGGTAGACCTAAATTTGTTACAAACGAAGATAAATGTATAGACCTATAACAAAGTTTCATCAAAGAGCTACACACATTAACCATAGTATAAGCAACTTTTCATAATGTAAGCCAATTTTCAATATTAACAACTTAAACAAATAAAACACTAAATTTGAATTGCCTCAGGAGCTTTCGGAAGACGATTTTCATAGTAGAGTCGAAGTCTCGGATACAAGTATAGGTAGGTGTGGACAACGAACTAAATTTCTGATCTAAGGTTTTACTTCCAGATGAAACTACCTTTGCACTTCACAGAAATGTAAGTAGGTATAAAATATAGGTATAAACAATGTGATATTAATTATTAAAACTTATACTCTGAATCAGACTCTTATCAATAAGTCTGTATTAATAGATGTAAAATTTCGGCAATTAAAAGGAAAAATCTTTTTATGTACGATTAACTTAATCAACAGAAAAAACGGTAAAATATAATAAAATAATAATAATCTTATTAGAAAGTAGTAAACATATTTAAGTGAGATTGTATTGTTGATTGTGATTGTGATTGTGACTTTATAAATATATATATATATATATATGTGTGTGTGTGTGTGTGTGTGTGTGTGTGTGTGTGTGTGTGTGTGTGTGTGTGTGTGTGTGTGTGTGTGTGTGTGTGTGTGTGTGTGTGTGGTGTGTGTGTGTGTGTGTGTGTGTGTGTGTGTGTGTGTGTGTGTGTGTGTGTGTGTGTGTGTGTGTGTGTGTGTGTGTGTGTGTGTGTGTGTGTGTGTGTGTGTGTGTGTGTGTGTGTGTGTGTGTGTGTGTGTGTGTGTGTGTGTGTGTGTGTGTGTGTGTGTGTGTGAGAGTAGATATGAATATGCCGATTTCTGGCGCATTTTTCGGAGCCAACAGTAAATCGAGGGAAAAATACTGTTTTAAGGACAATAAAACGAATCTGTAAAACCAAACAGTAACTCACGAATGAAAAATTACCGAATCTATAGGTGTTTGCTTCTACTTTCTCAAATCAATCTATTTGAAATGTCTGCTACGAATAAACTATAAATCTTCTATTCTACAAAATTGATAGTAACACAGTCTTTATCTTTATAGTCTTCTTCCCAGTAACAACCAAGTGTAATTTATCATGTCTTATTCAATTCTTTAATCTTTTTTTTCATCCAAAAACAGTCAAAAATCTAATTTTCAAATGTACTTTGAAATATTCCAATTCTGCTATGATTGTAAGCCCGAATTTATCTTTCATTATATCCAATGTCACAATTTTATACTTCTTATTTTCTTCTAAATCAATCAATTTCTTTATATTCTTTGAACTTTAAATCACCAACCTCATTTAATTCCTTTAGTAGCTCCATTTATATAGAACAAAAAATTTATTAGAGAATTTTCTAAATTCCAATTTTATAGTGAATTTTTCGAGAAATATCGTTCAAATTATCAACTTTTTAAGGTACATACAAACTGGTACTACAGTTTTTTTTAAAATCCTGAAAAATCTACCGAATTATCTCTAATTATTGCGAAGTTTTAGCTTAAAAGTTGATAATTTGAACGATATTTCTTGAAAATTCACTATAAAATTTGGATTTTGGAAAAAATCGCTAGTTAAAATTTTTTCTTATATAAATGAAGGGTGAAAAAGTAACATGTCCGTTTTGTAAGAAAGAAATCCTAAAACATAACTATGATCGACATTATAGCTCAAAAATCCATTTAAAAACAAACAACTTTACGAAAGTGAACTAAATTATTGGAGGAATTGGGCTAAAGAAAATCAAATTGTTCGATCATGAAAATGATGTACAATATAGAAAAATTGCGTGAATTAATGAAAAACTTTAAGGAAGATAAAAAAGATCTCAATCTATTTAAATGATGAAAAAATTCATTCAATAGCTGAAAAGTTGGCTATCGAAACTAACGACAAAACTAAGTCTAAAATGATCGAAGAAATAGATAAAACTCTTAACTAAAAATCCGAAAATATCGTTGATGTAGAAGTTTTAATCCTCAATACACGGTCTTTTCAAGCAATATATTTTTAACAAACTTGAACGATAATTTCATGTCAATTTACAAATATCTTTCAATTATGCGGTCAGAAATTAAAATTTTAATCGAGAAATTTCAAGAAAAATGTTAAAAATATGAAAGGATATCTCTCTTTGGAATGTGAATATGAAAGAAACTTTAGTGAACGGTGAAACACAAACGTGTCCAATGTACTTTACTATAAAAGCAGACAAAATCTTCGACGTAAACGACTTTATTACTAAGCAATTTAATAAATTAACACACATCGAGAACAGACAAATCATCCAAATAGAGGTTCTGGATGGACATTTAAAAGCTGTAAACAACTAGTTTTGAGCATTAATAAACACGAAATAATGAACGCAGGATCATATATCGATTTACCAAAGAAAATCAAAGATAAAAAAGCTTGTATAAATATCAAAAATAAAGATGACTATTGCTTTATTTATTCTATCCGATGCGCTATTGAAAAACCCGAAAGAGACTGTGAAAGATCAAAACAATATGACAAATTTGTAAATGACGAGATATTTCGGGATTTGAATATCCAATGTCTTTAAAAGATATACAATTATTTGAGAAACGAAGTTACAATTCCAAGTACCAAATATTCAAAAACGTCTATCAATGTCTACAGTTTTGATGAAAGTATTAAGGTTGTTCCGTTACAAATTTCTGAAAAATATGATGCAGAATTAAATATTGATCTACTGTATGTAAAACAAGAAGACAAATCTCATTTTGTTTTGATAACCGATTTAAGTAGGTTAGTGAGTTCTCAAACATCCAAACATGGACATAAAAATTTTCTATGTAGAAGATGTTTTAAGCCATTTCTACAAATCTGGAGATTTAACAGATCATTTAGAAATTTGTAAAAATCATGAAGTTTACAAGCCAATTATGCCGTTTCCTGGTCAAACAACAACATTTTACTAATTATCAAAAGAAATTTTCTCATCCTTACGTTATTTATATGGATTTTGAAAGCATATTAGAGAAGATTCCAACATGCAATAACAATCCGCAAAAAATCGACTACAACCAAGATTCAGAAGCATATTCCTTATGGTTTTACTCTATATTTTAGTGTCGAATGTGACCAATCGCATGTATAAACCGATGTGTTATCGAGCCAAAAATGAAGACGATTTGCCTAATGTTCCTGCAAAATTTGTTTGAAGAGTTCAATAAAATATCAAAATACATAGCTAAAAAGTATAATTCTAAGAACAAAAAACCTATGAAATTGACCGAAGAAGAAGAATTAGCGTACCAAAATTCTAGTCTTTGTTATATTTGTGAATGTGAGGGTTTTGATAATCAAAACAAGAAAAAAAGTACGAGATCATTGTCATTTAACAGGTAAATTTTAGAGGTTCAGCTCATTTATCTTGTAACTTGAATCTAAAATTTCCTCAAAATATTCCAGTTTTCTGTCACAATATGTCAAATTACGATACTCATTTGTACATAAAAGAATTGGCTAAACAATATGGAAATGTTGATTTGATCGCAAACACAGATGAAAAATATATAAAATTATTCAGTAAACTCAGGATATGGGTATGAGTTTGAAGATTATAAACCAAGAAAGTTCATCAAGTTTTCTTTCGTAGATACGTTGAGATTTATGGCATCGTCTATTGAAAAGTTAGCTAAAAACCTCAAAAAAGATGATTTCAAGCATACAAATCATTTTATACAAGATGGACGAATATTGAACGCAATTCTAGATAGACAACCAAATGACGAGAAGACATCTTTAAAATTCTATCTAGGAAAAGGCATATTTCCTTACGAATTTATCGATAGTATTGAAAAACTTGATTACACAGAAGAGCTGAAAAATTGAAGATTTCTATTCACTTTTGACAGATGAGAGCATATCTGAGAAAGATTTTTCAACACTATTTAAATGTATGGAACACATTAAAAGTGAAAAATCTAGGAAATTACTCTGATTTGTACAATATACAAGATGTTTTACTGCTCGCTGATATATTTTGAAAATTTCAGAAATATTTGTTTTGAAATTGCTATAGACTTGATCCAGCACATTTATCTAACAGCTCCAAGCCTCGCATGGGATGCTATGTTAAAATTAACGAAAATAGAATTACAATTGATTAGTGATTATAATATGTATTTGATGATTGAAAAAAAGGCATTCGCTGGAGGTATTTCTCAATGTATTAAGCGATATGTTAAAGCAAATAACAAATATTTGAAAGATTTCGATAAGACAAAGCCCGAAAACTATTTACTTTATGTCGATGGCAAACAACCTTTATGGTTACGGTCTTATGCAAAATTTACCATATGGTGATATCAAGTGGATGAATCCTAAAACATATACAAAGAAGAGTGGCAAGAAACAATTTTGGAACTCACTGGCGACGAAGATTATGGCTATATTCTCGAAGTTGATCTAGGATATCCAACAAATTTACATGAACATCACAAGGATTTACCTCTTGCTCCCTGAACATTATAAAAAACAAACTTAGCACACAACTGTACTGGATACAACTGAATACGTTGTTCATTCAAGAAATTTGAAATTTTACCTCGAACAAGGGATGGTGTTGAAACATGTGAATAGAGTTATAGCATTCGATCAGAATCCTTTTATGAAAAAAGTACATTGATTTTAACACAAACATGAGAACCAAGGCTACAAGTGACTTTGAGAAAAGATTTTTACAAGCTGATGAACAACTCAGTTTTTGGAAAAAGTATGGAAAATGTGCGAAATAGATGTGATATCAAACTAGGAAATGAAGAATTTTCAATTAAACAGGCCAAGAAAACGAACTTCAAATGTTTTAATATATTTGACGATAACTGTATAGCGAGTCACATGTACAAACAAAAGGTGAAATTTAACAAACCGATATACATAGGATTTTCAGTTCTTGACCTATCAAAATTGTTAATGTAATGAGTTTTATTACGATAAATTAAAGAAGTTTGACCCAGATTTGAATCTGTGTTACATGGATACAGACAGTTATTTCCTAGAATTGAAACGAGATCCTTTTAAAAATTATTAAAGAAAATATAGATGACTTTGATACGAGCGATTATCCAAAAGATCACGAATGTTTCACTATTAAAATAAGAAGGTAATAGGGAAATTCAAAGATGAGTTATATAGCGAAGTTTTAGAAGAATTTTGTAGATTGAGATCGAAAAATGTACTCGTACAAATATGTGGACAAAAATCCAGTAAGATTGCAAAGAGATTAAGAGAAGCGTTGTAAATAAAACAATAAATATCGAAAACTTGAAGAAATGTTTGTTCGAAGATAAAGAAGAATTTAGGGAGATGACAGTAATCAAAAGCTACAAACATGAGTTGTACACCGTTACCATAAACAAGTTAGCACTGAACGCTAAAAATGATAAGAGAATTGTCCTAGAAAATAAGATCGATACAGTACCGTATGGCTATAAAAATGAAGCGAAATCTGATATATTAGACAAATTAAATAAACTTGGAAAACTTTGATATATAAATGGAAGATGATTTAATTCACTGGCACAAATGTAAGAAAAAAAACGAAAAAATATAGATTCTAAAATTGTTCAAACTCAAAACGGATTGTATAGAATTGCAGCAAAATGTTCAAAATGTAAGACAAACAAGAGGAAATTTATAAAGAATCCTTATGAAAAACAAGTAAAGAAAAGAATCTAAGAATAAGGAAGAAAATTAGAGATTGAAGCTAGAGAAATTCATGCACCAGTACAAAAAAAGTTTAAAAAGAGAAAAATTATAACATTAGGAATTGAAGATTTATGGGCAGCAGATTTAGTAATAATGTCTAAACTATTCAGATCAAAATGATGGATTTAAGTATATGTTAAATGTTATTGATACTTTCTCAAAATATGCTTGGTCAAGAGCTATCAAAAGAAAAAAACGGGAAGGATGTTTCAAAAGCTTTCGAAGATATAGTAAAAGATGCCATAAGGATCAATCACAAAACCTCCTAACATACTTCATACAGATAACGGTTTAGAGTTTTAAAAATAAAGAATTTAATGATGTTTTGAGAAAATACAACATTAAGATTTATCATACTGAAAACGAAGAGAAATCAAGTATTGTAGAGAGATATAACAGAACTCAAAATGAAAGAATGAAAGTAATTTTTTGAGATTAATAAAAACTTTAAATGGATCGATATTCTTCAAAAAAATCGTAAACAATTATAACGATACAGTTCACAGCACAATCAAAATGAAGCCCAAAGACGTAGATAAGGATGCAGAAAAGGAGTTATTAGAGCCACGTTTTCAAGTATATTATCCACCAGAAATTCACACGAAAACTAAAATTTAAAATCAATGATCATGTAAGAATTGTTAGTAAAAAAACAACATTTTCGAAAAAATATAAGAACAATTGGTCAAGAGAAATCTTTGTGATTTATCAAATTAATAACACAGATCCTGTAACTTATAGTATAAAAGATTTAAATAATGAAGAAATAACCGGAAAGTTTTATGAATATGAATTGAGAAAAAGTCAAAGCTATAATTTTTTGTATATAAATGGAGGCTCAAAAGAAATGTATAAAGTGTCAAGAATTTAAAGATTTGTCGAAGTTTTCTCAAGATAAAAAGAAGCAAAGGTGGATTATACTATTATTGTAAGGATTGTCATAGTAAATATGAGAGAGAAATTATTACGAAAAAATAGAAAAAATAAATTAACTTTAGAAGAGAAAGAATGTTGTATTTGTAAAGAAATTAAGAATATTTCCGAATTTCACAACTGGCATTGTAGTGAAGATAACAAACAAGCTTTTTGTAAAGATTGTGCTAAAAGAATTATTCAAAAAAAAGTCAAAAGAAACCGACTCTTTGCGAGTGTGGACGAATCATTCAATGGTTACCTTATCTTCAAAAACATTTACAGACAAAATATCATTAATTCGAGAGTTTAATAAAATTTAGTAACATTTTCATCGTGTAATAATTTTTTCTATATAAATGGAGTCTCAAAAAGAAATGTACAAAGTGTCAAGAATTATTATAAGGAAAAGAATTGAAAAGACTGTTATTGTAAGGAATTATATGATAAAATGGACAAATTAACTTTAGAAGAGAAAAATTGTTACTTTGTAAAGAAATTAAAAATATTTCTGAATTTAATAACTGAGAGTTTAGTAAAGATAGAAAAAATGCTTTTTTGCAAAGATTGTGCTAAAAAAATTTTCAGCGAAAGTTATTAAAAAACGAAATGCCTTGTGAATATGAAAAAAAAAATCTACAATGGTTACCTAGTTATTCTAAACATTTACAAACAAAATATAATAAATCGAGAGTTTTTAGTAAAATTTAGAAACATTTTCATCGTGTAATTTAGATATTCTATAAGTTAGTCGAGATTCTGCCATATTTTGTAGTAAAATGATTTCCGTTGTATAAAATATTCAAAGATTCTTTTAATTTGGTTGTAGAGATTTTATACTATTTGGATCCTCCATATCTTAATAAAATTTCCATTTCTGGGTAATTCAAATTCCAAGTTTCTTTCAATCTTTTCGGTATTTCTCTCTTTTGAGCCTAATAACATAATAAGGATATTCCCACATGTGATTCTTTTTAATTAATACAAAACATGGTGTATTGTCTTATCAAAATCTTTACAAACAAGGTCTGGTTTCATTAAGTCAATTTTTACACTTTGTTTTGCGATTATTTCCGTTTTTTTACTTCATCTTTATTTGCAAGTGTTTAACTTCGTCCTCTAAATATTTAATGTTGTTTTCAAGTTTGTACTCACCCAAATTTTCTAATGGAGGGTAATACTTCTTCTAAAACCCAGTCTTGAAATAATTCTGCTTTCTTCATTTTAGATTTTAATATTAAAGAATATATTCCCGGTTCATTAATGAAAATAGTGTTTTCTTGAAAATTTTAAGGTAGTAACGATTCGTTACCCCCTTTGTTTGTAATTTTGTCATCATCATCAACTCATTTTTTATTCCTTTTTTCAATCTTAAATATATTGTTGTTTTACTCTCATTTATTTAATAAATTTCCCTCAGAGTCTTGTATAGTTATAACGATTTTTTTTGAATTCTTTTAATATTTTTTCTAATTGGAATATAATCGATTTCATTCGGTTTTTCACTGATTTTTTATCCATAAGCAACATTTGGGAAAAATGTGTACAAACTTTCAGATTCTTTGTGAAGATGTTCGGTATGATTTTCAAAACTAGGTTCAACGAGATTGCAGTGCACTTCAATTACATCAAACGGTCTAAATTTTGGCGTTTTATTTCCTAAATATACCTGATTTAGCTCAATAGTTTCTTGAACAAAACCTAACAAATCTACAATAATTGCTGAAAAACATTATTCTTACTGGTGATTTTATTTGAATTTTATTAGAGAGATATTTTTTTTTGCATTTCAAACTTGTTTTCGTCAAAGTTTAAAGATTTATCTGATTGTTTTAATGTTTTCAGATAATTTTTAAGGGAATTTTTTATTTGATCGAAGGTTATAATATATCCTTTGTTTAAACCATAATATTTTGTTATGTTCTTCTCACTAAATCCTATACAATAAGGAGAACTTTCACTAATATTTTATTACAAAATTGTCAGAATTAAAAACCGCTTAAACCGATAAAATAATTTGATTCTTCCTCTAAAATGAATAGGATGTTCTAAGTTTAAAACTAATTGAGAGCTTTCTGAAGTCAACATGAACAGCTTCATTTTCGCTATTTAAATGGAGAAATTTTTAAAGCAAAAAGATCAGATAAAACTTCAAACGTTTGAAGAAAACAAGAAAGATCAACCAATCAGATTATTAATTGTTGGTTCAAGTGGATGTGGAAAAAACAACTTTATTATTGAATTTTATGTACAATAGGTTGATTCCTTATTCCAATTTGTATGTTTTTAGTAAATCTTATAGAACAAGACGTTATACAAAAAATTACAACAAAGATTCAAAAATATTGAGAAGAACTTAAGCAAAGAAAATATCAAAATTTTTTATAATGCTTCTGAGGACATAGTTCCGTTAAGCGAATGTAAACCCAATTCGTTAATCGTTTTTGATGATTGTATTTTGGAAAATCAGGACGTTATTAAGAAATATTTCGTAATGTCTCGTCACAAAAACATATCTTTGTATCTATCTTTCCCAATGCTTTTCAAAGGTTGATAAACATGTTATTAGAAATAGTTTGAATATGTTGTGTGTTTTTAAGCCAAGACGATCACTATTCGAGACAGATTTACAACAATTATGTGGGATCTGATATGAGTTTTAACCCCTTTAATGAATTATGTGATAAAATTTGGAAAGAAGACTATGGATTTTTTAACTATTAATCTAACTTTGGAAGCCTAAAAATTGGTAAATATTTGAATAAATTTTCTAATATAAACGTATAATAATCTCGTACGTTGTCACGTTCCACGTTCACGTTTTTAACGTTCCACGTTCACGTTTTACGTTTCCACGTTTTTTTACGTTCCACGTTCACGTTCCACGTTCACGGTTTTACGTTCCCACTTTCACGTTTTACGTTCCACGTTCCACGTTAACGTTTTACGTTCCACGTTTCAAAAATTTTTCTAATTAAATGGTGAACGTAACTTCTGAAGAAGCGAAAGAAACTTGATCAAATCGAAATTAATCAAAGGATTTAAAGAACAGATTAAAATTGATAAAAAAGAACAAGAATTTCTTCAAAAAATTAATCAACCTGTAACTTCTGCAATTAAAAATGTTGAAGGTAAAATTGAAAATGTTTTTAAATAAAAATAAAAATATGATGTATTTGGTTCCAGTTGTACGACAATTTGCTGATATTTCGATTCCAGAATCTGAAGTAGAAGAATTTGAATTTACCAAAACTACCATCTTCTACACCATTTAGACCCCGAATCATTGAAAGATTTCTACAATAGTTGAACCAATAAGTCCTGAGACAACGGATATAATAATTGGTGAAATTGGTAAACAATTCCTTCCTAGAGCAAAGGATGATAAATGTGGTTTGTATTGGGATAAAAAAAGAAACGTTTTATGATTGGAAATTTGCCCCGTGTATTTTGAGCATAATGATATCATTATTAATGAAAAAACATATGAAGGAACTCAAGGTTTATGGAGATTATTAACAGACTATGACGCTCCAAAAGATAATTTATATTCTGAAGAAGATTTGAAAAAAGTATACAGAAATTTTATGGGAATCTGACTCAATTTACAAAAATAATGATCCATCTACTAAGAAGCCTAAGTCAAGTAGAGGTAAAAAATATATGAAATTAATTAAAACCAATTTTGGAAAAACGAAATCGAAGGATCAGGTGTAAGAAAATACAGTGATAATAAGATTGAATACAGATATATCGACGATTTCACAAAACTCGATGGAATTATTAATTATATTTATGCTGAAAGAAAAGGCTGGAAACAACAATTTTTTTGAACGAAAAGAAAGCGATTAAAGATTTTATTTCGAACAAAACTTGATGAGGTGATTGAAAAAACCTGATGGAATTAAATATTTAAAACGAATTTTGCCGGCAATAAGTTCATCTATGATTGAGGGTAGCGGACTTTTGAATGATTTTATCAACAATTTACCTTTTTGAATTACACGTACCAACTTATCAGTATCTGGGGCCTGGCACAAACTCGAAAAAATACTAAAAAGAGGAGATTTCTGGTGTGAATAAATTAGATCAAGCTGCAATAGAACACGATATTTTTTATGCAAAAACATAGAGACACAAATTCCAGACATATAGCAGATAAAGTTTTGCAAGATAAGGCAATGGATAGATTTTTATCAAAAGATGCTAGTTTAGGTGAAAGATTTGTTGCGCTTCCAACAGCTGGAGCAATGTTTCTGAAGAGAAAACTAGGAATGGGAATCGAAGAGAACTTGAAATTTTAACTAATATAAATGGAGGTGAACGTAAAAATTTCAGCAAAATTCACAAAGAAAAAAAATAAAATCCGCTTTTAAGAAAAAAATACCCGTTAGTATTCAATTTAAAATAGATCAACTAAAAAAATGGCGAAGATAAGATATTTTTAACAAATAGACAATACAATAAACTCGAAAAAACATAAGAGAAACAATAAAGGAACCAGAATAGAATTTTTTTTATAATCAGTTGAAAGAACTTAAAATTTGTGGACTTTTGAAAGATTTATGAGGTTATGGAGAAAATATTCCAGTTGTTAAAAATGTTGTTTCCTTATGTTCGTAAAGCTGCTCCAATCGTTAAAAAAGATGTGATTCCTATTGTTCGAAACATTTTAAATTGGTTAGATAAAGAGTTGGAAGATGTTACAGGATCTGGATTAGATGAAAAAACTTTGAATTACGTGAAATCAACATAAAAAAAATTTAAACCCTTAACATTCGGGGAATTGGATGAAATCTGCAAAAATACTAAACATTTTAGAGAAATCTTCATGAGTGATACATTTCTGAAAAGTTAAGAAATTTGAATGTGGAATTGTGAATTTAGACTCGATTATGGGAAGTGGAACGCATTGGGATTTGTTATTATAAAAATGATAAGAATGCATGTTATTTTGATTCGTATGGAATAATAATTGAGGACAAACCACCTATAGAATTGATTAAATACTTGAAAAAAAATCAAACGTCTACTACAATGATTCTCAGATTCAAGATTATAAAGATCCCCCAATTTGTGGTCATTTATGTGTTTTTGTGTTTTGAATGACTGAGTGATGGTAAAGATTTTTTAAAGAAGTTGTCAACAAATTATTACTTAATAAATATGGATTCAAAAAATATTTTTGACGTATTTGGAACACAAATTAAAACAGAAATTATTTTCAAAAATGTAGATAGTTTG
Source organism: Homalodisca vitripennis (assembly GCF_021130785.1). Taxonomy (NCBI): domain Eukaryota; kingdom Metazoa; phylum Arthropoda; class Insecta; order Hemiptera; family Cicadellidae; genus Homalodisca; species Homalodisca vitripennis. The sequence goes on along the minus strand of NC_060210.1, from coordinate 111,288,231 downwards.
AGAAATGAGTTTGATAACAAGTTAGAACATTTATTACAAAACCTTCCAGATTCAGATATGTTGGCTGTCGAGATTGAAGATTTTAAAGCAGAATATGATAACAAACTTGCAAATTTCATGAGTTCAAAAGAAGTTGCTGATAAAATAAAAATATTGGAAAAAAGAATTTAAAGATGGTGCAAAAAAAATTAATTACCAATTTAATGTTCATATCGATTAAAGCTGATAAAATTACTGAAGGCGATCAAAGTTGAAAAGAATTATGTAAGTTTGGATAATAAAAAAAGAATTGTGGGTGTTCGACCTGGTATTGACAAAACATGATGTTGTTGTTAAAGAACAAATTTTGAAACCTCTAAAATTATCTGAAAACATCGATATTGTTGATTTACATAATCCGAATGTTAAAAATGCCTTAGATTTTAAAGGAAAAAGACTTAGCAGCGTTAGTAAGGGAATTTATCCGTTTGATGTTGTTGTAATGATTCAATTCAAAGATCATATTAAAATGTTTGATGAACTAAAAACAAAATTACGAGAATCATAAACAGCATGTTGAAGAAAGAAGTAAAAGATCAGTAGACGATGTTGGTGAAATTGCTGAAAAAGTTATACAATTTGAGCAATATTATAATTCAATTACAGATTCTGTTTATGAGCAGTTGAGAGAAATTGCGCAAAGTTATCATACACATGAAGATAAAGTTAAAGAACTAATTTATAAAAATTCAGGAAGATTTTGGAGTCATATCAAGATAATGTTCGTGGATAAAATAAAAAGTAATGGTGAATTACTTGAAGGAATAGATGATAAACTCGATAAGGTAAATAAACTAGAAGAAAACTTTAATAAAATTTAAAGAAGGTGTTAATAAAACTTTTGAAAAAATATTGATAACAGATTTAATGGATTAGATGGTTATTGATGACAAAATTTCTCCTTTATAAAATGGCGCTCATTATATTGTGTGAGGTGTAAGGCAAAAACTGAAACAAATGATATAAAATTACTATGCAAATATCAATGGAGTTAAAAGAGTTATCTGGAAAATGTGCTGAATGTAACGCAAAAAGAGCCAATTTATAAAAACTTGATTTTGAAATTTTTTCTTAATAAAATAGAGATGGCGGGACATTACAGTGCTTTCGATCTTTTTATAATGCAACATGAAAGAGATTTGAATAAAGAACATTGGGATGATATTTCTCAAAAATATGAATTATCCGAAGATATGATGAGGATTATACGTAAACAAATTGAATTGGTATAACATTGCTAAATATCAAACTTTATCATTAGAGTTCATTCAAGAAAATATACATTATCAATTAAAAGATCATATGTCTGTTCTTTGTCTCTATCAATACTTGAGTATAAAGTTTTTGGATGAAAATAAAGATACAGTTGATTGGAATAATATTATAGATAGTGGTTACTATCCTGTGCAGATTTGTATTGAAATATGTGACCGAGATCGCAAAATTTAAGGAAGAGAATCCTGAATATGACGAAGTAGATCATTAAAAAAATGACTAAAATCTTTTCTTATCGACTTATACATGATTAAGATTTTCGTAAAAAAATCTTGAAATTTTTTCTATATAAATGGCGGACTACAAAAAGTATTCAGGCGATATTGAAAGGGCGGAGTTTAAAAATTTCTATCCAATTAGTAAACAACATTTGAATGAACCGAAAAAAGAACTGAGTTTAATATTGATTTTGGAGATAATTTTTGCTCGTCTAACTTCCAGTTTTATATTTCTGGAACTTTAACAAAACAAGATGGTCAAGCATATCTTGGAAATGATAATGTTAGATTAATTGATAATTTTATACAGTTTTTATTTTCTAAGATTGAAGTAAGAAAACACAATAAATTGATAGAAGAAGTCGAAAACTGTGGCCAACTAAGCACAATTAAAGGAACTATTTCGTATTCAAAAAAGTGATGTTATTTCTCAAAATTTCTAATGGCTTTGAATCAGATTTTAAATTTGGTGTTTTGAAGCAGCTGGAAATTTATCTCATTTTTGGATTAGGATTTTTTGAAAATGTTACTATTCCGATCTATAAAGGAGGATTTTATCTAAGTTTTATAAGAGCAGAAGACGATGATGCGATTCTGAAGACTGCAACTGGAAATGTTATGCCTGTTGATGGAAAAATAACAATTACATGATTTTTTTATTAGAGTTCCAAATGATTGATTTATAAAACCACGAGTAAAATTAGATTGATTGATGAAATTACAAAAAGTCAAAACATTGTGTTTAATGTTCTAGATTGGCAATGTATTGAACAAAAAAGGTATTTCCGGAACAACTTATTCGTTCGATATTACAAATATTTATAGAAATATCTTCAATCCCAAGTTCGTTATCATAGGTTTTCAAACAGATAGACAGAATATTAAAGAAAAAAATCCTTCAAAAATTTGATAGTTTGGATGTAAAAAATATCAGAGTAAAATTGAACGGTTCTTATTATCCAGATGAATTACAAAATTTAAACATTTCAGGAGGTCTTTTCAGAATCATGTATCAGATGTATCAAGATTTTAAGAAACTTTACTGTAATAATAAGGAAATGTATTACAATCCTAAAGAATTTTTAGCGAATAGACCTATTTATGTCATTGATACAACAAAAGAGTTTGACAAATATTTGTGGTTCAAAGAAACGATATAATTATCAATATGGATTTTCAAAAAGCTGTTACTAATCTCGACATGTTATGTGGTTGTGGATTCTGAGAAATTTTTAGTCTATGATGTGATTAAGAAACGATATTAGAGAAATTCAGTAAAAATCGCGTTATTTTCACTATTATTCATCGGATAATTTTAAAACTTTACAGAACTGTTAAAGACATTGATAAAAGTATTCATTTTAAATTGCATTAAAAAGTTTAGAAAAAAATAGGGATGATATTAGGAAAAAAACTATTTCAAGGTCATGGACCGGAAGTGATGATTTTAAAAAAATACTTTAATATTTACTGATCCTTATTACCAAAATTTCATCAAAAAAGCTCCAATAGTTCTCGAGGTATAAGATTTTAAAGATAAGGGATGATTGGGTATAGATTTTGATATTTTTTGTTATTTTCATGAAATTTTAAGTAGAACTCGCTTGTTTTTGAAGTTTCAGATTTTTTGATAATTTTTTATATTTTTTTATGAATATTAAGAAATAGGGGATGATTTCACCCTTATGGATAAGTTAGGTTGAAAGAATTAAGTAATTTACTATATGTGTGCCAAATTCATTAAAATCGGTTGAGTAGTTTTTTAGCAACACGGTTTGAAATAAATATTGATAATTCACTTATTTAATATACATTGGAAACTATAACAGTTCTAATATCGATTGCAACCATCGATCTTTACTATCGATATAAACTTCTCGATATTCATAATCGTTTATCGCATGGAAAAAATTTTCAATCATGGGCGTTGGCCACGTATAGCCAGTCATGCTAAATCTCCTCTGTTTTAACGAAATTTAACAAGACATTATCATCAGTTAGAAGATTCTAATGTTTTTGCAAGTAATGTAATTTGCAAGTTGAAGAAAGAAGAAATGGACCTTATATGAAGTAAGAAGATTGTGTGATGTTCTGTGTTTCTTGTTAAAAGTGAAGTGAAGTGTTCCACTGGGCATATATTCATAGTGTTATTATATTTTATAAGTTACTTAAATTATATTTGCGACTATAAAGAAAGGAAAAATTGCAAGAAGATTGTGAATTTGTGTAGACATTCTAAACTGTGATAAACACATTGTGTGAAAATAGTGATGTAAAGTGTTCATTTTTAATACAGGAATTAAGTGTTTTTACAGTGATTTCATTGTTCGCGCACGGCCGTGAGCAAAGCAAAGGTCATTGTGGTGTGAGCAAAAGCAAGGTCATTGTTTCACGGCGCGTGAGCAAACCACAAGGTCATCGTGGAACGCCGACGTTACAAATTCTAGCTTTGGTTTAATAAAAAACACATGGTTCCTTTCATCTTCTCCTACTCCCAATTTCTTTTCAGCTTTGTTCAAGGAAAACAAAACAGAAGAAGTTTGAATTGCGCATTAGTAAATCAATAGAGAAATATTTTAATAATTTATCAAGTTCATATTATTCTCTTTCATTCCTTCTAAAAACTTCAAAAATATACTCTTTCGCTGATGAAAAATCTCGATTTCTTCCGGAATAATCTTTGTGATCATAGACAAAATATCCTGAATAGTTGAATAATAAAATAAAATCATTTCTTTTTATCTCGGTTAGTTGAAATATAAACATAAACATTTGCGCTGAAAAAATTTATATCTCGGCAGACTTAGTTACATAATCTCCATTTATAACAAAAATCTTTCTATATAAATGAATGAATGAAGAGTATAATGCCAACTGTTACAAGTGTTATAATAGAGGAGAAATTATTGATAAAAGATATTTAGTTTGTAGAGATTGTAATTTAATTTTGTATGAAAGACCTAAACCTAAGAAATTTCGAAATAAACTAACACATTTGATAATCTGCTTATAAAATTACAATACGGAGGTGAAAAACAAACAAAAATTTGTTACAGAGTTTAGGAAAAATAAATAAAAAATTTTTACTTATATCTCTCATAACCCTTGAAAAAAGTTATTTCTCCTTTTCAAAGAATACATTTAGGTTTGTAGGTATCGATACACACGTTTTATTATGAGAAGATTTTACCTATAATCTTTCACTATTTGGATATTGAATTTGATTACGATTTTAAGCCTGAAATCTTTGATGATTTTTATAGTACATTTCTAGAAATTAAATGAAGAACCTCGTGAAAATAATGCGGTTTTACTCACATTCTCCCCGAATTCTCGAGTGATTGTTAGCAAATTCCATCATTTCCGTTTATAAGTTTTAATTTATAGTTTATTCGTAGCAGACCAATAGATTGATTCTAAGGAGATTTTACATTAAAACTGCTCAAGAAAGTAGAAGCAAACAACCATATATTCGGTTATTTTTTCATTCGTGATTTACAGATTCGTTTATTGTCCTTTTAAACAGTATTTTCCCTTGATTTACTGTTGGCTCCGAAAGTGCGCCAGAATCGGCATATTCATATCTACTTGTGTGTGTGTATATGTGTGTGTGTGTGTGTGTGTGTGTTTTAAACTTAAAATTTAAAAATTTGAATAATTAAAAAATCGATTTTCGAAACCGCGTTGTAAAAGTTTTAGTGGAGGCAGTTGTTTTAATAAAAAATTTTGGTAAAAACTTTTTAATTTCCATGAAATGTTAATATATTTCTCAACCTTTATTGCTACAAAATTGTATTTTAAATGAAATTTAGAATAAGTATGGATAGCTTTTAGTGGGTTTGAATCTCTATAAATATTAATACAATGGAAACTTTCTTCTCACTGTTTTTATTAGTATTCAAAAATATTCGTATGTGATCTATAACAAAATAAATGATATCTTAATAAATAAAGAAGGAATAACTTCAAAATTTTGAGAAAAAATTTTATAATCTTTTTATTCACAATTGAGTATTTCTTAGATGGAACTGAAAACCTTTACGTGTATGACAGGTATTAATTTAGTTTCTTTATTTTTATTAGTTTTTAATTAATACTTCAAATACTACCTGGCCATATTTCTTTACATAACCGCAAGTTATTTCTTATACTTTTATGTAAAATTTTAAGTACATTCAAAAGTACAAAAATGTCATTAAATGATGAAGGATAGGTACTGATTTGCTGAAAAAATAAAAATTATAAAACTTTCTAAAAAATAATAAAAAATGGAAACGCTTCAACACTAGCAACAAGATATCCAACAAAAACACTATATAATATATATATATATATATATATATATATATATATATATATATATATATATGTGTGTGTGTGTATGTGTGTGTGTGTGTGTGTGTGTGTGTGTGTGTGTGTGTGTGTATGTGTGTGTGTGTGTGTGCATTTATTAGTTTTGCCCTAATAGTTTATTTTCATAATTAACCTTTATTCACACGTTTGAACCTTATAGTAAAAGAAACAACATGCATGGCTTGGTAAGCGTTCTATGAGTATATTGTATTCGTAAGTAGTTATTAAGGCAAAAGTCTTCTTTGCTCTATTTCCATACATCTTGTGTTCGTCTGTTAAATAATAACAGTAACATATTGTATGTCTAATCATATTATTGATACTAAAAATATAGTTATTATTGTCCTCCTTTTTCAGAGAAACCCTCAACTATTCGAATTTTGTCATTTGTTGGATAAAACAGGAATATAGTCATAAATATAGTCCCTGCAACTTTCATATTCATTAAATTTTACATATTTTTATCATTTTAATCATGGTTTGTGATCTAAACTGCAATGGAGTATAAGCATTTGAAATCCTAAGGTCTCTTTATCTTGGGTTATATATTATATCTTTAAAATCTAAAATAGTGAATAAAATAACGCAAGTGATATCTACATATAAGTAACAAATCAGCCATAAGGTCTTGAAACACTTAAATAACCGATCGACTTCCACTATTAAAGAATTTTTCAAAACCAAAGTAGACCACAATTCGAAGACTAAAGCCAATAAGGGAGAACGTAGATCGCGGTTCTGGCATGTGGAGACTAAGCCTATACATTATATTTATGTCGTTAATTTACTCAAAAGAATATACACCCTTATTAAGCCTAAAAATGCCTGCAACGTATTTAAGCATATTTTAATTTGGTTAAATATTACAGCTAAAGTGACTAGTTAAGGAAACGCTATCTATCGTAAGTTTTCTTTTGAATAAACCTCAATTTAATTTTAGAATGGTCAAAATTGGTTGTTATGTTTTTTAATATGTTTTAAAATTCCTTTTCCTATTTAACATTACAACATTTAATCAATATAATATCATTATAAACTAACTTTTGTTCATTCCTACCGCACTACGAGAAAGCAGCATTAACACGTAGCTGAGAAAATTAAGCAGCACGGAAAAACATTTTTTGAAAAGACAATAAATAATTTTAGAACCTGAACTTTAGTTTCACCTGATATTCAAAATACTGAGAGTTAATTGAACAGACCTAAACGGAAGGAAGGTTTGAAATCTGGGGTATTATTATCTTCAGACTTTATACAGTTATGTTTGTTCCGTATACTCTTTATGTACACCAAAGCAGCCAATATATGTAATAATGTGACTAATTACGCAACATTTAATCTGAGTAAACGATATCCCTATTTAATTTTAGTGCAAAAACAAGGTCTAGTGATCAATGATTGTACATAACGAGATCTCGTTTACAATGATCGTGTATGACAAGTTATAATTTAAATTATTGTGGACAACCAGATATCTCATGTGAAACAGATGTGCATGACCAGCTCTCTTATGAATTAGGCGTTGACGACCAGATGCTTAAAAAACTTGATTTTGCCGAAGCGGTCTCCAGTAATGGACCTCAAAGATCAACTAGATGAGTGTTACACCACTACAGAGAGCGATATATCGGGTATTAGGACAATGAAACAGACATGGACACGTGTTGTTGATTGATAGTGTGTCACTGCTTGTATCTAGCTGGACATGTCAGAGTCAGGCGGCCTCTACACCTGAGATATTAACACTACAAATTTCACACAAACATTTACCACATCGTAACGTAAGCATTTACTGTGTCATTTTTTCTTAATTATTTAGTATTTAATATTATAATATATTACAGGTAAGTAATAGTATTTGAAACTCCTTATGTATTGTAATTTTGTTTTTATATAATTGAAAGCATTCTAGACTTCGTGTTTACCTCACTTTCAAACTTCGTGCGTAATTTTTAATTTCGTCAGTTATAATACAGCTATTGTTAGTTTAGCTAGGAGGGATTCAAGAAAACTGGTATACAATTTCCAATGTAGTGTTTACACCATTGTAGATGCAAAAACATGGTTTATACAGATTCTAAACTTAAGAATTCTAGGTGAAATGGCATTATGGTCTTATTGAGTACAAAATTATTGACGCTTAAAACAATATGTCATTCTTATTTACATTCTTTTTTTGGTCAGTTAATATTTCACTACTACAACTTTTCCCAGAATACTGGACTTTTAACAACTAGTATACTATCTAGATCGTTAATTATTGTTTCTGAAACATAAAATATGTTATATTAACTATTTTTAGTTTTTAACTTAAATTTGATTTATTTCTGTTCTTTCTTTAAAATCTTTGGCTAAAATTAATTAGATTCTAAATATTTAAGAGAAAATTCCATCATATGTATCTAGATTTCTTGTTTACAGATGCATAGAGAGTGCGAGACTGCAGATTTTCTAGGTTATACAATATTGAAAATTGGTTGTGTGTACCATAAATGCAACGTTTACTTGTGAGTTGAAAACTCACATAAAATCAATCGTCTATACTATTTGAAAATATGTCTGTCCGTGTTATCTGGTGTGTGTTACACAATCGGGAGAAACCTTTAACTGTGCAAATAATAATAGGTTTTGTTTCGAAGCCTATCCGAAAATAATTTGGACCAAACCAGTTATCTCAAACTAATTTTATGATTTTCCCTACATGCATACTTTCTTCTAGGAAATTCTCCTCCCTTAAAACTCTGTTGAGTTGTTATTGATTCTTTCATATTACTGGACCGCTTGTAATGATTTTTAACATTATAACTATATGCTTAATTAATTTTATTATTATATTACAATTATATAATATACATTAATAGTGTAAAAATCATACAGTAACTTGATGTTAACAACACTTCTTATTTTAACCCCTTCTGCAAACGCTGGTGAATACAGTGTTTATTAAGATAAGAAGTTAAAAGTTTTAGTACATATATTCTATTAACTGAACGTTTTAAAAACTATTAAGTACAACACGCTTGGTCAGTACTGAAATCTAGATATCGAGAGCAATGTTACTATCTAACTTTAGCTATCTTTTCGCATTAGTAGGCTTCTCAGAGCTGCTACCTATGAATGGGCTTCTCGATGAAGGTAATAAGGCAAACCCTATAGTGGAATCATAAATACCTAAGAGTGGGTAAGTATAGTATAGTGTTGGGTTTTATTTGACGCTTTATTACCGGAAAAACTTCAAGCATCAATAAAATCAAACTGCAATATAACTTTTGATACTAGAGAACTGAGTGATAGCTGGATTAAATTGCTTCTTGTATTACATTTTAAACGTTCTTAAAACAAGAAACAGACTGATTGTTTCTATTGACGGACTTGGAGCAGCTTCCGGATGATTTAAAATAAATGGTTCGTTATCTTTCCTTACTGTATAAATATTTTGTTAAATCTCATCTTGTTAAATCTAGTAATTAGAAATACTTCGTTCTTTGGTGTTATTTATCATTGTTAAATAATATTTTAAAGTAATCATTGTTAATTTCTATTTAATTTTAGCAATTTATAACCTGAATTTTATATGTATATTCTGTTACACATTGGGCATGGCCATTCAAAATTGTTTTGTTATGGCTACCTTTTAAAAAAAAAGTCATATTGCTCGTTATTTAGCCACCTATTCTTTAATGTTCAAAATGGTGTTTTCCGAGAAAATTTAAATATTTAAAAAAATAGTTGTAATATAATTAAGGCAATACATTTCAATATTATAATGTTTGGAAAAGTAATTCGACATCATAATTAATATCTAAGTAATAACTGTTTCTTGGACCTAACTATTTTCTTGCATATATCCATTTCATTATTACGCAAATTAATGGTTTACATGATCTAAAAAAAATTATACAAGCAAGCTGCAAACGCCAATCTAAATAAGTGTGTGTATTACGTCATAGTCTGACCAAACACAATTGAGAATGTTGTAAGGCACAACACATTGATTTCATTTGGAATATTGGGACGGCATATTTACTGTAGTATCTAAATGTTACATGATTCAACATCCTCTCGTGTATCTGAGGAAAAAACGAGCGCATTCATTCAAATACTGCCGAAAATTTTATCACGTAGCAATACATAACACATTACAATATAAATATATGTATATTAATGATAGAAAATCACTGAGGTGACATCGCGTCCGATTTTAGAGATGAGTAATACGATGCTGATTAGACATAACAACATTGATATACTTCCTTGGTTGAACCTAGGAATTAGGACGATATAGAAGACAGTTATTAAGAAATGAGAGCATATTAGGCACTGCAACAGGTTTAGATGTATATTTTCCTTTAAAAAACCTGTACCAAAGATACAAGCAATCGCAACGAGCATGCATTTATTTATAATGAAATTAAACTAATTGTATACTATTAGTAAATCTGGGCAATTTGGCAAGTTAAATTCCTTGTATTTGTATGTATGCCTACGTATGTTTGCACAGACAAAATCTAAATACTCGTTTGATGGACAATTGAGAAATTTAACATACATGTTTTCTACAAAATAGTAAGATATAGCTTTAAATTAACATTTTTTTAATCTATATTGGAAGGGGAAACATGTGCGGAAGTATACGCATTTGGAGTGTAGTGGGCTTTTTAGTCCAACTTTTTGTCTAAATGTTTTTCCTAAGATTATATTGCCAACACAATAATGTTTTTAAGAGTAATAGTAACTGATCTTTGGTTTACTACTTTTAACCAAAATTATGAAATATATTTTTGTACCCATATTTATTCATGGACATTTTCAGAAAAATTTGAATTAGTTTTTAGACTGTACTGATAGCTCTTTTTTCATTCTATGACTCGGGGTACAAAACAACTGCTCCCAAGCACACGATTCCATTATTTTAGTATTGGTTAGGAGATTAAATTATTTTACAGTTGTCATTGCTTGTATATTAAGTGATTTGCATGGTATTAAAAAAAGAATATGACAAAAACATTTTGTGGGGCAAGAAATTGCGTGCAAACCCAAAGTTAATTGTTAGTTATCGTATACATTACTTTAATACTTATTTTAGAATTTCGTAGTTAAATTTACTCATAACAAATAACGCAGCTGAGCAATAGGGACATGTTATGGTTTTAAATTGTATAGTGGCCTTAAGCAATTCTAAACCATCTATTGTAGTTTCAAAACAATATTTATCATTCTGCAAAGAGTACATGTTACATTATTAGAATATAATAATGAACCTCTTCACAACCCGCCTTAATGTACTCGCTCCAATCGACCAGTGGGTATCATACGGAAGCATTTCCAAAATAGAAAGATATTTGTACGATCATTACTACACAAGCTACAATATTCTTTAAGAAGGAATATCCTTGACCAATCTTTCTTATTATACTTAGGTAAGATACCTGTCAACCCATGGCTAATAAATGACAACCACATATATATAAAGGCATTTGCTCTAACACTACTAACCTACGAGATGAACTCAAAAATAGACTCTCGCCTTTTGGCTAAGTGTTTATTGCTTAGCCAAATTAAAATTAAATAAAAGTGTCTTTGTAAAATGCGCGTTGCCCTAGAGCGCGTTTCCTTGGACTATTTTATACAAGGTGATTCCGGTGAGTTGTGGGACGCACCCCAGGCAGTTTCGCCCTACCAACAGATAGCCGAGTGGGGCCGGTCTGCCGTGCTGACGCCTTTTCAATTTGGATACGTTCGTTGATTTCCCCTCTGTATCACTCGACCCATTCATCATTTACTCATAGTTTATAATTTTCCTTGAATTTATATTGGTAAAATATGGTAAAAATGACCTTACACCCATAATTTTAACATACATATTTCCATTCAAACACAAATAAATGAGTTTTTAAAATATATATTTTTCTTACATCGGTACATTTTTTAGTAAAAACATTAATATTATGGAACATTAATGAACAATTTAAAAAATCAAAGTAGACTGATGTCTAAATCATACATCTGTTTTCAGCCTTCCATTATTCTTACAGAACACGAAATGTTAATGACTTAAGAAGATATAGAGACAGACACAGAAATTCATTATTCTATTACGGCTGGAAATAACTTTATTCTATACCACAAAACAGACAAATCATATCAACAGTTAACTTGAATCCTTCAAGAAAGTGTGAATAGCTACTTAGCTGACGTGGCTCTAAAGAGGGTCTTACTGCTGAGATAGGAGTGCATTAGACGTATTAATGGATTTTCATTGCTTTTGTAGAAATATAAATGAAAAATAATTTACTTTAATATTAAGTGTTTATTTTAATGAGCCAGAAAACATCCATGATATAATAGAAAGGGACTTTTTCTCATAAAACCTATATACACTAAAATATGATTTTAGTAATTTAATATAGTTTTGTTTGATGTTAGATTTAATATAATCATTTCAATACAAATTACATTTCTATGCTGACCTTAATTATACTACTTAAATGTATCTGTTAATCTACAACCCATACTTAAAAATACTAAATAATTGTTAAATTATATAATTTTACATAATATACAAATCACTATTAATTATAAAATAAAGTATCACAGCATATAATATATTATATTAGTTAACCCAAATTATATTATTTTTCAACGTAACCGACCTGGTGTTGTTTATAACTTCCATAAATATCGCATTCAATAAGATTTTCACTATGTTTGTCAATATATTGTCTGATATAGTTTAAGGTATGTAGGTGGAACTAATAAATAGATGATAATTATATATTGACGTGTTGGGAGTAACTCAACCACCTGTCAACTCGAGCCATTAACGGCATCAGCAACATCACATCCATCACTCTATTGTTGATTCATGCTCAATGCGTCGTACTTTATCATCAAACAGGGTTTAAGCTTTCAGTGACTTAAATTAAAAGCTTATAAGTATCATCAAAGTTAGGTTTAATATTCCTTTGGCAGAAAAGTAGGATGATAGGCTACGTAGTGTCATGTGATACTGCGCTGAAGATTATAAACATGTTGTATTGGTGTTAGAATTTAAGAAAAAAGTAATTAAAGGGAATTAGACCTTAATGTTACTTAAAACTTTACTAGAGAGAGCCCCATGTGTATTTGTCATTATTTTATCACGTTATAATCTAAGTAAACATTGTTGTCTGAATATATTATTCAATATAAATGTTTTTGGTTAAGTCTTATACATGGAATAAGGAATAATCTAACGTGTATGTCTTAGAAATCGTTATAAAGATTCTTTTAAATAACGTGGAAGTGCATAAAAAAGAAGTACGCAGATAATAATTAGTTATAATACATAAACTCTTTAATTTCGTGAATCTTACGTACAATCCTCATGATTTGGTTATAGCAATTATCCAATACTAGTCCCTCATAGCAGGGATTTCTGCTTGCATACTGTTCAACATACTCAAAAATGAACTCGGGGTCTTTCAATTAAACAGAAAACAAAACTCACGTGATTCACGCAATGGTTACATTCTTATGTAACCATTTTGTTAAGATGATTTATTTTGGGAAATATTAATAAATAGTTTACGCTCAAAATGTACTCTCGAATACAAACTATTTATAGTTATAAATTTCTTTACAGGAATCCTTTAATATACAAAATTATCTATCTCTTTTCTTTCTTTAATTTTAATATAGCTTTTGAATTATCCTCAATTTAAATGTTACTCACTCGATGTAATATAAAAAATATCTTTTACTTCAAGAGCTTAATAAATCTACAAATAAACAAAATTGGGCAAATCTGTGAAAAATTATATTGCTATTTTTACCTGTAGAAAAATACTCATATATATATATATATATATATATTGTTAATAGAATTCGACTTAGTATATCTAAAATAATTTAAGCAAATTAAATAGTGTCTAACCATTTAAATTTTGTAGTTGTGTGTGTGTTTATTTGTATGTGTGTCACTCATAAAAAACTGCTATACTGATTTTATTGAAATTAAACATGGAACTTGTTACGGTATTAATGTAACATATTAGATATTATTAGCTGAACTCTCCCAGCATACACAACAATATTGTATTATGGTTTGATTTGTAAAAATGTATTACTAATATATAGTAAAAGTAGTCTGAGTCTGTTACTTGCTTAAATACTACTCGGAAAGATATTATATAAAGACATTAAGTATTGCATGAAACTTCGTTTATACTAGAATGAGGTGTAGGATGCGCAATTTTCTTGTCTACTAAATTTTTCTTATATGATGGTCTGTCTGTACCTCCGTTCACCTTCAAAGTAAGGTATAGGTTGAAAAACTCTAGCCTCGTGAATAAGCAGTCTCTCTGTAAATTCAAGGAAAGCACACGACTTTGGTTAAAATACAAAGATTATAAATAAATTTTTTTAACTACTAGTCTTTAGCCAAAGAAAGACAAAGCGACTTGAGACTTGAACGTTTCCAATAATTGGAATGACTGATTCGACAGTCTGGTATTATTGGCACCATTGTCTTATTGGCAACAGTACCTTTCGGGCCACAAACCTCTGTAAGTTGTAGTCTTGTGTAAAACTGTCACAATAATACTTGTCCACCTTTGAATTTGCACGATACTGCGCTAAGTCTTTTGATAGTAGTTTGAAATTTATAACACTAATAAAATTTAATATTTACTTAGTAATCTTTTCTAACTAATAGGTTTACAAGCAGTTCATAGTGAAGTTGAGACTTTCAATGTTAAATAACTATTAACGAAATCAAATCTCATGTAAATTTAACAGAATATTTTGAATAAAAATAGCTATAAATTAGTTAGTTTAAGATGTAAAGGTCCTACATGTCAAATACGTACATATTCTATAAAAATAAAGGAAATACTTTATTTATACTTTATAAGGATTACATACAAAAATTATTAAGAATATAATCTATTCATTTTCGTATAATCATTAATCATCTAAATAAATAATTAGGAATAGCCTCCTCGTTTGCATTATACTAATATGCAAACTCAATACTTTTTTAACCCCTATATAACGAATATAGCACAACAATGCAGGGCTCGTTTTCACTGAAGTCCATCATTGATCTTACTCGGAATAATTAAACATACTCATTGTGCTTTTTGTGGAATTACGTAACATACACGTGTAGTATTTATTTTTCTAGAGGTTAAATTAAGTGTATTAGAGAACTCTGCATACGAAACATTAATGAATGTGGTTACCTAATTTCTAGTGCACTTCAATCGTAATGTAATCGTGATTATTATCGTACAATTCATCAGTTATTAGCATATACCTGGTAATCATATAAATATTATGCTGAACCTCCTTATAAAGGTTAATTACTTATGAAGTAATTGTTGAAAACACGTGAGTTAAAACGTATGTCAATGATTTCAATCCACTTATGAAAAGCTGTGATATGAAGATTCTTAGTTAAAAATGTTCTATTTTTCATGCTTATTAATGCAGAAAATGTAACTCAACCTCTCGGCACAAAAATTAATAGAACTTTAAATCCTGACTTTCATTTAAATATTCCATAAAAAGTGTTGCACCAAAGATTCTGCTAAAAGAAATTATGAAATAATAATCGGCACACGTACTCGAGGATGGTTACCAAACTATATACTAGTATCTCGATTTTATTTTAGATCGAGCCATCCGTTTGTTTTGTATATTTTTTAGAAACTTTTCAAGAATTCTTCTATTTAATTCAGTTTTAATAAAGACATTAAACCTATTCAATATCTACATTAAATAAAATTTACCAAAATTCTTAAAATAAAAAAAGTCATTCCATTACACCGTCATACAGGGTATACCGGGATATAGTATATTACGATAAAACGATTATCTAATTAATTACCTCAAAGGTTGTATAAGTGGTTGAGTCACTCCTACTTCTGGAACATATGAGGTAGTATACTTTATATAAATTGGCCTGGCTCAGTCACGAAGCCGAATTCCCGCGAGCTGTGTTTTTAAGCATTATTTTGCGTTACATAATAGTAATCTACCTTAGAACCTCTTTTAAGTATTACTATTAATAGGTAGTTCAGTGTATATTATATGGAGTACTTAACATTATGCGTTATTAAAGCTAGCAACGAAGTTTTACGTGCTTATCGTAGTGAGGGTGTTATAATTTTATTTTGTATTGCTTCGGCTTGAAAATAATTAGTTTGGGGTTGTTGTAGCTGAGTTTTTGGACCAGGATTTGTGGTCTAGGATATCAAGGCAGCATCATTTCGTTACAACATTCATCCTTACTCAATTATTTTTACTTGGTGAAGCCAAAATCTGTGGTCGTCTATTGTTAGGTATAAAATAAGTATTTCTTTTATGATATTAACTGTGGACTTTTCTTTGTTATAAAAGAAATGTTACAGCTTAAGGCCATGTGCTTCTATACTGTATCATGTTAAAGTCAATCAGCGACATACGTATAAGGAAAAATTTCAGGACACAATATTCAAGTGTTACAATAAATAATTGTCAGCTCCGAAAGCTACGATGAATTTTTTATAGAACAACCCACTAAATTCAGAATAACCCCCATTTTAAAAATCATGCTAGGAGTATTCGAAATATCTCCAGCATCTAGAATATGTTTGATACAACTAGAATACATACATGGCTATTTTGCAGGTGTGAAATAAATCCTCGCAGATTGCATTTTTTTAATCAATTTGATACATTTCAGTAAAACGTTCTGTCCTTTTACATACCTTATAAATAAATTCGTAAATCAACACATTTTGTCACAATTTACAGGAGTATAAGTAATGCGTTTTACAAGTATTTATAGTGAAGATATATATATATATATATATATATATATATATATATAGCAAAATGAATGTACATATACTATAATGAATTATACAATATAGTCTAATAAGGTATAAAATAGAACAACGTATATAATAATCTTTTTAATCTATAACATTGAGTTTATAAACATTTTATATATTTATTTGGTTAAATCTTTTCCAAATAAGTCAAAAGAAGTTATCGTTCAAATACTGCCGTCTTTAAACGTAAAAAGAATTATTGCTTAAACTATTAAATAAAACAACACTTTAAAAATATTGACCTGAATAAATAAACAGAGATAAGCGACCATAATCATAGTCTATTATCATTTGACTGCAAGACTGCACTGTGATCTCACTTGCACGTCCTACCGCTATCCAATAAATATATATGAAATTACTAACAATCTGATACCATTCAAATTGGCACACTTTTAAAGCGATCACTAATAAAATTCTACCAAATATCAATGACATGAACAAAACTAATTGATCCTTTAGGTATAACAAAGTCATTACTCGATTGTAACATCGAACGCTTTGTTTTCCAGCTAACTACGCGGTTCAACTTTCCTTGGACTGGATTAATTGCTTTTAATTTAAGTGAGTTTTTTACCTTAAAATGTTTGGTATTCAACACATAAAAATTGAATTATAAATTAAAACATTTATTACACTATCGACAGTTACATAGTAGCTGTCTTTAGTCGACTATGACAATAATTAAGCAATTGCAGAATTCCTAACGGTTGAAAGATACTCTATTTATAGTATGAGCGTATTTTACCTACACATATATACAAGGAATATGATAATATAGTTCAAATCATGAAGCTTCTCTCAATCTTCAGAAAAATATTTCGGACAGAAAACATCAACATTTCTTCGTAAACCTGTTGCATTAACAAAAATGATGATCATTGTTCAAAATACTGTAGTTACTCTTCGTTGGTTAAATCCCTAAATCATCATCCTGTATGTCTAAAGAGACTGGGTGACTACGGTTTGTACGCCTACTACATAGGAAAACGCCAAACCAAGTGTCATTTTTCACAGTTTATTTTATTTTTCTTTCTCGTACAAGTTTCTTCAAAAGTTTTTTTATATATGAATCTTATAGTTATCGTCATGTTGACTATGTAGTACACAATTATCATGTATTAAGTATGGTTGTGCTATAATGATTTATTTTATTATTACTTTAATATTGTAAAAACTCTACATAATGCATAATTAAGTAAAAACTTATTCATTAGAGCCTCGGGATTTAACCTACTGAACTGGTCATTGCGTTGGTAATTGCAAAACCTAAACTAATGTTTATGATGAGATACTCACTATTAAAAGATAAAGCAACATTGTTAAAACTGAAAAGTCTGTATAAGACTATTAATGTTTTAATAAAGCAGCTGAATATGATTCCACTATTTCTGGTTCAACATTTGCTTTACTAATGCTCCTTAGAAAGAAATGGACAAGGTTCAATGTAAATTTTTACCGGATTTTGTAAATTTTTCGACCTTGGTGAAATGTTTTTCTTGCCATTGGAATACTTCATTTCGGCGTTATTGGATTAATACTGCTTTTGAACCTGACTTAGTAAGTCCTTTCTCACAAACCGTTGGCTGGAAAATAAAAGGATGCCATTTTTACGCTAAGTTGGGGACTCAGTAAACATTATTATTACACTCCTAAATTATTTTGAAAAAGAAAAAAATAGCCAATTTTGCTACGTTTAGTAATTTTCATAATGGTTTTAGAGATGTTACTCTATTGGGCAATATTATAAATTTTTAAAGTGGCACATATCAGTTCAAATAACTATTAATCTATTGATAAAAAGGTACATTTGCAATAATAATCGTAGTATGCTACTAGATCAGTTTGTATCATGGAATTTCCAGTTAAACGTTTGCAGTTAACAAGAGTGAAATAAGTTTTAATATGTCAGAGAAAGTAAAGGAACGCAATTGACCGTTACCAATAATTGAACGGCTTGCCATTACTATCGCATTGGTAAGTCCACGCATCACATCTCTTACCTACCTTCTTCTTTGTGTTCTAACTGGCCTGCAAATATACAAGGTAGTCTCTGGGTTTCATTTGTAATGCATAAAAATATGTATATACGTATTTGGAACATTAAAGTACACTATAACAAGTTAATTGTTTGTAATTTAGTACCAAATGAAGTAATTTATTTTATTTGATTAATGTGTTGAATGCATAGATTTATTGAAACTCTTTCAATATGGATAAACGTGTATTTACATTGATTTAGCAAAAAGCGACAAATTTTATTTGGTGAAACATACGTAAGGTGGTTGTTATTATTTATTACTATTTATCTCGAGTAACATTTTTAAGACATCTAAATATTTCCTACACATTTTTTCGATGTACAGTTTTATTTTATATTGAATAGTGTTGCATACCATGGTTTCTTAGGGTTTTTTTTTCTTGTTCAATAAATAAAGACTTAGTTCAATATAAATAGCCGCGTACACACACACGTACGCACCCTTGCACACACATTCTGTTAGTATATATTGATAATAAAGCTAGGCTATAATCTTCATTGTAACAAATAAAATTTTTTCGGACTCTTCAATATTCACAAAATTTTAAGTAATCAATTTTTTTATGTCACGTCATTCCACATCAAAAATATTAAATGCTCTTTACAGATTTGAGAAATATCATTTGCCTGTTTACTTGCCATTAAAATAATATTTTTATAGTAAGTCTAGGAGACACGTTGTAAACGCGTTTAGGTGAAGTATATTCTACCTTCTGGCTAAAACCACATGTTTTCATCCTTAGAATGAGTTATTTTCTGAAGAAAACACATGAGATAGATTAAGTTATAACTGCGGGTTTGTTGTAAACTTAGCAATAATTGTAAACCAAATATAATAATAATCAAGAATGCTTTACAGTTTTTAAAATATATTTATTAAAAAAAAAAATTAAATATGAGTTAATAAAAAGATTTTGTAATTTCGAGTGTACAATATAACCTATCACTTATCATGTAGTTTGTTGTGCAACAAGTACCCTTCTCAATCACTTTAGATATCACTGAGCCCAGAATCAATCAGTTCTCTATCTCTCCCTGAGGATATCGGTGACAGTCCCTTGATCCTCCAGTGTGTTAGTATAACCTCCTTTGTGTCTTACCCAGACCATCTGCTATTCAAATTTTATTACCCCTTGCATAAAATTAATTTATATGCGTCTAGCATCTCTTGCAGCGTCCATAGCGATATATTTAATAGACGCTTATTACAAAATAGTCCTTCCAATTAAATTGGAAGAAGTAGGTAATTGCTGGGAAAACTAACAAATTAATATTGTATTTACTATAGGATGCATATAAAGTATATATAAAAGCGGCTTTTGTGAAAGCAATATCTAATGGTTTTTATATGTGGCATATTCACGAATAAACTTACGAATAATATAAACAACGAATAATAAGGAGGAGCCGGTGTTCGAAGTATAATCAAACGTTTAGACACTTTTAATAATGTGGTGAATACTATGTCGATAGTATCAGTAATACTAGAATATTGACTAAAAAAGGTTGAATGTAATTGATATCACCAGATCAGTTGAGAATACAAAAACAGATTATTATATAAATGATTAAAAATTTTCTGAGCATTCTAAAACGCGTCTGAAATTTTCTCTAGCGCCATATAGTTAACAATAAAGAGTCTTCAAAGTTTAAACTGCCACCATGCGCTGTAACGTAGTGATATTCGAGCTGAAGTATGAATATTCTAATAATATGAATATAGGATAAAATTTTTGTACTTGTTAAAGTGTAAAAAAATCAAAGTTTAACTCCTTTGGGTTTTTGAGACAGTTATTTTTTCCACAATATGCGGTGCATACCACATTGGATGTTTATATGGTAAGGCGGAGCAAGTACTTTTTGCGATTCAATGTTTATTGAAACTATGTATATAATATATATATATATATATATATATATATATATATATATATATATATATTTATAAAAACAATAACAAAATACACAATCGTTGAACTCAGTGTAGATATAGATATGAAGCTTTGGATGCACAAACTTACACGTCCGAGAATTGCTTACATATTAAAGAAAAGACTTTGTTACGATTGATAATTTCTCCGATTACTGTTGGACAAACATATTTAGACATACACAGAGAAACGTAGCCAATACCTGTTTAGACTATTCCTATTTACTGTTTAAGTGCGGTTTTCATAAGATTTACTTATGTAGTTAAACATGATTGAATATTAAAGATTCCGTTTTTTAATACTAATTCGTTTTTGACGTGACAACGTCTTAAATTAGGTTGCGGCTCGGAGTCACTCATGAAAAAGTGTAACGCCCGGTAACGTTTCGATGCCCGTCCAGTGGGTCCGCCGCACGGGATCCGCACGGGATAAAGCAGATAACTGTGGGTCCGCCGCACGGGATAAAGCAGATAACTATGTTTATTCGTGAAAATGTGGAGTGCTTAGATTCGTCATTTACAACAACTACAACAATAAAGGTAAATAATTGTACACTGATATTTCATTATCGTAAACTATGATTGATTGATTAATTGTTAGATTGACACAAAAGTTGAGAAACTGAGTTTATAGGTTATGTCATACTATTGACAAATGTTGATAGTGTTAAGTAAATTATTAGTTTAAATCACTCTGCAATCAATCGTAATTCAGTCGATTGAGAAGAAACAGCGCGTATTGCTAGTCAAACATTTAAAATAACAAATTATAACCTCTAACCTGTCATAACAGTGCGACCAAACAAACGAACTAAACCGACCAATCACCACGCGCGGAGTTAGAATTTAACTGTGTTTAGCAAGAATTTCAAATTCCAATTTTAGTAAATGTTTTATTCAACTTTACCATTTACAATAACAAATTTTAATTAATTTCAAATTATGTACAATGTTTTAGTAAACAAAATATATTTCTATAGTTAAAATTTGTGCAATTCTTATTTTCATTCAATTCCTTGTTCCTATTGTGCAATTTAATAATATTCATATCAATAAATATTCTACCGAGAAAAAGACGTTGTCACGTAAAATCTTCGCCCGTAAAACCGACTTTACAGGCAACCATAAGTTTTTTTTATTATTCCCGTAGTCTCTATCCAAACGATAGAGATATCGTTAACTCGTAAACTAACCTATTAAGTGGCTTATCTATCTCCCTCTACTTTATAAACTTGTAAAATACTACTTGTTTTGTTTGAGATATATAATTTTGAATTATTGAAGTTCATTTCAAAGTTATTTAATATAAATCATTATATGCAAAATTTACATTCAAGGTTCATAACTCTGTAATTTTATGATCCTGTAAGCATGACTTTGTTGAGCGGATATGTAAAGTATGTCAGGGTAAAACATTTAATATTACTGACATAAATCTATAACCACCCAGAGTTTATTACTCACTCGAGGGCACTCGTGGGCAGTCTTTGCTTCGTCTGAGGTCTCATATGTCAGTACTTTTCAAACTCGTCTTGCCCTAAATTAAAACTCATATGAAAGGCTTAATATCAGAATACGGGTTTACATAAAAGTGGAGAATACGATTAAGTAATTAAATATTGAAATTAGAGAAGTTAATTATTCCTGTTAAGTTTTACGTGGTTGCAGCATGAGGAACGTATTTTCGCGTGTGAAACTAACGTAAATCTGTCTGAAGGAATCCAACTCATTAGTTCCACTTCTCTCAAGAATTTAATTACATTGGATTCTCGTTTAGTCTGTCGATCGCTTAAAGAGATTGCCCATCTCTCAACAGTGTCAGGAATCTTCATAATGACATTTCAAGCAATAATAATGCCAAAGCTAAAAGATTGTAGTTATATTTATGAATATTTAATATTTCATTAGTTATAGCTAAGTATCACTGGTATTTATTGAGACATTAATAATTGATTTCTTAAACGTACGGATTAATAGAGTTATACAATTAAGGGTCCGTTATACAGTATAATTTCTTTGTTAGGTAATTTTAAGCAATCTCTAGGTCAAAAATATTTATGTTCCTATTTTTCATGTATATAACTATTAAATTAAAATGTTTAGATATTTGAAACCAATCACCCCTTTTTAATCCAAACTGTATTATTTGATACATTATACACTCTAAGCTCCACTTTAGTCTCATGCTAATGATCCCTACACTTACTGTTTGGTAATTTGGATCTTAAAATGATAATTATGAGGCATTTCTTTCCAATCCATGAAGCGTTAAATTTAGCAGTAGTAAATAACACAAGACAGAAAACCAAAACAGTAATCAGATGAAGCATTTCGTCTAGGCAAGAATTATAACAATGGCGCTGGTCGAATAGACTAAATTAATTTTTTTAGGATAAAGATTACTTTTTGTTATTTTATTGTTCAATGTAACATAATGGAATTGAATTAGGATTGTGTTGAGTCAATTGGGGAGGCGGGAGGAAGGAGGCCGTCAAGTCCGTCAGTAATCACTGGTAGAGATAAGTGACTCGGCCTCTTCATCACCGATAAGGGAAAGCCAACATGTGAGCCTTTACTTAAAGATACGAAAAAGTACAGTGAGACAGACTGAAATATCTTATCGGTTTCAAATTTTGTGCATAAATATTATCACAAAATATGTACAGCATAACAGCAATTTGTAGCAAAAACAATATTTATTGTTTAATAGTTATAAAACTTTTATTAAGTAACGTGATATTAAATGGAAATGTTAAGCCAAACTTCAATATATTTAATATTGCTGTCTCCTTATGTACATAAACGGTGAGGTACATTCAAAATGTGTTTATGTACAGCTTCTTCAGTATTCGTTTTACTACAAATGAACCATTAAGATCCAAGACATATGAAATATACTATTATTGTTTATATATTTTAATACTGTTTGTAGTAGTTTCTAGTAATATAATAGTAATGAAAATTAATTGCGATGAAACTATATAAACGATAACTGTATTGAGATGTGGAGTTAGGACTATAAAGCCCTCTTTAACTCAAAATTTTAAAATGATTGAGCAAGACAATTGCAAAACTTGTAAATCAATATTGAAGCAACAATTATACAATAGTTGTTATGGTAACTGTAGGTCAATATTATAGCATAATGAACAATGACAGTTCCGTCTAAATGAATTATTTTACAGAGTACTAATATAATTTTATTATATTTAATGAGCGATATGCAATATAATGTTGTATACATGAACAAAAAATCGGGTTTCCACAAACTCCCAAGGTTTTCGTTAATAGGATATAACAGGTTTTGCAAGAGGCCAATTCAATATATGTCAATGAAATAAACTTAAGTTAATTTGGTTACAAATTATAACCAAATTAAAAAACAAACCTTAGTAAGTTACCAAATTTGGAATCCTCCTTTCTTTTTACTTTCATTACTAGTGTTAATCTCTTTCGTCTGACTTTGAATGCCTAAAGTGGAGAGCCAAAGATAGCTTAACCCTACATCTTGAGCTCACATCATCAAATCTCTGAGTTAAATCCCGCATCAAACTACCACGCTTATCGATGGCTATGACGTCAATTGGAACTTTAACTAAAGCTCTAACAGCGTGGAATACGATTAGACTGATATGTTGTACCCCCAGTTCGAAATGTTATTAAGCGTGTTAATCCTTACCAGCCCATATAATCAAGAGAAAAATGAATACTCTGTAGGAGGACTCAACTTCACCCTGTGCCCATATTGTTACATTAGACTATTATATAAATATAATAGGTAATTATTATTGAAATCCATGGGTTAATAGTCAAGTTTTAGTGTATAACCTACTCAGCTTTTTTATTTAACATTTTGGAAATTAACTGCCGTTTTACAGTGACCACTACTGACAGTTTTATAACGATCGTTTATGCTGTTGTAATTAAATATACAAGCTTTTTGTGTCAAAATAAAATAAGAATCAATAGGAAGAAAAGTATTTTTTTAATGTTGTATTTTGTAAAATGTTACCCAGTAACGACTGTTCAATCTTACGTCAAATTATTTCGTTCCGCACCTCCTCGTAAGTAGCATTAATTTCTTCCCGTCAAAAACACATAAGTAATTGTTTTGTAGTTAAAATTTAAATGATTTTTAATATACTGAAATTAAAAAAACATTAACATTTGGTATATGAGAAATCTCAGGGGAATGAAATTAACATTGAAATCCTTTAAATTTAAATATATTTGACTGATACCAACGCACGCAATATTTAAAAAGCGAATTACAGATAGAATTAACATGCATTTAATGACGGAAATTTGTTAGTATTGCAAGCAATACTTTTAAAGTCATATAACTCATATCAGGAAACACTTCAATTTATTAGACATAAATGATGGAGAATTCGGAAATGCAATGACTTCAAATAAGGCAGAAGCTACACGACATGGCGCCAGGCCATCCAATCACTTGGAAAAGTCAACCACTTTCCGCCTGTGGCTTTAAATCAATCAAGACGCTGGTGGCATATAGAGGTCCATGAGGCTTTGTTCGGTCCGATAGGGAACAAATGTTTATGTTATACCAGGACTATCAAGTATAACAACAATACTTCATTAGAACATCCAGAAACAATTTATTGTCATTTTAAATTATAATTAACTATCACTGTTATCAATGGGATGTACTATATATAGATTTGGTTAACCTTTACTCTTCATGTATATCTTCCTATTTTATTTTATTTTATAACATCAACTCAAAAACTACTTTGATTATAATTGTCTTTGACATTAATAGTACCTCAAAAAAAAACTGTATTACAATTGATATTAAACACAATATATAAGGATTACTGTCTGTCTACGTATTACATTTCACAACATTTATACATGTCAACAAATATTTAATTAATTTAACGTATATTTTCAATTTTATTCAGTGTATAGTTTTGAAAACATGGAGTAAGCATAATTATTGTAGCAACACATCATTTCAACAAATGTTCTTAGTTTTTTGTATCCACTGTTAACCACAGAGTAAAAAAAATATCCAGATAAAAATGTCAAAAGTTATAGTAAAAAAATACTTTCAACTGAAAATTTTAACGGATATTTAGTATGCAGTTTCTAGATCAAGGAAATGATGTAAAGTCAAAAAATATAAAACAGGAGTAGATTTAAATAGCTATGAATATCCATGTTTTGAGACATTTTCTAACAACATTGGGGTCGGAAATATAATTCACTGGAACCAGAAGTCCCTATACATCCGCAAAGTCTACGAAATCGGGAGCAAAACGGCGGATAACCGTTAGTGTTATGTTATATGAACGTAACCAGTCTGCTTATTATTAAATGTTCTAATTACCAGCATGGTATAATAACACCAGTTTAATAATTGTACAATTAAACTACTTTGTTTAAAAATAAATTAAGTCTTTCCTGAAACGTATCGAGTATAATGAACAAATTAAGTATCGAGGACCGTTGTGAGTGTTATTTTGAGGACCGTTCTCTGCTATGTTTTGTTATTGATAACTATTAGGTAAATATTTTATGGAATTTTTTTATTATTTAGGTACTGATCCAATGCAGGAATCAAATGTAAGAACATGAGCGAACACATTCATTTTTCTCGTAACCTTTTAGAAAAAATGCTTCCAAATACTTGCTCATGCTTAAAATTTAATGAGTTAATAAGTAAACTTATGAAACAAATATTACCTTTCATAAGTTTTAATTTATACATGCTTTGTATCAGTTACTAAGCTACGTTGTATTTAAACGTCTAAAAGTTTAATAATAATATTAAACCGTGTTCGTAGTAGTCAATACGTTTAATTTTGATGAAATAAGTATATTGAATTAATACAAAAATATTTCTATAATACAGGAAACATACTAGTTTAGGATCTGTGTAAGAATTTATTGAAGTAATATGAATTTGATGATTGCATTTAGGTTCATTTTTGAAACATACAACTTTACATAATTTTTTCAAATTTATTTTGTCTTAATAACTTAACTTAATAAAATTATTGAATTGTGGAAAGCAACATTACGATGTATACAAATAATGAACTTAAAACATTTTCAAACAATCAGAGGCTGGCGAAGCACGCAGTCAGTCTGTACAATTTCAGTCAGTTGGGATGGAGGAAAAAGCACAGATATTGCTGCTGACTGAGTAAATACAAAAACTCATCTAACGATCCCAAATGTTGTTGGAACTCACACACGAGACACCCATTTTTTTATAAATATTGCCCACTCTTCAATGAACCGTGGCGGGAGAATAGTCTTAACCACTGTTTTATATAATATTAGAAGATATTATATATATATATATATATATATATATATATATATATATATATATATATATATATATATATATCTTCAATAAGAATAGAAAAATAGAAGAAAAGAACATAAAAATTCTCTATATTTCGTCTGGACATTTTCAAGACATATAGGTAAATAAGTAAATATATCAACAAAAAATAATAAACAAAAGAAACATCATATGTTAATAAAACTAATTTTGAATTACGTACAAAGAGTAAATAATTTGGTTTAATACAAGGAGTATAAAGTTATAAATTAAATTTGTAGTGAAATGTGTAATGTTATAAATTAAATTTTAAAGTGTAATTTATACATACTGCTATCCATATCTTAAATTTAGACCATCCGGATGTTTAGTTTGTAGCACTCTCTGATGAGCTATTTCTAAATAATTCATTTTAAGTTTATGGGGGTTCTGAATTTTGTTAATACTTTTTAGAGAAATGCATTCATCGAATTTTTTGTTATGCTCCATTGCTTGGGCCGAAATAGGATTTGATTTAATTTTAAGGTTTGTATCGCTGCGATTTTTGTTCATTCTAATGTGCAATGGAGTTATGGTCTGACCAATGTAGTCTTTCGGACAGTCTTTACATGATAATTGGTAAATGGCATTGCTGGATTCACAAGTCATTTTACCAATTATCTGATAATTTCTTTTCGTATTGCTGCTACAGAAATGTTTTGAATTTATTATTAAATTACATGTATTGCAGCGAGGCTTAAAACAGGGTTCACAGCCAAAAGGTTTGTTTAAATTTTGAGTTAGCTCATCAGAGGGTAGTTTTGGTCTTACTAATATGTTTTTCAAATTTCGAGGCTTTTTAAAAATTACTTTAGGTGGATGAGTAAATACATTTTTTGTTACAGGTGAAGCTTGTAGAATATTGTGTGCAGTTTTTATTATACCATTAATTTTGTATAGCCCTGGATAATAGGTGGTAATAAATTTCCCTTGGTTTTTATAGTTCATAGGAGTAGAGTGTGCCACCCCTCCTCGCGGGTTAGCAATATTGTCGGCCTCGCTCAGTGGAGAAGGGCGTGAGTATTGGTAGAGCGCCAGGACAACCAAGTTCTTGCGCAGTAACAGAGGACTACTAAGATTGACGGATACCCAGATGGTTACGGTTTGCTCGGTAATAAGGGCGCCACCTTGTTGATGGGGTGTGATAGTCGCAGGTCTCCAACAAGGAACAGTTTCCTGCCCTCAGGTATGCTCAATCGAGATCACTACCATGCACGCAAGAACTATTAGGTTTACGACACTAAGCCTTAGGTACTTAAATTAGCCACAGATTTCGGTTGACTATTTTCTAATAGTAAGTTGCAAGGTCTCTAATTAAATATCAGGCAATTAGAAATTAAAACCAATATTTCACATATTTCATTCTGTATTGCCTATTTCTCTCACAGTGCTAAGGTCTTAAACTAAATAAACAAATATTTATTTAACTTAACTTAAACTTAACTCGTTGGCCAATTGAAAAAAAAATACTAAAAATTATTACGGTAGGAGCGCTTACTAATACAAAATTACAGTGGCCAAAATCATGATGACCATATTCCTGAACTACAAAATTACAAAACAATAATTCACATGAATACATAATGGCTAGACATTAAATTAAAGTTGAGTCCCATTTGTCAAAGTCGGAACTGGATCCACCCTGATGCAGTTATTCAGGCCTAGTCCGATAGGTAGAGGCTCCACAATGACATTGACAGAGTTAGTCCGACCTCCCAGGGGAGCACGATGGAATAAGTAGTGTAAAGTCTACTCACCAACTGGGCGGACCCAAAACACACACACACGAGCCGTCGATTGTATCGTCCGTGCAATCCAATATTGAAACTTTAATTTCATAAAGTCAGTTTTATTCATTTTCTGCGGTTCATTGAAATCAGTAAACACTACTTATAATCAATCATGAAAACAATCTCAAACTTAACTTAAAAGAAACCAGCTGACTAAAACAGCAACATCTGTCACTATTGTTGGTGTGTCTAACATACTCGTATTTAGCTTACAGCGGCCAGTAAAATGTAAAGAAACGTTTAATGTATAAACATAAGTACATTAAAAAGCGCAGAATCTGCCAATTACAGTGATATACAATATTGGTCTTACACACAAAGCATAATTATTCTGACACAGAAAAATTAATTACGTTTGTTCTTATTTAAACTAATTAATTACAATAATTATAGTATAGTGTATTGAGGTATTAACATAATGCATTAATGTATGCACTTTCACGGCAATGGTAGGTATAAATTTCATGACAACTGCCTTTACATTATTCTGAGTAAAACTAAATAATATACAAACATTAGGACATAAAGTTACCGATTCAATTATTTATAGAACAGTTAACAAGTTTAGTAAGGATATTTATGAGAGACGATGCAATTGTTACGAGATAATATCTCGGCCTAATCATGTACAATTTACAGAAACAATTTGTGGTTACAGTATTTGACACTATGAACACGTATTTACAACTATTTATCTCCGTGAACTATTAAAAGACTAGATTAGTATTAATTTTTTACAGCTAACGTATTAATTTCCTACGTTTATCTACAGGACTTGACAATCTTACTACGAGGCCCAAGGCTTAGTTTACCGTAGATATTTAATTCTGTAAAGACAAAATTATTATACTGAAATTTTACTAACTCACATACGCAAGCGACAAAATATTAATGGCATGGTAATGGCTCACCTTAGCCTAACTCCTTTATTTGAACAGCTGATTGGCGTCTAATCAGTGACCGTTCTGTTATTGCAGCAACAATGAATGCGCGCTTCTTCATTTGGATGTAAAATTTCGTTATGTAGAGTGATCAGTTCTACATAACAATTGCTCAGGTAAAACAGAAAAGTACACGTCACAAACGTTTTGATTTTTGCATGTTATCATTTACAATTTTGTTAGGATATCCTCTATTTCTAAAAACTTTTTTTTATTTTTCAGCGTGACAATCATAATCGTGTTTATTAGAGCAAAGTCTATTTGCTCTAATAGTTAGACTTTTCGGAATAGATGTTTTAACCAGGATGGCAGCTTGAGTAATGTAAATATTGCATTGGATTTGTATCTTTGACATGGATTTTCGTTTTTAGATGTCCCTGGTCAAAAACACATCGACATCTAACAACGTAACAAGATTTTTAGAAATATTGAAAGTGTATTTTAAAACTGAAAAGGAATTTAATTGTTGAATAAAATGTGTTAAACTATCCATGCCATGTTGCCAAATAATAAAAATATCGTCAATAAATCGGAACCAAACTAACGGCTTTAAATTTTGAGATGTTAAAAAAATTTTTTCCCAAAAATTAAATTTTCATATGAAGGTGCCATTCTGGTTCCCATTGCGGTTCCTTTCATTTGTAAGTAATTTTTGGTTTTAAATCTAAAATTATTCATGGTAAGTATAAAGGTTACTAGGGCAGATAAAAAGAAGTAGAAGGTTTTGAATTCCTAGGTCTTAAATTTTAAAAATGTTCTACAGTTCTTATTCCATCGTCATGAGGAATATTTGTATACAGTATATATATATATATATATATATATATATATATATATATATATATATATATATATATACAATAATATTTATATTATGTACAATAAAAAAATATATATACTTTATTTATCTTCTACAGTTACACAAATAATCTGTAAATAAGATTTAATAATAAAACATAAACTACTGTTTATTCGACTGAGAGTGACATTGGGAAAGGGATAACAATATTACAAACGGGGTATCAATCTATAAGCTTTCAACTCTAATTTGTATATTGAAATATTTTCTTATGTTTTATTTAATACAGTGTCATAAATTATATGATTTTTAATATATTATTATTGAGGTTTCGAAAAGAGTTTTTATTTTAGCCGGGTGTTATATGAAAATTCTCACCCATTGTAGTATTTTGTTTTATCCGTAGGGTAGATTTTAGAACAAAGTGAGCACAATAAGCTCGTAGTACAATTATAATAACAGTGTATTTATTATCTATTCGGGTATTTTTTTTATCGATTTGCTTATAAAAAATACAGTTGTTATTGAGCATCAGAGAAAACTGGAAATATTTCCTTCTAAATATTTCTAAAGGGTTTTTATTAACAACGAATTGATCTATAGATTTGTTTTGCATGAATCTTTATTAAAATATGTGAGATTTTAAGTTTTATGATCATGCATACATATGATTCTATTGCATGTAGGTGAAAGTTAGCAAACATATTTTTTTATTAACCATGGAGGCAACGATAAAATGGCGGAATAAATAAATTTGTAAACTGAGTACAATTGCATAATATTTTAAGTTGTGACATAGTCAGATTTAGCCTAGTGGCAGGAGCTATGTATTTGAAATCTCGGATGCATAGCGTGTTTCACAACACGATGTGGCGTACTCCTACTCTTTTATTTAACGTAATGTGGTTCACATATTTACATATCACAATAATAGTACACGCGTATTTTCATGATTATAAACTGGTTTTTTTAAGTAATACGCATTTTTTATAGCAATGTCAACAACATGATATTGATAGTCAAAGCAAAAGTTTTATATTTAAAAAGTAATTTTCTAATCTCTTAAATTTTGCATAATCTATATTGTATTAGAATTAATAGTGTATTATTTACATACAAATGCATTTCAAATTATTTGAATACACATTTTTTATTTCAGTGAAGGCCAGGCCAGGCATACATCAGAGTAGAGTGTCACAGGTAAGATTTATCGTCATGGCCCGATCAGAAAATGACTTACCAGCTGACGTATTAAACCATTAATCATCGAAGTTTTTTCTCGTCAATATATCAAATTTAGTTTTAAATACAATTTATCAATTTATTAATATTTTTTATCTACATGTAATAACGAGAATTGTGTAATATCTTATATATAACGTGGAAACATGATATTAGTAACATTAATTACGTACATTTACTATTTATATTAAATCCACCTGTACAGATAACTGTATAGTTAACTCAATTAATATTCAGGGACATATATTTGTTTCATATTTGCCATCTAATAATTGAAAAAATTTTTGCTCTAAATTAATTCCACCAACATTATTTCTGCTCTATGGCCAGCTTACAATTCACTCACTTCTAGAGGAAGTTCTTAAAAATAAAGTAAATACAAAAGTAAGTACAGTACTTCAACCCACCACATTCTTCATGTAATTATACACAGCATTTAAATTATTTAAATCCACAAACAGCATGTAAGATGAATACCTGTACGCGTATTTGCTTTATAATTCATGCATAAGAACTCAGTATATTGGAAGTTCTTTTTATACAGAAATGAATAGGAATGTAATAGTAGTGAGAACAACATGGCATTGATGACTATGTTCAAAACACCACCGTACGACATAGTGCTTAGGTCTGTATCAGTTAAACACTGTAAAATTATAGCCCTATGTGGGAGAAGGGTACATCTGCTCATAAGCGCAATTGTGTGAGTTTGTGGGGAAACATTTTTGTACCTTGGCTTTTTAATTTCTTGTAAAATATATTAAATCAATATAAAACTAGGAATTTATTAAAATATGTAAAATATAGTAGTAAGCATATTTGAAGTATCGTCACTTCTCAATAAGCCTATTTTATTAATCAGTTGAAAGGCATATTTGTAATTATTGATTCTGTTGTAACATTGTATTTTACATTGTTAAAAACTATTTACACATTCATACGCACAAGGAATAGTATTATTTGATCACTTATAAATTGTTTAAATTGTCTACACTATTATAAAACCATTTCATTAAGTTCAAATAAAAAAAATACAATAAATAAAGTATATTTGCAATACAATAGAGTAAAAGTTCACAGTCGCTTTTGTTGAGAAATGAATGTTACAGTACATTTTATATTCACAGTTTTTTCTTCAACGACAAATACAGACAATGCCATGTTTACGACAAAAACAAACCACAAAGTGCTTAGTTCTAATTAGTGTTGGTTATGGCAATAGACGATGTAATTAAATTATCTTCAGGGTTAAACCGAATGCACGTGTCATAACATTGTTATGTCATTTTTGAGTTTAGAGTGTTTATTGCCATATATTTTAAACACTTTGTGCATGCTTATCCTTGTTTATTGTTTTATCAATTATTAAAAAAGAGAACGAATTACCTCTTTCATGTCTGCCTTTCATGTAATTAATTTGGAAAATTTCGAAATCCTATTAGTTTTTAAAGTTGAAAGATTACTCTCTGAAATGAATTAAAGCTAAACTAACGATTAGAAAGGACAGTCAGTTCTCTGCAGGAATGAATTAACCTATCTTACATTAACAATAATGTGAGCTATATATTCAAAATAGGTAAGAAAACTCCCTGTTTAAATCATGTTTGCTTTTCCAATAACATAACTTAAGTTCACGTACACTTTTTTACTTCTTAACCATTGTTTGCTTGTTAAGATTAAGTTTAGGCAAATGCAGATGTGCATAATTTTATTACAAAGTGTACATGTTTCAGCGAGCGTGATTTATCTTAAATACCCGACAAGGAAAGATCTCTATATCGTTTATTAAGTTAACAATGATGTATTAGGTAATTGAGAAAACAGTAGCTAGAAAATTGCGTTGGTGTTAGTTTTATTATTTTAACAATAATTAATTGTCTGTTTTCTTAAAATCCTAATCTCTTTATTAAAAACTGTGTAGACCTACCACGTAAGTTTAAACTTTTTACATCTCTTTTGATTGCAGCCTATTAAAGTTATGTATTATTATAATTAATTTCAGTATTTTACATAAGTATTCGAAATCTCAATCTGCCCCTATTATTTTATCTCTCTCTCCCCATCAACAGAATGATTTAGTTCAGATCAATCAATCACAGTTCCATTAACATGTACTCAGTTTGAGCAGGATTACATGTAACTCTGTATCCTCTTTGGTTGTTCAGTTATTGAATTGACCTGGACGAGAATGCACAGTACTATTTGTGCACCCAATCTCTCAATGCTTTTATATCTCACCAAACCTACGAGTAACATTTCCACCTCATTAAGATGGATTTTTAGAGTTGTTAAAATCGTGAACATAACACAATAAGCTTATAACACAAAACAAAACATTAACATTTATCACACATAAATATCTATCCGATTAGTTAAGTTTCAGATAACCCTTACCCTACGTGTAAATGTACGCACTCACAAGCATTTTTAGAGATAAAATATTTTCATAAATATGATTAGATTTTGCACCTATATGAGCACTTCGAGTTCGAGAAGTATACTGATTTTGAGAACAATATGTCAAAAAAAGTCCGATCACCTTTCTATCCGACTTTACAGACTCTTGAAAGGATCTAGCAAACTTGATATAGACGTTTCTCTTGGTCTACGGAAAACTCTGTTTTTATGGTCCGAAGGTTAAACGCTACTCTATCCGTCTACCGGTCCGTCTAAAATAGTTTTGCTTTTATTTTTAGGTGATGAGGATGGTGAATTTCAAATTTAATCTTTCCCAGACATTACGAAATCGTTATAAAATATACAATTCTTTTAGGGGTTGATTCTCCAATTTAAAACTCTATATTGGGTGTCAAATCTCATTGCCTCTAACAATTTTGGAATATATATATATATATATATATATATATATATATATATATAATTTCAATAAACATTGAATCGCAAAAAGTACTTGTTCCGCCGGGACTCGAACCCGGATCTCTCACTTTCCGGGTGATTGTGCTACCATTACCGTCACACGTGCTGAAGCTTCACAGAATAATATGTGTGCTTCTGAATACTATTAGAGAAATTAAAAAAGAAGGAAACTTTGTCTTTTACTGAAACTTTTATGAAAATACCAAATACAAATAGAGTATAACAGCTATTATTTATATCCTTTACTTTGTTAAGAAAAAATGTATTTAATCATTCATGCAGTTTTTATCATAGTACTACAGTAGACCTCACAAGTTTATAATATTTACATATATATAATAAACATATATATGTGTGTGTGTGTGTGTGTGTGTGTGTGTGTGTGTGTGTGTGTGTGTGTGTGTGTGTGTGTGTGTGTGTGTGTGTGTGCGTGCGTGCATATAAACCAGACAGTTATTGTTACTGTATTATTGAACTAGAATTTGAGCATCAGAACAAACAAGTAACTTGTATTTCACTCAGCTAGTTCAGAGTTCACATATCACGTCCTTCATGTATTAGGTAATTTTACTCAGTCCAGTAGATGTACAGTTCAAATTCCATTACCTCGCTACTAGATTATTTCCCGCAGTTTTTTCACAGCATAAACTTCTTCTAAATTTACTGTTAAAATATCAATTCTTTAGTATCCGAGATATTTGTTTAAATAATTGCGTGTAAGTATTGCCTTTTGACCTAAGTACATTTTTTTATTTCTGTACTGAATTTTTAGAAACCCCAAAGGACTTGGTATAAATTAAATTTTTAACGTATATGAAGAAAAAAAAAGTTATTCCTCTAGTACTATACAGTTAAATTAATAGAAACATTTGCCTAGAATTACTAGCCATAACATTAAATACCTATGGCTAGCACAACTTAAGCTACATAGTCTATATATAACAGTTGGTAATTGCCCATTTAAAAACGTGTGTTTCACACTAAAGCGTTGTGAATTTAATTTCATATGAGAAATAATAACTGAAGTTAAATTTTCGTGACAAAAACACATACTTAACACAAACATTTAAACAAAAGTGAAAATACTGGAAATAATAGTCACTTAAATCAAATAAAATTAATAAAATAAAATGTTTACACATTTGCAAATAAAAACATTAAAATCATATCTATAATATGTATTAAAATAACCTCCCTGACAAGAAGAATAACCTCAAGAAAGTCACTTAATTTGGATTTTCCTAATATATATTTTTTAACTTAATTTCAAATAGCTTTATGTATTTAATTTTTATGAAATTAGCAAATTGACTATAATTTTCAGGTCTAGATATTAGAAGGACTTTTTGAAAATAATTTTGTTGACTTTTGGTATAATGTAATCAAGTTGAGTAGAGGCTCTCGTATAGTACTTGAATTTTTTAACTATGCCGCTTCTTTCGTTAAGTAGGTGCTTTAAAGATAAATAGTTACTTTACAGGGGATAATTTTTTTTAAGTCCAGAAAAGGGGCAAATAATATTCTCGTTTTGCTTTATATAACATTATTCTTATAAGACGTTTTTGTGTTACCTCAACCGCTTTTAACACACAATCATTTGCCTCTCCCCAGAATTCAATTCCATAAACCAATGTGGAATGAACTAAAGAAAATTTCAGTATAAGCATTTCAATTTAGTTTTATTTACGTATTAAAAAATATAAAGTTATCACATGTTTTGAGTTAGGAGTGTCTCAAGAGTTAATGTTTCCGAGACAAAGTTTCATCGATAACTTTCCAAGATATATTATATGGTTTATTTCTACAATTACGGAACAATTACAATAAGAAATTTACTCATAAACAGTGCGTAAATGAAATTTTATTAGGTTATATAATGTAAAGTGCTTTGAATCGAAACTTATGATTTATTTCTTATCAAAGTTCAAGAACATTCTATTACTATTGTTTATTATTATTACACACTACAATCGTAACAAATTTAAATTTCTTTAAATATAAATTATAATCTTTACCAAATAAGAATCTGTATATTTTTGAGCTATGTCATCTGCAAATGCGATTATCTGTTCGTCGAAATTAGTTTTCCATACATCGTTGATAAAAACTATAACTAAGGAACCTGACAGTACTCAACCTTATGGAACACCAAGAGCCTTTGAAGCTATTAAATACTTGTCCACTTTTCCCCGTTGTATTTTTCCAGTTGAAAAAATTTGAAACCAGTTTTTTGCCAACCCTCTAATTCCTAAATTTTGTAGTTTATTTAAAATAATATTGTGATTAACCAAGTCAAAATCTTTAAAAATCATTAAATAATCCTGTAGATATTTTTTCTGTACCTGATACTCTTTAGTATGCTCTCAATAAAATATGCAACTGCTTTTTCAGTGCTTTTATCCAGTGTAAAACCAAATTTATAAGGAAAGAAAAGTTACACTACCATTTCCGGAAGTAGAGGGACAGTTAACCTCATCTAAATGGATATAAATCTGAACTTAGATAGCGTCAGATGTAACATAGCAATATTTTTGGTTAGTAAACTGGTGTACAACCGTGACATCTTCGGAATCTTACACTACTTTATAAAGATCTAGAATTATCCTTCTTAATTATACCTTAGACTTTACAGGATACTAGACACTAATGTGGCACTCAAAATGGCAGTTATTGTAGATTCTTAAGATGATAGTAACACCTATTCTTGCTCGGAATATAGCTGTGAATAATGTGATATTACACACGCAGATTTGAATTATAAACTCATTATTTTATTTTGTGATGAAACCACATGTTTTTTATATAACATGATACGAAAGCTCTGTAAATATACAGTTTTTACCAGCTGGAAGTAGTACGTAATTATTTTTATCATATTGAAATTATGATTATGAGAAAGTTCTTACAACTAATTGTTATTATGTTATGAAATACTAATTATTATGTTTAGTACACATTTCGGCTACCTAGAATAATTTATAAATGTCAAAAGAAATAAATTATTATAGGTAATGTCACAGAGGAGTATTACAATATTTATAATACATATAAGGTCTTAGAGAGCACAGATATTCTCTTAGGTTTGCAATATTTTTTAAAATATTTATTCAAACCTAAGTGGCATTATTGAAAAGAAATTACCATCAAAATTTCTGTAATCAATCAAAATGGAAATGTGTTTATTATAATGCGTAGGAATATACCATTTTACATAGAAAAAGTACCACAAAAGCAGCCTTAATTAACAAAGTTAACGCCAACCTCCAAAAATTTGTGCAAGAGAACAATACAACATTCATAATTTTTTAACTTATAACTAAAGTTGCTAATTGTTCGGTAGAGTTGGTGAAGTATTTCTGCGGGTTAGCGGTGTCCTACCGGTAGGTAATAGATGATCAACAATTTCGCATGCTTAGTTTAATTTATAAAACTGACCAAAATAAAATGTAATTTTATATTTCAGCTTGTCGAATATTTTGATACATAACTAGTGTTCAGAGATATTATAATATCTTAATTATTTTATTTATTTCGTGTTTAGATAGATCTGGTTGGTTAAGTATGATACCATAGAAAAATCATACACAATCCTGGAAAAAATATATTAGTTTAGTATGGTTTACCGTACCACACCTAATAATTTAAAGTCTCAAACAATAAAGATTTATCATTGCGGTACTATGCTCATCTAATCATTTCGCTTATTGCAAATACTACATTTATTT
This sequence comes from Homalodisca vitripennis, assembly GCF_021130785.1. Lineage (NCBI taxonomy): Eukaryota > Metazoa > Arthropoda > Insecta > Hemiptera > Cicadellidae > Homalodisca > Homalodisca vitripennis. The sequence continues at coordinate 111,249,781 of NC_060210.1, read as the reverse complement.
CTAAACTTTTTGGTAGATAAAGTACAGTAAGTACTAATTCATTCAAATTCAAATTCTACCTTATTGTCACATACCGTTTACTTTGTATTGAAAAACGTTAGAATGAGGTTAAATACATAACTTTATACTCACACCTAATTTTTAAATAAATATTCATATTAATATCAAATGTACATTTTGCCATTTAGGCCGACACATTTATTTAGTTCAAATTTAAGAAAATTATCAAACACCCAACATTCAAAATATGATTAAAAAATAGTATGCTGAAATTTTTATGTGGAAATATTTTTCTTTTAATATTCGAAAAATGCTAGGATGGTTTTGGGACCAGTGACAGACTCTGGAACTTTTTTTGTAGAAATATGAGATCAATTATACTATTCTTTTCACTCCTGCTAGATTCTGAATTAGAATTAAAGTGTTGTTTTGACTTTTTATTTTAAAATGGTTTCCTCCTTGTAAACTCGTTATTTTTAGCTATATAAAATCTATGTAAATGTTTAATTTAGCTCAAGTTTGCCTTCCTTTTACGTGTAGCATCTGAAATCTGATGCTGTTGCATCCGATCGTATTGAGCGTCTTCTTCACCGTCTGTTTTTGGATCTCTTCAGACGATCATGACTAGATTCCGTCTGTCTGAATCAAGTATACAACAGCATCAGATTTCAGGATAGCGAACTGGAGTTAAATTAATTATTCACATCAAATAAGCCCTGACCACTATAGCTGCTTTACGTTTAGTAAGTAAACCAGTTTTTAACCCCAGGTATACCGATTACTAGTCGATCTGTTATAACTTAATTATCTATATAACTCATAAAACAATATGAAATATCTAAAAATTCAGACAATTTTGTTAGTTTACATAAAAACTACATTCCTCTACTCATCCAAGAAAATAGGGTTTCTTGAACCCACTGAGTAATAGCGTAATTTGTTTAGGTATAATTAATAGTTTGCATCGATTATATATATTTTTATGATTGTTGAAAGGATAAAGTGCCAATCAATACCTCGTAGTTCTTTTAATGAAATTTTAGATATATGGGACATGAATAATCTATAAATAGACAGACCTATATTACAACGTACATCAGTATTGTCATTACGCTACGAATGCACAAAGACTTTTCAATCATAGGTACACTGCTTAAGTCAGAGGAAGATTACCGTTAATATATATATATATATATATATATATATATATATATATATATATATATATATATATATATATATTCGTAGATACATATTTCGTTTTTTCTTGTAAATAATAGAAATTAAGTTGTTATCATTACGTTAGCAAAGCGAATCCAATTTTTCCACTTTAGAAAATAAACATAAGCTCCTAAACTACGAGGCCAGTTAGTTTCTGGGTCAAGTAGTTGGTTATGGTCAGTAGCATTGTGTGGTAATATGTCTGTTCTCGCTCTGTCTCGTTAAACTGTAGTCGGTCAACAGCACTTGACACAACTAGAGCAAGCAGCATGGTACGACGGATTCTCTGTGCTTTTACAACTTTGAACTAACAGTGATCTAGAACATTTGTTGTGAAAGAAACTCCATTTACTGAAAAACAAACCAGCAAAAAGCGTTATTTACATTTTAGTTTGTTGATTTAAGTGTAGGTATTAAATATGTCTTAGTGAGTTCTGTAAAAAAATATATCTAGGTAAAATATTTCCGATAAAAACACATTTCTCAAATTCTTTTTCATATCATTTCTTTTTTAGAAAATTTGACACAATTTTTAGTATTATTACAATCAGCCTTTAATGTATTCGGGTCTATAATTTTCCTTTCTTTCCGCCACCCGACAAAGATGTTGGTTTTGGTCTTATCAGACTATAGCTGGGTAGTTGATTGATGTTATACTCCTGGAGCAATAATGTAGCGTTCATTACAAAGATGCATCATACAAAATTGCAACTTCATTGATTCAAAAGTACTTTACCATGAATACAGGATATTTTAGACTTGATGCCTGATTGCGCGCGATTGCTCTCCCGAAGCAACAAACCAGAGAAAGTCGGACAGCTAACTATCGTGTCTAACAAACCTAGACATCTTCGATTTCTAGCCAGTACTACTGAACAGAGTTTACTAGTGTTGCGGTGTGCCCGACCAATGGTACCTCCTAATGGCTCCTAATGATGGCGCTGTATACAGTATTTCAATTGACTTCCCTGTTCTATCTGTTCTGTCAGACTATGAATACTCAGTAGAAAAGCAAATTAGACTGGAAATGTTGCAGAAATTAAGATTTCACCAAGCAGATTTGTTTGATTCTCAGTTAAAAATAAAAGTATTAAGCTACATGACTTTAGGTTTTTTAATTTGATAATCGTTCAACTTAAGTGTTTTATATTTGGAATTATATGACAAAAGTCCACTTTGTGAAGGAGAAGCCCGATTAGCCAATTAAAGCATTTTCATCATTTAGAAAGAAACTTTACAGTTAAAAATGAAATTCCTTTGTGTCGAATTAGAAGGATGTTTTAGTTTACCTTCTAAACGCATAATCAAGTAAAACACAATAGATTAAAAAAATGCCTTACAAACGTATTTTATTAAACTTACAAGAACATTTGCTTTTCTTTAGTTAAGGTATAAATTGTGGAACATTGTTTATGACATGTTATTACTTTAGATGTTTGGTGTCCTATAATTTGTCATTTTACCATTAGTATTTCATTAAATGCTCATTAAGTTTATTATTTTAACAATCACTTAGTAATTATTTTCCAACTCCTTTTTTATATTTTGTACTCTTAATTTTTGGTGTTTCACAATATTGAGAAATTATTAAGGATTTTAAGTGCAATTTCAGTCTTATCTTTTTTACAAAATTCATGTATCTCTAAATGCAAATAACTTCCGTCATCTGCGGCTTTTAATAATAAGTGTATGAATAAAAGTATATTATATAAATCTTATCCTAATAACAGCTTCTAATAGTTTAAAATTGCTGTTATTAAATGACATAGGTAGTGTATGTATTTTTTATAACTTTTATAGCACTCCACACTAAATGTTGTATTCTTCTATATTCTTGTTAACACTGATCGTATAGCTTTGCTCACATAATATAATATCCCAACAAAATAGTGTAATCTTATGCATAGGGACTAAAAAAAGTGTGTCTGATCTTAATTAAAAATTTACTATATTAGGCGAAATGCACGCGTTCTACCCTAATGCATTACCACCTCTTTTTTATTTGTTACAAAGTCTCATTTGAAATATATCACACATACAATATAATACGAAGAGGAGTTTGCATATTCCGTAGACACATCGTATTGGATCCAGTACGCATATTTATAATCAGCTAAAGTTATATGCATATCGCTAATCCTAAATCGCTTGATTATAAAGAATTAAATTTAATCTAAATTAATTTGAATTTGATGAACGCCTTCTTTTGTAAAAGGAGACAAATATTACAATGTTTATAGAATGCTTTCTAAAAGAGGTGAAGCATTTCAGTATTGCAGATATTGCAGTAATTACATGATTGAATTGACAGTTGAGTACGTAAAACATTATCCCATTTATTCTGTACGTTTACGTGTTTACAATTAACAAATGTAATACAATATATTTTTCCCTAGTATTTTTTCTTAACATAACTAATATAAAAAAACTCTTTTTTTGTTGGTATATTCTTGGAAAACTTGTGTGTCTGGTTATAAACTAAACAAGACATGATTTCACTGCTGCAGGACCTTCAAGAGCTTAAAGAAGAGGCTTAAAATCTGGTAACACTCATGTTTCGCTAGTATGAAAGGGAACAAATAATAACGTAGGTAAAGTTTGTTCTCCGGCTTCCTTTATAGTACAAAGTCTAATTTAATTTTTGAGTTTTTAGCCGTGTTTAAAGCTTTTTTCAGCTTAGACATGTCTGCTTTTCCATTGGTTTCATAAAGTATCACCAAGCACCAATTATTCCATGATCTTTGTTCTGCTTAAGTAGTCATCGTTAAACTAAAAAACTACAGTAAAAACTCCTTTCATGAATGTGTGTTGATGTTTGCAAAGGAACTTTTTGGTATAACATTGTTCATGGTTACATTGGTATTTTGACTTTGGCACCTTACTCACTTTTCAAAAGAAGCATTTTTACTCCCAAATTAAATCACAATGGCTATAAATATACTATACTATACTATATTTGTGCATATCTTCTAGGCCATAAGGTAAACTCAACATCTGGGCCGAAAGTATGATTCAATCGAATTAGAAGTACTCATACAGGCTCAAAGCCTACAAAATCGCTTGCCAATCTGTTAGTAACTACTGTTTTCTAAAAAGAGTAAATTGTTTAACTATATAAAACATTTCCTAAAAATTAAAGGCATTTTTAATCACATGCATGGGTATGTCTGCTAAATATTGTATTGTTTCTTAGTGAAGTAAGATAAAAGTTTCATTGTTGTATACTAGATAATTGTATTATTCATTCATGTATACAAAATTTGTTTCTTAATAAAATGTTATGGATTGTTTTATTTTTCCAATCAATCATTTTTAATCCATAAGAATAGTCATTTTGCAATCAATATAATATAATGAAAAGTTTAATTTCTTCTATGTAACGTAAAGGCAATCCAGATACAGTTTCTGGAGAACGTTATCCGCTTTGGAAAGTTACGCTTGAGAGAGAAGCGTTATAATGAGATTAGCTAGTAAGCAAAACAAGCCTACATAATACTATTGTTCCTGCCTGACTTTAGCTTTGCGTTACGATTTAGTGAAATCATTGAACATATTTAATTAAAACTTGTACAATGGTGCACTTAATTTAATACTAGACTCAATTCAATTTGGAGCTTCGATAGTCAGTTAAATTCCGTTTACGTCAAAAAGAAAACTTAACATTTATTGTATGCGTGATATTTTTACAGTGCGTTCCACATATCGAGGAGAATTATTTAATTCAAAATTCTTTATTACAAACTAGTAGAAAGAGTTTACAAAAACAAAATCTTTATAACATTTTCATTAATTTAGATAAGTATTTTATAACTTAATATATTTCAATAAATAATAACGATAAAAGTAAATTTTCATTGAATCTGCAGGGAGCAAAACTTAATCATAAACACACAGTGTCAGTATGTTTTGGTATATAGTATCAGTATCTACGCTGATCCGTAGGGACTGTTCCCCATAACACTAATTATACCCTGGAATTACAGACACTTTTCTAAAAATAATAAGACAACCACAACTTAAAATGTCATATTTTTATTATTTAAAATGTTACCTTAGTTGATAATATTATTTATAAATGTGGTAAAATGATAGTGTTACAATCCACGGTCTGAATTACTGCCTACGTACTGCTCATAAAACTTTAAGCATTCATTTTGCACATTCCCAACTTATTGGAGAATAATACAATGCAATTAATACTGAAAAATAAAATTTACTCGCAATTATAATATGAGTCTAAGTGTAGCAGGTTGGAAATAACTGATTCCCAGTTTAACTTTTTTGAATTCTTCTAACACAAACCAACAGTCTTCAAGACAAAATGTCAAAAGATATAATTGGTATTGTCGTAAACAAATATAAAGTGTATATTTCTTCTGTCTTTTGAAACTAAATGTTAACTGAATTTTACGTTTCTACGAAATGTGGCCATCAAGCCTAAGCCAGTATTTTATTATAAAAACATATATTTTGAAATAAATTATGCCCAAAAATATTCACCTACAAATAAGCCATAAGTATGTATATTAGGTCAACAATTGTTTGCTTATTCCTAGCAAACTAATATCCTTGCGGTTTTATAATGTCCTGTAATATGTTACCTATTAGTAAGTTATTATGTTTTGACATATCTATTGTGATGCTGACATATCTGTTATTGTTATGTATTATAAGTTTATCTACAGAATGTACTGTCACATTAGTCTTGGTCAGTGTTTGTCACTGAACCTACGGCCTTTTTCTATTTTATAAGTTTGCAGCAATTGTAATTGATTGATGAAATCATCATGACGATGCCAATTGCAAAACTTGGCCTAGCTACCAATTTATGACTTCTGTACTTTTCGTACCAATGCAATCTAGCCTATATTACAATGTTAAATAATTGTATTTAAAACTTGTACTTGGAAAAGTATAATAATCAGTACAGTGATAGTTATTTTGTTAAAGAAAAGTACTTACAGACAGCTATGAGTTATACTATATAAAATTCTTAGTTGAGCTCATTTTGTAATGCAAGGCAGGTGTCATAATAGGCTTCGCTAAGTAATTCGCAAAATATCAATTCTATCTCATTTCATTCTTGAGATGTTCGTGCTGACAGATATACAAACTAACAACCATACATAAAAATGTATATTGTATCAGCCTTGTAAGTAACAGGCTTCAATAACGCTTAGGTAATTTCCTAGGTTGGAGATGAACCATCTTATATCTTATTTCTGTCAGCGTAGACAGAAAATTCTAGTCATATGCGACTAACCATATGCGTTTTATATAAAATTTAAAATCTAAAAGTGAAAAGTTCTTGAGATATCTTGTCAAATAATATATCGACACTTTGTTATTACAACGCAGTAGTGCGCTGAAATCAAGTCTTTCAATATCTTTTCAATTTCCACTATTTTTCTTTTTACTCCATGAATAAAATTCACATATTTCTACAAATATACCTTTTATTTAATTTTCTTTGTTGCAATCATGATTATCGATAAGGAAAATGTAACATATACGAAAATGCTTGTCAAGATCTATATAGAGTGTCAGAAGCCCGTAATCAAACTCAGAGCTGCCAATACAGAATTTAAGTTTTAAACAATATTAAAACTCTATAGGTCAAATCGCTTTTGAGATATCGTGTGGATGGAAAGAAAAAACATATAGAATTGAAAATTTTCATCCTCATTCAGTGAAAAGCTTTGAAAGGACTCATTCAATTCATGTAAATTTATATTACCAACAGTTATAATTTCAATTAATATTAATTGTTATTAGCAGTCTTCAATAAATGTTATAATGCTTGTTATTATATAGCTCAGAGCATTTTTAATTTGCTGGAAAGTTTTTACCTCTGATAATTGAATTTTTATATCCTCTAGGATAATACCAATAATTAATTTATGTAATATTGTTACTTACGACACTCGAGGCACCTTATTTGTAAATACTTCGTACGTCTGTAGTAGTTGTAAGTTTACGTTGTTATAAGTTCTATGTTATTAATTCCCATACTAATTTGTGAAATGCCACCATGCAACTAAATTTATTCATATATTAAATGAAATAAGGATTAGAAATGTGTTAGTATTTAAAACAATATGTTACAGATTAACATTCTTTTTACATTTCTACAGACAAGTTTAAATGTTTCAGATACATTGCTCAATCATTATTTATGAAGTGATAAATAATAAAAAAGTCTGGCATAGTTTTAGTGTTTTGTGGTACTTTATTAATTTTAATAGGGAACTGTTTGAAATACAATTATGCGTTGTTTACGAACAAATATCTCAAACCTTATACTCCATTCACATGTTGGGTTTGATTTTTTGTTATGGATTTGAATGTGTTGAAATCTAATAATAATCTAAGATTAGAAATTCAACTTTATGCATGTAAATAATTTCTCGAGTTACAATACCCTAAATAAAAATTAAATTGTAGGATTATTGTTTTTTGTAAAAGTATAACGCAACTTGTTGGTGACATTGTTCAATATATGACTGTTCATAACATCTATTGTATCACGTTGGCATACTACAACAAAGTGTTAATTGATAAAGTGCTTTCACTACCGTAACGTAATAATCGTTCGTGTTACACAATAATTAATAGTTTTATTTCATCTGTAAGGTATACTTTCGAATACTGCAAATACCAACGTAGTGGTAGATTAACAGTAAAGTGTTTTGAACTGCAACACCTTGTGTATTAAATTCCTCTTCTTAAAGTTTTGTGGTGTTATTAATTGATCTTATTAAAACATTCTTAAATATTTATTTCATGATGAACTATGCTAGGTTTGTAATAATCACTCTCATATAAGTTAAATACTTGTCACTCTAAGGATACTTAGTTTGTAGGTTCATAAACGAGCCTATTTTAATTTAATATAATGTCAGGTCTGAATTATATTCTTGAAGTTTAAAGAACTTTTGGTTTATGACTTATTTTATTCCTTAAGAGGTGCTCTTAAGATTCTTGTTCACAGTCAGAGAGACAATCATACAGGAAATAAGTATTTACTTCCACCCTAACGAGAATTGCGTTTTGATTGGAAAACAATATTATGAAATACGGAGTTTTAAAAATCACTTTTTAGATCGGTTGATAATTACTATTATTGCAATTGCCTACATCAACAATTTAAAAGGATACTTATTTATTGTAATATTTTGTGCTGGTAAAACCAGAAGTAGAATCTACTTGTAAGAATCTTTAAAATTGACATTTTTAAGTAATTTGGTTATCCGATCAACAAAAAGAGGAACATTTTATTTGATATATTCCTATGAAATGTATAAAATGTGTTCATGGAAATAAACAGTAATTTTCTGACATGTGTTGACGAAGTAAGCTCTGCAGGTCTAGCGATAAAACTATGGAAGTCAGGGCTCAAGGGGGCAGTTGAGAAGTCGATTCGCTATCAGTCCTGTCCCTGAGAGAGATCCCACAACAGCCAAACTCTTCCTCTCCACCAATACCTTACTAGTTTGTTAGAACTTTATCTTTCCTGCCTACCAGTAAAACAGCCACAAGAGATAAATTCAGTTGAGAAAATCCTGGAGTTTGATTACTGAACAAATGACGAGTCTAGCAAATCTTTCACTATTTAATGTACAGTAAAAGTCTGAAAACAATGAGACTCTGTCTTAAAACTGATACGGACTTGGTGTTATTACTATATTTTTCTATATGTAGTTGCCCAATTATTACAAATCTATTTCATATTGAATTCGAATCTAAATACTAGGTGATGTATCTGAAAATTGTAAAATGTTAAATTTTGGAAAAATATTGTTTCTCTTAAAAAATGGAGTCTTTTGTCAATTAACATTTTGTACATCTATTAATGTTTTTATATCCACCCCAAAATAATGTCGGATTATTTATTACAGTACAAAGATGCTTTAAATTTTTTATTTATAAAGAGAAATATGATGTGTTAAAAAACTCAAATTTGAGGAAATGGCAAAATATTGTTACTGTAGAACGTAAATAAGAGGCAATATCAAAAGAGGTACTATTTTTTAATATGTCAAACCTTCATGTGTGCTTGTTTTCCCTCAAAATCTTCTCGATTTATTTTCTTATCCGTGATTGTCTATTTGCTTACCGTTCGTTATTGGTCACAACATTTCCTTGCAAGGTATCCTATTTCTCGATCTTAAACATTATTATGAAAGTTATGTAACATAGTAATACTATGAAAACTGCGTCAAAAACACCAAGTAGATTTTTTTAAGTATTGAAATTGGAATTAGGCACCCTTGTTAATACGTTTTACATTTCGTTTACATGGTTTAAATTTTGAGTTTTCTCGTTCACGCATATTTTTTAGTAATTTTGAATATGAAAGAACCTGCCAAATGGATTATGTCTTGTCAATTACGGCCTTAGTAGTAATACCTTTAAGTTCTTTTTGTTTATTTTCAGCCAAACTTAAATTTAATCACATCAACTGCCATTTTCACAATTCTTTCGCTATTATGTCTGGGTCGTATACTTTTAGAAAATTATGATTGATAGTAAATTCTTTATTTATTATTGACACAATATTTATAATATTTTCCAAAATATTGTAATACCAGATAAATAGTAAATTTAGAAGGAAAATGTTTTCAGCAGCTTCTTATGTGAAAACTGTATACCGAATACTGTTATCTTTGACGAGAAAAACAAATAAACTTCCAAGTTACTATTTTTTTATATCAACAGGGATCAATAAATTATAAGTTGTTATCAGATATAGTTTGTGAATAAAATTAGCCTCTTGGAGTTGTTTTTGTGGTAGGAATTGCTGAACATGTATGCATTACTTTACGGTACATGGCCCCCAGAAGACAAAATCACCCACGTTCTACAAGTTAGTTCATAACGTGCCTTGTGGAAAATATAAATCTCAAAATTACTACTTTAGACGGTTTTGCATTAAATTACCCTATTAATATATAGAGTAAATTGATCAGGCAGCTTGATGAGGCATTTTTTATACTTTAATAACCCAAAACTGTTTACAATTGAATCAGTAATTTGATAAACACCTTATGTCCATTTTCTAATGCTAGTAAAGTTAAAATCAAAAAGCTCATCAGTAAATTTTTTACATTAACCTAAGTTGCAAAACTCTAGCCATCTTTAAACGGCTGTCATTTTTGATTCGGTTATCCGTTTGAGGTCGGGTTTGCAGCTCTGTCCTCTACTAATAAATACCTTTTATTTGATATGCATATCAACCTATGCTTATATTTAAGATTTTCTTCTGACTCCTAGTGGGCCGCCCCCCTGAGGAAGTAGCGGATCACTGAATATGTGATAAAATAGATATTTATGTCCAGTAACTTCGTGTAAGGTTTTGTAGCTTTATTTTAAATATTTTGAAAAATATTTAAACGACCCGGGACTTTTTGGACACCCTGTATATATATATATATATATATATATATATATATATATATATATATATATATCCCGTGATAACTTTTTGATCACTAAGAACTGGAGTAAGGAAAGTTGAAGAAAGTTCAATCTTAGCACCAAAGTTTATATTTCCAACATCTCGACTAAGTTTGCTGGCTAGCTTGCAATTTCGTTTCATTACATCAGCCGCTTCAGCTTAACCAAAACCATAATGTATTGCCTGATTTTTACCTTAGCTTCCACGCACAGAATACGAATTACGTTTGAACCATGCTAACGTATAGACAATGTATAGATTGTATGAGTTGAGAAAAATAAATTTGTTTCGATTTTTTTGAATTTGTTGATTTATGAAGCCAGAAATTATATAAAAATAGCTTAAAAACTATTATGCAATTTTAGATGATTTGCTAAACTTACTGTCCTGAGCAATTATTGACCTCGATATATTGGGTGCATAAATATCGTATAAGAGTATATTATTAAGAATTATGTTGCACAAAGTCTGGTTACTTCTTCCGATTGAGCTAGAAGGACCATTTTACAGTTAAATGATGAAACGCATTGGACAAACTGTACCTGCAGGTATTTATTTAAACTCTAAACTAATTAAACAACATAATTTATATTACAATTAAAAGAACTATCAATTTTTTAACCATAACATAAGGGAATCATTCTTTTTTTTCTAACAATACTTTCATTATACATATTGCTTTTTGCTATCCTACTATATTATTTCGACCTATCATGAATTTGATTCTACCTGGTGAAATATATATGATGCATGCTTGAATTACGAAATATTATTTATGATATGATTATAAGAAAGAAAACAGTATCAACAAATTGTTTTATACATCACAATTTATATGAATCTCAAAATAGTTGTTGCAAATCCAATGAGTTTGTTTAATGAAACTTTACTAATTAATGTATTACAAATGAAACAATTGTTTCTATTAATATTCCGTTCAAAATATCATGTACATACCCAGAATATAAAGTGCGACAAACATAAAATATTTATTTTCCGAAGTAAAAGTATAAACTGTCTTACATTTTAAAACTATAGAGTTAAAAATAATGTTATTTAACACTCTGCGATATTTGAAGCATTGATTCGTATCTCGTTCTCCAACTAAAACCACAATTGTATAAAACGAATGTTGGGTCAAACAGTATACGAACCAGAGGGTCGTGTTTAGAGTTAATTATGTTATGGTTGACAGAGCAGGCTTAGTCTGTAACATCGTTACACCTCCTATCATTACCTCAAGTGGGGTCTATGTACATGAACGTTACCTGTGCGTGAATCATGAGTGTAGGTAAACTACTGTTACACATGGATATAGTAGTTAGTGGAATAATGTTAATTACATAATGCAGCAATACTTTAAAACAAAAATATTACCAGATAAATATTAATATCTTTTTTAACTTCCGGTGAATCTATAAATCCATATTATCTCAAATACGTTATTACACAATAACTTTTTTCAAAATAAAAACAGCTGTTTTCATCCATACAATATCAGTTTTCTGATTATCTCACTTACAATATTTATCCTTCACTAAGATCTTCACCAAACTAGCTAGTAGCCCTTTTTACAACCATTTTTTTCTAATTAAAAAGAACGATCTTTATTGCGTTTCCTGAGGTAATTTATAATGTATTCTATTTGACTTAGGAGCATATAAATTACACTACCTGTAGGTTTTCATTACTTTAGTTACACGAAATAAACAAACATATGTTTGTCTTTTGCAATTCAAGAGCACTTGAACTGTAACACACATGAACAGCTGGATGATGATTACCAATAACTCACTGATATTCAATGTTTATCAGATTTTAAGTCTTTTTACGCCTCATTTAATACTTACTTAAATTCTTTTCGGTCTCACAGGACATTCAGCATTACTTATTCATACATTCAATCATGTAATTAAACACATAAGCAATAAATCAATTAATCTTGGCTTTAAAGGAATATTTTGCCTTTGTCTAACAGGAGCACAAGGACTTGATTTGGTGGGATAATATGAGACACTCGATTGTTGCTTCTTTATCGGCTTGATCAATAGTTTGCTAGTTACCCATTTCTACTCATGAAACAAGAGCCGATATTAGAAATAGCCTAGTAACTGACCTGTTGGCTTTCAATCTTACAGCTAATACCTCAGGACGTGAACTCGCAATGAGGAAAACAAACTGATAGCAATAAATTATCTATATTGTATTGCATTTTACATTTTTCTTTATAAACTTTCATAAACTAATACAAAAAATGTTATGAGGTACTCTGAAAACCCCCATAACTTTAATCTGGTATCTGATTTTAACTTTGCCATAACGATTGGAATTCTAACGATTGGAAAAGTGACACTGTCAAACACATTAGTGACATTCAAGGCGAATGTTACACCATTTCTCATCCTTTCAGCACAACATTTATTTAAATTTATTAATCTAGAACTGTTGTATTGAAGTCTATCAATAATTTTGTTTTGTGGTTTTCTGACAAAATAATAATAGCACAGTAAATATCGTTGGAAATTTATAACGAAGAGTTGCACTTTGCTGAAATCGTTTTGCTTAGTAGAAATTATTTAAATGTATTTCAAATTTCAAAATAACAGAGATATTATAATTAGTCATCATATACAGTACATAGAAACAATTGCACTGAACTTTGTCTCGATTGTTTTTCTTAAACAAAATCATTTGCCCCCCGCGTTGAATCAACTGCAGTTTTGGAAGTTGGTGATAGTGGAACCTCGGTAATATTGTGTTGTTTTCAAATGTTAAAAAATAAATTTTATTTTTCACGTAATGAAACGAGATCATTCAAGAGACACATTTCCAATGATAATGAAAGATTGACTAGTTTGAATGAAAGTACAAAATATTACATTCTTTATAATCTTTTACGGCCCAAAAGCAATAGAACTTCAATATTAACAACAACAATATAGATACCTGTGTAAGCCGTGTAACTTATTAAAAATCAACTTTTTGATAAATTTTTTACCGAATTCACAACAGATATTAAAACATTTATATATATATATATATATATATATATATATATATATATATATATATATATATATATATATATATTTAATATACTTTGGACTTACAAAGTATATTAAACATACAATAGCCTTTATTTAGACTCATGTAGTTTTGATGTTCCAAATTAAATTATATTTAGGTATTAGTGCATTCACTCTAAGGCCATAGTTTGCCTAATTACCTCCTCCAAACACTCATTTAGTGTTATACTCTGTTAAAACAACAGGGCGAAACTTATTATATTACTTTTAAATGCTTGATCGTCGTATACGCTATTATAATAATTTTATAAAAAGCAATTGTATTTACTTTATTATTTATGCATGTTATAATAAAGTAAATGTTTAAGATTTAAATACTACACTTAGATTAACAAAAATCAAACGAGGAAAAAATATAAAACTTGCTTAGTCAAGACTGATTACAAATTAAACAGGTTAACCTTTGTATGCAAGACACAACAGTTTTATTTCTCAAACATTCCAAATATAGAGTTTTTTCTTCCTTAAAAAGGTAAAACAGAATAACTGTACCTATATGACCTGTGTTGTTTAAAATATAATAACTACTTTTTACTTTGCCAATAGACCTGGAAGGTTCTTTATATATAAAAAATACGTATTTTGAAACCTTATACTTCTGGCCTAAATTATGAGACCTACATTCTGAAAGTAAAATTCTAGAAGGAAACCATTTATATACCTACAAAATTAAATCCATCCTTTTATATGAGTGTCCACAGTATTAGACTATTCTTACTTTGGTACCCTATTTATCTTGCATGATGGGACAATTATTAGTTCCGTAAGCATAATTCCTAACCATACCTAATGCATTTAATTTGTTTCGATGCATAAGAACATTATAATATACAAGCTTGAGGGCTCATTGTTGAACTAATGTGAATACATATGAATATATTTTATATTTGAAGTGAAATTGAATTAATTTGAACAAAAAGCAATCTTTGTAATGGCTTAATAAAACAGATGCTTCTCTATAGAAATTATATTCCCTGAAGTATTATAATTTCAAAGGTAATTGTAACTATGTACCTGACAAATATTTACGTATTAAGCTAATTTAGCTTAAGAAATAAATATTAAATATAAGCAAAAATCACAATTAAAGCTATAAACTCCATAACCAAACAATGATAGGAATACAACATTTAAGTGATAAATTAGCCCACATCGTTTATGCAGATGGACATAATACTATTGGTAAAACTTGATTGACAAATACGAAATATACGACATAATACAATACTGGCAATTAGCAAATCAGCCGTTGACTAGATTACCATTCTCTACTCCAAACAACTCAAAATATATTTGGTTCTTTAAAGAAATATACATAAATATTTGAAATAAAAATACACTGCTTAGTAAATATTTTTAGGTAAATAAATTATAAAATCTATAACGTGCAGTAGAGTCTGTATAAAACTTATCAAACACTATTCCTAGTTATAAAATAAAGGTTATTCTAGAAAGTTTAATTTTAATATTTTACTGTAACAATCTAATCCAATTTCATCAAGTTGATTTATTTCGACATGCTTTTAAGATATCGTTAACTCTCCTTCAATGAAATGGAAATACTCGTAGTATTATAGACAGTGTTTGTATTTATCATTCTCAGCAAAAACTAATTTTGGCGGCATACACCAAAACATTCGTATACATAATATTATATAATTTGTAATAATTCATAGCGTAAATGGTTACTTTATATTAATAATTTAAAATTAATAGTTATATAAAATGAAAAAATTATAGTGTATTCAAATATATTCCAAAAATAGCACATTTTTCTAAAGTTTTCATAGGATTATTTGAAACATTAGATTCACTCTGATATCCAATCTTCAAGATAATAATTAAAAGTATTTAGTCTGTTTTATTCCTGCAAGTGAAAAAAATCAGCCGCAAATTGGATTTTCAATTACCGCTCTCAGAATGTTCTGCCTGTCTCTCAGCTGGCAAGCGTTTTGGAATGCAATAATCAACCAAAGTGTATGTTTAATAAGCAATATTTATTTTAATATGTAAAAATATGTATACAGAGTTTGAAAACAAGCTGGAAACGGGTATATATCCCTGGAACGGGATTCCAGGTGGAACGGTTTTCCAAAGTTGGGAATATAGAGGGTAACCCCAAAATTTCATATAGCACACCCCATCACGCGATACCTCATTATAAAGGTCTTAATAATAGAAGATAAATGGTGAAAATTAAATTGATTTGCGTGCTTTTATAACACAAAAATATCTTTGGAGTCTAATAACTGTAAGCAATAAAGTTAGCCTGATTTTACTTGTTTTAGGAAAACCCCGCCATAAGCCTAATCAGTTGCACTGACTACCTGTCTGCCCTTTGACATGTAGTTTTAATCCAGCAGTCCTTCATTATTTTGTAAGTATGCTTCAAGTCAAGAACTGTTCCAGTAACAATGGTGCTAAGTGATAGTGAGCGTATTATAAAACAGTTCAACGTTTTGAAGAAACTGCCAGTGTTAATAACCATTCCAAACCTGCAAGGCTAAGATCAGCTGTAAACGTGGACTTTTCATTAGATGTTTTAAAATTTCTCAAAATGTTGGTATATCTCTAAAGATCAGTCCTTAGAGTTTTGCATCAGAACCAGTACAAACGGTATAAAATTCATTTAGTCCAAGAACTGTAGAAGATGACTTTAACCGTAGGGTAGAGTTTTGCGAACTTATGATGGCGAACATAGATAACAACACGATTAGACTGAATAATATTGTTTTCTCTAACGAAGCGAATTTTATTTGAAATGCTAAAGTCAACAAGCAAAATTGTCGTTACTGGTCTAATATCAATCCTCACTGGATGATGAAACAACATACACAACATCCAGAAAAGTTGAATGTATGGCTTGGGATCATAGGACAGTTCTTAGGACCATTTTTAATTAATAGAAATCTTAATGCTGAAAGTTATCAAGGAATGCTTCAAGAACAGATTGTTACTGCGATTCATCAAATTTTTGACAAACTCGATCAAGTTTGCTCTCAGCAAGATGGGGCACATCCACATTATGGATTAAATATCAGTGCTTATTTGAATGAAATATTTCCAAATCGATGGATTGGTAGAAGGGGTGAAATCGAGTTGCCCGTAGGATCCCCTGACTTGTCACCTTTTGGTTTTTTCGCTTGGGGTCACATTAAGGAAAATTTCTACAAAAACAAACCTCAGAATATCGAGGAAATGAGAGAAAAAATGTTACAAGTGATCCAAAGTTTTTCCTATGAATCTATTGCACTCCCTCTTTCACATTTCTACGCCAGGCTAGCACACAGCCAGACAGTCCAAGGAGAACAGTGTGAGCATTTTCTTTAATTATCAGGTAATCCCTACATACTTTTTTACCTTATACCTGTTTTGTACTGATACAAATATGATTCGATTTTTTTATATTCAAATAAGCGTCTTTTAGCTATGGGAAAATATAGACACCTCTAGTTTTCAACATTTGTCTTCTTTTAAAAATACCTTTCTAATAATTTAACGCGTGATGGGGTGTGCCATATGGAATTTTATGGGTACCCTCCGTAGCAACCATTTTTTTAAAAAAAGGGACAAAGTCCCAAATGTCATTAAAAAGCACAATTTTAGTTGTTATAGTGTGCTGAATTAGGTATATATATATATATATATATATATATATATATATATATCTAAAGCATACTATCTTAGTATTAAAACTACTTTCCTACATGATAGCTGTTGCTTCACGGAGGCGATTGTCCTTTGGTCTGCGACCGGGGCTGGCTTCTCGGATTAGTAGTATCGGATTAGATCGGATTAGTAAAATCTCGGATTTCATCCTTAGCCAAATCTCAAATGCTTGTGCGCCTTCGCATACCTTCACCAACCAATTGCCTTCAGCACGAGAGCTACGCGGGCGCGGTGAGATCAACCCCACGTACTGGAATAAGGTCGCCCGCCGCGGTTATCTGTGCTCCTGTGTCTATTTCCATCCCACTTGAGCTCAGAACATCAGTCATTGGGACTTTATCAGATGCCATCAACATATTCCCAATCGTTTCAAATGAAGGAATCGTACGTCGTACTAATTTATAAAACGATTTTTAGACGCATGTTTTACGAAAGTATACATACATCAGGCTCGGGTGTGTATACATACATTGAAGACAAATCCAAAATTTTTAATAATCTAAATTTGAAGTGTTCACAATTCCAAATCATGCAGCAAAACGCACAAACTGCCTCAAATAATTTAGACGAGCTTGTACTCATGTATGATGAGCTGAAACCTGACGTACTAAACATCTCGGAACATGGGTATAAGCCGGAAACAGTATCTTTTTTCAAAATTACGAATTGGCAAACGCTTTCTGCAGGACACGTAGCAAAGGGGGTAGTGTGGCAATTTTTGTGAAAAGTTCTCTAAATTATACTCAGCTCAAGATTGACTATACATCCGAACTAGACCTAGGAGCGGAGGGATTTAAAATAAATACTGAATCTATTGGGACGATAAACATTATTGGATTGTTTTGCTCACCCAAGGGTAGCAGTAACTCCTTTTTCCAGCGTTTGGATTTGATTTTAATTTTTTTTTTATTAAACAAATATTCATTTATTTTACCAAAACCAAACCAACCCCTTAATCCAGCGGCTACGGGGCATTCTAAATTGTTTTGGACTTAATTGGTCAGTGAACTCGCCGACTAGGGTAACCACTTTGACAAGAACAGCCATCGACAACGTAATTACCAATATCTCGAATGTCTCTGTTTCTTTTTTGAATGCGGTCATCTCAGACCATTTCGCGCAGGAGGTTCTAATTGACGATTGTCCTTAGGATGGAGATGGGGCATTGGAGCTCCAATACAAACGAGGTTGTGCGACCAAAAAATATTGATGAATTGAAAAAGCATCTACCGCTGGAATCCTGGGATTTCCTAGACGATTATAATTGCGTAGATGATATTTTTAATGGATTCAACAATAGATTCATCTTTCGTCTGAATTTGTCATGTCCTTTAAAAAGCAGTAGAGTAAAAAAATGGCCAAACAGAATACGTGGATTACTCGTGGTATTTTAACTTCCAGGATAAAAATACAATTTTATTATTCAATACTTATAACAACAACAATGAGGAATTTAAAATCTTTTTTAGGAATTATAAAAGAATTTACAAAAAAGTAATAAGAGCGGCTAAAGCCTACGAAATTGATGAAACACTAAGGAACTGTGAACACTTTTTTAAAACGGCTTGGAAATTTACTAACCAAACCGCCAAACTAAAGTCCACAAAAAGTTTAAAACGTTCAGAAATGTTTAATGGAGACAAAACTTTTACACAGCCAGAATACATAGCGAATGAGTTCAGTACCTATTTCTCTTTGGTGTCTTCTGCTTCGTTTTTTGGGAGGTCCGGCTGCAGTACGGGTCGAAATCCGGAACCGCTGGCATCCATGGTCGTTTCCCCTGTTGACGAGGATGAGGTGGCCCGGATCATACAGAGATTGAAATAAAAAAAGTCGACTGACATAAATGGTGTCTCAGTGTGGTTGCTCAAGTTATGCTTTCGGCATATATTGACACCACTATTATTTAGATTTAGCCAGCTCATTTTAAGTTATTAGTTTATTCTATGTTTGCTATCTCTACATGCGGATCTAACAATGACGTTGGACCATATTATCACATATTGGACGTATTATCAGGTCCTTTTTGTGAGGGTATAAATACAGGTAAAAGATAGAAGAGTGGTACTGCTATAAAGCTTGAATATTACATTAGTTGTCCACTATATTTGCCACTTTACTTAAATTCGTTACCTTTCCTTCACTCGTTAACAACGTGGATAGTGAAGAAAGTGGTTGGAATTCACTGAGTTACGTTGTGGCGAATTTCAGATTGCCAAAAACTTCCACAGATAAATCTCCCCCAATAAATTGAGAAGTTGTAGACAGTGACAGGTAACACGATGGACAAAAATGTCTTATTATTTGTAAGTCATGCAATTAAAAGCCAATTAGAGCTTCAAAAATTGTATTCCTGCCTGTTTGCCTATCTGTCTGTTTGTCTATCCACATAAAAAGAACTTACATATAGGATTTAAAATTTGCATGCAGCTTTACTCCTGTATACGCAACATAGATTTTAATGATAGTGAATGCTATCCATAAGAACGTTAGTGTACATTGGATATATGGGTAGCTATGACGGAAATGAAAAAAAAAAAATAGAGAATGAATTTTGAAACACACTTTTTACACAATTTATTATGACTTTTTAATGGTTTACATAATAACTCAGTATTCTATAAATCCGTTAAATGTCTCGAGAAATATTTCTTAGTTAGGCTGTAAATTTGGTATAAAACTCCATTTATACAAGGGAAAGAAAGAGTTATATAATTATGCTAATGCGCATGCCAGTCACTGGGGTATCTTTCACAAGAGGGTATTGTAATATTCAAAAAATATGTATCCATGATGATGAATTTTTTATAATAAAAAACAGCAATATCTGAATTTTTGGTTTGTTTTAAGCTACCTGGTTGATAGACATAAATTATATTTTATTAAATTATTTTAAAAGGCAGAAAATCTTCGAGTAATTTTACTTATAGTAGTGAGGATAACAATTGGTTATATTAATTTACAGTATTAAAACTACAAAACTGTACTGCAATTATACTGCAAAACCACTATCGTTGTGGGTGGGCAAGGTTATTAGTATATCTTCATCAAACCTATTCACTATTTAATCCAGCATACATACATACTTAATTAGTTAATAATGTGATATAATTAATACCTGTGTTGAAACAAAGTTGGTTGTTGGAAATTATTATTATTTCATCATTCAAAGGGGAAATCTTATAACAATTAGCTTTGAATGAATCAAAGCAAACATTATCAGTATTGGTACAGCGCTTGCAAGGATTGGAGTTTCTTGGAACTGAAATTCAATCGTTACTAAAATATTTGATATCGGAAATAAAATCCACATATTCTTTTCAATAATGAAAACTCAATATTCCAGTTTCAATACTTTTATAGTACGCAATAC
Source organism: Homalodisca vitripennis (assembly GCF_021130785.1). Classification (NCBI taxonomy): domain Eukaryota; kingdom Metazoa; phylum Arthropoda; class Insecta; order Hemiptera; family Cicadellidae; genus Homalodisca; species Homalodisca vitripennis. The sequence continues at coordinate 111,228,975 of NC_060210.1, read as the reverse complement.
CTTTACAGTAAAATATATTAAAACTAATTGTAGATAAAAAATTACTTAAAGGAACCATTTTTCCTGTATAGGTTATTTTTGCAGAGAGTAAGAAAAATGTAAAACTAAACAACCTACATTACATAAATGTTTTGCGTGACTTAAAAATATGACTTTCAAAGCATGTTTACATAAAATAAACATTGCAGGTTTGGTAAATTAAATGTTTTATTATTTTTTGCTAAAATTCAGTAATTCACCATTACTTTTGCTACATCGTAATGAGCAATTTATTAATAAATGCACTGCAGAAAAAGTTACCAGAATTATTTGTCAACCCAATAATAAAAAATAAATACACTTATTTAATTCAAAAGATATCAGGCATTGATTTCAGTATAATAAGAGGGATTTCAGGTTATAAACGGTATAAAAGTATCAAAAGTTCATTATAAAATGTATTGTAATAAATACAAACAAAGTAAGAGATGTTAAACACTTCTGCAGTAATAAAGTATGGTATGTCGCATAAGTATATCAGGCGCCAGACATTCCAACAACTTTATCTTATGTATAGAGTAGTTGCATTTATTATCATGTATTGTAAAATATCACATTTATACTAATTAAGTAATATGATTTTGATTTCAGCAAGTTTTTGTAAATTTAATTTTAGATGGATAAAAAAGGCAATCTACCACATTATTGTTTTCTTATTGTTAAATTAAAAGGATTCAACATTGGTTCCAATTATAACGTTCTGATTAGAAAGATTAAATTATTTAATAGATTTATTGCATTAATTACTGAGTAGCATGTGTAGTATACCAGTGCATTTGTTTTTAGGCATATCATAATGGTATTGAGTATAAAATATAACAAATTAATGTAGTGAACTTAATACATAATTATGTAACTCTAAAGGAATAATAATTATTCAATTATAATTGATATGTAAGTGATATATATATATATATACCGAGTGTCCCAAAAGTCCCACCCCTCCCCTTCTAACTTTCGAACGGAGTTAAACAAACCAATATCATTTGGGGGGTAGTTATATAATGACAAAATTAATGATAATTTTGCGCTACATTAGAACTTAGCCCCTCAACCCAAAATGGGTGGTTGGGGGGGTCAAGTCAAAATTTTTAAATGCAAACTCCCCATCAAATGACACTTCATGTTAAAGGTCTTTATAAAGAAGAACAATGGCACAGACTAGAGGTCTCTATCTCAATCCAGTACGAAACAACGGCTTGTCAAAGTTTTATTGAAAATTTACGCTAAAAAACACTATTTACCTTAACTCATCTGTTCATACTTATTCTTAATACTAAGTAGTGCTAAATTGAACTTAAAATAATTAAACTTAATAATCTTACCTCAACCATTTTTAAGCTCAAAGTAAATGCTCAAAATGGCCCTCATTTACTTCTTTGCAAAATAAAGTCTAATCAAAAATGTGTTAAGAGTTTAATAGTATTTTCAATTTTAATAATGAAATAATTGTTATATTACCCGCCGTTCAATAAAAAATTTCTTTTAGAGTTCGCTCGTATATTCAGATACTCGGGATTCCATCTCGGTGAATTTACGCATCGTTTGGTGTTAAATCCTTCTTCCCTTGTGATCGTATCTGTTGGAGCAGACATTTTTGTTCCTATGTTATTCGAATTAATTCTATACAGGTCCAGACGGCTATGTTTTACTTTTGGTGATAGGTCATGGGCTTCTGTGCGTATAGTAGACCTTACACGGACTGTAACGTCACCATATCACTCTGACATTAGTTATTCCTTTCCCAAACCTCTCCGTCTCGTTGAGCCATGTCAAAACTCTGAGTGCTAAAACCAGTATAAATAAATGGATATTGAGATATTTACAATCTTCATTATGGTCCAAAATAGTGAGTCAAGAAATGGCGCACTTAATTCGATCCCACTTCAGGTGCGATTGCAATAAGCCTTGAAATCAAATAAAACATCCACGAAATAACGTTAAAACGTAGATACATTACTAAAAGAATAATCAGAATTTCTTCAAAACACGCACACACATACATACATAACACACACACACACATATGTATATATATATATATATTTATTTATTTATTTATAATGTTTTTGCGTCAATTTATAGCCATACGTTGCACTTCTGAGCCTTATGCCCCACTCACTACACGAACCTTGAGGATCCCACAGAGTGTTGGTAATATTGTTAAATGAAGAATAAATTTGCTATGAGGAAAATCTTAATCCTTTTTCCTTAACTTCCATCCCTAGTTTCTGATACAAGATTGCGTACCGATTGGAAATATATAAAGAAAACCTAGAATGTCCTAAACATAAACAACTCAGTTTCAAATAAGGATTGATCCAAGCTGGCTATCTCTAATAGGATACCTACATTCTATTGGATACTGTAATATTGTTCAACACTTCTGGCAGGAAGACATGGCTTTAAAGATAGGGATTTCAGCCAATGTATATTTTGATGTTTAAAGGCATCTCTTTATCCAGTTAAAAGTAGAGTTGACATTTTGAGTTTAAATTTCCAGGTTATGAGGAGTTAAATAAGATATATTAGTAAGATATATTAGTAATATATGTATTTTATAATTAATATAAGTAACCCTGCAATTATTGATGTATTGCCATCTATAGCAATGTAATATATAGGCACCATGTTTGAGTACACCAGTTCTCATCATTAGTATATATGGATATGAAATGGATTAAAACTTAGAGGTACCTATATTTCCCCTCCCCATGTATCAAAAGTTAGGGTTTGCTAGACTGCATGTCGTATATTAGGCTAATTTCAAGATGGAAATAGGAACATGCGATAGTGGCATGTCATCAAACTTCGTCCAAATTGAAATAAAGATTCATGTAAAATTTCAACCGAGATTTTTCTGTAATATTTATTTTTTCTAGAGAAATATAAGAAAAACACTTTACATACTTTAATATCATTTATTCACGAGAAACATCATCTATAATATATGCAGCGGACGGAATCTTATTACTGCCCAATCTTGATTTATCTGTGTAGGATCTGATTCCAATCCGAATTAATATAATAAAAACCACCCTCTAGAAGAGCCTACCAGTGAATATATAACAAAATATTCAGTCTTTTCACATACATAGAAAAACGTCTAGAATGGTGAGACGACAAAATTTGTACTTTATGAGCTTTATTTGCAACCGATGTATAAAATTAAATAGATGTACAATATAGACATAGTAACTCCAGAAAATCTTTAAAGGGATGGGGTGCCCACCTTCTCTCTCTCTCTCTCTCTCTCTCTCTCTCTCTCTATCTCTCTCTCTCTCTCTCTCTCTCTCTCTCTCTCTCTCTCTCTCTCTCTCTCTCTCTCTCTCTCTCTCTCTCTCTCTCTCTCACCCACACACACACACACACACACACACACACACACACACACACACACACACACACACACATATATATATATATATATATATATGTTAACCAATGTACATATTTTATATATATATATATATATGAGGTTCACAAGCTTCACCTACATATTGCCACAAGAATAATCGACTTATGTAACAATTGCTGTACAGACTCAATTTTTATACATAATATACTGAACATATAATTTTACTGTTAAATAGATATTTCATATATCTGCATAATAATGATCCTATACGGGTTAGTAAATCAAATAAATTACTATCTTCAAATACACTTTTTATACATAAAAGGTTGTCGTATTATATAATGCATGAAACTTAGATTTATATATATACATATATATATATATATATATATATATATATATATATATATATATATATAAGAACCCTTCATTGAAGAAGTAATGTAGAAGATTTACAATGTTTTATGAGACTGCCTTATTGCTAACTATTTATTGATGAGCTTTTAATGTAAAACATTAGAATTCATACGACGGAAACACGAACAATGTGTTATCTTAAAACAATTCTTGCTCGGAAAAACTTAAGTTTTGAGTTCAGAAGTTTTATATGCACAGTCTTCTTTTGGTAGGAGAACATTGCACGGAAATAAGGCGTCTGATGGACTGCTTCCTTTACACTACCAGCCCACCTCTTGATGAAAATGGTGTAAGGGAGACCTGTTCATTAAACACTTCTTTCATAGTTATTACCAATTGCTTTGGCTTGCCATGATATACCTCATTTACTCTATATTTTCCAATTATGTTGTTCAAAAACAAAACTAAAACTAAGAATGAACCCTAAAGATTTTAAATTTTAAATACATTAAATGTTAATGATGAAAGCGATTAACACTAAATTTAAAATTAACAATTTATGTTGAACTCTTATCATATTAGCGTAGTTTTAAAACATCCCTACGACAAATCAATCGATGTCTTAAATGAAAATAAAGTATTATTTGGCTTTACCAATAATCAAAGGTATAAATGGTAATAGTATATGGAAATTATTTTACCTATCCAAGTAGTAATGTTACACAACAATTTAATAAAAACAGAAATAATACAGATTATAGTTCAATCGATTACAATGCTATAAATTTTCTTTGTTTCCAACCAAGTATTAATACTAATTTGAGTATCCATAAGATTCTTAATATATTATTCTAACCAATTACACTGTTTTATCTGTTAGTATGAAATAAGTAAGTAATCTGTAATATTATTTAAGAATCAAAATCCGTTAATGTGTTACCTTATGTGTTTACTTAATCACAAAAAAACTACAGGTCTTCTTGTAATAAACTTTTTTGGAGGCAATCTTAAGTTAAGGTTAACATATATGCTTATTCACATTTATAAAATCCCTCCGGTCTACACCCCATTGGTCTTAAAATTCTCGTATTACAGTAATAAGGGATAAAACCCAAGATAACTGTTGTAATTAAAAGTCACACTAAAATCACATATTTTATTATTTTATACCATTTTACTTTTCTTAATTTTATGGTATTTTAAGCATACAGCATCCTTTTTAGTATTAAGTCTTAATATAAAAGTGAAAGTATTAAAACTGCGTGTTTGTACTGTGTGAAAGTAACATAGGGGTACCGACAAGATAACATTGAAAGTTTTAACTGTACATTTTCTCAAATATTAAGTATGCAGTTCTGGATCATTAGTGTAATACAGATAACAAAGACAACGTTACTTTTCAAAGTTTGCTTCATATAAAAGTTCAAACAAAAATCTAAATATGGCTCCAGAACTACCATAGACTGGCATAAACTACAACGGTTAGAATGATACACTTTTTCACCAAGTGATTTTGAGGGTGCCAAAATAGCACTATTTAAACCTTAATATGAAATAGTATTTTCCAATGGTTATCATCTAACTGAGGAATGTTTATTACAAAATTGAAAAGGAATATGTCGACAATGTCCCTGTTTCTCAGAAAGACATTGCTTGCTGTATCATATATTATATAACATAGTTTTAATAACTAGCACATACTACTGTAACGTGTTTCTCAGTATACTGTGCTGGTTTGTTATGATAATTTTAAGTGTGTCAATTCAAATTCATGTATATTTATATCGAATCAGAGTGTTATAACCATATTTTAATAATAATATTATAAAATATGTATTTTTCTGAGTAAGGTACTACGAGTAAGTCTTCTCGAATTTTAAAAATATTAGTTATCCTGAAGCACTTTATTCGGTTTAAGCTATTTTGTTTTTTTAAGATACATTCTGATGTTTACGTATCTTGTACGTATTATCCATTACAATAAAATTATGTCAAATGGATGGTGTATTGTGTCTTCACATTAAGTAAACACGTTATAATACTAGTATGTTCTGACGAAACATAACAAATAAAATACCTAACTATTACAGAACTTGTATTTATACATGTTACAGCTTTGGCACATTTACCAGTTTTTCCTTTTAATACAGTGTAAAACTGTATTAAAATATTTCTCTAAGTAAGATCAATTAATGATGTTGAGGTAATATTATTCATTGGGAAGATTTATTTCTAATGTGGTTGAAGCTTCATACATATACGTAGGACATCAACTACTAAATCAATCTAATGTTGAAGTTACTATTTAAATAAATAATGATAACGTACATTGTCATCTCATCCAGTAAAGTACATTTTAATTATACAGACCCCCAGATGTATATATTTAGAGTCTTACACTGTCTCTGGATCTTGCGTGATTTCTAGTTTATATTACGGCGGTGATATTAAGTGCGGTTGTTCTGTGCAGTGAGGTTTGCTCTAATCATCTTCTACACGATAATATATATTTTTATAGTCACACTTTCAGTGGGTGTTGCGGATGTATTGCCTAGCGCACTGCTCTGTACATTGGCAACTTTTGCACTTTCTTTAAACATCTTGTACCCGATAGTATATATTTTTAGAGGCTTACAATCTTTCTGGGTGTTGCGGGTGTGTTGCTTAGCGTGCTTGTTCTATGTAGTGACAAGTTTGGCAATTGCTCTAGTCAACTTGTGCAGATTATATATATTTTTACAGCCTTACGCTGTATCTGATTATTACTTCCTGGTGTATATTAGAGCTTTATATGTGGTAATATGCCACCTGTTCATTAGTTTTTAGTTATTGGGTATACTTAACATTATACTTTAAAGTATGTGGTGCATATACAATAAAACAGATTCATAAGAACGTATCGCTCTATTGCTGTAACATTTTGATGACCGAAAACCTGCACTCCTTTCACTCAAATTTAATAAAATAAATCTAAAGAATTCAACTACGACCAACAATTATACGTAGGATTCAATACATAAAATCCTGGAGTTAATACTTTCAATTGTTAACTTTTGAAAATAAGATCATAATATATACTACTATATTGTCAATATCTAAAGAAATTTGTTTTGAAGTATATATTATTTGCATACACTATTTCATATATGATTTAAAATTAACTAACGTTTACGACAAATCATGTACTTAACTGTACAGTGAACGTTTAGTTGCACACTGTTAACATGCCAGTTGCTTTTTGTACAGCATTCTGATGTAATTATTATTTTTTACAAGATTATCTAAAAAATCCTTTACAAAATATTACATCATAACGAAGACAATATCGCTGGTGTTAGGATCGATTCTGACATTTAAATTATGCATTTACATGCTACTATATGATGCAATTGTCTGTAAACTAATAGTTAATTATAAACCTTATATATTATTACTAGTAAAATAAACCCTCAAATACCGAAACTAAGTACGAAACGATACAATGTGGCAAAGTTGCATCCATCTCATTAAATGGCCAGAAACAGTAAAGGATTAGTGAATACAACATGGATAGACTTTAATAAGCGGCCTACACTCGTTATTTGATTGCTATTATCGAATGGTTCGACTGTTTTTATCCGAAGGAATAATTCGATATTAAAATTTATTTAACTTAGTATATGATTTCAACTTATTAGTTATAGTTATTTTAATGTAAGCAATAAACAGCAAGAAGTAACTAAAAATAGCGATGAATAAGAGGAAAATATGTGAGATATTTCTCACAAGTGACTGTTTAAGTAGCTTCAACATGTGGATTTGGTTCCTGGTAACCCATGTGGAGAATTCTTTCCACCATTTCACAAAAGTGGTTACTCGTTAATTTCAAGCTGGGCAAGTTGTAATATTGTAAGGTTTCTTTGATATCTAAGTCTAGGTCATAGTTGGTTTTGTTGTTTAATGTCATTGTTAAATTTATGTTTTTTAAATTGTATTATACGAAATTCTTCTTGTTACGGTTATTTATAGCTCGTAGTGTATATGATTTTTACATACCGAAGTTGGATAGTATATCGACTTGTTCGATAATAGCAATCGAATAACGAGTTTAGGCAGCTTATTAAAGTCTCCCCTACAATATAATATAAGTTTAGTTTAAACACTAAAAACTTTAAAGACTTTTATACGAAACTCCTTACTTTTTCATCCTAGGCCAGAGTCAGTAATGTGATTAATTAATGTTAAGTGCTCCCGTCACACGTCGTCTAAAGTCGAGCCGTTTGCCGTTTGGAGGATTGTCCTTAACCTTTCCTACACGCCTGGCAAACAATATAATCTCTCTGTTCCTTTCTCTCGAATACTTATTATATCCTGCCATTTCTCTAGAATGCCCTTATTTCCCCTTTCTTTACACCACGCCCGAAGTATTCATTAGTTCCATATCCCATTGCTTATAACAATTATTTACAATAATCAGTTTCATTATTGGGGAAGGAAGGTATTCCATAAAGAAGCCTCCATCTTGCAAATTAATCTAGTTCTTGAGTTAAAAGTATATGGGTTTAAACAGGATATTTACAAGTAATAGTGGAAATCCTGAGCCACCCAAACCTGCTTTGCCCATATTGACCGTTCAGCACCCAGTTCCATCGATATTTCCTTGAAGGTAATTCATACCACCTTGTAAATATTTAGTTGTCCCTCTTATATACTTTTCACAATATCTTCCCATCTAACATCTTAACATGAAGAACGACATGAAACATGCCCATAACTTATTAACAAACCTTCTATCTGACTTCTGCACTTCCTGCTCCTTATTTGTTTGGTACCCTACATTACCTCTCCCTTAACAAAAAAACTTCACTTGTAATGAATTTTCCGTTATCTGTATAAGACTTTTCCTAGACTTATTCCCTATATGATCCCTCATGATCAGTTTTCCCACTACAAACACATTCAGAATAACAAAGTAATAAAGTGATATTGTCTTCAGTCTTAACAGTCTTATATTTCATCTTGAACAACAATTGCCTAAATCGCCATTATCAGAGATAAACATATGAATAAAAATTCAACCACCACCAGATAAATCCAGTAGTACCAGCACGCATATTTAATTATCAAATTGAAGTGTTTTATTTACTTTTGAACACTGTGAGTTCATTATAATTTTGAATTGCATGAGGGGCAACTTAACACGTCCGATAATTGATTCAGTATATTATAAATAGATTCCCCCTTTAACATACAGAGTTTAATTAATGTGTATGGTTTTTATTCGATCTAAAATAAAATACACTTTCACTTTGTTTAAAAAAAAGTGTTGTCTTTAGCCTATGTGCATTTGGAACGGAGTTTTCAGAAGTTATTAATGAAACCTAAAATCAAACCCTGAGGTAGTCTCTAAGTTTTCTTAAACACACCATGTGACTTTCATCAGACTACTATCAATTTCTATCAGAAATAATATGTTCTTTGCAGTTAAAAGGGAACATTGAACACCTGTAAAATATTACTATTACTGTTTTGAGGGATTTGATTTCATTTATGTTCATGTATTTAATCACAACCCTATATTTGTGCATTTCATTTTTTATTTTACATTATAAATAATCTCTTTGAGCAAACATAATGAATGGATTTTATTTGAAACATGGTACTTTTGTATGAGTTTTGTAATCGTGTGTAAATAACACCTAGTCGTCGCACTTAAAAAGAATAAATACAATATTAATTATTGTAGAAAGTGCTATTAATAAACGTATTTTTAAAAATATGTGGTTTATTTTTAAAACCAAAAACCAAATTTAATGTCACAAGGGGACTGTTACCCAAAAAATTAATAAAATAATAATTTCTTTTTTAATTTTTCCTTATTTTTCTTTGGAATGTACTGATTTCATTGCAGTAATTAGTTTTTTTCCTATGATTATTATAAGTTGGTAAAAAAAATATATTATTGAAACCCTTGCATGTCATTTTTCGACACTAACTGAACATCAGTCATGTTCCACTAGCTAACACTTTCATATATTTCATTGTTTTGCTGTATTTAACTTTTTATGTTGGCTATACTGTCTAGCATCTTTATTTCAGGTTACTATTATTGTTACTACTGTCAAAAGAGGATGGGAAAGCGGCTTTTAAAATTAAAATCTGTCTCGGGTAAAGTAAAACTTGAGGATGGTAAGGGATTAGGTGGGCAGGGTAGGCTAAGTGAGCCTAATATTCAAAAACTGCAGACCTATTATGGCCTGGCTATAAGGCGAAATGTGCAGAGTGTTGAAGAGATGAGAAAGGCAATATGGGCAGTGTACTTTCACACGATGTCATCAAATGATAAACCTACTCATCAGCTATGCCCTAAAGACAATGAGACATGGTGTAAATGTAACCTGAGTTTACTGACCAATGAAATGTATGACAATGATAAACATTTTCACATCCCTGAGTGTGTTATGAGTCTTATAAAATCCATATTCAAAGACCTTTCAGAAACCAAACTGTTGGAGCGATGTTTGAAAGGGAAAACTCAAAACCAAAATGAGTCATTGAATAGTGTTATTTGGTCCCTAATACCAAAAAGAACTTTTGTAACTCTGCCTACCCTTAAATTTGGTGTTTACTCTGCAGTTTGTAGCTTTAGTGACGGCTTTTCTAGTAAATTACAAGTTTTGGAAGCATTAAACCTACGTCCAGGGAAAAATTTTGTAAAAGCGATGATGCGCCTAGAAATAGTGCGAGTGAAGGAAGCGGACAAGAAAGTTCAAGAACTAGAAAAAGAAAATAAGGAACAAGAGAGCTATGAAAATAAAACGCCTTGAAGACATGTTTACACAAAGTGAGGACCCAGATAATCCATCCTACAGCTCAGGAAACTACTAGGCTATTGTAGTTAAGACATTTTCTTCGATTCCCGTAAGTTGGTTTTTTTCTATTTAGATGCAAGTTTTCTCAGCCATTTATGAACTCAGACCTCTCAAATTTTTACCACTTGTACTTTGTACTATAATCTAGGTCCTGACCAAAGGGTTTTACAAAATAAAAAGTATTATCTTAGAAATAAAATATATTTTGTGATTTTTTTAGTTTTAAAAAGGTGAACTTTTTAAAATTATTTTTTTAATACTAAAAGATGATAAATTGTAATTTTGGTTGGTCACGAACTATAAAAAGGTGTGCTTTTAAAGACAAACAAAAAATCAAAGCTCTATCATGACTCATTATTTTAGAAACCTGCATTAAGTTTATATGGACTAAGATAGGCGGTAACAGTCCCCTTAAAATGAACAATAGGATATTTTCAACAAATTATAATGGAAAAATGGTATAAAATTCTAGTATTTTATAATTAATTTTTGAAATGAAATTAATAATAACTGTATCTGTAATATGTAACAATAACATCCATATGATAAGAGAATCAGAGATTTGTATCATATGCTACCAGGTAATACAACGTACGCACATGAGGGTGTGCATAAGTAAAAGAAAACAAGCCAATAGAGAGTGCCCAACCATACTATGACTGAACAGTGAACAGAGAACATAACTTACTAGAAGTGGTAAACTTTGGAAGATGCCAAACATCCTAATAATGTCAAACAACTCCATCTGAACTTGGATAAAGCTGACTTTATGATGATGTATTGTTCGTCTAGAAAACGTTTTCATCCTCTACCAGATACTTGGAGCATATTCTTGAAATAACAGAAAATTACGTTTCACATATTACAAAGCTGACAATCATACTATTGGACTATTGGAAGGTTTGAATGATGGATTTCTTGTGAATTACATGAATAAGTGTCTTCAAATTCCTATAAGACGTACAATATAACTAGCTACTGGTTCCTCCTATAAATATTGAAAGGACAGCTATTTTTAAAAACTATTTCTAATATGGTTTCTTAGCAAAACATTCCATGGCTTTACTCTATAACTTAAAACTTTTGATTTAGATGTAAACGCCAAAGTTATTATAATGTGATTTTAATATTTTGATGTTATGTTAGGAAAAAAATTTAAACATTTTCTAAATAGATATTAAGGAATTCACATTTATTTATAAATACATTAAAATTAGTTGTACTTATTTTCTAAAGGTATTACTTTTTGTTTTCTACGACGACTCATATTTAACTCTCTAAAAACGATAGTTCCTATTTATAAAAGATAAATTTATGTTAGTAAAAACCATGAGCGGAACCTGAATATCTATGTACACTTTTAAAGAAACTTTTAGTTACGGTTACAACTTTTCCCCTTTCCCCAAAATTGGTTTTTGGGGGACAGGCTCAAAATTTTAAAATTAAAGGCCCATTATGGGACGCCTCATTTGAAAGGTATTGAAAAAAAGTAGAACAGTGGAAACTAGATAGGCCTATGTCTATCTCAATCCGGTACAGAACGCCAGGCTTATTGAAATTAGTTTAAAATCATTTAAGGCAAAACATGAACATTCACATCAGAGGGTAAATAACTTCAATAGAAACCACTTACCTTACAAACTCAAAGCTGCTTAGGGCCAAAATTTTGAGCCACTCCCCCAAGCTCACATTTTGGGGAAATGGGCAAAATTGTACCAGTGACTAAAAAGCCACTGGTATTTCCTAACAAGGTATCCCGATTTCCATCCCTCCATCTTTATGCATCAAAAACTAAACAAAGTCTATCCATACGTTTAACTCAAACTGTGTACGAGATAAAAGTATGGTATCAAATTTGATAACATGGTAAGAGATTTCATGTCTATAGATAACGCATTTCATACGTGTCACAACTAGATCCTGGATAGAGTGTGTCGTAATAACGTCGTGTGACCAGAACAATAACAAATTTATGGCTGGAGACAATAATGACATTTTACGTTTAAAAATCAGCTTGTGAAGCTTGTTAGTAAAATGATCACTGCTTACCAAACTGAGTGCTCTGTCAACACTTTCAAAACAACCTGGTTCACCATAATTAAATTTCTTGGAAAAGAGCATAATTTGACCAGATTTCATAAAGCTCATAGCTTTTGGTTGTTATTACAGTTATCAGGTTCTAATAAATTCTTCTGAGAATAAATATAGATAATTTGTCTTTAAAAAACTTATGCTCATTATTATATTTCAATGTAGAATTCATCATAATTATTCATGCTACTACTCTAACAAAAATGGTTTTTTTTAGAATATTTAATTTTTAAAAATTTATAAATAACATAATTATATCGAATTGATCCACTAGTATAATACATTGGATACGCCTAGTTTCATGTGTTTTCATTCATCTAAAACTCATACACTACCCCAAAAATGTGTCCTTCATTTAAAAATCGATGTATACGTAATAGGCCATATATAAATCCTTATTGTTAATATTTAATGTTTCCATGTGAGTATTATTTTGATTTTTTACCAGTTCTCAATATTTAGTCTTATTCTAACCACCTCTCTCCCCCCCTAATGCATAAAATGTTCATATTTTAATATTTTTACCTTTTAAAAGCAATGGTACAGTTCCAAGGTGAGCTTTTTTAAGTGGTCTGTGGTAAATACCTAAGGCACAAGAAAACTGAGTATAGTAAGTTAACAAAAAGCTGTCACAAAATTTCAGTTACCATCATATATTTACTATAACTCTCCACTTTCTTACTAAGTTTCTTACTTTTATTCCCTCGATATGGGCTGCAAAGCCGTCTATCTTGCTGTTTATGGTCAGTAGCTACTAAAATGTATGACTTGTTATTAAATGACGAAATTGGATGCATATTATATTTCTCATTGGGTTATAATGTACAATTAAAAAATATTAGTAGCTCAAACATATAAATTTTGCAGGGATGTAATAAAATTATATATTTATAAATTGCGGAAGTTATTTAACATTTATATTCTATAAAAAGTGCTGAACGTTAATACCTCCTTTTCTTCCTTTATTTGCCCTTCTTGCAGTTGTCCTTGTATAACATTTCTTCTGTATTCTGCATATTTTGATGACGATGATGATGAGCACGTTTTACTTTCTTTTGGTTCAAAAAGTTTCGTAATTATGCTCTGTTTTCCTGGTACTTAAACAACTGATTTATCCAGGTCCGATTTAGTTTGGTTATATCCACAATTTTATGGCATATTGCTGCACATACTTCCAATTCAATATAGTAGGTGTTGATTAAAAATTAGCATTAGGTCACCTTGACCAAATGACGCTATGCAGAGCTTTATTGGCGTTCTGCGTTTTTCTGGAAACAAATCTTTCTAGCAATTCGTTACGTGCTAACATTTGAAACAGCGGAAGTACTTTTCAGAAAACTGATTCTGTTAAAGGGATTTTTATATTCATTTTGCGTGTTCATTTTGCAAGAGCCTTACTATAAAAACACCACGAGTCTTGACCTTAATGGCATTTTTGTGGTTTGGCTTATTATCAGAACGAGCAACGTGCTACCATTACAAAGATAAACATTTTTATTTTATTTTTAAACTCCTAAGATATTATGATTAGCATTTCCAATGTGGGCTGTCAATTTGTCGATGGTCGTACACTTCAAACTTCCAAAGGGTTCTGCGACCAGAGATTCGCCCTTGATGGACATGTCAGGCATAACTTTTCTTAGACCTGTGCCACAGAATTTAAACATTCCACTGTTTCTACTCTGTCACATCTTCAATCCCGTCAGAAACCAGGGTAGTGTATCGGGACCCATATTATTCTAACAGTTTCCCAATTTGCTTGCTAGGCTGTCTCCATCTCTAGAGCAGGTGATGAGCCATCATAGTTTTTTTTTCACAATTAGGTTCATGCTTAGTATACTAATCCCTAAAACTATCGGAGGTTTTACAAATCGTAAAACTCAGCAATGACATTCTTAAAACATCTAATTACGTTTTTTAAGTAAGACCTCGTTTCTGCCAACTGCTGTCAAAACTAACGAAGATGTTTATTATTCCAAGTTCATCCAAAGTATTATTTATAGTAGTATAAGCTTTAAGAACCTCTATTGCTAGTTTTCTTCATCGATTCGTTTTAAATATTGACTTATTGCTTGAGTAAATTATTTGTATACGAATTGTACGCCTTAGAGTTCATAGGTTTCGTATTCAAATCCATGCTAAAAGTTTTCATATCTCTATGTCCTTTTCCAATATTAAAAAAACCTTGAGCCATTCTTTAAGTTATGTCAAACGCCTGTTGTATAGCGCTATTGTCACATTTTCCTATTTGTTCAGAAGTATTGAATGATTCTTCGTGATTGCAGTAACTACACTTTACATCGCAAAATATGAGCCAAAACCCTTGGCTGGTAATTGCTTTAATTGCAAACCACCCACACATTTAGGGCATTTGAAGTATTCTAAGAATGATGTAAATTTGTTTATATTAATTATCACATATTGAAGGGAATATTCATCTACATCTACTATAGGACTATGTATATTTTGTAATGCGCAAACTCAGTATGCTTTTCAGGATCTTCAAAACAGTTAATTTAAACTTTTCTAGTTATTTCAGAGGTACTAGATCTAGACATTTCTGCTTCTGATGGCACCTACTTTTATTCACTCTACCGATAATTACTTATTTAGTAAATAGAATATACAATAATCATTTAAGCATTAGTACAATACTTGATTGTCTAAATATTTTATTACGACATCATTTTCATAAACATGGAATTTAAATGAAAATGTATTACATCACTTACCATTCATGCAAATAAAGAAATGTAATAGTAAATTTTATATATATATATATTTTTTAAATATAAATAAGAATCTATGTGTGTGTATATATATATATATATATATATATATATATATACACATAGATTCTTATTTTAATAATGTTGAAACATGGGTAATAATATATTTTATTGTGTAACATAACATAATAGACAAAATGATCACCAATTTTTTATATGATTTTTACCTGTTTTCAGTAGCGAATCCATTTAAGTAAAAAGCAGACAAATAACATCTATTCATCACAAGAAATCAACTTAAACTATAAATTTAAGTGGTAACTCCCATAGTTCCAATAACCACCGTGCGTTATGGACACATTAGAGCTTTTAAAATTACCCGTACAGAAAAATAAGTTAAGCTAAAATATTATTAATATTATTTAAAGCAAATCCTGTTTACAAAGTTGCTGATGAAAACTTTACTTTACAAATTTGTTAAAATTTATGTCACATACAGAACTTCTAATGTGTTATTAAATTGAAATTTTATAAATTTCTGCTTCAAAGCGTTAATCTATGTGAATTACCAAAAATATATTAAACTCTCTTTATATATTAACCTCTCCTCTAAATCAAGGGTATTTATTGATGGACGGAAAATATTGGAAAATATCTCGATACAAAACATAAACTGGTCTAGAATACAGCATGCCATTGTAAGAAGGAGCTTTATACAGCATAGGTACAAGACAACTGTTCTAAATCAGGTGTCCGGGTGGAGAGAGAAAATTAAAGAACACCCTATTAAGTAATATGTAACCAAAATTTGGCTTTTAGACCTTTTTAGAACATCAGAATAAAGGTGATACATATAGAGATAGATGTATAAATTATATCATCCATATTTAAATGGAGAATTTGGAATGTGAATATAACGCTTTGCTGAGATATGACGTTCCAATACCTCAGTAACAGTTTCTCTCTTTATACCCGACATGAATATGTTTAAGACTAAATTTACTGGTTGTTTATGGTACAGTAAATGAGTAAATGAATCCAAGTAATAATATCACCTCAAACGCGCCATTTAAGTAAAGTAGCATATAGAGACAAAACCCATTTATATTCTATCACAGTAAATTTTTTAATTTATTGGATTGTTCCTTTGTATTCATGTAATATAAGGAGCCCTAAATAATTTATGATATATTTATATCATGAATAATAATACATATGTTACAAGTAAAATTGGAAAATCTTTACCGAATACATAATATTTGCACTCAACAGGCACTATTTACGTTTACGAGCACGATGCTGGGAATCATAATATTTAAACTTATTATAAAGTGTACCAATTTTAGTGTAGGTCAATATAAATTAACGATATATTCAGTATATAGCGTGGTTTTACACCCTCTTTATTCCTTCTTAATAAATGTTGTTGAAAATTTATTTGTTTCCTTATATAATAATAGTTATTACTACAACATAGAAGTTAACTTATTGCAAATATTCATTCCAATACCTTAATACACTTATGCAAAGAAAGTATAGATGTTTTACCTATCAGTATATATGTATATGTATACAGTATACATTATGCAGGTAGTTTTATGGTTTTAACAAATGCCTAAGATTTTAAACCAAAAGTAATAAATACATCTAGAAATGTTGTAAACAATAATATAACAATACAATGTTTGTGATATTTCTCAAGTTTTATTGTGGATTGCAGATCACACATTTTACTAAACATAAGGTACATCATCTCAAAAAACTTTTTTACTGCTGAAATAAGTTTAAAAAAGTTAACTTTTAAAAAAGATTTTCATAATTTATATTTTATCATAACATAAGTAGATAAGAACGAAAAGGAAATACAAAGGAAACTACAGATGTACCGTGAGCTCTATGGTGATTAAACCACTGTAAACTGAAAAATATTCAATGATATATTTTCATGAGTAAAATTAGTTCTTAAAATTATTTATAAATAATTTTGAAAATTAACTAATTTATGAAATGTTCTTTGAAAGATTTTATGGAATCTTATTATCAGGACCAAAGAAAAACATTTTACTATAAAACATGACATGATTTCTAATTAACATTAATATTAATTATATTTAAAACTGTATATTCCTAATTATATCTACCTTAAATATATACTTTCTCAAAATCATCAATTATATATGATAATCTTTATAGACATAACAATAGTTTACATTTTTGACCTGATATGCATTTATTTAGAACTGGTTACAAAGCTCCATAAATTTCTTTCTTTAGATACCTGTAATTGTTCGTTGAATCATACAATTATTTTCAAATGTTTATCTTAACGTGATAACGGCCGTGATCTTAATGGGATATGATTGTTAAATTAACAAATGGGATCTAGTAACAGATTGCACATTATAGCTGGATGGGCAGACTACCAAGTCCTCACAAGCAATGATATTTTGTTCCAGCTTCCGAAATTGATACAGTTACAACATAGAACAATTTAGATGATTCCCAAAAGAAGCCGATATGTTAAATCCAACGTAACAAATAATACTCTATTAATAACCGCCAATAACCAAGGAATCATGAACGAATTAAAAATTGGTCTCAATAAGTACGTACCTCCAAAACATGCAAATAGTTTAACACAGGCATCCTTTTTTCAAGTGAAAACCAGGCTTCTTACTTGCTCTGCTGATAACTGGTTTCCGACGTCCTTCTCCAGTGTCTAATAATTCTTCTTATGCCACAAACCACAAAGATTTAGATAATGTAACAGCAATGCCATCGCAAGTATAATCAAGATATTTCATTTGAATATACAAAATGTCTCACCTTGAGGCTAGTTATTTTGGATTCTGTTGTAGGTGGCATTTACGCTTTATGTCCCTTTCATGCATCAAATTCCTAGTACAAAAGGTACGTTTCAGTTCTTTTTGCTCGTAAGTGAAATTTAATCTGCACTGTGTACACAAATCCCATCCTAATTGAGTTACATTTAAATCTTAGTCATGTTTTATCTCCTCACAAAAAAACTACTTATTTAATATTTAATTTTAAATATTACTTAAAACAAATAAAATATAATAATCTTAATTGACAAATATTATCTTATGCAATTTTAAAACTGAATAAACTGGTAAACTTATAATGCTGCCTATTGCACAGGAACGTCATACATCAATATTTAAAAAAAGAATGATACATTTGTTGTATATAGATTTATTCAAAGTACAAACACCAATCCGCAGTATTACAATAATTATTATTGTTCAATATTAATCTAAAATACAAATAAAACTTTGAAGCTTTCACTAGACTAGTTGGGAAGTACAAGATATGCATTCAGCAGTGTATACACCTAGGCGTATTGTTGCAGCATTCTTCAATCGCCTAACTTACATATTCAAGGAATTACCGGAATAAAATCTTATCTGAACCTAATGATAGGACAACTGATAAGATAATGCAGGAATGTGTTGCAGCAATTTTATTAGCAGTAAACTTTGATGTACACACTGCCTTCCAGAAAAAAACTATTACTAATCACTATTACCAACTATCCTAGTATGGTGAAAGTAAACATAATATCTGATTGTATTTATTTATTACTAAAACCTCTATGTTTTTCAACATTTAACTTCTGTTTTCTCCAGCTATTTGAAAAATAAATAAATATTTATTTATGTTAAATAGTAGCTTATTAAATGGAAAGGTTTTTGTGAAATTTGACAATTGAATATCACTTAAATTTGCTCAGAATATTGGTTTAAATGTTTTTAAATTTTAAAAGAAATTTAATTTTCTTAATTTTATTGGTAATAAGCATTACATGAAGTTATGTGAATTGCTTATTATTGCCTTTTTTAATTAAAATTTTATGAACTTTCAGAAAGCACCAATAAAAAATTATTTACAAAGTAAAAATAGGAGAAAAATGCAGTTTTTTACATAATTACATAAATGTTCACTACAAACAGGATTTTTTAGATAAACATTTTTGAATGATATTTTCTTACTGCCCTAAGTCTATATTGTTACTAGATGTATTTTTTCACACCAAGAGCCAGTCACCCTGTATTACCAATCGTATTACAACTAGCAGTGATGGTAACAATAAAAACACAGAATACATATTTTTTAACAAGCTTCAGTACAATGATATGAAATTTTAACATGTTACATGATGAAACAATTAGAAATATTTCATCTCTACGATTAACATTTTTCATAAAAAGCATTAAATAATATAAAATTTCAGCTTAAAACTATAACTTATAAAAGTGTATAAAAGAAAGTTTGAATATCTTTATGGGTTGAGTACAATATTAATGGAAGCTGATGTATCTTTAAATAAATTAACAAGAGCAAAATTGAGCCGCTTTGCTGAATAAGCTGATTACTTGATGACGTCATAGAGCTCAAACTGTCTCAAAGATGTCGATTATTACTTCCGTGCTTCTACATAACACGGTTAATCTAACTACAGAAGTACAGATAGACTAGGGCAGTAATTTAGAAATATTTTGTTTCACTTTAAAACATCGCTATCGACATGGTTTGAATTTATTTGGAATTGAACCTTTTAGTATCTGAGTATGTCGTATATACACTTGTTTTAGCAAAACTAAACAAGGCTGTTTCTTTAATTACAACGTAACTAATGGAACTATACGTGCAAAATCTCGGTCATATTACATTACCCAAGTGCTCTACACACCATGTGGGGTATTTTTGCTCTATAAGTGGCAACATCGTGTAATAGCTAATTTATTGACAATGAATAAATTATCTCCTTAAATGTAAAAATAGTGGTTGGATCTGTATTATTTTAAGTGTGGTTAAAATAACCTGAGATACTTTAAGAGTGTAACGAATAATACATATCATACAAAATAAATTTTAGATGATGAATAAACACTAAAAGTGCAACAGTTGTACTCGTATACTGCAACCAACAGTTTTAAATACTTATTTGGTATGTAGTATTTTATTAAGAAGACAACAGCGTAGACCGTCTATATCATTTATCATAAAGGGCTATGATAGATTAGATGAGTAATATTATGGTTGTATAAGAGTTTTAGAGCATAACAAATTAGTGGCGAGTTGCTGTGGTTATTCTTAATCCTTTATTTTGTTTTTATAACTATATTAAATATCTTTAACGTAAAACTCTTTTAATTGTTTTATTTTAATTCATTGAATAGTACAGCTTATGGATGTAATGTTCTATAGGTTACTAAACATGAACAAGACATTTCATTTTATCTTGAATAACTCCTCTGTTTGAAAATACTATATGGTCAGTTAAAGACAATTTGGGATGTAATTTTCTCTATTATTCATCTAAAAAATGTTTTGAACCCACACTGTTCAGTAAAACGATAGTTTTTTCAAGCCTAACCCAATATTATTTTACATTAATAATTAATTAATTAAAAATGAGGTTTCTAGAAATTCGGTAGTACATTGATTTTGCACTCTTATGATTAACACATAATGAGATTCCAGACAGATATAATGGCCGAGATAAGGAATTTTACAATAATAATGTTTAATATTAAAGGTTTTTTATTCATTCTATCGTCAGCAGGATTGGGCTCTTTATACAGGCAATTTATAAAGAATAAGTAAGGAGCGAAAATACCTGTTTGGAAACATTATGAAGGATATGAATTTGTAAACCATTAAAAAAAACTGAAATCGAGACTTTTGCCGTTCGACTATCCTTCCGTCCATCCGTCTGTGCACCAACTCTAGATATATATTTAACTCAAGGAAGAAGTTTATTGCATTTTGGGGTCGGACATTTAAGGATAATGCATCACTCTCTCTGTCTGTTCATTTACCGGACTATGCTCTACCTCTTCATAGAAAGGGTGACTATAAACTCGACTCCTCTTATTCGAAGTAATAACTACAATAACTTTGGAGTCAAAGGCCAATTCTTTCGTTTGTCTGTCGGTCTGTTCAACATAGCTTTTGTTACTTTCTATCAGGTCCTATAATACTCCCTTTCATAGCATTACTTCACTCAGAATTCCATTTTAAACTAACAGTGATCACTATAACTTAAGTCCTTAAGAAAAATAATCACTTAACAAGCAGCATGTATTAGTGCATGTGAAACAATGATTTTGTCAAGAATGACAAATGCTAATCGGTAATGCCCGGCGTTGTACATAATGTTATAGGAACCATCAATAACTAACATTAGGCTTATCAGAGCACATCGAGAGTGCAACCATAAATATCTAACACGGTGTATAACGGTCGTGATTCAGCAATAAAACATGGCCACATTGTGTTGATTTAGGACTTGTAATTTAGTTACTACTAATTAGCTAAAACATATAAGAGATATATCTAATACACACATGGCCACATTGTGTTGATTTAGGACTTGTAATTTAGTTACTACTAATTAGCTAAAACATATAAGAGATATATCTAATACACACATGGCCACATTGTGTTGATTTAGGACTTGTAATTTAGTTACTACTAATTAGCTAAAACATATAAGAGATATATCTAATCCTTTCTTTTAAAGTAAGTTAATAGAAATAGATGAATTTTTGATAGCATAATGTAGGGTATTTTTCTTCGTTTTATGACAAATACAGAATGCTTAGATTAGAAGATGGAATATGTTATCCTCTTCATACTTAAAAATAATAATAGTGTTATCGATTTTATAAATATATATAGTCACGTTTAAAATATTTTTTCTCAGTAATAAGTAATCTAAAACATAAGTAAATACTGCACTAAAAGTAATAACGTATTTACATTTTTAAGTTACATTTTACGGTATTCATTAAACGTGAATGTTACATATATCTTGTTGTTTTCACATTCTTGCTATGTTTTAAGTGTCTAATTCTTCTCTAAAGTTTGTATTTGGGGTTTTGTACGGGTTAAAATATTTTTCTAGTTTCATAGATCAATGGCGTCTATTTCAAATTAGAAGATTAGTGAGTCAGGATGGATACGAGCCTCCGTTATTTTTATTTTTTTTTTATTACAATTAAAGAGATCAGTTTAAAGTTATCACTGTGTTATAACTTGCACTTGTTAACATATATTTTGAGACTTATTTTCCCTTTTTTATCTCGTCTTATAGAAATGTGTTCGTTTTTCGTATTTGTCTTACCAAAACAGTTAAATTTTATCACATAACTTTCGCCTGTTACATTAAATTATTTATGTTAAAGATAATAGATACCGATTACGTGAAAATTATATGATTGCACTCTGGCTCAGATTATTTTATCATGAAAATATTTCACTATCCCATGACTATGTAATAAAAGGTTTAATAAAAAAACTTCCTACACACATATCTTAAAAAAATAATCATCCAATTTATTTTAAAATATCTTTAATGGAACAAATAATTACTTTATTTACTATAATGAGGATAATTTAGCTGAGTTTTTATTTGAATGACATTATATTATTTCTGTTGTTAAAAATAGCAATGTTAATATTTGTTAAATAAAGTTTTCTTTGAGAATTTATCTGTAAAATTTGGTCTGACAGTTTTCTTGGTCTCCTTGGAAACCTTGACTCCATTTATAACAGTCAACTTTATAAATGCTAACGTAACCCTTTTCACTTTCATCATACCATTCATATAATACGACACGATTTTTTAATACCTCCATTAAAAACTAAATATAATTTATGTAAAAAATTTAAGTAGTAAAGTCTAATTTTGTAAAATGCTACTTATTTTTGTAATATTGTCTTACAAGGCATTATATTTACTTTGATACTACATTGTACTAGTTTACTGTACAGTAATAAATGAATGTTTATTACAGTTTATTGAAATATTAGTTTAGAGTTTACTGCTTTAACTGTTGATTAGTTTTAGTACTTGAAGTAGGATGAGCAAATTTTAATTATTTGTATACAACACCAAAAATCGCTTTTATTGCAGAAAGCTACTACGTTATCGATAACGCAATTTAAGCAAATATGATTGTAATCACGAAACTAGGCTTATAGAATTGTTACATTATATTTTACTTTTCATAATATTTTTTTGCAGAAATGTTTGCGCAAACATTTATTTTTAACAGTGAATAGGAGTTCCTTGTTTGTTTTTATCACACGCTTATATGCTGTCGGATAAATAAGAGTTGGGGAGAGGCAATACAGGACGATTGCAACGACGTGACGTCACAGGTCTTCCGTGTACCAGAGGAAACAGTGGATACCAACAGTCATTCAGCCCAAGTAATATAATAATGTTGGCTTCTAGGAGTAAAGGAGTATCCCGAGATTATAAAACTGACGCTTTACTATTCTAGAGCTGTAAAGACATAAGTATTATGTCCTTATAATATATATATATATATATATATATATATATATATATATATATATATACTTTATAATAATAATATTATATTGAAACGCCACAAAATATAATACAGTAAAATACAGGTATGCGTACCTAAGTTATACAGTAATATCACGGAGCGCCTTTTAACAAAACTTAATACAATTTACATTGTCTCTCTATAATACATCAAAACTATAATAATTATAAGTGACTTGAGATACATTGACATTACTATTTTTAACATAATACTTCTTTTCCTTAGTAACAAAATTGTTTTCTTTAATGTTAATTTTATATTTTGTAATGATTTATTTAATTGTGAAGTATTAAATAATTTGATTCATTTTGATTACAGTTTTTAAAATACGCTCTATCCTTTATTTATAATCTAAGGTAGTTAGAAACAAAGCTTTTCACAAATACATAAACGGCCGCCTTCTATAAAGGTGTTTCATTGGACGAATGTACTAAAAAAATATTTAGCTATATGTAAGTTTTATTTACGTACGACTTAATATACTTTTAAATTTGTATTATTTGTACGGACAGATTGCATGTCCTAATGCGACACTTGGTAGTGCGAGTACCTAATCAATCAGGACAAGATGTGGAGTCTTTACGGTTCAAGTAACAAAATACTAATAGAAAGTACAAAGTACACAGATAGAATTTGGACATGCGCCTAAAAGTCCGACGCTATAGACCATCTACCTTCATGTTTGTGGTACAGGTATTACGGTATATTTACCGATCACCGCAACGGCAGATAATTGGGCTATCCAACTAACCAAATGTAGAGTGATCTGAAATTAACTGCATACTCTGAACCCAAGAAAAGTGTAGTTAATTTTCTTATGTTCTAAAATTATTCAATATTGTACGTAGGAGCAGTTTGATAAAGAAAAATATATACTGCAGAGTGTTCATCTTTTCATAATGATTATGATGAACATCTGAAAATATAAAATTATTGTTTGAAAATAAGGATTATTTCAGAAAAGCTATTTATTAAATACGAGTACGAAAAATGTGTGTACTTTTAATGTTTAATAGTTCATTTGGTATTTAAGCTTTTCCCCTTTAAGACGCTATCCCTAATGATATTTGAAGTATTAAGGGTCGTGCGTGCTTCGGGGCGAGTGTCAGGAAATTGCTACTGGAGGGACTGTGGGGGTGTCGGGCGGTGATTCTTGCGGCGTATGTGAGGTCAGACAGTGTGTTTGGAGGGGTGGAATGTGTTATTATGTCTTTTTTTTATTTTCTCTTTTACATTGTTACATTCTTATCTTTTTCTTTCATTAAAAATAATTTTTCGTTCATATTTCAATTATATAGAATTTTAAGTTAATTTTTATGTAAAGCAATGTCGTTTAAATTCTGTTATAAAGTATAAATTTGTTAACATTTTACTTGTTTCTATATTCGATTATTGTAAACTTACTGTATATGATGTAAGGTTGGGTGGAAGAGAGGGCATTAGCGTTCCAATTCCGCATCTTTAATAAAGGAATTGTTCATTTAATGTTATTTAATTTGCATTCTCATCTCAATAAAAAAAACACATATATTATTTCATCATATGTTATCCAAGTTTTACGTGGATTCCAAAATCAGTCAAAAACCTGTTTTGTCTAAGGACTTATATAATATAATGGTCCTCTCTGATAATTTTCAAACTTAAGTGAGCAGACGATGAGGTTCATATTATTTCACTGTTAATGGTTAAACGAGGTTAATGAAATAACCCTTATATCAAGTTTGACGTATATAGGAGCATTTATGGTTCAAATTAATATATTATAGATACCACAACCGAGTTTAGCTCGTTGCCATCATCTATGAAATACATACATGGGTAAAAAAAAACTTCTTTGTTAAAAACGCGCTAATTTCCAGTTCTTATGATCTACTTTTGTCACCGTCTTTAATTAGAAACCCTTAGCAATAAAATCATCGGTAATTTCATCTGTTGAGAAAATGATGTGTTACTAATTAGAGAAATATTTTTAAAGAAATGTAACTCGCTTGGTCAGTTGTACCAGAGCAAATGTCTATTATTAGTGTACTAACTTCCCGAATTAAACTGGTACACATCAAATATCGTTTCCATCACATCATTTGAATACTTTTGTATTTAGTTGCATATTTAATATGAAAGGAAACATTTCTTAAGTAGTTTTTTTTATTATCCTATTACAAATTCATATATTGTAAATAAGAAAGTCATTAATCTAGTATTAATGTGGATTAGTATTTTCGAACCTCTAGTATAAGGACAAAAGGAAAATGTATACAATGCCCTTGAGTATATGCTAAAAAAATTGATGTAATAGCTTAGTATGACACAAGTTTCAGAATTGTATTTTTTTGATCAGCTGCTCACCCATTGTTGCAAATTTCTAGTCCCGAAGCAGAGGAATGAGGAAATACGAGACAGTTACGTTTGTTATATATCAAAACACTATTTTAAGTCGCCAAGTTAAGATGTATGTTGTGTTTAAAATAAAGTATCAATGGTTGAACTTAAAGCTTGATTTTTAAACGACCAATAAACCACAATAAAGTACATTGACGTGCACCTTGCGTCTTTTATAATTTATTTTGTTCTGCGCAGGACACTTAAGCCTACAAAATAATTTTAATCTCCTATCATTCAATTTTTAAATATGAGCAGTAATTACCGTCATTAAGTCATTTTAATATTTATTAAACGTTACTTGAATAATTATTGCGTGTCTGTAAAATTATATAATGTATGTGAAGCTGCTATAGCATACATTCTATATTTATACATAGACACCATTTATGTAACGAGTCATATTTTATACGTTAATTCGAATTACAAAGCTAAATAATAATAATTGTTGAAATCATTCATCTAGCACGAATGTATTACTAATAAAGTGTTTATTATTTTTTTAGTTAATAATATTCAGTTTGGGTTGTGTGGAAATATTATTTTAAAAGAATATTCTTAATACGAGTATAAGGGAAAACCAGACCAGAAACGCATTACTTATGCTAAGAAGGTGGCATATAACTGTAAATAGATGACAATCTTTCAAATAACTCACAAAAAAATTGTCTTGTAAAATATTTATAGTTCATATAGGCTCGTATACGTATGATACAAAACATTTTAATATGTTATAATAAAAGTGTATATCAAGTTTATTTTAAAGTATCAAGAACAACATTTAAAGTACTATTGACAACAATATCATTTTAGTAATCAAAGATAATGTTTCAAACATTTTCAGGTGTTTCAATAAATCTTGCTAAGATGATAACGAATTGCCGTTACGTAACAGCCGGCACTACCCTTTCCCGCAATGCACGCCATTGCTCGACATGATGCCGACCGCCCGGGGCGGTGACAACTTCGCTTTTACTGTTGCGGAACAATCGTCTGAAGTCAAAATCCTGTGGTTTCTTTACAAATATCTATATCCTGATACAAGTCGTTTCGTGCTACACATTTGAACTAATGTCTCTTACTATATATTTTATTTTAAAAGTATCAGCTAGGTTAAATTTGCTGAATAAGAGTAGGTTTTTCATATCAGTAAATATTGATATATATATATAAATTATAATTTGCTATGTTAATGTACTCACACTTAATATACATTCACTATATACTGTGTTCGCAAAATGTGTATGTGTCCACGGAATAAGTGACTAGCTAAAATTAATAGTAATAATATATATATATATATACAGGGTGAATTTAAGTTAGTGTCGAAAAATTTTTTGGGTGATACTACTCAGTATTATAGACCAAAATATGAAAATAAAAAATCCCCATCTCATCTATCTTTTAACTACGACCAATTTCGCTATTTTGTTAAAAAATCATGTTTTGTGTTGCAATAAAACTCAATTTCCTCCATTATTTTAATGTTTTTTTTTAAATTCTGAATCCATTTTTGAAATCTACACAAAATTTTACATGAGAATAATGGAGAAAAACTGTCTAGAAAATAAGTTTGATACAAACAAATTGGCTAATAAATCAAATTCTTAAGTTTTCGGCAAAAACATTAAAAAGATATTAGACCCGAGGAATTAAATGAAGTTAATTCTGAAGAGAGGCCAATACCACAAAAAACTTGCCCATTTTTGTGGGCTTTAAAATGACATAATGCAGCGTTACTTTTATTTTCATTTTAATACTGGTTATTAAAGAATCAGTATTGGAAAACAAGGTCTACTTAAAATATCACGGTGCCAAATAAACCAGTCAAAATCGTGTTTAATTCAACAATAAATCAAATATAGAATAAACACATAAAGAACAGTTACAAAAAATAATAATCATAAAAGTAAGTAATCTACAAATTGCTTTCAAATTGCCTGCCTCCGTTTCTAATGCAGGCTCTCGCACGCTTCCTCATTGCCCTAACCGTCACGTTCAAACAGAAACTTGTTATGCACTATTTGGGCAGCTAACTCAATCCGGTTTCTTAAGTCTTCCTCAGAGTTTACAGTGGTCGACGTAAACTTCCTGTTTCATAGTCCCCCAAACAAAGAAGTCCATAGGAGATAGGTCAGGAGATCTGGCCGGCCAAGCTACAGTTCCAGCGCGACCTATCCATGTCGGGTAATTGTCCGTTAACCACTGACGCACTTCATTGCTGAAATGAGGAGGAGCACCGTCCTGTTGGAAAACTATGTTGTCCCTCTGATTGTGGTCCATATCAAGTCCATCCAGAAGTGTGGCAAGGTATGCTGTAAAAAGTCCAAGTAAACTTCAATATTTAAGGTTCCTTGAAAAATGTGGGGAAAACATCTTTGAAAGGAACTTTCTCTTGAAGCCCTGGGATTTTGTTCGGCCCAATGGTGCATGTTATGCGCGTTAAAAACACCAGCCCTAGTGAAGGTAGACTCATCGGTGTACAAAATGTTTCTCAAAAAATGATATTGTTCAATATCACTATTGAGCAGCCAGCGACAGAACTCTACTCTTGGACCAAAGTCATTTGGTTCTAACGCTTGAACCTTTGTAAAGTGATAGGGGTGGAAGTTATTTTCGTTGTAAGATTCCTAACACTTTTCTCTGAGAAACACCAATTTTCTCTCTGGCAAGTTGTCGGCTGCTGACCTCAGGATTTTCTTGAACTAAATCTAGAACTCGTTTCATCTAAGCCAACATCTCGAAGTACAGGACCTACCTCATTACGCTGCCTGTGAACTATTCCTCTCTCCAACAAACGCTGATGTAGCCTCGTTAAAAACTTTTAATCATTAGGAAACTCTACGATCTGGGTACCGAGCGTGGTATTCTCTCTGAGCAGCCAGAGCATTCCCGCCACAAAAACCATATACAAAATGCATCTCTGCATACTCTCTCGATGTGAAATCCATGATAGCTACGACTCAAATAAATATTTTTAAGTGGATAGAGGTAAAGTCAGCTGAAAGACAAAATAAAAACCTGAAACATAGGGTATTCCTTCATACTTGTGATTGTAGAGATAAGATAGTCAGGAGTAAAAACTGATAAGATATGACAATCCGGAGGCAGGCAATTTGAAAGCAATTTGTAGATTACTTACTTTTATGATTATTCTTTTTTGTAACTGTTCTTTATGTGTTTATCCTATATTTGATTTATTGTTGAATTAAACACGATTTTGACTGGTTATTTGGCACCGTGATATTTTAAGTAGACCTTGTTTTTCCAATACTGATTCTTTAATAACCAGTATAAAATGAAAATAAAAGTAACGCTGCATTATGTCATTTTAAAGACCCACAAAATGGGCAAGTTTTTTGTGGTATTGGCCTCTCTTCAGAATTAACTTCATTTAATTCCTCGGGTCTAATATCTTTTTAATGTTTTTGCCTAAAACTTAAGAATTTGATTTATTAGCAATTTGTTTGTATCAAAACTTATTTTTCTAGACAGTTTTTCTCCATTATTCTCATGTAAAATTTTGTGTGTAGATTTCAAAAATGGATTCAGAATTTAAAAAAACATTAAAATAATGGAGGAAATTGAGTTTTATTGCAACAAAACATGATTTTTTAACAAAATAGCGAAATTGGTCGTAGTTAAAAGATAGATGAGATGGGGATTTTTTTATTTTCATATTTTGGTCTATAATAACTGAGTAGTATCACCCAAAAAATTTTTTCGACACTAACTTAAATTCACCCTGTATATTTTATTTCATACATTAAGTCATATTTTAGAATATGTACAGTTTTAAATTGAAAACCATGATTCATAACAGCTTATTTGGTTATTTTTTTATTTTAAAGTCTACCTAATTATTCTTCTCAAAATTGTCTATATAAAACTTCTGTTGCAATAAAAATATTGTCGTTTAAGAGTTTCACAGACATTTTCAAAAATTTTAAGTACACAGTTCATTTAATTCACGAGACTTCCTGTGGACTGTTTACAGACGGAAAAACATTTCTAAATCTCCCCGACAAACAAAAGAAAAACTTTAGTATACTGAGTACGCTCAGCCAAATTCCATGTTTCCAGATGCAATATTATTGAGGTCGTTCTTGTCTGTGGATAAATTAAATTTTTTTATAATTTAATTTCTAAAGATGGCATTTGTGTTATCTATTAATTGATCTAATTAATTAATCTATCCTGTGTTATCTAGTGAAACAAAGAAATGATATAAATTCATAAGTGCATAGTCTAATTTGTATTTAAAGTAATGACAAAAGAGCAACATGTTATTTTCCAGTTTAGTTGTATTTTAGTCAGTTGTAGCATTGGCTAAACCGATTAACGATCTTATTCTTACAGTCTTTTCCGGACACGCTTCATGAAATAAGCACGTTTCTATTATAAAACCTTACGTCTCTTCACACTGTATTTGTGTATGTACTCGTCCTATCTGATTGATGTCAAGAGGCATTTAAATAACACCATTTAAGAATCTCTACTTCATCAAATAATTAATATTATATGATGTGGAGTTATTCCTTAAGGGAGGTTCCAAACTGTTCCTAAATAAATGTAATCGTAAATGGGTTTTCATAAACGTGAGCAACAAGTAAAGATTAAATTAATTATGAACTTTCTACGTTAAAAATCGAGTTGGGAACATTTATTTTAGAGAATTAATGTTCTGGTTGCAGCAAAGGGTAATTGCAGTACTTCTCGCGGCTACTTGAGCATTAATGTGAGCACCCCTCTTACAAACGCTGATACTTAATAAAGAGGTTGACAAGTTAAAACTGTGGCATTTCAAGGGTTTATGTTTGTGCGAAGACATTTCCTTTTTCTATTACGCAATTAAAATAAATATACTTGATACATAAAACTTGATTAACTCCCCATAATAATAGATCAAGTGTTTTTCAGAAAATTATAACATAAATTTTACGATTAAAACTAATATTTGTTCAGTTTATTTTTATACATTGTTACAAGTAATTATTTAGAAGGATACAATATAAGGAATAATATATTACATATCATCATAATATTTACGATTACTTTAGCATATTTCCAAAGAAAACATGCCAGTGCAGTAATCCTTGCTGCATGCAGGACGTTATTCTATGAAGTTAAAATGTAAGCTGTGCATTTAGATAAAGTACCGAGTCAAGACAGTAAAAATGAGTTGTTATAAAGAATTACCAATAAAAATAGATTTGTAGTCATATTTCTTATAGTCGCAACAGTACTGTAATGTGAATAATTACAAGGCTTAAAACTGTATAATCTATTTTCTTTCATTCAATGACATATAGCATGACCTACTAAAATTCATTATGAAAAGTATATTCAGCAACGTGTTTTTCATTTGGAAAACAATAACAGAAGGCAAGAATGTAATATTATCCTGTAGAGTCAATCATGCGGATCCAATTAAATAAAATCAATTATATAATCTTCAACACAATTACAAAATAACATATTGAAGTAAGTTATTCTATAATCAATGTCAATCATACACAATCAGATATCAGACTATTTTTTAATGTCCTGAGCGTCAGTGAAGCATTTCCCGTTTGACTGTATTGACGGATTTCGGTACAATAAGTGTAAAACGAGTTCACAAGGAAGGTCCAAATCTGGAGTAAAAGACCTGTATAAGGCTTACGATGTTATTGACTAAGGTAAATATCGCTATTTTCGGCTTGCATCCTTCTGTATGTAAAAAGTATCTCTAGTTGCATTGGACTAATGGGTAAATTTGTTGGGTAACATAACGAAAAAATTAAATATAAACTAATTAATAAACGGAGTATATTTTGCAGGTAATCATATGACGTTTTTTTTTTTTTTTTTTATCAAAAAATGTAAAGACATTATTTTTTTTTGCTGCAATGACATTGTCGTAACAAGCTCAACGTTTTCTGTTGATCGGAATTACTGATAAATATGTATCACATAGACGAAACATAGATCTCGCGCATGGTAGTCAAAAGTTAATAAAATATCATACTTATTGATTAAAACCTAGAATTTGGACATTTTGCATGTCCGTAGGATAGCATTTAAAATGTAAGCGAACTCAGTCTCTAAAGAATATGTACTAGGAAAAGTTACAAAATGGAAGCTACAAAATGTATGTTATTTATATATGTTATTTACATGTTATTTATAACATACATTTTCTGTTTTAACATAGAGTTTTGCCCTTCAACATAATTTAGATATGTAACATTGCCACCAAAATCAAATTTCTGTTTTAGTTCGCATCTTTCTGTATGCACGATAACTTTCAAAAGATTTAACTTAGAGGGTTGAAACTTTGATGTAAGGCTCCGTTCCTACTACTCATGGGTACTACTAATAGGCAATCATCGGTCTATTGGAAGCAGCTCTCCTGGCCAGGATGTGCTAATCTCTTGGCTGAATAAGAGGCCCCCTACAGGGAACCAAATTCTGGCTTGTGCTAAACCTTGTTTTATGTTTCTCTGTTTGTGAAGTTTGAACACGATATAATGAATTTGAGTTTTCTTTTGTAAAATTGTGTTTTTTGTCAAGGAAGTTTTACAAAAGGTTAAAAAAAAATTTATCATTATCATACTTAGGTAAATTAATAATAGGTGTATTATAAAGATAAAAAATAATTCACCACCCAATATGTACGTACTGTAGTTACTATAAATGTTAGTTCATTACTTTTGCTACGTTCTGCATGATACTAATGTTTACAGCTTCTAATAATACTAAGTTCCTGAAGGACATCTAAATTTGAGAATGAACATCAAGAACACATGAATGGAATGGAACTGTGATCAAAGCAGAGCTGTACAGAAGACTGAAGATAGCGAGGTAAGTAGCACAATTAGCAGCCAAACGTAGTGCGTCAGCTTTAATCACTCTTCTCCTAGCAGAGTGTATACTAATGTATTATCAGTGCAGTATTTTTATTCAATTACATTATGACTATTTTCTTTAAAAATGGTTTTAACGCAAAGACTTGGAAAATAACATACTTCTGTATACTTATTCTGAACTAATAAAGAATTCCTAGTAAGTTATATGTTAACTACAGATTTTTTAGAATCTGTGATAGTTATACCGCAAATCACAGTAACCTAATCTATATGACGATATAATCTCAAACAAAAATATATACGTTATCTTTATTGTAGGTCTTGTAAGATTTATTTTTGTGATTTACGTTTTTATTACGTTATGACATACAAACAACCGACAACCGATCTTAGGTTTAATATTTTTATCCCTCTTCACACAGAATGCCAATATAAATACATTTAAAACCAAAAATCACCAAAAATTGTTATAACGATTTCATGGCTTCAAGCATATATAAGGGGATTAAAAACCAATATAATTGTGAAATAAATTAGTACTCATTATATAGATTGAAGTTGTTAAAACTTATAAAGATATGCTATTTTGGAAATCAAAAATTTAGTATCATATATTTCCAGTAATTTGTTTACCAATCGTCGTATATATAAATCTTCTCGTATGATTTTATTGAAATCTTTTTTTTGTTAATAGTGAAATAAAATACTTTAACTGTGATTCTGATAGGCGTTAGTCGTAAATACCTAATTATATATATCAAATTTATTAATACATAAAGTAGTGAACATAGTGTTACATTTTTAGAATTACTGAGGCATTTTTCTATAATTGCACACGAATATACTATCACCGATCAGAAAGTGGCAAGCCAAGTCAGTGTTCATTGTATAATAGGGACTCGCCATTACTGAAACACAATCGCTTTTCATAACGCTGTAAACGATCTTTTTGTGGAACACTCCCGTAACTTATGCGCCTGCAGCCCCACGTCTCGCAGATATTTCATGTCACAAACACCAGCCTTACATTAGCTTTGCTTCAGTCAGCATTGTTACTCCAGATCTATCTATTTCACTGGTTGTATTTTTAACAAACCTTAACGAATTATGATCGCTAAAACACTTCTTAAACTTCAAGTTTGATTATTCACCTTCTATAGTTTCAATTGAAACCTATTTTCAAGGTATTATAAATATTACATATTAACATACGAGTGTCATCAAAATATATTGAGTTTATGGAGGACACTATTGGACGCATTACATTCCAATTTCTAAGATATATGTTTCTTCGAAATAAAAAGGAGAAATAACAATGAGAATGCAATTGTTGATATAGAAATTAACATTTTACTGAAGATAGTAAACAGGCTGCTATAAGATCTAACAAATAGTCTTCTTTATAAAAGTATCTTAAAGAAAAACATCCCTCGCTTAAACATAACGTTCAATACATACACACGCTATAAAATTAATGTCTTAAACAGAATAATGTGTTTCTTTGAAGGCTGACAAAATTAATGCTATAGTCATTATGAACAAAGAAGAATGTCACAAAATAGTGAGACTATACTGCACAATAAAATGTACTTCTAAAGGTTTCAATTCAAAATATGATAAATCGGTGTCAGAAACAGTTTTACATATTTTTAAATACGCCAATATCTACAAAAAAAC
Source organism: Homalodisca vitripennis (assembly GCF_021130785.1). Taxonomy (NCBI): domain Eukaryota; kingdom Metazoa; phylum Arthropoda; class Insecta; order Hemiptera; family Cicadellidae; genus Homalodisca; species Homalodisca vitripennis. Next base: position 111,194,256 of record NC_060210.1, on the reverse strand, counting down.
TAAATTTGCTACCTTTAATAGTTACACTACAGAACTTATTGACAATATACTTAAAAAACTATTGAAAACAAAAAGTATAAAATAACATTAGGCCACTTCAAGATACAAAACAAAAATTAATTTGCACAACGTACAACAATTTCTCGAATGAAATACACCAAACTTTTCAAATGCATACAAATAAACCGACACTCACAGAAAAAGAGATAAATAGTTTTAAACGTTACGAAACTTTACAGGCAATGATAATAAATAAGGAATTTATGAATGAGACAAAATTTGTACTAGAAAATCAAGAAGAAAAGAAAAAGAAGATTCAAAGATCACTTACTACATACAAAATATGGAAGAGTGAAAATTCTGTTCTAGCCAAGCACTGCATTGAATCAAAACATACAATGCAACATAAAAATCTAAAATTAGTAAAAAAAGGTAAAAAAGCAATGGACGTAAATGTTTGGGAAATACTGCAAATAAACTGGAACAAAGAAAAAACTCATAGACAATGAGAAGGTTGTATTAAAAGTTCCATTATTCTTTCTTGCCAAATTACTAAAAACTAAGCTATACTCGTATTTGATTTTTGATACTAGCTAATGTAATATTTACAAATTTATTTATTTCAATATTTAAATTAAATGGTATTTTAATATTATTGTAATAGATAAAAATAATGTAAATGTTTATCGGTGGACCTACATGAGAAAAAAAAAATATTTTTTTGAAAGACCTTCACCTAAATATAAATTCCACTGGAAAAATGTAATTTACTAAATACTATTTTAAATATTCTTTAATAATATTTATGTTGTAACTTTTGTTTTAATACACATCTAATAAATACTTTCAGCTATTTTCACACAACGTGTAACACAATATTAATTAATATCAATAACTTGATGATTCGATTGTATTAATTAATAACACAACATCGTGATTATAAGTGAAAATGAAAATAATATTGGCAGAAATGCATCTGAATTGTATAAAAGGTACAAAGATTCAAATGAAACTTTTATACCTGATCCAATAGAGATTTTTTAAACATGATAGAATTTTGTTTAAGATTAGGTGCGATTGATTGTGTTAATAATGAAATAATTATAGTTTCAGTATCAATCAACTACTGCCATGTCCCCATTGTCACCATTTACAATTTAATACTTGAAGTACTGTATGTGTTGAGGGCTGGGGCACAACATCCACTCGACAGAATCCTCTTGTCTGTTGGTATTTTCACTTAATTACCCAGCCACTGACTTTGTTGCTCTCTATAGGCTCACTGTAATGAAACGTACTGTTTAGCGAGAAAATTTTTAAAGCGTAGTTACCCGAAATCATATATAAACAAAAAGGAGTATGATTGCTACTAAATTTAATCTGTACATACCTTGTGCATAGGTGCTAACACATCAATATACTATTATACAATATTATAAATTTCCACTTAAACTCAAATCTTCACAGTCGATAAGTTCACTATGAACGTTCTACCCTTTACGTACCCTTATAAAAGTATATCAGACTTTACTGTCAATAGCTTGATATACGTTGTACATAGTCAAATTTATGAAAATATTAATGCTACTTAAATTATTGAGTAGGTTTGCATATTTTCTTGTATATGCAGAGCTGTGTAAAGTGAACACCACCAATCGTCTGAGCAAATACTCCTCTTCAATTACTTGAAGCTAATTGGACTCCGGCTACACTTGGTGGAGAAACAGCTACGTAAGCTTCTGCCTGTATTGTATGGTCGTTTTTGCATTAATTAGTTATTGTTGCCTTCCTCGTTGTTTCTTCAATTAAATAACAGTTTACAAACCTTTTCATTTTATATTCAAATGTCTATTATATATAATGTAAGAGAACCATCAGGATTAGGATTAAATTTAATCGTAAAGCTACTTTGTAAACTTTATTAAGTTTTCGTCGTAAATAAAGATAATCATACTTGTGGGAAAACAATATTATTTAAAATGTATACAGGTTTTTTCATTATTCTGGTTTAAAGAATAAATTAAAACAGTTTTAATGTTATATTTTCTTTGTTTTTTATATAAAAATAGCTAAGATTAATTATTTAACCATCTAGGGTGAAGTTAAACGAATAACGTCAGTATCCATTCATCTTTATAGAAATCAGCTGTTTCTGGAGGCTTTTAGTTAAACAGAGATACATAGAGGAGCCTAGTTAGTGAGATGTGGTGTTAAACGGGTGTTAAACGCATATTATAGAATGCTTTAGCTGACCGTAGTTATTGGAGATTTACATTGTAACTCGAGTGGATGGCATGCCTTGTTCCACACCATTTCCTTGTGAGTCGCTTATGAATGGAATAATCAACAACCAGGATCTTCTCCCGCGGGAAGTTTGAATCCCTTCAGTAACTGCTTCTTTGTCGAGTTAGCCCTTATATGACGTTATTTATGCTCCTTACGTCCATTTTAATATTAATACGGAGTGCTCATCAGCGTAAAAATATCTTATTGAGCTAAGTGGAGAAATCGAGGATATTACGATGGTAGTATGTGTAACGTAGATGTTACAATGGAAACAATTATCCATTGCGTACCTTTACTTTGTCATATGATATTTTTATAAGATTAGATGTCCTTGACGCATCTAATACCTCAATGGTGATGTCTTGCTAATAGTTCATCTTTTAAACTTTTGGATTGATTCATAAGAGTGAATTGATAAGCTATCGTGTAGGTATTTAATCATCTATACAGTAGTAATATATAATAAGAATGCTGAAATCTTTTAGTTTAATAAGCACAACTTCTGGGATATGGTGAATGAGTAAATAAGATATATGGTTTGAATTCTTAAATTAAAAATTTATTTTAAATTGAGGCAATTGGAGATGCGATATTCTATCGCTAACTTCTAAAATGAGAAGTTTGGGTGGTGAAAGGATTCTTTAGTGTTGGAACCATTCCTCTTGTTCACCCATTTAATTTGTCACGTGGTAACATCCAGCGTAATTATATTTTATATGACTCGGCATCTACGCCTTAAACTCACCCTTATGTGGCATGGTCTATGAAGGATGTCGTAACTCCAATGTAATGTTTAGCGGGAACTATTGTATTTATAATTGCAGTGTATTATAAAAAGAGTTTCTGTATTTAGAATTCATCAGAAATTGGTTACTGCGACAATGTCAAAGTATAGCTTGATAATCAGTGTCAATAATACTAAGTAATGTACAATATTTTCGTACATACAATATATTATGACTGTTGATATTATCTGCTTGTCTCAGAAAGGAGAATAATGCAGAGTTTGGATATGAAATCTGAAATAGGTACATTGGAAATTGATAAAACGGCCATCCCAGATTTGCAAAATAAATAAACTTTACTATACTTACCACTACAATTTAAAGTGCCGTTCATAATGGTATACTCAGTTCATATTTCCTAAATATGAATTACATCTTGATTACCGAAAAGTTGCACTAATAGTTGTTGATAAATATGCTACATTGTGTATTTGGCGTAATCTACAAAATGATTAAAATGTTTGACTTTTTTAATTGATGCAAACTATACGTTTAATAAATATAACAATAAAAAGTTGATTGAATCATTGAGGTTATGCGATGAATGTAAAGTATTGAGGATCTCGTAAACATTGCATTAAGCCATGGGATTGTGAAGTCAGTTATAATAGTTATAAATATAACAATGGCTTCACCATGGTAGAAAGGCTTATCGTAAACCAAACAATCAGAGAACATTGAAACTGTTAGGGGCGTTTTGAAAGTGGTCCGAAAAGATATATTTGAAAAGTATTCTGATGAATCATGTGTGGATTCATCCCTTAATTCATTCCGAAACATGAAGAATACCACATCGTTGAATAAAGGCCTGTGAAAGCATTTTTCAGTTGGTATACTAGAAAGTGTATTTCGATGTTGTGTGTTCAAACGAAGCCGAATTTTATGTTACTAAATTTTTAAAATGACACATCTTTACTTTTTTGCTTCAAAACATTTATTCTAGTCAAACAATGGAGCAGTGACCGAAGGTATCCACAGTAAGGTTTCCTTTTACCATGGGAGAGGTTTGGGCCAATTCTGCTATGGTAAACATTGAATGTAGTTGGATACTTAGAAATTGTCAGAAGTTTTGTCAGAAGATGTCCAGTTGTTTGTAAATTATAAGGAGTTGATAAAATAAACTCTATGCAGGATGGATTACCCCCTCCCCCATTTTACAAAGTCTGTGCAATTTGTCTTTAGGGAGTTAAGAAAAAGAACTATAGATCAAAGTCCTATATTAAGATTTATGACTTGAAATTTAAAATCCATTAGGTTTAGCCTCCTGAAAAGGTAAAAAAATGTGTACAATTTTCTAAAGTTGGTTTAAAATTTCAATAATGCTTATTTTTAAGAGGAATAACATTTTTAATTGTTTTAAATATAAAACCGTTTTATTAGTGGATTTTCAAATCACCATAACAAGTGGCACACCATAGAATATTTCTATAATAAAGGGGATAATTTCCACCGCAGCCAATAAATAAACTTTATATAGAAGGACCAATTCCTTTTGCAAATTTTTTTAGAATATGTCTTCTTCCTTGATATTCCCAAGCTATTCGTCAAGCTTCATTTGAAGATTGCTTGTATACCATGAAGGTTTCTCTACCAGCTACATCTTACCAATGATGGTCAATATATCTTTTTAAGCAACACTATACTAATATTACACTAGCTTCAGCAGCTGTTCAATCTCACCGGTATTAAGGCGGAGTCGGTAGGTTACGGCACAGTTTGCAAGTCTCATATCAGTGTTGAGTAAACGAGATTTACCACGATGCTGAGTCCGCAACCTACATCCTGCTGATATTCAATATTTAAGCTTCATTTTGTCATGCATGGTAAACATTCAACACTGAAATGTCCATCTCTAACTTTTTGAGAACGTTGAGCCTTTATGTATAGATAATATACGCAGATCAATTTCATGTTGAGTGTGGAGTGGTATTGTTAGTGAAAACTGAATTATTTTTTAACCTGCTGCATCTAAATGTAGGTCAACAATATATTAGTTATTGTTTCCACTCACTCAATGTTGGATACGTCCTTGTTTGCAAAAATATTTGTGTGTTTGCAAATGGAGTTCAATAAGATTTTTATGTGGCAGCGGTATTAAAAAATAACCTTTGTGGTTAAATAACATTATTTTTTCAATATACGATTTCATATTTTAAGTTTTCAATCTAATTTGTTTTGTAGCACCTGTGTTTATAGCTATATGTGTCATGAGTAATCACTGATAATTTACTTGTTTCTCGAAATATACAGTATGACAAAAAGACATTATGAAATCTGACAACAATTAAAACAACAGTTCTAGGTAAAAGAGTCATTATTTATTTATTTAAATGAATTCTCAATTTGTGTGCTTGATAAACAATATCCATCTATAAAAAATCCAATCGACTATGGTGCAAATTATAAAGCGTTATTAATTCACTTTTGAAGTCATATTCATATATCAGTTAATATTCTTTTTAATCCTACTACCATTTTATAGGTACATTTAAAGATGTAATAGAATTGTATGCTTTTAAATTTATAAAAATTCTTATTAATTCTAATCTAACATATCTCTTAACTATGAGCACTAATAAAAATGTACCTCATACGTAACCTCCTCCTTTTGAAATATCTCAAAAGACTCCATAATATTTCGTCATAAGTGCTTTCGTTATGTATGACAACAGTTCAACCCAAATCATCCTACCGATGCATAATGTATTATAAGATTCCCCGGTGTAGTGTATTAGTTATCACACTAGCATTACTCTTCAGGTAGATATGAGCTAGGAAGGTCATAGACTGCCTCAAATATATAAGGGCATGTTTAACGGAACGTCACAATAAAAATATGATCGAGAGTATCCATTGCTTATTATGAAGGTATTTTTGTCCATATTTAATATGGACTTATTTGCAAATTCTATATACACAATGTGTGCCAGAGGTTGCAAGGTTTGCAGCGTTTCTTGTATGTTTATTTTTGTTCTTAAACTCCCTATCAGAACCAGTTTATTAGGTTACGGTTTATTATCAAGATTAGGTTACGTGTCAAAATAGATATTAAATAGCTTATCGTGCATTTATATACTCTGTAGTGGGGCACATACGAGATTATTAACCTCACAAGTACTATTATTTAATATTTTGCATTGTTTTGAGTTCAGGTACACAGAGAGAGTACCAAACATCTGACTCATATAAAAATATTCAGAATTGTTTAGTACCGTGTTATTGGTGTCACAATTGTATACTCGTTGCAGGTCAGAACAAAACTTACAGCAGTGTTTATGTAAATTAGATTGTCCATAGCCTCGTGAACTAAATAATTTAATGTCTTTTTAAGCTTCCGATATCACAATTTTTTTTTCAAAGAGACATGCCGAAATTCTGAGGCTGAGCTATTATCTGTAATTATTTTTGACATCATATTTATATCTCTGTTTACACGATGCCCAACTTTTAAGTATTTTTGTATTATAACAAAGTGAACTGTATTTTGCATTGCACAAACCTATTTATAACTCTCCTTGATTGTGTTATGTTAACCAAAAATAAGTTGATAATATAAATATTTATCTATTCTCCAAGAAGAAGTACACAATTAAAATGTTATGTTACTCTACTCACTATGTTTCATACTGATGCCACCTTATTTCAAATGTGAAAATCAATCAACTACTCATACTCAAAGAAATACATACAACATATTTGTAATCTTACAATACCACATATTTGAATTAATACATTGTCACCGTTAACAGTTTTATTTGCTCCTAAAAATAATTTGTATACAGTTATTTGTATATGTACGAGTTTTTATCCTGACAAATTTAATTCGCTTCAATCATCATTTAGAGCAGCATTTATGTAATTATGTATCCTTTATCCGTTTATAGAATTCATAACAATTACTCCTCCTAATTATTAAGGCTTCACTAACGTTCCCTGTTTGGTAACTAGGCCATTGCCATAGTTTAGGAGAAATTATGACACGATATTAGAGTTAAGTTTCGTAGCTATGTATGGGTGAGTAACTAATATTTAAAACTAAAAGTTATGGGTTTCCTCTTTACACTCATTGTATTATTTGTGTCCATATTGTACTTACGTGATGTCAACATAATTCATTAATGATTATCTTAAAACTTACTGATTAGTACATATACTATTCTCGATATGGGCAATAGAGCATGTAGTAATCTTCCCTTCAAGGGAATTCTGTGATACTTACTTCAACTTTATTTGGAATAATGTAAAAGTCTAAAGTAAAGTCGTGCCTAGCACTACATAGTAAAGGGAACAAGAGCAAGTTTATTGTTTACAATGGAACGGTGACCGGCAGTCAGGTTGACGGTTTGTTTCTTTTATTGTTGCCAACTTGCCTATCAATCTTTACAGTCACAAAGGTCTTTTACTATTCGTACTCAAGTTTTTTCAACAAAAACCATAAATAGTATACAATTGTATTGCATATTTGCTTTTTATATTTCTTAGCGCAAATTGAATGAATGAATTTTGAAAAGCAATGTAAGAAAATATTTATGTGATTAGATAAGAATTATATTAAACGATTTGATTTTTAAATTATATATATATATATATATATATATATATATATATATATATATATATATATATATGGAGGCGTAGAGGGCAAATTATCCTGACAATGAGGTAATGGAGCATTCATGACTATTTACAGCTGAAATTATCCCATAAGATATGGGAGGATGCTTACTAATAAGCTATACTTAGCTACTTTAACCTTGACTGACATCGTTAAAATTTTAAAACGATATTCCTTTTCATAGTCTATTTTAATTATTTTATTCAAACACATTATTTGCCATTTTGGCTTCACTTATGATCACAACGTTAGCTGGATTAAGTTTAAATTCAATCCGTACCTTTTATTCAGTCGGGCTAGTTCAAACCACGCTTCAACGAAGTAATATATATATATATTTGCTATGAAATAAAATTAATTGAAAAATAAAAGTTATAATTTCAATCATTGTTACTATCCCACTGCATGGCATCATTCAATGATGTACAATCTAATCAACGTAGAAAAACCATTTTTAACTATTTCACGAACTGTCACAGTATCCTCCCCTTATAATATGGTAATTTATTATCTTGTTCCGGACAAAATCTTCTCAACCTTGCCATTGAATGCGGATACCATTTAATCTGTCGTTGCTTAGCATATTATTGTTCATTATCGTCTTATAAATAGCAAATTGTACTTTAAATAAAAATGATAAACATATTCCTTTTTTAGTATACCATAACTAGATATTTTTTCAAATACAAGAGAAGAAGTGCTGAGCAATTTAAATTCTTACTTCGTTGAAGCGTGGTTTGAACTAGCCCGACTGAATAAAAGGTACGGATTGAATTTAAACTTAATCCAGCTAACGTTGTGATCATAAGTGAAGCCAAAATGGCAAATAATGTGTTTGAATAAAATAATTAAAATAGACTATGAAAAGGAATATCGTTTTAAAATTTTATCGATGTCAGTCAGGGTTAAAGTAGCTAAGTATAGCTTATTAGTAAGCATCCCCCCATATCTTATGGGATAATTTCAGCTGTAAATAGTCATGAATGCTCCATTACCTCATTTTCAGGATAATTTGCCCTCTACGCCTCCAACAACCTATTTTTAGATAATACGTATGTAAACTAGGAAACTGAAATACAACTAATGATGTATTATGACTTTCACTCATAAGAGTAAGGATATGTTACTAGTAGTAATTCTAAATTGTACAAACGTATTTGGCAGTTGGTCATTACTTTGAATTAAAGTACCTACTTATAAATAATATACGATTTATTTTAAATTCCATTTGTGGTATACAAATTAGTGGTATACGAATTCTACCTATTATATTGCTCATTTATAGCTTATTCATAGAAGAAGCAATTCAGTCTTCACAGAGATGAAAACAATTGAGAGAGTCGCGGCCTGTTTACTTGGAGATCCAATTTCCACATATTGGGAGAGCACATGTCAACATAGACACTCTGCCTTCCCCATTGCGCCCTAGGGAAGCCGTAGTATTTGTACTGCATTTGGTATTAAACAGTGTAGCAGCTCCAAGTATCTCAGATGCTTCACGTGAGCAAATTCAGTTGCGAATTACATAGTTCGAAGCTTTATGTAGATTCTAAACTCTATTTTGAATATTAGTTCATAGTAACTCTGGTATAAACTGTTACAGATATTCTACAATAATAATTAGTATCTCGTACCGATACTTTATTTGAATACTCTTATTAAATATGGATGGTTTAAAGGATGTAGGTAATTGGATATTTTACCGTTTTAAAAAATGAAAAATTAAAAAATAAAATGTGCCAATAATACTTTTTAAGTTGTAATTGTTTAGGTAGATATAATTTTTGTAGTTTGTAAGAAAAGTCGTAATCCTCAAAATCCGAACGCCTATACATTTATTCTCTAAATTATGGAGGAAGTCTTATTTTAATGATACAACCAGTAAACTGCCAAACACATTTCAGTTTTATTATAGTTTTATAAGTAATTTTGTAACGAATATCAAACCTCTTTTGTGTATTCTCAAGTACAAATTTTAAAAAACATAAAAGTTGCAGTAAAATCAACAATTTTCTCTACCTGTATCATACAATGAGACATCTTCTACAGTATAGATATACGTGAAACAGAAGTTCCCTTAATAGATTATATAGCAAACATTGCTTTTTTGCAGTTGTTACGTCAAGGTGGTTTTGTAAAAGTTAAATAATCAAACAGGATATAGTCGACCAAATAAATATGTCTTTTGACGACAACTTAGAAAAGCCTGTTTTGTAGTACGTAGTCAAGCTACCCAACTTTGATATTACCAACTGTAATCTAATCCTCCAGAAGATTCCGGAATATACAATCTCATACATCTAAAACCTTTCGACCTCTGTAATAATCGACTATATACTCGTATATGTACGTTTACATAAATTTGAAATAAATATTGAGTTCCCTTCGTTCTCTGTCACGTGAAGCTAAAGTATATATGTTCTTTTCAGTGTTATAACGTTATGCCTCCACCATTATGTCTTAATATGATGCCTCATAAATGATAATTAGATCTCTGATTCATCAATATGCATCCTTTTATATAGCTTATTATAATAATGTGATTTATTAGGTTCGACTGACATGTATTTAATAGGCACTGTACAATACGCTATTATTTTTAACATTAAATTAGTTATTATTTTCCCACTGTAAAGAAATATTATACTTGAAGTAAAAAAATATCAGATACTATGAAATACTAACGAATGATATATTTACTTACATTTTACTTTAGCAATTGTAGAGGAACATGTGCAGATAAAAAGTGTCTTTTACTTAAATACTAACACATGTAATTCTGGACATTTTATTTATCCATTGAATTTTTTTTTAAATCAATATTAGTATTAAGCAAAAACTGTCCACTCATTTTGAAAAATTATTCAGAAATGTTAGGTTTTATTGTATAAACAAAGGAATGCGTAAAACTACTGGTGAGGCACAATATCGTATACATAATGTATAGTAACAGTGTATTACCTTGAATAAATTTTACAGGGTAGCATCAGAAATTATAATGTGAAAATCCATTTATTACACGGAATGAAAAGCACATTTTTCAGGAAGAGATGTAAAGATGCTTCAGGAGCCTAGTTACACAGTTGGTTACACCCATCTCATATCTGCCGCTCCAGCCCCAGATGAACGGTACTACTAGAAACTCATTTCCGCTTCGCTGTTCAGTTATCCTTCCACGAATCCAATTTAGTAAGAGAAATTGTTTAGCAAAAAATAAGAATGAAAAAATAATTTGAGAGGATGTATTATTATTGACTATAGATTTATAATTAGATGAATAATACTGCCTAACATATTACTTGTAAGGTGTCGAAGCAAATGATTTGATTTTTTTAAAATAACAGAATATTTAGATATTCCTCGTAATAACCTAACTGGACTCAGGAATATTTGTTACACCTATTACTAAGCGTTACCTAAGCCTATTAGTCGAGGGCCTAGAAAAATTGTATTTATATCCGACCGAGTGATCAATATAACGAAACCGAACTGACTTGTTAACTTATTAACATTAAATGGGCCTGGTAGAATATTAGATACCATATTTGTTGAATACAAAAGTTTATTTATAAAGTAAAAAATAGTTTCAATACCTTATAGAAAAAAATTTAATTTAATTTTTTAATATATATATATAAAAAACACCTATTTTTTTGTATATATATATATATATATATATATATATATATATATATATAATTTCAATAAACATTGAATCACAAAAAGTACTTGCTCCGCCGGCGGAGCAAGTACTTTTTGTGATTCAATGTTTATTGAAATTAAATAAGGCTATTGCCATTTATACAATTTAACGTATATATATATATATATATATATATATATATATATATATATATATATATATATATTACAATTATTTTTAAATTAAAGTGGTTTAATCGCTTTGGGATTGGAAAGAAGCTGATACGATAAAATTGTAGGTCATTTAATGAGGACATTTTAATTCAAGTATTCCGGCAGCTGTAAAATCACAGTCAAATAAAAACGACTGAATATTAAAACCTGGAATATTTATATTATTTACATAATTAGGGTTCAAAAAACTAAATACTATTACAATAACTGTTATATTTTGTGGACACCATTTCGTTGTCTGTGACGCGGAGAGCAGCTGATACAATTTTAAACAGTTTTATTTACATAGGATATTTCATATAACTTACAAAAACCGAGGTTGTGAAAATATCTCCCAGTTAATACGGTTCTTAATAATTGAGATAAAATGAAAAAAATAATTTGACACGGGATGGTTGCTGATAGTAAGAATGCTGTTTTTTGTCTTTCAAATTGTGCAAAAGTTATTTAGAATTATATTTTTAACTGCTAGTGTAGGGAAGTATCATAATACATTACACAATAGACATTTTCTCCGGTATCATATAAGTCAGTATTAACTGATGGAAGAAGCCGTTCAAAAGTGTATTAAAGATTAATGAGCGTTCGATGAAGCCCTTGTTAGGTCACTGATCGAACAAGAAAGAGGCTCTTATAGAAAAGGGCAAAATGGTAAAGGTATGAAGTGATATATTAAACCTTAATTACTTCTACTGTATCTACTTTCATAATCATACACTACAATATATTAATAGGAATCAAAGCCAACTAACAGAATTTAAATACATCATTTCATCGGTTACTTGTTTAGATAAATATCATAAGATTCAGTACAATTTATCTCATACCAGTATAAATAATTGAGAATAAGAGTTTAAATATAAATTTTCTTTATCAACTGATAGTATTATTTAGTAACTAAAGCTATAAATATGTAATCCTTCATATTTTGAGATATTTGTATACTCCATGTATTGTAGCCCGCATATACCGTCCGCTTATGTTTTATGTTACATTTAAGATTTTGTGTATTTTATTATACTGTTTATTCATAAAGGCGTATTTGTAAACTTATAATAATTAAATTGAATAAAAATACAGATTTAGGGTAAGGAAATTAACACATAATTAAGTTTTTTCTTTTATTCGTTATATATCCCAAGTTTCTAATAAAAACTGCAAGTATATCATATAACCTGTTCTACCTATGCACAACGATTATTATAATTGTTTTAAAATTAACTAACAATAATTATAATCACATCAATTTAACACTTTGTTACCCGCTGTTACTGTAGTTAATGTTGTGAAAGTTATACTGAGCTATAATATCAGTATGTATAAAACAAGATGTTTCGCCTTATTTTCCTCCTCCCCTAAATTATGCTAACGGTAAGGTTTAGTCGAGTTCCTGACACAAAGGACCCTTTTCAATACCCTTGATGAGATTAAAGATTAATCTAGACTGGTGGAAAGTTTCATCTCCTTTACTAATACTAGTTTCTACGTAAAATAGTGTTAATATTTTTGAACATTCAATAACAATAATAATTTGTTTAACCTCTTTTGATTATTTGTCTATGTATCCATAATTTGGGAAACAAAGCTTATTCTGTAAAAAAGATGTAACAATATCTATCAGCTGATGCACTAGCTGAGTAAGGTTTAGTCGAGTTCCCGACACAAAGGACCCTCTTCAATACCCTTGATGAGATTAAAGATTAATCTAGACCGGTCGAAGGTTTCATGTTCTTTACTGATAATAATTTCCGGGTTAATAATGTTAATACTTTTGGTTAGTCAATAATCTTTCTAACCTCTTCTGATTATTTATATATGTATACATAATTTGGGAAACCTGTGAGAATTATCTGTTAATGTTGGTGACTATATTAGGTACCACTGCACCTAACCACTGTGCTAGTACAATGTTCCACTGTCCCTTTGATATATGAACAAATCATGTGGATGTTTAAAAAACATTTAAATTTTATATCCTTGACAAATCTGTTAAAGAACGAACGAGCAAAACCAATAAATTATGTTACACACACAATTCAAGTAAATCAGATCAAGATCATGTCAGCTTTCAAAGTGTATTAAATAAATTTCAATTCTTATGTATTCTGTATAGAAGACGTTCAAAATCCCATATATATACAGCCGCATATGTAACTGACTGACTGACTCACTGATAGGGTATACAAATTCTAACCCACTTCTAGAAGTGCTGGAAACACCGAATTTTGCACACACCTAGCTGGAGTCTTCAAACCACCGGGAAAAGTCTGAAAACCGGAATTTTTTAATTTTGAACCCCTCAAAAAAATTCGCGAACTGACCCCTTTTTGCCCCTGCAGGCTTTTCTTTGAAGCCCGATAGCGGGCGAACCGTTGGAGCTAGCTTCAATCTGACGAAAAATTCATGGTCAGGAATGAAGTGAACTACAATAAAGGTTCAGTGACTTTTTGCCATATCCTCAATGGTTTGGCCGCAAAACGCGATTACATTAAAATATTTTGAAATTTTCGGCGAAAAATTTACCTTTCGGGCTCGATAGCGGCTAAACGGTTGGTCGTAGCTCAAAACAAATTTTCAATGGGATTTAGCAAATAGTGTGATCTACAAAACGGTTCAGTAACATTTTGCCCTATCCTCAACGGTTTGGCCGCATTACGCGTTTTAAAGTATCGATTTTTTAAGTTTTACGTGAGATTTTGTTTTCTGGGCTTTATTGCGGACAAAATTCTTATTGTAGCACAAAATAAAAATTTGATTTTAATACTAATTAATGCGATCTACAAAAAAGGTTCAGTGATTTTTTGCTCTATCTCCATTGGTTCGGCTAATAAATGTAAATATTTCTTAATTTGTGTTTAATAACTTTGTTTCTAAAGTCGATAGCGGCCTAACAGTTAGTTCTAGCTTAAATGTAAAAATGTTTATGACTACAAATTGATGGGATCTACAAAAAAGGTTATGTACCTTTTTGTTGTATGTCCTTTTATAAGCCCGAAAACGCTATAAATTACAAAATATCTGTCGTGGATTGGCAATTTTTGGTTTTTAAATTAATATGTGACTAATATTTGTGTAATTCGTTCCAGATTCAGTTTGCACTTGCTTTGCTACGTTAATGAGCGAATACAAATCCACATTAGAAACTGGCTGAGCGTTAGCTAAGCGTCAATAGTAGATAGGGACAGAGCAAATTTTTATTTTGTTCACAGACACAACAACCTCTAAAAAAGGCACAAGTGTGTCATTAACCCCCGGTAACATTAACCCCCCCCCGGGATTTCCTGGTATGACCAGATAACCTCCTGAGTACATAAAACCCCCTGAAGTGTGAACCCTCCCCCGGTAATATTAAACCCCCCCAGGGAATTTCCTGGCATGACCTCATGTCCGAATTTTACCAATCACCAAATCTCTTAACGCCCCTTTGGGAAGTTCCCAGTATGACCAGATAACCCCTGGTGTCTTAACCCCCCAGTAACTTTAAAACCCCCCAGGGATTTTTCTGGCATGACCTCATGTTCGAATTTTACCAATCACCAAATCCCTTAACCCCCCCTTGGGAAGTTCCTGGTATGACCAGATAACCCCCTGATGTCTAAACCCTTAACATTAATCTCCCCCCCCTTGGGAATTTCCTGCCATGACTAGATAAACCTCTGAGAAAATTAAACACCCTAAACAACTTAAAAATTATGACTCAGGGTTGGGTTTTTGTTATATTTACACTAAATAATTCACAATAGCCCACCAGTGCAGTCCTTTCTCCACAGCTCCGTACTGGCTAAACCAGACGTCGTAGCTAAAATCGGACACCAGAATCGAAAGATAAAATTAAATTTCCGACAAGAAAGATCCAGTCACTTTTTCTCGTATCTCTAACGGTTAACCCGTAAAACGCCATTAAAGTCAAAACTTTGATTAAAACTGAAAAATTAAATAAAATAGGTCCAAGATAATTCCGAATTCCGCTTATCCCCGAATTTTGCCAACACCCGAAAGGGGGCCTGGGGTGTGTCTTTAACCCCCGGTAACATTAACCCCCTCCCCGGGGATTTCCTGGTATGACCTGATAACCTCCTGAATACATTAAACCCCCTGATGTGTTAACCCCCCCGGTAACATTAAACCCCCCTCAGGAATTTCCTGGCATGACTTCATGTTCGAATTTTACTAATCACCAAAATGTCTTAACCCCCCTTTGGAAGTTCCTGGTATGACCAGATAACCCCCTGATGTCTTAACCCCCGGTAACGTTAAACCCCCCCCCTTGGGAATTTCCTGGCATGACCTCATATCCGAATTTTACCAATCACCAAATCCCTCTTATCCCCGAATTTAGGGCACTTACTTTGGGGGCCTGGGGGCGTAGCCCCCAGCGAGCCGAAGGCGAGTCTAATCCTATATTATATACAGCCGCATGTGTAACTGACTCACTCACTCACTGACTGACATATAGATACAAATTCTAACATACTTCTAGAAGTGCTGGAAACTTGAAATTTGGCACGCAGGTACCTTTCACAATATGACCCGGAGGAAAAGTCTGAAAACCGGACTTTTTTACTTCTAAACCCCTCAAAAAAATTCCCGAAAAATCGCGCATTTTTTACCCCTGCAGGCATTTCTTGTAAGCCCGCTGGCGGGCGAACCGTTAGAGCTAGCTCGGATCTGACGAAAAATTCATAATCAGGAATGAAGTGAACTACAAAAAAGGTCCAGTGACTTTTTGCTCTATCTTCCATGGTTAAGCGACAAAACGCTCGAACATTTGACATTCCAGAGATTTTTTCACTTAAAATAAAGTTTCGAGCCCGATAGCGGCCGAACGGTAGGTCGTAGCTCAAATCTGATTGACCCATCAAATTAGCAAATTACGTGATCTACAGAAAAGGTCCAGTGACTTTTTGCCCTATCTCCATCGGTATGAGCGCAATACGCGATTATGTGCAAAATTTGTGTAATTTTCTTGTGAGACTTTAGATTTCGGGCTCGATAGCGGTGAAACCATTTGTCGTAGGTCAAAATACATTATTAACAGATATTTAGTGCATAATTTGGTCTACAAAAGTGGTTCATTACTGTTTTACTGCATCTACCTTGGTTAGCCCGTAAAACACGATTATGTCTAAATTTCTTGTAATTTTTACGCGGAAATTCTGGTTTTGGGCACGATATTGGTCAAATCGTTGGACTAAGCTCAAACCAAATTACCTGTTAGATTTACGAAACGACGCGACCTACAAAAAAGGTCTACTGACTTTTTGCTCTATCTCCATCTGTTTGGCTGCAAAACGCGTTTGAACAAAAATTCTTTTTCGATTTTCCAACAACATTTTACTCCTGATCCGATAGCGACCGAACAATCATCAATAGCTCAAATGTGTTTCCTTTGTCTGTTAGAAAATGAAGAGATCTACAAAAAAGGTCCTTTGTATGTTTCCCGTATCTTTAACGGTTAACCTGAAAATCAGAATAATATAAAATTAATAGATAGGGACGGATTGCTGTTTTTACTGAGCAGACTTTTAGTAAATAATAAATAGCGGACGAACTAGAGGTTATATCGAAATTCTGAGGGCAGAACACCCAAAACAAATTATATTTCCTACAAGAAATGTCCAGTCACTTTTTATCATATCTTCAACGGTTAAGCGACAATACGTCATCAAAGTTAAAAGTTTGGTTCACGGTGTAAAATTCAGTCTATCCCTAACTACTAATCTTGAAATGCAGAGTCCGGCTAGCTCTGTACGGTACGTAACAGAGTACCTTAGGCCGTGTGAAACAGAGGCTGGTCTATTCGTAAATTCGTAGATAGGGACGGAGAAATTTTCGGATACAAAGCATTGTGGAAGTTTTGAATTGTAGGGACACTACTTCATTAGTCTTCCAAGTTAATTTTTTATTGTAGCTCTTGTGATTATTCATTTTTTCACGGTACTATGGCGTTTTATTGCGTTGCTAAGGGCTCTTTCCATCAAGGGAACGAGCAGTTGTTTCCGACGAGCAAGAACTCCCAGTGCACTGCGAATTCTGCTTGTGCCCTTGCCTGGAAGACTCTTAGATTGGAATTTTCTACAGCGGCTATCGATACGATTCTCATCACTGGTGATCGTATTTACAATACATTGCGAGATGAGAATCGTATGGGTGGAAACCGGTATTTGTGTCCTGATGAACTTCCTACCGATTTTCTCATTCATGAACAGTCCGTATCCGTTGTAGAAAATTCCTTTGTGCACGACGCTCTGTATCCTCTGGCAGTGGGCGACATGGGCGACTGTATCTTATCTCTGGCCAATGTTTTGGAGGGTTTGATGGCCGAGGATTTTGAAAACATTGGGCTTCTCTTCACTGGACAAACAGTTACAGTTGCTTTTTGGCGCTCCCAGGAACAGCTGTACTTGTTTGATCCGCATCCAGTGAACGAGAACAGAGTGTACGATTTGGCTGATGAAAAAAATAACCTGGCCCGGCTCTTCCAGTGCGAAAACTATTTTGCACTGGCCTCGCTATTGTTATCAAATGCTGCTCTGGATGGGTCAGTGAGACAGTTCAGTGTTACAAAACTCAAATTTTGTCCGTCGGTTCTTAATGGCAGTGAACCTGACCAAACAAATTCCCCGACGTTTGTAATAATGACACAAAAAAGTAATAAACTGTCAATTGGTCATAAAGAAAAATATTTAGACGATCCTAAACTGAAAATGAGCCCTAAAATAATTGTATCCCCATTAAATAGTAAGAAAGAATGTAAAACGATTGGAAGACCGAAAAAAGTACGCCGTGGACGCCCAAAAACACTCACAACAACGAGAGACGAGCAAGTGAGAGAGGCGAACAGAAGATACATTCAACGAAATCCAAAAACAAGTAGTGACGCACTTCGTAGATATCTTGAACAAAACCCCGAAGTTCACAGGAAAGCAGTCCGTATTTATAGCCAACAGCATCCTGAAGTCCACAGAGAATCTGTTCGCCGATACAACGAGCAACACCCTGAGGTCAACAGAGATGCTGCCCGCCGTTACAGACAACAGCATCCTGATGGCAACAGCGATGCTGTCCAGCGTTATAGCCAACAGCACCCTGAAGTCAACAGGAAAGCTGTTCGTCAATACAACCAACTTCATCCTGATGTCCACAGGAAGGCCGTTCATCGGTATGAGGAACGTCACCTTGACGCATGTCACAACAGAGTTAGATTGTTTCGTCTTAATAATCCAAAACTTACCGAACTTCATTACTTACCTATCTCACTTGCTCGTCTCATCGTTGCCCACGGACCAATGGCATATTGGAGCGGTGTACTACTCTATGACATAAATTTATACAAACTGAAAAAAACAAGTCTTTGGTGTGATGACGTTTTCATTTGTCCTCACTGCCAAGCACCTCTGTTCGAGGAAGAGGAGAGCAGAAACAAGGGGTGCTGTGGAGTGGGCGCATATAATGTGACAAAGTTACCGCCCCTTAATGCACCGTTCTATTCTAATCGCCGCTTCCTCGATAGAGCGCGGGCCTACAATGACCTCTTTGCTCTATGTGCCCTCGAAATTTCTGGCGGATACCGGCACCCAAGTGGCCTATCATTCTTCAAAATTGAAGGGAGGATGTACCACCAGGTGTACAGCTTGAACGCCCCCGGCCAAAGGTTTGTTACTGCGGGCGGTGACGTCCAATTCGTAAACCGGTGCCGCCTGTATATCGACGACGGCGAAGAACGCAGGAACATGGCCATGAGTAGATCACTTGATGGCGACATAGTGGACGACATTAAAAACTACTTGGTTTCATTGAACCCATATGTCCACGAATTTCGCCGGCTGAGTGATGAGCCCTCGGTCAACGCTCACTTAGAATTCCAGATTACAAGTCGAGCTACTCATGGCAATGTTCTTGGTGACAGGCAAAGAGGTGTTGAAGTGCACGCCGTGCTTAGTTCCGAAGATGCAGTCACTGAGCCTCGACGGCTCACCGTCTGGAAAGTGGGAGCTGGAAGACCTTCTACCATCGATCTCTTTAGTCCTGTGATGGAGCCCTTCCAGTATCCACTACTATATCCGCAAGGCACTTTGGGTTGGCACATCGGCATGCTGGACAATAACGGCAAAAAACTTTCCCAATATAATTATTCACGTTGTCTCTTACTCTCCAATCCTCGTTTCTCTTATCTTGGCCGTCTTTCTCAAGCATGGCAGGTCGAGATGTTTGCTAGGTTTGAAGAGGAGAGACTTCGTTTTATAAAATTTTCACAGACAAAGTCCTCAGCCCAAAATGCTTTGCGGATAGGACAACTGAACGAGCTTCTTGACGCTCAACGCAGTGGTCCGGCAGGAAGGCAGGTTAGCGACGACATCGCTCGGGATGAAACAGTCCAAGGCGAGGGTGGGGCACAGCCTGGAAAGATTTACCTCCCAAGTACGTTCACTGGTGGGCCCAGGTACATGAAGATCCATTACGAGAACGCGATGGCTCTCGTCACACGCCTGGGTTCACCAACGTACTTCCTCACGTTTACTTACAGCGCGACTTGGGAGGAAAACAAGAGAGCGTGTCCTCACGGCAGTGGACGCAGTGACCCTAGCACGGCTTGCAGAATCTTCCAGATCAAACTCCTCGAGCTTCTTCGAGATCTGCGGAGCGGAGCGATGTTCGGCTGCACGAACTATATCGTCTACGTCATCGAAATGCAAATGAGGGGCCTTCCTCACGCCCACATTGTGTTTAAGATTGACGGAGACGGTCCAGTACAAGCAGACGAAATCGACTCTGCAATCCGCGCGGACATCCCCTCGGAAGAAGAAGCCGGTGGAAGACTCAGGAAGTTGGTGTTGCAGCACATGATCCACGGTCCTTGTGACACTGATCATCGCACCGACTTCCTGTGCTGGGACGCTGTGAAGGGTCACTGCACAAAGTTCTATCCTAAGCCTTCATGCCAGACAACCCACGTAGATGATAGAGGATTCGTTCAGTACAGGCGGGATTATAGTAATACTGGTCAAATCAAGTCACGCAACAGGTCTGTTACTGTTCACGATGGATGGGTTGTGCCATATAACGCCGCACTACTGCTAAAGTATGAAGCACACATTAACTTGGAGCTTGCGTCTACTCGTCGCGTCATCAAGTATCTATTCAAATACCTGATGAAGGGTGGATCACTTCAAAACGTCACCGTCACTCCTTTGTGGCAACAAGAGGACGAGGTGGAACACTATGTGACTAAGAGAATGGTTGGTGCAAGCGACGCATGCTGGCGTCTCTTGGACTTCCCAATCTCAAAGTCAGAACCGACAGTTGAGTGTCTACCCGTCCATCTTGAGGGTAAACAGCACGTCTGTTTTCGTCCCGGTGATCTCACCTCCGCGATAACTAGATCAAGCTCCAAGTTAATATTGTATTTTAACAGACCTGTTGATAAGACTTTCGACAGTTTAACTTACCTGACATTTTTTGAGAACTACATTATTCATGACAAAAGACCAAAAACAGAACCGATATATGAACATCAAGACGGGAAACACTTCGTCACACCTCGCCAGCGTGGAGGGAAGGTATGTAGAGTGTTTTGGGTCTCGCCTAATCGTGGAGAACTCTACTACCTTCGGATGCTCCTCTTGTCAACACCTTGTCGCGGCTACTCCGACCTCCTGTCACGCGGTGGTCCTGATTGCCGTACGTTCCAGGAGGTTTGTCGTCAGCTCGGCTTGATTGAAGACGAGGATGAGTACCGCGAAGCGCTGCGAGAGGCTTCTGGGTTTATGGTCGCTTCGAGACTTCGTTCCTTCTTCGTGCTCCTTTGTAATATGGGTGCTCCTGCAGCAATTCTGTGGGATTCCTTCCGTGACACCCTTTGCGAGGACCACTTGGAAAGGAGCCCACTTGACCCCGAAAGAGCGTATACACTTTCCTTGATCGATATCGATCGCAGTCTACGTCGGCAGGGATTGTCTTTAGTGGATTGTGGTCTCCCCGACGTGCAGGATGACACGACAGAAGTGGGAAGGGAGCTGTTGGACTATGGCGTGAACCAACAGCGGGCCATTGTCGAGGAATGGGAGCAAAAGCTCTCAGAAGACCAGAGATGCGTTCTGCAACACGTGCGTTCCCTTCTCGACAACCCCGGTGACCGCCGATCCTCAAGAGTAATCTTCCTCGATGGTCCCGGGGGATATGGTAAAACGTCACTTCTTCGTGTCATACTGGCACACGTGCGTAGTTGTCGTCAGATTGCACTGGCCGCGGCCAGCTCGGGCATCGCTGCAGGAAACATGCCTGGTGGTTCAACGGCTCACAGCATGTTCCGGCTTCCGCTCGATCTGGGCGACGGGTCTGGCGTTTGGAACATAACCAACGGGTCCCAGCGCGCAGAACTGATAAGAGCTGCTCAGCTCATCGTCTTCGACGAGGCCCCGATGGCCCATCGCTACATCTTTGAGATCCTCGACCGCTCGCTTCGAGATCTCATGAACCGCGATGAGCCATTCGGTGGCAAGATCTTTCTGTGCTCTGGAGATTTCCGGCAGATCGCACCCGTTGTTGTAAAGGCACGTACGGCAGATGCCGTCGCATGCGTTTCACTTCGGGCCTCGCGTCTGTGGCGACTGTTCCGCGTCTTCTCTCTGACGACACCGCACAGGACGAGCAGTTCCGTTGACTACTCTGACTTCCTTCTCGCAGTAGGCAACGGCACTGTTCCGTCCACAACTTTCGGGGAGGGTAGAGAAAGTGACACAGTTATTCCCTTGTGCGAGGTGAGATATGTCACTGCATTACAAGCCCTCATCTCTACAGTCTTTCCTCCCGACGTACTCCGCGATCCCGATCAGTGTGCTCGTCGTGCGATCCTCTCGACTCTGAACGTGAACGTCCGAGAGATCAACGACATAATCTTGAACTCTGTAGACGGTCGCCTTCATGAGCTGCGAAGCGCCGACACTGTGGACCGTGAAAACGATGACAATCTGGCTGTTGAAGTCCCTCTACTGAACCAGGCTACAGGCAAGGGTGTTCCTGATCACGTGCTGCGACTTAAGATCGGCTCAGTGTGCCTCATCATGAGGAATCTAAATATCGCTGACGGCCTTGTAAACGGCACTAAGGTCATTGTGACGGCTATAACCAATCGGTTGATTACCGTCAGACGCCCTCACGACGCGCAACCTATCGGTATTCCTAGAATAATCTTTAGGTTCGCGATCGTTGAAGGTTCGCCGTTACTTGTCCGTCGACGTCAGTTTCCTCTGATGCTAGCATACGCGATGACCGGCCACAAGAGCCAAGGTCAGACAATAGATCAGGTCGGAGTCGATCTTCGCACTGATTGTTTCACTCATGGCCAGCTGTACGTCCTGCTCAGTAGAGTTCGATGTCCGGAAGACATAGTTGTCCTCGTCCGCCCCGAAAGGGTACACAATGAAGTCGCCTACGCGAAGAACATCGTGTACGGCGAACTTCTTCAGTGAACCGGATTGAGATTGGCAGTAGGCTAGGGGGCCTGCCCAAACAAAACTCCCCGTCGAGATTGACACTGGCAGTAGGCTAGGGGGCCTGCCCAAACAAAACTCCCCGTCGAGATTGACACTGGCAGTAGGCTAGGGGGCCTGCCCAAACAAAACTCCCCGTCGTGATTGACTAGGCAGTAGGCTAGGGGACCTGCCAAAACAAAACTCCCCGTAGTGACTGATTAGGCAGTAGGCAATGGGACCTGCCAGAACAAAACTCCCCATTCTGATTGATGCGGCAGTAGGCTAGAGGGCCTGCCAAAACAAAACTCCTCGTCGATGTAAATAGTTTTCTGTATATATGTAAATATATGGTCTCTATGTTTGCCGGCCTCCCCGTGGCGAGACTGGATACGTCATGCTTGCATTTAAAGCATTGACAAACCAACGGGCAAACAACAATTTCAACAATACATTATTACCAAATAATTTGACACAAGTACATACACAACTAAATATGCAAAGATGTACACGACATTGAAGATTAACATTAACCAACGATTTATGTAATTTTGTTAATAATATATGGTCTCTACGTTTGCCGGCCTCCCCGTGGCGTGACTGGATACGTCATGCTTGCATTTAAAGCATTGACAAACTAACGGGCAAACAACAATTTCAACAATACATTATTACCAAATAATTTGACACAAGTACATACACAACTAAATATGCAAAGATGTACACGACATTGAAGATTAACATTAACCAACGATTTATGTAATTTTGTTAATATTATATGGTCTCCACGTTTGCCGGCCTCCCCGTGGCGAGACTGGATACGTCATGCTTGCATTTAAAGCATTGACAAACTAACGGGCAAAGAACAGTTTTATCAACTAAAAGTTACTAGCAACTAATTTGACACAAACATATGTAGCGCTAAATCTCCCAACTTGTAGCCGTGATGCGTAAACAATATTAGTAACGGTTTGACCGCTATCGGACCCGAAATCTCAATTTTCACGTAAAAATTAAAAGAATTTCGCACGTAATGGCGTTTTACGGCCTACCCAAGGGAGATACAGCAATATATTACTTGAACTTTCTTGTAGACCATATTATACACTAAATATTGTTTGATAATGTTTTTCCCACGAGAAAGGACACAGTTGGGGACACGTTAATTTAAAACCTCAAGTCCGATTTTAACCAACAACCGAATCCCTCCTGTCCCCGAATTCCGCTTATCCCCGAATTTGCAAGCGTACATCATGGGGGCCTGGGGGCGTAGCCCCCAGCGAGCCGAAGGCGAGTCCTATATTATATACAGCCGCATGTGAAACGACTCACTCACTCACTCACTGACTGACAGATATATACAAATTCTAACATAGTTTTAGAAGTGCTAGAAACTTGAAATTTGGCATGCAGGTACCTTTCACAATATGACCCGGAGGAAAAGTCTGAAAACCGGACTTTTTTACATCTAAACCCCTAAAAAAAATTCGAGAAAATTCGTGCATTTTTCACCCCTGCAGGCATTTTTTGTAAGCCCGATAGCGGGTGAACCGTTCGAGCTAGCTCGGATCTGACGAAAAATTCATAATCAGGAATGAGGTGAACTACAAAAAAGGTCCAGTGACTTTTTGCTCTATCTTCCATGGTTAAGCGACAAAACGCTCGAACATTTGAAATTCCAGAGATTTTTTCGATAAAAATAATATTTAGAGCCCGATAGCGGCCAAACCGTTGGTCGTAGCTCAAATCTGTTTGACCCATAAAATTAGCAAATTGCGCGATCTACAGAAAAGGTCTAGTGACTTTTTGCCCTATCTCTATTGGTTTGGCCGAAAAACGTGATTATGTGCAATTTCTTTTGTAATATTTACGTGAAAAGTTTGTTTTTGAGGTCGATAGCGGCGAAACTGTTGGTCGGAGGGCAAAATAAAACAAAGGTTAGATATAGGAAATGAAGTGATCTACATAAAAGTTCTAGTGACTTTTTACTCTATCTCCATTAGTTTGGCCGCAAAATGCGATTAAATGAAAAGATTTGGAAATTTTCGCCTACAAATTTACATTCCGGGCTTGATAGCGGCTAAACGGTTGGTCGTAGCTCAAAACAAATTTTCAACAGGATTTAGCAAATAATGTGATCTACAAAAAAGGCCCAGTAACATTTTGCCCTATCCTCAACGGTTTGGCCGCATAACGCGTTTTAAAGTATTGATTTTTATGTTTTACGTGATATTTTTAAACTGCCCAGTGCAGTCTTTTGTCCTAAGCTCTGTACTGCCTAAATTATAGGTCGTAGCTTAAATCTGATGGCATAATCGAAAGACAAAATTAAATTTTCGACAAGAAATGTGCAGTCACTTTTTGTCATATCTCTATCTAATATATATACAGCCGCATGTGAAACGACTCACTCACTCACTCACTGACTGACAGATATATACAAATTCTAACATAGTTTTAGAAGTGCTAGAAACTTGAAATTTGGCATGCAGGTACCTTTCACAATATGACCCGGAGGAAAAGTCTGAAAACCGGACTTTTTTACTTCTAAACCCCTAAAAAAATTCCAGAAAATTCATGCATTTTTCACCCCTGCAGGCCTTTTTTGTAAGCCCGATAGCGGGCGAACCGTTGGAGCTAGCTCGGATCTGACGAAAAATTCATAATCAGGAATGAAATGAACTACAAAAAAGGTCCAGTGACTTTTTGCTCTATCTTCCATGGTTAAGCGACAAAACGCTCGAACATTTGACATTCCAGAGATTTTTTCGCTTAAAATAAAGTTTCGAGCCCGATAGCGGCCGAACGGTAGGTTGTAGCTCAAATCTGATTGACCCATCAAATTAGCAAATTATGTGATCTACAGAAAAGGTCCAGTGACTTTTTGCCCTATCTGCATTGGTTTGGCCGAAAAACGTGGTTATGTGCAATTTATTTGTAATATTTACGTGAACATTTTGTTTTTGGTGTCGATAGCGGCAAAACCATTTGTCGGAAGTCAAAATAAAACAAAGGTTAGATTTAGGAAATAATATGATCTACAAAAAGGGTTGAGTGACTTTTTACTATATCTCCATTAGTTTGGCCGCAAAACGCGATTAAGTGAAAATATTTTGAAATTTTCGCCTACAAATTTACATTCCGGGCTTGATAGCGGCTAAACGGTTGGTCGTAGCTCAAAAAATGCGACTTAATAAGTTTTAGTAAACGACGTGTTCTACAAAAAAAGTCAAGTAACTTTTTGCTGTATGTACTTTAATAAGCCTGAAAAACGCGATAAATAGCAAAATATTTGTCGTGAATTGGAAATTTTTGGAGTTTTAAATATATATTAGGCCTATATGTGACTAATATTTCTGTAATTCAATCAGGATTCAGGCTTTGCTAGGTTAACGAGTGAATACAACCCCACATAATAAGTTGGCTGAGCGTTAGCTATGCGTCAATAGTAGATAGAGACAGAATAAATTTTTATTTTGTTCACAGACACAACACCGTCTAAAATAGGGACAGGTGTGTCATTAGCCCCCGGTAACATTAACCCCCTCCGAGGATTTCCTGGTATGACCAGATAACCTCCTGAGTAAATTAAACCCCCTGATGTGTTAACCCCCCGGTAACATTATCCCCCCCAGGGAATTTCCTGGCTTGACTAGATAATCTCCTGATGATATTAAACCAACTGTTCAACTTAAAATACTGCCTTTTAAGGTCTGTTTTTATTACGTTTATAATAAAAAATTCACGATAGCTGACCTGTGCAAACTTTTCTTCCGAGCTCATTCCAGGCTAAACCAAAGTTCGCAGCTAAAATCTGACGACGGAATCAAAAGATAAAATTAAATTTCCGACAGGAAAGGTCCAGTTACTTTTTCTCGTATCTCTAACGGTTAACCCGTAAAACGCCATTAAAGTCAAAATTTTGATTAAAACTGAAACATTAAATAACATAGGTCCAAGATAATTCCGAATTCCGCTTATCCCCGAATCTGGCCAACACCCGAAAGGGGGCCTGGTGTGTTTCATTAACCCCCAATAACATTACCCCCCCCCCCGGGATTTCCTGGTATGACCAGATAACCTCCTGAGTAAATTAAACGCCCTGATGTGTTAACCCCCCTGGTAACTTTAAATTCCCCCCCAGGGAATTTCCTGGCATGACCTCATGTCTGAATTTTACCACTCACCATATCTCTTAACCCCCCTTGGGAAGTTCCTGGTATAACCAGATAACCCCCTGATGTCTTAACCCCTGGTAACGTTAAACCCCCCAGGGAATTTCCTGGCACGACCTCATGTCCGAATTTTACCAATCACCAAATTGCTCTTATCCCCGAATTTGCAAGCGTACATCATGGGGGCCTGGGGGCGTAGCCCCCAGCGAGCCGAAGGCGAGTCCTATAATATATACAGCCGCATGTGTAACTGACTCACTCACTCACTGACTGACATATAGATACAAATTCCTAACATACTTCTAGAAGTGCTGGAAACTTGAAATTTGGCACGCAGGTACCTTTCACAATATGACCCGGAGGAAAAGTCTGAAAACCGGACATTTTTACTTCTAAACCCCTCAAAAAAATTCGAGAAAATTCATGCATTTTTCACCCCTGCAGGCCTTTTTTGTAAGCCCGATAGCGGGCGAACCGTTGGAGCTAGCTCAGATCTGACGAAAAATTCATAATCAGGAATGAAAATGAACTACAAAAAAGGTCCAGTGACTTTTTGCTCTATCTTCCATGGTTAAGCGACAAAACGCTCGAACATTTGACATTCCAGAGATTTTTCCGCTTAAAATAAAAGTTTCGAGCCCGATAGACGGCCGAACGGTAGGTTGTAGCTCAAAATCTGATTGACCCATCAAATTAGCAAATTAAGTGATCTACAGAAAAGGTCCAGTGACCTTTTGCCCTATCTGCATTGGTTTGGCTGAAAAAAACGTGGTTATGTGCAATTTATTTGTGAATATTTACGTGAACATTTTGTTTTTAGGTGTCGATAGCGGCAAAACCATTGGTCGGAAGTCAAAATAAAACAAAGGTTTGATTTAGAAAATGAGGTGATTTACAAAAAAGGTCCAGTGACTTTTTGACCTATCTACAATTGTTCGACCGCAAAACGCGTTTAAATGGAATTATTTTGTGATTGATACGTGAAAATCTTGTTTCTGGAGTCGATATCACCGAACCGTTTGATTGGAGTTTAAATTTTTAATAATTCAGTAACTAGAAAACTATGAGATCTATAAAAAAGGTCCGTAGCCTTTTGTCTTATATCCTTTAGTAAGCCTGTAAATCGCTTTCAATGGTAAAATATTTATCGTGTTTTTTACAAAATGCACATTTTGGTTGTTTTAAATTTTTTTGGTACTATGATTTGTTCAATTAATTCTGGTTCCGGAGATTGAACAATTATTACTACGTTACCTAGTGATTACAACCCCCCTAGGGAATTGGCTGAGCGTTAGCGAAACGTCAATAGTATATAGTGACAGAGAGAATTTATTTATTTTAACACACACAACAACCTCTAAAAGAGAACCACGTGTGTGTTAACACCACCCAGTAACAATAAACCCCCCCTCTGGAATTTCCCAGTATGACCAGATAACCTCCCTGAGTAAATTAAACCCCCTGATGTCTTAACCCCCGGTAACATTAACCCCCCCCCTTGGAACTTTCTTGCATGACCAGATAACATCCTGAGTAAATTAAACCCACAGATGTCTTAAAACCCCCGGTAACATTAACCCCCCCCCCGGAAATATCTGGTATGACCAGATAACCTTCTGAGTAAATTAAACCCCCTAAACAACTTAAAAATAATGACTCAGGGTTGGGTTTTTGTTATATTTACACTAAACAATGCACAATAGCCCACCAGTGCAGTCCTTTCTCCACAGCTCCGTACTGGCTAAACCAGACGTCGTAGCTAAAATCGGACACCAGAATCGAAAGATAAAATTAAATTTCCGACAAGAAAGGTCCAGTCACTTTTTTGTCGTAACTCTAACGGTTAAGCCTTAAAACGCTTCCGAAGTCAAAAACTTTGGGTAAATCCGGAAAATTAAACTACGATATACAAACATAATCTCTGACTTTAGTTACCATCAAATTCTTCTTGTCTTCTAATTTCGCGAACACATAACTTAAATGTTCTAAGATATCTATTGATTATTATTATACACCACACATCAATTGGCTGAGCGTTAGCGAAGCATAACGACCCGTAAGATTCTTGAGAACCAATACATGAAATTTCGAGACCTCATGTCTGAATTTAACCAATCACTAAATCCCTCTTATCCCCGAATTTAAGGCACCTACTTTGGGGGCCTGGGGGCGTAGCCCCCAGCGAGCCGAAGGCGAGTCTAATATACTATACAGCCGCATGTGAAACTGACTGACTGACTCACTCACTGATATATAGATACAAATTCTAACATAGTTCTAGAAGTGCTGGAAACTTGAAATTTGGCACGCAGGTACCTTTCACAATATGACCCGGAGGAAAAGTCTGAAAACCGGACTTTTTTACTTTTAAACCCCTCAAAAAATTCCTAAAAAATCGCGCATTCTTCACCCCTCCAGGCATTTGTTGTAAGCCTGATAGCGGGTGAACCGTTGGAGCTAGCTTCGATCTGACGAAAAATCGTTAGTCAGGAATGAAGTGAACTACAAAAAAGGTCCAGTGACTTTTTGTCCTATCTCGTGTGGTTAAGCTACAAAACGCGGGAATGTTTGACATTCCAGAGATTCTTTTGCTTAAAATAAAGTTTCGAGCCTGATAGTGGCCGAACCGTAGGTCGTAGCTCAAATCTGATTGACCCATCAAATTAGCAAATTGCGCGATCTACAGAAAAGGTCCAGTGACTTTTTGCTCTACATCCAGTGGTTCGGCCGAAAAACGTGATTATGTGCTATTTTTTTGTAATTTTTACGCGAAACTTTTGTTTTCGGGCTCGATAGCGGCGAAACCATTCGTCTGAGGTCGAAATAAGACGAACGTTGGAGTTATGAAATGAGGTGATCTACAAAAATGTCCCAGTAACTCTTTACTCTATCTCCATTGGTTTGGCCGCAAAACGTGATTAAGTGAAAGTATTTGGAAATTTTCGCCTAAAAATTTACCTTTCGGGCTCGATAGCGGCTAAACTGTTGGTCGTAGCTCAAAACAAATTTTTAATAGGATTTATGAAATTGCGTGATCTACAAATAATGTTCAGTAACATTTTGCCCTATCCTCAACGGTTTGGCCGCATAACGCGTTTTAAGTGTTGATTTTTTAAGTTTTACGTGATATTTTTAAATTACCCAGTGCAGTCTTTTGTCCTAAGCTCTGTACTGCCTAAATTATAGGTCGTAGCTTAAATCTGATGGCATAATCGAAAGAGAAAATTAAATTTCCGACAAGAAAGGTCCAGTCACTTTTTCTTGTATCTCTAACGGTTTTATGTTAGTTCATTGTCAAAACTCTGGCGTGGAATGATAATTTCCGAAGTAATTTAAACCCTCTGATCAACGTTTTATTTAGATAAGAATTACTGTACACATGTTCTCGTAGCACAGATGCACATTTCCCAGAAAAGTACCACGCGTTCCTATAAGCCCCGATAACATTAACCCCCACTCCCGGGAATTTCCTGGTTGATGAACTCCTGATTAAATTAAACCCCCTGGTCAACTTATTTATTTACACATTTTTTTATTTACAGTTTTTAATTTATTTACACTAAATCTGTTTACACAACAGCTGACCAGTGCAGACTTTTCTTCCGAGCTCAGTCCTGGTCGCAGCTGAAATCTGACGACGGAATCAAACACAAAATTAAATTTCCGACAAGAAAGGTCTAGTCACTTTTTATCGTATCTCTAACGGTTAAGCCACAAAATGGCTTTGAAGTCAAAATCTGGTAATTCGATAAAATTCGTCAGCTTTTCACTCCCAAACCAGTAATCTTAAGCTCGGACATAACATTCCCCCCGGGGATTTCCTGGTATGACCTGATAACCTCCTGAGTACATTAAACCCCCTGATGTTTTAACCCCCCGGTAAAATTAACCTCTCCCTGGGAATTTCCTGACATGACCTCATGTCCGAATTTTACCAATAACCAAATCTCTTAACCCCCCCTTGGGAAGTTCCTGGTGTGACCAGATAACCCCCTGACGTCTTATCCCCCGTTAACGTTAACCCCCCCTGGGAATTTCCTGGCATGACATCATGTCCGAATTTTACCTCTCACCAAATCAATCTTGTCCCCGAATTTAAGGCACCTACTTTGGGGGCCTGGGGGCGTAGCCCCCAGCGAGCCGAAGGCGAGTCTAATATACTATACAGCCGCATGTGTAACTCACTCACTGATGGATGTATACAAATTCTAACCTACTTCTAGAAGTGCTAGAAACTTGAAATTTGGCACGCAGGTACCTTTCACAATATGACCCGGAGGAAAAGTCTGAAAACCGGACTTTTTTACTTCTAAACCCCTCAAAAAAATTCCCGAAAAATCGCGCATTCTTTACCCCTGCAGGCATTTCTTGTAAGCCCGCTAGCGGGCGAACCGTTAGAGCTAGCTCGGATCTGACGAAAAATTCATAATCAGGAATGAAATGATCTACAAAAAAATTCCAGTGACTTTTTGCTCTATCTTCGATGGTTAAGCGACAAAACGCTCGAACATTTGACATTCCAGAGATTTTTTCGCTTAAAATAAAGTTTCGAGCCCGATAGCGGCCGAACGGTAGGTTGTAGCTCAAATCTGATTGACCCATCAAATTAGAAAATTATGTGATCTACAGAAAAGGTCCAGTAATCTTTTGCCCTATCTCGATTGGTTTGGCCGAAAAACGTGATTATGTACAATTTTGTTGTAACTTTTACGCGAAACTTTTGTTTTTGGGGTCGATAGCGGCGAAACCATTGGTCGGAGGTCAAAATAAGACTAACGTTTTATTTAGGAAATAAGATGACCTACAAAAAAGGTCCAGTGACTTTTTACTATATTTCCCTTAGTTTGACCGCAAAACGCGATTAAGTGAAAATATTGGACATTTTCGCCTAAAAATTTACATTCCGGGCTTGATAGCGGCTAAACGGTTGGTCGTAACTCAAAACAAATTTTAAACGGGATTTAGGAAATCACGTGATCTACAGAAAAGGTTCAGTGACTTCGGGAGTTGGCTGAGCGTTAGCTAAGCGTCAATAGTAGATAGGGACAGAGGAATATTTATTATGTTCACAGACACAATACCCTCTAAAAAAGGCCCAAGTGTGTCATTAACCCCCGGTAATATTAACCCCCCCCCGGGGATTTCCTGGTATGACCTGATAACCTCCTGTACATTCAACCCCCTGATGTGTTAACCCCCCTGGTAACATTAAATCCCCCCAGGGAATTTCCTGCCATGACCTCATGTCCGAATTTTACCAGTCACCAAATCTCTTAACCCCCCCCCCTGGGAAGATCCTGGTATGACCAGATAACCCCCTGGAGACTTATCCCCCGGTAACGTTAACCCCCCCTGGGAATTTGTTCATATGACCAGACAATATCCTGACGAAATTAAACCCCCTCTTGACTTAAACCTCCTTAACATTAATCACCCACCCAGGGAATTTCTCGCCTTGACTAGATAGTCTCCTGGTGATATTAAACCCCCTGTTCGACTTAAAATACTGCCTTGAGGTCGGTTTTTATTATGTTTATACTAAACAATTCAAGATAGCTGACCCGTGCAGACTTTTCTCCCGAGCTCATTTCTGGCTAAACCATAGGTCGTAGATCAGATCTGAGGGCACAATCGAAAGACAAAATTAAATTTCCAACAAGAAAGGTCCAGTCACTTTTTGTCGTATCTCTAACGGTTTAACCGCAAAATGCCCTCAAAGTCAAAAGTTTTTACGAATCCGGAAAAAAATCTATGAAAAAGGTCAATTTTTAAATCCCTTGTCATTTACTTAATGTCCGGACTTAACCAGTCACCGAATTCCGCTTATCCCCGAATTTGCAAGCGTTTACTTTGGGGGCCTGGGGGCGTAGCCCCCAGCGAGCCGAAGGCGAGTCCTATATTATATACAGCCGCATGTGTAACTGACTCACTCACTCACTGACTGACATATAGATACAAATTCTAACATACTTCTAGAAGTGCTGGAAACTTGAAATTTGGCACGCAGGTACCTTTCACAATATGACCCGGAGGAAAAGTCTGAAAACCGGACTTTTTTACTTCTAAACCCCTCAAAAAAATTCCCGAAAAATCGCGCATTTTTTACCCCTGCAGGCATTTCTTGTAAGCCCGCTGGCGGGCGAACCGTTAGAGCTAGCTCGGATCTGACGAAAAATTCATAATCAGGAATGAAGTGAACTACAAAAAAGGTCCAGTGACTTTTTGCTCTATCTTCCATGGTTAAGCGACAAAACGCTCGAACATTTGACATTCCAGAGATTTTTTCACTTAAAATAAAGTTTCGAGCCCGATAGCGGCCGAACGGTAGGTCGTAGCTCAAATCTGATTGACCCATCAAATTAGCAAATTACGTGATCTACAGAAAAGGTCCAGTGACTTTTTGCCCTATCTCCATCGGTATGAGCGCAATACGCGATTATGTGCAAAATTTGTGTAATTTTCTTGTGAGACTTTAGATTTCGGGCTCGATAGCGGTGAAACCATTTGTCGTAGGTCAAAATACATTATTAACAGATATTTAGTGCATAATTTGGTCTACAAAAGTGGTTCATTACTGTTTTACTGCATCTACCTTGGTTAGCCCGTAAAACACGATTATGTCTAAATTTCTTGTAATTTTTACGCGGAAATTCTGGTTTTGGGCACGATATTGGTCAAATCGTTGGACTAAGCTCAAACCAAATTACCTGTTAGATTTACGAAACGACGCGACCTACAAAAAAGGTCTACTGACTTTTTGCTCTATCTCCATCTGTTTGGCTGCAAAACGCGTTTGAACAAAAATTCTTTTTCGATTTTCCAACAACATTTTACTCCTGATCCGATAGCGACCGAACAATCATCAATAGCTCAAATGTGTTTCCTTTGTCTGTTAGAAAATGAAGAGATCTACAAAAAAGGTCCTTTGTATGTTTCCCGTATCTTTAACGGTTAACCTGAAAATCAGAATAATATAAAATTAATAGATAGGGACGGATTGCTGTTTTTACTGAGCAGACTTTTAGTAAATAATAAATAGCGGACGAACTAGAGGTTATATCGAAATTCTGAGGGCAGAACACCCAAAACAAATTATATTTCCTACAAGAAATGTCCAGTCACTTTTTATCATATCTTCAACGGTTAAGCGACAATACGTCATCAAAGTTAAAAGTTTGGTTCACGGTGTAAAATTCAGTCTATCCCTAACTACTAATCTTGAAATGCAGAGTCCGGCTAGCTCTGTACGGTACGTAACAGAGTACCTTAGGCCGTGTGAAACAGAGGCTGGTCTATTCGTAAATTCGTAGATAGGGACGGAGCAAATTTTCGGATACAAAGCATTGTGGAAGTTTTGAATTGTAGGGACACTACTTCATTAGTCTTCCAAGTTAATTTTTTATTGTAGCTCTTGTGATTATTCATTTTTTCACGGTACTATGGCGTTTTATTGCGTTGCTAAGGGCTCTTTCCATCAAGGGAACGAGCAGTTGTTTCCGACGAGCAAGAACTCCCAGTGCACTGCGAATTCTGCTTGTGCCCTTGCCTGGAAGACTCTTAGATTGGAATTTTCTACAGCGGCTATCGATACGATTCTCATCACTGGTGATCGTATTTACAATACATTGCGAGATGAGAATCGTATGGGTGGAAACCGGTATTTGTGTCCTGATGAACTTCCTACCGATTTTCTCATTCATGAACAGTCCGTATCCGTTGTAGAAAATTCCTTTGTGCACGACGCTCTGTATCCTCTGGCAGTGGGCGACATGGGCGACTGTATCTTATCTCTGGCCAATGTTTTGGAGGGTTTGATGGCCGAGGATTTTGAAAACATTGGGTTTCTCTTCACTGGACAAACAGTTACAGTTGCTTTTTGGCGCTCCCAGGAACAGCTGTACTTGTTTGATCCGCATCCAGTGAACGAGAACAGAGTGTACGATTTGGCTGATGAAAAAAATAACCTGGCCCGGCTCTTCCAGTGCGAAAACTATTTTGCACTGGCCTCGCTATTGTTATCAAATGCTGCTCTGGATGGGTCAGTGAGACAGTTCAGTGTTACAAAACTCAAATTTTGTCCGTCGGTTCTTAATGACAGTGAACCTGACCAAACAAATTCCCCGACGTTTGTAATAATGACACAAAAAAGTAATAAACTGTCAATTGGTCATAAAGAAAAATATTTAGACGATCCTAAACTGAAAATGAGCCCTAAAATAATTGTATCCCCATTAAATAGTAAGAAAGAATGTAAAACGATTGGAAGACCGAAAAAAGTACGCCGTGGACGCCCAAAAACACTCACAACAACGAGAGACGAGCAAGTGAGAGAGGCGAACAGAAGATACATTCAACGAAATCCAAAAACAAGTAGTGACGCACTTCGTAGATATCTTGAACAAAACCCCGAAGTTCACAGGAAAGCAGTCCGTATTTATAGCCAACAGCATCCTGAAGTCCACAGAGAATCTGTTCGCCGATACAACGAGCAACACCCTGAGGTCAACAGAGATGCTGCCCGCCGTTACAGACAACAGCATCCTGATGGCAACAGCGATGCTGTCCAGCGTTATAGCCAACAGCACCCTGAAGTCAACAGGAAAGCTGTTCGTCAATACAACCAACTTCATCCTGATGTCCACAGGAAGGCCGTTCATCGGTATGAGGAACGTCACCTTGACGCATGTCACAACAGAGTTAGATTGTTTCGTCTTAATAATCCAAAACTTACCGAACTTCATTACTTACCTATCTCACTTGCTCGTCTCATCGTTGCCCACGGACCAATGGCATATTGGAGCGGTGTACTACTCTATGACATAAATTTATACAAACTGAAAAAAACAAGTCTTTGGTGTGATGACGTTTTCATTTGTCCTCACTGCCAAGCACCTCTGTTCGAGGAAGAGGAGAGCAGAAAAAAGTGGTGCTGTGGAGTGGGCGCATATAATGTGACAAAGTTACCGCCCCTTAATGCACCGTTCTATTCTAATCGCCGCTTCCTCGATAGAG
Source organism: Homalodisca vitripennis (assembly GCF_021130785.1). Lineage (NCBI taxonomy): Eukaryota > Metazoa > Arthropoda > Insecta > Hemiptera > Cicadellidae > Homalodisca > Homalodisca vitripennis. The sequence goes on along the minus strand of NC_060210.1, from coordinate 111,158,036 downwards.
CGCGGGCCTACAATGACCTCTTTGCTCTATGTGCCCTCGAAATTTCTGGCGGATACCGGCACCCAAGTGGCCTATCATTCTTCAAAATTGAAGGGAGGATGTACCACCAGGTGTACAGCTTGAACGCCCCCGGCCAAAGGTTTGTTACTGCGGGCGGTGACGTCCAATTCGTAAACCGGTGCCGCCTGTATATCGACGACGGCGAAGAACGCAGGAACATGGCCATGAGTAGATCACTTGATGGCGACATAGTGGACGACATTAAAAACTACTTGGTTTCATTGAACCCATATGTCCACGAATTTCGCCGGCTGAGTGATGAGCCCTCGGTCAACGCTCACTTAGAATTCCAGATTACAAGTCGAGCTACTCATGGCAATGTTCTTGGTGACAGGCAAAGAGGTGTTGAAGTGCACGCCGTGCTTAGTTCCGAAGATGCAGTCACTGAGCCTCGACGGCTCACCGTCTGGAAAGTGGGAGCTGGAAGACCTTCTACCATCGATCTCTTTAGTCCTGTGATGGAGCCCTTCCAGTATCCACTACTATATCCGCAAGGCACTTTGGGTTGGCACATCGGCATGCTGGACAATAACGGCAAAAAACTTTCCCAATATAATTATTCACGTTGTCTCTTACTCTCCAATCCTCGTTTCTCTTATCTTGGCCGTCTTTCTCAAGCATGGCAGGTCGAGATGTTTGCTAGGTTTGAAGAGGAGAGACTTCGTTTTATAAAATTTTCACAGACAAAGTCCTCAGCCCAAAATGCTTTGCGGATAGGACAACTGAACGAGCTTCTTGACGCTCAACGCAGTGGTCCGGCAGGAAGGCAGGTTAGCGACGACATCGCTCGGGATGAAACAGTCCAAGGCGAGGGTGGGGCACAGCCTGGAAAGATTTACCTCCCAAGTACGTTCACTGGTGGGCCCAGGTACATGAAGATCCATTACGAGAACGCGATGGCTCTCGTCACACGCCTGGGTTCACCAACGTACTTCCTCACGTTTACTTACAGCGCGACTTGGGAGGAAAACAAGAGAGCGTGTCCTCACGGCAGTGGACGCAGTGACCCTAGCACGGCTTGCAGAATCTTCCAGATCAAACTCCTCGAGCTTCTTCGAGATCTGCGGAGCGGAGCGATGTTCGGCTGCACGAACTATATCGTCTACGTCATCGAAATGCAAATGAGGGGCCTTCCTCACGCCCACATTGTGTTTAAGATTGACGGAGACGGTCCAGTACAAGCAGACGAAATCGACTCTGCAATCCGCGCGGACATCCCCTCGGAAGAAGAAGCCGGTGGAAGACTCAGGAAGTTGGTGTTGCAGCACATGATCCACGGTCCTTGTGACACTGATCATCGCACCGACTTCCTGTGCTGGGACGCTGTGAAGGGTCACTGCACAAAGTTCTATCCTAAGCCTTCATGCCAGACAACCCACGTAGATGATAGAGGATTCGTTCAGTACAGGCGGGATTATAGTAATACTGGTCAAATCAAGTCACGCAACAGGTCTGTTACTGTTCACGATGGATGGGTTGTGCCATATAACGCCGCACTACTGCTAAAGTATGAAGCACACATTAACTTGGAGCTTGCGTCTACTCGTCGCGTCATCAAGTATCTATTCAAATACCTGATGAAGGGTGGATCACTTCAAAACGTCACCGTCACTCCTTTGTGGCAACAAGAGGACGAGGTGGAACACTATGTGACTAAGAGAATGGTTGGTGCAAGCGACGCATGCTGGCGTCTCTTGGACTTCCCAATCTCAAAGTCAGAACCGACAGTTGAGTGTCTACCCGTCCATCTTGAGGGTAAACAGCACGTCTGTTTTCGTCCCGGTGATCTCACCTCCGCGATAACTAGATCAAGCTCCAAGTTAATATTGTATTTTAACAGACCTGTTGATAAGACTTTCGACAGTTTAACTTACCTGACATTTTTTGAGAACTACATTATTCATGACAAAAGACCAAAAACAGAACCGATATATGAACATCAAGACGGGAAACACTTCGTCACACCTCGCCAGCGTGGAGGGAAGGTATGTAGAGTGTTTTGGGTCTCGCCTAATCGTGGAGAACTCTACTACCTTCGGATGCTCCTCTTGTCAACACCTTGTCGCGGCTACTCCGACCTCCTGTCACGCGGTGGTCCTGATTGCCGTACGTTCCAGGAGGTTTGTCGTCAGCTCGGCTTGATTGAAGACGAGGATGAGTACCGCGAAGCGCTGCGAGAGGCTTCTGGGTTTATGGTCGCTTCGAGACTTCGTTCCTTCTTCGTGCTCCTTTGTAATATGGGTGCTCCTGCAGCAATTCTGTGGGATTCCTTCCGTGACACCCTTTGCGAGGACCACTTGGAAAGGAGCCCACTTGACCCCGAAAGAGCGTATACACTTTCCTTGATCGATATCGATCGCAGTCTACGTCGGCAGGGATTGTCTTTAGTGGATTGTGGTCTCCCCGACGTGCAGGATGACACGACAGAAGTGGGAAGGGAGCTGTTGGACTATGGCGTGAACCAACAGCGGGCCATTGTCGAGGAATGGGAGCAAAAGCTCTCAGAAGACCAGAGATGCGTTCTGCAACACGTGCGTTCCCTTCTCGACAACCCCGGTGACCGCCGATCCTCAAGAGTAATCTTCCTCGATGGTCCCGGGGGATATGGTAAAAACGTCACTTCTTCGTGTCATACTGGCACACGTGCGTAGTTGTCGTCAGATTGCACTGGCCGCGGCCAGCTCGGGCATCGCTGCAGGAAACATGCCTGGTGGTTCAACGGCTCACAGCATGTTCCGGCTTCCGCTCGATCTGGGCGACGGGTCTGGCGTTTGGAACATAACCAACGGGTCCCAGCGCGCAGAACTGATAAGAGCTGCTCAGCTCATCGTCTTCGACGAGGCCCCGATGGCCCATCGCTACATCTTTGAGATCCTCGACCGCTCGCTTCGAGATCTCATGAACCGCGATGAGCCATTCGGTGGCAAGATCTTTCTGTGCTCTGGAGATTTCCGGCAGATCGCACCCGTTGTTGTAAAGGCACGTACGGCAGATGCCGTCGCATGCGTTTCACTTCGGGCCTCGCGTCTGTGGCGACTGTTCCGCGTCTTCTCTCTGACGACACCGCACAGGACGAGCAGTTCCGTTGACTACTCTGACTTCCTTCTCGCAGTAGGCAACGGCACTGTTCCGTCCACAACTTTCGGGGAGGGTAGAGAAAGTGACACAGTTATTCCCTTGTGCGAGGTGAGATATGTCACTGCATTACAAGCCCTCATCTCTACAGTCTTTCCTCCCGACGTACTCCGCGATCCCGATCAGTGTGCTCGTCGTGCGATCCTCTCGACTCTGAACGTGAACGTCCGAGAGATCAACGACATAATCTTGAACTCTGTAGACGGTCGCCTTCATGAGCTGCGAAGCGCCGACACTGTGGACCGTGAAAACGATGACAATCTGGCTGTTGAAGTCCCTCTACTGAACCAGGCTACAGGCAAGGGTGTTCCTGATCACGTGCTGCGACTTAAGATCGGCTCAGTGTGCCTCATCATGAGGAATCTAAATATCGCTGACGGCCTTGTAAACGGCACTAAGGTCATTGTGACGGCTATAACCAATCGGTTGATTACCGTCAGACGCCCTCACGACGCGCAACCTATCGGTATTCCTAGAATAATCTTTAGGTTCGCGATCGTTGAAGGTTCGCCGTTACTTGTCCGTCGACGTCAGTTTCCTCTGATGCTAGCATACGCGATGACCGGCCACAAGAGCCAAGGTCAGACAATAGATCAGGTCGGAGTCGATCTTCGCACTGATTGTTTCACTCATGGCCAGCTGTACGTCCTGCTCAGTAGAGTTCGATGTCCGGAAGACATAGTTGTCCTCGTCCGCCCCGAAAGGGTACACAATGAAGTCGCCTACGCGAAGAACATCGTGTACGGCGAACTTCTTCAGTGAACCGGATTGAGATTGGCAGTAGGCTAGGGGGCCTGCCCAAACAAAACTCCCCGTCGAGATTGACACTGGCAGTAGGCTAGGGGGCCTGCCCAAACAAAACTCCCCGTCGAGATTGACACTGGCAGTAGGCTAGGGGGCCTGCCCAAACAAAACTCCCCGTCGTGATTGACTAGGCAGTAGGCTAGGGGACCTGCCAAAACAAAACTCCCCGTAGTGACTGATTAGGCAGTAGGCAATGGGACCTGCCAGAACAAAACTCCCCATTCTGATTGATGCGGCAGTAGGCTAGAGGGCCTGCCAAAACAAAACTCCTCGTCGATGTAAATAGTTTTCTGTATATATGTAAATATATGGTCTCTATGTTTGCCGGCCTCCCCGTGGCGAGACTGGATACGTCATGCTTGCATTTAAAGCATTGACAAACCAACGGGCAAACAACAATTTCAACAATACATTATTACCAAATAATTTGACACAAGTACATACACAACTAAATATGCAAAGATGTACACGACATTGAAGATTAACATTAACCAACGATTTATGTAATTTTGTTAATAATATATGGTCTCTACGTTTGCCGGCCTCCCCGTGGCGTGACTGGATACGTCATGCTTGCATTTAAAGCATTGACAAACTAACGGGCAAACAACAATTTCAACAATACATTATTACCAAATAATTTGACACAAGTACATACACAACTAAATATGCAAAGATGTACACGACATTGAAGATTAACATTAACCAACGATTTATGTAATTTTGTTAATATTATATGGTCTCCACGTTTGCCGGCCTCCCCGTGGCGAGACTGGATACGTCATGCTTGCATTTAAAGCATTGACAAACTAACGGGCAAAGAACAGTTTTATCAACTAAAAGTTACTAGCAACTAATTTGACACAAACATATGTAGCGCTAAATCTCCCAACTTGTAGCCGTGATGCGTAAACAATATTAGTAACGGTTTGACCGCTATCGGACCCGAAATCTCAATTTTCACGTAAAAATTAAAAGAATTTCGCACGTAATGGCGTTTTACGGCCTACCCAAGGGAGATACAGCAATATATTACTTGAACTTTCTTGTAGACCATATTATACACTAAATATTGTTTGATAATGTTTTTCCCACGAGAAAGGACACAGTTGGGGACACGTTAATTTAAAACCTCAAGTCCGATTTTAACCAACAACCGAATCCCTCCTGTCCCCGAATTCCGCTTATCCCCGAATTTGCAAGCGTACATCATGGGGGCCTGGGGGCGTAGCCCCCAGCGAGCCGAAGGCGAGTCCTATATTATATACAGCCGCATGTGAAACGACTCACTCACTCACTCACTGACTGACAGATATATACAAATTCTAACATAGTTTTAGAAGTGCTAGAAACTTGAAATTTGGCATGCAGGTACCTTTCACAATATGACCCGGAGGAAAAGTCTGAAAACCGGACTTTTTTACTTCTAAACCCCTAAAAAAAATTCGAGAAAATTCATGCATTTTTCACCCCTGCAGGTCTTTTTTGTAAGCCCGATAGCGGGCGAACCGTTGGAGCTAGCTCGGATCTGACGAAAAATTCATAATCAGGAATGAAATGAACTACAAAAAATGTCCAGTGACTTTTTGCTCTATCTTCCATGGTTAAGCGACAAAACGCTCGAACATTTGACATTCCAGAGATTTTTTCGCTTAAAATAAAGTTTCGAGCCCGATAGCGGCCGAACGGTAGGTTGTAGCTCAAATCTGATTGACCCATCAAATTAGCAAATTATGTGATCTACAGAAAAGGTCCAGTGACTTTTTGCCCTATCTGCATTGGTTTGGCCGAAAAACGTGGTTATGTGCAATTTATTTGTAATATTTACGTGAACATTTTGTTTTTGGTGTCGATAGCGGCAAAACCATTTGTCGGAAGTCAAAATAAAACAAAGGTTAGATTTAGGAAATAATATGATCTACAAAAAGGGTTGAGTGACTTTTTACTATATCTCCATTAGTTTGGCCGCAAAACGCGATTAAGTGAAAATATTTTGAAATTTTCGCCTACAAATTTACATTCCGGGCTTGATAGCGGCTAAACGGTTGGTCGTAGCTCAAAAAATGCGACTAATAAGTTTTAGTAAACGACGTGTTCTACAAAAAAAGTCAAGTAACTTTTTGCTGTATGTACTTTAATAAGCCTGAAAAACGCGATAAATAGCAAAATATTTGTCGTGAATTGGAAATTTTTGGAGTTTTAAATATATATTAGGCCTATATGTGACTAATATTTCTGTAATTCAATCAGGATTCAGGCTTTGCTAGGTTAACGAGTGAATACAACCCCACATAATAAGTTGGCTGAGCGTTAGCTATGCGTCAATAGTAGATAGAGACAGAATAAATTTTTATTTTGTTCACAGACACAACACCGTCTAAAATAGGGACAGGTGTGTCATTAGCCCCCGGTAACATTAACCCCCTCCGAGGATTTCCTGGTATGACCAGATAACCTCCTGAGTAAATTAAACCCCCTGATGTGTTAACCCCCCGGTAACATTATCCCCCCCAGGGAATTTCCTGGCTTGACTAGATAATCTCCTGATGATATTAAACCAACTGTTCAACTTAAAATACTGCCTTTTAAGGTCTGTTTTTATTACGTTTATAATAAAAAATTCACGATAGCTGACCTGTGCAAACTTTTCTTCCGAGCTCATTCCAGGCTAAACCAAAGTTCGCAGCTAAAATCTGACGACGGAATCAAAAGATAAAATTAAATTTCCGACAGGAAAGGTCCAGTTACTTTTTCTCGTATCTCTAACGGTTAACCCGTAAAAACGCCATTAAAGTCAAAATTTTGATTAAAACTGAAACATTAAATAACATAGGTCCAAGATAATTCCGAATTCCGCTTATCCCCGAATCTGGCCAACACCCGAAAGGGGGCCTGGTGTGTTTCATTAACCCCCAATAACATTACCCCCCCCGGGATTTCCTGGTATGACCAGATAACCTCCTGAGTAAATTAAACGCTCTGATGTGTTAACCCCCCTGGTAACTTTAAATTCCCCCCCAGGGAATTTCCTGGCATGACCTCATGTCTGAATTTTACCACTCACCATATCTCTTAACCCCCCTTGGGAAGTTCCTGGTATAACCAGATAACCCCCTGATGTCTTAACCCCTGGTAACGTTAAACCCCCCAGGGAATTTCCTGGCACGACCTCATGTCCGAATTTTACCAATCACCAAATTGCTCTTATCCCCGAATTTGCAAGCGTACATCATGGGGGCCTGGGGGCGTAGCCCCCAGCGAGCCGAAGGCGAGTCTAATATATATACAACCGCATGTGTAACTGACTGACTGACTGACTCACTCACTCACGTATACTAATTCTAACCTACTTCCAGATGAGTTAGAGACTTGAAATTTGGTACACAGATAGCTTTCCACGTGTAACCACCAGGAAAATCCCGAAGAGTGAGAATTTTTCATTTTCAACCCCTCAAAAAAATTCCCAAAAAATCGCGCATTCTTCACCCCTGCAGGCATTTTTTGTAAGCCCGATAGCGGGCGAACCGTTGGAGCTAGCTCGGATCGGACGGAAAATTCATGGTCAGGAATGAAGTGAACTACAAAAAAGGTCTAATGACTTTTTGCTCTATCTTCCATGGTTAAGCGACAAAACGCTCGAACATTTGAAATTCCAGAGATTTGTTCGATAAAAATAATGTTTCAAGCCCGATAGCGGCCGAACCGTTGGTCGTAGCTCAAATCTGATTGACCCATCAAATTAGCAAATTGCGCGATCTACAGAAAAGGTCCAGTAATCTTTTGCCCTATCTCGATTTGTTTGGCCGAAAAACGTGATTATGTACAATTTTGTTGTAACTTTTACGCGAAACTTTTGTTTTTGGGGTCGATAGCGGCGAAACCATTGGTCGGAGGTCAAAATAAGACTAACGTTTTATTTAGGAAATAAGATGACCTACAAAAAAGGTCCAGTGACTTTTTACTATATTTCCCTTAGTTTGACCGCAAAACGCGATTAAGTGAAAATATTGGACATTTTCGCCTAAAAATTTACATTCCGGGCTTGATAGCGGCTAAACGGTTGGTCGTAACTCAAAACAAATTTTAAACGGGATTTAGGAAATCACGTGATCTACAGAAAAGGTTCAGTGACTTCGGGAGTTGGCTGAGCGTTAGCTAAGCGTCAATAGTAGATAGGGACAGAGGAATATTTATTATGTTCACAGACACAATACCCTCTAAAAAAGGCCCAAGTGTGTCATTAACCCCCGGTAATATTAACCCCCCCCCCGGGGATTTCCTGGTATGACCTGATAACCTCCTGTACATTCAACCCCCTGATGTGTTAACCCCCCTGGTAACATTAAACCCCCCCAGGGAATTTCCTGCCATGACCTCATGTCCGAATTTTACCAGTCACCAAATCTCTTAACCCCCCCCCCCCTGGGAAGATCCTGGTATGACCAGATAACCCCCTGGAGACTTATCCCCCGGTAACGTTAACCCCCCCTGGGAATTTGTTCATATGACCAGGCAATATCCTGACGAAATTAAACCCCCTCTTGTCTTAACCTCCTTAACATTAATCACCCACCCAGGGAATTTCTCGCCTTGACTAGATAGTCTCCTGGTGATATTAAACCCCCTGTTCGACTTAAAATACTGCCTTGAGGTCGGTTTTTATTATGTTTATACTAAACAATTCAAGATAGCTGACCCGTGCAGACTTTTCTCCCGAGCTCATTTCTGGCTAAACCATAGGTCGTAGATCAGATCTGAGGGCACAATCGAAAGACAAAATTAAATTTCCAACAAGAAAGGTCCAGTCACTTTTTTGTCGTATCTCTAACGGTTTAACCGCAAAATGCCCTCAAAGTCAAAAGTTTTTACGAATCCGGAAAAAAATCTATGAAAAAGGTCAATTTTTAAATCCCTTGTCATTTACTTAATGTCCGGACTTAACCAGTCACCGAATTCCGCTTATCCCCGAATTTGCAAGCGTTTACTTTGGGGGCCTGGGGGCGTAGCCCCCAGCGAGCCGAAGGCGAGTATACTATACAGCCGCATGTGAAACTGACTGACTGACTGACTCACTGATATATAGATACAAATTCTAACATAGTTCTAGAAGTGCTGGAAACTTGAAATTTGGCACGCAGGTACCTTTCACAATATGACCCGGAGGAAAAGTCTGAAAACCGGACTTTTTTACTTTTAAACCCCTCAAAAAAATTCCTAAAAAATCGCGCATTCTTCACGCCTGCAGGCATTTCTTGTAAGCCTGATAGCGGGTGAACCGTTGGAGCTAGCTTCGATCTGACGAAAAATCGTTAGTCAGGAATGAAGTGAACTACAAAAAAGGTCCAGTGACTTTTTGTCCTATCTCATGTGGTTAAGCTACAAAACGCGGGAATGTTTGACATTCCAGAGATTCTTTTGCTTAAAATAAAGTTTCGAGCCTGATAGTGGCCGAACCGTAGGTCGTAGCTCAAATCTGATTGACCCATCAAATTAGCAAATTGCGCGATCTACAGAAAAGGTCCAGTGACTTTTTGCTCTACATCCAGTGGTTCGGCCGAAAAAAAAACGTGATTATGTGCTATTTTTTTTGTAATTTTTACGCGAAACTTTTGTTTTCGGGCTCGATAGCGGCGAAACCATTGGTCTGAGGTCGAAATAAGACGAACGTTGGAGTTAGGAAATGAGGTGATCTACAAAAATGTCCCAGTAACTCTTTACTCTATCTCCATTGGTTTGGCCGCAAAACGTGATTAAGTGAAAGTATTTGGAAATTTTCGCCTAAAAATTTACCTTTCGGGCTCGATAGCGGCTAAACTGTTGGTCGTAGCTCAAAACAAATTTTTAAATGGATTTATGAAATTGCGTGATCTACAAATAATGTTCAGTAACATTTTGCCCTATCATCAACGGTTTGGCCGCATAACGCGTTTTGAGTGTTGATTTTTTAAGTTTTACGTGATATTTTAAAACTGCCCAGTGCAGTCTTTTGTCCTAAGCTCTGTACTGCCTAAATTATAGGTCGTAGCATAAATCTGATGGCATAATCCAAAGAGAAAATTAAATTTTCGACAAGAAAGGTCCAGTCACTTTTTCTTGTATCTCTAACGGTTTAGCAAAATGCCATTAAATTCAAAACTTTGGTTAAATCTGGATAATTCGATAAAATATTTATTCTTTTAACTCCAAGATCCCTTATCTAATGCTCGGACATAAACTTTCCCTGAATACCGCTAATCCAGTTAACGAGTGAATATACCCCACATTACAAATTGGCTGAACGTTAGCTAAGCGTCAATAGTAGATAGGGATAAAGTGAATTTTTACTATGTTCACAGACACAACATCTTCTAAAATAGGCCCATGTGTTATTAACCCCAGATAACATTATTCCCCCCCCCGGAAATTTCCTGGTATGACCAGATAACCTCCAGGATAAACTAAACCCCCTGATGTCTTAACCCCCCCTGGAATTTTCTGGTCTGACCAGAAACCCTCCTGAGTAAATTAAACCCTCTGTTGTCTTAACCCCCGGTAACACTAACCCCCCCCTGGAGTTTTCTTGTTTGACCAGATAACCTCCTGAGGAAATTAAACCCCCTGATGTCTTAACCCCCTCCTGAAATTTTCTGGTCTGACCAGAAAACCTCCTGAGTAAATTAAACCCTCTGTTGTCTTAACCCCCGGTAACACTAACCACCACCGTTGAATTGTCTTGTTTGACCAGATAACCTCCTGAGGAAATTAAACCCCCTGATGTCTTAACTCCCGGTAACATTATCACCCCTGGGAATTTCCTGGCATGACTAGATTAATTCCTGAATGTTTACAGAACAAACACCCTCCAAAAGCGGCCCAAGTGTCTTAACATTGAACCCCCTGGAATTACAAGGTATGACCAGATACTCTTCTGAGTAAATCAAATCCCCTGATGACTTAACCCCCGGTAACATTAAATCCTCCCCTACAGAATTTCCTACCATGACTAGATACACTCCTGAGGAAATTATACTCCCTAAGCAATTTTATAATACTGACTTAAGGTCGTTGTTTTATTATATTTACACTAAAAATTTCACAATAGCTAACCAGTGCAGACTCTTCTTCAATGGTATGTCCTGGCTAAACGAGAAGTCGTAGCTGAAATCCAAGGATAAAATCAAAATAAACAGATTCTAATTCTCGGAACTAACCGCTGATCCCCGAATTTACAAGCGTAAATTTATCCGCTTATCCCCGAATTTAAAGCACTTTCTTCGGGGGCCTGGGGGCGTAGCCCCCAGCGAGCCGAAGGCGAGTTTACTCTATAAAACTGCACCGTTTGATTTCCCAGGTAAATATATGTAAGATATGTTACATTGAGAATAGGCCAGTCTTGCTTAGTTGTGTGTTTAGTATAATATTATATTATATTATAAATAAAATATATGTAAAACATTTTTTTTATTCATTATACTATGTAGTATTAAAATATAAAACTATATTATGACAAAAATTTCAAACTTTGCAAAGTTTCACTCTAACTCAAAACCTGTGTCGCATATTATTTGCAGACCGATATCAAAACTGGTTTAAAAAATGGCGATCGTATAAATTACTTGATGTAGTAACGAAGTGAAATTTTACAAAACATTTATGAGAATAGTAAAATGGGGGTCCATTCTCTATGAAAAGTTGTGGTACAAGTTTGTTTTCTTACAAAAAATAATACTAAGACACGGTTTACTGAACGCTGGTAATAATTTAAAACACACCATTCTAGTAATTAATGTAGTTTAAGTGCTATTTTATAATCAGAGAGTGGTTAATTTAAATAACGAGATTACTAGCTCATTCTTTCTGTTTAACCCAATTCAAGCTATTCAATCCTTGTGCATCCATTTTCACATCGGTAAATAGAGTATTGCCTCAGAGAATACACTTTATATCACTGTCACTGTAAACCTCGATTATTAAACAAGTATTCATTTATAATAATGGTCTTTAAAACTTTTCGATCATTTCCATATGAAAACCCTATTATTGGGGGGGTTTCTGTTTTAAATTCCATTATATGTATTTACATATACACTCTTAAAAGCGCTCAATATCAAATACATTTAATTTACAGCTTCACAACAATTCATTAGTCTCTAATTTATTATTTTAAATTTTTGTAATAAATATATCAGATTTTTACAATTAACTAGTGCCTGTTTAATAATGATATAATAATTAATAATATGGCAGACGATATGCCAATTTATACGGATAAATTATGAGAAGTTTTAAATTAAATTTTGAATTAAATATCCATTCAAATATATAAAGAATCAGATTAATCTTGAGGCTAAATCTGAAGGATAGCTAAGAAAACAACAAACATTTTGAAACGCAAATGTAGTTATTGTTAATGTAGTATAAACTCTCTGTTAGCCTGAGGGCACTCTTTAGAGACATGTTGATTACAAACTTTAAGTTTCCTGCGGCTTTTCTTGTTACACATCAACTAAACTGTTCCAAATTATTATAATATTGATTATAGACAATATTTGCGCCGTCTCGTTTCAATAATTCAATAGGTTGCTGAGTCAGAAAGTGTTATTTGTACTGCACGGAACTGGTGAAATACTTCTGGCAACGGCTAGAAATTAATGGAGTCTAATGAAATAATTGAATTAATTGCATTAAAATTGTATATGCCAATTATCAGTAACTATATTAGCTCTAGATATATGGTGTTGCATGTTAACTGCTGGCAACCTACCAATATACATCTACTGTAACGCTGCCAGGCTGATTAGCCAACACCTAATATAGTTACTGAAACATCCTCTAAGTGAAACTTGACCAATCTCTCGGTTTTCGGAACAACATCAGGAAGTCCGTAAGTGCCGTAGTAATGTACAGTATTTGTATTTGTATTACACTATGTCAGTCACAATTTATTACATCAGTCCATTATTTAATAAGTTTTAACCAAACCTGCAATATAAATCATTATTAGCCTAAATGATGTTTGGTTATAATGCGGTTCTATCCTGCCCACCCACATTTGAGCCATGTGAAATTTTGACATTCAATGATTTATGCAAGGTTCTTTATACGATATAGCTGTAGTGCTTCTATAAGTACACGTTTTCGACAAGAGCTATTATTACTTTAGCGAAACCTGTTCTCCAAAATTATCATAGCACAAAGTAAACATTTTGTACACACGCTTAAATGTTAATTCTCAATGTGAATTTATATAGTGTAACAAATAGAGGTAAGTCTTATTAAATAGTTCCCTTCTAGAATATGTTAACAATGTTTGAAGTGTTAAACAAAATCTCGAGACTCATTCTGTAAGCTAAGATGGAAGGGAGAGTGATCTAGAGTGATTATATTTTACCTTTTAGAGTTTAGGTATAAATGGCTTTAATAAAATTAGTTTTTTAGACTGGGAACAAGGAGGAACATTTTTTAACATTCTAATAACAGTACATAGAATGTAAGAAAGGACTCCTACAATATAATTTTACTGATATTTGTTTACAATATTTTTTGTTAGAGAAAACGAAGTGTGGTCTGCAGATAACTGTTAATCAGTGGAAAATTGATTAAAAAACTTTAATAAAAGAATTTCATATAGGATAAAAAAGAATGTTAGGAGAAAATAGCTACATCTCTTTATATAATTTAAAATGGAATATTTTCTGAATTTATGGTACATCTATTAACACCATTAACATGGAATTCAATATGTAGATTGAACTAAAGAATGTGATTAAAGACATGCACTATTATTTTGTACAAATACGGGAGAGTTCTTTAGGGATTAAAGTGTGTTTCAATATCTTTTTGATAATTCCCACTAAAGAAGAGTTGAGATAATTAAACATCACAATGTTTGTGCTTCAATTGACATTGGAGACACCTAAGCAATATTTAATAAAGACAAGACTATAACAGACCCTGGCAGGTATATTTTTCATGTACATTGGGCCAAGAAAGATTAGGCTCTTTTTTTAAATCTTTACCATCAATGGTTTCGTTTAGTTTTCGACTTATAAGAAAGTGTTACATATCACAAGTCATTGTGTCAGGTCCTTAAAGGAGTTTCATTTTCCGAATATATTTATAAAATAATAATTTGGACTCAGAATTCTCTTGCGCAGTACGATGGTGAACTCATAATAGCTAAGAACACAGTAAAAGAACTGTTGGCCTTAGTATTTCATATTTTGAAATTTTTTAGGATAAAACGCTACTATTTAAATTAATAATTTGCAAATCATTGCTGATTTTCTTAAAACCCAAATAAGTCAATTCATATCTACCTGCAATAGCCGGAAATTAGGATGAATTTGTTTCACTTCCCAAAGCAGGATTAAACCAATTCAAAGTATTATGAAACTCAGTTTCTCAGAAAATGTTAGTTTTTTACTTAAAATATAAGTTACCGAATTTAAAGAATAAACCGTACACCCTACAATGGTTTTTGTATAATATAAACATTGTACAGAACTTTTCGTTACAGACCAAACTACTGCAACCGGTAGGTAAAAAAAAAAAACAAAGTTTAGCTACTTCCCTAGATGGTCTGTAAGCTGTCTGTAGCGGAAGAAATAACCATTCACAAACATCCATTTCCGTAGCTCATCGTGTCTCACTGCACAAGTACTAAATGTTACGGTCAAAAATAGTGATTTTAAGAATCTTTATTTGAACGACACTTTGTCCTAAGAATTCCTTGTTTCTATGATATTTCTAAAGTCAATAGACTCATACAGAATAGTTTATATTAACCTACATGTAAAGGTTAGATATCTGTAGGTACACCATGGGTTACTGTGATAGTAAAATGGTACTATAGGAATACACCTTTAAAATATATATGTTTAGTTAATAATTTTATCGGCAACATGATTTATTGAACACGTATTAAAATAAAAGAGATTTTTTATATTCAAACCAAGTTGTAATTGGTCCGAGAACGTTTCTGTGTGAAACAAAAATATATTTAATGAATACAGTTTTTGTTCGTAACTATAATTATTATACACAAGTGAGGTATGCGAGGTGATTTAAAAACAAATTAGTGATTGTAATATATATAATGCGTACAAAAGTTACAAGTAAACGTTTTGTACAGTTTCGAGATGCATTGAAATCTCGCCTGAAGCTTTACTCAATTACAAGTGAATTAATTAACAACCCAGCCTACAGAACTCTACCTGGTTCCGCTGCCAGCCATTCTGTTGCGTACATTATCATCTTGACAAAATATTAACCTAAAAGTCAGTAGTAATGTCATGACAGTTAATCATGTTAATAGGTTATTCATTTATTCATATCCGCTTAAAATAGTAAAAAACTTTCATAATTAGAAACGCTTTACTATTGAATCAACATTTACGTTTATAGAATGAAACACTTATTCAATTATCATACCGTAAATTTACAATAAGGAACCTTTATGAATATGAATGTTGTAATTCCAAAACAAATAATATATTAAACTTTGAACGCAATATAGTTGTTATTTTAATTCTTGACAAAATAGATATGTATTCCTTAAAATTGCTATAACTATACACGAAGATCTTATCAATTCTAATTATTTCAGTTTCCCCAGGAAATAGGGTAGTCGTGTTGGGCTAGATGTAAGTTAACTGTATACTATGATTCTGTATCTAGTTAATGATTCACGTTACCAGCCTCATTACAAGGTAATAACAAGAATAAACCTTATAGATCTCCCATACCTACCCGCATTAGGATGAAAACTTAAAATATTACATTGAGTGACTTATAGTAAGTGAAGTATAGTGAGAGAAGTTTAGTGTGATTAAGATTAAAAACTAACTTGAAACACTTGTAGGAGTTTTTGGACTTCTGATATATTTTAGGTTGTACTAGGAGTACGCAACATTTATCCGACAATTGAATACTGCTCCTAATTGAAAATGTTATCTCACTGACCCCGCTTCATTTCCACAGTGTTATACTGGTAATACATCGTATAAGATAGGGCTGCCTTGTATGATAATATGAGCATATCGGCCAACGATAATTCCGTATGTAAATCAATATGGTAATGGTTCCTGGCAATTCTAATTTACCCGTTTATATCGCAATAAGGTATACATTAGCCTAGACGTACAATTTGATTCTAAAAAATGTGCTTCGGGTAACAGGCAATCCAAATTCATTTGTATTTTCGTTGTATAAAGTCATTACATCAGGTTTGCAATATCTTACTATTCTGTTTCAGCTCATTTTATGGTGGTAGACTTTTGTTCTATGATGGGTTCAATTGAAACAACAAATTAATAGGAAATATACGTAAACTATAATCAAGGGATGGAAAAGATATATTTTTTTAGAAGCGTTTTTTTATCTATTTTAAAAGGAAACACTATCAGTAATCACTGATGCTTAAGGTAATATAAAGTTAGGTTTTTGTCAGAAATCGGACGTGACATAATCTGACATTTAAGTAGGTAAATAAATTCAATATCCCTCCTGCACTCAAAACATAATTCATTAAATATAGTAATATTTTATGTTCGTACACAAAACGCATTATATTTTCGCTAGAATTTGGTATATTAAAAATTAAAAATAACGTTAATTTCGAGGCAATATAATCATTAAGAAGAAGCCTACAATTTGGTTTTGATCTTTTTCACCAGAAACATAACAATAGTAATTACGTAACAATTAAATAAGGAAAACTAACGTAAACATTATTTCTGATTACTCAGAAATAGCTTTCATCAGTTTAAAAATTATACACGATTAAACGACGTACTCATACAATTCATTACATTTAAAATATTTTTATTACATTTATATAGTGTATATTCATTTTATTTTGAAATGGTCATTAAAAGTTTATTGAAAATTATATATATATATATATATATATATATATATATATATATATAATGTTAACTTATTTAACAACATTAACAATTTAATTTGGATATAACTAACGTTTCTTTGTCTGTCTGTCTGACTTCCTATCTGACTAAATCTGCCTGTTCTCAGCTGAACTAAGGAATTTATGGAACTAAGGACTTGAAATCTTTTATGCTGTGCCCTTTTTACTTATACAGTGATGTGTTGTATAATAGACATATAATGGTATGGAGCTTTATGAACAATTACGTAGCCTAAATATCTGCAGGAGAACTCAAGAACAATTTCTCATACTGCTTCGCCACATTACTACATTATAGACATTTTTCTTTAAATATCATTTCTTTATACACATAATGTGCTCTGTGAAGGTACAATGTCTATGCAGATGATATTAGTGAGACTCATTAAAGTCAGTAAACTGGCTGATTTTCTCTACTGTAAAACCCCACAGTAAAATATTTGATTGTGTCTCATTCTAGGTTTGTAGTAAGTCTCGAGAATTTAGTGAACTACACATTTCAAATGTTGCAAGAAAATTTTGCAAAGCATATTACGCCACACGTTTACCCATATCTTGTTAATATTTGCCCAACCCTATTGACAACAGAGTATACAAATCTGTTATATACAGCTCCAATAATACACTACACAAACATTATGTGAGTAGTCTAAAGAGGAAAAGAACACAAGGAATTCTAAATAATTATCTCTTACAAGCTAGTTAGCGTGAATAAGAGATCTAGGTATTCATATAACACGTGAATGACAGTATAGTATGTGGAGATCAAAAATGTTTTGCCATGTGTTCGATCTGAATGGAATATACACTAAATACGAAGAATACGTTTATTGTTGATATCGTTGTGAAATGAGTATTTGCGTACTGATTACCTGGGTTATGAAGTAATCAGCAAATAATAATGATACTAATTACATTGTCTATGAACTAATAAGTAAATAATAGTTGTGAATTTGAAATACCTAGTACTAAATTATATATGGAAAATGTCTTACTGTTACATAAAGTTAATGATTGGTTACCAAACTTTGTACCGTTCCCCAAAAATTTAAATATTATATAATAATAATTCAGTCTTATGTTAATGATCTACAGAAGTATTCTAATAAACATTTTAATTATACTTTTTTTAAACTTTCAATTAGAAACCTTTCAAGCTCCTGATCCAGAAACAAATTTTGAATGGCAGACTTCATAGTTTCCTGAGCGGTAATCCTCTTAGAGTATCAGATATTTACGTAGAAAGAAACTTTTTTTTGGTAATTTCGTGACTTTATATCTACGAGAAAAACCCTGTATTTACTAAAAGGTTTAATAATAAATACAACATAACATCTGCATTTCCATTATTTATTGCATATTTTAAAAACTACAATTCTTAAATTGTAAAAAATTACATACAAATATTTTAAATTTGTATTATATAAATAAGAATTACTTACAAAATAGGTTGCTAGTCACTAAACTCGATAACAGCTTGACCAACTCAGGTATTTCTTGTAGTAAAATATTCTCTTAAAAGCAAATAATAGTTGTTGTATAAAGAAAGATTAGAAAAGTTACTTGTTTATTTTTGTTTGGAAATAAATTATATATTTGTTTTTTTACTATTCAAAATTATATAATAATATGCAGCTGTTTACACTTTAACGAAAGTTGAATAAAGTGGCTGAAACATCTATTTATCTAGGAAAAAGCTTTTATTCCACATTGACTAGTGACGAATTTAACATTTATTATACATTTTAAACTGACAGTCTCCTCGACAATTTAATATCACATTTCAACAGTGTCTTAAAAAAGTGTTGAAAATATAATATCATGCCTCAGTGGATCATTCTTCTGACTGCAGCACAAAACAACAAAAGTATTATAAAACGCATTACATTGTAAACGATAGTTTTGAAATCTCACATGAACTTAATAAAGATTTATAGTGGCAGTATATTGAATTTGGAAGTATTTCTCTATACACTGTAATTAGCTGATCAGTCCACGCATCTATGTATATTTTCTTCATCGGGATAACAAGGCAAAGTCAACTATAACACTGGAAATATCATAGACCGAAAGCAGATTACAAATCCAGAAGGAGACCTAAGTATATTTATAGGACCTGTCATTTGTATTCCTTATCGGGAAAACAAAACAGACTCATCAGTGACGTTAGAAATATAAATAATTTGAACCAGAAATGCTCTTGCACTATTAAAAAAGGACATGAGAATAAGGTTAAGGCCTGATCCTCTAAACCATGATTAATAAAATAATATATACCACCTGCTGAATGTAAACTTACATTGGAGGAATCTCATACGACTCCACCTTATTATATCATAATCGCATTTACTAAGTAGTATAAAGACTTTTATTTCTTAAACCGCGTGTTTACTACTACCAGCTTGCTAAATAATAATAATCGCAGAAAATATATATAAATCAGTGCAAATGGTTTTATTAAATAATTTTGGACTAGATATTTAAAACCAAACAAACTATAACAGTTGATTAAATAAAACATATAATATTGTATTTTTTGAGGAAAATGAGAATGTGTGGTAGTGTTTACAGAAGTGAGATTGGTTTTCCCAACAAATATGAGAGTTATAACGTATAAGTGATAACGTTTTCATTATCAGAGTTTTAGCTTCATGGTTAAAGAGGTTTTCCGATGTTTTAAAAAAGTTTAATAATATTAGAGGGATGTAATTTATTGTTAACCATAACAACTTTTATTTGATGTATTATTAAAAGAAAATACTAATTGGAAAAGTTAACGTATTTGATAAATATTTTCTTTACTCTAAGAATATACCACATTATTAGAGGCATATACCTATAAATAATAGTATATTTTCTTAAAATTTTCAACTCTATGTCTATTGGATATAATTTTGACCTTCGAGTCCCGGTGGAGAAAGTACTTTTTGTGAGATTCGGGTTCGACTCCCGGCGGAGCAAATACTTTTTTTGATTCAATGTTTATTGAAATAAAATTAAATTAGTCTATTGCCACTTACAAAACATTTAATGAATACATACTGTTTTAAGTGCATGCCTATGGAGATGATTGGACTGAGATTCTTCGAAGTCTATTGCTCAGTAGGTTGGCTGATTTTCTTTACTGTAGAACTCGACTGTAAAATATTCGTTTACATCTCCTTCTGTATGTCCGAGTACTTCTCGAGAATGGAATAAGCTACAGATTTGAAGTATTGCAATTAATCTCAGTGAAGTCCGTCACCCTACACGTTTACCCCTATCTTTTTTATATTGGGCCAGGCCCTTTGTGAAATAGCCGTAAAACCGTATGGTCGAGATAGATCGATTCTACTCTATATACGAATGTATGTGAATACGGATATGTAAAAAAGACGTATTAAGATACGTTTAACGATATTGACAATGCTCTACGGTGTTGAGCTTTGAACCCTGAAAGAATAGGACATTGCTTTAGGATTACAAGGGTAAAGGATTTCTGCAGTACTAAAATTCTATTTCAGAAATACTTTTACTATTGGAAAGGTGAAATGTAGATAAATTGAATAGCACATATTCATACCACTATTTCAATAGTTGGCTTTTTAGTACTCAGACTCTACTAAATAGTATAGTTCTAAAAAAGTTACAAGTTTCAATGCTAATATTGTTTGTAATTTGGATGTTTTTTTATACATCAGAAACTTCACAGAAACATGATAAATTTTTGTTACTTGTTATTTTGTTCTATTAAACCAACAGGTCGTACATAACTAATAATTAAATACCTGTGTTAAACTGCTTATCTTATTCAAATAAATATTATGTCAAATCTTTTCGAGAGTTCTAGGAAATTAAGGTGAGTTTACAGAGTTATAATGAGAGAATTAGAATGAGTAATATGTTTTACATATAGTATGAACATCAGATTTACTCTACATCAAAGTAACCTGAAAGAATAGGACATTGCTTTAGGATTACAAGGGTAAAGGATTTCTGCAGTACTAAAATTCTATTTCAGAAATACTTTTACTATTGGAAAGGTGAAATGTAGATAAATTGAATAGCACATATTCATACCACTATTTCAATAGTTGGCTTTTTAGTACTCAGACTCTACTAAATAGTATAGTTCTAAAAAAGTTACAAGTTTCAATGCTAATATTGTTTGTAATTTGGATGTTTTTTTATACATCAGAAACTTCACAGAAACATGATAAATTTTTGTTACTTGTTATTTTGTTCTATTAAACCAACAGGTCGTACATAACTAATAATTAAATACCTGTGTTAAACTGCTTATCTTATTCAAATAAATATTATGTCAAATCTTTTCGAGAGTTCTAGGAAATTAAGGTGAGTTTACAGAGTTATAATGAGAGAATTAGAATGAGTAATATGTTTTACATATAGTATGAACATCAGATTTACTCTACATCAAAGTAACCTGAAAATACTTTAAACACAGAATATATTTACTGACATGAATAAACATTTTGGAGTGGAGTGTCTAAGATAATTCAAATGTTAATTGTTGAGAGAAAGTTTATCCAAATTTAGATGAAGCGACTACAGAACACTTGTACCAATTATGCTGATGTATGCACCCCAAGACTAACAGGTTCGTGTTCTGTTTGCTTCTATTGAATTAACTTGTTTTACTTTGAACCCTTACCGTGGAACTTGCTATAAGAAATTTCCGTAGGAACAACTGGTAGAATTTAAATAACAGTTAGTTTAATATATTAAAATTAATTACCGCAACCCTATTAGTGAATCGTTAAGATATACACCATTATATATGTTTTAGGACGAAATATTGTCTTGATTTATTTTTGATATATATATATATATATATATATATATATATATATATATAAAGACCAACATGGTTAAACAGTAACATGGTATGGTTACTGTATATCACTATCAAAAACACATTTTATTTATACTTTCATATTTCTAGCCTAAATAAATATTTCAATTTATTAAAATAAATTCTAAATATTTTTAACCGCCAACAAGGAACAGGTTATAATATACCATTCACTTGTTTTATCATTAATTTTAAACAACAAATTTAAGTAGATTTTATTTCCGAAACCATTGAATTTTGTTTTATGAATTACCGAGTTAAACGAATAAGTCCTGCCAAAGAGTGGTCCCACATATTTTGTGTTAACAACATAATGACCAGTAAATTACCTTGGAAGTGTTACATAATTTGCCATATGTAGAAGTTAAACACATCAAATTGCGGTAATGATGTTTTCTTACAATTATTACAACTTATCTCAGAAATGACAGTACACGTAAATTTTGGTGTTTGGCTATGTAATGACATACGTATTGGAGAAAAAGTAAAAAAGTCCCTCCCAGAGCAAAGGGAAGAGATTGATTGTAAAGGTTTCAATTTTCCAAATCATTATAAAATACATAAAAGTTGTTGTTGGAAGTGTCTTTTATCCAATCAGGGCTGACATGAATTGCTCATTAGGAGTTCTTTGAAACATGACAAAAATTACCTCATAGGTTTCTGTTAAAAAGCACCTGTTCGTGATAACGGTTCGTATAAAATCCCTATTTGAGGCAATTAAAAAATTTTTCCTATAGCAATGGCATAAAATTAAGTATGAAAATTTGACTTTTTTTTATTAAGTTACCGTTTTAATTTACTCTAGAAAGCTTCATAATGTACATACAGATTTCAGACAACGCTTATATAGGATTCCTTGCAGAATTAAATGGAGGCACAAAACGGAATAATAAGCAGTGATGTAGTTTTCTTCCAATGACCATGATTGACCTAACAGTTACTAGAAAACGTATTTTTGTTCATGATACTGGTTCGGCTAAACATCATATTAGAGTAAATATAAAATTCTGTCCTGGAGCAAAGGAACAAAAGTGCGGAGATTGAACCTATAATATTATTAGGATTTGTAAAGTTTGTGTTCTAATAAAAGTAAGAGACCAAACTTTTAAAGAAATAATTGAGATTTATCTTAGAGCTTAGATTTAGGCAGCCTAAATTTAAACTAGCTGATGTTAATTTCAATTTTCTTAAATTTTTTGCACATAAATTAGGTTCACTAACAGGATCCGTCTCAGCTCGCCCTTTAGTCATACTTTAATAAGTGATTTGAAACCAAAAGGATTCTGATTCCTGAAATGAACAAAATGAGTTCAAAAGTTAGTTTCTAAATGAAAAATTATTGAAGCAATTTTCGAAATGATTTTGGTTGTGTTGAATCGCATGTGCAGATCTCTCACGTATGTAACGCCTAACTTACAGGTTTGTTGAGCAACCACGCTCAGAATCTAGAGGGGTAGATGGTCCCAGGGTCCTGGGCGCAGGGCTGCAGCCTCGGAAGGGCTAATAATGAAGGGCTGCAGCGAGATGGTATGGCAAGTGTACAAGCATGCGCGTGGGTGCTTTAATATCCCTCTACCGTATAACAGTTCTAAACTGCGCTAGTTATATGACTCTCCGCTAGGCGCTGCAAACCACATTTGCTGCGGCAAAAAGCATACATTAGGGTTGCCGGATGCTGAAAAATTTCTGTGTAGGAAAAACTTACCTTGTACGGTGGAAAGGCAGGATTGAAGGTCTAAATGACGTTTCCGGCCGAGTGTCCTGGAACTGTGACGTCACAATTTTTCGGTTCCTACTGGGGCCGGCCGCATATTGTGCTGGTCCCGTACTGTCGAAAGTTGTTACGAGCGCTCTGCTGCTGATATCACTTACTTGTTTCATTGAAAGTCCATATACTGAATGGCCTTGCCCCAAATATTCCTTCAAAAGGTGTAGGACAACCTTCTCCGTATGCCCTGCAGCAACTACGGTAGTATCTGATTTACCCGTGTACATGAGGAATCTAAGAATAAATCCCTGATGCTCTGTCAAAGTGTACAATTTGACACCAAAATTGTGCCTTTTGCCTATGATGTACTGACGGAAGTGTAATCTTCCTCTCCACAGTACCATAGCTTCATCGAGAGATAACTCTTTTTGAGGGTAGTAAACATTTCTCATTTTGTCATTGAAGTAACCTACAACGAACTGAATTTTTTCTATGAAATTTGCAGTACCAGTGTCAAGAGCATTGTCGTTTGTTTTGCAAAAATGCAAACAATGCATAATGGACAAGAACCTGTCCCTCGACGTAAAACTACTAAAGCACTTGAAATTGAATAAATAATCTGTTTTCCAATAGTCTTGGATGCGATTAATTTTTATTGTGCCTGTGTGCAATAAAACGCCTAAAAATATCTTGCATGAGTGGGGGAGAAGTGTCGAATATATAATTAAACAGTTTCAAAGATTTGGAAACATTATATTTAGCGAAACATTAAGTTAGCGGAAGAACATCGTAAACAACATCCGGAACATACCGCATCCTGCTGTGTCGCGATTGTGCAGTTTATATCCGTATAAATATGCAATCCTTTGTTTGTTCTACCTAATAAATTGGTAAGCTTTACGTGTTTCATTGTTTCATTTTTCAATATATTACTCTGAAAAGAAAACAAGTAAATCGGTTGTAATTCTTGAGATAAAGAATATAATTTGAGTATCTTACTTAACAACCTTTACTAGTAATCCTTTTATGTTTAACTAAAAATGAAATTTTAAATTTTAAAAGAGCAATTTGTCAACTTAATTTTTTATACAGAGTTTTAAACTACAATATATTATTATTCTGACCTGCTTAAACATGTAATTGACAACCATCAACGCAATAAAACATCCCACGTTTGTTACATACTAGTACCTCTATTAATGTATAATTAGAGGTATAATCATTTGCAAAACTCCTTATATTATTTAGTATTAGTACTATTAGAAAAGTTTCATGTTTACTTGAAAAGGATATTTAATAAATCATATGAAATTCAGCAATAATAATAAGTTAGTACTGAAAATAATTAATTTCCTCATTTATGACAAGCGTTATACCATTACTATAGCATAAATTCGATGCATTGTATCACACTATACAAAACATGAGAATTGTATTTGCCTTCTCAGAAGAGTGTCACCTGAAATACAAGTATTAATATAAACAACAAGATTAAATTACACTTTTAATGATAACGATAATTAAATCTCCAAGTCTTGTTGTTCCATAAAAAAATTTCTAAGAAACCCTTAAAGGAGCGTTTTTTTGAAAACTTGGCATACAGATATGTATGTTAACACGAGTTACGGAAATATATAGAGACTGAGGAGTTCCACAGATTTTCCTTTGTAGGTGATATGAATGACGATTTTATAACCTTTTTCAAAATTAATAAAATAGGATGATAAATAAGAAATGGGCTATTTTGCTGTTGAATATTTTTTTAAGAAGAAATGTATCCTACATTACTTTGAATATTTGGTTTCAACAATCAGTATTACTTATATTGGTGAGTTATACAGTTTTAAGGGTTTAAAACACTTTAAGTATATAAACAATAAATTAAAGTGGAAAATAAGTGGTGTTGCAGCTTTAATTTTATTTGTTTTATAACTAAACCGTTCATTTTCTAACAGCTATTTTTATATAATCGCTTTATATAATTCCTGCAACAATTATTGCAAATTTCATATTTAACGAATTAGCTCATTTTTGGCTTCAATATTTATTATACATTGTTGTGTTGTCTAAAAATAGATTGATTTTCATCTACTAAATTATGTCCATTGATGATTTTAAATAGGTATAAAACTTAATAGTATCCCTCAATTTTTTTTTATGTTTACAAATTATTCTCCACCTGTAAACGTTAACTTCCATTTTCCAACATATATATGTTTGTGTATGAAGATGACACATCAACAGTGATCAATTGTGTACCGTTAGGAAGATTATTATTAAGGTTATGGTATATTTGTTTATCTAAAAAGTCGTTCAAATTTTTTATGAATGATGGTAGAAGTCCTGTAACTGATGATCCGCATATGCGGAAATCCTTTATGTATTTGATGAAAGGGAAGATACTATTATACGTCCTGGTGGTGGCATAATTTTCCTTTGAAATTTTGGAAGAATATAAAAGACTGGTGTACTTGGATGTATTGTACTTGGATGTATTGGTATCATTAAATCTATAGAGGTTTCGACAGATTTCCATTTTTATTTATAGTGTTTTGTTTCATTTTTACTTACCTTAATTTAGTTTTTACTTCACACTTTTTAGTTAACCATTATAATAACCATTATGTACAAACCTAGTATCAATTAAACGTACATGAGTGTTAGAGAAACAATTTTTTGGAACTGTGGTATTTCGATAATTTATTTTATTTTAAGAAAACGGTCCTGTCTTTCTACAACTCTTCTATTAATATACTACCGCAAAAGGCTAAGTACTGAGAAAACCCCATAATCTTTTTCTCCAGATCTTTGTTTATAAGTCACTTAGAAACAGAAAAATTCTTACACACATTTTACATACATTGGAATTAAAACGATTAAAGAATTAAATTAGTATTTATTCATTACTCCTATATCCACAACAATAAATAATAGATACAATCACACATAGGATAATAACACGACACATGTTACAAAATAATATCGTAGTGTATTTCATTATGTACATACAATTAGTTGTTACGTTTAACCCTGGTTTATAAATGCTCTTTAAAAATATACAATACAAGGTTTTTGTGCTAACTTCCTCTACACTCGACTTTTGTACAAGAATGATTTTAATTAGTTTTTCATAACTAAAATGTAACAATACCTTTAGGATACTAAAGGACAAATTCTTTTTACAGTAAATACACATATATAAATTAGTATTATTGTAACTCAAATGTAAACGTCATAAGGTTAAATATTTGTCATTGCCAATTGCTTTTAATGAAATACTATAGTACAACATTTTTAACTAAAAATTACCCTTTTATTAATGCCCTCTCAAGGCTGTAAGGATAATAGGAATATATTATAATCCAGGAAAAGTATACAATGACAAAAAGGGTTTTTGAAACATTAAGTATACAGTGAGGTATGCATCGGGAATCCGCAGTATTAAACCGTTCCGTGACATATAAATGCAGTTTTAAAAGGAGAAATGCACAAAAATACTCGAAGTAACAACAGAAATACACGCTTCTGAGATAAATGAAACAATGTTATTTAATTGAAATAGATATATATTTTATTTAGTTTTCAATATTTACAATTTATTATCCGTTTCGAAAACATAATTTAATTTCGTATGGAGTATTTGTGATCCAAAAAATTATTCTAGATCCATCAAAAAATTGGTTTTATTGGACCTGTACTATTATATTTATAATAAAAACATATTACATATGTAATTTAGTTAAATAACGAATAAATTATACAAGTATTTAATAATGTTTACACAACAACACATCTTTGACAACAAAACTTAATATTTTGATCAAACTAAACTGTCAATTGTAACACTTCCCAAAATGTTTAAAGTCCAAATATTATTTCAAGAAACTTAAGTACTAAAAGGGACAGTGCAAATTTCCATTGTTATCCTTACGAGGAACATTGTCTTAGGACGTATATTAGCAGGACCGATGTATAATGAAAATATATAAAAACACCATCACACCGATATCTCTTGTATCTGAACACGTTTCTTCACAGTGCCTGTGCTGCTGCTGCATGTACGAGGGGGTGGCATAGGACCTGGGTGCCTGGGGGGTGGAGGTGGATCGGGGATGGTTGGACTTTTCTTGCTGTACGTGTCCAACGATATGGTGTCATCAGGATCCTCCTTAGCTTCTTTCCGCTGGCGCTGCCGATCTCGTTGGTAAAATATTCCTGTAAACAAGTGATAATACATCTAACTCTAAGAAGATACATTTTGATTGTTATGTTGTACAACCGGTTTGTGTTATTTACGTTTGTAATTTAGGGTGAGTTTAAGTAATACAGTGTCTAACGTCATAACGCTCTTGTGAAAAGTGAAAAATTGCCATTATTATACAAGTAATGAAAAGAATAAACACTGTAGCCTGTTTGTAGGATAAACTGAATTTTATTAGATTTTTTTCTTTAAGTAATATTAAAAATGTGCTAACCTTTTTCTATAACTTCTACTGGAGATGTGTTTTAAGAGAAATTAAAGTGAATGACTAGTTAATACAAGTAATTTTTATTAAATACGGTTTAGTATTAAGTTCAAACATAGTTTTTGTAACAATTCGCGAAGAATATAATGTCATCTAGTTTACCTGCAAATAGAAGCAAATTGAGCAAAACAAGGAGGCAGCCCACACCCACAGTGACACCGAGAGCTGCAGTGTAACTGGTGTAATGTCGAAGTGCTTCCTCCTCTTCTGTACTCGGCTGGGGCTCCGCTTCTGTGGCCGTGCTGTTGGGCTCACACTCCACCACAGGTGCAGTCACCGGAGTAGTCAGGGACACCGGATCTGGGATTCGCGTACTTGCCTCTGCCCGCACAGATCCTTATGTGTCCAAAAATGCATAACCGTCAATATTTGAGTAATAGATTTTATGATTATATCACGACAGTTATTAGTTGTCAGTAACTATTACAGATTTAGCTATATGGTAATAGATGTATATTTTCTAAGAAGTATAATTTAAAATCTTTTGGAAAAGATGTGTTACAATTTAAATAATTTATTTATAATTACTAAGTAATTATAATACAATTAATTGGTATCTTTTAATTGCGATAGTACAATACCACTGGTTAATAAAAGCATTCATAAATTGTACTCAATACTGCTTACCAATAGCAAAAAGTAAAGGTAATGAAAGTAATGTTTAACATAGTCATTTAGTTAATAATGCAATTAAAATTTTGAAATACCATGCAATACCGTACTTTATAAAATTAAGAAAATTTTATTAAAATAAAGAAATAAATAATTTATTTTTGGAGATACAATGATAATGTGTTAAGTGTTTTTCGATCACTCTGTACTTAAAATAAAAACATATAATTTTCTCTAAAGAAATGGTCAAGAAGTAATACTGAAATAGGAGCATAGGTCAGTATGCACATAATTTTAAAGCGCTTATCTAGCAGAGTTTAATGCCGCAAACCGCACTCAAAAAGATTGATCCAGTACAAAATGGCGGCTGTCCAAAGGCTTTATTTAAAAAAGATGTTTACTTACCAAAAATGTTTTCAGAGTAAATGTTCGAATTGTTCACCTCCGGTTATTTGACAGTTGGAAAGACGCACATAAAAACTATTAACAGAAATTTGCAGGGCAATTTGAGGAATCGTCTGACATTCTTGAAGTATTCTTTGTCTCAGTTCATTTACACTTTGAGGCTTCGTTTTTTAGACGTTGTCCTTAAGGCAACCCCAAACAAAAAAGTCTAATGGAGACAGATCTGGTGAACGCGCTGGCCATTCTACAGTCCCCCGCCTTCCGATCCACCGTTGCCAAAAAACAGTGTTTAAATAGGCTCTTACATCGATGCCGTAGTGTGGGGTTCCTACGTTCTGTTGAAACCAGATATTCTGGAAATGTTCTCCAAACATGTTTCGAAGTGCTGGTGTAATTTCATTTTCCAGCAAACGTTGGTATGATACTGCATTTAAATTTCCTTCAATAAAGAAAGGACCTACCAACTGGGTACCTATCATACCAAGCCAGACATTCACCTTTCGTGGATACTGCGTATGTGCCTCCAGCATCCAGTGAGGATTTTTGCTGGTCCAGTAACGGCAATCGTGCCTGTTTACGATTCCATTCAGCATAAATGAACACTCGTATGAAAACACAATATTGCTTACGTCAATTTCGTTGCGATCTATTTTGGCCATCATAGTTTTACAATATTCTATACGTCGATCGAAATCGTCTTCTTGGTTTAGTTCGTGCACCAAATGAACTTTATAAGGCTTAAAATTAGACCCTTCCAGAATTTTTTTTAACAGACGTAACAGAGATGTGATGAATTTGTGCTGCTGAGCGTAGGGAACTCTTGCGGGTTCTCAATAAATGACTGCAATACATCTAAAGAGTTGTCTTCGGTTGTCGCAGTAGCGGGCCTTCCTGACCTATGACGATCGGAAACACTTCCTGTTTCAATAAAGCGTTGAGCAGTTCTCCCTACAGGGAATTGGCTGCCTCTCGTGAAAGTAGTCATTAAATAAATGGGATGCTTCCTCGTGTGATCGTCTGTTGTTTCCCCAACCAACCATCATAAGAAGTGTTGTTATACGTTCACGTTCGTCAAGCGACATAGTGTAGTTGAAGAACTACAAGCAATACGACAAACTGTTTTGTACTAAAGCGCACTGATAGAAAGGTTGGACAGCACTACTAAAACAAGAAAACTAGAATAGCCTACTATGAATAGACTGGCTAATAGGAAAGTCCAAACTGCGACCCAAAGATAAGAGCTTTCTAATTGTTACTGTTATCAGGTTTTCCCCGTTATCAATATAATAGGACCAAATTTGTAACCCTTGAGAATAAACGTCATAATTCACTTCTGTACAACTGACAAGCATAATGTAGTATTTAGCTCCAGTATTTGTTTGGTTGCAGTTTTGCTTTACTGGGGTTATGGATACTAATAAAATGTAACCAAGTAAAACCTTTGAACAGCTGCCGTTTTGTACTGAATCAATCTTTTTGAGTGCGGTTTGCGGGATTAAACTCTGCTAGATAAGCCCTTTAAAATGATGTGCATATTGACCTATGCTCCTATTTAAGATTTCCTGTTGACTCCTTGCGGGACGTCCCCATTATATTACAGAAAACTAATAGTTCCTTCAAAAAGTAGACTTTTAGGTGTAGTGATGATGTACCACATCTTGTTGATTTATCTATTATCGTTCAGAAAATATTATACATGTGCAGGACTTTATGTACACCCTATATATATATATATATGTATGTATGTATATATATTCATACTAGTAAAACAAGCTCTTTATTAGGTAATTTTAGTAATTATTTAGAAAACTTACACCGTCTGTTCCAAATTTTATGTACACTGAAGTAACCTTGGGAGTAGTACGAGATACAGCAAAGATTAAATGTATTAGTTGTGCTCAATAACAAGGCTATTTAATTTTCAACAAGGCTATAAATTAATGTGGTTCAGTCATTATTGGTAGTGTCGTTCACTCGCTTCTCTCAAAACACATTTTTTGGTCAAAATCTTTAAACTGTCACAGTTCTCTTATTAGTACCTACATTGTAACGTTTTTTATATGAAATCTGCATGAAATTTATTTTTGCTTTTAAATATTCCATTGGAATTTTTTAAGTACTACTTTAGACGAATTTCTGTCAAAAGGATAGGACCAACTATGAAACGACTATCCAAATTCCAACGTCAATTTGTACATGATTTGGATCTGAGATCGGAAAAGTCCGATCGAAAAAGCTTCTGGCCATCATTGCGGGCACGAACTTCTAGCAAACATTTAAAACGTCACCAGCGATGGTAGCAAAATACAAGTTTAAATTCAGAAAGTTCATTAACATTTTACATTGTTATTGTTATTTACATTTGTATTTACCGAGCTTATATAGCCCGATAATAAATAGTAGATAGGACAGAGTAGTCTCTTTATTGCCAACATTGTACTAATGTAAAAAAGTTTTACAAATCTTTGGTCCCTTGATAATACCAAAGACTCAAATTTATTGTACGAATGAAATATTGTGAATAATTTGGAATTGTAATATTTTACCTACATAACCGAAAGCGCCTGAGATAAAGGCCAAGTTTAAAAGCAAACAATTTTTGTAACTGACTTTAAATTGGTTCTCACAAGCTATACTGTTTCAATGACTATAATATGAAGACTTTTAAATTTTGAAAATATAAATAATTAATAAGTGTTTAATGATTTGGGATATTAACTTTTATAGTTAGTTCTTGAAAGGGTATGTTTTCAACTAATTTTGAGATTGCATTTGGAATTTCATAAGATATTCAATAAAGTAACAAAATAAACCTGTCAAGACTGTTTCATTAGATATTTTAACAACTTGTACATTTAAAGCATAATAAATTTAACACATTTGTTTTAATTGATCTACATCAAGAGATCATTAAAATGAGGTATCACGAGCTTCACTTTTTACATAAAAGATTTTCCAATAACAAGAAAACCCCCAGAGTACCTAGCCGCTTTCAAACATCTTGGAGGTTAAACATATTTTTCTAAACCTTGCGCCAAAAAAGGGGAGGGTAGCTAGTTCATTTTAAAGGGAATTTCTATTTTCACTTGTTATGCCGCTACAATCAGTGACCCAAGTGGCCTGGTTTACCCATATACATTACTAGTTCAATTACTTTCTTGTTCAATTTAGAGTAATCTTGCTTTTTGTATTAGTGTTTGGCCAGAAAAGTATTTATTTAAAGGTTTTAAAACGTATATGGTACATTATTATTTTCAAAATTGTCTCAATGTTTTTATCACTAATTTCATTTAGGTTTTTATTTTTATCTCCTGTTGTAAGATCTAAATACTGGTTCATGGCAAGTGTTCTGGACAGTTCGTTGAGTTTTATGTTGAAATGCACCAATTTATTTAATATCCACATTGTCTTGGATTAAACTCTTTGAAGTTTGTTTATTACACTTTTATAATTAATTTTTTACTGCAGTAATTATCATTTCGTTGTTGATAAACAACCATATTTATAGTATACCAGCATAATAGTGATTCTCTCTCTCGTGAAAGTGATGGTGGCGCATGCTCACGTCCTGGTCCCCGGGCTGATGTAGTTGAGGTATCAGATTCAGCCATATAGCCATCTTGTGTCCGCGATAGTGACTCTTCATGCGCGACTTCACTCCTGGCAATGTATCATTCATTATTGTTACATTCAGTAACGCTTTTTGTAAATATCAGGGTATACTGTAGTAATAGGTATGCTTCATACTCATGCAACAAAAGTATGGTACAGTTGGGTAAATATTTGTTATACTATAATGTTATAAAACAATTAATAAAATTTACAATACTGTAAGCATAAAAAAAAATTTCTCTTTAGGAAACTAAATTTCAGACACTGCACTTGTAACTAATATTATTACTAAATATATATAAATAATCATATCGGTTATACAGGTATAACGCCATTAACTGGCTCTCAAATTTCAAAGTGGATATATTATTAAAACTCTCGGGGAGGCCTTTATACATTTTGCGTTTTGTATTCTCAGAATTATATTGGTGTTCTCACTCGATATGTTGTTGCAACAAGCGGGAGAGCAATAATAGATTGTAGTAACAACCAGTGACTGCACAAGCTGTTACTTCGTACTTCTGGCAGCAAGTATGAAAACAAAATTCATACAAACCTCTTAGACTACGTATCTGCGTATTTTTGGGCAGTGCTATTCCACAGACAAGTGGGAAGGTGAGAGGCGTATATATTGAAACCCATAAGACACAAGCAGATTCCTTGAAGAACTCCACGATGTTTTGCTAGTATAGTTGAATTTTCACGTCCAATATTTGCAACCTGCGACCTGTCATCTAAATAGGACGTCGCCCACCCAATATAATGAGTTCCAGGCCAATATAAATGCATTGTAGGAGTCAGCAATTTAGGATTAATAGATTCGACAGCCTGCGAATAGTGTAATAACACGAAATAGTTATCTTTTTCCATTTCTTTTTGATCCATTAGATCTCTAAATAAAATTATAAACACTACATTGCAACGTTTTATAATTAATAAACAAAAACTTATTCACGCAACCGTTTATAAGTTTACATTTTAGTTGTAATATTTAATAGCTTTTTAATAATAACATAAATATGTAGGCTACTTATATAAGATTGATGATACTTATATACTCACCAATACTTAAATACAGCTGACTGTTAGGCTCATATGGTTCCCATGTAAGGCCTCTGTGGTGGGGTTTTTCTTTGCTAGATGTGTGATGGTGGCGGGGCTCATTTGGATTTCTTAAACAAGAATGATTCAATAGCTTATATTTTTTAATAAATGATATATTCATATTAAGGTTGGTAAAATGATGAAATATATCAAAGTTATGACACGTATTTTAATATATGTTTAAATAGATGATTAAGTAGTATTCTTAGACATTACATTTAATACACTATATGAATATATAAACCAAATTATATACAAATAACACTACTATGGGTGTATTACATATTAGTGTTTTTTGTATATAATTCTGTACATAATTTATATATATATATATATGTGTGTGTGTGTGTGTGTGTGTGTGTGTGTGTGTGTGTGTGTGTGTGTGTGTGTGTGTGTGTGTGTGTGTGTGTGTTTACTATTCAGCACATTATGTATTCACTTCAAATGTTCACTAACGCCTTTATAGGTCAGATTAATTAACTGAGATTCAAAGGAATTGTACAAATAACGTTTTAAGCTTTTGTGTATTATTCTTTTTCGACATTTCAGAAACACATAATAATTATACCACGAAGTATGATATATTCTAGGAATTCCAAATATACTACAAACACACCACCAAGTGTATAAAGCTTATTTGAAAATGCTACTCATTATATCCTTCAAAGGCATTCCGAGCGTCAGCTATTCTTTGAAGTGATTTTGCACCAAAATACTAGGTTAGTGACGATCAGGGAGTTGATTAGAAAGCTGTAGGAAACGCTCAGTGTGCAACCGTAATGCTAGTAATTTTTAATTCTTGGGTCTTTCTCACTGTAAGTGTATCACTGGAATCACAGAAAAGGAGATTCATTCATTAATAACAATTTACTTATTTTTCAAGCCATTTTAATTAGCTCTCATTGTATATTGTGTAACAAAGTAAAAATGCATAATCATTTTTATATCATTCATTGCAAATACATTTCAGGAATATCAGTTAGATGATTTTGTTATCAAAAGCTTACAAGTATCAATAGTAACTTTAGGAACTTTCAACAAAAAGAGATTAGGGAGTCTTCGCTTCGTGGGAGTTTAAGTAACGGTATATATTGCTCTTTGATTGTTAAGTATCTAGAGTATATTTCTTACAGAATTGAAAATAATATGTATTCGATACGTCTCTATTAGAACTATATTATAAGAATTAGACTGGACAATTAGCAAATATATGTGAAAGTAAGCGATGTTTGCGTACTGGATTTGGTAGCAATCCTGACTCGATCATTTAGAAAGCAATAACTTTTATATATCAGAAAAAACCAATCCATGAAGTTAAAATCAGTTATGGTTTCTTCAACAAATCCCTTTAATTGTAGGATTTTGTACAGAAAAACAATACACGTAAGAATAATTTATTGGCAATATCTGTAATTCAATAGAACTCATCTCAAAAGTGTTTTCAATACTGAATATATTATTGTCTATTATTTCACTAATACATATGAAGTACAAATAGCAGAGAAACATAATGCTCATTTGGATAAATATGGGTGACTTTGAATGTATTTGATTCTTTACTAGGTCAGTTATAATCAACCAAAATTCAACCTATTTTTGAACCCGTTTAGTGGCCAAATCTATCAAAAGTGAATTCTACAAACCACAACAGACTTTTACGTTAAGGTGTTTCTGGGATGGCAGGAATTGACTCGTAGTTTTAGTTGAAATATAAATATATCGTTTTCAAAATTAATATAACATTTAAAAAACTGTTCATTGCACTATAAAATTACCAACGATATATACGGTTTAAAAAATATTTACCCAGTCTTTGCAAAATTGGTGAAAAAGTTAACGAGAGTCTCAGAGACCGCCATGTCTTGACGGCTGTAGTTGTGCGGGAAGTACGGATGTCCGCCTACAAGTGGCTGACCCAACACATAAGATAGATCCTCGCCTCTTACACTTCCTAGTCTCTGCAAAATCACGACAATATAATCAGATAAAAACATTTGATACAGTCATTTTTATCCACGATTTGCATAGTGAACACTTATTCATAAAGATTTAATAAACACTGCTCCATATGATGTACGCTAGCGGTTCCTGGCTCCTACCTCGTGGTAATCGGTGTCCTTTGGTTGGTAGTTAAAGTGGAAGAGATGCGTGCTGGCCCCTCTGCGAGAGTGCAGCAGTGCGACCTTGAGCAGGGGTGACACCGTGTGACCGTCACTCAGCGCCTCCAGGGTGGAGTCTCGCACGTTGATCGGGTGGACGATCGGCTTGTCCCAGTCCGTATACTCGTTTCGAACCGTGGAGAAAATCTCGTTCAAATGATACACGTAGGCGTTCCTCACATAGGTTCTTGTAAACAAAGGTTCACTATTAAAATTTAGTTGTTGATTAAAGAGGTTACTACTTAGATAGTAAAGAGGAAGCGTTCCTGTTTAATCTTGGCTAATGTGTAATAAATGTTGGGTTTCAGAAGTTTTTCGGAGTCCTTTTTAAACATTTTAAATATTTAAAATTTATTTATTTTTTTACCTTTTCAATGTTAGATATTTTAACCTTCTAGTAAATGTTATGTTCATATATTCTAATTTGTTGCAATTTTTACAAGTATACAATTTTCAATACATTTCAATTTTAATACATAATATCGTTAAAGTAAATTTAAATAGTAGTTTAAATCTTTGATAAACACTTTTGAAGAAGATTAAGAAGTATTTTGTCGAGATATTTTACTTGTATTTCAACAATAAATTTGTATTTTGGAATATAGCCAGATTATTTATTTTTTGTTTTAAATGATTTTATATTTTAAAAAAAGATCATGGACTATATACAAAATTATAGTGACTTTAAAATTGGTTAAATTTTCAGCCTTTGACGTAATATTTTAATAAACTTAAAATTATCGTATATCGTAATTCATTACGAACACGGTACATAAATGTGCTAATCCCCTTTGTATTATTTAGCTCTTAATTTGAATTTTATGAATTTTAAAGATTACCATATGGCTTAAAAGTGGTTCTTAATATATTTCATTGCTACTTAATAAGGTATTTAAACAAATTAAGTTTAATTAACCAATAAATCACATACAAGACTATTAACTGTTATAGTCAAGAACACTGAACGATCTTCTAGGAAAAATACGAGATGTCACAGCGACGTTATTTAAATATGGGGTGACAGTTAACCTGAATTATAAACCTAAACTAATAATGAATACAAAGCGATATATATTTAAAAATGCATTTAATGTCCACCCTTTAAAGTTATTATGAAGGACACGGTACATATACTTTTACGTTGTTATTGAAACCTTCCAAATTACATTTTGAAGCACTTAAATTAAAGAAAAACCGCTATTAAATGCATATTTTTGGAATTAATTGTATATGTGTTTTTTAACTTAGCGGTGCTTTAAAAATAGTTCTGTATTGGATTTAATTAACTTTCGTTTATCAATGTATTTACTTTTCATTTCGTAATTTTATAAACTCAGGTTAATTTTCATTAAAAAATATATTAAACTAAGGATATTTCAAAAGTAAAATCATAGTATATTTTATTATCAGTGTTATACAAAAATACACAAATCTTTTCTGCAAATAACTTTCCTTTCATTTTTATATTTCTATAAAATTTTACTCTTATATTTTATATAATTTATATAATTATAAACTTACCTTTAATCTTCTGATATATATTTTCACGGATATAAATTACTGTTATCCTTTCAACTTAAAATATAGCATTTTTAGTTATACTTTTAGCTTTAAAACGAAGAGTAAATGGTTATTAATACTTACGCGTGGTATTTCTTTACCTCAAAATTCTATTCCGCTGGTCTTCTTCGAAACCGTATTGAATATCTTCCTCATTCATATCTAGATAGCTCTCAGTGGTTGTGATGCCGAGCAGTAGTGGAGTCTTGACAAAGAGGTTACCGGTGTGTTCTATGACGTAGGAAGGTTCATTGACCAACCAAGGACCGTACCGTGGGAGGAACCTTGGGGGCGAGAAATCCACTCCGAGTAACTTTGATAGAGGAAGATCCTTGACACAGGACACCAAGTCGTGCTTGGTAGGACAGTTGAGGTAGGAAGCGACCTGAGCCCGTGTTGAGTCTGGGCTTGCAACTACCGCCCACGGGCTGAGCATGGAGCCTGATAGAAATGAGGCTCTGTGAAAAAGTCCTGCAAGAAATATCAGTCATACATAACTTGATAATTGTTAATAAAACTTAATTGGTATGGAATACTAGTTTAGAAAGGTCATAGAAGGTCTGAGGCTGCAAAAATAAAGTATATATTAGAAAACAATCGTTAATCATGAATATGAATGTAATTCAATAGCAACCACTTAAATATTCTGAGTATACATCGCAAATTTCATAGATAATAAATAATCTTTTAACATATTTTAGCCCTGTAATAATGTTTTTGGTGATTTAAATGTAATTAATTGAAGTGAAATCCTTTTAGAAATTAAGTATTGTAAACATACTGGATTCTTAAAATTTGTAAAATAAGTCAACCTAATATTACTACCAAATCAGTTGTTACTTTACCTTATAGTACAAATTATTCAATGAAGTAAATAATATTAAATGTGTTAAAAAACAAATATTAGTTTATGATCGAAGTTCTTCATTTCATTGAAAAAATGTTTAGTTGTACTTTATCAGGAGTTTTTAACAAAAACGTCAGATAGAGAAGTATCTAACATTCGTACACACATTTTTAACGCCGAAGACAGTCAAGTATTAAGGAAAGTTTAACGAATATTACAACGTTGTAGAACGTTTCTCAGTAGGGTCTACTAATGATGTGTCGTGATTGTATCGTGTATGTCAAAGGTGTTTTAAAGGACTAAAACAAGGTCTTACAACCAGCTTAGTCAGAACTTTGTTGATGAGCTTTATACTAATCGCCTTGTACAGTAATATTACAAAAGAAATTCTTTTAATTTTCCTTTTTTTTAAATTCAGTTTTGCTAAGGAATCGACTAGACATAATATTTAACATAGAAATGAACGTAGTAAGCCTTTTAGTTTTTGCTTGTTCACATCTGAATGCATGATTTTTCCAACAAAATTAATGAATGGTGATAAGATTAAATATATTTTAATATAGCTGACTTTTTTTAAGTTGGTCATGTATTGAGCAAACACTACCCTCAGTTTCCAAACCATATTTGAGAGGTTTGTATAACTGAATTCAAAATAATGTACCGTTGGACGATACCACATGGGGGTGGTACAATAACTTGGAAGATACATTTTGTTACTACGTGATCATGGTAAGTTTTATAAACTGAATAAATGTCAGGTCGGATATTCTAAATTTGTGTCAAGTTTTAGGCTTAAACCTCACACCTGTTATGTTTCCCGATGGGGTTTTTACATAAACATAAAATGTTACACGCCTTTTTTTATAACATGGACTGGCAAAGGATATTCTGAACATATAAAATGTATCATCTAAATACCTCGGCTAAGTGAATAAAACTAAAATATTGTTATCAATTTAGTTAAATCTGACAATTATTGTGTGTAAAGCCGGCCACCTTTTTTGCAAATCTTGTTTCTAAGGCATATAGGAAATACTTAAATTGATTTCTGCGTCACTGTAATACCGGGTACCAACTAAATTTTGAGCCCAAGAGTAAAATTTTCCAGGAAGTCTAATTTAATAAATTTTGATAACACAGAATTAATTTCTCAAAGACCTTAATCAACATGAATTTAAAATGTTTAAGTTGTAGGCTAACATTGATAGAGTTCAAAGTATATTATACATAATGAAAATACAATTTAAAGAAGAAAATAAAATGCAAAATAACTGATACCTTTTGAGTGATTATAGTTTAACATTGTATATATTTCTTCATCAAAAGAGAGTACTATATAGCCAATCTATGTTAAAAAGAGATAGTCTACTTCCTCCAGCCAACGTATAGTTATTGTTTGGATGGTTCTCCTCTAACAAAATAATAACTTTGTGATCAATATTTACACAAAACTGCTCTAAAGTACGAAAACGAATCTTCTCCAGGTAATTTTGTCCTATTTCTGTCCACACACCACAATAGCCCAGACATACCAGTAAATGTCGTTTAGAATTTTTTTTATTAATTAATTGGTGTTAGATAGCCAGCCAACTAGTTTGAAATACAAATAAACTTTACAACTTGAAATCAGTATTAAATACTTTTTTAATTTGGACAAGAAGGTGAAGAAACGTCTGTTCGATCTTAAGTCCTTCTCTCTGATTGTAAAACTTCTGATTTACTAAAAGAATCTTGGCGATAACTGAGGACTGACATATATTGACAATGAGTCATTTTTAGGTAGACCATGTGAAGAGATTCCGGGTACCACAGCTCAATAACATTATGTCATCATGGAAAAATGGGAAACTAGGTATATTGAAGTTTTTCGGATTGTCCAGATGTAAAAGATACATTGGTATCTTCTGTGCTATCTTCAGTCGGTGTCTTCAGTCTCAGTTCAACCGGCTGGTAAAAACAAGTGAACCTTCATATGCATGTAATAAATGTTACAGTAAAATAATGACTAGTTTTTATTTTTACTTGAAAAAATATATAAAAGATGTTTTTTTTATGTTGTTGACTTGCAGGCTATAGCACAATTTCACTTTGCTCGAGGTGCAGTAAATTCTATTGTTTGCGTAATATTGCTAAAAGGTGTTTGTAAATATTTAAAAAGATGTATTTAAAATTTGATGAATGAATATACTTCAGACTGTAATCATATAACATACCTAAAATCGGCAAATAGTTTTACTTATTTTTGTATAATATACTATGTATATTTATCGTGCATTATAGTTTAGAAAACTAACCATTCGCCGATTCGAAGGACATGAGGATGTTGACAAGGGCAGCGCCCGTGTCGTGGCCCACCAGGGTCACACGGCCAGGGTCACCGCCGAAGGAGGCGATGTTTATTTGGAGCCACTTCAGCGCCGCTTCTATATCGCGTAGAGCTAAGCAGCAATCGTTGGAGTGTGTGCTGGGATGTGTTTTTAAAAATCCTGTAAAAAGAAAAATATGAACTTGGTATATGTAGTTCTCTGTATGCTATTTGTAGTGTTTCCTGTATTTATTATATACAACCTAATTAAATTTAATGATTTTGTCAATGATATATTCAGTATGTTTGCAGCATCTTATAAATTATATATTTACAATTATATTTCCTTTTGATAATTTTATTTTTGTAATATCCGAGGTATACAAATTTTTATCTAATAGCAGATACTCGCGGCTTATCATGCATTTTTTTAATTGATGCCTGTAGCGTACCTTGTCAAAGAATTTAATTCAATATGATGGTTCCTTTTCATTACAACGTAGGCATACGGTCAGGTACATATTATTTTACTGTTAGGACTAACTCTTATATCAAGGTTTGCGCGTCTATACGCTTATGAGAATTTCTTGTCCAAACGAATTATATTTCCAATGCTATATATCAGTTAGCCTTGTTTTATCAAGTATATTTATATAGCTTGTAAAAACTTAATTTGGTTAAATAACGCCAATTATTTCCAGCTCTTGGTATCATCTACTCTCTACCTAATATATTTTTATTGGCATAATTGAGTTTACCTCGTTTTTCTAATAAAGAAAATACATGTACGTACTTATGTATTGACTGAGAAGTATATAACAGAAAAACGTTTACAATTCCGGGCTTATACATTTAATGTAAATATATTAAAATGGTACAGTCGAGTTGGTCCTATTGACTCGTTGCTTCGCCCGCAATCTTTATGCAAAATTCCGTATATTTGTTTGAATAGCTCCCTCGATTTAAGTTACACTTGAACTATTTTAGACCAATGTAGAGGAACTATAAAATAAAGTTCATAGTTCTCTTAGTCAAAGCACTTGTGATGTAATATGACAGGATGCTACGATGTTTTTAAAGTGAAATTAGTCACATGAGGTTCATCAGTTACCCATTTTACTGGATTCAGATTTTTAAGAGGGCCAGAAATTAATGAAAAGTGTGAGTAATTCTTAATTAAGACTTTGCACTTTTATTTAAAATTATTTATATTTCCAACGCAAAATTGGAGTCTATCATTTTGCCCGGGAAACAATACAAATAGACTTATATGCAATTTGGTCATGAGGTTGGATTTAAAACTGTATGTTAAACTATATGGATATAAATATTATTAATGAAAATAAAAATAATAAATCTAATTCAATAATGTGATAATATTATTATGCTTAGCTCTACGTGAAAAGTTATAAAATTTATTTTGGAAACCATCAAATCTTGTGTAAATAGATGACTGGTTACGTTATATATGCTAAGCTACAGCAAGCACACTTGTTATTGCTAATCGTTCCCTCGGAACAGGTGAGAGAGTAGAAAGTTTTAAAGTTAAGATTCTACAGCGCCGTCGGTGGGTGTTTTAAAGTGTTTATTCAGTTTCTCGTCACGTATACATTTAAAACTAGATAACTTTTGAGGAAATTTGTTGATAATATAGTAGTAATAACAATTGCATTTGTAACGACCTATCACATTCGGTTTAAAACTAATGTTGTGTGGTACTATGTTCATTTTGGTTAATTTTTATGAAGAAAATACTAGTAAACCGCCAAAGAGGGTTGATAAGTGATGCATTTACACAAAAATAATTAAATGCACTCACCACCCCAAACATGTATCGACCTATATAGACTCCAAGATTATACGTAATAATTTATTTGATTATTCCTATTGCAATTTACATGATAAGCTTAATAAACACTTATGTTAAATTATCTTACTCCATAATACTTCTTTATACTAATTATTTATTTCATTTATAATCACACTTTAGCGAGTGTTCTAAAAATGCAGATATTTCAGCTACTTCTGATGTATTTCGTGTACCGGCAGTTAGTTCAGTGCATAATACAAATTTTACTTTTCTAAAACAGTGGGATGTTCAAAACGAAAAAAAGATCTTTTAGGGGTTACAAACCTATTATTTAAGCTACTATGGGTAGATAGTTTGAGAAATATTCAGTAACTCGTTTGTTAAAACTTAGGCCATTTGTAATTAAATTTTCATAGTTCTATACGGAATGCTCAGA
The DNA here is from genome assembly GCF_021130785.1 of Homalodisca vitripennis. Classification (NCBI taxonomy): domain Eukaryota; kingdom Metazoa; phylum Arthropoda; class Insecta; order Hemiptera; family Cicadellidae; genus Homalodisca; species Homalodisca vitripennis. The sequence continues at coordinate 111,115,191 of NC_060210.1, read as the reverse complement.
AATAAAAATATGCTTTTTCTAGTTGTTGCAACTTTTTTAAACTCTAAGGGATAGTTTTTATGCTTGAAACATTTATTTTTATATTTATAAAGTGTTTTATTTTGATCTTTTTACTTCATGAGGCATTCGTGATCAAGTTCTGAATATAGAAGAAATGTCGATGACGTGAGTGAGTGCTTCACCATATATATCCCGGCGGAGCAAGTACTTTTTGCGATTCAATGTTTATTGAAATTATATATATATATATATATATATATATATATATATATATATATATATATATGGCTTATTTAACTGGAACTGTCTTAAAGTTCATAAACTTCACGAGCACTGTTAACTACAGTAACCTACCGATAAGACTGAATTTTATTTACTCAGACAACAAGACATAAATAAGACCTTCACAGTAAGTAACAGAAACGTGTACATTAACACATATAGGTAGAACAGATTATGCCAGATAAGTGATACCTAGTAGACCCAGTCTGTAGTTGACGGTGACGACGATCACGTGGCCATGACTGGCCAACACGCTGCCGTCATAAACGTTGCCGGAGTTCCATTCGTAAGATTCGCCGTGCACAAATACCAGGATAGCGTAGGGAGCATCTACACCTCGATTTCCTGAAACAATTCAAGAGTTTTTAACATATAAAAAAAAAGCAGTCGTGGGACTGCCGATAGAAGTGAAAACGGAACTATTAAGTTGAGAGTAATTAACAATACGTTATAGTAGCAGAACATCTGTAATTGTAAATGTGACGCGTTTTTAATTTTCCAATTTTAAAATCCACGAAAAAATATTATCAAATAACTAGAAATCTATTTTACCACGCTAGTAAGATAAATCTTATACCGTAATAATACTCATTTCATGATGAAGAGGTTAAATATTAAAAACATAATTAAAATGAATAATGCTAAATTTTAAATACAAATATTCGTACAAATATTAAAAATATTTAAAAATATATTCGTTGTTTTCATTATTCATTTATCTGTATACAAATATGTTGTAATTGCTCAATATTAATAAGTTAGTTAAACATAGAATACAGTGAGTAAACACCGAGTGAACAACAGTGAGTTGAACACCGTTGTAAATAATACAGTTATTGCTACGGATAAAGTATATAATTGCAATAACAATTAAACCCACAATATTTTTAAAACTAATACATTAGTTAAATTAACTTGGTTCTTTCGTAAAGGTATTTTTATTGCACAATAAACTAATTTATTGAGTTAATACGGTATCAGTGAGCCAATGCGCCAACTACAGTTCCGGCAGAAACGTTCACTCATCACTTCATACGCTACTACAGGCTAAACTAAACTTCCAATAAAAAAATGATAAATTACAAAAAACATATTAATCTATTTTCACACAACTTTCTCGCTGACAAATTTTGTCTGACCAAAAAATAAAAAAAATCCTCGCTTACTACTTTTTTCTTGTCATTGTAAACGCTATGTAAAATGTAAACAATAATCAAAATTATTTCGAAATTTTTTTAATATTTAAAAATGTAACCAATAGATTGCCAATATTAAGAGCTTTAATTTGACGCATCTTACAGAATTGTACGACATTGGCTTCACTTTTAAATCGCGAGAGGAAGCCGTAAAGGTCACTGATTTTCGCAGTCTGTTTTCATACTCCGCCGGGACAGTTTTAACACAGCGAGACTGACTTTTTCATGCAGGTTAGTAGTCCGCGGCCAAGTCTACGGTTAAAAAACACAGCGAGACTGACTTTTTCATGCAGGTTAGTATCATTAGCATGTCGGTGACGCGAACCGAGGATTTTACCCTCTACCAAAACGCTCAACGCGCCTAAAGAAGTTTTCACTTCAAAAAGAATGTTGTATCCCATAAAGTTCATAAAACAAATACCATTCCATGTCTGAATACCATTCCTCTCAAACAGTTTAGTTTTACAGGAAATTGGTGCAGTATGTTTCATAATTTTGTTGATGATATAGTGAAATACTCCCCTCTCTACAGTTCGCGTTGGCTGGCTCCCTCAGTATAAATTTAACAATATCCACTCATTTGGAAACAGAAAGAATAACATTTAACCTTGTTAACTTATCTTAGTAAGTAGTTTTTTAAGACAGTAAAGTAAAACAGAAGAAAATTTATTCCATGAATAAAAAATATATATAGACTTATGTACCTTACTAATTAATGGGTCAAATACGATTTTCATGAACGGATTTATATATTTTGATCATACAGTACAAATATTTACAATATTGGTTTCTCCTTCGCAGTCAAACACATAAATATATAAACACACATTCAGCAGTGGAAGTCAGTATGATTTTCGTTATAGACTAGGAGCCGAGAGCCAAATGACCATGTATAAAGAAACACACTGGTTCGCAAACAGATACTTGCCTATAAACACACACTCAGTAATGGAAATCAGTATTATTTGTCTAATAGTCTAGGAGCCGAGAGCCAGATAGCACCGTATAAACAAACACGCTAGTTCGCAACGAAATACTTGAATATAAACACATACTCAGTAATGGAAGTCAGTATGATTTGTCTAATAGTCTAGGAGCCGAGAGCCAGATTGCACCGTATAAACAAACACGCTAGTTCGCAACGAAATACTTGAATATAAACACATACTCAGTAATGAAAGTCAGTATGATTTGTCTAATAGTCTAGGAGCCGAGAGCCAGATAGCACTATATAAACAAACACACTGGTTCGCAACCAAATAGACTAGTTGAGAGTAAACAGACAATAATGGAAGTCAATATGACTTTCCTTAAAGTGAATAAGCCGAGAGCGAGTTAGCACTATAAAAACATATACACTGAGTTTTCTTGTAACTGGTAAAGGAATTTTCAATCGTATTGAATCGATCATCGGCCACGCCAATTTTGAGTAGGTTACTCGGAAGTTTATCAATAAGCAATAACTTTTCTCAAACTATGCTTCTTCTAATTTGCTACAACCTGTCATATAACAGTCAGAAAACATGATAAAAGAAAAATAATACACCACTTAAAATTCTGTGAAAAGGTTAGCTGATGTTTTTACAACATTATTACGTTTTGTATGGTATGTTAACCTCAAATAAATTATCTGATACAAAAATATTATTAGATTTTTAACACCTAACATTATATTCATACACGTACCAAAAACAGCTTACTGACGAATAATAGTTTCTAAGAAATAATTTCTCTATTGATTTAGTGTGTTTATGAAAGCGAATATGACTGCCGAGTCCTAATGTTTACTACATTGTTCATGAAGGAATATTTTTATTGAAAGGTACTTACCCCTCTTTTAAGAAGTAACATCACAGTCGACAGTCATGGGTTTATCATTCAAGATTGTAAGTGAATCCACTTTTTCCTTACCTTGCTGCTTTGTAAGTTTTTAATAATAAATGAGTTTTTTCTTTATGTTTACTTGACAATAGTTAGGGAAGAATGACGTCAAAACTAGGTCATTGTTATTACAATATTGACTAAAGAAAGAATGCCGAGATTGTTGTGCCACATTTGCCTTATTACTCAGTAAATAGGCTAAAACGGGAAGCTGTAGCCGAGTAATCCGCAGATTACTTAGGAAGATTGACGTCACAATTAGTCCATCGTCATTACCATATTGTCTGAATGGTAATGGGCCCAAAGGAGTAGCTCGCGGCAAAGCTTAGATAGAGTTCTGCATCTCAGTGCTTAATTAATTCACTTGTAATTGAATAAAGGTACGCCTTAGGTGGATTATAGTATACCGCGATAGTTTACCAACAGTACTAAAACATACAATCTATAACATTCTTCCGAGTTAAAGTGTATTTAATTTATAAGTAATGAAGTTTTAACAAAGCAGTAAAGTATTATCAATTTGTGATAAAAAATTTGGAATAGAATAATGAAAGTTTTGTAACACATGTTTTTATTATATATATATATATATATATATATATATATATATATATATATATATAAATTACTTTTCATAGCAAAACTATTATCTTATTATACTGTTATCTAATTAAAACAGCGTTACGATATATTTGAGCAACGTATTTACAATTTTGTATTTATATAGAGAATAAAAATTTTGTATCCAACCTGAATCTATCAGATGTTTGGGGTAGATTATATTTAATAATTTAACTAAAACAATCCAGTAAACGTTTTGTAACGGTTTAATAGTATTTAGAAATACCAAACGTATCGTATACCACTGTAGGGGGCCAGATGCAATTTTTTTAGTTATACTTTATTATAAATAATTACTTAGTTTATAATTATAAATACAATAGATAGAATTAGTTATGTATAATATTACTTTTACAAATAATAAAGAAACTCACCTTGTTTATAACCCTTTTAAAAGGAAATGAATTAATTTCATAATATACGCCTTGTACCTTTTAATATTTTACACATTTTCACTACTATTAAAAGCTGGAACTTACATTTTTAAGCTAATTGCTCTTATTTTATAGCTGGTATGTTTGGCATTAGCTTGTATTAAGAAATGGGGTTTTAAATGTTGGAACTTAATGGTGGTTTCTTGGTAAAGACGTAAACCCTCAGTCTCAAAGTCTCTCAAACTTTAAAAAGATCAAGTTTTAAAAGTTTTAGACTGTCAATGCAGAAGTTAACGAAATGATTTTATTGCTGGAAAAGTATTGTAAACTGTGAACTACAAACTAAAATAGCGCTATAATTATTGCAACATTGAAATGCTTAATAAGAAGCGAATTTGCTCTTTAATCGTATCTGGTAGACAGTTATTCACAAATCATAAGTAAGGTAATAAAGACTAATTAAATACACCAATGTAAGTATTTGATTAATAAATGATCAACTACAACATTTATGAAATTTTCTATTTCAGACGCGTGTTTCAGTATTAAACCATCATCAGTGTGAACATTTACCTCTAACTAAATAAGAAACTAAATATACACATGTGGATCATTTAAACAGATGTTAAATTTATATGATACAGCTGTAATTTTTATTAGTATTCTGTATTTAATATATACATTTTTTTCAAAGATAGGATTTGCGTTATTTTTTGATTGCCATTTAATATGTTGTAAAAATCTTCGTTATGATTTAGATTAATATGTAATTCTTCTGTAGTGTTTAGTTTTTCTGAATGAAGACCTCCTACACTAAAAGGTCAACCAAATACTCGTATACCGGAGATTCCGATTAGACCAGTAGTAAACTATTTTAACGCTCTTACTTACAAAGTATGTAAATAACAAAATAAAAACAACATGCATTTTGGATACTATTACAGTATATCAAATGCTAGTTATCTGGCAATTAAATTCATTCAAATTCTATTAAACTCTTTCTTCATTTTTTTTATGTTAACAACATGTCTCAAACTTTCTAAAACAAGAAACAATTAAAATTCTAAAGGATAATCTAATAAAATAAAATAAATCTTAAAATGTATGAAATTGACTGATAAGATAAAATGTCTTTTAAAGTATAGTAAAAGTTAGATACCATATTTATATCGGCATAAGTGTACTGGCTTAGTACTGCATATTTGCTAAAATGTGCAATACTATTATATTTTACCAAAACTTTTATTTTACTTTTTCTATTCTCAAAAGCGGCTTTAGAAATGGTTGAAATAATAAGTGTTATGTCGGAGCCTACTATCAAACTTAATACATGTTTTAATGTAAAAATTAGAAAAATAACAAACATTTCATTTTAAACAATGCATGTGTAGTTTAGGCAATGAATGGCCTTATAAGGGGTCTAGAAGAAAACGTTAATGGGCGTAAAAATAAACTATAGGACGCTTTTAATGGTACCTGGAAGAATAACATACTAAATTTCTTCATCCGTTGGGGTGGCGGAAAAGATGAGGGCGGTTTAGAGATCATTTTTAGGTGTTCGCCTATATATTGGATGTCCCCAGTAGACCTTCAAATCGTTCATTTAACTTAAAGTCTTTGAAGTAATGATACTTTCGAATAACTTCAAATTAGTTTAAAAGAAGTACGTAATCATAATTTTTATTATATTTTGATTTTTCAAATATAAATTTTACTTGTTAATGCTTGTAACTAAATTAACCAATAGTATATGATGTTTGTCTACTAACGTGTGATAAACAGATTATAATAACATTGTAAAATATTTGTCCTACTACATAAAATATATGTAATTTATGAATGCACAAAAATTAATAATGTGTAATGCTTCAGATAATGTAATTTACATTTACATTACATCTGGCTATGAATAACCTATTTATTAATGTTAGCCTACGACCTGCTTTTACCCGTCTCTAAAAACATTAAAAATGTAAGATCCTAGTTATGGGTAGTTCCATGTTGTAATAACTCAAACATCTCCATGGGATATTTTTATTGTCTTACCACTGCCAGGAACGTAAATGTTGAGGTGTAAGCAATCCTCGCTCTGGTTGGCTAGCAGCGGGATGAGACGGCGTAGGTGTTGGTAGCGGTCCCGTGGCATGTGCTGTAGAGCGGCGGTCAAGTTGCTGATGTCGGGGTAGCGCTGCGGACAGACGGGCGGCAGGGAGTCCGCCAGTCGGGTGCCGGTCCAGGGGGGCGGAGCGGCGGGCGGCCGCAGTCTGCCGGGAGGAGCCGCGTACGGTACACCGAGGAATAACTCCACAGGCTCCAAGTGACGCGAGTTCAATTCGTGGATTATCTGTAAAATAAATTACATCAAGTATTCTAGTATGTTCTTTCAAAACAGTTAAACTGGATAACTGAGTTTCAGAGATTTACCACCGTTATTACAAACAGTTGATAACACACAACGTAAAGTACAATAATGATGTGAAATGTTCTAAGCCCCTTTGTCCTCTCAAACCTTCCATTGCTATTAACAAACTAAAATCATAAAGCATTTAGCCATAGCTCTATATGGTAACAAAACCCTTTTATATAGCTCATCATCTTCTGAGCCAGGGCAAATTAGATTGAAACCATCGATATGTTTGCCAGTGGCATGCAAATCCCAATGTTAACTGCATTGGCTTGGTTGGTTATAGATAAAGTATAGTCATTTGCAAAATTGAATAGGTCTAACATAATACAAAAAAGCTGTTTATCTGTTATCTGTAGTCTATAATTAGTCTATTAACAGTCGTATGTTTATAATTGAATAACGTGTACAACGCATTTATATCAATACGTGTCATTTATTTCTAGTTCGATTTCTGTAATTCCTGATTTCGATTACTGGGCATCATCACGAGAAATAATTTGTTATCTGCTATGATGCGTTTAATACATAGATTGTTAAATGCTAAACATAAATTAATCTACGACCTAATGACTACCCCATTTTGGTAGAGAGGCAACACATTTAATACATAAAAACATTCTCTGTTGGTCATATATCCATCTCCTCAAATCAAATTTCCTCCATCAAAAGTAAACCCCTCTATCTCTAATCGTAAGAAATATATTTAAAAGCGTGGGATTTTAATACAACCTTTACTTTTTCATATTATTTTATGAACCAGTGGTTATTAAAATTGAAAAATGTCAATGAGTGTCATATATTTATCAGACAGTTGCAATTGAAGATATATTTGACTACGTTCTATTTCAAAGGAGCGTTATGTGATATGTATTATTCTTGTAAATAAACAGTATTCATATAAATTATAAGTAACATTTGTTGTATGGGTCTCTTGCTATTATTGAGTAGTGTTATAGAACCTTATTAAAATGTAATATATAAGAAGATCATTGATTCATATAATACTCTACAACGGTTAGCAAATTAAATACGTTGCATCTGTTTCCAATCGATGTCGAATATTAAGATTTTCCTTCCTAAAGTGAAAGTAAGTAGATAAACTCAATTCAATTAATTCTTAAGGACAACCGGAATTGGACATAATGTATAACTATTTGCTATAGTATTATACTAAACACCTGACTTACTGATAATCACTATTCAGCTACATCATTATCGCTTTCAGTACAACCTAGTTTAATCGAGTATGCTAGCCCAACCTTTTTAGTAGGAAAAGAAGATGTTAAGGATAGACTTGTAGTAAATTATAAAAAATTAAAAGAAGAATAGAAAATGTAACTTACCCAAAATGGGACTTGCATAGTTTGTGTCAACATTCTCAATATTAAGTGATATATATTTATCGTAAAGTATATCTGAAATGTTACACATTTTAACTTTATTTTTAGTACCATTTGGAAACAATAAATTTAAAAAGCTACATTTTAGACTAGCTGTTGGTAGCGGTGTGCTGCTAGCTTATTTAGACTCGGTTTTAGGACAATTAGAAATTTAAGGGTATTCTAACGTACCTCGATGATACGAATATTAGTTCAATATAAGTAACAATATTTAACAATGTATTAGGCCAAAAGTTAAAAAAGATGTTGCCAAGTTTATTGGCACGACTGCATGTTTTTCAAAATGTGTACATTATTATGCGGAAATAGCCATCCGGCTGTAGAGTAGATTAATGGAGCGAGGACTAAAACACTTGCGTTGTAAATAATTCTTTAAAAAGTTCAATATCAAAATAAAATGTAACTGAGACTGGTAATTATGGGCGCGCTAATTTAACGTGCCATATGCATGGATAGAGGAACCTAAATCGCCGATTTGACTTGATAAACCATTAAAGGCGGTTATGGTGGGTTTTTAGGAAACTATAGTTGTTTAATTATGGCCATAGATAGCGTGATCTGAGATAATTGGAAGGCACTAGATACGCCTGGGCTGTGAAGATTGATTTGAAATGTATTATTTGATGTGGTTAACATAAAGTCTAGCGAGTAACACTGAATGTTATATGAAGAAGCGTGTTTGAGTGTAAATCATCAACGACAAACACTTTGACGACGCGATACGATGCTACGATTGAACAGCTAAACAACTTTGCTGTGTATTATGATACAAAGATGTATTTTTCTCTTATGTCCATTTAGTATGTTAAAACATATGTCAAAATTTGACTTTATACTTAATTAAGTCTTAGCAGCTTAGCTTCCATTTACTAATATTTAAGATGTCTCACGTACTACACACATCAAAAAAGCATCGCAAAATGAAGGCCAAACTAGAAGATTTTCAGTTATATTGCTATACAAGCATGGTCTTTACGTCGAATATTTGGATGAAAAAGTGAAAGTACTCATACATTAATCTCAGAGACATTTCGAAGAAAAAGTCACAGGACACTAGGTTATTTAAAAAAAAAGTTGGAGGATATACTCTTTAAAAAAGAAAGGCACATCATTATAAAACTTTCTTTGAGATTTCTGTTTAGGTTGTTTTTTGAGGATTATTAGCGCGTCCAGTTTGTTAAAACATATGTCAAAATTAGGCTTTATACTTAATTAAGTCTTAGCAGCTTAGCTTCCATTTACTAATATTTAAGATGTCTCACGTACTACACACATCAAAAAAGCATCGCAAAATAAAGGCCAAACTAGAAGATTTTCAGTTATATTGCTATACAAGCATGGTCTTTACGTCAATATTTGGATGAAAAAGTGAAAGCACTCATACATTAATCTCAGAGACAATTCAAAGAAAACGTCACAGGACACTGGGTTATTTTTAAAAAAAGTTGGAGGATATATTCTCTTTAAACAAGAAAGGCACATCATTATAAAACTTTCTTTGAGAATTCTGTTTGAGTTGTTTGTTGAGTATCATTAGCGCGTCCAGTTTCTCAAAGCTGGTGAATCTTGAGAACGGAAATCTGTTGCAGTGTGCATTTCATGTTTAAGTCACAAACTGCACATAGTTCATTAAGGATAAATTATGTTAGTACTAGCGTAACCTCCACATAAAATTCGACTTACATTTTACAATTAATCTCTTATTGCTCAATTATTGCTGTAGAAGTTTAATCTATTGTTGTTTTATATACTAAAATGATATGCTGTAGTATAAAATTAAAATTAACTTGTCTAACACAGAAATAAATATTTTCCAGATAAGGCTGTGTCAGTTACAAAGGTCAGTGATCACCAAGACATCGGTAAATAAAATAAAGTTGTTTTAACATCTTTTATTACGAGATAATATTTTTGCATTGTTTTAAACACCCTGCACTTCAGTATAGTATCGTGTCTATTTATGTAATAATAAATATTCAGAATCCATATAAATGCGAAAGAGTCTTGATGCGTAAACTATTCAATTGATTGTACTCAACTTTTACATTAGAAACTTTTAGGACCTCTGTGATGAATATAGGCCTATTATTATTTCAAAAGTTTCTCTGGACTACACCTCATTGTAGAAACAGTAGGGGAAATCCACTAGCTCGGTCTCTATAGTTGTGAAATATTAATTAAAAAAACATGTGTAATGTGATCAATTGTTCTGTGTAAACATTGTTTATTATTTATCAAATTGTTTACATTTATAGTGAGTACATTTTATAAGGAATTAAATATTTGTTGCGCACAGTTTTAGATTAAAACGATTAGACTGTCAGAGTTTGACTCCTAAGACTTCCTTTGAAGGTGTCGGTAAGAACTATGCTAGATGAAAGTTTTTTGGACTGTGTTCTGCAAGTAATGTTCAATTATATCTATAAATGTTTTAAAAGAGTAACAATATTTTTAAGTTTATAAACAGATAAACTGGTAGTGACATTGTTAATGTACTATGACATGTAAGGTATTAGATCTAAAATACAATATTATTATCTAACTATAAATTTCAAGACTGGTATAGAGATTATCTTAGTTCATTTTTAACAGAAGTAGGCTGTTCTGATCTGTGCTATATATTTTATTGATCGGAAACAAGGCAACATGAAGTATGGAACACAACATACCAAGAACAGAGTAAACAAAACATCACCACTAATATACACTTTTTCATGTATTTTCTCGTGACAACAAGGTAAAGTCAAAATTGGGGTCACAAATATAATTCTCTCGAACAAGTCATACACGTTCAAACTCCTACTAAATTTCCTACAAATAAGCGCGTAATTGCTAGCAGTGCAGTTATAAGAGACAATGTAGTGTTATTTGGCTTAAATTAAAAGACTATTATGAGTCTAAATTAGTGTCTAAATTGTGATCACAATTATTATACACTTTTAACGTATTTTCTCGATCGTGGGTTGAAGGCAAACTCAACATTGGCAAGGGAAATATAATTAACTCGATTCAGAACTACTTAAACAGTTGAAACTTACACGAAATTTAGTGTAAAACTGCGGGAAACTGCTAGTATTTTATGTTTCTTTAAACATAAACAAAAATTAAAGACATAGCCTAGACAAAACCTTCGAAACAACATCTGCTGGGCTTAGCTTGAGAAAATATAAATCAGGATAGGGCGCAGTAACAGTGAGTGTTAAGACATGGTCTCCCGGAGCTATAGCTAAGTATAAAAGTTAAATTGTTATATTTATGGCCATCAAAGAATATAATTATAACCACAAACTTCTAAAAGTGAGTAAAATGTATATAAAATGAAAAGTACACAGTTTTTTATTAATTTTTTATCTATTTACATAATTGTCAGGGACAAGTTACAAGCACAATGTTTTCTCAAGGACTCTTCAATTATTGCAAATTGTACACCAAACTAATTGAACTAAATTTCTAATACAACAATACACAACAAATTGTACATTTTTTTCTTATAGCAAGTTGGGTGCCTCAAAGTCCTGTTTGAGAAGCCAAGTACTCAGCTACATTGTAGAAACAGTGATAAAGTAGATAGTCTTTTTGAAAGTATTTTAAATCTTAGTGATGTAGGTGAATTTAAAGTGATTTTTCCTTCCTTATTGAAAGTGGCATACGATTGTAGCCTAAATTGTTCTACACATAAAAAGCGGTGATCTTTCCAGAAAACATGTATTGTGAATAGGATACCGGAGCAATTGAGAGTTTATTGTGAAATGAGAGTGGTGGTGATTGTTATTAAAAAACTTTTCTTGGTTCGCTTTGACGTAAAGAAGACTCTAAAGAATGAAAAGAGAAAGTGGATGAAGTATTTGCAAATCTTGAAAGTGCTTCCTGCATGGGTCACGAAAAGGAGCCGAGTTGATCATTCTTACCATTTTCTTTTGGATAGAAACACTTTTTCAGAGGAAGGGGAATTTCCCCAGAAGATCATTCCATACGATAGATGAGAATTAGCATAGGAAAAGTAAACCTTTTTAAGATGTAACAGTTTTATTACTTGAAAAAACTGGAGTTTGCCAAAGCGTTAACAAGTAGAAGAACTCAAAGAGCAGCTAAATGGGTGATACAGCACTACAGAGAGCAATATACCAGGCATTAGGACGATGACACAGACATGGACACAGGTGTAGTTGATTGCTAGTGTGTCACTGCTTGTATCTAGCTGGACATGTCAGTGTCAGGCGGTCGTTACACTTGATACATTAACACTACAATAGATTACACACACACACACACACACACACACACACACACACACACACACACACACACACACACACACACACACACACACACACACACACACACACACACACACACACACACACACACACACACACACATATTCAACAGATTAATATATGAATTTACAATGTCATCGAGTTTCTCATAAATATATAAGAGTTAATGTTTGAGAATTTAAGTTATTATATTATTCCTTTTTGAACCATTTATAGTAAAGCAAATTGATACGTTTAATAAGTTTAAAATAACATATATAACTCTTAATTGTACTTCAACCGCCTATGATTTAAAGCATTCATGAATTTGAATTTACCTTATTTTAATACTAACATTCATGTACAATTAAGAGTTTTATCAGTATTTTTGGTTATTATCAGCTGTTACTAGTTTGGTTTGTATGGAAAACTAAGGAAAAATATATAAAATGTCCTATGTAATGTCTACACCTTTGTAGATTCTGACATATTGTTTCGTACAGACTCTAATCTGAACAATTCCATTTCAAATGGAATTTAAATTGTGTTAATAATTATTAAATTAAATAGTTATTGTTTTTTTTATTTATATCCTGTTTTATTTAGTTAAAATGTTTAAACAATGAGCAGGTTATAGGACTTGGGCCCAGTTCTTCCCGGCTCATGTTGTGTATTTATATATGTTATGTATTTGTATAGTATTGTGAGTGTTGTTCGTTGTGGCTGCAGAAGGCACTGACTGTGCTGTTTGAGAGCGCTCTGCACATCTCTTCAGGGTGGCAAGGAACTTCTAAGTCTTTGCAATTTAGAGGAAGTAATTGTTATAAATTTTTTACCTTTTCAAATTTTAATGTTATTTCTTTTTTATTTTTTCCCTTTAACATGCTGGCTTAAGTTGCTGTTTCGCACTGACGAGGTCCAGGAGAGGAGCTCTTGCCTCCCGCTGCTCTCCCATCATGGGTGGTCGCAGACAGTTTCCAGGGTTTTCCTGCTCTGCTGGAAAGCTGGCCTCCATGATAAGCTGAACACCCCTAGTCAACATCTGTGATACCCTGCTAATTGTTAGTTATTTATTTGTTAATTTAATTATTTTGTTATTGTTGCCAGTTATTATAGTTTATATTTTGTTATTTAGTTTTTAAGTTTAGTTTAAATGCTATTTAGTGTTATTTCTTGGTTTTCATTAGGAGCCCGCCCTTAGCCTAAGGATACCGGGTGGAATTTGCAGTTACTGTTTTAAATTATGGCTGTTCCCATTTTTGTTATTTATCCAGGTGCACCTGAGACATACCTGAGACAAATTTTGGGTTAACTGTAGTAATGATTGTTTCTGTAATTGTCTTGCCAATTTTGTTATTTCGACAGAGAGGTTCTTATCTTGGTTAAAGCATTTTTTTTACTCTGTGTTGGTGGTGAATATCTAAAGTAAGATTAGTAAATGAATCTGAGCACGCTATCCACGGTGTTTTTCTTTTTTTCCTTCTATGTTTAATTCTGATCCGCCATTCCGTTCGCCACCATGGGGCTCGCTTCCTAATTGTCTTCTTTGGGTGTGCGAACAGGCTAGTGCGGTTTCAACAATAACCTTTAACCCAATGAGAGTTATATTATACCGTCAAAATCGTACACTTTATAAATCTAACCAATTGCCTAAAATACGTAATATATTTGTTTCATAGTTTTTAACAAAACTTCTAGCCAGAATTAGATAGATTCATATATTTACGATAGAACTTCATTAAATACGAGATAGAACTCGTACATTTAGAAGTTGTATCTACAAAGAAATACGGCAGTGTCTGCAGAAACATAAAATGTGGGGAACTGGACTCAATGCTTTTAATCTAGCCTATACATATAAGGTTTGATATAATTTTTTATCTAAATTGATTAAGAGGGGTAATTTTTTAACATTTACTTAAAAGTATGACTAAATCACTTTAACGTCAATGTTAAAAATCAGATACTGCATTCTTACTTAGAACACTTTTCTAATAACTAATTTCAGTCTATAGCACTAAGTACATACTGCTTTTTCGGTTAGTACATTTTGTTATTAAACAAACTGGTTTTTAAACCATAAAAATATACTGCCTTTTAATTGGAAATAACTTGAGAAGTCTGCTAATTTGTAAAGTTATCATATCCAAATTTGGACACAAACATAAATAATTAGGATAAATGATCAAACAATGATTGTAAATAATCACAATAGAGTATATTTAATTAGTACATTTTTAGTTATTATTCGACAGTTGAAGAACTGTTTGTATATAGCCAACATTATATTATTTTTGTTATGACCAGCTGTCTTTGTTTTAAAATTGTTGTAAAAATTTCATAAAACTACATCGAATTACAGGAACCATAGAAAATACTTCTATGTAATTCACATCCATCTTTTATTTCGTGCTAATGAAGAGTTTTTCCTAAACAATTTTCTGTTTTATAGTAAGATACCATCTAACGTTTACAAAACTGTGTTACGTTTTTTGACTCCAAATCCATATGGTTCAGCTAGCCAAGTGTGTGATATATCGTTTTATTTCTTTTTCTTTTGATTTTTCTGTAATAAGTCCAACTCTTATTATTTTCTTGTAGTTTAGGCTATATGCGGTTTTTTACTGTTACACAACCTTACTCTGCTCTGCTTAACATGGCTGATTTCCTTCAGTTTTACTCTACCTTTGGCCTTGAGTTTCTCTTATGAATCACTATCTTTCCAACTGAAGAAATCTTCCGTTCTCATCTCAGAAACGTCATCGCTCTTTGCATTACACGCAGTAACAAAATAATTAAAAATCGTAAACCTTTTATTGATGTTTCATTTCTAATTCAAACTTATGGTGCACGGAATCCCCAGACATGAGACTGTGTCCAGGTTTAAAATACGACAAATGCATTTCTTTTGTGGCAATTGTTTACTAGTAATGTATGTAAGCATAAGTTTTTGTTTAGGGCTGAAAATTGTTAATCACAGTTAGAGGTCACTAGATTCCAAGGTTCGCTCCACTTAATTTTTTTTCTTAAATATATATTTAACTTAAATATAACTTTTCAATATTATGTTGAGAAATAAATATTCATGTAGTGGAGTCTCTTATTAGTCACATTTTTTTTAGTTTCCGTGTATATAAATCTATGTTTAAATGACATATAGGGCCTACACGGTACAACGATATTCACGACTATACAAAGCTTAGCATATTTTCATGTATTAAGAGTGATTAATTTTGAACTTAGTTATACTTTATTTAAGTGAATATTTAATGAGACAACAGTTACAATTATTGTTATTTAAAATAATTTTGAATTATTTTATATAATATGATGGCTTAGAAATCCTAAATATGCTTAGAACTTGAAAACAACAAGTTTTTGTGTTAAAAACTTCACGGCTAAGGTAAGCATTTCGGAAAATATACTTTACAGGCTTTAGTCAAACCAGAAAGAATTAAATGAATGAATTACATATATTTGTTCTCCCTGTGAATTCAATGCAGCTAAATTATATTGATACTGTTTAAAACTTTAATGCTGCCAAAGGTTACTAGAACTAATACTCGCTTGTGTAACAGTACGTTGTGAAATGTATAAACTCTAACAATGTGTGTGAGTGAATTAATTAACATGTAGTGTAAAAACTGATTCATAACTAATCGGGTTTGGGTTTTAATAGAACAATCTTTAAATATACTATTATATGTTTTAACTTTATTATGAGGACAAATAATAAGTTTCTCCAAAAAAAGGGAGTTTTTCGTGCAATTTTAGCAAAGCATTTTTCCTTATTACATGTTTTACATATATTTCATCAACTGGGTCGACCCCTTAGTACTTTGAACAACTGATAACTGGAAAATTTGTATCGTAAATAGTAGTTTCATTGAGGACTAAACTGTTTTGGAGTCATAACAAAGAGGAAACCCGACTAAACTAGACTATCAACTTCTTTGTTAACTAACCATATACCGCAACTCAGCGATAGACTGCCAAGTACTGTTCTGTGACCTTAAAAACTCCATTATTACTCTACAATGGCTAATAACACCACTTTATTTATTGGTGGTGTAAACTTATATATTCTCGAAATACTCTTCAAACACCAGAAAATAAGGACCATCAACACTGACCATTGCATAGTTATTGTAATGCTTCGTTTATAAGACAGTAACACAGGAAGAAACTTCAACTAAGACAGTACGTGCTTAGACTAGAAAACAGGTTAGTAATAGTTGGTTTAGAACGTGGAGTAATGCCCTTTATAGCCACGTTTGGGTTGAAACGTTTTTAAATACATTATAAATGTTAAAATGGGTTGTATGCAACAAAAAAAGAAAAGAATAAACTTTAAATATAGAAACAATTATTATGTAAGTTATGTAAAACTTGACAAAGTACGTAAATTACTTACTTAAATAAAAGTATATATATATATATATATATAATTATTACTTAAAATCTAAACATATCTTTGGTATGTCAATTGAAGGAGTAAGTCAGAATATTTAAGACTAGAATACATTATATTTTATTATATTGAATATAAAATTAAAGGTACGAGGAAAACATGAGAATCTTTCTCAATTAATCGTATGGTGGCAACGATGGGTACATAATGATTGGATCAATCAAATTAGTACTTTTTATCAATTTATAAATCTTAATTTTATGTGACAAGGTATCAATTTAAAGTAATTTTATGTAACTTCAATTTCCGCCTTTATTTTAGGTTTGTGGAATAAGGTATATTTTTTTAAAACGTCTTGGAATTAAATGTTTATTCTGACCTTTGTCTATTTGTGAAACATTATAGACTCACAACTTTGTTAACGTTCTGGTTAAAGCACCAAAGTTATATTTTCATTACAGGTATATACTTAGATTAACCCTTTTCACTTTTCAAATATTTAACTTAGTAATAGTTACAGTTTTTGGTTAGATGTAAAAATATTGAAAAATTAAATTAAAGAGGATAATAAAACATTTTTGTTACTCTCAAAACTATTAGGCTTTTTTCAGGGCTTAGATAAGACCTTTCTTTTTTTCTAAGAGTGATTTCATTGTAATTCACGGAATGGGTATACCGGTAAGTCGATTCAAAATCTATCTCGGTGGACAAAATCTAGTGGTGTAAACCAATAATTATACTATTAAATAATTTATAATCCTGTGTAGTATCTTAAATCAATTTTTTAGTGCAAAAAAGATCAAGTGTATGAGAAATATGTACATGTATTTAAGTCGGATATGCTAGACGTGTTGTTTTTTTTTTAATATTGGTTTAAAGGATAACACTCTTAATATTGATTCCCTTTACATTATTCTTCTCAATTGTCTATAAATGTTTGCCATTTTCTTTATTTTCTAAAAGTTTTAAGTAGATCCACTGTGTCATTAACGACTTCAAAGTTTATAGTGATATTCACCAACTCAGTACCCTTGCGTCTATATATTAGTGCCAAGTATTCACAAGTTATCAGTTGTGCCTGTATCAGAATTCTCAGTCTTACTTAAATTAAGAAATTATGGAAAGCTCTAAAAGGAATTACGTGCTCCTACATCATCAAGAAGATTATCAGCTCAAATGAGTTGTGTCAATGTGAACAGTATTGATTATTACCATGACTATTGTGTGTAATACGGCCTGATATCACGATAGAAGTCCCACAGGGATCTGTCCAGGTGTATAGTGTGATACGATTGACCCCTCACCCACCCCTACTGCCATCTCACAACGTCGTTCGTTCATTAGTTACACAGCTGGTAATTACCGTGAAATAAATCCATTCATTTCGAAATACAAAGGAGAGGAACTTGGAATTTTGATATGCAAAATTACGCTACTATAAATTTCCCTAGGTAAATTTTTGTTTTAGGAATAATTTCTGTCAGTTTCTTTTGACAATAATACAGACTATTAGTTTAAAAATAAATCCATTTTAACACACACACAGACACAAAATAATGAACCAAGATGTGTACATTTTAACTTGTTCATTAACCTTATTGTCTACACAAATTAGTTATACGATGCATTATTTTTGTGTAATCTCCTTTTTGTATGATTGCTTGTCTGTCTATCTGTTCTCAGGACAGTAAATTAAAGTAAGATTTTAGATTTAAATTTGTCATGCAACCTCAGTGAAGCCTATAAAAAGTCTTCTTTGAGGTTATCAGTCAATTTTTAAATATATTACGATTTCTCCTCACTTACATTTAAATTTAAATTTGCTAATCAATGTTGTATTAAAAGCAAATTTATTAAACAAATATCACAATGCGTTACAAATACTATAATCTTGTGAATAAGCAAGAAGTTAAAATATAAACTGTTATTGAAATTTTACAGAATGGAGTCGCAACATATTAAAAACAAATTATCGTTGGCTGTCCACAAATAGTTTGATACATTTAAGTAATTCTAAAAGTTAATTACTACCACGGGCTCTAGGCGGTGGTGCAACATAATTATATAATAAAAACTATACCAAATAATACAATATATCTTATACTTCAAGAATATAGTAGGTAAATACGCTCTGATATAAGCAATAAACACACACAATCACACAAAACCATTAAGAAATTACATTTCGAATACGAATTATAATATTACTCAACTATAAAGGAAATAAATTAAATTTCAAACAGTACACTAAACAATAGCAAAAGTTTTTACAGTCTATAAATGGTGACAATTTTCCAGCTCGTTCGGTAGGTTGTGTAATATTTTCGGGATTACGTAACTCAATATTTTTTTCCCCGTACGTGTTCAAATATTCCATATGTAAATTCAAGGTAAACATGACAGTACTAAAACACGTGAATCATAAATCATTTCCAGTTGTAATTTAAACCACTCTTCTCTTGCCAAAGACAAAGCGAAGGCTGAGACCGTTTCCAATAATTGGACTGACCGACTCAACGGTCTGTCCTATTGGCACCATTGTCTTATTGGCAACTCTACACTTCTGTCCTCAAACCTCCTTTGCAATTTTGTGTGAGCCTTTCACAATAAGTCAAGTTTAATTTTTGCAATGCTGTGATAAGTGTTTTGAAAGTAGTTTAAAGTTATTTGTTTGTCTAGTACCAAATAAATATACTATTTTGTAATAACATTTTATCTAACCTATACAGTTATACAAGTACCTACTTGTGAGTTTGACGTTTATAGTAAAATAACTATTTAAGAAATCAATCTTCAAGCAATCTATCACATCATATTGCAGCTAGAAATCTTCAAGTTTTATAATCAATTCCATATGTGTTTCTACAACATTAAACAAATAATTTTATCTAAACTATATAAACGCAGTTCTTACATTATATTATAAATTGTCTATTATTGTTACAATCTATTATTATTTTACGATTTACTTATATATAAATAATAATAGTTTATATTAAAAATTAGGAATAATCTCCGCTCTCGCATATACTTTTAACAAAGTTTACTACGTTTCTAATGTAAGATATTCAGTATTACTCTATTAGTTAATGTAGTGAGTTTACACACAAACTATAATTAGTTTTGAAATCAGGATGGTATGAATAATAGTAATAAATCATGAGTAAGAAATTTAACAATTACACAACAACTACAAGATGACGCAAACTCATAAACCTCAAAACTAAGTATATTCTCTTTGACAAAGTTTGGAAAATGGAAGCTTGTTAGGTTCTAGTAGGGCACACTCAATAGCAGGTGTCTGTGTTTCTGGGACGTGTTGTAATGCGATTACATGTTCTCCTTATCCCACCGAACAAGGTTTTACATTGAGAAGTGGACGTATCTGACTACCCTTAGTGGTCATCTAGTTACAATAGTTGGTATAATACAAACGTATCTGAATTCAAGTTTTAAAATATCTAATAAAAAATATATCTCCATTGATGATACAATTTCATTTATAAATATAAAAATCTAATAGGAACTCACGTTACTGCCCATCATTATCAAATGTTAAAAGTAAAAAACGGGTTAAGTCCGAAGAACAAAGTTTAAAAATAGTTTTGCCTAAATGATAAGTAATATAAATATCTGTTCTTTAATGTATGTAAAAACTTTAATTTTATTGTTGGTTATTGGTATAAAAATGCATTATATTCCTTATTACAATTGTCTTAAAATGGCAATAAACAATATTATAAAAAAAATATTCTTTTCAAGTTTTTCAAACGGAAAAATAGTAATCAAGCTAAAATGCATCGTAAGTACATCCGGGAATAGGGGTCATGATATTTATTGGATATGGTTAATGAACTGAGAACTGTTAGTGAAAGGTCTCAAAAGTAATTACCCTAATTAAATACCAAATTAGTGCTCTTTGGCAACTAGGAGTGACAATAAACCATTTGCACAAAACTTTAGAGTCTAACGTATGAGAGAGAATTTTTATAACGGTTAGTTTCAAAGAACCGTTAAACGTAAACGTTAATAAATTACTAGATATTTAAATCCTAAACTCGGCTTTCCCAGTAAATTACTCCTTAATTGAAGAGTGTCAATTAAAAGTAAGCAATGCAACTTATTTAATTTTGGTTTGGGAAAGATATTCAGGATTGGCAGCCAGTAGCTACATCGTAGTTCTCTTTTATTTGCGAATTTGATAAAAATAAAATCAACTACTGTTCACTAAATGATGCTTTAATTGAGCTATTATTTAAATGTAAGTAAAATGATCAATTAATTATTAATTCTTTTATAGCATTTGTAAAGTAAATTAAAAAAATTACGTAAAACTATTGAGTAAAGTGAATAGTTTAGATATATATGTGTGCTGATAGAGATGTGATTTATAAAAATACCCTTCTTTACATGGAAGATTTTCAAAAAGATTATGTTTAATCCTTCCTTTAGAAGCAATATTTGATTTTTTAAAAACATAAATATAAATGAGAAATTTTGTTTTAGTGAGCAGTAGGTAAAAAGAGTTTAAACAAGTCAACAAAATCCAGACAAATAATCAACTGTGGGAAAAAAATGGGAAGGCTAGAGTAAATTACAACGGCCTTAAAGTTAATTTTTTTTCGAATTTTCTTAACCGTGTTTACAAGGCAAACTCAGCATTACTGACAGAAATAAAAGGTGCTCGAACCAGAAGCGTACATTTGCAAGGTCAAAGAAATTATATATACATATATGGTTTGTGTGTGTGTTTGTTAGATAAATTTATATCGAGAGAGAGAGAGAGAGAGAGAGAGAGAGAGAGAGAGAGAGAGAGAGAGAGAGAGAGCGCACTTTTGTTATCAGCATATTAGATAGCATTTTGAATCATGAGATAACTTATAAACGCGATTTAGGAAAGAAACACTACTCCTATTTTAATTATAACAGTTTTTATTTCAAATTAATTTTAATTTTTTTAAATGTTGAAAAAAATACTGTTGTCATACTTTTAGTTTTTTTTAAATACTCTTTCAGACATTCTAAGTGCTATCTATTTGTTAAACATAAGTTGCTTCACTTAAAAGAAAAAAGTTGGTGGGAAACTTTCACGTTTTATTATATCGACATTCAACTAAGCCATTATATTCTGCGTTTTTTAAATCACAAAAAACACAGATAATCGTGTCGGTACAATATTGGTAAGCTTACAAACTCATGTAACTATTCAACTTTATAATTAGGTCTTCATTTCACAGAGATAAGCATACTTTGTGCATACAATAATGACAAATTACAATACAAGTGACAACTCCAGCTGGAGACATACATCATACCTCAGGGCTGGCTTGTCAGCAGGCTGTAATTATCCACAGTCCACTGGTCGGCACACATGCGTATTTATTACATTAACAGATCATATGTAATATAAACTTTTTACGAATATCATTTTAAAATATGTCATGAATCATAGAATTTTACTATTCATTGTAAGCATTATTTGAATTACTTCTATGCAGGTAAGAAAACAATGTTTATGTATGAATAATAACAAGTAATTCAATAGTGTTTTACTTTCTATTCCACATATTTATATTTGTAGAATGAATGTTCGCATTAAAAGCAGTGGGTATATTCAGTGTGGCCAATTCACTTTTGTGATGGTAATAATATACATAAATATAAATAACAAAGTAGAAGGACATTTCCGAATTAAGCAAAGTATGGGAGGCTTCAGGTTATTGTATACCTTGTCATTCTCCTCGCTCAATTCTCTGCTCAGTTACTTCAACTAGAAGTTAAGCTAGAACCCTTGCTAGAGCTCTGATATACCCACCAGACAGTTGTTCTGGAACAATTCGTTTGGAATTGCTTACAAATATTCCCATAGCAATCGCAATAGCTCTCTAGGTAAAATGTTTTGTATATTTAAGCTAGAACAATCGTTACAGCACTAATTCTTCTAACAGACAGCTCTTCTAAAACCGAATATTTTACAATATTTTAAGATAATCCCGTAATTATCTTAGTGGCTCTTTATCCAGTAGGTATATAATCTGCATAGTCTACATGTACACACAAGATATATAATATTCAAAATATTAGTCTGCTTTATCCATTGAAAGATCCGTCCGATTAGCTTTGATATCCACCATTTTTCTTTGAGTATATTTTTGGTAGTTCATTTATGGTTTAAAATCATCCAAGACGTTTAGATTAATTAAAAATTTAATTATTATCTTTTGAAATGGATTTAACTTCACATATTAAAAATAAGATTAGTTATAATCTTATGAACTCTTAAAATTGTAGAAATATATCGTGTATTAAAAAAAATAATACTTTTAAATACCTGTATGTGTGTGTGTGTGTATATATATATATATATATATATATATATATATATATATATATATATATATATATATATATATATACATATATATACAGACCCGACAGACGTTGTCCTGTACACACGTCTTTAATTCGAAAATTTTAAACTTTGATTAATCTGTAACAATCTGGGATGTTTTGATAAAAATATCTATTAAAAAGTTATTACAATATCTAACTTCATCACATGTACATTTAATCACACTTCGACCAACCGATAGTGTGTGAGTATAACATGAGTGATGTGAAATGTAGAGGATGTTTTAAATGAAAACTTACTTAATCTGAAGGTAAAAAAGTTGAAACAAACTATTTTATAACAGGTATATTTTTTCAATTTACAACTTAATTTATCGTAATGCCATTGAATGTACAATATTTTTTGTTAATCCTTCAGGAGTATACACAAACAAATTAGATGATTTTCCGATAGGGCTGAAGTATAATAAGTGACCTCCATCACAATCGAATTATTGATATTTCTGAATAGCCTATATAACTACTATCTGAATTAGATTATAGTTATGTAAAGCCGGAAGTATAATAAGCGGCCACCATCACAATCGAATTATTGATATTTCTGAATAGTCTATCTAAACTACCGAATTTCATTATAGTTATTTAAAATTACAGTATAGTATCGGAACTGGCCAACAGAATTTAATTTATCTAAAATACTAAATAAGTATTCCGTATAGGGCTGAAGTATAATAAGTGGCCACCATCACAATCAAATTATAGATATTTCTGAATAGCCTATCTAAACTACTAAAATGACGAACTGAATTAGATTATAGTTATTTAAAGGCTGAATTATAATAAGCGGCCAACATCGCAATCAAATTATTGATATTTCTAATTAGCCTATCTAAACTACCAAATTTCATTATCTTTATATTTATATTTCTTGTGTGCGTGTGTATGGAGCTGAACTCCTCCTAAATGGGTGGACCATCTTGAATGTTTTACATTGTATCCAGCAGAATGCGCTACGATCACAGTTTCAAATGTTTTCTATTTTAATTCCAGGTTTTCCTGACAGTTTGTGCTGCTATCAAATATGTGTGTTGTTTTGTAACATCGTGTAATTATTGTGTGAGTGCTAATTGTAATATTACATTAATAGAGATTGAAGATGTTTAAAGTATATAAAAAACTATAGTTATTTATTGAAGTTATTGAACTAATTTTGAAAATTTATTGAACGAAGTGAGTATATTGGTCGCATAACCTAAGTAGCATACAAATCAAAAGATTGTGTTTCTATGTGTGAATAACTATTGTTAATAGTTTGGTCACATAAGTTCAAATTAAGTAGCATATAAATCACATGATTGAATAACTATTCGTCCTCTTCCACAAAGACGTGGCATTTTTCTGTAAAAATAAAATTCTGTATAATAGTACACAATGAATATGAGTAACTTATTGAATATATAATTTTAATTAAGTAACTTCTAGATAAAAATGTATAACAACGTAGACTACGGTATCTAATATACTAAATAAGTATTCCCTATAGGTCTGAAGTACAATAAGTGGTCACCATCACAATCGAATTATTGATATATCTGAATAGCCTATGTAAACTATTAAAATGACGATCCGAATTAGATTATAGTTACTTAAAGGCTGAAGTACAATAAGCGGCCACCATCTCAATCGAATTATTGATATTTCTGAATAGCCGATCTAAACTACTAAAATGACGATCCGAATTAGATTATAGTAAGTTATTTAAAGGCTGAAGTATAATAAGCGGCCATCATCACAATCAACTTATTGATATTTCTGATTAGTCTATCTAAACTACTGAATTACATTATAGTGTTTTTAAAATTACAGTATAGTATCGAAACTGGCCAACAGAATTTAATTTATCTAATATACTAAATAAGTATTCCCTATAGGTCTGAAGTACAATAAGTGGCCACCATCACAATCAAATTATTGATATATCTGAATAGCCTATCTAAACTACTAAAATGACGATCCAAATTATAGTTATTTAAAGGCTGAAGTATAATAAGCAGCCACCATCTCAATCGAATTATTGATATTTCTGATTAGCCTATCTAAACTACTGAATTTCATTATAGTTATTTTAAATTACAGTATAGTATCAGAACTGGCCAACAGAATTTAATTTAAAACCAATTCATACATTATTAACAATAGTTATTGACACATGTGATTCTCTATTAATTTAATATTACAATTAGCACTCACACAATAATTACACGATGATACAAAACAACACACAAATTTGATAGCAGCACAAACTGTCGGGAAAACCTGGAATTAAAATAGAAAAACATTTGAAACTGCGATCGTAGCACATTCTGCTGGATCCAATTTAAAAACATACCAAGATAAAAAACAATTTATTTATGAACAAAAAATTAACTGATCAATCGCTGCACACTTAATATTTACGAATTTCAGTTAAAAGTGTATTTTACTAAAACTGCCAATTTTATATCTGGATAACCTCTATTCTTATTCCTGATTAGCCTATCTAAACTACCGAATTTCATTATAGTTATTTAAAATTACAGTATAGTATCAGAACTAGCCAACAGAATTTAATTTAAAACCAATTCCTACACTATTAACAATAAGTAGTTATTCACACATGTGATTTGTATGCTACTTAATTTGAACTTATCTGACCAATTTTGACTGCAGATTAAAAATTTAAATTACAACAAATTATTTTAAATCCATTAGTTTAATACTTGATTATCTAAAATGTTAACAATAGTTATTCACACATAGAAACACAACCTTTTGATTTATATGCTACTTAGGTTATTTGAGGTAATGCGACCAATAATCTGTATTAATGTACTATTACAATTTTAGCACTCACACAATAATTACACGATGTTTTATTTTTTATTTTCTTCTTTTTGCCTGTTGTAACGCGGCCACGTAGTACACTTTTTATAACTTCATTCCATTATATTTTAATGTTATTTGCCGTATTTACTTTTGAAACATGAACCTTACAAAACAACACACACACATTGATAGCAGCACAAACTGTCAATTTCAGTTAAAAGCTAAAACTTCCAATTTTATATCTGGATAATCTCTATCCTCCAAAGTGAGTACAGAATATATTGAAATAAGAAGTGGTGTTATTTTTATATGTTTATGGTTACTCTATGCTTTCAAGACTATTATTGATTAAACGTATGGCTGTGTTGTAATATTATAATGTTTACATAAAACATAATGGTTGGTGAAAATTTAACTTTGCAATCTGCATTAGACTACTGATCAAGCACTTTATAATAATGTAATCTAAATGTAAAAAAATGTTTCTGCCTCTTGGGTGAACTTCAGCTGAAAATATTCACAGCTGTTAAGTATCAGTTCACTTTGTATTACGTGTCGTAGCGCAGTCTGTCGGATCCAATATAAAACACTCCAACATCAACAACAATTTATAATTAAAAATTTAATTAAATTTGACCGAATAAATAACTATAATGAAATTCAGTAGTTGGATAGGCTATTCAGAAATATCAATTCGATTGTGATGGTGGCTGCTTATTATACTTCAGCCTTTAAATAACTATAATCCAATTCGGATAGTAGTTTGGATAGGCTATTCAGAAATATCAATAATTCGATTGTGATGGAGGCCACTTATTATACTTCAGCCCAATCGGAAAACCATCTAATTTGTTTATGTACATTCCTGAAGGATTAACAAAAAATATTGTACATTCAATAGCATTACGATAAATTAAGTTGTAAATTAAAAAAATATACTTGTTATAAAATTAGTAATTTAAAATTACAGTATAATATCGGAACTGGCCAACAGAATTTAATTTAAAACCAATTCCTACACTATTAACAATAAGTAGTTATTCACACATGTGATTTGTATGCTACTTAATTTGAACTTATGTGACCAATTCTGACTGCAGATAAAAAAATGTAAATTACAACAAATTATTTTAAATCCAATTAGTTTCAAACTTGATTATCTAAACTGTTAACAATATTCACACATAGAAACACAACCTTTTGATTTGTATGCTACTTAGGTTATTTGAGGTATGCGACCAATATACTCACTTCAATAAATTTGCAAAATGAGTTCAATAACTTTAATAAATAACTATAGTTTTTTATGCACTTCAAACATCTTCAATCTCTATTAATGTATTATAACAATTAGCACTCACACAATAATTACAGAATGTTACAAAACAACGCACAAATTTGATACAGCACAAACTGTCGGGACAACCTGGAATTAAAATAGAAAAACATTATGGCTGTGTTGTAATATTATAATGTTTACATAGAACAATTGGTGAAACTTCATCTTTGCAATCTGCATTACACTACTGATCAGTGATCAAGCACTTAACAATAAAATTTTTCTAAATTTTAAATGTAAACAATTAATGTTTCTGCCTCTTTGATGAACTTGAGCTGAAAGTATTAACAGCTGTTAAGTAAAAGTTCACTTTGTATTACGTGTCGTGGCGCAGTCTGGCGGATCCAATGTAAAACACTCCACCATCAACAACAATTAATTATTAAAAATTTAATTAAATAAACTATTAAAATTGGACCGAATTATGAATCTAAACCATTCTCGGATCCAACTGAAGACACACAAAAAGTTTCATTAAAATCGGTCCACCCGTTTAGGAGGAGTTCAGTAACATACACACGCACACAAGAAATATATATATAAAGATATATACATATATATATATATACACATATTTTACAAATATTTTAAATTAAACCAAATTCTTTTGCAACCTTGGCAGATCTTCATACTAATTTCATTATAACAATGGACAATCTAACAATATGTCGGTCATGATATAAATCCATCCAGTTATCCAATAATTTTATGTGAAATACACGCATATAAGGAAGACGAATGTAACTGCGTTCCATGCAATATCTTTGGTAACATAATATATTAATCCGATTTCAAAATTACAATAAATTTCGCATGACATCTTTTGCCAGTGTATGAAATATGTTTGTATTTGCAATCGACCAACACATCAATAAATAAATTTTAAATCTTAAGTTAATATAATGAACGGTGAGTTGACAACGTATGAATTTAAATCTAGTACATAATATGTAATACATTCCTATTTGTTCTTCATACTATATACTTTTTTAAAGAGAATGTTTAATGCATTGTTATAACAACAAAATAATTATTTCATCCAAGCCCAGGAAAAAACCTCATATAGGCCTACATTATTCACAAATTGATACATGTCAAAATTTGACTATTTATTCCCATTCGCACAACCGTTCCCTTTTTAAATATAATTTTCAAGCTAATATTGTATAGTTGTATGCTTTTGTGAGGCTATTAACACTCCGTACGTGTCATATTGTGACTAACATTTGTTTTTAATTTCAATTTCAGTAACACAAACAGGTAACCCGTTATCGTTTGGAAAAGGAAACAATGTGATGCAATAACATTATCTCGTACAAATGTGGGAGGCAAGTTTCTAAGAAGCCATTAATCGATTCGCGTTGAATAATTAAACGTACACATAGTACGGGTTGCGTAACCAAAACTATCTAGTATTTATTTCCCTGGAGGTGAAATTGAGTGTATTATAGAATTGTGGATACACAACTGTAATTAATATAAGTTACCTTTAATTTTTAGTACACTTAATTGTGATATAATTATAACTATTGTGGTATTATTTATCTGGTTTTCACACATACTTTGTAATTATATAAATTATTTTAATTTTATTTTTTTTAAGCGTTGAGAAAGCTCAACATTCTTTGCATAGGTCATTACTCTGTGCCTTTGATAGTATCAGTTGGACGTAACAATGTCCAACATATATTAAATTATCACAAACCCTTAGAGAATTTCATGTCCTCACTATCCAAATGTGAAGCTTTAAAAATCCTTTACAACTTAAATTTAAACTAAACAAATAATTAAATAATAATATGCACTGGAACCAATATAGATTGTTATTTCGCTTTATATCTAGATGTGAGGATTACCAAACTGTATACTGTCATCGTGGTATTATTTTCGATCGAGCTATACATATTTTACTATGTATGTAATTTAATTCAGTGATAACAAAGTCGAGTATGGATATTCAATCATATTTAGTGGATTACTCAAATTAAATATAAATTATTCCAACATAAAAGGTGTACTTAGATATTGTATATAACGGCAAACGATATTAACTGAACTACTCTAATTATTTGTTTTACGGGGCTAAAGCACGCCAACTTACGGCACAAGTGTGGTGGTATGCGTTAGACAAATAAGCCTGTCTCATCCACAGAAACAAACTTCTGCACGTACGTATTCTTTTTGCATTACATAATAGTTACGGTATTAAACCAAAACTTCTTGAAAATCTTAATAATTATGAATAATTTAGTAAATAAGTAATAGATTTTTATCCTACTCTATTGATGATAAGTAGCAAAGAAGTTGCATGCATTTAACCTTTCTTGTAAGGCTTTTTTGATTTATTAAATAACACATCGGCTTAAACCTAATTAGATTGGAGTTGTTTTAGTTGGTTTCACGTCCTAACTTTCGTTATCAAAGAGTTCAAGGCAGCATCTTTTTGAAGTAAAAGTTAATCCCAATCATCCTTACTTGGTGGAACCAAGATTTATAGTCGTCTAGTGATAGGAAAGTACTTCTCTAGTAATATTAATTTTGAACTTCTTTGTAAAAAAGGAAGTATTTATGGCTTAGTACGATGTATAAGCTGTATAATTCAGCGATATTCGTTCAAAACAAAATTAAGGGTGTTACATAAATAACTTTTGTCTGCTCTTATTGTTAAGATTCATTTGTTGTTGGACAACCTCTTTAAGTCGATTTTAAGTTAATCGCCTATTTTAAAAATTCTAGTCGAAAATATAAAATATATCTTCAGCACTCTGAATATGTTTTATATGATTTCACGCTAACATATATATATATTAGGTATATATGTATAGTTACTTATGCTTTGGCAACCTAAATATTTATAGTCCACAATTCTCCACCAGTTTGTTAAGTTCCGGACACGTTTACACTCTTCTTAACCCACCAAATTATAATAAGTTTACAGGATTTAATTAAATGTGTTTTGTATTGGAAGTATTAATATAAAAGCTATGTAAATTGAGCAATTCAAATATTTTACTCTAACTTGTTTTCAATATAACAGTAATAAAGTTTTAAGTACAAAACCTTTATATCTTAAGGTTTTTATGATACATAACATTATTCTTATAAAAAAATGTATATCTATAACAAGGTCCAACTTTTGAATTCAGATAACAGAAGTGTTTTATTAAAATACTGCTGTCTTTTAACGTAAAAAGAAATATTGCTTGAACTAATTAAGAAAGATTATGTGTAGTAAAATAAAAACAATGCAACACTTTTACGATAGTGACGTGAATAAACAAATATAGATAAACGACCATGATCATTTTTCATCGTTTAACTACCATGTTATGTCACTTGTACGTCCTATCCCCAGCAAACATGTACGAAATTACCAACATTCTGGCATTATTCAATTAGTTACTGTTTTCAAACAGTCACAATGTCTACCGAATATATGACTGTCTTTAATGTAATACTCCATTTCAGCTCTAATTAGTTGCCATGAAAATTCTTTGAATATTGAGAAACGTTTTACGGCCAGAAAACTCCTGAATGTTATCGTAAATTGTTAACATTAACAGCAAAGATAAACTTTCACTGTTCAAAAAGGATTCCTACCCCAAACATCTCCAAACCATTATCATAAGGATTATTTCCCTAACACATTATCCTCTATGTCAGAATATACTAGAAGTCATTTTTGACAAATTACTTTTTAGTAATCTTTTTTTGATTAAAAAGTGCCTTTATATATTAACTTCATGTGTAGTGTTATGTTGAATATTTAGTAAACAACAAGAATGTATTTAAATAGCAATGTTGTTTGTTATGGTTTATCTATGTTTAGATGTTTTGTAATATTCCTTTCAAATTGTTAAGACTTCCTTTTGAATTGAATATAAACTAGCATAAATGGTTGGCAATTTCAAAATCATGGATATTGATGATGATGATAATGAGTTATTCAAAGTTATAAAATAAAATAAAAAGTAAAGTGATAAAAAACTGAGATTCCTATATAGGATTATTAATTTTTTTTAACCGTTGACCTTAAAAGATCCGTTCCGCCAGGTTGTGGATTTAGAAAACCTAGTAATTAAGGATGTTTAAAAAAGATAAATCGTTCATTTTCGTTACTTTTATAATTTATTGTTTTACATCGTTTTAGGGCGGTTAAACTGTTGTGTAATGACATAACTGTTCAAGAGTGGGTCTTTTAATTCCGTTTGTAATAAATACAAATATAATAATACATGAGTTATCGTAAAATCAATAGACACATTTCAAATTTATACCAATATATTTAGTATAGAGTTATACAAAATAAGTTGGGTAGTCTTTGATATACAGGGTGTACATAAGTCCTGATGTCTGATGGCTATATTCTTTCAATGCAAAACATGCATACTTATAGTATATATTCTGTAAGGTTTTATGTCTAGATTAAAATTTAATTTTAAGGATGTGAAATATTAAAGTGTATTATGAGCAAGGGCTGTTGTGAGAGGATTTAAGTAGTAGGTTCGATTGGCAATACAATACATCAAATGAACCTACAAATATTTTATTTATAGTACCATCTCATTATATTGATTTAATTCTTAAATAACAATGGATAACATCAACAGACATATTGAATACACAAGTTTTAATACCAATCATGAGTTATGTTTAATATTGAACAATTTATTACAAGTTATGTTTCATTGATTTTTTATCTAACATTTATTAGTTAAACATCATAGTAAATTTTGTATTCATTCAATAAATATGACGTATTTATGAACTAAACGTGAGAAAACTTTCTTTTAAAATATCTAAACATGTACATAAATTTACATGATTAAAACAAATGAGTGACTTTTCCAAATTAAGAACATTTAAATAAAACATATGGAATAGAAAAATATGAATTTCAATATCAAACTATTAATTTGTTTTCTACACACGATAATCTTTTTCTTTTATTAACTTTAGTTACAGGTACTTTGGAATTTTTAATGAAACATCTTAAAATGATTAATGAAACCATGATATATACTATTATGTTCCTAAAATGATACAAGATTTTCTTAACTTACATTTTGTTTGCACTTGACACTATTCCGCCTAAAAGATTTTTTCCACACACAACACTCGCACTCGCACTCCCGAACGTTGCCTTCTGAATCGACGCCCAGACTTCCTCCATCTCCCTCGTTGTTCCTGATTTCTGATGTTGCCCCCGCCAGCTCTCATGACCATGCCTCTGCCAAATCTTTCCATCGTAATTGGTGTGTACCAATATTTTTATATCAGTATGGATGTCTCTTACATAGTCGCATGAATTTTATAAATAAGCATTTCCGCTGCTTAAACAAGCATTTCTTGTTTGTTCATCATCGGTGTCTGGGCGGGTGTGCGTATCCACTTACATCAGGAGGATATTTCTTTCGAATTTTAATACAAGACGTCCTATCCAGCAACTATCTGCTAATAAGTATGTCTTACAATTCATCCAATTTTATATATATATATATACAATAATGGAATACGTTTTATATTCCTAGTCGGTTGCTGAATTTTAATATGTATTGAAACTAACTTAATACGTAACATCGTGATCACAAAAAGGTTACTTTTAAGTTTTTTACTGTAAAACATACGTAAGGTGTTTGTTTGTATTTATTACTTTTTTAATATCATCTCACGGCTTTTAATTATCTAAATCATGTATGTACTTTTTAGGTTTTACAGTTTTACTATATATCGAATATTGTCTTATACCTGAGGTTCATGCTCCTCTTCTGCCTCTCGTTTTAAATGCTTTTTATAAGGGTATAAGTAATTACTTAATTAGATTTATCTTCTCTTTATATTCTTTACTTACTACAGCTTAAGTTCATATTTTCTTACAAGTAAGGACTTATTTACTTTATCCATATAGGTATGGCCGTTTTTACAATAAATAAAGAGAGCTAATTCAAAATGTATTCTAAGGCTAGAAATAATACACGTACACTCATAGTGGCCCAAATGTTTGTTTGTATATATGTGTGATGTGTGGATAATAAAGATAGGGTAAAACCTACAAAGCAACAGGTACAATTGTTTTTGTGCTTTCCTGACAATTTGATATATTTTTGGATTAATTCTAAGTAATTAATATTCTGTCATCCATTTCATCATCAAAAACACCAAATGTTATTTAGATTTTTAAAATAGTGAATTTAGTTGCCAGTGACAGTTTTTCTTTCTCTAAACTCAAGGAGAACAGCAGTTGGAAACTCGTTTAGCTTTAGGAGATTTTACGTTCCGGCTGACAACACTTGTTGTCATCACTGAAGTGTGTTACTTTGTAAGGGAAACGCGTCATAATTAAAAACTAGAACTATGGGTGCTTTATAAGGTATGCAATAATTTTAAAAGGGATTTACTACTAGTTAAGAATATTAATAATTTTACGATATATTTATTATAAAAAATGTTAAATATGTGATTAAAAACAAGTGTACATTATTGAAGTATGTTGAGGTGTGCATCCATACAGGCTTCTCCCTTCTCGAAAAGCTTTTGACATACAGGACACACCAAATTTAATCTTTAATATGAAGCATTAATTGTCTAATATTATGCAGTAAAGTGTGTTTATTGAATAGTAAGGCTCAGCTGAGAGTTGGGATTACACTATATCCTTTAGATCGGATCAGGCGCCTTTGATAGAAGTAGAATTCTAAGATCCGATGTCTGTATTCTTAATCAGAGCAATAATTCTAACTCAATTATTCCGAAAATATGCATTCATTACCCAAAATATTCTTGCACGCTTTAAAGCTGAAACAAGGATAGTTTACTTCGTGAATCCTTTTAGCTGAAGACTTAGCAAACTATTTTTTAATATTGTTCAACCTCCAAGGATATAACCTAACCCCCATATCATTAATTTAACTAATATTGTAATTTCCCATATTTTAAGTTATAAGTCACTTAACTTCAGGTTATTGAAATATACTCACTCCTCAATCATTAGCAACTCTTGGTCATGGAAGAGCGCCTGAATGATTGGCTTAAGAAACTATTGGGATGCATGGAAACCATTGGTTTCTTTGCTGCACATTAGTGACGGCTAGATCTTCCTACCGATCTGCTCTTCAGGGTAGAGGCTCTTGTTACAATGTCACTTATGCAGTCAACATAAAAAGTAGGCTAAATGGCAAATTAGAATAACTGGTTAATTTTCAGCGAACTGCTGCACAATATAAGTAAACTGGACAAAATACTATTATTTAATTATAAAAAGTCCAATCATTACTAGTTTTATAAGAGCTGGCGAATATGTATTTAAACATATGTAATATTTATGAACATAATGTACTAAGGACCATCTAGCGTACAAATTTAAAAGCTCGTTTGGATTTAAACGATATAAACATTTGAAGGTATGACGTTTTTCACTATTCACAAATTTTATAAATTTCATTTCAGTATTCAGATTCATAAATGTAAACGTATGTACAATGAATGTAAATTGCTAAATTACCTATTGCAATGTGTAAATGTAAACAATTCTCCATCTCTGTATCAATACGATTTACTCATCTTCTTTAACTTGGTATGGATATATCCACAAGTAAATTAGTAGGTAAATCTCAAATTTAAACGGGAGACTTGGATCCCTAGAATCAATGGTGCGTATGTAAACATGAAGCTTCTGGGAATGTTTCAAGTATATTGTTTCAGTTGTTCTTCAGGTATTATAACAATATACAGACAGACAGACTTCTAACTGTCCAGCCAATAAGCAAGGGTAAAGTGATTAAAATTACTGATTTACGAAATGGTTATGTCTAAGACTGAAATACCAATCTAACCTTTATTAAGGGAAGAGTACATTAAACCTTTTTTCCGTGTAACATGGCTTGTAGGAGATGCAAGCAAATTGTTAATTCTACCGCACATTTTGGCCTTGAGACCAGACAGAAAAGACATTATTTATAACCACACAGCATGCATAGAGAAATTATTATAACATCCCTCTAAGTGATATTTTGGACGACTCTTAGCCTAATGCTATATTTGGACATGCATCTTTACAAAACTCATTTTTTACTACCCATAAATTGAGTATTTTGTAAAAATTTAGGACTAGAGATTATAAGTTTTTCTCGAGATAACTCACCACATGATATATTCACATTTTGTTTATTTAGTTCTGTTTATATATCTGTGTTTAAATAACTAATGTCTACACACACTAAGTTACCATGTTTAAGTACTGATGTAGTTGGTGTACACATGTTACTATGTCACATACAAAAATACTTTAAGGCTCTACTCAGTTGTTTACAAACTCTTTTACAGTGCGATTTTCTCTTTCCCTTCATGATTACTTAAAAGGTATATTTAAAAATTAATTCTTTTAGAGCTTTATCGTTTGCTAAATCTCAGCCAATCACTATGCGCAATGTGAATAAAAAAATTGAACTTATATGTTGAATACACGAAACCGTGTAACCTAAAATTGTTATCTTCCATTGAAATAACACCAAAGAAACATTGTTTAAGTTATGCTGAATTATGAAACAATTTCATATATAAAAGTTACTTTTTTGAAAACACTTCTCTAATAGTTTTCTACGTGGAATCGTAATTCACGAACTATCGAAAATACAATTAAGTGCTTAGACACTTTTTCTCGTGTGGAGAATAACGGTTTTCATGATACTGGATACACATTTTATAAAGTTGTTTTTAAATAATAACTAACATGTTTATACCGTTAATATTACGTCTCAAACTCATCTAATTTGTGTGCTAAACAATAACAAAGTATGAGGTTAACACAGTAAAAAAAAAAATAATTTTAAGCCACCTGTTTCTCTCCATATCACTGTTAAAAAGGTATAACAAAGATTATATTCTATGACCAACGTAAGTTAAAAATAGCTGTTATTTTTGTAACATGATTATTCGTTCGTTATTCTAGTGAATACATTTGTACGACAATTCACAGTTTTCTTAGTTTCGTACCTGTTAGAATAAATTAGTTAAAAATATAAATTCGTTTCTAAATATTTATTAATGGACGATACGAGTACAATAGTTACACGCTATATACTACAGTAGAGTCTATTAGTTAACGTGTAGTGTACTGTGCAACACATGTCCCTTCTAAATCACTTTAGATATCACTGAGCCCAGAATCATTCAGTTCCCTATTTCTCCGTGAGGATGCAACTGTAACAGTCCTTTGATCTTCCCGTTTGTTATACTACATTCTCCTTTTAGTTATACCGAATCCTTCTGATGTTACTTGTGGTCACTAGCATATATTAACGTATATAACGTCTAGCATCTCTTTCAGGATTTTTGATAAACTTAATATATCTCTGTTACAGATATACTTAATAGACTCTCATGCAACACAATAGTTCTTACGAACGATAGATTTGGGAGAAGTAGATATATATTGTGGCAACTGAAAAATGTATATAGTAGGACGTATAATTATGTAATGACATTTTGGAACCTATTGATGAACCTAGAAGTGCAATAAATTTAGCCAATGTGCATGAATATAGGAAAAACTGTTGTACTAATTTTTAAATTGTCGATTTTTTTGTACAGTCCTTGTATCCAAAATCGACGGTGCATTTTAATGCCAAATAAGAAATTTCAATTGTATAGTTTATTTCATCTTCATGGAAGATATAGTGAGATTACCAATATGAAAATAATACAAAAATATATCAATACATCCCACAGCAGAAAAAACAATTGTGTCAGCATACTAAACGATAGACTTTTATGACGCTCAGGGTACTACACTATTTGATTTGGACATGTACTAAGTATCATAGAAATCAATGTTGTTTATATATAAATAAGGTTTAACTCAACATTTAAATTATAAAGATGAAATCTTTCTCTGGTTATCTTTCTAAGTGGTATCTTCATTTAATGATGTTTCATTGAAGTGTTTAAGTAAAAAAAAGTTGAGCTGAGGTCGCGAGAGTAATAAAAAGCAAGAAAGTGCTAAAATCACATCTTTTAACTGAATTTTAATGTCGAATTTCCACTATATTAGCCTATTTTAATTTAATTCAATGAGAAATATCATATGTTAAAATGTCATACAATTGTATAGGCTTTGTTTATTAATTTATCTATTTAGAATTGTTTTAGTTGCCATCATACGGGCATTACTCATTGTGAAGATATTACTTACAAATTTAAGGAAAACCCTTTTTATCAATATTAAATTTCTTTGTTTTCTACTGTCCAAACATATAGAGATACACACTGACCTGCAGACAATAAGTGCTTAAAATATCCCTATTTATTGTAGTTTAAAATGATTGGGTATGAAACATTCCGTTCTGTAATACTAGTTTATCTTTTTTCTGCACTCTCCATCATAAACTGACTAATTAAGTGGTTTATGCATCTTTCTTTATTACATTAAACTTTTAAAATACTACTTGTCTTTTATAATGAACATCATTAATGCATATTAGTGTTCATATGTAAGTAGCTTTTAATTGATCCTTAATTTCCTAGATACAAAATAAACACTCATAAATCTATGAAGTACGAGCTCGTTGAGCGGGGATGTAAAGTATGTCAGGATAAGAGAGTAATATTAACGCCATAAATCTACAACCACACAGAGTTTATTGGACACTCGAGGGCACTCGCGGGCAGTCTTTGCTTCGCACGAACCCTTACATGTCAGTACTTTTCAAACTCTTCTTGTCCTAAAGGAATACCCATAGCGAAGGTGTAATATTAAAATCCGAATTTACATAACTATATATTTGTTATATATTGATATTAGGAAAGATAAAGAATTGTTTCTTTTTAGACTTACGTAATTGCAGTCAGAGAAATGTATTTCCGCGTATGAAACTTAAACGTAAACCACGGGGCTACGCCCAAATGGACTTTAAATTAGCGAACATTCTCATCGCGGCCTCTAAAGTTTTGAAGTATTAAGTAAAGAGCACTTGTGATGTAATCAATTATTCCTTGTAAATGTTTTTTTATTATTTTCAATTTGTTTACATTTATATTGTGTATATTTTCAAATGAATAACAATTATTTGTTCACCTCCTTGAATTTCTGCAACTAGCTAAGCTAAGTACGCATGTACTTTCAAAATTATCTGAAATATAAGATGGTACAGACTTTACTCTTTTTGAAGCAGCCTGTAAAAATTACGCTAGATGAGAGTTCGCTAGACTGTGCTTTTGAACTAATCTACCAATTCCAGCTCTATGTTCTAAAATATACTTTTAATTTTATAAATAAAAAGAAGGTATTGTCTCGGTTAATTTACTTGAAACAAAATTTTTTACAAATATTAAGTATTATATGAAAGATTATGTTACTACCTAACTATTACTATAAATTCTTGATGGTGGAAAAAAGCAGATTCAAGTGTGGAATTAAACATACTAAGAACAAAATAAATTAAAATGGCGATAACTATACTCTTTTTGACGTATTTTCTTGATCGCAGCAACAAGGCTAACTTGGAAATATAACTCACTCGAACCAGCAGTGGCAATACACATGCACTGCCTACTAAATTGTGTGCAAATTGGGTAACTGCTAGAAGTGCAAATATAAGAGAGAATGCAATATAACTTTTGCTTTACATTTAAATACTGTTATGAAATCTAATTTACTTGTCTTTTAACAAAAGAAGGCTTCTCAAAGATGTGTATGTATACATAGTTCCTAAATCGGGAAAGGGCTGAAATCAGATATGGAAAAAATACTAACATAAACGTAAGTTAAAATGGTTATAAATTTAAAATGTAAAATATTTTCTTGATATTTGGAAGA
Source organism: Homalodisca vitripennis (assembly GCF_021130785.1). Lineage (NCBI taxonomy): Eukaryota > Metazoa > Arthropoda > Insecta > Hemiptera > Cicadellidae > Homalodisca > Homalodisca vitripennis. The sequence continues at coordinate 111,075,996 of NC_060210.1, read as the reverse complement.
AGGCAAACTCAACAATGGTGTCAGAAATATAAATAATAACTCTAACCAAAAGATCTCATGCAGGTAAAAACCCTACGAAATTGAGTGTGAATTTGAGGATAACTGTTAGCTTATTAGAAAAGCTAGTTAGTTTCAAAAACGAATAAAATAAAAATAAAGTATTCTTTAATTTTGTAAAATTATATAAAATGTTATGAACTACAAGATAAAACCGATTTTCCACCTGAAGTCAAATTATTTAGGCCTACAAATCCTGGTAAATATCATGGGACTCTCCAACAACAAACACGACAACCTATTGTTATAAGGGATTTCATTTTGTTATAGATATACAGGTATACGAAAAATACCCACCTTTGATGTTTATGAAAACACGTTCAGTTAAACATCATTTCGCTTCTTATACGACTAAAACGCAAAAAATATTTAAATTTAAGGAGAAATATACTGAAATAATGCATTTTATGAGTGGTTTGCTAACGCAGTATTAATCAAGAATATTTAAGAATCTATTTACTTATAAACTTAACATGCATTTCATAACGAAAATGTTTTAAGTATTGTAAGCAATTCTTTTAGAGTTATATACCTCATATCAGGAAACACTTCAATTTATTAGACATAAATGATGGAGAACTCGGAAATGCAATGACTTCAAATAAGGCAGAAGCGACGCGACATGGCGCCAGGCCATCCAATCACTTGGAAAGGTCAACCACTTTCCGCCTGTGGCTTTAAATCAATCGAGACGCTGGTGGCGGATATAATGTTCATGAAGTTTTGTTCCATCCACTAAGGAATTAATGTTTCTGTTATAACATTGTTATCTAGTATAACATTAGACCCTTAGAATATCCAGTACATAATTAAAAACGCGGTCCTATTTATGACAGATTACTAATATTGATGACAGATTAAGTTAAAGTTTAAGTTACAAATTACATAATGTTATCATATTAAATTCAATAAAAAAATAATTCAAATAAAATGGTGGTCTACTTGTGTAGTAAGAATACGTTAATTTGTATACTACATTGAAATATTTAGCTTTAAGTAAAAAATCTAAACAACTTATTATTTATAGATATTCATTTATAGCTATTTTTAGCGTAATTACTGTATAACACAGAGATGTAGACACATATTACTGTATTATCAAATAATTATAGCTCGTGACGATAATGCAAAACTCTCCATGGTTCAAAGGAAACATTAGTACCGATCATGTTTATACGAAATAAGAGACCCAGCTGACATTGACCCTCTCCCTCAACATCATATCACAATAGTCGACTATTTTAACCTAACCAAAATGGACATGGCTCGTCATGGCCTGTAGATACAACGACAGCTGTTATTGCCATCAACTGAACGAGATATTGTGAGATGAAAATAACATAAATTTCATTGTTTCTATTATATTAAATGCCATTTTTATATTATATTTTCATATGTTTACTTTATATAGTATTGCTACCTACTATGTGTAGATTTCATTGTACTAGCCTATTTCTCAGTGTTGTACATTTCTATTCCCATATAACTTATACGCAATAAATATCTTTGGTTATGTTACTAAGCTCGTTGTAAACCTCATTTTGCCAAGGGTATTTGTTTATTTATTTATTTATCAACGGTAATATACCATTTTACAGATAAGGATATCAAGATGACAATTCAAATTATAGAAAAACAATACAAAGGTATCAATAAAGAACAAAACAATAAAATATTGCAAGCACGTCAACCAACAACAAGCTAAATCAATAAACAAACTTAATAAACTAAAACAACAATTCAATAACCAAGCAATGATTTTTTTTTTTTTTTTTTTTTTTTTGGTCAACCAACAATAAGCTAATTCAATAGGCAAACTTAATAAACTAAATCAACAATTCAATAAATAGAGGTAATACGAGGAAAACAGTATAAATAATAACAATAACAGTTTAACAATAATAGCAATAGCTAACATAACAATGACAAGAAACAACGATAACATACATAAACATAAAACAATAAGTAAGCTCGAGATATAATTTATTTATTTATATAGGAGAACTCCATTCCGGAAAACAAACATTCACTGGGGAACCCGACTCTGGAAGACTCCTCTGATCACAGATTGGCTGTCATCAAAGAACTCGAACTGGCGACACAGCTGGTTGCCCAGTCGATGCAAACGTGGAAGAGGGCCGTGCATGATGTAGTTGGTGGGGTGCGACCGACTAAAAAACAGGTTACATGAGCGGGTCAGTCTTGAAGCTCGCAGATCAATGCGACAGAGTAGGTCAGGACAATCGACCGTGCCACGAAGAACTCCCCATAGGAAAAGAGCATCAGCCTGTTGCCTTCCAGTAGACAGAGGGAGAAGTCCATGAGAGGCCTCAACTAGATCAATGGGTACATCAAAATAGTTGTGACCCAGCCTAACACCGACAGCTCGGACGAAGCGTCGCTGGATCCTGTCTAGACGTTCAATGTGATTGTGCTGATAAGGAGACCAGACAACAGAACAGTATTCAAGTATACTCCTTACCAAGGACTTATATAGGATATTCAACGCCACAATGCCAAGACCACTCCTTGAAGGTCATGAAGTTGAGCATTCGTAGGGCTTTGCCGCAGATAAAATCAATATGCTTATCAGGGCTAAGATCTGCAGAGAAGACGACACCCAGATCACGGACGATTGTACTGCGAGATAGTACAGTTCCATTGAGCACGTAGTCAGATACCACAAGAGGTTGGGCAGAGCGAGTGAAAGAAACCAATGAACATTTGGTGGCATTTATGCTCATAGCGTTAGTGATGCACCAGTTCTCAATTAAGCATAGGTTCATCTGCAGTCTCTCAGTGTCAGAAGGTCCCTAACAGCACGGGAAGACCTTGAAATCATCCGCAAACATTAGGCAGTCAACATTTAATGACTTGACCAAGTCATTAATATAGAGATTGAAGAGAAAGGGGCCCAGGCGTGACCCCTGAGGGACACCAGAAGTGGCGGTGAAAGGTCTTGACAGGGCGCCAGCGAAACTAACTAGGAAAGTTCTATCATTTAAGTAGGAATGAAACCAAGAAAGTAGGCTACCACATATACCATAACCGTGAAGTTTGGCCAGAAGGTGCCCATGACTGATAGCATCAAAAGCTTTGCTAAAATCAATATAAACACTATCGACCTGGACGCCACTCGAGAAGGCAGACAAAATGTAATCCACATAAACAACCAAGTTGCTAACTGTTGACCTACCCCGGACAAAGCCATGTTGCTGCGGCGCTATGATATTTTTGAATTGGAAGCTCACATAGTCAAGAACTAAGCTTTCGAAAATCTTCCCCAGGACTGGCTGAATAGCAATAGGTCGGTAATTGTGGACATCAGAAGGATCAGACGACTTATGAATCGGCACAATAGAACAGCTCTTAAGTCCATCAGGGAATATACCATCCTCAAGTAATCTATTGAAGATGACTGTAAGTTGAGGCGCAATAATGGGAGCACAGAAGCGCAAGACGGATGGAGGAATCAAGTCAGGCCCAGTTCCCCTGGAAGTGTCCAATGAAGAAAGTTTTCTCTCCACATCCTCAACCCCAAACGAACAAGACGACATATTGATCTGGGTAGAGAAGTCAAACTGAGGGATGAGGTCAGCCGAAGATCTATATACGGATGCAAAATAATCAGCAAATAGGTTACATATACCCTCAGGACTAGATTCACGTTGATCATCCGAGAAATATTCATTTGCTCTGGTAGACTCAGATTTCAAGTTCCTGACAAAACTCCAGAAAGCCTTGAAATTTAGGGGAATAGAGTTGTTAACTCGCTCCATGTATGTTGCATGGCAAAGGTCACTCAGCTTCTTACAATGGTGTCGGGCCCTCTGGAATTATAAATAATGCCCATAGTTACCAGTAGCCTTGTATTTTCTGTGCAAGATCTTTTTGCACACGACAGCACTCCTCATAAATTTTTATTTATGAGAAAATTTAATATATTTGAAAATAGGAAGGTAATTTTCAAAGATTTCCTTTGATCCCTTCTTAAACACTGATCCAACTTTTGAAGTTTGTACCTGTGGCTAATGATAGTTTAATGAATTTATAAAAATTAGAGCTGTGCTTAAAATAGTTTTATGTCTTTAAACCAAATTTTATCTATATCCGGCGCCTTTCTCAAAACACAGCTATTAATAATAGATTTAGTTAAACTTATTGATGCTTTAGAAATATAAAAACTTTGGTTTATAAATAAGTTTCATGAGTAAGTTTTTTTCTTTATTATTAGATGCATGTTTTGTTTTATTAATAGCAGTATCAAAGTGATTAGCGAAAACATTAGCTGTGTTAAATAATTGGGCTCTCGTGAAATTCATAATATGTGTATCTACATTCTTGTTTATAAAACTTCCTAGTAATTTATTTACACCAAAGCAATGCTTTTGAGCTTTATAAACACGCATATATATATATATATATATATATATATATATATATATAATATATTATATATATTATATATAATATTATATAATTATATATTATTATATTTATATTATATATATATTTTATTATTTGTGTGTGTGTGTGTGTGTGTAGTTTTCCTTTCATGCTATAGTTTCTTTCCTCTATATGCTTCGATCTTAATATTACCAGAATAATAATAGTTTGCATTACTGTATAAAATATATGGAATTCTTCTAAGTATTTTAATTTATATTATTTGACTTTTACGTCATTTTCTAATGATAATTTGAAAATATGTTTCTTTAAGTGAAAAATAATAAACTTTTTGTCTCAGTAATACCCATGTATGTATATCCCATAGATGTTTACGAGTATAATCTGGTCTATAATCTAGCTAAATATACTAGTGTGTAGTCATTTGAAATGAATAACAAAAGGAGACTTTTTTTAATTCACACGTAGAGAAGAGGCATTGATTAGAACAAAATGCGTACCAAAGGTTTCTTTCCATTTTACCAACTACAGCACAATTGTTTTAAACGTATAGGAGTCAGAACGTTAAATGTCGGTGAAACATACTGACTTATATTGCTAAGGACCTATGTAAGATATCGTAGGAGTAATATTAAATACATTATTGAATTTAAGTATACTTTTGAATAAATTTTATATCTAAATTTAATGTTTTTTGGCAATGGGGTGATTTTTTTTATACTAATCTAGTATAATATTGTTCACAAGTGGTATCGAATGTCATACAATAATGTTTATATGTTATTACATAATAATCCAAACTTAATAAAACAAATAATAAGTTTTGCATGTGGTAGAAAGTAACTATATGATATACAAATAAAATGTTAGTAATGAATAATATTTTGAAATGTGTCTGTATACGAATCCAGTCAGTTCGTCTCGAGGCTAAAGCACAGATATTGCTGCTGACTGAGTAAATAATAGAATCTCAGCAAACGATCCGAAATGTTATTGGAACTCACACACAAGGCACCCGGGTTTCTAATTAATGTCGCCCACTTTTCACAGAACCGTTACGTGATGGTTTATCGTTTCAAAATAAGAAAAGCGTAGTTTGATTGAAACACATAAGCGCGCCCGCGGGCACACACACACACACACACACTTCGTATATTTAAGCATTTACTTATGTATTATTTAATACAGTACCATTAACTATATTATTCCCAACATAATAGTGAAGTTTCTAGGACATTAGGCATTAATGTATCTAATGTTTTCTTACTTTTAGTTGGTATTTGATGCAAATATTTACACTTTTGACGTGACAACGTCTTAAATTAGGTTGCGGCTCGGAGTCACTCATGAAAAAGTGTAACGCCCGGTAACGTTACGATGCCCGTCCAGTGGGTCCGCCGCACGGGATCCGCACGGGATAAAGCAGATAACTGTGGGTCCGCCGCACGGGATAAAGCAGATAACTATGTTTATTCGTCAAAATGTGGAGTGCTTAGATTCGTCATTTACAACAACTACAACAATAAAGGTAAATAATTGTACACTGATATTTCATTATCGTAAACTATGATTGATTGATTAATTGTTAGATTGACACAAAAGTTGAGAAACTGAGTTTATAGGTTATGTCATACTACTGACAAATGTTGATAGTGTTAAGTAAATTATTAGTTTAAATCACTCTGCAATCAATCGTAATTCAGTCGATTGAGAAGAAACAGCGCGTATTGCTAGTCAAACATTTAAAATAACAAATTATAACCTCTAACCTGTCATAACAGTGCGACCAAACAAACGAACTAAAACGACCAATCACCACGCGCGGAGTTAGAATTTAACTGTGTTTAGCAAGAATTTCAAATTCCAATTTTAGTAAATGTTTTATTCAACTTTACCATTTACAATAACAAATTTTAATTAATTTCAAATTATGTACAATGTTTTAGTAAACAAAATATATTTCTATAGTTAAAATTTGTACAATTCTTATTTTCATTCAATTCCTTGTTCCTATTGTGCAATTTAATAATATTCATATCAATAAATATTCTACCGAGAAAAAGACGTTGTCACGTAAAATCTTCGCCCGTAAAACCGACTTTACAGGCAACCATAATTTTTTTAGTATTTTATTTTATCCGTAGGGTAAATTTTGCAATAAACTGAGCACTATAAGCGTATTTAATATTATTTAGTATATTTTAAACATTTGTATTTAAAACAATATAGTTTGTAGGTTGAACTTTATGTAAGTCATTGAAGCATTATTGCTCCGAATTTTTTTACTGTGAACCGAATTGCATACAATTTTGGAATTAGGTTCATCTTATCCTTAACTTCAAAAGTGAAAATGATTTGTACACCGCAACCACCCTGGGGGTGGTTGCCACCCCTTCTCGGAGGTGATTTTTTGTTTTTCAAAATAACCTCGGATATCGATAGAAGGCCTAGATTTAAGCAAAAAATCATATATAAAGTTTTCCGAAAAACCCAATACTTTTCAAGTTATTGGCAATTGAAAATTCGCAATTTTTTCACGTTTTTCATCGGTTTTTTGTAAATATCTCTAAAAATATACGTTTTATCGAAAATTGTAGAAACAACAAATTTGTAACAATTAAAACAATAAACAATTTGGTTTTTTATAAAGTATTCTAAGTGCAATATTAAGCTAGATATTAAAGATCAAAGCCGTTTTTTATTATGTCTGAAATTTAATCGATGTGGTCAATGCCATCTAGCGGCGAGCAGATGCGTTTCAGGCATTCTAATAAAAAACTGTTTTGTAGTGCTTGAAATAAGCTTTAAAATGAGCCCTATTAAAAGTCTTTTACACGTAAAATAAGTGAGCTGTATTGCAAATAAGAGGAGCATCTAATGTTCTTTCTTTTAAATCAGTGGGTTTCATAAGTGCCATTTCCACCAAAATTAAAATTAATCGTATTCCGCCTAGAATTAACTTTATTATGAAGAGTTTGATAGATTGTATCAGTTTGGCTGCTTCAGGACACATATTTTTTAAAAAAGTCACGATTAAATAAAAATTTAAATTAAAAAAAACCCCTTTTTTTATAATATTTCAAAAATGACGACAGATACGTATAAAAGTGTAAGAATGAAAAATTTAGGTATTTTTCTGACAAACAATTTGGCTTTTTGTTTTTTTCTGTCAAACAAAAATTGACGGAGATATGATTGTTTAAAGAGCGCGTGGCAGCGCAATCACAGCCTCTCTTTAGCCCTTTAACCCTTCACCGTTTGAGAAAAAGGTTTTTTATTATATATTGCAATAAAGGATGTTGTAGCTCTCTTAATTAACTTTACAATGGTTTTTTTATAAATTTTGATAGCATGAAAATTGAAGGAGTTATGGTCCAAAAACTTCATCATATTTTTTTCTACTTAGTAACTGAAAATTTCGGAGTGTTAATGTTTCGAGCAATGTGAAAGTATGCAGTATAATAGAGACCCAAAACTATTGTAATGTGTATATATATATACATAATATGGCTCATATATGTTGGAAAACGTAGGCATGAATACATACCAACGTTCTTATATAAATATATAACACATTTGAGTGAATTTTATATAATTTGTAAATATTTTATTCAATAAATGGCAATTTTTAACTCTAAATTGAATTATTTTTAAATATGTAATCATATATATTTATTGTTTTAATGTAGGGGTAGTTTTAAGGGTAGAAAAGCTTAAGAATACGATAATCATTTTCGAGAGTGTGGAATAATATTGAAATCCTTTTTATTTTATAAAAAAAAATTTTAACAATTTTTTATCAAGGGGTAGTTTTCAAGGGTTGAAAGGGGGTTAAAAATTTGATAATTATTATAGAGAATATAAAATATTACTTACTCTATACTTACATCTTTTTATGTCGGACCAAAGTATTTTTTTGTGATTTTTTCAGTTTAGGGGTTGTTTGCAAGGGTTGTACGATTTTCAAGGGGTTGAAAATGATTTTAATATGATGTAATTGTGTTAGAAAACACTCTACAATTTCACCACTTACTATTAGAAATGTTTTCTAGCGATAAAATGGCTCAATGTCAATTATTCCATTAAGGGGTTGTTTACACCCCTTAAAAATAATAGGCGGAGTTCAGATCATTTTCACTTTTGAAGTTAAGGGTAAGATGAGCCTAATTCCAAAATTTCATGCAAATCGGTTCACAGTAAAAAATTTCGGATGTAAGACCATATTTTTCGCTTCAATGACTGCACTATTCCTATTTGTGTTTCTACGTCTGTCCGACTCGAAATTTTGCATGAATCCTATTAATGGATACGTAACATCAAGTTTTATGATCTTGCTTATGACTCCATGGTATGAAGCTAAAGGTTAACAAACATATTATTGTATGAGTAACCATTAATGAAAAAATTCCTAAGATACTTAATACAATCATTTGATATATTTTCTTGTGAAACATTCACACATTTAACATAATGAATGAGCTATATCTATATTTAAAAAAGTTAGCAATAAATTTCGCGATACATGATTGCATTATATCATCATTACAATCATTACATAATTACAATTTAGTACAATAACACCAGAGAGGGAGAGAGCGAGAGAGAAAGACCATATTACGGAAATGTTAAAATAATTTTGTACGAATATTTTGCCGTGGGTAGCACTAAACTTCATTGAAACTAGAGGTGCTACTTAAGACACGTTCAAAATTCGGAACCTAAAGTTTATGAATATATTAAATATAAAGCAAGGAAGCGTACAAGTTATACATTTTACATATTGTTTGTGTATTTCGAAATTCTTTTTGTTAAATTTACAATTGATATATGCATTTTTAGCTTTTCATTTTATTATATTTCCCGTATTAAGACAATTATAAGCTAAACTACTTATTTATGTATTTACTTTATTTCTTTAGAACTTTCTGTACAAGTGAGTGGGTTAAATAAGCTGCTAAATACCACATAACCTTAAAAGATTTTGCTAGTATTTGTTTGGAGTACTTTCTTTCTGATATTTCTTTTCTAGTTTGAAGTAAACGGATAATTGAATAACTGTATTAAATGTCTAGTAAATGAACGTACAAATGTTAGTAACATTATGTTGTCTTGTTGTATATAAATCAATCAAACATTTTTGTTAATTAGAAATCAGTGAAAAATTATTGACACATTTTAAATTATATTTAAATAAGATTAGATATCTTTACACAAAAAACTTCGATGATTAATGGTTTAATACGTCAGCTGGTAAGTAATTTTCTGATCGGGCCATGACGATAAATCCTACCTGTGACACTCTACTCTGATGTATGCCTTTAATATAGCCTGGCCTTCACTGTTATAACAAATTTGTATTTAAAATATCAGAATTGCATTTAGATGGAAATAGTACATGAGATTCTTTATAAATTATAGTTTATACAATATATAACTAATTAAATCATTAGTGTTTCCTACTATAACACTCGGGTTTAAACTAGCAACTTAATCTTGATTACATTGCTAAAATACATACTTCATTAACTTATAATCTGCTTATGACTGCTACATATCTGCAAAGTATAATATACTTAGAACCGGTAGATAAATCCAAACAAAATCTTATGTAGTGGTATTTTCTATTTGATTCGTTGCTTTATACTGCAGAGAGAAGGAGCTCTTGGCTACGCTTGATTATTGAAATAGTACTCATTATACTTTATCAAAAGTAAAATACAAGCAAAAATGTATGTACACTGTAATTTTAATATAATGGTTTACTAATTACATGGTGGAATATTGGTATTGGCTGAGCGTAAGAGAACCTGCAGACTCGAGAGACTGGAACGTCTCTGTTTTTCTGTCCGGACGATATCTCAAGAAAGAATTGGCCAATAGACTTCAAATTTCTCATAAAGTTTTACTTATTAAAGAGAACATAAAGTTTGATACTGGTAGAAGTCTATATGATTTGTGTAAGTGTTAGCTTTCATGTTTACATTGGTCTTTAGATAAACAACAAGCACGAGAAAACCACATAAAAATTCAGTTTTACAAACACTGAGCAGTAAACTAAGACTAATAGATATTTTAATATTTGACACAAAACATTTATCCTATCTGAATGAAATGATGTTTACGATTGAGATTATACTTCAGTTAAGCCCGTTTTGTGACAAGAGGTGTAGATAATTGTATTTTTCAAATTGCATATTTATCAGTAGTTGATTTTATTTGAATTTTAAGAAAATTTAATGTTCCAACATGTGTGCCGTTTACCGGAATAATATTTTTATTTTTGTATTTTTCAATAGTTCCTTACAAATGTATCCACATAATATTACACATTTAAAATCAATCTTCACAAACCCGACCTTACTAATGCCTTCCAATTATTACTGGTCGCGCTATCTATCGCCACAATTAACAATTATAGTTTCCGACAAACCTACCAGAAGCGCCTTTAACGGCTTATCAAGTCAAATCGGCGATTATCGTCCTCTATCCATGTTCAAAGCACGCTTACCTACTGCTCGCATACGTATTAGAGCCTCAGTAATTTAATTTGTAAATTTGAATTCTTTGGATAAAAATATCCGTACAAAATAATTAAAAATTTCAATTATACAGTCCACCATTGATGTCGGCAATGCTTTTACAACAGGATGTTGTAAAATTCATGTAAAATTCTCTCTCTCTCTCTCTCCTCTCTCTCTCTCTCTCTCTCTCTCTCTCTCTCTCTCTCTCTCTCTCTCTCTCTCTCTCTCTCTCTCTCTCTCTCTCTCTCTCTCTCTCTCTCTCCTCTCTCTCTCTCTCTCGCATTTCGCATTGCATTGTCCTGGACGAAAGAATGTACTGTCTGAACAGCCAAACCCGATTAGTTAGGAATAAGATTACCTTTACGCTACGAGTAAACTTATTAATTACACTAATTGTTAGATTTTATACATTTCTGGTGATATAATTAGAGCTGTGATGAATAAATTTAAAAAAGATATATCAACAACAATTTTTATTGCTACATTACCCAGGTTTTACACGGTGTTTACCTCTTTCATAATATTTTTTATGTATAGATGTATTTTATGCATGTAACAATGCTGAGTCTGTCCGATAACTCTTTCGTTACTTTAAAGCGAGTCATACGATACTGGTCTATCGGTTTAATACACTTGACAACTTTGAGAGTTTATTGTATTATCATAAATAAAGTATGATGTATTATGATACATTTTCTTCAAAGGTCGTTTGCATTTTTTATATGATTAATTATTGAGCCAAGATCAGAAGTCAAATAAACTTACTTTTTAAAATACAACATTTAAAATCATTTATAATGTTTCTCCTAAATATTTTATTGCGCAATATTTATTATTGTTACTACATACAAATCTTAGAATACTCGTTTTCTCATATAATACTAAACCCGTTTGTAACTTATTTCATCTGGTAGATATATCATAATAAGAAAGCTTTGAATGTTTTACCTGCAAGTCGATTGGTAATAACACAATACGACGCTGTACGTTAGAGGAGTGCTCTTGATCCTACTGAAGCCTACTATACAAGATAAGACCTGAGTACAAATTAGGCTCGTGTCGCCACTAATGAATCTCATTATAGTTCCACATTCTAGTAACCTACAATTCATATTTCAATTCCATTCTATAGAACTTTAATTAATGTTCATAAAGTCACGCTCTATTTCAAACTTGTACTTCTAAACATGTTATTTTGCCTTTATAAAAAGTCCATTCACAAAATATTAGACTTTGCAAATATGTAAAGTACAAATATTTATTAGAACGTTACTGTTGCTAAAACTTGCTAGTGCCACACATCCCACTATATGTCAAATATTCCTAGTATATAAATTCAACGTATTTATAGTTTTTCCGTCTGGTTTCCCAAAGTAAAGGTACTAGGTTTGGTGGGAAATAGAAACACTTCGGTAATGAATGTACAGACATTAATGTGGATATCATCGTGAATCAAGAAAATAACTGGAAATGATTGATAATACCCCTATAAAAGTCTAAATAATCAAAACCTTAAGAAATCATTATTTTAGAAAAAAGCTATGTAGCTTGTTTCAGTGGGAACCAAACGAAATTCATACAGCATATACTTGATATCATATAAATAAAAAAAATAGGAAAAATGAAGTGGAAATCTCTATTTCTTATCGTTTACTTTAATAAAGAATGCATTAAGAATGGGTGGTTTTTATAGTGTAGTTCGGTAGCAGTAGACATTGGCTCTTTAGTTATTCAATTGGTGTCAATCAGACGTATGTATAAGTATCAGTATTTTAATTTGGCTTAATTGCAGGGTGAAAAACGTATCTCTATAATAATTATATTGATCACACTTATAAGCAACAGCAGTGTACAAAAAGGTATTTCCATTATGTATATTAAAAAAATGTTTTTAATAAGTTTTCTTCACTTTAAACTTTGATCGAAAAGTGGGACTACGCTGATGACAGGTTTTAAAGTATAAAAAAGTAGAAATAATATGTCTGAGTTATCTAAAAGTTAAAGATTTGTCTAGAATCGTTATTCTATTGATTATAAACTAAAAAATCTAAAAAAAAAAACAAACAACAATTATATGCCGTTCTACAATGGCAACAGAATAAAAGCAATTTAGTTAACAGTACATAAAACAATATATATTTAGCAATAATCTCACACTGCAAATTTTATACCAACTTTTTTTATAAAAATATATTAGAGCTGGTTTTAAACAATGTTGCGTCTTTAAACTATAGAGAGATCTTTTGAAAACTCAGATATAAGAACACTAGGATACAACACTTTTTATTTACACACGTAACTATATAACCAAGTTATATTAGTGAAATAGACGGGGGTTTACACAAAATTTTAGTGAATTTCCTAAACAAAATAAATATCTCGGAAAGCTTTATGACATACCTTGCTGTAAAATCAGGTTAAAAGCAGTCTGCCTCGTTGGAAAGGCGAGAGACAAATATATTATTTCTACAGTTTGCAAAGCCAGTTCAACTTCTATGAATGTTTGATCTTTTAAAAATGCTTTATATTTTATATTACAGTCATGGGTTAGGATGCGTGATGATTTACTCATGAGTTAGTAGGCTGTAAAAGATGATGGAGACGATCCGGATATTACCATGATCATCACATATGTCGAATCCAGGCAGACTAAGGCTGTGCCCTTCTGAATTTTAAGAGCTTTGGCCTTCTTCAAACTAATCCATAAAGCGTAAGAAGACAGAGCTTCCATTTATAACAATTCCGCTTATAATATTACCATGTATATACATAATTATATTATTACCTGATTTATTCAATCAAAATAAAAGCAAACTTTTACTTTCTATACAAAACCTAATGGAAACAAAAATACAAATAGAGAATAATGGCTATTATTTATGCGATTTAGTTTATTTCGAGAACAAACATTTACATAACAGATATCCAACGATAATTTCACGTGCATTTTAATTTTGTATGCAGATTTCATCACAATGCTACACTAGGCCATACAACTGAACAGTGTCCTATACAAAAACAGCCATTAAGTTTTCGTGTTGTATTATTGAACCCGAATTCGACCATCTGAACACAGAAGGAATGTTTATTTCATGCCGCTAGTTTAGAGTTCACACACGTCCTTCGTGATTAGGTAATCCAACTCAGTACAGTGGATGTCCAGGTCAAATGTCATTATCTCGCATCTAGCTTATTTACTTTAGTTTTTTTTTTAAAGCAAAGGCTTCTTCTAAATCCACCAGAGCAACATAACTTCTTTATAATTCGAGACCTTTAAAACTAACGGAGTGTAAGAAGAACTGCTTTTGGCCGACGTGCTTCTGTTAGTATTCTTATAGAATTTTTAGTATAAATTTTAAGAAATAGGTCATAAGGAATTTATTTTTTAACAAAGAAATGAAAGGAATAAATAAATTCAGAAGCTGAGTTGAGCATTCTGCTGTAACCGGATTATTTACATCGTTACAGCAACATCCGATTAAGGAACAGATTTTTTTATTTCATCAATAAAATATTTTAAAGCCTAGCGCTGTAGTACACAGAAGCTTACTCACCCCACGGATGGCTCCGGACTGCGTATCTACAATGCGAGAACTGTACCGAGGGCCGCAGGAGACGAAAGGCAGCATGAGCACAGTGGCCAGGAGACATGTCCACATGATCAGCAGCAGCCATGCCCCCCCTGCCCCCCCACTCCATCACATCATGGCCAGGTGTGGGTAAGGCTACATGGCATCATCCCTATCGTTCTCTCCAACTACTTGTATCTCTTCTTGGTACCAAATCGTCTCACCAGCCGGCCGCGATTCGATAGTGATCACCTTTTCCGATCGACATACTCATCTTGGATCCTGAAATAAGTATTTTATGTTACATAACAACCAAATAACTTATAAAAAGTATATAGATTGCTAAAAATTCAAAATATATTCAATGATATTTATTTATTATAAAATGAAGAATAAAAGCAAAACGTGTAAAATATTGTTCAAAAACGCATACTTTAACAAGAGATGTGTCACTTTACGGTGAATGCAGCTTACTACGAACTCGGTCGGTATATGATTAGTGTTGTAATTTAGGTGTTTGTTATTTGTTTAAACTAAAGAAATTAGATTCGCTGGCATTTTATATAAACTTAAAAAAGTCAGTATTGTTTTATTAAAAATTTCCAATAACTTAAGTTTATGCCACGTACAAAGTTAACACGTTCACCAGTAGATTGCCAGTATATACCCATATCATCTGATACTTATATTGTTTTATCAGTGTAAATGGTAACAAAGTATATTAAATTGGTGACTGAATATTATGTATCCATTACACGACCATGTCCGGTAGTAGAGGGACAGCAAACTCATGTAAATAGATAAATTTAAAATTGATATCGTACGTAAGAGGTAATGTAGTAAAATGCTTTTGGTTTAAAAATTAGAGTATAGCCGTGACATTCTCAGAAAGTATATTTCTCTATATATAGGATGATTATTTTTATTTATTTTGTAGACTTTACATATTTACAAAATTTTTCCAAGACACTTTAAATGGCAGTTGATGTACTATCAGGTCTTTTGTGGATTGTTATGATAATGCCAATGTTTTATATATAAGCTTTTTTATGTAATTGTAACATCTTTTTTTCCTTCCAAATCTAAATTTAAAAGCAATGTCAATATATAATTTTTACTGGCTTGTTGTATTATGTAATGAGTGTTATGGTTTTACATTATGGTGATCATACATTACTAACTATTATACAGAGCTAATACACACACATACACATATTACATATGTACACATATTAGCCACCCAGAATTCAGTCATATATTTCAATAGTACTACATAATTTTATGAGAAGTCACAGAGGACTATTGCAATGCTCATAAGAGATAAAACATGGTATAGTATACACTTGTTTTTCTTAAAATTAATGCTTTTTTAATGAAACCTACGTGGCAATATCTAAAAAAAAAACATTTTTGTCTACATATTGTTAAGAAATCAAAGAGGGAAAATGCTTTTTCGTGAACATACCAAAGAGACAGGAATGCCACTCGCAAAAGCATCCCTAATTGGTAAAGTTCACGCCAACTCCTACAACGTGTGCAAGGCAACAACACGATGTTCATAATTTTATAACTAATGCAATTAAAGTTGCTAATTATTCTGTAGAGTTTGAGAAGAGTTAGGGCTGTTCCTACCGAGACGTAATAGATATTCAACGATAATTTCGCGTGCTTTGCTTTAACCAATGAAGGTGACATAGATACAATTATTTTGTATATTTCAGCTTAAAGAGCCTCATGATACAATATTGGTGAACTACTTTAAGCAGTGGTAGTAAAATGTTTTAGTTTTTGATTAATATATAGTGTAATTTATTAACATAGTTTTATTAGGTCCCCTTTATTAAGTATTTTAATAAGAAATAATGTTTCCAAAATGTCTTTGTTTGGCCTTAATGCAATAATCACAGAAGTCTTTATAGACACTACTTGTAGCCTAGTTTATTTTATTACAGTATTCCGAGCCAAACCTATTGATTTGAAGTCTCAAACGTGAAAGATTTATCATTGCGGTAGTATTCTCATTTTAGTATTTCACTTACTGCACTAACTACATAAGTTCCTTTACTAAACTTTTGATGAGTAAAGAAAAAAAAAACAATCTTTCAAATAAAATACTCTTTTATCCCCATATATAATTTACTTTGTATTGGTAAACGTTAAATTCTACTCGTATTTAAATCCTTTTAATTTAAGGTTGTGAAATATCAAGTAAGTATATCCTCACGATAGAACGTTTTGTTTAATAGAACATTTGCGTTGCTTAATCACCTTATTTATTCAGCTATACGATATATGACCCATGTCTATAATTACCAATCGTGGTCTTGTAATTACATGGACTCTTCACTTGACACGTTTTAAAATCCTACGTAATCGGTTTTAACTCAGTAAATTTGAAAATCTTACCCATCGATTTTCTCTCAGCACCTTCAGAAATCCCAAAATATAAATTTTCTCTTACCACCTTTAAAAATCCAACGCAATTGATTTTCGCGATATTATGTATTTAACATTTATAGCTAATAACATATTTAAACTTGTAACAGTGATAACGTCACAATCTCAAAGAATGACTCGTTTGATGTTACAACAGATATTTATTGCATCTTTAGAGAAAGCAAATGCTTACCATTATCTTGATTTAGGAATTTGTTTTTACAGGTTATAAGGTAAGAAACCAGTGAATGTAATATATATGTTCCTGTGCCGAACGTTTTGTGTGCAATGAATTAATCTACGATTATTAGATAATTATAAAGCAGAAATAGTAATCGGTGGCTTAAAAACTGTTTACTTATGTGCAGTATTTCACAACAGTCAGAAACTGTGACAAAATTGAGGTGCTTATACCCCACAATATTACCAGTGTGAGTTGGAATAGAATCTTCAAAATCACATTGCATAGACGAACACTCTAAAACTTGGTGTTGCCGACGCGGTTTAATACGATAATAAAGTGTCTGTCGTTAAAGCCTACTCTTTACAATGGATAGATATTAAAGGAGGACGATTTAAAATTGAAAGGTATCAAAAGAAAAGGAATTTGTAAAACAAGCCAGAAAATACAAAAAATAAGGAAACAGTAGATGTTTTGAAAAAGAAATTTAAGATTTGTGCCTGGATAGATTTAAAGCAGTAGTGTATTGTTCCTTAATATTTGAACTGGATACCCTGAAAGTTGTGTTGTTATTTTAATTTGAGCAGATCACTACATTATAAAAAACACTAATAGAGCAACCACCTGAAAATGTGCGTTCCTTTTGGTTCTTATGCATTATAAGGTGAAAGTTTTATGTATTTATGGAATATTGTATTAAACTTTAATTAAAATAATATTAAATAAACAGTTGATACCTACTATCGCAGTTATTACATAAAACTTCATTCATTCATAACATAAAAATGATAAAAGATCATTTCGAAAAATGTATGATATCAAAATGGTACTTGATAAAGGAAATATACAAATTCAAGCCATTAGACAAAATCGTTTCTGAATTAATGTTACAGGATTCATAAATATAAACAGCATGTGATGCAAGAAAGATAGCCTACACGTCCCCTTAAGAGTTTAAAGCTAAAAAATAAGATCTCGGGGAAAAGTTAACGTATATATTTATTGTTTTGAGTGATCGGTAGGTATAAATTACTATGGAATCATTAAAAATATATATTCATTATTAGCGTTCTAAGTATAAAAACAAGACTAGGTAAAAATATTATAGTAGGAATAAAGATTTAATACTTGGATATATAAAAAACCAGCTATGCTATTATTCAGTTTACTAAGTAACTCAGTAATGTAGTTTTGAAATATGAAACTAATACGTTTATTCAATACTATGCTGCTAAAAACATTTAGAAAGGGTTATTTCAAATAAATACAGATAAAAGATTCTTGCTTTCTGTTATCAGAGCCTTTCCATTGGTGACAAAACCGCCATACGTATAATATCATTCACGTAGAATATAATTGTTATTTATAAATATACTAGAGTTTAAATATGTATGATTACTTATCAGAACTGTTCTAAATTAATAATAAGCTAATTTGATTGTATACTGGATACAATTTATGCCCGCTCACTATGGTCTTTTAAATGTGCTATCTATTTGAACCTGGACGTTTTATGATAGCTTCTAAAGTTTAAAATAATAAATGTTTTGGATTTGAAGAGTTTTAACAAACTTATATCTTGAGGGACTGGTAAATATAATGGAACTTTGAATTTCTGTTTGCACGATGCCTTGACCAAAATTAACTTACAATTTATAACTGAAAATTTCTGTATAACTTTATTTAAATATAAGCAACGAACCTCAAATCCTTAATAATTTTACTGGATTCGATTCGCTAAAAAACTCTTACTAATGAAAACTCTTACACTGGTCATGATAGAAAGGATAAAATCGCACAATAAATAAAAGTACAAGCAACTGATTAGAATCATATGTTATTAAAAAATAACATATCCATACATACAACCTATATAAAAGAAATAAATTGGATTTAAATTTTAAGTTGTATATGTAAGTTCAGTAAATTCGAAAACTTGGCACGTATCTGTCATACCATGATGCATGAAAGAGAAAATATATCCGTAATATGAAACATACGTAATTTTATTCCATTATAATTAGAAAATCCCACAAAGGAAAATATGTATTTACCTGATTTGTTTAGCTATTCCCTTCAAGGAATGTAAGTGTATCAAATTAGAATTTTAATTTATATATATATATATATATATATATATATATATATATATATACCTTAAATTTCTCTTTTATAAATGGGTACTTTGATTTTCACATAATTACATACATTTATAATAACAGTAACTTGGAATATTGTTAACCAATCCTACCAAAAATGGAACATAATTGAAAATATTCTTACGAATAATTACTGATTGAGCACAAGTAGTGTATAGTTTCATACTAATAAGTGTTATATTCTTACATGGGTATAGCGGAAGAAGTTTGGTTGAATGTGTGTGTGAAATGACCAGCCCAAGAGGGCAGTACAAAAGTCAATACGCCATCAGTGGTCTCGGGTAGGTTTTCCCCAAACAGGCCAACCCTTTCTCCATCTTTGGAGAGTCTAACGAGCTTTTCCTAAATCACCTTCCTTCCTTTATAAAGAAGTTAATCTAATGGTTCACCTTAAATCACACGCAAATATTTATTTCTAGTCGAGGATGTATTATACGTCGATAATACTTCAAATACTTGTCCTAAGTATCTCATGTTTTAAACAAAGTTTTCAGACGTAAATAATATAACATAAATTTTTTATTAAGCTTGGACACCTGTTCTATTATATAGTTACTTTAACCATATGATGTATTTAAAGATGAAAGATAAACTTAAAACTATGCAAGTTTGCAGTTAAAGATATTTAATAGATAGATAGTTGGATAAATAGTTATAGAAGAACGTGTATTCTCGAACAGCTTGTATATTGTGTGCCATTGGCTGATATTGTTGTTTTCGGTGCAGTAATATTGTCTCTCTCTTTTTCTCTCTCTCTATCAGTTATTATTGAACAGGCCACGACAGAGGCCTGCAATAATACGAATATCTCTGCAGTACAAGAGATCTACTTTCAAAATTTTTAATCAGTGATGTGACTTTTGTAACTTAAAAAGGGAAACAAATGAAGCATTTTGTATTATGTTAATGTGCAAATATCCATTTAATATAATTACACAAATATGATTCTGTTAGAGTATTTTTGTTTTGTAATTATAAATAATATTTCAATAGCAGTTTTACACAAAAATAAATAAAGTAACTAAATTATATGATATTTTGAAATAATTAGTTCCGTATTTAATATTATAATTTAAGGAAATAAAAATATTTTAAATATTATTATTAAATTTAAAATCAATGAGATGTTATGGAAGTAAACAAACTGAAGCTCTTTTAGCTGGAAAATTTAAACTTAAATGAGCGTTTACTTCACTTGGAGGTGTATAAGTATAAATCGTTAATTTTGTATGATAAACATAAGTACATAAATTATAAATGCCCTTTCATTCATTTTATACCGTGAGTATTAAGTTTGAATCCATGTCACCTCTCGCTTAGTGCAGCGTCTCAAATCTTACTCTCTCACAGACTTCGCTCCTCGGAAATACCACTTAATTCTCCCATTTATTTTAGAATTCTTGAATACACCAGCTTCAACAGAGTACTGAAACACGTTAATATAAACACATTTTGATTCCAAGCTCAATCAAATACACCTCTATTCGTTGATACTTTGTCGTAAATTTATAAAACTACCGGTATGATAGAAATAGTATTGGATACAGGTACCTATAACGGAAACATAACAATAGAATTTTCTCTGCTCTCTCTTACTTGTAATCGTCTGTATAACATTTGCAACAAAGTTTTATTAGCATAAGATACCAATTTCATTATTTATAACAATTCGGTTTGCACTTACATTCTCTATTTCGATCATCAATAAACTGGGCTAATCAGCAATATGGGCCAAGCGTAAAATTAGGTGATTGCTTCCCATTGGCCAAGACTATTTAATCTAACATTACCCGATATCACGTGAATACCTACTAGGTCGATAAAGCTTCCGCTGTACGCTACCTGGCACCAGTTGTTCATGATATGACTAAGACTCCCCAAAAAAGACCAATAACAATTTATTGAGTCCTGTTCAGAAAATCTTAGCAATTGAAATGTATATCTATTTGGTTTCTTGTAGTTTATTCACGGGTCTCTAATATCTCTCTATCTCAGGATAGTGGTTCTCAGTCATCGAAAATGTAAGCTCATATGATGCTCTCTCTATATTTCGCTACGGTGTGGGTTTCTCCGTTGTTTCGCGTAAAATTGTGAATATACAAGTAACAAGGTGGGGGGTATCTTGAGAGCAACGCTTGTACAACTCGTTAGATGTATTATAGTTTCGTTTGTCCCTAGACACATGTTGGTTACCTTGTTTTCCCCCTCACTCTGTTGCAAGTGATTGTTCTTGTGAAGTGTGTGCAATGTTGATTGTGTCTCCAATAGGCCCTCCGGAGGATGTGGCGTCAGACGTTCTGTGCCGTAGGTGTGAACGAGGAAAATAACAAATTGATGAGTAACAGTCTCATATACTTCCCACTCTCATGTGTCTATTTTATTTCAATTCTATCGTAGCAGACATCATGTATTGGTCCTCCGGGCCGGTTTTAACTCTCTAGCATTGAAAATACGGAGTGGCTATATGCCCGGTCACCTGTCTTGGTTTCAAAGAACGGGAACGACTATGACGTCACAGACTGTGACGCAAAGGTTTTGAAGTAGCTTTAGCACTGTGCATTGTTATTAAAATGGCGGGTTGTAGAAAGTTTAGTTCTTTTGACCTGTTGAAAACTTTTATCAATAATAATGAAAATACGGACCATATTCAATTAAGAATTCGATGTTTGCTATATACTTTAAACTGTACCAATATCCCTTCTATAAGAACCTACAGTCCTGCTAAAGTCAGATAATACATTAATAATAAAACTATTTTTAGTCGGTAAATGGGAGAATTTAATTTTCAAATATCTCAAGACGAGATACTAATTTCCCTCTTACCACTTACATACAATATACTATGAAACCATAACCATTTGAGTGTTATTAGTAAAAAAAAACAAATGTTAAAATGTTAAAAAAATCAAAAGCTTTTACATAATATGCAATTAATAAAATAGTCTACAAATTGTGTTTTTTATATTTCTAAGGCAGTGGTGTAAAGGTGACAGTTATAGCTGCCCTTTCGTTACGTCACGGTTGACGTCACCACTCATCGCCCGTCTGTCTAATCTATGGACGGTAGCCGGCCATATATAGCCACAGCGTTGAAAATAACACCCTCTCATATACAATTAGAGGTTAGAATAGTTATAGCTTGTTAGGCCAGCCTCCATTTATTATACATAAATATATATATATATATATATATATATATATATATATATATATATATATATATATATATATAAAATATGACTTATATGAACTTGTTTATTCATTAATTCACAAACATTAGTATTATAAATTTGCTATGTTACAGAAAATAATGTACGAGAGTTACGTGCTACACTAGAGGGGTGAATTGTTAGAAACTAAATTTTCAGCATCTATTTGCTGCACTCTGAAAAACTGACACTCATCTATTAACTAAATTTATGTCTTAACGGTTTAAAGATTAAAATTTATTTTTGTAGTCTTCTTTATAGTTTTGTAATATTTGGAATTCAATACTTATGCGTCTGACATATGTTTTGTAATTCTGTAAGAATTTTATGTTTATAATATATAGTTCAAATATAGTTTTTTCCTTAAAAATAATATTTACCTTGAAAACTATTTGCCATCTGAAATTTAATATATATATATATAGTAATATCCATGATCCTCACCCCAAAAAGGGGATCGGCCTCTCCTTTTTATTAAATAAAAAATTAGCAATTTTTTATTGAACTATTATCACTAATTTGTCCATAACTAATAAAAAAAATCAACGTTTGATCAAATTTAGAAAATTATGTTGCTTCAGAAATGTAAAATCTTAATTATTACACATGCCATGTTGTCTCAGAAAGCATTTAAATTTGGCTTGTAATTTTGTTCAAGGGAATGAAATTTAGTAACTATTCACCTGTGTAATATTTCTCTTTATTAAATACAAACTTTAAAAGTTTTAAAATAGTAATGGCCTAGTTTCTGCCAGCAGGTTTTAAAATCTTCTTTGTGATCCAATTTGAAAGAACTGCCAAATACCTGAGTTTGCATGAACTTAAAGTCAACGAATGGGCGTTTATCGAAGTTCCACTATTTTTGTTAAATTAGGAACACTCAATTCACTTCCAACATTATAACATTCCAGCATTACAACAATGCAATGTTAATCATTTCAATTAGTTTCCTACAGGAAACTGAATGAGCGATCAGTCAGATTTCAATAAATTTTCGCAGATTAGTCTTTGGCCTCTACACACCACTGTACTAGGACCTAGGTAAATTGAATATTATTATCTCCTAGAGTAAAATTATAATTTGTACTATGCACATTAATATCAGAACTGTTTAGTTTTATTATTCTTAATTTCACTATAATGGATCAATTCAAATGTAAAATGAAATTCATCATATTAATAAATTGGCGTAGATAAAGAAGATAACATAATATTGAAATTGAGAAAGAGGGATTACGGAGAGGGAATTTCTCTAAATTTATAGGTTTAATCATTTATAATTAAAAAAAGCATTTTAATACGTGATAATAGTTCACTTCATTTAAGAATCGATCAGCTTTCGGTGTATTATGTTTAGCATTACAATTCCCTCAGCATTTCTAGTGTATTAAGGTTCGTACCTGTATATACGCAGTTGAAATAAACATGACAAAAGCCCACTTTGTGAAGAAGAAGCCTCGATCAGCCATTCAAGGCATTGTCGTTATTTGAAAGAAGCTTTACACGTCACAATGGTGTCGTATTAGGAGGATACTTTATTTTACCTTATAACGTATAATTGAGTAAAACACACAAAAGATAATAAAACGCCTTCCAAATATAAAACATACAACCAAAATACTAGATATTCTTTGTTTAATGTTATAAATATTGTATATTGTCTAAACAACATCATTAGAATAAATACAACTGTGTAGTGCCCTTGAATAATGCTTAGTAGGCACAACGTAATTCGCAAAGTCAAAACGTTTGGTTTAGTGGATTCTTAAATTACAAGATTACATAAAATATAATTACGTTTCGTACTGCTGTCATTGTCTGGATTTCATTTAATTGTATTAGACTAAATATGAACTTAGTGATAACTCTCATGAGTCTTTAACGGCTAAAAGTCATTGTTATAATTTACTACACGATTAATGTTATACTCGTCAGAATCAACATGACATATGTGTTATATATCTGATCTTTCCACCGTTAAGTACTGCATCTACTTGTTCTGAATTTGTTACCTATAATGGTCAATAAGCCTTGGATTTTATTGGATATAATCTTGTTAATAATACA
The DNA here is from genome assembly GCF_021130785.1 of Homalodisca vitripennis. Lineage (NCBI taxonomy): Eukaryota > Metazoa > Arthropoda > Insecta > Hemiptera > Cicadellidae > Homalodisca > Homalodisca vitripennis. The sequence continues at coordinate 111,051,390 of NC_060210.1, read as the reverse complement.
CTAAATGAGTAGATTGACATGATATTCAAGTGAATGCAACAGTCAAAGCGGGTTTTATTCATGTAAACTAACGTAACAACATGTAACTAACGTAAACCTATAAATTCTATTACAATGGCCAAATGTCTGCTAACGAAGCCATGATTAAACCCACAAAATGCAGTAAAACTTCCATACTTCAGTGTGGGTTATGTTAAAAAAATTAAAAACTTTTTTTACCATATAACACTCTTCATGGTTCAATTCGGATTTAGAGTTTTGCCCCTTATCCACTTTTCAAGAAGGTGCTTGTCAGATTACAATGGCCATAAATGAACTTTTTTTGCGGTATATTTTCTTCACCACAAGGCCAACAAAGTATTGGCGTCAAAATGTAATTCACTCAAATTAGAAGTGTCTCAAATTGCGAGCGAAGCAGTGGGTAACTGCAATTGTGTGAAAGATAATAACGTTATTATATGTTATATATATATATATATATATATATATATATATATATATATATATATATATATATATACATGTCTTGAAAAGTCCAGATAAAATTAATAAATTTTTACCATTAACCGTATCAGGAGGTATGGCCGTTTTGGGTACATTAACATTAACAGTTACCTAAATACGCAGTATTTTGGTTCATATCTGAAATAAATACCCATATGGACCGAATAATATCTTATAAGTTTTCAAAACTGATTGTTATTATTGCTTGAATATTTTTAAGTCAGCTGTAATAGATTAATTTGTAGCTTTCCACGTTTGACCTCAAATTATGTGATTCTTAAATTTAAAACATGTTTTAGATGAATTTGTTAGGAGAGTATATTATTGGGTGTTTCCCTAGTGTTCATACTTTATTTTGTTGTGCAATTTAAATGTTTTACATAAGAAATAATTATAAAATAAGTAAAATTTATAATCTGTGTCTACTTGAGGTTAGACCCAAACGTGGATACATATTTAACGTAGTCGTTTGGGTTTTAAATGGATTTATTGCGAATTTATGTCGATTTCAACTAGCTAGCTGACAGGTTTATATATAAAGACATATTTTCTAAAAGAATTTTGGTGCGTTAAAAAAGTAATGTTTTATAATAAGGCAAATAAAAACTATTGAATATTACTCACAGCTCTCCAATAATTGTTATATTTGAGTGTGTTAAAATATAAAAAAATATTGGATAATATTGTGAGTTTTCCTTTTAAAAAATAATAGAAAATTGATTTTTCCAATAAGATCTCCTCCTCCTTTACTGAATATTAATTTATCCAAAATAAACCGAATGTCAAAGGGGCACCTCACTTAAAATAAAACCTAAAATTACATCTTCGTTTTGAGGCCAATTGGAGACATATTATTTTTTACTCTACTGTAAAAAATAAACATATTAATTACATCATTACTTTTTTGTGAATTTAAGTATATATATTTGAGAAAACAGTATCAAGAGTGTCTGAAATTTTCAAAAAAAACTATCTTTGAATAGAGTTATAATAGTTTCATTCCAATCAATAGCAAATAATTATTAATTTAAACTGCTTTTATTAAACTAAAGACTATCTAGACACAGTTTCCGGAGAACATTATCCGCTTTGGAAAGTTCCGCTTGAGAGAGAAGCGTTATAATGAGATTAGCTTACTAAGCAAAACAGGCCTACATAATACCATTGTTTCTGTCTGACTTTAGCTTTGCGTAACGATTTAGTGAACTCATTGGAGAGATTTAAGTAAAACTTTCAGAAAGATACACGTAATTTAATATGAGACTCAATTGGGTTTATATATATATCGTGTGTGTGTGTGTGTGTGTGTGTGTGTGTGTGTGTGTGTGTGTGTGTGTGTGTGTGTGTGTGTGTGTGTGTGTGTGTGTGTGTTCGTGTGTGTTTATATTTTTCCTTTCAGCTAATCTTATTGTTACATGTAGTAAAATATAATGTTATGGGCCACAGAAAAAGTAATGCTTACCTTATCAATAATCTTTTATATCGCTTCTTTGACAAATGTAAATGCGTCAAAATTTGTATACAGATTGGTCAAATTGTATTGTTTCGTCTTCTCCTCCAGTCTAGGAATTCATCCACGGAGTAGAATTTTATATTAATGAGTTATGTGGTCAGTGTGGTATCCAGATTCTGTTCTGGGAACGTCTTCATGTTGTCTGGTAGATGTTTAAACAGCTTTTGGCCCATTTACGAGTTGGGCGGTTTCTTTTTTAATCGTTGTGTGTTGTGGTAAATGGGCAGAAGGAGATTTAATGCATGTTATTTCTATGAATATTGTGGCTTCGTTGTTCATTGTCAACATGCCTAATAACGTCTTGGATGTATGAGCAACATAACGTTAAAATCTTTTGTAGAGGGAAAGATTTTTCAGCTGTCTTTTGAACCCAGTTCTGACATTATCATGATGGATTTTTCTGAAACAGCAGAATTCGATTGATGTTTCTTGTTGTTGCCTCTTCCTATAAGACCGTTATCTCATGTTGTGACTCGAACAAAGAGTGGTACAGAACGGAAAGTTGTGGCTTTATCACTAATATACTTGATTCTTTTTAAAACGTACAGGCATGAACTTACTTTCTGGAATGACTCTAAATATAATCATTCTATTGTAAGTTTTTGTCAACTATTAACAAGAAACTTGGAGTAATATTCCAATTTTACATCCGAAAGTGCTGGAATTTCTACATTTCTTCTGCTAAAAGCAGTATATTTGATCTTATCAGCGTTAACTACTAAACTATTCTCGTTCCAATACTAGTAACCATGTTCAGTGTGATGAATGAGTAGACGGTTAAGTTTTTTGTGGATGATTAAGACAGCAAGAGTGCTGTGTCATCAGCATACATCAGAGAAGAGCAATGTGGGCCTAGGTATAATTGTAGCTGACATTGATCAGGAGGATTAACAGGAATGGCCCAAATACACAAGTCTGTGGTAATCGTATGCTGATTGGAAGAGGCTTTGACCTTGTTACTTGAGTTATATCATTTTACGTTTTGAGTACGACTCGTTTTCTTCCTTCCATATAACTCCTCTACCATGCTTTTAGACTTTTTTTTTACTCCAAAGTTGTTAAAGTTTGCTAAGAACTAGTTCGTGTGCCAATCAATAAAAAACTTTACTGAAATGTTCTTTCATGGCGTCGACAATACATTCTGCTAATTTCTGTCATAAACAGGTCCATCGTTCAAAGCCTCCTCCAAATGTCCTTCTAAAATTTTGTAGCCTACTAGGATATAAAATATCTTTGTACAGGAAATGATTTTAACCATAACTTTTAATTGGTATCTCTTGGGTATAAGTCGCATGCTCTTCATTAACACGTAAAGCAAAACTTCCCATTTTGTGGATTTCACGACAAAAATTGGTTTTATTAAGTAGTATTTTGTAAACCTAGTGTTTTCTAACTTTTGTATCTTAAACCCGTGCTCTAATTGGATAGTAAAATGTGGTTTGGTTTCCTCTAAAATATTACGGAGCCATTTTTTGTATGTTTAATTTTCGTGTGGAGAGTTACAGCTAGGTTTGGGTGAGCTTTTTCCTAGTTGAGTATTTGTAGGGTAATATTTCAGCCCATATATTCTGTGTAGGTATTTATTTCATTGATAATCTCTTGTTACTGCGTTGAGCTGAAGTGGAAAGTTTTGATTGTAGAAAATAAACATGAAACTTTTGCCAATTACCTCATCATTTTGTTTATTTCTAAACATAAGTATGTATAATAATCTGCTAGTTTTCCCTGCCTCTGGTTTTAGTTGGGACAGTTTTTCTGTCAGTATTTGTTTTATTTCCCCTGTTAATATACATTGCAGTTTGTTCGTCATAGAGTTGATTCCCCCTGCATCTGACGTTTGGGACAGTTTCTCTGGCAAGGTTTGACAAGTTCCCCATGTTAATGTACATTGCAGCTTGGTTTTCATGAGGCAGGTTTCCCCGTCACTGTCAAATACGTTTTCCTAACTTATCATTGTGTGATATATTAAGCATATAGTTTTCAATTGGTTTTTTTACACAATACTTTCAAACCGAACGTAATACTAGTATAGTTTTAGCAGCTTGTTTATGAAAAATCATTGTTGATATTTTACTATACCGATCAAAATTTTTTTGTTTTTTTAGTTTATCATACAGTAAAATAGGGATATAACTTTAATTCCTACTGTCCTTTATGAGGGCGTTATAATGTTTTTAATCAGTGTAAATGACATATTGTTCCATAATCTATTATTTATATGCAATGGATAGTTGACATAAACAGAATATTGCACCTTTATTGTATAGCTAGTTTAATGGTGAAAATGTAATTGCTCTCATATTCTAAAATTTATTTCTTATCATAATGTGTATCACTAAAATAGACTAAATTTTATTAATGAGAATAATAATATCCAGTGTGATATTGGTTTATATATAATGTTTGTAATACACTACTACTTTATCTTGTTACATACTAGTAAGGTTATAATTTGGTAAGACTTTACATTATCCCGTTTCAAATAAAGTAAACATTATTTACTCATATTTAAAGCAAATCAAATTTTGATAATTAGTTTAATAATATGTGCAGTACTATACAGCTATAATATATATCACAACTCTGTGTACTTTTAATACAAATAATGCATATTTAAAGTTAATATTACGATGCAGTATGATAAAAATAACGTATGTAGAGACTGTGTTTAAAATTATATAGATGGAGCTATTATGATCCTCGGCTAGATAGTGGATTATACCCTTTTAACTAAAGCCAAATAGGTTAATGGATGCTTCCATGTAGCTTTTAACTGTGTAATCATACTAAGTAAATTATTAATGAACTGTTATCATTAACTGTCACTTACTAAGGAATACTTTGTTATTGATACAACTAAGAATAAAAACTATGAAGAATAATGGATTTCAAATCCAGATAGAGGTTTAACTCTTATAAAAATCTTCAAGCATCATAGGAAGTAAATTAAAAAATATTATAGTGTATTATAAAAGTGCATAATACTTAAATATAATTGGTATTATTTTGAGGTTATTAGTTGTCATCAACATTGAACAATAATAATAGCGTCTTTTATTGTTGTAGAACAGCATGAAAAATCATCCTTATAGGCTATATTATAAGGGTATCTAAACAGAGTATTATGAACGGAGGATCGTTAACCTTAAAGAAATCAAGATTATTAGGTAGAACGCCAACAATCAAATCCAGTATGGCCGAATCTACCACTTTTAGAGTCTGTATAAAGAAACATTTATTGATATTGATAGATGGACTCCGATGTTACTCTCAGGGATAGTTTTATATAAAGAGTAAGGATAACCAAATCTGATTATTCTCAATATTCCAACAATGTAAATAAGAAATATTGTTATCAGCTAATTGATTGCCCTACTGCCATCTCTAATCCTTCTCAAAAGGTTTTGATGAAAATGGATGAAATGCTACATAAGACTTCGCTTCTCGCAACTAAAGAAGAGGTAAGGGACAGAAGTGAAAGCATAACCGAAATTTTAATTGATATAAACATGATAGTACACACATGACTCATAATAAAGGAAGATATAAAGGAAGCTAATGGCATGACTCATGAATTTGCATTTAGATGGTAGATAAACGACAGGCAGCGAAGCTCACGTAACGCGAATATTTTTGGTTCAAAAGCTTGTGAATCATCTTTATATACAGCTATAAAATAAATCGATAGTTATTTCACTGAACACATTCTGGAGTGTTGTAATCCTGTTTCAGCTGTAAGTAGAACTCGGTTTTTAGAACAGGGAAAGTAACAAACACAGACCTTGAACGATAAAACTTTGCCTCTCGTCTGAAACTTAGGCCTCGACACTTTTCAGATATTTTGGCTCTTAGGAAGGGCTGATATAGGGTTAAACGATGTCTCTCTCGCCCGTGATCGAACCATGAAGAAAAGATAATATCTGTTAGTATGACCAGTTAAAAAATATTCACTACGATATGTCTAATTGAAATGGAGAGGCATGGACCGTAATTGAACTCAGTGCTGCCTAATATAGAAATAAGCTTTAAAAAATTTCCTGTATTTAAGTTAATTGGTTTTCGATGTATATTTTGGAGAGTAATATGATACAGATGTACTGATAGAAATTATATTTTTCTACCTCATCGTGTGAAAAGCTTCGCTAGCGTTAATTCAATACATATATGATTACATTACTAAATTTAATAAACTAAATTAATATTAATTGTTATTAGAAGTCTGTATGAATTATTAAAATTAAAATCTTCCGGATATAAATTGTTTAATTTGTTAGAATTATTTTACCTCTGACGATTGTATATTTATATAATCTAGAACTTTTCCGATAATTAATATTGTATTATAGCGTAAGACCCTTGATGCACCTTTATTTGTATACTTGGTAGGGAAGCAGAAATAAGTTTAATTTAAATGTTTGACATTGAAAATGGGATACAGTACCTAGAAAAGTTGTCTGTGAACGAACGGGATGCAAGTAGGCAAACAAAGATAAGACAAGTTTTTATAAATTCTTTGTCTGAAGTTTGTTTTGACGATGGATGGATTGTGAAGCAAACAGGATTTTTTCCGGACATGTGTTGTCTTTCAGTTACACGAACCTGTTACTGATTTTTTGTATCACTGAACGATGGTAAATGTTCGGAAAGTTCTTGTTACAAATGCTATATTATTAATTTCATATTAGTTTGTAAAATACCACGATGCAAAGATACATTTCACTCTATTAGGAAAATACAAAACGGATTTCTAGTATTTTTGTTTTTATAACACAGTTAAAAGTATTTTAGAATCATTTTTTGGTAAATATTTATTAAATAAAGAAGAATAAATTAATTTTAATAAGAACTTATATTGTATGATACTTTTATACTGTTTAAACGGAATTATTTTGAGTACAAATATTTTTATCGAATAACATATATCATTATTCATATATTCCATTCAGATACGGTTTTGAATTTCTTGTACGAATGTTTAGAATTATAAATTTTAAATTTATCCAATGGGATGATAGAAATTGATTTAGTTTAATCTCTTACATAAATGCATGATTATTATTTTATTTAGGTATAATATAACAAAACGTTTTGGCGTCCTGTTCCACAGAGATTCATAACATTGTTATATTTATCACATTGACATGCTGTCAAAAAGTGTTATATGATAAAGTGGTATCAGTATCGTAAAATAATTAACGTGTGTTTCCCAATAACATACATTTATGTTTGATCAATAGCGTATCCTGGAGAATAATGCAAATACCAACACAGTTGATATAAATTGACTGTAAAGTGATTTTAACTGGAAAAACCTACTTTAATAAATTTCTGACGTCTTACTTTTAACGTTTCTTAGTAGTAATGATTGCTCATATCATAACTTTCATGATTATTTAATTTGTTATGAACTATTATAAGTTTCAAGTAAAAGCAAAATATACTTCAATCTATTTCTAAAGATACGCAGATCGCTGATTACAGCTTTATTAGTGGACGCATTTAGATTTAATCATAAGTCAGTAAATTTATCAAAAAATAGTAAATTAAATGGTCTATGAATGTTCTCTATAAGTGATGCTTTTGCACAGCCAAAGAGACAGACAATCATGCCTTTAGAAAGAAAGTATTTAGTTCGAAACTGGCAGTCAAAATAGAAATTGTGCCAACTTAATAAGAATTTAATTTTCTATTGAACAAAACTCTATGATGATTATTGCAAATTGGATTGTTCACAGTACTTTAAAGAGCTGTTTTATCATTCCTATCACTGTAATATTCCACGTTTTTTATTTATAGATTGTATTTTATTAATATTCTGTGTTGTTTGATCGAATACGATAATCCATTGGTAAGACTTTTTAAATTTGACATTGTTAAGTAAATCAGGTATGCTAACTCCGAAAAGAAGAAATAAAGTCATTATAATATCTTCAAAAGAAAAACATCACATGTGCTTGTGGAAATAAACAGTAATTTCCTGACATGTGTTGACGAAGTAAGCTCTGCAGGTCTAGCGATAAAACTATGGAAGTCAGGGCTCAAGGGGGCAGTTGAGAAGTCGATTCGCTATCAGTCCTGTCCCTGAGAGAGATCCCACAACAGCCAACTCTTCCTCTCCACCAATACCTTACTAGTTTGTTAGAACTTTATCTTTCCCGTCCACCAGCAGAACAGATACAAGAAATAAATTGAGTGAAGAAAATCCTGGTGTCTGATAACTGTAGAGAGGTTGTGTCTGGTAATCTTGTATTATGTAATACTGTCATGTTGAGCAGTAAAATTGTAAACAAAATGATGATGTTTCTTATTACGAACAATGTCATAATTATGTTTCTTCAAAGTTATTCGATTAAATATTTAATGAAATCATAAAACATAAAATCATTAAAGACATAATCAAATTCAAAATATGCTGACCAATTAAATTACACCGGCCATACATACAAAAACATAGAAAACCATCTTTAAATTTTACAAACGTGCAAGAAAGTCACCTTTTGTCAACTTTAGAACATTTCAAAAGTGGCGAAAGTGCCAGGATTAATCCAAATATAATATTTAATGATTTAGATTTTCTGAAAAAAAAAAAATGTATTATTTGATATTATTAAACGATATAAATTGTACATTTAATTAAATAAAACATTTAGCTAACAAGTTAGTTAAAGACATATGACAATTTGGTCTCAATTATTAATTTACTTCATTAACCTTAACCTACAAGTACCTGATAGTACATTCGTTCAATTCGAAATGTAAAATGTACAAATAAAATCTATAAAAATGGTGTTAAAAGGTGTATTATTGTATATTTATATCAAAAACTTTTCGAGGCTACATTTATAATATTAAAAAGGTATTCCATATTGACTATATCTTCATATGAAATAATCTTATTTGTACTAATAAATGTTTATAAACTGATGTGTTAAGGGAAGAATATTTAAATTCAACATAAAAATTATTGTCTGTTAAAAATCTGAAATATATGAAACTTACAAGACAATTTACGAGCTACATAAGAGACAATAGTGAACATGGCATCTTGGTTTAGATATATCCTTGCTTAATGTGTCTTTTCGTCAAAATGTCTGTTCCTTGCGTGTACACTTTCCTACCGTTCATTCTCGGAGTCAAATGTCCTTGGCAGGGTATCCCATTTTTCAATGTCAAACATTTTCATAGGTTGCTATTCTTCGCAATCCTGGTTGTAGGACAACTTCCTTAATGATTAACGTTAATATCTTTTAATTAAAAGTGCGTCATATTCACTAAGCTGCAAAGTTAAAAATTAGTGTAAAATATTCCTTGAGTTTACTCGTGTAGGCATATTAAAAATTTTTTTATGAGAAACAATCCAGTAAGCGAGTTATATTCTTGTCATTATGGCCTTTAAGTCATGTGCTTGGTACGTTTTCAGCTAAACTTCTATTTTAACCCCATCAACTGTTATTACTCCAATTGTCCTCGTTAAAAAGCCCATAATAAAACTTAAAAAATCATTAATTATGGCAAAACATTCTTTGTTAGTGACATTTTATTTATCAACATTTCTGGAAGCAGTATAAACCTTGGGAACAGAAAAATTTAAGGAACAAAATTTTGGGTCACATCTTACATTTTATGAGAAGACAAATAGGCATTCAAGTTGTTATTTCTCTTATATCAACAAGGACTGACTAAATTGAAAGTCGTTATCAGATATAGTTTGTAAATAAAATCATCCTCTCGCAGTTGTCCTCGTGGTATGATTTGCCGGATATTGTGATAACGTTCCATAGTTTAACGTTCATAACGTGGCTTGTGGAAATGATTAATCTGTCTTAAAAAAGAAAAGTTAAACCTGCTTTACACAAATTCATCTTATAAATACACCGAGTAAGTTGATTGTGCAGATTGATACGCCATGTTGTATCATTATAGTGGCGGTTCAAACTTCAATCATATTGACAATTCCGTTATTGATGGAGCTACAATCAATTTAATCTAGTCTAAAATGCTAGGTGTATTCCCCTAAAAAATGTTGTAATATATAATGATAGTGTATTATTTATGTAGTGTAACCAATTTTAAAGGTTGTGAGATATTACCTACATTTTCACCCCATAAAAACTTTTTGATTCCCAACAACTGGAGAAATAAACACTGAAAAAGTTTGACTTGTACAAACATTTATTTTTACACATATCTACTAAGTTCTCTAGCTACCTTGCAATTTCGTTTAATTATAGTGGCCGTGTAATCTTTGACCAAAATTATGATTTGTTAATTGATGAGGTTATCTATAAACGCAGTCATTAAAATTAAAGTTGCTTAACCTGTGTTAAGTGCATAAAATAATTCCTAAACATTTCCTATCAGTAATTATTTTTTTGATTAGTTTTTTGTGTATTGGGAACATGTATATCCATAGAAAGTATATCAATCAACACAAAGTATAAATAAAAGTAGCTTTCTGTGTTGGTCCGTTTGTTCATCGATATTTTCTAAACTACTCAACGGAATTTGATACAGTTTTGACTGTAAATTTCATTATGAACTAGGAAAATTAATAGTAAAGTACATATGTCTTCTAACATTTACCATGGTGACCAACGACTTAAAGGTGACTTTCGAATCACCACCAACGGCCGGGTAATCGGGCTCCAAGGACAGAATCGCTCAGCGGTCACCCATCCAAGGAGCAGCCGCGCTCGATGTTGCCTGAACCGGTTATCTTGCGACAACCGTTGTATTTGCTACACTGCACTTTTGGCAAGTTCAAAGGTATGATTCATCAATATTTTAATAGAAACTAGAGAGAAATGTGTATAATGCAAAAGTTTATATTTATTACCGGTTTTATTATAACACTAGTATTGGTTTTAAAATATTTGTAAAAAGAGCGGTTTTAAAGCTAAGAGGCATTAAACATTTTTCTCATTACCTATATATATATATATATATATATATATATATATATATATATATATATATGTGTGTGTGTGTGTGTGTGTGTGTGTTGTGTGTGTGTGTGTGTGTGTGTGTGTGTGTGTGTGTGTGTGTGTGTGTGTGGTGTGTGTGTGTGTGTGTTGTGTGTGTGTGTGTTGTGTGTGTGTGTGTGTGTGTGTGTGTGTGTGTGTGTGTGGTGTGTGTGTGTGTGTGTGTGTGTGTGTGTGTGTGTGTGTGTGTGTGTGTGTGTGTGTGTGTGTGTGTGTGTGTGTGTTGTGTGTGTGTGTGTGTGTGTGGTGTGTGTGTGTGTGTGTGTGTGTGTGTGTGTTGTGTGTGTGTGTGTGTGTGTGTGTGTGTGTGTGTGTGTGTGTGTGTGTGTACCTTATCAAATGTGATTAAATCATATAAACTAGTTAACCCTTTAATAAAAAGTTAACACTTTCCTAAATGTAAATGTTAAAAATGTATAGAGAGGAATACACTGTTATGTTACAGTCTGCGTCATTTGGAGGACTAATTCATCTCACGTTCTACAATTACAAACTGCAATTATATGAGAAGAAGGTTGGGTCAAGCAGTATACGGACCAGAGGGTAGTGTTCAGAGTTAATTATATTGTGGTTTGCAGAGCAGGCTCAGGCAGTAACATCGTTACACCCCCTAACATTACCTCAAGTGAGATCTATGTAAATGAACGCTACCTGGCATGAATCTTTCGCCAATAGTATTACATAACACGATGTCATGTAGGCAAATTACTACTGCACATTTTTATAGTAGTTAGTGGGATAAAGTGTATTGATAAATGCTGTAACACCATAAAATTACAGAACTATCACCAGAATTATACAAGTATTTATTTTCAGTTTCTATTGAATTTAGGAATCTTTACTATCGCATAAACGATACTATATAAAGACCAGTTCAAAAAATAATATAACTGTTTATATACATTCGCTTTCACAATCTTTTGATTAGTTAACTGGGAATTCCTTTTCACAAAAATGTTAAAAGATTTTAATAAATCTAGACAATGGTCTTTCTTTGGTCAATTTTCTGTTATTTTGTTTGTATAAAATAGTATTTTGAATAGGTTTCTTTAATAATATATTCCATTTCCCTGAGTAGTACGGTCATTACACAACCTTCTATTTTTTACTAATCTAGTAACCTGAAATGAGTAAATATAAACCTTTTGACCCGTAGACGAGCATGTGAAATGTGTCACACATAAACAGCTACACCATGATTATAATAGGTTTAGGAATGAATATCGTATGGCCCTAAAACGTTTCAATCTTGTCTTTTTTATACGTACCTCAATATTCTCTTTCCGATCTTGATTTTTATAAACTTTTAACAACCTACGACTCTGTTGAATCCGACTCAAATTCTTATTATCTAACAGGATATACAGCCGGATTTCCATCACTCTCTCTCTCTCTCTCTCTCTCTCTCTCTCTCTCTCACACACACACACACACACACACACACACACACACACACACACACACACACACACACACAATCGATAAATCAACTTTAAATGCGTTACATATTCCAATTTACCTGACTCAGTGTTTGCTGAATACAATGAGAAAGACAAACGTTAGTCACAACTATTATAAAGAAAAGAATGTTCCATGCTACTTTATCAACATTTAAAGTCATTTACAAAATCTGATGGCGTTCTCTCGAAACCTACTGTAGGCGGCTCTATTAACTTCACCATAACGTTACGTATTGCAAAGCGATTCTGTCTACCTATCTCCTAAGATTGGACAATCTTATTAGGTATGCAAGCGTAATTCCTAGCCATATATACAGGGTGATTCATGAAGTTCTCCCCCCACTTCTACAGCACATTGTACTAGTAAAAATAATGAAAAAATGTTATATAAACATAGGTCCGAAAACGCTTCGTTAGCGAGTTACAGCTAGCGAAAGATTTCGCCTGAATTCCTGGGTAAAGAGTAAAATAAAGCCATACTGAACTTTTGGAAAGGTTAATTAAGTAAGAAATATCGTGGATTCTTATGTATTTTTACCAGATAAAGCTAATAAAATAGGTTTCAGAACTGTACCTGTAGTATTTTTTGAGGGATTCAGGGTTAAATGGAAAAAATTGGGGCACGAAACAATGTTTTTTTAAGTTTGATGTACAATAACTTTGTTAAATTTGTAATAATCAACTTTGATATAATCAAAGTCTAAAATAAAACAGAAATAAGTACCAAAAAATCGATTTTATTCAGTATAATACATTAGTAGCTGTAAAGAAATACCGTACGGTATTTAGTTAAATTAAAACAAAAACAAAATGTTTGTTCATTAATGATGAGATAAATTGAGAAAACAAGATTAACTGTTAAATAAATTTGTTTGTAAATAAAAATATCATGTTTTATTACGTTGTATTTTTTTAAATAAAAATTTACATCAAATGTTCAAAAATAAATGAAGCAAACATTTTCCCATTATTGTTTACTAATTATCGAAATGCAGTTTTTTGTTTTATTAATTTCTAAGTTGGTAACGCACGAATAACAGCTGATCAACAATGGTATTCTGTACTGTTACGTTAGAACTGTGTATTAGTGGTGTTTTGCAAGCTACAGCAGGAGATCGGGTTCTGTTAATCGTGTTATTAAATGCAATTTTTCTGTGAGTTATAATTCGATTGTTTATTCAGCGAAAAAATGCCTTACTTATTTACATCAGAGGAATACGCTGATATGGTTTTTATTTTGGGTTACTGTAATGGTAATGCTAGAGCTGCTGTAGAAGAATATGAACTACGTTACCCTAATAGGAGGATTCCAGATACCAAAACAATTTCAGGAACTTTTCGTACTCTACGGGAAACAGGATCACTACCAAGTACTAGAACCAATTATGAACGAGCTGTCCAACTTGATGATGGTATTGTTATTAATGCTGTTCATCGCAGTCCAGGTGTAAGTACACGACGTATTTCTAGGCGGATAGGAGTTTCGCAGTCAACGGTGTGGAGGTCACTTAATCGAAAAAAATTTTTCATAAACATTTTCATAAACCGTTTCATAAACAAAAGGTTCAACATCTACAGCTAGGGGATGGTCCGCTTCGCTTGGAGTTTTGCAACTTTTTATATATTAATCAACTCTACAAGCGTATTTTGTTTACGGATGAGGCACAATTCACTCGGGATGGTGTCAATAACTTGCACAATGAACACTCATGGGCAGAAGAAAATCCACATGAGGTAGTGGAACAGAACTTTCAACACCGATTTAGCGTCAATGTCTGGTGTGGCCTTTTGCACAATCGGCTGATTGGACCTTTCATATTACCTGGACGCCTAAATGCTGAGTTCTATTTGCATTTCCTTCAAGAAGAGTTGCCGCAGCTGTTAGAGAATGTTCCTTTACATCTCAGACAAAATTTTTACTTCCAGCATGACGAGCACCTCCCCACTTTTCACGTGCCGTTTCTGCTTACTTAAATCATCAATTTCCTGGACACTGGATTGGTCGTGGAGGGCCTCACCCTTGGCCACCAAGATCACCAGATCTATCTCCATTGGATTATTGCATCTGGGGATGGATGAAAGACATTGTATACAAGACAAAACTGAATTCTCGTGATGAATTAATTGCCCGTATTATGGATTCGGATGTGCAGGATACAGGGAAGTCCTGAAAAATTAAGAAACGCAACAAAAGCAATACACAAACGTGCTGCAAAATTTATTGATAATGATGGCCTCATTTTCGAACATCTATTATAAAAAGATGCGTACGGTTGGCCCAACCTGATTAATTTTGCTTAAAACTAGTAATGTATTATACTGAATAAAATCGATTTTTTGGTACTTATTTCTGTTTATTTTAGACTTTGATTATATCAATTTTCTCAGAATTAAATTCTCTACAATTAATGTTTGTTGATTTTATGTATTTATTACCAATTTAACAAAGTTATTGTACATCAAACTTAAAAAAACATTGTTTCGTGCCCCAATCTTTTGCATTTAACCCTGAATCCCTCAAAAAATACTACAGATACAGTTCTGAAACCTATTTTATTAGCTTTATCTGGTAAAAATACATAAGAATCCACGATATTTCTTACTTAATTAACCTTTCCAAAAGTTCAGTATGGCTTTATTTTACTCTTTACCCAGGAATTCAGGCGAAATCTTTCGCTAGCTGTAACTCGCTAACGAAGCGTTTTCGGACCTATGTTTATATAACATTTTTTCATTATTTTTACTAGTACAATGTGCTGTAGAAGTGGGGGGAGAACTTCATGAATCACCCTGTATAACAAGATAATTTGTTCAATACAAAAGAACTTTAACATACCTGGGAGCTCTTTGTTTAACTAACGGAATACATATGAATATATTTAATATTTAAAATTAAATGGAATTCATTTCAAGATAAAGCCACGTGGCTTCGATCTTTGTTGGCTGAAGAAAATAAATGAATATTTATTGAAGTATCAGCAAAAACCTACACATTACCATTTCAAAACATTATGCTAACTGTTTACGTGGCAGCAACGTATGCGTTTCGCTCACGTAAATTAAAATATAAATATCATAAATAAAATGTTTTAGCAGTTAATATTTCAAATTCGATAAATACACAATTACAAGAATATAACAATTAATTGACACATTTACCCATAACGTTTAACCAGATGCACATAATACTAACAGTAAAACGTGATATACAAAATATCAAATATAGAATAATAAACAACCCTGGTTATGAGCAATCAGCAAAGTTAATTGAATTGTCGTATACTACTCTAAAGAGCCCCCGCTTGAAATTATTTAGTTAATGTTTTTCATAACAAAAATACAGGAACTCTTTAAATAAACTATTAAGAGCTGCTAAATATATAAAGCTCAATAAATTGCAAATTTTAGATATTGTAAACGACACAGATATTGTATTAAACGTAAAAAAAAACTTTTTACAGTTAGAAAAATTAAGAATTTTCATTGCATGTCCTACTCTTTCAAACTAATCCTCAATTTCGATTTTAATAACCTAACTTATTCCGACTAACATAAAAATAACTATTAGCTCTCCTTTAATAAAATAAAAATACTATATTTTATAAATGTACAGTTGTATATTTTCTTTTCTAAACATAAGCTCTCTTTAGTGAACATACTACAAATACTAAAAACAAATAATATGATTTAAATATACAATGCTTCAAGGTGTAAATAGTTAATTTATATTGACTTTAAATCAATAATGAGTTAACAATATAAGATGATCGTTACTTCCAATAGGCTACAACTTAATTATAAATATTTGTAACCTCGATATTTGAAACGCAGATTCATCCCGATAACGAAGATCGTAATTGAACGTGGTAAGCCAGTTTTCTGTCTGCGAGTGGAGGAATTAGCCGCAAATTGGATTTTCAATTGCTGTTCTGAGAATTTCCCGCCAGTCTCTCAACTGGCAGGAGTTTTGAAATGAAATATTAAACCGTAGTTTATACTATTGGTAACATCTGTAAAATTAGTGTAGGAAAATATTCATAATAGCATAATAGCGTAGCTTATGTATAATATTTCAATATAAATTATTACAATATGAAATATATTCAATACCAAGCCGTTAAAAAAATTTGCAAGTAGTTAAAAACCTCTCGTGACTGACTGTCTCTCTCACTTGCTTTGAAAAACGTATGAACCGCTTTGAATGTTAGGAGATGTGTTAAATAGTATATATGCTGGCATTAGATACTTCATTTTCAAACCCTTCACAAAAATGGAACAAAAAAAGTATGAATCCATCAAATGTGAGCATATAAAAATATTCAATATTTAACAATTACAGTCAGCTTTATTAAACGGTACCACACAAATTGCTATTTTTCATAAAACAAAAATAGCATGAGTTCCAGTTTAACTAAAGGCAATTTGGCCTTAAAACCTTACCTCATTAATGATTTCCATTATAAAAAAACAGGTATTTTATATACAAATGGCAGCAGCGTTCAATATAAATCTTATTTTAACAGGCATGAACAAAGCCTATGAAGTATGGTTTGCGGAGGTAAGTTTTAATACAATAGATCTTTAAATTGATACATGCATATTTACATTAGACTTGGAAATTATGTGACCAATATACAACCTGCGGGAATATCTCCGATCGTAAGTGTGTGAAGGCTACTGTAGAAAAAAGTAGTTAAATTAGCCTCATAACACTGTGCAATGTTTTAGATTTTGTCGGCCATAGTTTAACGTTTTAAGAATCATTTATATTCATAATATTTTAGTACATGTTACACAATTTGTGTATTTATTAATTATAACATTTAGGGTTGTGTCCAAAACGTATTCATATTTAAGATTTAGCCTCTACGAGGTTTAATGGTTGAGCATTTAGCAATCTATCAGTAGATAATGCCGAAAACGAGTTCTGTTTTTATATAACTAATATCGGCAAATTGAGATGAATTAATAACTATGTTCATTCAAAACGACGTAAATTTAACTAATTATATGTGGGCAATCGATGTTTAGGCCAAAACAGTTATAAAACAGATGTATGAAACATTAAAATATTCGAATTATATTGATTTAAATACATTTCATGTTTGTTTACTTTTTATTTTACAGAATACCTTGAACAAGAGTGGCACTATATAGTTTTTAAACAAATGTTCATAAAACATATCGGCAAAAACTTGTATAGAAATAAGACTTACAAAAAAGCTCAAAGCCTGATATTAATTTTATAAGTATGAAATTGCCTTTGGTTGTTTGTTTTCATTTCACGCGTAAAATATTTGTGCATTAGTACGGAAAAGTACGATGGACTTTTTTACGATCCCTTGTATAAATACCTATTCATTCTATTTCGCCTACTTTTATTTGGAAGATACCTCTCTGGTATTTAATGTAGCAATAGCCCCCATCTTGGTCTCTAAATTGTGAAGTATTACTTGAAACGAATCTAATAAACAGGTATGTGATAAATTGTATTTTTGACAGCAAAACCATTTGTTTAGCTATTTTAATCACCATTTTCAACTCCTTTACATTTTTCAATATGTGAAATCAGCAAAAAGTAATAATTAGTTTAATAAGCCGTTTTTAGATTTCATCTATTAGTTAAGTACTCGTATAACTTAGAAAATGTCCTAAAACATAAGAGCTTCATAAATTTAATCAGAAGGATCCCTTTGAAACGAACGGTAAAAACTATACTAGTTTGCTGGTCCGTGCTTTTGAACTAGTGTACCGATTACAGGTCAAAATGTTCTAAAATATTAAAAGCAGTTTATAAAGAAACAAACGTGTAAATAATGTCCTTGTTAATGCACTTTTCACTGTAAATCTTTAGGAAATATGAAGTATTAGAGATTACGTACTAAGTTACTATCTAACATACTATAAATTAATTATCTTAAGTTACAAAATAAAAAATTTCAGCAAATAATATTTTTTACTGCAGACTTTAGCGAATAGTGAGTAAGTAGTGCTTGGTAAGTTCTGTAATGGAGGGGGAGATCTCAAAGGCAAATTTATTATCTAACTTTTACTATACATTTAAACACATTTATAAAACCCATATCAGGTATTGTTTGACATAAGTACGCTTCTCTGTCTGTGATATATGTTTTCTTGATAAAGACACAAGGGAAAATCACTGATGGGCCAAAAATAATAAGACTTACAAAATATAAAAAAATAAGTAAATATAAATGATTATAAATATGCACTTTTTAACGTATAATCGTGATCGTGGTAAGAAGGCATACTCAACAGTAGCGTCAGAAATATAATTCACTCAAACAAAAGAAGTGCTGATACAGGTGAAAAACCTAAAAATTGCATGTGATCGGCTTTAACTGCTTATATGTATATACAATAAATACTGCATGTTATATTAAAACTGCCATGTTCGTCTGTATTTCTCTTATGTTTTATTATCAGTCTATGCAAATATATATCATTTCGCTTTATCATGACGAGCAACTTATCAGTTAAATAGTTTTACACAAAATCACTACAATAACGTCTACCTACAACTAAAATATTTAATTTAATATTTAATCTTTCATTTAATTTTAAAACTATGGCGCATCAATTTCAGCCTTGACATGACCTACTTTCAAGCTATAAACGCTAGAATAGCCAATAAATATATTAAAAGTTCTTTATAAATATTTTGTAATCCAGGCAAACAAATAAAGAGATTTCATTGAAGAAGGAGCTCATTGATCTGTGATAAGAAAAATACTTTCTTCAACTGAAACACACGATTCTATAGTTATATTTAATTTCTGAATCGAGGTCTTTCGGTATCTAAAATATCATGATTTGACACTTTATGACAGCATATTGGGTGTCAAAACTCTCTGTGTCAGAAATTTTAAATTATTGGATAATTGTAGGTTTCTTTTAAAGAAAATAAAGTAAGAGATTTCACAAAGTTCTGCAGTAATGAAGTGTGATAAGTAAATATTTCAGACACCAGACATTCCACGGATTGTACCTACAACTTCATCTCATGTATGAAATGAAATTTATTATATCTTGTAATATATTGCAGAATACCTATTCAGTAGAATTTTACATTACTTCAATAATGTTTCAGTTACGATTGATGACTTTATCTATAATTGATAATACAGGTAATATTTGATATATTAGTTTTTTATTTGTATAAAATAATACAATATTCATTAATAAGGGATCAAAACATTATATTTTATTAAGTAAGCCTCGAAACGCCCATGTATGAAATAATACATGGATTAATATATAGATTTAAACATTAATATTCATATAGCACGTGCAAAAAGTGTACTGATTTGGTTTTAATACAAATCTATATATTATTGAGCATGACGTAGTCTTCAAAATCAAGGTTTAGACCCATGAAATATTAAATCCTAAAGGTAATAATATTTATTATTAAGTAGAATGTTTTCATATATAGGTATAAAAATAAATGCGTATAACTTTTAGACGAAGGTTCAATGTAAAACATTTGTATGATGAATTTTAAGAATCTGTACAATATTTCTGATCTGTAGTTTCAGTAAACACTTAATTAATTTTTGATTTAATATTTTATATTTAATTTAGGACAAAATATAAACTTCAATTTGTTACAAACTATATGAAATACATTAACTGTTTTTAATTAAAAAAGTTTCATAGTTTCATTCCATATAAAAAAAAAAACTTCTTGATATAGAATATTGCAGAATTTTATTGCTCTGTAATGTTTATATAACAAAGTATGAGAGCTAGTTCAGTTTGTTCAGGACCACAATAGGCTCGGCTGGACACCCTCGATTGGAAATGCCCGAAGCTCACGTTTTATTGCTTAGTGTGACCCCTCCCTTTCTTAGGTCCTATTCTCTAACAATTCGTTCTTCGTGCTGGAGTACTAAAACAAACCAACGGTCGAAATGGTACAGTAAATATTTTTTATATTATAAGTGTTATGAATTAAATTATTTTTCTCCAAATATACTTGTCAAAAAGTTTATATATATATATATATATATATATATATATATATATATATATATATATAATAATAATATTTTATAAGTATTAGTAAATGCTCTAATTTTATTATTTTTTAAAATACCTAAACATGAATTCTAAGTGACATAATATTGAAATGAAATCGAGAAAAATTGCTAAATGTAGTTTATTTTTAAATAATTTGTATTACTCTGTTACACACTTAGTTTGCAATGTATAAAAGTATCTGTTTCAAATATTGGTTATATTTTATTACAATTTGTGATTTGTTTTTATCAGGTTTTCAAATCATGTATAGTTACATTTTTATTGTTGAGATAAATCTTTACGAAGTTATGTTTGCTGTTTATTGTTAATTTGTAAAGATCAATTTGCCACACTACGAGAACAAATTCCGGCTTGGTCATTGAGTTTACTGTTAAGAATAACATGAGAAGGTTATAGACAAAATACGATCCACATTACTGAGTATTCACCTACTTACTTATACGTGTACGTTGCAAGAGGTTTTAGGCTCATACATTGTTGTAACTGCAATTTTAAACAGAAACATTATATATATATATATTATATTATATATAATTATATATATATATATATATATATATATATATATATATAATTAATATAATAAGGATTTCTCATAATTCTGTTCACGTTACTGAACAAGCTCGAGCCTGATATGTATATATAAACTACAATATATAGAATAAAGTGGAAGAGACCTTTCTATAATTTAAAAAACTATGGTGTAAAAATACAGAAAGATCAGTCCCGTTAATAGCAATACTATAAGGACCGAAGAAAGGTGACCGAAAACTTGATGCTACCCATTCGAATTTGATGTGACTATACAAGGAATGTTTTGTGGGTTATATGCTCTGTGATTCGGCGTGTCAAACTATATCAACGTTTATTTTGCACAATGAATGCGCGTAAAATGTTTTAAATCAGTATCATCATAGACGAAGCAGAAATAGTTATTTGGGTGCATTTCATTTGCTGAGTTATCTGCATTGTGAGTTTAGCTAAAGATAAATTAGATATGGATGTCTTATGACGACACTTTTGCAAATAAATCTATAGAAATAAGATATCTCAAGTGCTTTAATAGACAGAAGCGTATACTAGCTACTATTACTGACTTCTGGAAGGCTAGAGGTATCTGACTATCCTATTCGAGTGTTCAGTAGCAAAATTTTATATTTTTCATAGCTTATAGACATTAGATGAAGTTTTATAAATCTGCAGCCAGAATAGATGAGATATGAAAATGGATATTTGGTAGTATAATATTGCATTATTCACAAGATATCCAATCTACACGCCTCAATACCATATATTAATGAGAAAACCCATATAAAATATTTTCAGCGGATGTAATCTTAGTGCTTGAAAAGCTTTATTTATCTTTTTAGGTTAAGTTAATAAACGGAATTAATGTAATCTAGGCCTCCTCGCGAAACGGAGCAGTTACTTAGAATATTCCAAAATATTCAGTCGTTATATTTAAATAGAAAAATCTTCTAGTTTATGAAGTAGTACGATTTTTTATGTGGAATCTACGGGTTTCAATTTAGTAATGATCTATAAGCCTAATTATAATTGGAAAAGTGTATACATAGCAACTAATTAAAATAGTAAAAGTTGTGTGGTGTCACTTTTCAATGTGTCGTCACTTTGAGTCCAGCAAATATGCGATTAACGACACCGAAAGAGAAAATCTTTAAACAGTAATAGGTAAAGTGTTTTGAATCCAATATATCTGGAAATAGAACAAAATTAAAACAGGAATATTCCTCGTAGCTATAATATCTGTTTCCAATACATACACACATTTTTTAAATATAGAGAACCTAGTGTATTTGAGTAAAATATTTCCTACGAATGTTACATATTGCCCGTTTGTTGTAGACGGATTCACAACCCATAGAAGTATTCTTTCAAAATGAACTTGTAATACATATAATTAATGAGGAATTGTTGAAATGAGACTTTCTCAATGTTAACTTCATAAATAACTGTTTATTCATTGATAAACATGTCAGGTAAAATATTGTATTTGTGCAAAAGAAAGGCAAAACATTGTCTTAAAAACAATTCGGTGTCGGAATAAACTTACATTATCAGAAGTTTTTGGTTCAGAAGATTTAAATGAACAGTTTTCTTTTAGGCACACTGCACGGAAATCAGACGTCTGATGGAACGCTTCCTTTCATCTAACAGCCCACCTCTCAATGAAAAGGGTGAAAGGGAGACCTCTTCATTAAACACTTCTTTCATAGATATTACCAATAGCTGCGGCTTGCCTTGATACACCTCATTCACTATATATTTTCTAATCATGTCGTACGGAAACAAAATTTCTCCTAAGACAGAACCTTGAAGTTTTTAAACATACTTAATAACCTAACACAGTAACTTCCACCATACATTTTATTCATGTAGACGATTAGCACAATATTTAAAGTTAACAAGTAATGTTGAGCTTTAATTATATTTAAAAAATTATAAAAATACCACTCCAACCTACGAAACAAGGTTTTTTAAAGAAGCATAGAGTATTATTAGAATTTACCGATACTTAAGGGTATAAATAATAATAATAATAACTAAAGATAAATTTATATATTAAAGCATTGATTTTATCACCTCAAATTATTTAAAAAATTTATTCAGTATGACTACTTTCCATTCGTAAAACATTGCAGTAGTATGAATATTCTTTGTTTTCTATTAGATAAGAATGAGTGTGCAATAATGTGAACATCAATTACATATGTATAGACTAAATTGTGTTTCAATGTATTGTTTTATAAAATTCCGCCACATAATTCGTCAGGTTAAAATATGTATGTAATATTTACTTTTTTGTAGAAACTAAATCTGCTTGTTTGCTTATGAGTGTGAGTTGCTCAATCACAAATACCAATTGGACCGATTATGTTTAAATTTTACAGGCGCGTTCTACGATCCCTGGTTAAATATACGCCTATGCTTTTTACTAAAATCTCTTCTAATCATTATTCTTGAACATTCCCTTATTGGATTTATCACAGGATAGCAAATGTGTTTTTTTAATCAACAGTTTTCGGTAAATATTATCATGTCATAACACAATCAGATGTTTAATCAGTTTAATACAATTTTATTATTTTTATGTTTATAATACTCAAGGCATAGAGTAAGATGCAAAGTAACAACTCTTATTTTAATCTTTTCTGTAATCCCTAATGAAAATATAAGTTATCAATATAATGAAATAAGAAGTTGTAATAATAATATAGATTTAATTGGTAATATTATCAAATAATAAGTGAGGACTGCTGAATCATTAGTGAAATGCAGGTAACAAAGTCAAAGTTACTATATCGAATTTGCTTCAGATTTCAAGATTGTCAGAAAACTTGTCTTAGTTGCTTTTTGACTAATTTAGGTCGTTAATACAAACCTAAATATGACAACAAAAGTACTTCAGGCTTTACTCCAATGGCCATAGCGACACACTGACGAACATAGGTTCCTCAGACTAGCGCTTATAAATTATTGATATGTGCATGAACGCAAAATCAAATTCTATTTTAAAATAACGTAGAAATGCATTAGTTATAAATCATGATAACATGGGTTTTTTTAACTGAAATGGTAAGAACTTTGTCTACGGGAAAACTTCACGCTGGCGTAAAATAGTGTAACTTTTATTTAAGTCGTTTATCATAAAACGTTTTATTCACTGCCGTTATATTTACATATAAGCTTTATGTTTTAGATTTGTGTTATTATAATTTTATAAAACATTAATTTGTCTTGGTTAAAGAAAAGCTCTCCTAATTCCTGAATATATGAAGTATCCTGAAAGCACTTAATTTGATACTCATGGCAAAGTGTACTGTATTGTAAATTGAAATGTATTAATGCAAACCATTGTTATTCGTGTTTCCAGAAAGTATAAATGTTTTCGAAGAAGTTGCTTTCAAACAAAAGAGCTACTCTCAAATGAAATAAATGAGATAAAAAGTGTACAGTAATTATTTCACGAGTTCTAAATGAGTACACAAATTTATTATATAATTTATTATATATATATATATTTATACACACACACACAATTGTACGCTAATTTCTGACATAGAAAATAGAGTTATAAATATTTCTCCGTGTTTACGCATTCATTAAAAATAAAAAATCGAATACTTCCCTATTACAAGAACATTATGTACTGTAAAAAATTTGTGTTTTAAACCTGTGTGCAATGTTTTGGATTGTTAAAAGACTGTTTCTAACAGTGTTATGTGTTCTAAAAGCATTGTTGTGTTATATTTTCTTCGTACTCTTTTAAATTTCTCCTATAATTCCTATCCCCATCTTTGATAGGTTTTGTATTGTTCGATTTAATTCGCTGGCTAATTTATATTCCAATGTTACTCAAATATTTGTAAATTTTGTATACATTTGGAACGTAATTTCATAATTTCATTTTATTTTATTGAATCGTGTACTGGAAAAGATACATTTTAACTATTCGTACAGATATCAACGAGTAATCAATTACACACTATTGCCGAGATTGAATTAACGCGCATAAATCATCTTTTATCACACATTTTATAATAAAGATTCGACTAAAAAGTAAATTTTTATATATTTAAAATTGGTTTTCTTAACCACACAGATATATTAATTGAAGTGTATTATTATGATATCAGAAAGTATTTGCAGTAAGTAGTATATTTCTATGCTGAATTTGCTTATAAATTTACTAGAGATAATACCCACATTTAATACAAATAAACTTGCATACCAACCTGTGGCCCAAATTCATTAGGATATATAACAAAAACTAAAATCACAGCATAGGAACGTGCTAATGGTGTAATTACGAAAACGCAATTAGTGACCGACACCTACTCCCCCCGCCGTTCTACTCGTTACATCCACTGTAACACACCTACACCTCTGTAATATCTAAACATCAAATACTGACGCATATTTGGGCCTTTATAATAAAAAACGTACATAATGCTATGGGCAACAGTTTACGAATATTCTTAATTAATGAACTATCGAGAGTCTAGTAGTGTTGATTTAATGATATACATGTTTGCTTTTATCGTTTATTGATATTAGATGTAATGTTCCAACCCGTATTTTTTGTCAAACTTGTAACTTCTCCAATAAATAAAATGTACTTTTATTTAAATGATATTTGTATTATTTACAACGTTTATGCACACTGTATTCATTTATTTGGTAATAATTTGTTAGATAATTATAATACCATATTCCCCTTAGTCCCAATGTCATGGTTGAAACGTTTATACTACTTCATAAAATAGAATATCTGTTTCTATATTTTATTTTTATACTGGGGAAAATTATTTACAAAACTAAAGTATTTTTTAAAGTTTGTCATGATCTATATAGATAAATCGTAGTAGACCTACTTTTACGCTTTCATACATACTTTTATTTAGCTATCATGTATTTTAAACTATTATTAAAGTTTAGCAAATTAACGAGAAGTGGTTTCAAATTTGATTTACGATATGTTTTGTTTTAACATTCAGTAGTAAAATGAACCTACTTTCGTTTCATAAATTGTTATATCGATAACACTAGCATTTTCTAATGAAAAATTAACAAATACACTAAACATTTATCATAGAATTTGTATTTATTCATAATTTAAACTTTGTGCACTTAATTTATTTAAACGAACAATACGTAAAGTAAATGTAATAAAGATCACATTATAACACTTAAATAAAGATTGCAACCATTGTAGCCATGACAATCCAGGTTTATAGTAACAATGAACTGTAACTATCTGCATAAACACGGGACAATAGCTGAATCGAGCTATATAGAGTTGTAATGTTGTTAGGAGTGTTGTTGACCCCTATATAATCTGCGAGACTTCACTGTTAAGATGTACTTAAAACCTTTAGTTGGATGGTATAGTGTTCTAAATGTGGATAGCCATTTATTAGCTGAGCATTAGCGAAGCATATCGCACAGTGGGTGAGCATAGGATTTTGCTGAGCATTAGTAAATAGACTACTTTTACATTTGTTTTATGGGTAACCAACGAAAATATTCCAGAATGAATTAATACTATGATTTTTTAAGTAATATAAATTTAATGGTTTCGATTGAAGTTATAAAGAACGGATATCATGCATTGAATAAATTGTGAAAACTATGTCGTAGTCTAATACTCTGGTTATATTGAAAATAGACTAATTCAGTCAATCTCGCCATCATCCAACAAGGTAGTTTTATAGTTAGAGTAAAGTATGGATTATTGAGAGTTATATACATTTGAAATAACATCCAAAATGTTTAAATTGTTAAAAAGTTTAAACCATGCAAATAATGAGAATGATTTAATAAATGTTTCAAAACTGTTCTATTCATTTGAATTATAATTAACAGTAGAGTCAATTAATCCTTTCCCTACACTCCACGACAAGGGTATCAATCCAATTTTGGGAACTGGCAGTCAAGTAATTAACTACAGTTATGTTTGCTCTGTCAGCTTGGCAGCGCAAATTGAAGTCTGACCAGGAACATTCTCTGCTAAAGTTCCTTGTCACAACTTTCATAACAGTGATTGTTACTTGTAACATGTCTGATTTATCTTTCACTTTATTATTTAACATATTTAATCTTTATGCTAATAGTGCTTCATATACATGGTACTAATGTATTCCAATATTCCAAACGTAAATTCTTTGTTATATCTCTAAAATCCTTAAACTACCCATAGGTGGTAAATGGAATTTAAACTACTGTACATTATTTTAAACTTTGCGCAGTACACTTTCGTAGTAAAAATAGTAGTACATTATTTACTATATTCTAACGTACAGTAAAATAATAAGACCTGACATAGCTAATATATAGATTGCTACTGAATTGTGCGTTTATTTATCAAAATAACGTAACTTGACTCAAAATATTAGTATAATAATAATATATAAAGGAGGATGTAACTTTGTTTGTTACGTTTTCATGCGTAAACCTTTTCATACCACCGCTGTTGAGCACAGAATAAAAAAATATATTGATACTAAAATGAAAAGTTTTGGTAATAATTTGATTTTACCTGCATATTGTTATATAGTATTAAGGATTCGATATAGGCATTCTTCTCAGACCTGTGCATGTATATACATTTCGCCAAATAAGCCAAAATTCGAATCACAGTCCTGTAAGTTATGCTGCTAGGTAATAATTCAAACACGCATGTGGGTCTTTAGAACATAAGTAAAATCAAAGGGAGTCAGTTGAGAGAGCCCAACCATATTGTGACTGAACAGTGAACATGAAACATAACTTAGTGGAAGTAGTAAACTATGGAAGACGCCAAACATCTAATAATGTAAAACAACTACATCTGAATTCGGATAAAGTTGACTTTATGATGATGTATTGTTCTTTTGTAGAAAGTTTTCATTCACAGTCTGATACTTGGAGCATATTTTAAAAATAACAGCAACTTATGTTTCACATCCTACACTGCTGACAAACATACTATTAGAATAGTTCGCTGGTGGTTTTCTTGTGAAAAACTTGTTCAACTCTGAGAAACTTCATATAAGACAAAAATATAAGTACGGGTTCTTATTATAAATTATTAAATAATAGCAAGGAATACAAATGAATTCAAGGATAGCTTCTTAAAAAACCCTGTAGGCCCAACTATATAACTTTTTTCTTAAATTTAGAAGCTTGATTTTAACTATCGTATAATGATCTAATATGCAAAGAATTTTTTATATAATAAAAATATACATATGAAAATATATATAGTTATATATGAAAAAGTACAAATAATAATTATAGATTTCTTTAAACTACTCAAAATTTGTGTATAAATATAAAGTACATAGCATGAAATTAAATAAACAATAAAAGAACCCAATGATAGAAAATGAATAAATATATGATTAAACTTATGATAACAAAATTTGTTATTTTTAAATTTCTGACTAAAAAGTTATCTTATATAGTTTACAATTTGGTACTTTTACTAGATAATATTCTAAAGATTAAAGTAAAAAACAATTGTTTTGCGTACCATGTGGTTGTTCAAATTTTAATATGAATTGATGTCCAACCTATTATTCCTTATATAACAATTTTTTCGACGGACATTTTCACTTAAGTGAGTTTTTGAAAGAGAATTTTCTAATAAAGTTTCAACATCCAAATAAGTTGCGACATACTTTTCAGCGGGAAGAATTATCGTGTCCTTACTATTGTTTAAAGAATTGATAAGTTTTTGCTGGAGTTTTAAAAATTTTTTTTTTTTGATCAAGTATATGAATATAAAGGTTCATAAAAATTACCCTATTGGGTGATCTGGATTGAACGCCGGGGAATTCCAATCCGAAAGAGTCTTAAGTTTTATGAGAGATTTGTGAAACTTCTCATCTCATTTGCTTCTTCATTATGATTGTTATTTGAAAAGTAATGCGTAGTTAATATTAACTTTTCTTGAAAACTCTGGGAAACTGGTTTTATGTGGTAAAATTTTGGAGTTGGTGAAAATGTAAGCCCTTTGGTAATTAAATCTATTTTATTTTGTTTTGAACTTTTGTTAGACAGATTAATATAGTTTTTAATTGACATCTTTATATTTAAAACAATCGTCTATATTAGTCGTTGGTTTCAAATCATCAAAGAGTGATAGCATATTCAACATAGCATTTTTAGTCGAATCATTTGACGGGAAGAGTTCATTGAAGAATCTGGTTTAAATGTGTGACATTTCTGAAAGTCCCTTTACTTCTTTCGTAGAGCTAATAGATATTTTAATTTATCTGATTTCATAGAGTTACAATTTATTGCGGATATCGTAAAGTTTATTGATAATTTGTGAAATATTTTGAAATTTTTCCATTAACTTGTGGTAATTTGATAACTCACGTCATACACTTGTGCTTAATTGTTGTAAAAGAGGTAGAATGTGTTGGTTAGAATTATGTTTCTGTTAGTTGCTATCATATTAATCGATTTATTCATATAATTTGGTAACTAAGATATACAAATTTCAATTTTAGTCTATTTCGTATCAAACCTAACCTGATACAAGCACCTGAAAAAAATATGACAATAGCAGTTTACTCTTTTTATTGTGTGATACTCAAACTGTTTTATGCAATATTGTTGTAACAACGATATGTTTGACATTTTTTCAACAAGAATTTAAAGTATAAATTAACAAACAAACAATCTGAAGTAATAACAATTGCGTAACGAACCACAAATGATGACAATAAAAGAAAACATGTGTCAATAGACTTTCTTAAGTGTCTAAATGTTAGTGCCCCAAATTCATGGGAATTTGTGCAATATATTGAAATATTTATTTGAGGTCTTATGTAATTACATTCCAACGCTAAAGTTATAAAGTGAAGATTAAAATACGAGTGTATATATCTTTATCTATAAGAACTCGAAAGTAAAATGAGTTAATTTTGAATTTATAGGTTAAGTTTGTTCTTTGATTTTAGTTATGTACAGTGTTCATGGGACAGGGACACATTCCTTAATGAGCAACTACGACGTTGCATATTTATCTATGAAAATATCAAGATATTTAGTTATAGAGGAATTTAATTCTCGAATTCCTGTAATTCATGTCCACATACATAGTCATTGTATTAGTGACTATGTAACATACATTTTATGTTATTAAATTCATTTTTCATAAAGAGAGATTCATATTATAGTCAGTGGATGATGCATTTGTTCTTTGTCATCCCTAGAGTCTGGACAGGTTTTATCGTAATAATATGTTGTCTCAGGAATAATTGACCTCATGCCTGGAAAACATTTTCGCTAAAAATCAGCTTGTTAAGCTCGTTATTTAAAATATCACCTTATTACTCTGAAGGCTATGTATCATATACATAACAACCTGGTTCACTATAATTACATTCCGTGTATATGTGCATAATTTTGTCAGGTTTGATAACAATTCTGCGTAAGTAAATGTATTTATTAAACTTACTTATAATCATTAACATATATTGTACTTATTATATACATACGTATAAACAATTCATAATGATCATATTTGATAATACTTCATTAATTATTTTTATTACATTTCCTGATTATATTTTAAACTAAACAAATAATATAACTATAATAAATTTTACTAAGATTATAATACGTGGGTTACACCTAACTCCATGTATGGGTATTTATTTATGACCCATAAAATGTGCCTTTAAATAAAAATCGAAGTATACATTATACGTTGTCTATAAAGTTTTAATTGCCTAATTTAATATTTTATAAATCAAATATGTGTAGAAACTTTTCATTAGACTTAATGTAGGAATGTTTTAATTTCGATGAATAGTAATATTTACAGATAATTGTTAACGATTTCCACGTGGTTGTCTCAAAGGTTTTTAGCAGTGCTCAGTACTGACTCATACCAGTATTTTACACATTTACATAACCTTCCCACCTAATATACTTACGCTTGTATTTAAAATTCTTCTCCTTTTTTAATAGTTTTCAAAATCACCACAAAGTGGAATTCTAAGGTATTTCTTTTTAATTTTTATTGGTTGAGTACATTTTTGGTGCAAGACGACCATGTATAGTAAGTTAGAAAAAGTGGTAAGAAACTTTATATTTTTGTAATATTTTAGCATATAAAATAACCAAAAGCTTTTATGCAATAACACCGAACATTCACATTAAATTTCTTATTTTTATTCTCCAAAACAAAGATTTAAAATAAGTCATATTTTGCTGTTCAAGTAAAAGAAATACTAAACAAAATTTTATTTCACCGCAAGAAATAAACATACACATTAAATTTCTTATTTTTATTCTCCAAAACAAAGATTTAAAATAAGTCATATTTTGCTGTTCAAGTAAAAGAAATACTAAACAAAATTTTATTTCACCGCAAGAAATAAACATTCACATTAAATTTCTTATTTTTATTCTCCAAAACAAAGATTTAAAATAAGTCATATTTTGCTGTTCAAGTAAAAGAAATACTAAACAAAATTTTATTTCACCGCAAGAAATAAACATACACATTAAATTTCTTATTTTTATTCTCCAAAACAAAGATTTAAAATAAGTCATATTTTGCTGTTCAAGTAAAAGAAATACTAAACAAAATTTTATTTCACCGCAAGAAATAAACATACACATTAAATTTCTTATTTTTTATTCTCCAAAACAAAGATTTAAAATAAGTCATATTTTGCTGTTCAAGTAAAAGAAATACTAAACAAAATTTTATTTCACCGCAAGAAATAAACATACACGTTGAATGAAAATTTTTATTGCCATATTCACAACCAACATACGCTATTAAAGTTGGAGCTTTGGATGGACAATAAAAAAGAAGGGAAATGAAGAAATGTAATAATATTGTTTGAGGCAAATGTTGTTATATTTTTGTTATTGGTAAAAATTATTCTGTTATTTTCCAATATTTTTAAACAGAACACAGTAAACTCCAAGCGTAAACATTTAAAACCCTCCTTTACATCAAGACTCTTTACGGATGTTGGGGAAATATTTGGAAGATATTTATATACAGTACATAGACATGTTCTTGAATGAAGCTTCAATAAACTTATAGCAGTGAGAGAAGGAATATTATGTAGGTAATGGCAAATTGTACGAAATAAATTGTTGTAGTAAAGTTAAAACAGGAGACGATAAACCTTTTAAATAATACGTAAAAAGCATTTGGAATTTAGATATTTCTAGAACATAAGTGTACTGAAAGATAGAGGTATCAATGATATAACATATATTTAAAAGAACAATTTGGAATGTATATTACACAACGATATGTTGAGCTATGACTTTCCAATACCTCAGTTTCTGACTATAACATAACAGTTTCTCTTTTTATAACCCAACTTGTTTCTGACTAACTTTATAGCATATTTACTGGTTGTTAATGACGCAAGTAAATTAATACAATTAGTAATATATCTTAAAAAAGCAACATAAATAAATTATTATGAAGTGGCGAAAAACTCTTTTTATTTTCAACAAGATAGGTGGTATAACATATGAATTGGTTTCTTTCTATTTATTGAGTTGAATGTTCATTGGGCTTTACATATAATTTTAGTAGGCCTAATTAAATCAAATTGTTTTATAAAGAATACTACGTGAATTTCTAGGGAAAATGCTAAAATCTTTACAAAAGTTTGACTTTCGGGTAAGATGCCAAAATCTAACTGAAACTTGTAGATTAGACTTTTTTGTGATGCGTATAACTTAAGCTAATTATTATACGACTTAAGTTATTTACCAACAGTCCATACTAATAGTTTGTTGCTTTAAAAAATAAACATTTCGTTTTAACAAAATTATAACTACTTCGAGGTTTGCATTAGATTCTGAATATGTAGGCTCTAAAATTAGCTGATCTTACACTTAATTTAGGTCATTATTCTAAGTTTATAGTTTTAAGTAAATTCTTTAATGAAATAATAATTCTGTAGTATAATTTGTGAGCGGATAATACGTGACTCAAATTTAACGACAGGATTGCACACAGTGGAGATTATAAATGTTACTTATGACCAAATATAATTAGTAAAAAGCCATAACCCACACTAACTAGCTGTAGCCTGCAACATTTCAAATATTCGCAAAAATACCATAGTTATAGTTGATACTTCAATAATTATGAGTTCAACATAACAATTCTAGTCATATCTGCGAAACATGAACTAAGAAACATATTGTGGAAGTATATAAATACACTTATGCAACCACAGTAAATAATGGCCAAACTATTAGAGGCTTCCGTATATTACACTAAACACTTAAAACCATTACTTAAAAACTAAGATTAATAAAAGCAATATTTAACGTGTATCTTTGGATTTATTTAATTTTGGATTACATTAATGCATAAATCATCCTAAAAGTGACTTTTTTATTTAGTTCATTCAATTTAAATTTTACTGTAATATAAAAGGAAATAAGGTATGAACATAAAATATATAGGGGAAACGCGCACGTACCGTCATGCCAAAATTTGATTACGGTGGTAACAGCATTTCAAATTGAAAATTACAGCATATTTCATACCACATGGAATAGTAGGCATTTAAATAATTAATAAATTATTAAATAATTATTGAAATGATATTCCGGAGATATTCAAGAATCTTACAATCTGTACAAAACAATATTACATAAACACTAATTTTCTTTATATTAATAGTAAGTAAA
The DNA here is from genome assembly GCF_021130785.1 of Homalodisca vitripennis. NCBI lineage: Eukaryota > Metazoa > Arthropoda > Insecta > Hemiptera > Cicadellidae > Homalodisca > Homalodisca vitripennis. The sequence goes on along the minus strand of NC_060210.1, from coordinate 111,017,668 downwards.
ACTTCTTACAAACACACAAACAGTATACAAATGTTTTAAAAATAAACTTTGAGTAATATAAAAGAAAGAACTAATTGTAGTATAATAAAATATATTATTTACTCACTTTTATCAAATACAAATATTCTTCCATATTGAAATAGTGTCATCAATGTTCTTTTATAAAATAACAGAAAATAGTGTTCTAAAGGGAGAGCTGCTCCTTTAATATTGTCATAAAGTTTGTGTAATTTATTATATGCATTCTTTCGCTTGGTTTAATGTAAGATGACGTAGGAGGAGTCTATATAAGTTATGTGCTTCAATGGAAAAATAAACAACAGTGTTTTTATTTCAAAATACACGAAGATTTGTGATATTAAAATCATTTTATTATTATCATTATTCAATATCCATTGTGAAATGGTTTACAATATTAAAAAGTACAAAAATACTTGCAAGTAGTTTAAGTACAGCATAAACATATAGATAAGGCTTAAATGTATTAGAATAATAAAAAGAAAACGAACTAAGTTACCTAAATTGATTATGTAATTTATTAACTTATGTAACTTCTAAATATACTAAACTGATAATGTTGGTAGTGCAGCAAAACGTAATACAATACAATTTAGAAAACAAGAACACGTTGGTTTTATACCGAAGTATTAAACGTACCTACATTACAGTTATTGTTGAAACTAGATCTAAATTAAACCTAAAAACGTGTTTGGTGTCTTTTCATAACATTTTTAGAGCGCGTTAAGTGTCAAAGGGAACAATTAAACTGGAGGAAAACAGGGTCGAAATTTTATCAGTATATTACTTAAACAGTTTCTGTTAATAACATTTTAAACAAATATTGTTGTGCCATCAATTTTATTATAAGATGTATAACATTCTGATTTATTGCAGCTTTACAATATACATTATAGTTTGCAAAACCTGCCTGTCTGTTCACAGGAGATACTGAGAATTATCAGACGTATCCACTAGATATATGCACTACGCTTCTTTTCTATATAACTTAGAGTGTAATTAAAATATTGCACTAAACTTAGTATTTTAGTATTCACAGAATGAGCTAGATTATGGGACATGTACATGTACATCCATGAAATTTAGCTGAGCATATCACTATAAATAGGCTGACATAATTTCTTGCCATGATACGTAAAATTTAAATTGTTTAAAATACGGTCTGTATACTCTGTATATATATATATATATATATATATATATATATATATATATATATATATATATATATTTTAATTCTTAGCTTATAAACACTTTTTGTATCCTTTTTTAAAACGACAATATAGTCGAAATATTAAAGGAATTATGTGAAGTCTATTTCTCTAATTGTTTATATATATATAAACACACACACAATATATATATATATATATATATGAACATATATATATATAAACAATATATACAGGGTTTGTCCGGAAAGTAATAGGACTGAGTTGATTAAAAAACAATTATTGAGCAAATCGTTACAATTCTTTAAAAACTTCTTCAAAATAGGCTCCTTCTGCATCGATGCAGCGCTGCCAGCGCGATTTCGAAGCAATGAAGGCGTCACAGAAGGCATTCTCCGGAATAGCCTTGAGAGCCGCGGTGCAAGCTGCTTGGATCCCCTCTGTCGTCTCAAAATGCTTGCCTTTTCAGGCGAGGAAACAAAAAAAGTCTGGGGGGGGGGCACATCTGGGCTGTAGGGCGGCTGTGGAAGAGTTGGGATGCCGGCCTTGGTCAGGTAGCTGTTCACAAGAAAGGCGTGGTGATCCGCAATTTCTGGTCGCCAGTGGGCACTTTTGGGACCATCTTCGCATACACTTTGCGCATGTTCAAATGCTCCGTCACAATATCATGAACCACAGATTTCGGTAAATGTAACATCTGGGCAACTAAACGAATACTTAGTCGACGGTCTGAGTTCAAAACTTTGCGCACACCAGTCACATTGTCGGTGTTTGTCGAAGTCGAAGGTCTTCCAGCACGGTCTTCATCAGCGACCTCTTACCGGCCCTCCAAAAAGGCCTGGTGCCACCGAAACACACCACTTCTTGCTAAAGCAACATCTAGGTAAGCCTGCTTGATTATATCAAATGTCTCTGTCGCAGATTTACCGAGTTTCATACTGAATCTAATCGTGTACCTCTTCTCTAACGAACGCTGCATTTTCAGCTTGCACCACTCACAGAAACACGTCACGTGAAAATGCCTGTTCTGACTCTTCAGGTGCTCAGAGACAACTGACCAGCCACTTGTTCGTTAGCTAGGAACGCCCTCTACCGAATCCAGTCGGTGGGCGCACGCTCCGAAGTACAGTCTCGGCGAAAGAAAATCAGTCCTATTACTTTCCGGACAAACCCTGTATATATATATATATATATATATATATATATATATATATATATATATGTTCTATGATACCTCAACAAAGCTTGTAGTTAGATGTGTAATAATTATTAAATTACATTTTCAAGAATTTAAATATAAATATTTTTAGCATGGTAAAAGTGTAATGAACCTTATTTATTTAGTTGCAGGATCTGTTTTAATTTTAAAAATTTAGTAATTAAAAAGGAACTATAATAAAAATAGTCCTTCTTTTTTCCAACAAATTCAATGTTTCTATTTCTATTCAAACAAGAATATTTCTAGAATAATGACAGTATAAAGAGCAAATTGTGTCTAAATTCTAAATGTGTAAAGAACCCATTCCCTTTGTTGCAGGATCGGTTAAATTGTTTCAAACATTCACATATTGATAAAAACCGATTAGGCCTTTTTATGCTTACGGATATCATTTGATAGATAAACGTACTTTTCTTGACATATAAGTCTTTGACCTTGCATTCAGCTTGTTTTTCTATCTTATAGATTGAGTAACATACGCATTCCTTGTGATTTTATTTGAGATTTTAAAAACAATTTGTAACTTTACTCGTTGATTTTAAATATGTTTATCTTTATTTCATTTGTACTCGTTTCTTACAAAAAACACCTTATATAAATTTAAAGTTACTTTTTTAATATTAGATCGCTTTCAAAAGATGAAAGGGAAAATTAAATATTTTACGTTATTATTCATCGAAACTGTCTTTAGTTTTTTCCAAAATTTTTTTACAAAATATTCTGAACGATTTCGTACATCATCAAGAAATATTTAAAAAGAGAATAAACTACAAGAAAATGTACTTTTCAGTCAGTACTTTTGTTTAAGCCAAATTATGCAAATCTGAATAACTAGTATGAACACTTGTCTAGCAACATTTTAAAAGCAGACTATCTAATTTGTACACGTTTTATTCTAAAATTACTATTCAAATTTGAATATATATTCTGTACGCATGTTTTAGCAATATTATTTAAATCTAACTATCTACTTTTTATACATTATCTAGACATACTATTAAAGGCTGTTTCCCTAAGTCCCACGTAACTAATAGAACTTAGTGTGCCAGGATCTAGGTTAACTTCACATTACCAAAGTGCTTTAAACATCCCGTGGGAGATTATGGCTCTAAAGAGGTTATCATTATGTAACATAGCTAATTTATTGGCGATTAACCAAATCCTCTCCTTGAATGTTAAAACTTTAGCGGGCAACAAAACGTTATTTTATCACCACCTGAGAGGCTTGAAGACCGTAAGGTTAGTGCAATTTCTTACAGATTGATTAAGAAAGATAAAGTTGTTGCAGACAATGATTACTTAAAATCGATCTCTATATACAGTTTCAATATAGTTGTTACAGGTGATTTAAATTTGATATATTTTTTGGACTGAAGTCGCACAGTTTTCGATTTTCTGGACGTTTATAATTTGGTGGAGGTTCAGAAACACCAATGCCGGCTAATCGTTTGTTAATTGTTTTAGTTCTCTTCCAATTAGAGTTATAAGTACTCTTCTCTACAAATTACTGATTATCAATTTGGTTGTTATTACAATAACTTTCCAACAGAAATGGTGAACTCTCTATAATTTATTAAATTTTGTAAATTAAAAATCACAAGAGAATTTAGCTATTAACTTTACACATTTCAATCATTACAAACCACACTGGTGCTGGCCAACGTCTGGTTATTATTTGGAAAGAATCCACAATACTTCTTTTATAAGAAGTTACGGTTGAAAGCATTAATTATTTCTGGTTTTATAATCGTGGAGTCATTAAAATTAGAGTGGTGCATTGCAGAAACTAAAACAACACTGTTAATTTTGGTTAGATGAGAAACTAATGTATTGTTTCATGTAAAACCATAAAATGAAGAATAAACTGGTCTTTTTTTATTTCGTAAGGATTGACATAAGTTAGAACAATACGTCGAAGCTCCTCGACTAGTTTTAATTATGCGAACAAGTTACCTCTCGTAACATATCTGTTTGTGTTTTGGACTGAAGATATTTAAAACATTTCGTGTAGGTGGACTAAGTCATCTAGAATCTTTCCCACAGCACACAAAGGAATCTAACAAGTATCCTCAGAGAGTATCGCATAAACACATGGCCTTTAAGCCATATTATTCGTTTGTTGATGTACATCATATGGCGGAAATTTCCTCTAAAGGGAATCCTGTGTTCATCTATTGTGCTTTGTTATCCATAAGTATATATCCGAGTGAAGACTGAACTAATATAATCGAATATTATAGAAAATTGGAAATAAGTCATAGCCACCTGCCTTTCGATCATCTCTGGTTACAGAATCGTCAAAACGTAGAGTTGTCAGTAGCAACAAAAATCTTTTGAGATACATTGTAGCACGAAAATTGTATTTTTGCTTTATTTTCCTATCTGTACCATCTGAAGCAAACAAAGATGCCATATTTACTCATGGCCATATTTAAATACTCCAGACAAAAGGATTTTAGTTTATCCATTTCTACGTGCCCTGAGAAAGATGGCAAACCCTTAATGATTACAGCTTAAATTTATTATTTGTTATTTTTTGGTTTGTGTCTTCTAGACCAATAATCTTCCTTAAGTAAAAGAGACCAATCATCTATAGGTAACAAAGGTTTATTCATTTTAGCCTAAAACTTGTGAAATGTGAAGATTATTTTCTTTGGGATGGTGATTTGGTGCAGGGGTATTCATAGCCTACATGTATCTATTTTTTTCAGTAGTTATAAATTTCTGGATTGCTATATTTTACCTCCTCTTCCTCTCAATTTACGTATTCCGCACAACTATCAGAGAATTCTGATATTCCAAACTCACTTTTGTTGTCTTTTTTAATTCTGATGTCTTCTATCAGATATATCACTGTCTTACTTAACAAAATAATTTATATTTGATGTACTTGAATCAGCTTGCTGCAAATATAGCAGTATTTAAAGGCCATCAGTACCACATACAAGCATTTAAGTTTTAAAAATTTTAAAATCTCACTTTTATAGAAAAATTTGCTCATGTTTAAAGATTTAAAAAAAAAGAAAGTTACTTAACATACACGCCCGCTGTCCACACTATTGTAGTTCATTTGTTCAAACACGGTTTTGTTACTTAATGACTAGTCCTCCGATACTCAGTTTTATAGGATTATTTTACTCAGATTTCCATCTAAACTAACAAATATTATTTTAAATTAAGTCTTTAACACAAAACCATCACCCAAACATGCAACAGTTAGGTATAAGTGCATAGTGAAACAATGATTTTGTCAAGAATGACAAATGCTAATCGCTAATGCCCTGCATTGTACATAATGGTATAGAGACCATCAATAACCAACAGTAGGCTTATCAGAGCACATCGAGAGTGCAACCATAAATATCTACAACAGTGTATTACGGTCGTGATATAGGAAAGAAACATGGCTACATTATGTTTTTCCAGGATATGTTACTTTTTTGCACTACCTAAGATGTCTAACACCTAACCTATGTATCCAATAATTGTATTAAGAATTTTTTTTAACAATAATAGATGATTTCAAGGGATAACAGGAATTCAGGCATTTTTTATCTCTATATATTAAAAATAGTATAATAAATTTTGAGGATTAAAGTGTATTACCCTCTTTAAGTATCAAAACTTTAATACCGTTTTCTCTGTTTGGAACCTTTAACAATGGGAAATGTCCGATAATAATTAATGACGGACTAATGGCCTAAATATTGGTGGATATCTTTTGACTAATCCGACTTATAGTGCCATATATCATACTAGTGTCAGTGCTTTGCACCAATGTAAGTGGTAATGTTGGCTATAACTATGAAAACATATCTTATTAAAAACATAATGAATACAAACGTGTGCCATTTAACTGTTAAATTCATTTATAGAACTCACAATACTTGCACTTCCTACTACTACAACTACTATTTTTTCTCCTTTACAAGGCTACTGAAAACAATGAACATAATCATTTAAATTCAATTTAAATGTACAATTTTGGCCCTATCTTTCTTGCTGAAGTTTAAGATAACTGATTGAGATAGTACAAGAGTTTTTCAAAGGTATTTGGAAATCATCAACAATATACAGAACCAAGCAGGAAAATAGGTAAAACTAGAGAAGGATTATTTTGAAGAGCACTAGTATCCAATACCCAATATTGACCCTTTGTAAATCACCCGTATGGGATGGGCATATTATCCGATAAACTCCTACTCTGTGATAATGGTCAGCTTGTTTAATCCAGAACACAATATCCGCCAGAGAAGGGTAATGGAGATTTGAACGCGTAGTTGTGAGTGATGTCTAACCCTTGGAGACTATGGGTTTTGAATAAAATTTGAAAAAAAACCTTTAACAACATTATTCACACTTACACAATAATTCACACTTTAATTCTTAGTTTTTTTTTAATTTTTTTACTTTATTTTGTTTCTTACTTAATTTCCCTTAAGATATACTCAAATAATATCTTAAGGTTTGAAATACCAACTGAGTACTTTGTGGTGACTCGTTATCACGCTCAGACTTTAGTAACCCATGTGAGAGTATTTCTCAAATAATTAAATTATAAATTTAAATTTATTTTACGCATTTCCCTTTAAAAACCAAGTATTAATTCAGTTATATGTTTTTAAGACAATTAATATGTATATTTTGTAAATTTTTCTGAGAATAAACGATTTAAATCTGATTTGATAAGTAAAGTCCTATATTTTGTCTTGGTTATATTTACCCTATGAACATAATTAAATAATGTAATTGACTTAATATTGCATTAAAAACTGTAAGTGACTTTGTAAAATTGTAATGAAAGATGAAAGTCACATATCTTACGCTGTTCTCTCTTATTATCTTCCTCAACTTATTTAAGTGTCATCGTTCTCTGAAGTTTTGGCCTGTGCACTCTTTACGATATTGGCAAGTTTCTTTAGTCATGAATCATTTTCCATTCAGGAGTTATTGACCTGTTAAATTTAATAAAACACGTGCCTGAAATGTATATAATATACTTAAAAAACCCGTCTCAATGCAATAAAATTAGTAAAAATAACACATATTTTTATGTTTGAGCGTAAATAACATTTGTATTTCACCAAAGAAGAGATAACAATAAAATACACAAAAATACTTTATTCTCAACAAAACGTTGTAAATAAAGTAGACAGAAAGCAAACACTTCTTTGATTATATGAAGTTATAATTTTGTGTATTATATTATATAATTCATATATGTTTCTGTCATATATGATTATTTTTTAACATTCCTAGGCAAAACAGTATGATTTAAGCGGTAAGCCCTTCGTTATTCATGCGAAGTAACTAAAAATTTACACATTATACTGGAAGTGTAATGTAAAAAGTATTAAAAAGTAATATCAAAGTAATATTCATAGCGCATATTAATGTAAACTACGAAGTAATTTCACTCACTCGCTTCCATTTCCATTCCTACTCCAATACGTCAAAGCTAAAATTAAAAGTGGCTGGCCAGTTTTCCGTTTTGTGTGGCCAATTAACCTCAAATTGGATTTCACAACGTTCTATGCAATGCTCTCTCCCGTCTTTGTATCGACGATAATTCACGTCACAATAGATGAGTGTAAGGTAGAACCATTTTTGACAACAATATTGTAAAATATGATTGTGTGCCAATTTAGCAAAACATGTAATAAAATATTATTTCTATCATTAAACATATTTCTAGTAGTAATTATTATTGTTTTATCTCTTAGGTCATGTTTAGCTTTTAAATATCTTTATGAAGGTTTCATTTATTGTATAGGTTGCTGAATCAGCTTAGAGCTATTTAAATACACTTCATCTTTTAATAATAGTCTATAGTACCTCAGATCACAGATTTAAAAATATATAAACGACCGCCTTCTGTTCATTTTTCATTAGATTAATCTACTGCATAATGTTTGAAACCACTAGTAAGATTTATTTACGCACAAATTTAAATTCTTTTATATTTCTTTCAATTTTAAGAAAACGTTGATTACCTCTTTCGTCTTATTTTACGTGACTTTAAGCGACACCTAGCTGTGTGATTATCCTATGAAACAGAATAGGGGAGGGGGTCTGTTGCGTTCAAGGTCAAAAAAACTGATGATGAGTGTACCGGACACAGACGGGATTTGAACACGTGCTATCTATAAATGCTATAATAACTAAATGCTATAAATGCCTTCCCATTTCTGAAACGGTCACAAAATTACCTTCGTTTCACTGCTATGTAGTCTTGTTTATGATAAATATTCATGCTTCATGGTTAGGACATCGTTTTATGTTCTTAAAATAAAATTAAACTTGACGTCCAGCTTTATATTTATGATAGGCGGTAATTAACCGAATTCTCTGGCTCTACAAAAATATAGTTAACATTTTTATGTTGCAGTTTTCCTGATTGCATATACTTAGGAGCATGTATAAAGAAAAGAAAAAAAAGTGTAGAGTTTTTATGTCCTCATGAATTTAAAATTGATCCTTTCAAAATATGAAAGTATTTGTAAAAATTGGAGTATAACAGAATTGCTGCGTAATAAACATTATTATAAAAAATAGATTACTTTACGTTTAATGTTGAACATAACATTGCGTTTATTAGTATGCCAACTGAACAAAGAAAGATATATCAATTAATTTAGTTTCAGCTTTGTGTTAAGGTACCGAGGCAACTGTTAGTTGTATTGCTCGTTGCATTTGCTTTGATTGTTATAATTATTTTTGGTAGTTTTATTTATGAAATGTATTACAGTTCATGAGTGATCGGAATAAGAGAAAACAATTGTATGTTATGAGGGTAGGTTTTGATCAAGGAAATATAACCGTTGTCGATTTATGAATGGGAACTGGAATTTGCAAAAAGAATTGGCAGTTGCAATATTTTTCTTTCTTTTGTTTCATCTTTCGGAAATAAAATACTACCTTATACTACCAAAATGACACATTATTCAAGGAATATAGTATGTTACTCTGAAAATCTCTTATTTATTACGAAAGAGAAGGCTAGAATCATTTATGTTCATTACCCCACTAGAAGCGCAATTCCAACACACATTTAAACACGTGTGCACAATATTTTTAGTAATGTGTGGTCTATTATATGAAGATTAGATATTGATTACAAAAATGGTGAACACGTTCTTGTTTCATTTGAGGTCAGTGGTTGCTTCGTAACGGTATCACTGAACTTTGTACGTTGAAATAATAATATTAAACATTTCCCCGTAGAACGGTGGACGGTCAATCTCATTTTAAAAAGTTTTAATATTTTAAAGTTTTATTTAAGACATAGTTAAAGTTTAAGTGAAATCAAACTCGAACGTACAAAACTGTAGGCTTCTGTTTTTATAAAGTTTAAAACGAAACAAAATTTATTTATATTTACATTTCAAATGAATTAAATGAAATGAATCTTTTTAAAGGCCTTACAAAGGTATTTTGCTAAGTCTTTAATATTATGAATCCAAAGTGCATTAATTAGAATATTTTAAAAGTAGGCATAATGTAGTATATTGTACTATACGGTAATAAATAATGTAATGATTCAATGAAAATATTAGTCAGGGTGGAGGCTTCGTTGTGGATAACTATTGCACTTAATCCCCATTCCTTACTTCTGACACCTCTTTATTTTGATTCACTTTATATCTGCTTATTCCCAAGCTATAACTTCCTCTGGAGTGTGTTTGTTTTATAGCTACGATTTCCAACATTTATTTCTGCATGACTGACGTAAATTTACGACAAAGAGCGTATATTTTATCACAGAAAATACTGTAGACACATAAAACGTGGCTCTACAAATACTTTCTACTCAACGAATAATTAAAACAATATTTAAATTAGTGGTTTTAAATATTTAATAATAATTTATGGTTCTATTGTATTTAAAGGTTTTTTTTTACTTTTTGATCACTATACATTGTTATCCATTAATTGGTTGGAACACATTGCCACGCAAATTGTTTAACGTTGTACCAAGTGTGTTTAACAGCACTAAACATTGTTGAAGAGAACTTAATGTCTCTAAGGACACTCCCCGCCGTCACGACATAAAGTAGGTCTTTGTGTAATACGATATAGTAAAGTTGCATAGCAGCAAATTTTGCTATTCTATTTCTATGCACGTTTTAAATAAATTATGAATTAAAATATTGTAAGTGAGGTTTTAAGGACGAGAAATATATTTAGGTAAATATGTACGAAGAAATATCCTTAGTATGATCAATTATACTTTTTAACGATAACATTCATTCAAAGAGTCACATAAAATATTGCTACAATAACATATTTTTGTATCCGCATGAGCATTTTAAATATTTTTTGACCATCACAACTATAACATTGTATTACTTTATTCTATAATTTCAGCTTTGTATTAAATAATGGTGATTGCATATCTTAATATTACCTTTAGCATCACAATGCAACATCATTTATATTAAGCAAATAAACTTATAATTATGAAATTATAGATGTTGATAGTATGGTGTATTATTTAACAAAATTAATGTATACCCAAACTGAGAAGTTTTCATAATCAAGGATACAAGACCCATAGAGTTCATTAATTATCATCAGTATACCTACGTAATTGCAAAAAGAACAAGATAAAATATATAAAATAATGGACTTAATTTTTTTTTCTTTTAATAGTCTGATACATTAAAACACTTCAATTACTGTAAGTTTGCATAAATATCCATTGCTATCAATCGTATTTTACAATTGTATTTGAATATAACTAGTAGAGACACAGCTGTAAGCACTGAAATTGTTTAACACTTAAAGAGTAATTGATATATCGTTAAATCGATTTAAAAAAATTTAACACGAATTTTAAAGTTAAAAACAGTAATGCTACGTTTACATATATTTAAGCCCTAAGTATTTTAAGCTGCTCAGTAATCTGATACTTGGATGAATATAGCCATAAAAATTCAGTATATAAATATAATCCTCTTATAAATAAAGAACAAAACATTTTATAATTAAGCTATTTAAAGGCATGTCTGTTTAAAAAACGAACTAAAATTTATACGTCAAGTTTTATAATTATCAACGAACACAGCATTTATTTGACAGATTATTTACGACACTCATTCACATAAACCATAAAACATGTTTGATAACACACCAATATTTTAGAATGACAAATATTTTTTATACGATATGTAATTAAACGTAAAATGATGCTATGAAGGACATAATATGCTCTTCTTAACAATAGGTCGTTGTATATGGATTTGTTTGCCTAAACAATATCTCTTGATATGTATTATTATCCTAGTGACCCGAAACTTTGTACATAGTAAGTCCCCCTTTAGAAATTTATACTGAAAAACTATTAAAACGAATATAGAGGTTAGATATTTTTGTTGATTTGCTTCAGCTTACGTGTCTGTTAAATCTGTATTAACAGAAACGGCAATTGATACGGGGAAAGCATTTTAAGACATTAATTTAGTGCATCTATGATAAATTCGAAAGGAAATAAACAATTATACCTAATACTAACGCTGAAGTATTTCAATTTAATTCTGATTCAGGCTGAAATTTAAATACTAAACTATTATCAAATATTTGCCTGTATATTAATCTTTTACGTGAGATCCTTTGTTTCGTAGCAAAAATACGGTTATGAAATTATATATATTTTTAAATTATATTATTAATGGTATATGTATTACATGAAATATCATTAAGAAGTAATAGCAAATTTAATTTTTTACAGTTGCAATTGAGTTCCGCAGGGAATAATAATCGTGGTAGTTTTAGTATAAATTTACATCACATTCTATACATAAAAATCGTGCTCCTTTGTTAAAAGAATATCATCATAATTGAATCAACCCTTTCAACCATGGGTACAGTATGAATATAAAGCTCGGTTGGTCCATTGTATTTAGAGATCATGTCAGAAACATCGTAGAGCATTTAATTGTGCATCTGATGAGACAGTGAGACTGCCACTGTACCTAGATTGTACACTATACATTGTATCTACACCTAGATGTCACTGATATCGAAACGATGTAAAGGTTCCTTTTGAGCTTCTTTGGTACCAAGGTACTTTAAGATCTCATCAGACAAATATGACATAATCTACAAGTCAAGTCTGTGACAGCATTCGATACCAGATGCTGTAATAAAGAGAAGGTAAACTGGAGCTAAATTCATTGTAATTTAATTAACTTTTTCCAACATAACGTCGTTATGTGTAGGAAGCTGGTATAGTATTAAGTTATAGTTTTACCTAGAAACAACATTAATGCAAGACATTTTTTATACGTCCTTTAGTAAATTAAGTTATAAAAATTTAGTTCATGTTATAAAATCTAAATAATAATCATTGTCAATATAATGTATCTTTAATGAATGGTTTACCATTAAAATGTTTATTAATTAGCTTCGTTATTAAAGTTCGGTTTGGGCTCTTCTAAAATGTGAATTTGAAAGAATATTAACAATATTTGGCAAATCCAGACCAGTGACGTATATATTATGCTATGAAGGAGGCTTACAACTGTAAATAGGTGACAATATTTACAAATTATTGAAAAACTGCCTCGTAATTATGTAATCATTGGTTCAAAAAATATTATACCAGACCAAAGAAACACGTTTGCCAAAGTTTCTATAAAAAGTATTTTTTTGGGGGTTTGAAATATTAACGATATTAAAACAGAATAATAGTGATATGCATTTATATAAATAAAACCATATAAGCACAGGTTGAGAAAGGTTTCGTTTAGCCGCAAGCCACCATTTTGTATTTATACACAAAACATTTATCTCTAAAACTAGTACAGATTAAGAAACCTAGTTTTTAAAATTCGTTTTAATAGATCATTAAAAGTTATGGGAAATAATTGGGTATTTTAATATAAAAAATTGCGTCTGGTGAAAATTTTTAAAGTCAAATAACAAAAAAAAACAGTATAGTAATAAAACATTTACATTCCAATGTTTATGTTATTACTGATATTAGCGGCATAACATTAATATGCATTTAGTTATTCAATAATTTACTTTAAATTATCAGGGATATAACAATTACTTCCTAAGACGATAACAACTTACTCCAAAAGTAACAATCGGCACTCGGCACTCTCTTTCTCGCAATGCTTGACTTCGCTCAGCATGATGCCGACCGCCCGGGGCGGTGACAACTCCGCTTTTACTGTTGCGGAACAATCGTCTAAAGTTAAAATCTTGCTGTTCCTTTACAGATTGTTACATCCTAATACAAAATGTATAGCGGTACAAATATAAATTAATGCCTTTTGTTAAAACTTTTACATTCAAAGAATTAACAATTTAGAAATAGTAAAATAAGATTCGGATTTTAAAAACCTTTAAGGAATTTTTAAAGTTCCCAGGTAAGGTTAATAGCAATACTATTATTATACATTATTTAGTATTACACACATCCAGAAATATATAATATTAAATATTAAATATTTTTGAAATGATCTAAAGTAGAAAACCACGACTGATTTTTAATATAATTCTGAACAGTTTTTGCTTATAATTTGTATATTAACATCGCTTCATTTTTTTCACAATTAACTAAATAATAACCTGTCATAATGCATTATATACTTTTTATGCTCTTAATATTTTTTGACATTTCAAATGCTACGAGCTATTAAATAAACACAAGGTATGTAATAAAGGGACAACAGACCGCTTAAAATCCTTGTACGCTTCAGATTTGGGTTTTCAAAAGTTATAAACATTGTATAAAATATTTAAAATAAACCAAAGATCAATATATCAAATTTAGAATTACTCACAATTAGATGTATGTGAGACGATAGACACGTACAATACGTAACAAAATCTTTGGACGAAAGAACGGAAAGCATAAACAAATTACTCTTTAAAAGAAAAGTAACATTTGAGAATCGACTAATATTCATAGAATCTAATAGTATTTGCTTTATTATAATTTTATTATTATAATTTTAGTTAGTTTTCTTTACTTTGGAATATATTTTTCATAAATACTATTTGATTTTAATGTATTTATTCCACCCTATTGTTGCAATGCAACATAACTGCATTAAGTGCATAAAAACCTATAGGAGGCAACATATAGAGGTTACATGAAAAATTCAAATTTATAACTCGTTTATTCATTCAATGTGCTGCCGGCTAATAGACAGAAAATCATCATACAGAAAATAGATTTGTACTCATAAAAAAAGATAAATTGACTCAGTGTACTGAGTGACAGTGTTCTATCAAACTCAAGTGATTTATATGGAACATTATAGAATTCAATATTGTATACGTAGAAATAAAGTTCAGCCAAAATATAGGGTTAGCATATGATCTTTCTCTGAGTATTAGACTACAAGATACAATCACAATTGTCTTTGAGTTACGTTTCAGAGCAGTGGTCGTATAATAAAAGTTCTCGTGAGGTAAGAATGTCATTAACACGCTAGAGTGCGCAGATATCAGTTCCTGTCTCCGGCTTGCCATTGCATTTTCACTCTGACATTAAATAGAAACTACTGTGTGAATAAGCGATATGTGATAAAATTTAACACTTTAAAATGTTTTTATTTTTTTTCTTTATTTGTTTATAAATTTATTTACTCTGATATTTTCTCGTTGCCATAACGGATATGCATAAGTCCAATGTAAAAATATTTACCAACCCTAAGCTAAATTACTAAGTGTTACCACTATAAAATTGAAACGTCATGTAAAAATTTTAATAGTAATTTCAATTGTAATTTAATCATGAGATGTCCCTTAAACACAATACATAAAAATCCAAGGAATGAAACGTGCAAGTAACCAAGGGTCTTCTTCTTTCGAAAAAAAAACTTTCTGTAAAATTAAGGCGATGACTTCGGCAGACACGTTAGGCGCACATTTGAATTGACACCAGCACTATCACTGAGTATAGAGCGGCAGTGAAGATATAAGAAGCACGTAAAAAACGGTGCTTCAAAAATTACAAAAGAGTTTATCGAAGTATCATCAAAGCAGCTATTGCTCCTGATGTTACCAAGTCTCTAATTACGTCCAAAATGTGTCAGAAAGCCTTTGGAAATTATCGATAGTAAAAACCTAAGGACAGAAAAAACAATCGAACTTTCTATTGATGGCGAAAAGTAAAGTGTAGAAAAGTGGTTTAATAGATTTTGTTTTCACCCAGTATCGATTTTTAAAATCTTGGGTAATGATTTTCAGAAAATTTTACTGATTTGAATCGCGAAATTTCTGGGAAAAAAACTACTATCGGTAAACCAGTTTGGATTCACAACTGAAAAATAAATAATAGACGCCATTTTCCGTCTGGTTGGTGTTACGACCAAGCAGTGCTGGGGACTACTTAGTGTCCGGTGGTGTGCTGTCATGCCACTAATTGCAGTACTTACCACGGCTTCGAAGCCATTAACTTGTTTCCCAACAAATTTGCAATGCTCAGTTGAGTTAAAACACCACATTTATAGTCACGACAATAATATTACATTGATGGCCACGGAAACAGTGGTAAAAATATGGCTTTTACATGAAATAAGATAATAAATAGTAAAAGCGAGATAGAAACTCTTTCTTGGAGGCTTGGAATTCGAAACCAATACCATGACAAATATCAGTATGAGCTCAAAGGTACGAATAATGTTATAATTAAATTGCTAACGTCTAATACACATTATAACGTAATTTTGGCAATTTCGTATTAAAACTTAAATATCCTTCAGAATGTTCAATCATACAAAGTTAAAATAGAAAGTACTGAAAGAAGATATTTATGAAGCCTATTAGTGTCTCTGTGAATATTAAATGAGCGAGCTAGAAGTTTAACTTTCTTTGGTATGTTTCAAAGTTCAAGGCACGTTGTAAGTGAACTAACGATGAGATTAATTTTACTTCGGGCATCTTTAAAATAGAAATATCAGATACTTTGCAAGAAATATTCGTCAATTGCACTCAAAATACTTTATGGTCTTTTTATTATGTAGAACTAAGATTTTAGCAATAACAAATGTATATTTTAATTTGTACTGAATTATATATTACATAGTTTTTTAAAGCCATATAAATAAATTAAAAAACTATAATGATTAGTTCCAATTTCAAGATTCATGACACTTTTCTTAGTAAATTACATAACTAAATAAATAAAATATCTTCACTAACACGATTATTTAATTATTTTCTATTATTTGTGAATGCTGTACTGCACATTGAGATATAAATCCTAGTTGTTATAAATTTTTCTATTCCTATCTAAATCTATAATAGGTACATGGCTTTGTAATTTTAAACTTTTAATTAATTTTAAAGTATATTAAAAAAGTAATATCTCGTTAACTTATCCTAAACCTTAACAAAAAAAAAAAAAACGATGTAAGGTTGAATTTTTCCAGATATTAATAAGGAGACATACTTGCGTGTATACTATATTTCTGCAGTACATCCGAGTGGTCTAGTGATTTTTTTATCCTTATTTTGAGGATGTGCTAGGTTTAAATATCACTTTTAGACGAATAATTTTCATCCAAAATGTTTTAAATAAAAAAATTATATTGAAATTAAATTTGCTTACGCTTTAAGTTCTGTGTTAGGATTTGGAACCGAATAAGAAGAGGAGCACAATTCCTCGAAACTTCGTGTTTCTATAACTTTTACACTGAATACGGACAATAACCTTAATCCCTAATAATCAATCTTGCAATGTACTCTAATTAAATAAAGAATTGCGTACTGATTTTACATATCCATATGTATCTTCGAATAAGAAGAGGAGCACAATTCCTCGAAACTTCGTGTTTCTATAACTTTTACACTGATTACGGACAATAAACCGTAATCCCTAATAATCAAGCTTGCAATGTACTCTAATTAAATAAAGAATTGCGTACTGATTTTACATATCCATATGTATCTTCGAATAAGAAGAGGAGCACAATTCCTCGAAACTTCGTGTTTCTATAACTTTTACACTGATTACGGACAATAAACGTAATCCCTAATAATCAAGCTTGCAATGTACTCTAATTAAATAAAGAATTGCGTACTGATTTTACATATCCATATGTATCTTGTCATTATATCTTGTAAGATGTAAGGTGTAGGTAGTTCAACATTTCTAGTATATTATTTCGTGAGTCTTTGTGTTTAGTTTAACATAAGTAAACTAGGCTATCTATGTTAAGTTAATCCCTGTAATATTCATTAAAAGATACATAAAATTTGTTTTAATATCTATTGTTCTCCTTTTTATTATATCTCCACGCATTAGCCTACCACAAGACATTCCTTTTACCTGGCAACTAAGTTCAGTTTAGTAACTTTGACCTGATCAAACGACAACTGAGAGAAAAAAAAGGTAAACAGTTACCTTTATAGATATAAATCATTTTACTTCACAACAGATTTCAAAATAACAGCATTAATCAGTTAGGTAGACTTCAAAATACTTTTAAACGAGTTCAAACTCTTCATGTAGATGCAATATAATTGTATAAGGTGAAAATATCCTACCGTTATATTTGTTACGTTGACAATGGTAGCTCCCAAGATACCCTGGCTTGGGTTTCCAATTAGTAATGAGTTTTTGGTAAAATAAATTTCTGCTTTATTAGGTTATTTTGAATATTTTATTTCTGGGTACTTTCCACTGCGGGTATGGAAGGCCAAAAACTTATAGAAAACATCATTCGCAGCTTTTTTGGGTTTTCGAAAATAAAAATCGCGCTATTTGTTTTTGAAATGTCAATAAGTAATACTTTTCCCATGTATACTACAAAGAGTAAGACTGCTTCTTTACTTACTGCTAAGAGAAAAAGTAGCTGGTAGTTTCCAGTTGCAAGTAAAAAGTATTTGATTAAGAATATCTTATATAACCTAGGTATCTCTTCAGCACTGTTTTTGACTGATGGTCATCACGATCAGAAAGGATAATTGGAAAGGCTATAAGTGGAAGTTCTATGGCCAGGTACATGTTTGATTACATTAGATACACGGTGCATATTGTTCACGTATACTATAGTATAATTGCTGATCTGGTAATGGCAATTTTGAATGTAGATGTGACAAAGTCACTATGCATTACCTGATTCTAATTAAATTGTTGGACGGGAAAACCCATTATGCAGTACCTTCAAGTACGCTGCGCTGGAAGCCAAATGTAGCTTGTGACATCAGTAAAATATTACTGGTATTCAGTTGGAGTTGTAATTTATTTAACGAGGAGATTTTTGTAAATTACTTATTGATTGCCCAAAGTCTATAATATTAAATTATTTATTGACCATGTGCCATGCAATGACGCTTTAGAACATTAGACAACACGTATTGGTATCACATTTCAAGGCGCTACGCAAGGGCAGAAGATCTATAATATGTGATCCGGGTAAGTACAAAATGCCACTGTCATGAATTCCAGAGTCCTTTCTATAAAAAAATTTACATTGTTTATGCTCTCTACTTATAAAATAAATGAATTTTCTTATAATAAAAATGTGCAAAGTGGCAACAAATGAGCACACAGACAGACTGACCTTTTATCCTTTACACCCCAAAATCAATAAGATTTTTCCTTATACTATTTAATATGCACACATATATCAGACGGACAGACATACTGCCCTATGACTTGTCTTATTTTTTTTTCTTTAAGCCAACATAAACGTATATTAAGCTTCACGTCTCGAGGGTCTTTCTATTTGGAGAATTGACACTTGAAATTTAGACGTTTTATGTATTTTGACCTTATGTTTTATGTTTATGTCTATCATTCTGACTGATAAGCAGACTTATAAACTGGCATTTACCTGAAAGTCTATACGGATGTCCTTGACTTAAGAGAAACATATATACTATACAGTATTTCATAAAAAAACGGGTATATGAATGGAAAAATTATCATCAGGTGTACTTTTAAGTTTTCATGGTATGAAATATTTTGATCCTAAATCCAAATTGTTGTAATTGCATAACCTTTGATTCCTGTAAGTGATTTCCTTTAGTAAGGCCAATAATTTGGGAGACGGAAAAATTCTATTACGTATGTCTGTCTGCCTGTCTATATATTAGAACTCTCGAAATCAACATGACCCATAGATTATAAGATTCTCTTTTTTATTACGGTACAAGTAACTTTATGGAATCCGGCTAAGCTTCCTTGAAGTCTATCACTCAGCAGGCTGATACAGTTTATTGTTTGTTTGCAGGATGATGTAATAATTTCTTTTTTGGATGTCTTTCATTCTATCTTCAACAATTAAATGTCTTACGTATCTGAAATTTGCATGCTACCTCAGCGACTCCTGTTAAGCGAACATTGGTTTGGCGTACTCCTTCCTTGTACTCTTTAAATTAATAATAAGTCTTAAGCAATTTAGTAAACTTATTGGTTTTTACCAGTTGGGTTTAACTGTGTAATATAGTAAACTACTACAAACACCCAAATAAGTTTTTATATTATGCAACCAAGTTAAATTCCTTCATACGGTAAAATTAAAATGATAAAATTAAAACTAATTATAGCAAGCGATATTTTAGGCTACACTTTCCTTTTTTATTTTTAATATGTACATTTACAGATATCCTATATAAACATGATCTAATTTTACTATACAATTCTAACTACCATTTGTTATAAAATATGGTTAATATTTTCCTCCCAATCTTATTCAACAATGAAATTTGATGAATATATTATAGTTACAAAATCTAATCATCAGTATTTAAAGTCCCACTCAGCTGTAGAGCTAGATGGTATTTTCTAGACCCAAGACGAATTGGGTACGCTGCACTGCTGATAATATTTCAGTCAGTCTCTGTCTTAGGTAAACCGATTTTACGATCTTCTTCTTACGGTTTTCTCCGGACGCTTTTCATGTAATAAGCACGTTTCCATCATAACACTCTGTGTCTTTATACTATATTACCTATTTATAATTTATTTTATACCAGATGGCATTGAAATAACACCGTTTGATGAAATCTATTTCTCATATCAAAGAATATTATATCAAAGTATATAAGATTAAATGATACAGAGATATATACCTTAAATTTATATATTTATATCAGCCTAGAGTGGTCCCAGACCATACATGAATAAATACGAATGTTAAATGAATCTTCTTAAACTTATGTAACAAGTAAGGCTGTAACTAACTATAAAGGTTTTAAGTTAAAAATCAAGTTGGAAACATTCAAATAAGAGAATTACTGTTCTAAGTTAAGTAAAGGGTAGTTACAGTACCTCTCGCGGCTACTTGAGCATTACTGTGAGCACCCCTCTTACAAACGCTGTTAATAAAGAGGCTGACAAGTTAAAACTGTAAGTATTCCAAGTCTTTGAGCTGTATATTTAGTTGTTCCTTTAGGTAATTAAAATAAATGGACAAGATAAAGCCAGCTTGTTTCACTCTCTTAATAAAAGATTTAATGACTTGCAGAAGATTTTAAATTAATCTATGTAATAAATTACGATGTTTTTCTTATTCGTTCTGCATATTCTATAATTTATTAAAAGAGCGTTCTTATATTCCTCCATTATATAAACTATTATATTAGTAGATTGTAAAAGAAACAAATTGCTATTTCAGTAAAACTTCAGAGGGTAAGAAATGTGTTGTTTGTAACCTCTTGTAGGTAAAATTTATGCCAAACAATATAATTTAGATCAAGTATAGAGTTAATAAATTTCAAATATACAATATTCAGTGACTCTTAAAACCAAAATGAGTACTTTAGATACACAACTTTTTATACATACTGTTTATTGTCGTCACATTAGTATGGTGGCGAATAAATTACTTAAAACTATGTAATGCATTATATTGAATACCATAATATTGTAATACTTTATAAACACTCACTATAATCTATTACCGTCTCTCATTACACAATTTTATCCGACATGTTAAACTACTGAACTACCGGAAACAGCATGAATAGGTTATTACAAATTTACATAACGTAGTGTTATCACACAGACAGTGTTATACTCTCTGTTTTAAATGTTCGGATTTTGGTTAATATAGGTTGAGGTTATTGAGATTTAAGAAATAGCATAACTATACAATATAATACTCGTATATATAAATCAAATAACTCAATGTTTTTAGCAAATAAGACTAAAAGCACGGATATTTAATAAAACATTACAATACGTAGCACGATATTTCGTTTAATTATTCGTCTACTTCACACTAAGGAACGGATTGGTTCTCTGATTTCAAGATTGAATCACACTGTTTGCAACACAACATTGTTTGTCTGTTTGAACTGACAACTTTTATAATTTTAGAAACTTTTTAATCAAAGAACTAAGTAATATAAAGTACTAAACTTATTCAAACATCAATAGAAAGTGTGAAACATCAATTCAAACACTATTGAAGAAAGTGTTTAAAAAAGCTGAGACTGTTTTTTGTGAATCATATTTCCAAACTTGGATTAAGTAAGAAGGTATTTTAACTTCAGCTTTAAGTTAAACTCAGAATGACCTTAGCGTGCAGTCCGACCTTAAATAGTAACATTTGCATACTCTTTACATCATATGTAAATATAATACATTTGCATGGTTAACATTCTAATTTATTTTAGTAATAACAGGTACACTAATTATATAAGCTCATGAAAGCTTAAAATAGCATGTTATTACACGGAATATGATTTTCAATATAAACATAGTTATAATGATCTGTTAGAATAGTACCTGGTTTCTTTAATAGAGTTTATAATATTTTATAATGATAATTTGTGTAATAAATTATTGTTGTTTTGTCTTACGGGAATGGTATGACCATTAAATAACGGTCCGTTTATTTTTAAGGTAACTAAACTACAATTTTTATGTGTAGCAATATCTGATATATTAATCCCACATAAATAATATCCCATTTAATTTTTAATTTTTTAAATAGGGAAAAAGAAAATAAGCTAATTTTGAATCTTTAATAAAAGAAATTGTAATAAAAACCATGAATCATCATCAATTTGTCACTTTTCTTTAAAATATCAATCTACATTGGTATGATTTTCCAATATGCATTCTTTACGAAAGTAAATGTAATAATGTACTTTTCATTTGGAAGACATCTACATTAAAATTATCGTGTAGTATCATAAACCAAGGAGATCCAAACAAACCAAACCATAAAATATTGAATCCCCTCAAGAATCAATATCAAACATACAAGATCATATATCGGATCATTATTACACCAAAAATGTATTTTTTGAGCGACCAAAGTCTCTCCCCAAACTGTATTCATTGATGAACTTAGGTACGATAAATGTCTAATTATTTTAAGAGGAAGTAATAAAATAGGGGTGAAACATTACCTCTATTACATTTAAGGTTATTCACTAGAGAAAAACATCGTTCTATTTTGAATATTTATTTCTCTATGTAATGAAATAACTCTAGTTACACTGATATAATGCGTAAACTTGTTTATATTGATAAAAACATAGGATAAAAAAATTAAATAACTGAATATGTTGTAAGGGTTATTCATACATACATTTTGCAGTAGATTATCAACATTTTCAATTAATATAATTTATTTGATTGGTGCTTTATACATTTAAACGGTAAATTACATTTTTATCGGTTTGTGTTGATGGGAACTAATGATAACAACGGGATAGAAAATGTATGGATCTCGTTTGTGGTAATCTAATTTTTTTAATAACTCACTTTGTTGTCTAGCTGTTAATTACTATAAAGTGTAACTAACTTTACAAAACCTAGAATCTGAAAATTTAAAAAGTACCTAAAAATCCAAAAACAGTCTAACTAGCCGGGACCTCGGCTAATCCGACATAACAAAATTCCGGATTAAATGGATAAAAGTTTACAAAATAAACAATTTTTTCCTGTTTACAAAATAAAGAAAAATATTTACAAATTATACAGTATTTTTTGCTGTGGGAAGCATTTAAAACACACATCACGATGAAGTATTATACAGTATATACAGTTTAATTCTTATCAAATAATTAAGATAATTTGAGTTTTCAGCTTTGAATGCCGTTTCAGTACCGGGCGTTCACTCATTTTTTCAACATGAGAAGCTCGGGCTGTGTTGTTTCTTCTTTTTGCTCGAAATAAACCATTACATTGCCAAAATGAGATGCTGCTTCTGAATGGCTTGAGATACTTCGATAACTTCGATATTTTCAGTGTTTTCTTCGACATTATCCTCCCTGTTATCGGCATGCTTACCGCAACAAATCGCAAAACATGTAATTACATTACGGTAATCAGTAGGAGTACTGTAAATTTTCAGTTTCCAACCAACTTTCAATATCATTAATTTGAACGTTTGAGCATCCATCGACGTTTTTAAACATCCCTAATAACTGCTGATGTTGATAAATGTTGTCAGTTTCTTTCCCCACGGCTTCAATCTGGTTCTCTGGCAAGTCACACATATTAGGCAATGGCTTCTCCCATGACTTTATGAGTGTGCTTCTGTAAACTGGTTCCCATGAGTCGGAGACCATGTACAAAACTGTTTTGGCATTAAATGATTTAGAATGTCCACCACACCCTCTTGTTCCTCTTCAATCAGCTGGCCTAACATGTGTCGCCTGTAGGTTGGTAACGTGACACGTTTGGTTGGTTCATTGGCTGAATCAGCGCAGTTACATTAGGAGGTAAATATTTAACTGTGACGTCCCCTTTGACAAATGTTTCAGCAGCCGGGTGTATTATAGTAGGGTGGGCTGAAAAAACTAAATTTTCGAGCATCGAGTTCTAATAGGGCTCAAAAGTTGCGTATTATTAAGCTGATTAAGAGAAAAATAATAAAAAAAATATTAATTAAAATCTTTAGTTCGCGCATCGAGCTTAAAGTTTTCTAAAAAAATGTACTTTTTTGCTACTTTGAAAAAATATTTTAAACTCGCTTATGATGTTTTTTCATTGTACTACCATTTATATACTACGTTTATAAGTCCATAACGTCAATAAAAATATTTAGATACTTTAAACCAACATATAAAGTTTGCAAAATGTAACGAAAAATCTCTAACAAATTCCTTAAAAACAAATAATCTAGCAGTTTGATGACTCACGCAGTGAGCAGCAGGAAGTTAGGCACGGAGTAGAAAACAAGTCACTACATGAAACCTCTGAGGCATCTGGCGCCGTAAAGCAAGTCGCGACATGAAACCTCCCTACCTGACCTACCTTGGTTTGTGCTTTAAGTGAATTTAGTTTTTTTTACTGTGCGATCGGTTAGTTCTGAAAGTTGTGTGTTCTGTGTAGTGGCGGTGAAAAGGTTGTTTCAAACAAACTATTAACAAGACAGTCGCACCGGTGTCCTTTTTTCGGTTTATCTAAAGGCATCAATGGGGTAAGTCTTCCTACATATGAGGATGTTTTTTTGTGTTGTTTCGAAGAAAGTTACCAGTTGTCAGTAAAATCAGAAACAAAGAAAAACATTTCTTTTTCTCTTATTGCGGAGAATGTTGCTTTTCAGATTGAAGCTATTTATGTCAAAGCCTCAATTCCAATTGTATCTCACACATGAGTTGTCCAAATGATTCGGTCTTACCACGATTCATATTACAACTTGAGAAAATCATATAATAGGGATCATAAAAAGACACGTTTTAGAAGAAAGTAATATAAATTTGTTACAGAATCCAAATCAAAACTTTTCGACATTGCCGCTTGTAAATGTCATATGATTTACACTTGTCAATGTGGGGAAAAAGACAAGTTCCTGTGACTGCCCCATTATATTATAATGGAGTGCAATTGTGATAAACAGAAAAAAGATACCTATCATAGAGAGAAAGTTTTTGCATGATAAGCGAACTAATAGGATGACATGCATTGCGGGTGTAGATAAGGTAGTGACAAATCAACTCTTGAAGAAAGAAAAAAAGGAAAACATGCATAGAGCCTGCGGGAAAACTTGAATGATGGTTTTGAAAAGGAAGCCAAGGAAATAGGAAGATCTTCGCAAGAAAATCCGACTGAACCTAATCCACTGACAACCCCCTCCAATACATCTCAAATGAGACTCAGTCTTCAATCAACTGCTTTAGTTAGTGACAGATTTGGCATATCTGACAGAGCAACGGCAGTGTGCTATTTGATCTTGGAATGGTATCAGAAGTCAGATACTTGACTAGTAATTGACAAAAATAAAATTAGAAAAGAAAAACAAAAAAGGCAAGACAGGCTATTAAAGAAAAAGACCTCGAAAATACAGAAACAAAAGGGAATCTACTTTGATGGGAGAAAAGACAATACTTTTTTCCAGGATAAACTTGGAAATAATGTACCGTAGGGTCAAGAAAGAAGAACACATAAGTATTGTACGAGAACCAGGAGGCCAATACATAGGTCATGTAAGTCCAGAGAGCTCAACTGGACAAGGGATTGCAGAAAGCATTCTCAAGTACCTTGAAGATAATTCCTTTGATTTAGATGAGGTAAAAGGTGTTGGTTGTGATGGAACAACAACCAATACTGGTTGGAAAAACGGAGTAAGTAATTCGAAGTATCGAAGCGAAAATTAATCGTCCACTCCAGTGGTTTATCTGTTTACTTCACTTTAATGAACTACCGTATGGGCACTTATTTCAGTTCTTGGATGGAGAATCTACAGGACCTTCAATTTTCAGTGGAGTTATTGGCAAACGTCTTCCCGATTGAAACAAAATGCCTGTTGTGGAGTTTGAAAAAAGTAGAATCTGAAATCATAGATATTGACACAAAAGATCTAAGCAAAGATCAGCAGTACCTTCTCGATATCGTCAGAACCATCCAAACGGGCAATTGTACTCCAGATCTGGCTAATAGAGATCCAGGGCCTCTGAGTCATTCCCGTTGGTTGACTTGTGCTAATAGGGTGTTACGTTTGTACATTTCAGATAGTAATCCTTCAAATGAACTGAAGATTCTTGTTTCAATACATAATGAAGACCTATGCACCAGTCTGGTTCGACATAAAACGCCATCATTCCGTGAAGTATGGGACCAAAACATGTGTTTAAAGTAATCCAAACTACCAGAGATTTGTCAGCTGAAATAAAAAAAAGTTATCGATCCTGTGATTGAAAGAAACCCAGAAAACATGCTGTTAACAATGATAACTGACGAAAGGACTACATATAAGAGAGTTAGGTTTCAGAAGAGTTTTGAAGGCAAGAAGTGTGGAAAATAACAGCAAATCGGCTGTAAGAATATTTCATACACCCCACTCTTAAGTTTGAAGCTAAGGACTACAGTGAGCTCATTGATTGGTCTAAATGCAAAGTTTCTCCTCCTATATGATGAGGAAATAAACAACGGAAACAATATCAACCTATTTTGAGGAACAAAACTTTACCAGAGTTCGAGTTCATGAACTTTCCTTGCCACACACAAGCCGTGGAAAGGCATGTTAAGTTAGTGGCAGAAGCGTCGAACAAAGTGTGTGGTCAAGATAACAGAGATGGATTTATCAGAACCACATTGTTATCAAGGTCTGTCATGCCAAAATTTGGACATAAATCAGAGTTTAAAACCTTCGATGTCATTCTAAGGTATGTAAACTTAGGGAAGCGTAGAACATGTAAATAATGTAAATACATTCAAACACACCCTATTTGGTTGGATGGTTGGGTAGGGTGTGGGTGGAACTCGAGTTGCAGCCACCTCCCCGTGGTGAGTTCTGGGTCATTCCACCAAAACATTGGTGAAATGGGCGAAGAGCTGCAAATCTGTGAGGTTTTACTCTTTAAAGAAAAATTGTTATTTTCGTACAATTTTCTAATAATTACGATATTTCTTG
This sequence comes from Homalodisca vitripennis, assembly GCF_021130785.1. Lineage (NCBI taxonomy): Eukaryota > Metazoa > Arthropoda > Insecta > Hemiptera > Cicadellidae > Homalodisca > Homalodisca vitripennis. Next base: position 110,990,474 of record NC_060210.1, on the reverse strand, counting down.
AGAACCTTATATGAATAAATGAATTTTATTTCCCATAAATTATTACATAAATACATGCATGAAAAAGGCGAGAAATATACTGGCCACTTTAACCAGTAGTGTGGCCAGTTGTAAAAATAAAGAATATAGTTTTTACATGTGAAACAGAGTCTAGCATTATAATACTTTACTTAGTATTTCGCCAACCGCAACATCTGAGGGTTTCAAAATATACACACACACACATATACACACATATATATCTACATATTAGTGAAAATAAATAGTATAAAATGATTTTTTAAATAATAGAAAGAGATAAAAGTAACTAAAATTTAAAAATTATGCATTAATAGGCACACACACATGCATTACATATACATCCACATATATTACTTACGCATACACACACACATATACTACTCACACATACATATTTATTTTTTATATTGTGAAAATGAAACACTATATTTAAACTAATACATTGTTAAAAGTATTCTACATCCCGCTGAGAAGAAAGCCAAGTGATTGATTGCTTACAAAAAATATTGAGGTTTTTCGTACTCTTGACTTGTAATGGTAGTTTATTAAAATATTTGGGTCCCAAATATTGAAAGGAATGTCGGAAAATAGCTTTATTAACTTTAGGCAGTTTGAAAACAATTATTTACAAAACTTCTTGTACTATGTGGGTGGTTAGGCATAATATTTTCTCTATTTCCGCTTCTAATAAAAAAACAATCTCAAGACTTTAAAAATGAATAGGTGCTGAATGGGTAGAATTTTTAAATGTTGGTATAACGGAAAGGAATGTGTTTATTTTAGATTTTTTTAAGATTATACGTAAGAAATAATTTTGAGTCATTCTTAACTTGCCAATTAAAGTTTTGTATGTTCCACCCCAACATGGCAAGGCGTATTGTAAGCTTAAATTAATAAGGGCAAAATATAGTGTTCTTAATAATTGTTCGTTACAAAAAATTTCTCAAAAAGTAAAATTTTCTTATTTGTGATCGTAATTTGGAGTGTAAATCTAGAATGTGTGGTTCAAACGTAAGTTTTTCATCAAATAGAATTCCCAAGTATTTTAATAGTTTTTACTTGCTCTAATGATTGACATGTACATAGTTGGAAGTTGCAACATACATGTTTGTTTTTAAAGTATCTAAATATTTTTATTGAAGTTATAGACTTATAAACGTTTTTATATATATATATATATATATATATATACGGTAGTACAATAAAAAAAAAATCAATCATAAGACGGTTTTAAAATATTTTTTTTTTTAATAGCAAAAAAGTACATTTTTACAAAACTTTAAGCTCGTTGCGCGTACTAAAGATTTTAAATAATATTTTTTTAATTATTTTTCTCTTAATCAGCTCAAGAATACGCAACTTTTGAGCCCTATTAGAACTCGATACTCGAAAATTTAGTTTTTTCAGCCCACCCTAGTGTATAGGGGAATTATAAATAAACAGGACAGTTTTAATAGGCAAGCGACAGTCCTTTAAATAAATACTATATGAATAATTAGTTATCCTTGACACCTCATGTTGAATTGTATGGCTTAAAAACAAGCAACATAATTAAAAAATAATTAATGTTAGTTTAATGTGTTAAAACTTCACAAACAAAGACTAATGAAACAAGGTTAAGCGTAAGCCAGATTTCGGATAAGCGTAGGATGTTTATCATTCACCCCACTGTGGATCACATCATGGCCCGGAGAGCTCCTTCCAATAAACCGATGTTTACCATTTTCAAATTATCACAGTAGTAGAAATAGTCTCACACAATAGTTTCTTCCTAATACGTTAACCTCCTTTAAAGTTACCTTAGTAGAAAGTAGTAGTAGTATGTAGTGCAGTGTGATACAGAAAGACCCACACTAAAATAGACTTGGGTATAAATGTATACATAAAGTTAACATAACCTTAACTATGTTATGTTTATTATTCTCTGTTTGTGAAGTTTAAACACACTATAGTAACTTTAAGTTTTTTGTATAATATTTTTTGCTTTTAAGATATGAAATTTTACAAGAGGTGTCAAGGAATATTAATTAATCTCATTGTTAGCTTTATTAGACAATAAATGTCTTTAAAAACTTCGAGATATAGGTTTATACAAATATTTAACATTTACCATTTATTATTATTACTATAACTATGAGCTCATTCTTTTACTTAGTATATTTTATTTGTCACGTAATGCAAGATTGTATTTATTCTTACAGATTTTAATCCAATTGAGTTTCTGATGGAGTGATCTAATTGAGTGAACATCAAGAACACGTGAATGGAAGAGAACTGTGATCAAAGCAGATCTGTACAGAAGACTGAAGATAGCGAGGTAAGTAGCACAATTAGCAGCCAACGTTACTGCGTCAGCGTTAATCTCTCTTCTCCTAGCAGAGTGCATAATAAGATATTTTAAGTGCAGCAACTGACATGTTCAACTTAAATTGTAAATATAAGTAAATAAATAAATTAAATGCAACTGGCCGTATACGTACAACACCTAAAAACGCTTATACTAGTTATTCATCTACTACATGTTTTCTTGGAAAATGTTTTTAATGCACAAAGTAAATTTTATGTACAAAGACAATATATTTCTTCGGAACTAATAAAGCACTTCTGGTAAAATAGCTGCCAATTAGGATTTTATTATATTTATACCTTTAATAGCAGTAACTTAACCTATATGACTATATAGTTTTTAATATATGAGTATACTATCCACGTTATAAATTTTGTTAGATTTTTTATATTTTATGTTTTTATTTCATCTGGACATTCAATTGATCTGCATTAAAAGTTAGGTTTGAGATTTGTGTCCGCTTCCGCACAGAATTCCAACAGTTAATACACTGGAAAGTTAAAGCCAAAACCACTGAAATGTTTTATGACTCATTCAAAGTTAAAATATTTATGAGTGGTACTTAAATCCAATATAATTTACAGAAAAATTAAGTACGCAGTATAGTCTGACATTCCTAAACCATTTAAAGATATGTCCGTTTTTTATATTGTTCAGATAAAAGTAATCAACTACTGTTAATATAATACTTTGTATATTTATACTCACACACAGAACGCAAAAATAAGATTAGCATTTATAAAAAAAATTTTAATTATGTTGAACTAAATTTTCATTTGTGTACACCTGACAGATGTGAATTCAAAAAATTACTTCCATAAAATGTATTAATGAATCTTTTAAATAATATAAATTCAGAAGTGCCTTTGTTTGTTTGTTTAGCTTCCACGCGTAAACTACTGAACCGATCGTACCAAAATATTATATGGGCATTCTTAGAGTCCCTGGCGTGAATAAAGGCCTATTGATATTAAGAAAATGTCTCTGGTCCATACCCCACTAGTATTTAAAGAAATATTATTTCATAAAGCCTTTTACATATAATGAACTGTTCTGTGTAAACATTGTGTAATGACAGAATAATCGTATATATGCCTATTTAATTAAATAACTTTTTAAATTCCTTGCAATTATAGTGTAAAACATGCAGTGGTGATAACAAAAGCACTGAGCACAGAGTGAGAATATATCCCGGTAAGAAAATTTAAATTATTAGTATAAAAATATTTTAACTGTACATTTGAGCAAATATTAAATATAATGTATTAGATATAAAATTTAAAGTCAAAATCTAAATTTAAAGACTGTTTTAAAACCCATCTTAGATACTTATTGACGGAATGAAACTGCTCAAACATGTTTTGCATACATTTCTTGATCGGGTAACGCGGCAAATCAAACTATGGAATATAAAATACTAAGACCGTCATACAGTTAAAGAGCCTATGCGTAATGGAACTGCGGGTAAGTGCTTGTAAAGTAATTAACATTTTAATTAATTCCTAATATTTCTGAGAAATTTGGCTAAATTTACTCACAAATGTGCCAAAACAAAATAGGAAAAAGGAAAACGAGTTAGTCCCCAATGTAAAATAATAGGGACTCACCATCAATTAAATTTAATCGTTTTTCATAACGCGATAAACGATCTGTTTGTGGAACACCCCCGTAACTTATGCGCCAGCAGCCCCACGTCTCGCAGATATTTCATGTCACAAACACCAGCCTTACATTAGCTTTGCTTTAGTCTGCATTGTTACTCCAGATTTATCTCTTTCACTTATTGTATTTTAAACAACTCTTAATGCATTATGATTTCTAAAGCAGTTCTTAAATAACAGTGGCAGAAGATTTGAAATGTTCGGTCTTAAATTAAACTTATTTTAAAGATAAGAATAATAATAATCAAAATGCAATATTTATTATACATACTGTATCAAACCTTTAAAGTAAAAAAAATTTTCATTCTTCTTATAACAACATAGGCTCAATTTAGTTTTGAAAAAAATAATTTATACTAATATTTTGTTTTAGTAACAACTGAAACGGATGTGCAGCTTGTATAAGCATAATAATCTTGTATGTTATTCGTATATAGATTAGAAAAACACCTATTCAGGTTTTTATGGATGGTTTGAAAAGATCGTTTAAATCACTAATATCTATCCTATGATTATTTTACTTCAAAATAATGAGTGTAGAAATTATTTCACAATATTTATTAAAGCCTTAAAATCAAATTAATCTTTACATAAGGCAATACAAAAATATGTAAAGGACCAATTTTAAAAGCTATTTTTTTATTTTGAACCATATTTTGACAAATATATTCATTGTCTCTTGTCTCAAGATTGATTTTGACGATGGAACCATATCTCTTCAGGAGGTGAATAACTAACTCAACACATTTATACAATCTAGATCAAATAAACAAATCGGATAAGAGCGTTGCAAAACGCATATTGAAAAGTAGTGTTTAATTTTTAGTCAATAAACGGTACTCTAAAGGTTCAAAGTAAAAAAGCAGTAAGTGAACTTAAAACAAAATTTTAAATCTCAATCAATTTAAAATTATTATTATTGAGTAATAATTGTTATAATAGTGGGAATTACTACTTGAACTATTGTATTTAATAGGGCCTCAGTTAGAACAGTATTTTCTTGTGAATAATTATATAATGTAATGTATTTATGTCGAATAGCAGTCAATTTGTTACATTTTGTTCTTCTTCTAATTAGTTAATTAACATTAAAGCTAATGTGTTTAGTGGCCCACAGAAATTGTATTACACAAAGCTTTTGCTTGTTTAAGCATAAAAACTAATTAGAGACAGAGCGACGTACAAAATCTAATTAAAAGCCGAAGGAACTAATGACCTGTTTAATTAAAAGCGACGAACAGTAAACAAACATCGAATTTCAAATCGCTTGAATCCTCATTACCCAATGATCCGAGGTGTACGTGACCAAATGGAAATTTCATGGTTAGCTGCTGACCGTTTGGCTCCTATACCAATAATTGTTTTAATGGAATTAAAACTGTCATTAGTAAGCTACAGATTATTTTACCCTCTAAAACTAGGAATGCGAATGTCATACTAATTATACTAATAATAATGTCTGACTGTATAAAACAAAATTTCTAGAAAATGAGCTGACCTGTAGATTTCATTGTTTCATCAGGGTTGATTAATTGGATTCGATGATGGTGCATATCACTACATGGAATTTGGCTAAGCGTTAGCTATAACTTTTATATGGTTTTTATGGGTAACCATGATGGCAACTAGAAAATAACAGAATAAATCTATTTGTAACTAAACTGATGTTTTAACATGAAAAATATTATTATTTGTGGCTTAACTAACCTAACAAATAAAACATACTTTGGTGATTTCTTGTGAAGACTTTTATCATTGAAACACTGTTATTAAACGAAAATTAATAAGCAAAAATATAAATGGTAGGATACATAGAATAATTTTGCCTGTATATTTAAAATTATTGGTGAATGTAATTTATATTTAGACAAGAATGAATCCAACGATGTCCAGATATGGGATTTGGATGCCCGTTGTTGAATCTCAATTACACAGTGGGCTGACACAGTTTTCTTTTGTCCTACTGGGGAATTAAAAAATGACTTTTGGTATATTTGTTTCTCTGTTCATCTGTACGCAATACATTTGGAGAATGAAACATGATATAAATTTAAAACTATAAATTAGCCATTTTACAAGAAATGACATGTGTTGTAGTCCAAACTTGTTTTAATAAAATTTATTGATATCATTTTCGACTTTAATTTTTGTTCCACTATACCTAAAACCAATAATGAAAGCTATATACAATCAATATTCAAAAGAATAGTATTTAGGGACAAATAACTTTAATACATCAAATTATATTGGTACAACAACTTAATATACTATCAGACTTAAAAATTTAAATCATATTCGCAGAAGTGAATCTGATTTGCAAAACAGATGGACAAGATTAAATTAAAATCGATAAGGCTTCTAATAAAGTTTTTATGCAATATATTAAACTCTGTTTAATTGTAGGTTCAATCGATGGTGATATGAAATAATCCTTGTTGCAGTATCAATAAATTACTGCTCAGTGCCTATTATAACCATTTAAGCTTGAATACTCGAAGTACTGTAGGTGTGGAGGGCTGGGCACAACAACCACTTCACCAGACCTCAGCGCCCTCTTGTCTGTTGATATTTTCACTTAATTACACAGCCACTGACTTTGTTGCTTTCTTTACGTCCTCTTTAATGAAAGTCCTCATATAATACTGTCTATCGTCGAGAGTTTTTATTAAATGCGTCATTTCCCGAAAACCCATTTAACCAAAATTCTAAATATTGCTAATGAAATTAATCAGCTCGTACCTTATGTATAGGTAACAAAACAATACTGTTATACAGCAGATCAGCGTTTCATGAACAGATCCGCTACGTGTATACAGTAATACTTGTAATTAATATTAATGGATAGGTGGATTTATGCGTAATAGTCACCGATTATTTCATAAACTAAATTGAATTCTATTATATAAATACCTAAATTGTAATTACTTTATTATACTTATTTACATTCAAGTTTAGGTGAACCAGCTATAAAAGCAATAAAATTAATTGCTACTAAAAAACTAGAGGAACGAATGTTGAGTATGTAATCTGTTATGTATTCTATATTATGTGTCTAGATAATTTTGTGATGTAGAATTATACGAAAGAATTTATCTTGAAAATATATAATATACAGTAAAGCAATATATTGAAAAGTGAATCCAACAATTCATGTAAAATTTTATTACATTACAAAAATTACTTGATCTATATATAAAACTACATTTTAGAATCACAGGTGTTGCTTAAAAATGCAAAGCATTTCTTAAAAGTTCATTTATAAACCGTGATAATGAACAGGCTAACTATAATACGTAAGTTAGCTCATCTTATGATGTTAAGCTAGCGAGTAAGGGTTCTAAATCAGTAGAGTGAAATTTTTTCGTGTAAAAGAAAGTCTTCAGGCCAGAGCAAAAACGAGATGATTAAGCAAAAACAACGTGACCGACACGGATAGGTTCAGTTACTTAACACCTTGAGCCAGCATTATAGAAGGCCTTTTAATGCATATCTTGCATTAGTATATTATTGTGTTAGAATATAAAAATATCATGATTCTTTCTTATAAGTAACGTGTAAGAATGGGGTTACGTACTTGTAAACCATAGAAAAGTTATTTTGTGGTGTTAAACTCAAAGTTAACTTACATGATTATTATTTGATACTTTAATTACTTTTAATATTGTATGTTATGGTAAAGAAATGTATTAAACACGTTGATATTTTAAATTCATAATGCGTCCAATTTAAATAACTTGCTGATTTTATACAGAAACTAAGATAGTTGAATGTTTACAAGTTAGGTTATTTTACAAAATAATAATTAAATTAATTGAGATGTTTAAAATCTTCTTGTTCAGCACTATCAAAACTGTTATTTTAGTGTAATAGAATTGGATAGTAAGCATTTAAACAAAATACTGTAACGGATTGACAGTTGAAGTAACCTACAAAATTTGTTGGTGAATTAAAAACAATCTCAATCGCAATTAACGTAAAAATATACGGAACAGAAATTTCTGTATTTATATAAATTATTTTGTTTATTTTAAATAAAAAAATTTACCCTGCTTTATTTTTAAGTTGTGATGCTAAAAGTGATGTTCATTATGGTCATACAATTCAAGTTGATGAATGACTAAATACTAAGTATTAATGTGTAACGGTTAAAAACTTTAGCAATCACTGTTACACTTAATTTGGTATAAAATAAATTCTATTTAAATTTGTTAATAAATAATAACAAATAACTTTCAAAAACTAATTTTAACAACTCAATAATACAAATAAATTCTAATATTTAGATAAAATATTTAATAATAATAGTTAATCTGGATACTGGAGAGGAAATAGTATCCGTAACTGTTGTAATAGCTGACGACATCATTACTTATATTAGTACATAGATTTATTAAAACTGTTCTCATGTAGGCGGTTCAGTTCAATGCGCTTACAATGCTAATCGGATCAGTAGATAGCTATGAATGTTCTATTTTAAATATCAATAAATTTATAGTGAGGTATATCAAGACTTTAAATTTAAGAATATTTCACTTTAACATTACTTTAAGTATTGTGTAGTTAGCATATTTTCCTGTTTATGCAGAGCTGATTAAAGTGGTTACTACCAATTGGTGGAGCAAATACTCCTCTTCAATTAGTTGGAGGTAATTGGACTCCCGCTACATATATGGTGTAGAAACAGCTACGTTTTGCTTTTGTCATATGGCCGGTTTTTAAATATTTATTGCTGTATTGACTGATGTATCCTTAATTACATAAGGGTCTACAAACCCTTTTAGTATATACAGTATAAAACATCCATGATATACTATGTATATAAATAACTTTCCCTTTAATAAAAAGTGTATATTGTGGAAAAAATACTTGTATTAAAGAAAAAGCTATACTTTTAAAAATGTATTTAGATTTTTCCTTATTTTAGTAATAATTCAGAGAAATAATTATAAGAACTGTAATGTTTTAACCCCTTCGTATTTGATATAAAATGCCCAAGATTAATTATTATTTTACCATTACGGGTAAATTAAAAAAAATAATAAAAAATAAATCATTATTACAATCTCAAAGACAACCTATCTGTCTTCTCCTTTTTTATTTTCTAGAGAATTTTAGATGTATACTCTATTTCATCAGCTAAATCATTCTGGTTTCGGTTGTAATATTGCACACTACCGCATTATTATTCTAGGAACCCTGAAAGTACGGTCAAGAATGTTCCAATCTTACTCAGACGCAGTTAGGCAGTAAGGCTCTGACCCTTACACTACAGTGCGGCTTAGTAATTTCGTCTCCGTCTGGCTGTGGTTCCCGCTTGAATATTTTCATCCGTAACTTTCATCCTTAAGATGTCTACTTTAAATTAGCTCTCAAACTGAAATTTTAGTGGTATAGGATGCAAACATATGGTATTTCAAGAAGTACTACCCGAGATTCATCCAAACACGCAATCTATAAGAATATGCTACAGAAACACAGCAGTTAGTTTCTCGTTACTAAAGTAATATATTATACCGACATATATTGATAAATTTATTCCAATAAAACAGTTCTATGTCAAAGTATCTATGTTTATAGTACATTCATGGATAAATTTCACATGTCTTGTATAAACAAAAAAGTGTTTCTTTTATGAGATTCATGGCAGATTAAAATTCAATTCGTGAGTCATGGATACCGACTACTTAATTATTAAAATCTCTCCTAAACATCTCATTTTTTGTATCCAGACTATTCTAAAAATATGTATATAGCAATTAGGAAAGAACTTAGTTGTGATGGAAGAAATTGTGTACTTTTAAAATGTGTGGTAGAACAGTTCTTGCGGTGAAAGCAAGGCAAATCCTATTGCAGATAATTCGGTTTTTTTGCTATGAAAGTGATAGAAACTGATAATTTAAATGATTTTCTGAAGTTATTTGTACGTTAGGTAAAAGGTTGAAGTTGTCTTCAATTGCGTCTTTGCATTTCACTTAACCTCCATACCTACAAGACTATCCTCAGACATGAAATGAATATAAGGATTTGGAAAATAAAAACTTCTTGAAGTATAAAGTTTTTAAGAAAAATACATTTTTCAAAGTTAAGCAGTTTGGTTAGATTTGGAAATCGGATGTTCTGAAGCCTATCGGGAGTTAGTGAGATATCGCGGTAATCACATTAATTTGATAATAGAATGTTTTACATAACCGTAGTAAATACACCTTAAAATATTTACCGGAATTGATGGTATGAAAAATTGTCCCAAAACACACCCTTGTCAGTCGGTTATGTATCAAATAACCAACACTCAGAGGATTCTCCCTCGGGACAAAAGAATTTCCTCAATAATTCCTTCTTTGTCGAGTTAGCGAGTTAGGAATATTAATATTACATAATGTATGTTTCTTATGTCCATATTACATGAGTTCCCTAACCGCCAAAAGACGTTTCATGATAATAAATAAATAATTAATTAATTAAAATGTCTTTATTGGTCGAGGGTACATCGAAGTACAAACTCTGCTTTTCATAACAACTCCTATCAAAGTATATAAAACTCATTATACATATATCACACAATAATACAATTACGAGTAACATTTATCACATAAATATTCTTGCAACACTTTTCTTAAATTTTAAGAGGCAGAGATTTTGTATTGCAGTGGGCAGAGCATTATATTCTTTTGGTCCAAAGTGTATAAATGCCGTTTTCCCTGTCTCTAAACTTGTCCTTGGTAGGTGTAATAGACCATCCTGTCGAGTACATTGCTGACTCAACTCAAGCCTAAAAACCAGCTTTCTTCTAAGATATTCTTTAATATATTATTATTAACATAATATTGGTCTGGGGTTTTCCTCGGCTTAAAAAGCATCTTGATGAGCTAAATGAGGAGATTCACTCCAGTTCTAAGAGAGTATCTAAGTTAATTCTAAGATTGTGTTGGCACTAAAATAATAATTATTTAATTAAAGGCCCATATTTCCACCAATGATGATATTTAATACTTTTTTTATTGTCGTCTTATTGGGACATTTTCTGCCTTTAAGTTCTTTTGGGAAGCTCGATGTATGGGCCAAGCCAGAAATTCATGATCTCACCAGGATGTGTAATGTAACGTGAATAGCGTATCTTCACTTCGTCATGCGATAGTTTAGAACATATCCTTGACACATCATCTATCACCTCAAAGTTAATGCCTTGATACATTTCATTGTTCACTATGTATAAAAGTGGATTGATAAGCTATCCTATTTGTTTTTAGTTATCTTCTTAGAAGTTGTTTTTGTTAAGCATGCTGACTTTTTGTAATCAACTAAGTATAACTTCTTGGATTTTAGTGAATGATTCATAAAAATACAGATTTATGGCTATTATTCTCAAGTGTGTACTGCATAAAGGCATCTCTTGCAAACACCTTAAATAAAATGTTGGGGCCTTGTTAGCATGTGATAGTTGAACACCATGCCTCTTATTTAACAATTTAATTTGTTGTGGCCTTGGTCTATATCCTATCACGGACGGGGCTTGTGCTGCTGTTTGTTAATCAGAAAGGATACTGTAGATACGATATTATGTGAGGCAAAACGCATTATACTTATACCTGCAGCGTATCACAAACATATGTCCTTACAGAAATCATAAAACACCGGTTCTTGTGACAGTATAAAAGTATAGCTTGGTGATCAGAGGCAATACTATTGTGTAATATACAACATTTTCGTGTTGATATACGACTGCTGACACAGGATTTGCTTGTCTCAGGACGTAGAATTAAGTTGAGTTCGGGAATGACTGAAATATTTATGAAACATCCAAGACGTTTAACTATATGGAGTTTACTAAACCTACCACTATACTTATAGGTGTTATTTATAATTTTATATATGTTCTTATACTATTTTTGAAAACCATTTTCTTGACTAAGTCCAAGTAGAGAAGACAAAGTTCAACAGTGAGGAAATCAGACCGCAGATAGAAAATTACAATTAAATCTATCCTAGGCCAAAATATCTTTATTTACTTGTTTTATCGAATCTACAGGTATACTTTGAGGATTGCGAAAAAATTCCATCGCTAAAACAGTCATTTACTTCAGAAGTTATATACTATCAAATTCGCTAATGTTTTTCTTAGTCGAATTTAAAAGTTATTTATATATGTTTAAGTATAATAGTACTGTATAACACTTTTCAATTTGTAAACCCGATATCAGCTGTCAAAATAAATGTATTATAGTGTATTTTAATAAGCAAATATTAACGAGTTTATTGTAACTTCTTATCTCTCTATACTGTGTATCCTTATATTACGTTCAGCTCAAAGTCTTAGAGTTTTGTGTATGTTGATTTTTTCATTGGTTAGTAGTTACATTCTTATCAGTTCGAATCCTCTAAGGTAATATTTTTGACATTCACATTGTATGTAATATTTAAATGGTGTCTGCAAGTTTAATGAGTCACATTTTAATGTAGTTCTTATTAAACATTTTTCCGCTCAATTAAACCTTTAATTTAACAGACGACAAACGTGTTTGCAGTAAAATTAACATCTTGTAGCATAAAAAGCTTTTGTAAACTTCCCAAACTTTTTAGTGAAGGATTTTTTTTATACAAGCAGTATTTTTCTCTCTTGATTTGATGTAGAGAAAACTTCAATCGGGAAAATATAAATCCCAAGCAGACCGTAATATAGGGGAACTGCACCTGAGCTGCGTCAATCCGATGTGCTGGTCTGTGACATTCTGATATTCAGTTTCTTGTTGACAGAAAATATTTCTTCGAGGGGTTTTTCATTTGAAATCTAGCAAGTAAAATAATACCTGTTAGCTTTTCTGTAAATTATTTTTTTCATAAATGTTAATTTTATATGTTTAGGGAACTTAGCGCATTTTGGGAAAAAAATTGTTTTGGCTTTTTCAGTAATTCATATTTGATTTTTTTTGCGGTGATGATTGTGGTACGTTTAGTAGTAAGTAAGAATATCACAAGAAAGTTAAAGGCCAAGAGAGAAAGGGACGAATTGAGTATATCATGTATACATTATCATGAGTGTGTAGTAGACATTTATTAATAGACAATACATTTAGAAGTTAATCTAATAAACTCAATCAACATAAAAAAATTTAAAAAGTTACTGATAAAGTATTTTTTATTAGAATTAACTTAATTTACGTTGGTATGTTTTCAGGAGCCTAATGGTTATAATACTATTTTATAGTAACAAAATCAGTGAATTTATGGAAATAAAGAACAAAGTATTATTTTTAATAACGAGATTTAAATTGTCTTCACATAAATATCTAGCTTTCGTAAGTGCAAAATTGTTTTCAGATTATTGTAAAAATTAAAATATTGTTGGCATATTAGTCGTAATATAATATCTATTGTAGATACAACCATACATGGTTAAATTTTGTAACATTCATTTTTAAACTATCTTAAAATTATAAGTGATAAAATAGTTCAGTTAAGTAACTTTACTTTCCTTAACCGAAAAATGGATCAATTAATTATTTGGTATTCAATAAAGAGACGTAGAAATATTCAAATGATACTATCATACAAAAACGCTTTCGGTTGCTTCTAATAACTTACAAATATGATTTTTATATCAGCTAAGTGGAAAGAAACAGTAATTATATCATAAATTATTAGTGACTAATGTGTTGTGGAGAGAAAGGATGTATCAGACCCGAAACTTCATGGTTCAAGCCTGGAATTGTGCACATATAATAGGTTCGTGTAAAACAACTCGTCTAATTGTAACTACGCAGTTTAAATAAACTATTAGATTAGCGTATTTCTGACATAAGTGGTTAGTTGATCAGTTTTATTTAGGTTTCGTAAAAAATGTCTCATAAATGCGTCATTCAAAAGTTTTCTTTCGACATTCACTTATATATGTTAAAGTTGAACGCGAATTCAGCAAAGGGCGTCACTGTAATGTTCATGAAACGTCACAGCGCTGCTTATCTCTGGATTTATGATATCGTCCTGATGTGGGTTTCCTTTGTTTTTCCACCCGTGACACGTCCTTGTTGTATTTATTATTTCTGGAAATAACGTATTTATGTATTCACACATTTGTGCATTTATTTAGATTCAAATATTTAGGCAAAACATAGCTTCAGTTAAATAACGTATAAGTATAAATCCTATATTCAACATGTTATATTTCTTGCCAGAATACATATTTGTGAAAGTAACTGGTTACAAAAATATAATTTACAAAAATGTTTGGTAGTTACTCTTATTATTTAAAAACCAGTTAACCAATTATTTAAGGTATTAAATGATTCATTCTTCATGAAATAATAATATCTACAAATATTGCACATCTATCTCTTGGTATAAATTTGTGTGCTTATATTTAGAGCCACTTGAACCGTGTCATATCTGATTCGCCTCAAGCTCAAGCTCATCTGGCTAAGTCTCAGACCCAAGCTAGAAAGCGAGCAAAGCGGCAGAGAGGTTCTTCGACGGGAAGCCCTGAGCTTAGGGAATTGGATCCAGCGCCGAATCCAGTCTTCTTCTCTGCTTTCACGCAGACTGAGGACGTCTCGGCTGCTGCTTTAGTTCCTGCTCCGGTAGGGGTTCCTGCACCAGCAGCTGCTCTAATCCCAGCGTCAATCCCATCGACACCTCTCAACTCGCAGGGGCCCGCCCGGCAAACACCTTTGGGGAACTGGGAAAGACGCCTGTCAAAAAAGGAGAGGAGACAGTTAAAGCGCGCCGAGGCTGGCTCAAAAAAGACGCCTGCCAAAGGGAAGAAGAAAGCCCAAGTCTCTGAACCGGTTAATGAGACTTCTGGAAAAACTTCCAGGAAGCCTTCACGACCCAGGCTCAAAAAGCCTAGGGCTGAGGCGATTTTGATCAAACCCTTAGGGGGGCGATCTTTCGCCGATGTCCTAGGACAGATTAAAACCCAGGTGAAACCGGAAGAGACGGAGACTACAATCAAGTCCATCCGACGAACCCAGAACGGGGATGTTCTCCTCGAACTGGGAAAATCGAAGGACAAGGACGGTTTTGAGGGAAGCAGCTCTTGGTGACAAAGGCTCAATTCGAACCCTTCAACCGAGATGTTCAGTGGAGATTCGAGACCTAGACGCTCTATCTACAGAGGACGAGGTGATCAGAGCCTTAAAGAAGGCGCTTCCAGAAAGAACTACCGGGAGAAACGGGAGGTCTCAAGGTCTGGTTGACAAAACCAAATCGGAGCCAGCAGCGTATGGCAATTGCTGAATTGGGCGAGAAGCACGCTAATAAGCTGCTTAGCCTCCAGCACCTGAGAGTCGCATGGGTAAGTTGCAAAGGCTTTCGTAACATCCACGATGGAACTTTTTGTCTCGGCCTGTGACCGGTCTATGCCGCGAAGAAAACTCCGCCGCGACAAGCAACCCGTCTACTGGTGGACTGAAGAGATTGCGGAACTCAGAAGAACATGCCTTAGAGTAAAACGTGCCGCCACTAGAGCAAGAATTCCTGCAGATAGAGTTCGTAAGTCGGATGTCTACAAAGCTGCGAGAAAGTCTCTCCGCCGAGCCATCAACAGGAGCAAGGCGAATAGCAGGAGGAAACTTCGGGACGACGTCGATTCCGATCCTTGGGGTTTGGGTTACAAAGTTGTGACCCAGAAACTCGGCGCCCGCTCTCCACCCTCCATCATGGAGGGCGCCACCATGGAGAGGATCGTCACTCCCCTGTTTCCTGTACATCCACAGCGACCACTAGTTGAATTCGAACGGGTGGAGAACGTTCCGCTTTTTACTATTGAGGAGTTGGAAACCTCCGTTCTCACCCTGAAGATAACAAGGCTCCCGGCCCGGACGGGATTCCCAGCGGGGCTCTGAAGAAGATTTTCACCATCAATCCCGGGTTGTTGCTGAGAATGTACAATGCCTGCTTGGTTGAAGGAGTGTTTCCATCTCCCTGGAATACCGCCAGGCTGGTGCTTATTAGCAAGGGAAAGGTGGTCCTGAGCTGCCGTCGTACTACAGACCTCTCTGCATGCTGGACACGGCTGGAAAACCTTTTGAAAAGTTGATACGTTCCCGCCTGATTTCTGCCGTGGTAGCTGTCGGGGACCTTTGCCCTCGTCAGTACGGCTTCAGAAAGGGACGATCAACAATCGACGCGATTACGGAAGTATAGAAAGCAGTTGAGAGAGCCGAGAGCCACAACCATTTCTCCCGCCGAGTAGTGCTTCTTGTTACGCTTGATGTCAAGAATGCCTTCAACTCGGCGAGATGGGTCGATATGTTGGCTGCACTTCGTGACAACTTCCGCATTCCAACGTATCTGTTGCGGCTCATCGAAAACTATCTCCGTTCTAGGCGTCTGATATACGACACTCGAGACGGAGCGGGTTCAATACTCGGCCCGGATCTCTGGAATATCGCTTATGACAGCCTCCTGAGATCCGAGATGCCAGAGGAAACCATCTTAGTTGGGTAAGCCGATGACGTTGCGGCTCTCATCGCCGCACGCAACGTTGACCTGGCCCAACTAAATTTGAACCAGGTCATGCGAGTGGTCAACGCCTGGATGTCCGATCTTTCGCTTGCTCTGAGCAAGACGGAGATTGTGATTCTTACAAAGAAGAGAATTGACACCGTCGTCCCGCTGCGAGTGGGAAGGGAAGTGGTCCAGTCAACGCGTGCCGCCAAGTACCTCGGAATCATGGTGGACAACAAGTTAAGCTGGAGAGACCAGATCTTCTGAGCTGAGCAAGACGGAGATCGTGATTCATACAAAGAAGAGAATTGACACCGTCGTCACGCTGCGAGTGGGAAGGGATGTGGTCCAGTCAACGCGTGCCGCCATGTACCTCGGAGTCATGGTGGACAACAAGTTAAGCTGGAGAGACCATATCTTCCGTTAGGCGGACAAGGCTGCTAAGGTGGTCTCTTATTTTAGTAACCTGATGGCCAATGTCAGGGGTCCTCGGTCCAGCAAAAGACGGTTATTTATGTACACAGTCCAGTCCGTGCTCCTTTATGGGGCAGGGGTGTGGGCAGACGCTCTTACCAAGGAATTTTATAGGTTGCGACTCCCCCGGGTTCAACGTCAAGCTGCGCTCCGAGTGTGTGCCGCCTATCGGACAGTATCCGAGCCTGCCGTCCTGGTAGTTGCCGGAGTCATCCCTGTCAAGCTCTTGGCAGGGAAGAGGAAGGCGATTTATCAGAGAAAGGCGAGATCGGCAAGGACGCAGCAAGATCCGAAGAGCGTGCCCGAACCTTCCAGCAGTGGCAACACAGTGACAAACCCTGTACGATGGACTGCGCGACTCATCGAGCAGGTTCAACCATGGCTCGAAAGGCGGCATGGTGAAGTGGACTACTACCTCACGCAGTTACTGACAGGTCACAGCTATTTCAAGTCTTACCTGAACCGGATGGGAAGACCGGTTCACCGGATTGCATCTACTGACCGGGCGTTCCCTACGACGCGAAACACACCTTCTTCCGCTGTCTGCGTTGGGAAAGGCCCCGCCTGGAGGCCACAAGAAAACTCGGTGTTTTTTCGGTGGATACGGTCTGCGAAAATATTATGGAGGATGAGGGGAACTGGGTTTGTTTGTCACAGTTCGTCCGGGGCAACTCCTGGAAAAGAAACACGATCTGGACCGCGAAGTGGTCGAAGTGGCGAAGCCAAATTTAGGCCTAGCCTGAAGTAATGTGATAAACAATCCCAGGTTAGAATCATAAGAGTAGAGGAGGTTTTTTAGTGGGTAAACCCGTTTTGGGGGGAATCCCACACTACAGGCTGGCCACCTGCGTGCGTAATTGCATTCTTCCTGCCTCTCCTCCAAAAAAAAACAAACAAAAAAAAAAACATGGAATGAATATTTTGTTATATTTAAATTTCAGCCAAATGCGCTAACAAAACTGCCTAAACCATAGGTATAACATTTCTAATAGAAATTTTTATTCACAATTTAACATTTTTATTTTCATGATTTTATGTCTTCAAATATCTTAGAGATAAGGCTAATATTGTAGCAAATAATCTGCAAGCAAGTTTAAACAATTATTGAGCTTTCATTAAACATATTAATTGAAGAAACTATTTATGTTTCAAGTATTCTTTGTCCAACAAATGCAAGTAAAGGATACTTTGTATGATTAAACGTTAAATTAGAAATTGTATTATGTAACCATGACGTGTATTTTTTTTCTGACACACAACCGTTTTTGGCGTACAAGAAACACTGTTATGCAACTAACGCTTTTATGATTCTCTTCTGAAAACCGACCAAATTTCAAATCCCTTGTGGTACATAAATGTTAACAAATGTCTTTTTTCTGATATTATACTACTTTTCTTTGCTTTAATGGTTTCCCATCAGAACAATGTGGACATGTACGCTAACACTTACCAATTCCCATGGAGTGATATGCACCATCATGGACTTTTGTGTTATAGAAATGAAGCTTTATGCAAAATTTCAGGTCTATAGATCTGTTTTTTCTCAAGATATCACAGATTATTGACTGACAGACAAATATACGGACAAACAGACACACAGATATATAGAAAGACTGAAACTGAATTCGTTTAGTTACTGGATTGACAATAAATAAAAACAATTGTTTGCATTTATGATTAAACCGAGAAGAAAGATTTTGATTCATTACGTTTTTGTAGAATTCTTTCTATCCCACTGCTAAAACATATTAAAAGATAAATTTAATAAATAGCACTTGTAAAGTTTGTCAGGTTCACGAGGTAAAACTTGGAGACAAAGTGTAAAACTCTTATGAACGGAACATTACTTCTTCCGCGTCATTTAATCTTGGACCAAGAATAGATGCCAGACCATCAAGAGGTAGAGGGATTCAGAAAACTAAAATCTGGCAGAGGGTAAGTGATGCTTATAGCTTTATAACAAGATTACATGTCAGAGTTATATTACTTTCTTGGATGCGATGCGTTGTGATGATATTACAATACTGACGTAAATAGTATGACAACATATTTAATTAGCACTAGTATTTAACAATACTGTATGTGATGATTAATTTGATAATAAAGATAAAATTGATATTAAATATACATCACAAAGTAAGAAGTAAAAAACGGTTAAAGCAATTACGTGTGTAAGCAACATATTTTTGGATTTCCTATGAACATATACTAGAAAAAATTGCTTTTACATATTTTTATGAAATAACTAAGACAACATATTGTAAGAAACTTACAAAATACTTATATACAATAAATATATATATATAAATACAAAAATCTATACATGTATATATACATGTATATATACATGTATAGATTTTTGTGATATTTTACTAGATATTATGTAGTAATACAACAAAAAAGTAATATTTTCTAGTATACATTTCTTTATAATTATAAATGTAAAATTGTGAATTTGGAGGAGACTAAAGATAAATATGGATTATCAATATTGCAGAACTGGAAGATTCCAAAGTTTTTTGCCAAGTAGATTTCTAAAAATTCTAAAAGATAAAAAAATATAAAAGTTAATAAAAATGAAAAATTACTTAAAAAATTTCTTAAAAACTACTGGAATGAAATCTGTTATAGATCAAGAATGCGTCATGATAAACTTTGTAGAATAAAGATTTTTCATGGTTCATTTTCAATGTTATATTAAAATATTTTAAAGAATTTTCATTCGATTTCGAAGATTTTTTCATTAAAACAGCCTAAGAAATTAGAAGCAACCCTGAACAGTAAAACCGTAATAAATTCGGTTATATTTTCATTAAATTTCTCGTTTAATTTCAAAGATTCGTTTATGGTCATTTGAACAGTATTTTACACTTAATTGTTGATTGCCCTTAAAAGCGAGCTAAAATTCCCATATTCATATCTACTTTTAGGTATGTATATATAAAAATATATTATATATATATATATATTATAGTTACTAAATTAGAATCAAAACAAGATAGCTGTATAAAGTAACATAAATTTTGTTGATAGAAACTCAGAGAAACAGGAGGTGAATATCTGATAGGAATTTGTAGCAAGGATGAGGGATTCTTACCACGGTCGACTACCCGAGCTTAACCACACCCTGTTTGCCCTTCTGGCGTTATTGATCGGTTTGGCCGATACCTGATACAAACATCAATAATGAATATATCTTTGAACTGGATTTTTATCATAAATGTTACTTCACAAAAGTTTACTCTCTCGTAATGATAAGTTTATATTTTCAGTTTTTGGGAAAATGAAATGTGATGACTCAATAAATAGTCTATAATTTATGTTTTGAATTAAAATATTTAAATTTTTAGTAGTTTGAATATAACAAGAAAATTTTATCAATTTAGTTACACTTGAAATGTTTTACTAATGAAACTTTACATACGCTAGTCTACATAGTTCATTTTTAAAGATGTTCTATCAATAATCCTTCAATGTATAGTGATATATAATTATGTTTTGTGATCGGCTAAGGATAAACTGTCGTTGATAGTCTATGGTATTAAACTAATTGTCAATTAATATTTATATTAAACAAATTGATAAATGCTTTTGTGTGTTTATATTAATCGTATTTCCCACAAACGTATAATAAAAGTCAGAACGTTTTTACTATTTTCTGAAACTATTGAAAACTGACACGTAGGGAATGGATAAACGATATATTTTGATTTAAAGCTGGTTTAAAGTTACAGTCATCAACATCCTCCATATCATAATGTATATATGCATTTTTATGGGCTATCACGGAGGTTCATTAAACTAATCACATTAAACTAATTGTCAATTAATATTTATATTAAACAAATTGATAAATGCTTTTGTGTGTTTATATTAATCGTATTTCCCACAAACGTATAATAAAAGTCAGAACTTTTTTTTTTTTTTTTTTTACTATTTTCTGAAACTATTGAAAACTGACACGTAGGGAATGGATAAACGATATATTTTGATTTAAAGCTGGTTTAAAAGTTACAGTCATCAACATCCTCCATATCATAATGTAGACAGTCAGGCAGCTCTTAAAGCTCTTGACTCCAACAGCATCTCATCCAGGCTTGTGTGGGAGTGCTTTAACACTCTCTGCAAGCTTGGATCACGCAACTTTGTGCGTCTTGGTTGGGTACCGGGCCACACAGGCATAGGTTGGTAACGAATGCGCCGACAGGCTTGCCAAAAGCGGAGCAAGCATGCCATACACCGGTCCAGAACCGAGTTGTGGTATAAGCAAGTCAGCCGCCTACCAAAGTAAAAACAAATGGTCCAGGAAGACACACCGTTTGCGGTGGCAAAGTCACCAAGGACAAGCACTCGGCAAAAGACTGCTTGCTGATTCTAGCTCCGGCTTCACCAGATGGCTGATGGGGCTGGGCAGGGATCGGGTTAAGCAAGTGATTGCCTTGATCACTGGACACGGCCACTTCAGGAAACACCTAAACACTCTAGGTTTACGACATGAGGACTCGGAGTGTAGACTCTGCAATAAGTCTGAAGAGACTGCAAAACACATAATACTGGACTGTGAGAGACTGGGAGCAAGGAGAAGGGCTCTTTTCGGTGATAAACAACCAGGCGACGAACCAGATGCTAGTATCGGGGAAAAGCTTCTTAGCCTAATTAAGGGCACAAAGATAGGCTTACCCCTCTAACATCAAAGGGGCACACAATAAGCTCAGGTTGACGTGTGAGGATCTGTGAATCCACCCCAATACCCCAAAGCAAAAAAAAAAAAAAAATATCATAATGTATATATGCATTTTTATGGGCTATCACGGAGGTTCATAATATTGGTCACAAATTGGATCCACCTTAGTTCTTAATTTTACAAAAGTCTCCGAGATCCATTTGCGTCCGGCCTCTTAGTAGTCCCTGAAAACTACCAGTTTTGAATTCTTAGTTTCAGGAAGATAATAAGAAGTCCTGACAAAACAAAAGTTTGAGTGAAAAAAAGAGTTATATGAGTTTAAAGTTATTTATATAAGCTTGCTATCTATATGGCAACCTTGGCAAGGGATTTCCTATTATATTATGTTAGTCAAAGTCAATGAAAACATCCAGCAGGAGCTAAAAACCGCTAAGTCTCTTTACTTTAGGCCTCAGTAAATCCTATTTTATAAGTCCACCAAGTCCTATGGATTCACATTTTCTGAAAATATTGGGTTACCAAAAACTAAATATCATTGGACCACGTAGTATCTAGATGTTCTGGACAGCTATTATCATTTAGTTTAAGTTTTTTGGACAATTAGAATGTAATAAGACAGTAAAACCTTTATCGATCAGGATTTAGAGAAGACTAGACGCTAAAACAATTCTATCAACCTCTTGTAACTGAATCAAAATGGTCTATAATTATGCAATTAGCAAATAAAATACTAATCATTACCTGGATTACAAAGAATTTAAAATTTTATATTACACGTTTTAAACACACTACCAAGTAATAATAATGCTAATACAAATAAACGTCTCAAACTATTTGTGTGAGATCAAATAATACATTTGTAACAATTAAGCGTTATTATAAATCATGTCAGTTATATCAGGTAGTTATTAACTTTAATATAATAAATATACTGATTTACGAGTATTTAAATGAATTATCAATATCATAAGTATACGTAATTTTTATTCAAATTATAATTATATTTTAAGTAGGAATAACATTAAAGAAAAACAAGTACTGAATGATATCAAACAAAGATTCTGATATTGTGCCCTCACTTTTTTTTAATTTTACACATTGTTAATCTCTGTCAAAGCAATGTAAATCACAATTGTTATTTTTTGTTATATGCATGTATAAGACTCAAAGGCTCTACATAATTCGTATACGTTAAAATATGCATATTCTTTTTTACGATACTAATTACTGTGTTAAGTAGCGGACAGTAAAAGAAAAATTTTTCACTTATATATTTTACGGGGATTTAAAATCCCCGTCTTCAGGAAGCTTAAAATAAAAATTAATATATAACAAACAAAAATAAAAAAGTAAACATGAATAAAAAAAACATAATTGTAAACACAGTGCATAACAGCTGACGTTATACTTTGTAAAATTAATCTTGGTGAAACAGTGGATTTTTTTAAAGGATGGAATAATACATCTAATGTTTAACAAATTTTGAAGTGGTTATCCCAAATTTAGACCAAATAGAGTTTTCTCCTCACCATTATTTTTATGGGCTTGTTCCATGTGCTTTAATTTTAATTTGTTGTAATTGTTATCAGAATATGGTGATATTTCATGTATCTCTTTTAATGTAAACAATCATCAATTTTGTCTTGTTTATGTTCTAAACAACGGCTTGCCAATGGTTTTTCAAGATGTAAGATAAAATCATAAATAATCGTCATATGCCCTGTCATACGAATTGTTATTGGTAAGGTGTTTGGCCAATACATTGTTTGAAGAAAAACTTTGAATTGATTGAGTATATCACATTTTTAGAATTACAATTGATGTTGCCAACTTTAGGATAGGTCATTCCACTATTATTGCTAGTGAATGAATTCTCTTGAATAATTCATAATTTTGCATGTTCCACATCATTGTTCTTACACTGATAACAACCATTTCTCGTATAGTTAATAGATTTTGTAGCTCTTGTGTTAACCAGCTTACTATTAAATTTGGAGATCTTCTAAAGATTATTTTCGGTGATTTTGAAATAAAATTTGAAATGTCAGGGGAAATCTGAAGTAAATTTAATAATATAATTAATTTTTTAGAGACCAGGAAAGAATTGAGTAATACATTTGGATTATTTTGAATAAGCATATGAATTTTTTTGGATATTTTGATTTTGAAACTTTTTCAGGGCAATCCAAATATTTGAACTATGTTCCAAATTTTCCAATGCAGTTTAAGTAATCAGATTGGGTGCTGCATAATTTCTTTGCTATTACTGAAACATTTTTTGAATTGATTTTTTTACATACATTGTGTGGCAGCTGAGAGAATTTAGGTAATCCATATTGTTAGTCTTTTTTATATGTCATTTAGTTTGGATGAATTCAGATTTAATAAAAATATCTAAATCTATAAATGTATCTTTAGATTTTGAATAGAACCATGAAAATGTTAAAAAAAAGAATTCTTGAAGATGATTAAGAAATTGTGTTTACAATTTACTCTATGATCCCAGATGAAAAAATATCATCTATGTAATATTCAGCTGATTTTAATCCATCTTCATGCGGAATGTTAGTGTATAGGGAATTGACATCCACTTTTACTAAAATAGAGTCTTCAGGGAATGGTTACTTGATAAAGGCAAGTTGGTCACTGAAATTCAAATACAAAAACTTATCAGAACTCCTCATTTACGTCCTATAAATCACACAACCATAACCACCACATATGACTTCTTGCACCGTTCGAATTTTATGAAAGTGTCAGGAGATTTTGCCACATTTCTTATATAATTATGAAATGCATGGCAATTAAACAATTTTAAATTTTTTGTGTTTGAATTGCTAATTTAAGCAAAATTTCGCTCGTTGCCTGATCCATGTATTTGCAATCGTCATTCTTGTTATTATTTTACGTAAAACATTTTTTCAAGGTGTTGATGCTCATTTTGTGCAATCGTCTATGCCTTAAATCCAACATCTCAAAAAGTGGTTTTAATGACGTTATTATTGATTGTATCTTAGGAAATTATACCTCAAATTCCTTGATTCTAAGGGAAGACACGCTTGGTAGCTACGGTATATATATATATATATATATATATATATATGTATATAGCCAAACCAAATTTTATATATATATATATATATATATATATATATATATATATATATATATATATATAATTTGGTTCTTAATATGTATTGTTAACTCAAAAATGATTCCTAGACATAATAATATTTCTATTAGGTTATGACGTTATTATGTTTTTTCCAATGTATGTGTTTGTGTGTGCTTTTATAGATATTGTAAAATAAATATTACAAAGTTTTGTATGATCAATAAATTTATTACATAACAATTCCGTTATAATATGCATAACCTTACGTATAATACGCAAATATATGCACCAAAATTTTTAAATATACTGTTTTCCTGTTCGTCACCGATGAGTTTAAAATAAACATGAATTTGCATTTCAACGACACTTGAAACGTTGGATTCATATTTCTCTCTAACTTGAACAATGATGGCTCTCAATACAGACCGACTCTGGAAATATTTAATCCCTCATCCAACCATTCAATAACACATGAGTGAAGGTGTTCAATGCAAATGTTGTAATACACTGCTATAATTCAGTGATTTACAGATGTAAATGTTTAAAGGCATCTCATTTATTATAAATGTATCAAAATTATTGTAAAGATATGTATATATATATATATATATATATATATATATATACACAAACTTAGAATTATATTTTTGAATATAGATATTTATAGGTTAGCCTTTGGACCTAACTTTGATGTTGATATGATTGTATGATTGATGACGATGATCTTACATTACACTTTAAAACGATGGGAAAAGAGATCATTATCAAATGCTATTGTTTTAATATCAATAGTTATTACGTTTATCTTTAGATATACAAAAATTAGTGAATCTACAAATGCAATGAAGGATGTTATACAAGGAGTTCGGCAAGTAAATTCAACGTAAGTATAGCTTAAGATGTATATAAAAGATTTCTTTAGTAGGGATGAATGATAAAATTTTTTAATTTCGTTATTATAATAAAAAAAATTTTTATTTTTAATTTCTGTAATTAATTATTTAATTTTTATGTGATATACATCTTAACATTCCTCTTTTAAACGATGTAAAAATCTATACACCAAAAACTATTTTCTTAAGTATTTATTTAATAAGTTTTACTTTCACAACTTGATCCAAGACAGGATATTAAACGATCTATAACAAGATCTACATGGAAAATGTTTCAAAGTTTAAAATTATTAGCATAACCTTTAAAATAGTAAACTTTTGAGATCAGATTTGTATCATGCTGTATATGTTGTAATGTTGTAACCAACAATATGAACTGATAAGGGCAGATTGACTTACTGTAGAAGAGAAACAAATACAAATGCACCGATTGCGTCTGGTATAAATAATTTAAATAATCAGATACAATAATACGGATTTAATAATTAGTTAGAAGTAAGTGCAGATGATTTTCGCAAGGATGCAAAGTTAAAACATTATTGTGATCGTCTATACCTTACGATCCTGAAATATAAAAACTTTTACAATATAAAATTAAGAATGTATATTTATGTGTAATGGATATTAATATTTTCTAAGTATTCAATAAATAAGATTTATTTCTTTAGTTAATCATTAGCTATCACTCTCTTTCTGCCTTTCTCTTTGTCTCTCTCTCTCTCTCTCTCTCTCTCTCTCTCTCTCTCTCTCTCTCTCTCTCTCTCTCTCTCTCTCTCTCTCTCTCTCTCTCTCTCTGTCTTCCCTCCCTCTCCCACCCCTTCCTCTTCCTCTCTCCTCCCTAAGTTTTCGATCAAGAGGACACAGCTCTGAGAAGCCTACATTACAAAAGAAAACAAATTAATTTCATAAAGTCTTTAATTGTATAGTAAAATTTAAACTACATTGCCTCCTGTATCCCACTGCAAGAAGTACCCGCAGCTTTGAACGTAATTTAGTAGGCGTTGCACATAATGACTGCTGGTTCCAGCGAATTTTATTTGCTACGGCAATGTTAAGTTTGTCTTGTTGACACAGTCAAGAAAAACGTCATAAGTATATAACTATGGTCATTGTAATTTATTTCGTTTTTAGTATGTTTTGTTCCATATTTGATTTTGTTTTGTTCACTATAAAGAAAATATTTATCATAGATCAGAGAAGCAATAGAAGTGTCAAAAGAGGAGTAACATGGATTTTACACTACTCTTAAAATTTATAGTACAAGTTTTTTAATATTTCAGAGCATTTATATTGGAATTAGTGCATTCGTTTTTAAAAAGTCTGGAGAACTTTCATCTAACATATTTATAATCAATTCCTTCAAAGGGAGTCTTCGCAATGAAATCCTGACCTTCTAATTAATGTCTTAGAACATTTTCTAAGGTAGATCAGTACTTAAATAATCGCTGAAATCTACAATTGCATAAAAAGTATGGTTACTACTGATGGCATTTACTCAATATAAATATAAACAAAATAATAAATAATTAACAATGTTTAAACGGAACTCTTTATTACATTTGACAGGCTCATTCAATAATTATTACACAACTTTAGTGACCAAGATATGGTCTTTAGCTATTTTAAAGACCAGGGGAGCGTAGTATGGAGAGATTTTCGAAAAAGAATAGGGGTATATTAATTCTAGGAACCGTAAAAATGTTCATGTAAAATTTCAGTATAATCGGGTAGGAGGTTTACGCGTGAAAAGAAAACCAACAAACAAAGACACTTTTCTAATAATAATATTATTAGGATATTTTATTTCACATTTGTGTTGGGAAAACTGATTGCTCATGACCTACGGAAAAGAAAATGTTACAAATGTAGATTATTTTAAAAGTAATGAACGACAATTAATTTTACTCAAGGCTAGTTATTTTTCCGCTGCTAATCCGATTGCATTGTCGGAACTTTCAATTTCGAAGTGGGATTATGATTAATTATTGTTAACACAAAATGAATCGCCCTGTATATTTATAAGTACCGGAAAAAAATCTTCGAAGTGTAATTTTTTATTTGATACTTGACACCGATACCTAGTGCTCTCGTGAACAAGACCCTGTACATTGATCCCTCCTAGGTGCAGTTTCTTATATCAGTAGCAGACGTGACAAGACTATCATATATTTAAATGTTTAGATTGTTATAATAAGTCAAATGTTTATAATTACAGGGTAATTAAGTGTTCGTGACACAAATAAATATTTATTTCGAGAATTTTTGCTACCAAATTGAAATAATGTGAATACTCTACAAATAACAAACAGGACTTGGCAAGAATAAGATTAATTTTTACGCTCTATCGGTTAACCTATATCGAACTACTAACTCAAAATCTTGTAGGAAGTATATGATTACTTCGTAGAAATATATTTAAAAAAGAAACAACGCACAATGATCTATTATCAAAAGTGTTTGAACATTACATATTACAAATCGGTCAATAACTGCGGCAGAGTTTGTGTTTACCATGCAAACAAGTTCTACCGATTCAATAGTACAGATCAACACGGTAATTATTGGATTTAATAACATGATATATATATATATATATATATATATATATATATATATATATATATATATATATATATATATATTCGAGTGTATATATACACCACATATCATGTAACTCAATTCTCTAACTACGGTGTCTGCACTATTGAATCGATAACAGCAGTTTATGTATATATATATATATATATATATATATATATATATATATATATATATATATATATATATATATAGTAATTTGTATGCTTTTCTTCAGATTACCATTCAGTAAAAGCAGGTAATACTAATACACAGTTTCAGCGTTCTTACAATATAAGTTATGGTTTAGAAACTAGAAACCAACCAGATATGAATACAGATGTACCCGATGTGTTTAACGGGAAACGTTTGTGTTTGTTTAAAGGAAAACCGCTTCTTAATGGAATTGAAGTGCCTCTTTGGATGAAAGGAAATGGAAGGAACCCGCTATTACACTGCACATATTCAGTAAACTTTAGGTTAGCTTACGCAACAGCTTTATTTTTGAAAGTTTCAATGCAGTAGAGACACCTGGTTTGTCTAGTAGGAACTAGTATATTGAAGTTTATCAAATGGTGTATGCAATTGAAATATGTTGAAATCATACAATGTATCTAAAAATTCTACATTCTTATAAATATTGAAACTTCATGTTAGATTTTAAGTCTGCATGTCAGTTATTTCAAGATATCGTATGAACAGACAGACATAAATGAAAACTTTTCATCCTCAAGAGTGATTTTCCATCCCCAATAACTGGGTGACTCCACAATCAGGAGATTGACATCTGACACGGGAAGTGGGGAGTTCCCAAAAATGAATAAGGTATTTGTGAGAGTGGTCTGTGTTTGGCTTCGGTTTCAATCTGAATTGTTTATTTCAACTCACACAAGTTTTAATTTAAACGGTTATGATCTTGCAATAGAAACTATGATTGGATAATTACTTTTAACGTATATTTGTCTAGGAAATAAGACATTAGACGACAATACGAGTTTATTTATTTATTTATTCGAACGGTACAGACCATTTTACAACAATGTGAAAATTATATGGCAAATAATAATGAGTTATTTCATACGGCTAACTTGTCAGTTCTTGAAAATGCTATGACTATTCTTGCGTATCAAGTATACACCAATATTTCACAACAAAGTAAATTCAATAAGCTTATTTAAACATTAATCATACATCAAATTTAATAATTTAGGTTTTCCTTCCCATAAACTGCCTTTGTCAAAACGATATACGGTAATAAATTTTGTAATATTTGTTTTAGATTTTGATCTTAGCCGCAGTTATATTTTAAACGAAAAAATATGAACAGTAAACCTCAATTAACAAACAAGTTCCTTAACATTATATTAGAAATTATATATTTATTTAATGAACAAATTTATCGTGTTCAAAATATAAACTCGGTAGTGAAGAACATGTTTCATACACAATCTTATCTCATTTGCAGCAATTGTGTAAATATGTTCATTAAAAATAAAATCATGAGTTAAAATATTTGAATGTGTAATAAAATAAATTATGACGCAACATTATTTGAAACTATGAGAACGTCATGTTGCTTGATCGTAAAATAGGATAACTGCCAGAGCTGTAGGAGCTGCAGCATTGAATAGTGTCTGTCTTCTGTCCGTTGTGTCAGACCTGGACGTGTTGGAATTCTTGTGCCTTAAAATGCGTCACAGTGCATATAAATTTTCACCTCTATTTAGCCTCCTATACTCTTCAATAATAAAATAAAAACACTATTATTTAGCTTTTATATCAAAACCATTTTAGAAACATTTTTGTTTGGGAATTATCAGATTTATCGTTGACACAATGTATACAATCTATCATAATCTTGGAAATGTTGCAAATTAACTCATTTTAAAGTATTATCTGAATCAAGCTTGCAGTGTTCAACTAACGTTACTTCAGGGTCAAAGAAAATCATTGGTTACAAATACTTGTGTTCCTTTCATCATATAAACACACTTATAACTCTTTTATTGTATTTTGATGTAACTGTAAAAATCATTTAGTATTTACTAATAATATATTTTTACTTGTATCTCACAAGTAAAATTATAGTATTAGTAAATAAATAAAAAAACATATAGTGTTATTGTAGCATATAATTATATATGTTTTAATAACCAGTAACCAAAAACCAAAATTCAACTACGGGGTTTAAATTTAGGGATGTTTCAATAAACTTGTCTTTTTTAATTTATTGAAAAACTCTCTACAACTTTGGCATAAATACAGTGCTAATTGCTTCTTTATTGAAAAAATTAATTTTAAAAACATGTAAATTGATTATAGGATCTTATAATTAATTATTTGAGAGAATGTAAGTATAAAATTACAGTACATTGAAGTACGTAAAGAAAATAGTGTTATTACATAAATTATATTATGTAGCAAATACATTTATGTTGTATCATTAAAATACAAACTAAAATACTCTAAATAGTTTTATTCCTTTGTAAAATATTCAATGCGATATTCATCTACTTTGTGTCAGTCACCGTGTATATCAGCGTTATATCATGTTTGAAAACATCTAGATAACGGGTAAGGAAATCTTCCTTTTTTCTATAGTAATTTATCGTTGTATGAAGAGAACTATACAGTTTATACATTTAAAATTGCTTGGATTCTATTTGTGAGTGTGCTCAAACACGTTCACGTAAATCCACGAAATGGCTCCCAGATAGCGTAACTGCTAAGAAGGCAAATATCGTACTATAAACAAAGTGTGTTAGCAGTGGACTAACCGTGCTTGTGTACATATACTTACCATAAACCTGTTTATCCGCACTCCCTTGCGTTTGCTTTTGTAAGGCTCGGTTAAAGTCAACTGAACGACAAGGTAAAAAAAAACTTACCTATATACTCACTATAGGTACCCACCGGTTTTAATTATTTTTATGCGTGAGTGTGCTCAGGAATAAATAAAATCCAATGAGATAATATCGTTTTAGAATAACAAGGCTAGGTGAATAATCTGTCACAATTAAATTATAAGAGGTTAACTAATAGCAAATAA
Source organism: Homalodisca vitripennis (assembly GCF_021130785.1). Classification (NCBI taxonomy): domain Eukaryota; kingdom Metazoa; phylum Arthropoda; class Insecta; order Hemiptera; family Cicadellidae; genus Homalodisca; species Homalodisca vitripennis. Next base: position 110,959,212 of record NC_060210.1, on the reverse strand, counting down.
TCTGTAAGACTGATAATTAATTTGCAATTTGCAAGCATACAACGTGGTTTATCTGAAAGCAATACAGGAATAAGAAATAAATGCACCGATCAATGATGAGGTCATAATAATTGTAAGAGTATCGTAATGGTTGACATATGGAGTAAGAATTATTTTATCACATACCTAATATATGTATAGTATGAAAATTTTAAACCAACTCTATGACTTGTATATAAGTATCAAACCACCGACAGAAAGCCATATACAGACACCGAATGTTAAGTTTTTGTCTCTTTATCCTAGTTATTTTATATTGATACAAATATTATTTATGCACGAAACGGTCAATTTCAAATGTGGCAGCTAGGAAAAGTATGATAATGTAAGGAGCTGGCGTTCCAGGGTTCGGTTGTTTTAGATACTAAAGTTAATTGACCATGTGAAGTTTTACTATGAAAAACTATATGCTAGCTATTGTAAGTGGACTTTTTTAGTATTTCCGATCGGCAATACGACATACTGACATGAACTAACTCATATTTCATTTTATTTCAAAATATTCATTTCCTTTTGATATTTAACGTTATTTAAAATCAGAAGTATACATTATACACGTAAAAATATAAGATTAATTCTGAAAAAAATTTAATATTTGTTTCCAATAACAAGTTACATTTAATTGATTCCAATAAGAAGTTTTATACTTTATTCATTGGCATATTTTAGGTACTTTCAATTAAAAACCAAGCAAAGAGAAATCCTTCCCCTTAAAAATTTAAACAATTACGTAAATCTTTATGCAACGTACTAGAAAGAATTTCTTTTCTAAATTAAGAACAATTTACATATCTTATATGAACTTTATAAACAAATAAAAAATAACAGACTATTTATTTGATATCTGCACATGATCATTAAATTGATAGCTATTAGGGACAAATCCTTTGAAAACTTAAATGAAACATATTAATATGATAGAAACAATTGTTATATACTTTTATTTATTTTATTATAAAGATATACAACATGTCTTAACTTACATATTTACTGGCACTGACACCAGACGCTATAACGCCTTAATTATTTCCCCCCACACGAAAACACTTACTCGCAAATTCGATTTTTCCTTAACTCCTTCAACTATGCGAGAATTCTAAGGACTCCCCAGGACTGTCGAGATCTCCGCTCGAGGGTTAGTATTTACACCATCTCCCGACACGTCCTCTGGACCACGCCTATTGCGACTCTCCCCTGGTGATTTTATAGTACCAATATTTTTGTATCAGCATGTTGTGTGGGAAATGACTAAAACTTACGATAGCTTCCTGTTGTCTAGCAGCGACGGGTGAGCGGAAGTCGATATCCGATAAGCGGATACCACTGTGTAACCTGATAGTCGGTACGCTTAGTAGTATGGTTTTATATAATATACTTCCTTTCATACGGTTCGAAGGTGGTTTATCTTTAGTCATGAATTTTACAATATAAAAAAAACAATCTAGATAGTGTTTTATCAGGTTTTATTGAGCGTAAAGTTATAAAGCAGTTACAATAAATGCATATATTGAGAATTTCCAACCTAATGTTTTACGTTACTAACGTTATTTAAACTGTTTCTTTTATTCTATAACTGTAGAGAACGGTACTGGTAAAACTGATACAATATCACAAACTAATGAATGTAATTTAATGTATAAAATGTGTGACAACAATCTCTGTTGACTATTAGGCTATGAAAAATTAATACCGTGGTAATAATACAATGCTTTGTAAGTTTTTTATTGGTAATATTTCTAATGTACCTTTATGGAAATCGACAATACTACTTACTGTGTAAGAGCCCAGAACCGACCAGCAATGTAAAGGCACTTAACCTAATCGATCGTCTGTCACAATAGTTTTGGTATTGGATGAAATGGGAAGGTAGTGAAAGGTTTAAACAGCAAACTATAACTTCTTTCTCACATTACAATTTTACTGCCTTTACACCCTCTAATATTACCATTTAGTGCAAATAAAGCTGTATCATCGTAAAAACTATATTACGAACCGAATGTCGCTGCTTTCAGTTTATGTATATATATCTGAATAAAATTTCAACATTTATTTATTTCCCGTACGTTTGGTCTTTTTAAAGGTATGAAAAAAATTCCATTTCGAATGCTATCAATAATAGAGTTACTACCTATCGATTTCTCTTATAGGGTAAATTTCTCCATCTATGTTAAAAAAGCCAACACAGTATGGTTTTTGGCTCCTGGTGCCATATCAAAATGGTTTAAACCTCTTAAAACAGTTTTTACATCTTTTCATCTTTATTTGTTGTGGGAAACCCTGCTAAAACCCTATATTATTGTAAAAGTAATTAAAGAAAATTGATTTATTCAAGGCTAGTTGAATTTTTCAACTACAAATCCGATTCCATTATCAGTTTCAGTTTCAGAATGGGATTATGATCATTTCGTTAATGTTCATATTACACATATTATAAAGGAAGACTGTGTCATATTCTATTTTTCCACCTAACATTTTACTATGTTTTCTACGAAATTTTAGTACTCTCGAGAACAAGAACCTATACATTGCTCCCAGCTTGGTGCGATTTGTTAAATCGGTGGCTGACGTGACATCATATAATCAAGACCATCATATATATAATTGTATAGATTGTAATAATACGTAAAATGTTTAAAACTACAGTAGTAAATAAATATTCATGTCACAAATAAATATATTTAAGCTATGAAAATTTCAGTAATATTTATACTCTTACAAATACACAAACGGTTGTTGGGTAGAGGGAGATTACTTTTATACGCTCCATTGGTTAATTGGTTAATTTATAACGAACTACTAACTCAAATCTTGTAGATATTATATAATCACTGCGTATATTGTTTAAGCAATTCAAAAAAATCAATGAATTGTGAAAATTCTATGATTATTAATCTTCTTAAGGGTTTGAACATTATATATTACAAATTGGTAAATAATTTCGGCAGCGTTTGTGTTTACAATGCAAACAGGTTTAACCGATTTAATAGTGCAGACAAACACGGTATTTATTGGATTTAATTACGTGATATATTTGACAAATTTTACACAAGTACAAGTGTATAATATTTAACACACACACACACACACACACACACACACACACACACACACACACACACACACACACACACACACACACACACACACATATATATATATATATATATAAAACATACGAAACTTCAAATTCGTATTAAAAGACTTATAGCACAAGTATCAAAATTTTGTAAACGGGATTGTATAGTAATAATCGGGGGAACAAAAAAGATTTTTTCCAATATTTTAAATCGGCTATGCCGTTTATTATCAGCAGCCAATAATGCAATTTCTTACACAACAATTATAAATCTACAAACTAATGTACTACTGGTAATAAAAACTAAATTATACACTGAATATTGATGTAAATCCGTTTTAACCTGCGAATAAAATGCTCAAATAGGTAGCTATTGTTTTTCAAGTAAAAAATAACCAATTTACAAATTCTTGCCTAACCTTTATAAATGGCTTGAAAAACACGATCAATTCTGAGTGCAGACGCTTAACCAGAGAAACTGGTAGAAAATATTCAGTTTGTAGTTGTGTTGTTATTAGCACTAGTACAGTAGTTTGTAGGTTAATAATTAATAATAATTGTAAAGCTTTAACATTTAGTAAAGCTTGCTGATATTAATACACAGCTCCAGTGTCCCTACAAAGTAAGTTATGATTTAGAAACTAACAAGATTTGAATACAGACGTATCCGATGTGTTAAAAGGGAAACGTTTTTGTTTGTTTGAAGGAACACCGCTTCTTAATGGAATTGAAGTGCCTCTTTGGATGAAGGGAAATGGAAGGAACCCGCTATTACACTGCACATATTCAGTAAACTCTAGGTTAGCTTACACAACAGCTTTGTTTTTGAAAGTTTCAATGCAGTTCAGAAAGATGCGTTGTATAATAGACACTAGTATTGAAGTTTATCAAGTGTTGTTTGCAATTGAAGGTATTTGGAAATATTTTTAAATCTTAAATCTATTTTACAAATCTACACTCTGTCACATGGTACGATGCAATGCCTGATATTTCGAACAATAAAACTTGTTTCGCTGACAGGACAGTTAAGATACCTAACAAAACTAAAAATGGAATAGTTCATAACACCATCCAAAAACAAGGGTTTGCACTATATATGACGACCGACATAGACAAACAATAGAAAATTCTGTTAACTGGTTATAGTAGAGAAAATATAAAACAATATTTTCCTAACATCTTTTTCACAGTTCTATCAGAAGGCCAGCCTTGGTAACTAGTAAAGGCCTACATTAAAGAAGACACTAACGATTTGTATTATTTACTCCGTTTCTGACCTCAATGAGACCTCTGAGTTTGGGTCACTTTGTTTTCTAGTTCGAAACGTCGTTTTTACTTGTTAAAAATATTTCTAATATTTTAGTTTTTTACATGATACTTACACAGACAGCTAGGAGTGTCTTTTGTAAACAAACTCTCGGAGTCAATTGAAAAAATTCGTGATTGCCCAAAATGTTAAAAGGGTAGAAACTGTTTATGTTCCACACAATTCACTACAAAATAATGCATGCGTTGCTATAATTAGGCTACATGTGTTAATATGTCACATGTTTGAAAGTCTTATTATCAGTGGAGACTACTCAGCTTACTTGTAATTCCTCACTGACCGACGTATTAATAAACAATACAGTTGTTTTCGAAAATCGAACTCGCTTGAACAATAACTTTCCTAGAACAAGAATTTTTTATTTTTCAGAGCAAGATTATTTTTTTTGACTTCTTCAAAGTTTTATTGGAGTTGACGTGATGAAGTAAGCCCAACGTTATTTTGGAAGTATCAATTTCTTCCGCAGGGCCCTCTGATTCGACTCCTAACAATAAATACTAGTTGTATGAAATTCTCGAACCCTGGAAAATTTTAACCCAGCTCGACTGGCTATCTGGCAAGTTGCGAATATTTTCGCTTGCCCCGAAAATAACATCGCATGTCTATTGAGTTTGTTCACAAATTTATTAATTTTGCTATTTTCTCGTTGCCATCATAGTTGCACATAAGAGCAATGTAAATATATTCAATAATGGTCAGTCAAGTCCCATGTGCATCATCATTGGAAACAATGTTCCTCATGTATAAATAAAACTTCATATAAATGAGCATATAAGTTATTTCAAGATGTAGTAAGAAAAGACAGACATTAATGAAAAGTTTTCATACCCAAGAGTGATTTCCATCCCCAACAACTGGGTGACTGCACAATCAGGAGATTGACATCTGACACTGGAAGTGGAGAATTACCGAGAATGAATAAGGTGTTTGTGAGAGTGGTCTGTGTTTGGCTTCGGTTTCGATCTGGAGTGTTTGTCTCAACTTACACAAGTTTAAATTTTAACATTAACGATTTTGTCCTTTTTAACGTACTTGCAATAGCATGTTTGATTGGATAATTACTTTTATATGTACATTTTGTAAGAAATATTATTTTTTTATTGATCATACTTCTTATTTTCATAATATAAGCTGCGTTGAGGAGGTCTTGTTTTGTCATATTCATATCTCTTTTGTAGTAATAACTACAAATGTTCATAAAAAATAAATTGATGAGAGAAAGTAGTTTTATGTTTACTAAAATAAATTATGGCATAACACTATTTGAGAACGTCATGTTACTTGATCGTAAAATAGGATAACAGCCAGAGCTGTAGGAGCTGCAGCAGTAAGAATAGTGCTTTTTCTTCTGTTCCTTGGGTCAGACCCAGATGTGTTGGAATTCTTATGCCTTAAAATGCGGCACAGTGAATGTAAATTTTTTCCTGTATTTAGCCTTCTATATTCTTGTATGATTCTGTACAATAAAAAACTGTTATTAAGCTTTTATAGTAAAACAATTTTATAAAATATTTAGTTTGGAAACCATCATATTTATTGTTGACACAATGCATAAAATCTATCATAATCTTAGAAATGTTGGGAATGAACTTATTCATAACTAATGCGAAAATAAATAATATCTTACATTACAATAAAAATTTATATTATACATAATTTATTTCTGTAGTGATATTTTTTATAAAGAAAATTATTCAGTTTATACATCTTAAAGAATCAAATCAATGGAAGAATTTGTTTAGGTTCCATTTGTGAGTACGGCCAAATATGTTCACGTAAATCCACAAAATGAATCCCAGATAGCGTAACTGCTAAGAAGGCAAATATCGCACTATAAACAAAGTGTTTTAGCAGTGGACTAACCGTGCTTGTGTACATATACTTACCATAAACCTGTTTATCTGCAACCCCTTGCGTTTGCTTTTGTAAGGCTCAGTTAAAGTCAACTGTACGACAAGGTAAAACAAACACCCACCGGTTTTAATTATTTTTATGCATGAGTGTGTTTAGGAATAAATAAAAGCCAATGAGATAATATGGTTTTAGCATGAAAAGGTTCCCTAAATAATTTTGTCAGAATCTAATTATCTAGCATTTCCAGAGGGTAAGTAACAACAGCTAGTCTATGAGACTGTTAGGTAATTTCCAATGTGTAAGCAAACATCGTACTTCATTTGAAATTGATAGAGGGATATTTCACAAGACATAAACGACCATGAGCCATGATAAGGTGGAAAATGGGAGAGTATTGAATTAGTTAAATGTGTAACGACAACTCTTTTTTCATATTGTGTGTAGTGTTACATATTAAACAGACTCTGCAGATTAAGAGTTTGTCTCTTTCTAGTTGTGTGATGGAGATACCGCTATTATTAACGCACAAAACAACCAGAAAAATATGATCTAAAAAAGGATCGCGCTAGTTTTTATAGGAGATTTTGTTAGGTGTAGAGTAATGGAGTTAAAAGAAATGATTTACAATTAACGGATTTATTGCGAACTTTCACCATAATTTATACAAACACGTCTATTATACATTTATTGTTATTTTACAACTATAGACAACATTAAATTTTGTCTTATACAATATTAATAATTAATGTCTGTAGTTCAGTGTATTAGGACTTAACAATCTTTTTAAGACCTAACCATCTTTCATGACTACTAAGCTATTGTATAATTGTATATGTAAGACAATGGATACAGAATAATTCTGTGAAGTTTTTTATTATTGTAATTCTCTCTAATGTTATTGTTTTACTAACAATAATACTTATGGTGTATGAACTGAGAACCGATGAGCATTGAGTAGATGCTGAACCTAATCAATCGACCGTCACACTAGTTTTGTTTGAGTTTGGAAAGGGGCAGGTATTGAAAGGGTTAAAACAATATATTACTATACAACTATACTTTCTTTAAAGAAGTACAGTTTTACTGGCTTCACAGACTTACAAATAAGGCTGTATCACCGTCAAAACCTAGACAAAGAAACTGAATGTCGTTACTGTCAGGGTCTATAAACAATTTCATGTTAATTCAACATTTATTTATTTCCCTTAAGGTTGGTATTAAATGTGACAAGGTAGGAAAAACATGATTCTTACTCTTCCATTTCGTATACCATCAAAATTGGTGTTATCCATGATTGACTTCTTTCTTTAGGAGGAATTTCCCTATCTATAGGAAAACCCATGGTTGATATGGTTGAGTGGCTTAAACCTTTTAAAGTTACGTACTATTAAAATACAATGTTTATTATTTTTTTATCGTGAGAAATAACTGGTTATTCGTTACCTTCGGTAGAACAGCAAATATTACAAATGTAGTTTTAGTAAAAGTAATTAATGACAATGGTATGTTAGTCAAGGCTAGTTATATTATCGCTGCTGATTTGATTGCATTTTCTAAAATTTTTAAATTTGGAGTGGGATTGTGATCAGTTTTTTTATGTAGACTTCAGCGAACTTCCTATACGAATGCATAAAACAAAAGGAAATGCTATGTATGTATGTAAGTATCGGAAAACGTTTTCTACTTTTACAAAGTGTTCGCTAACTTGTTGCATTTAAGTACGTCAAGTGCTGCTATGTAATTGGAGTATTACTTTAAGTCTATGGGATTGTGGCATCTTACATTTTTTTTTTAATTTTGTATCTGATAACTAACTCCAAAATCAAACTTCTTCTGAACTTGAACTGTAAAAGAACCTGTACGTAGTTCCTAGCTAGATTCAGTTTCTTGTTTAAGTAGCTGAAGTGACTCGAAATGACAAAGTGTTGGAATGGTCAGAATTAGTTTATCTACAAAGTTTCTGGCTAGAGTGTTTAACAATTTTTAGTTTTTATATGTAACAGATAAATAAATACTTAAAAGACTGACAAGAAAGTGATATGATATAAACATTTTAAATGCCATATATGAGCTCCAAGCTCCGTAAATCCCACTTATCTCTAGTAATCCTAGTTTACGTAGGAAGGTAAAGAGCCCTTTACCGTTTAGAGTAATACGAAAATACATTGCAGACTAATCTGAAATATTCAAGACTTATAAGTAATGAAAAAAGTAACTACATTACATGTGTTTTTAAACCACGAAGTACTATGGGTTTATTTTAACTCCAAAATCCACTTTGTGTACACATTGTTTAATTCTTATCAACTTGGTTACTGATGATAACATCCCCAGTGGACCAATAGTTGCCAATTTAATACCTACTTTGTGAAATTCGTTCGACAGTTCATGCAGTCAGACGGAAAAGAGATTTCGCTATCACAGACTGGCAGTATAAGCTCCAATAAATGTCCAAGCAATAAACTATAAAATGATTATAATAAACTATGAGAACGTATATCCATATATTTATAGGTTTTTCATATTTAAGATTTAGTAGGTTTGTGCAATTTATATGGTATACTCACAGTTTGATATACAAAAAAGCCAAAAATATTGAAACTTAATCAGTAAAAAGTATTGTTGAACTTTCAATAAAATGAATGTGTCTTTTATAGTAAGTAACAGAAAACATAAAAAATTTGAAATAAAAATATTGAAATTACGCATTTAATTAATAAAAATTCTTCTCCGTAGATTATGGAATAAAAATATAGATATTTTCTGCAAGGTGGTAAAAATACGTGTTACTTGAATGAAATTTGGTATAAAGTCAAAAATATATTCTCATAGCAGCTCATAACTTCAAGGGTCGCCATTACACTTCAATGCATCAGTTAAAAATTTTTAAGTGTACAAAGTACTTTCAATTACATCTACCATCTAACAAACCAATCCACCTATGATGCGTTATGTCTAACCAAGCTCTCAGTAACAGAAAAACCGAGAGTCAGTTTTCAGTGCACGAGCACACGACGTTGCTTTTATTGAAATTAATCTATTTCATTTTCAAACTTAAACTTCTGAACATGTTTATGTTCATGCATTTCAAGTTCAAGTTACATTTAGGTTTGAAAATTTCAGGATTATGTGAGAAAAGTAGATAAATCTCAACTTTTGAAAAATAATATGATATATTTTAGCGACAAATATCACTGTTATACAACCATATCTACACAACTGGGATTTCGGCCAAGTTTCCTCCATTACAATTCACTGCGTTACCTGTTTTGCCACCAGGGCATGTCGAGAATAAAACTGTACAACTGTAGACACAACCAACTTTATTATATCTTACTTTCTATGTAATTTGGTATAAGTTGTCACTAATGTTATGTTCGTGTCACTTAAATTCAAATTTAAAACAATACTGTATTAAAACTTACATTGATACATTTACTATTAAAAAACAAGTTTTAGTCATTCCTAGATACTGCTTCCTAACTATTCTAACATGGGCTTTTTAAAGTAAATGTTATTGTGTGGGTCTTTATCAGCAAACTATGATTAAAAATGATAAAATAAAATGTTTGATCATTAGATAAATATGAAATTGACCATAGAAATTACACGAAACTATATGTACACATGAAAAAGTATGGGATATTGTTAGTTTTAAACTGGACCCTCACTGTGCCGTTAAATAAAATAAAAATATATACAATATGCCGAAATATATTGATTCATGGATTCAAATAACTAATAAATATTATTGACTGAGCGTTAGTGAAGTCTATCAGTCAAGGGGCTGGAGAAATTTAAATGTGTCTGGCTGTAATGTGTGTCTATCTACCACTCTGTCCGCCGATATATCTAAAACGAGTGAATTCATTTTGAATAAATCTTCATTTATATACAGGCACCACTGATTTTTACAATATTACATGTCAATATGTGGGATTTGGGTAGGATTTACCAAATACCTTTACATTAGTCATATGGGCGATAAAATACCATTACGCCGATAAAGTAAGGAAGTAAATAAATTTAGAAACAAGCTAAGTGAAATCATATTAGATTTAAACATGGAGCGCGTGTAGATTTTTTAGTTATGAGAAACCAATTATAAAATGGAAATTTGTTTTTAAAAGTCCGTTTTGCTTCAGTGAAATCTTGCACTTAAGTATCCTGCTACGTTGTGGAAAGTTTTTAACAATGCTATGTAACATAATTCAATAAACAAGATTTGAATGTACTACTTGAAAATATATTTCAAGAGAGAATTCATCTTTAAACTTTGAGTTTTTCATGAAACTATTTCATGAAATTTGTTTTAGGGTCATTAAAGTCTAGTAGGCTGATAAAATGTATCTTTTGTCTACTGGAAAAGGTAGACATTTAATTATGTATGATTATTGTTTGTTTGTCTATCTGGAAGACAATTCTAGAATGAAATAGCTATAGATCTAACATTTTGCATGCAACCTCTGCTAAGTTTATTGAGTGACACGTGTCATGACTTACTCCTTCATTTTTTAATGCGTGGGACATTTAAATAAATTGCGTAATTATGAATGATTTGGAGTTGGTTATCAAATTCAAATAATAAAATTAAAATTAATAATATTTTCTTTCTATTTGCCCGTACTGACAATAAGTTAAGGGGCAGATAAAAATATTCTACGTAAAGAGTAACAGTATATGTAATTCATACTATTGATGATATTTTTCAATACATAACAAGGTTAAATGAGACCTTAATATAAGAACATCGAAGCCGATTTTTGCTTAATACATTATTCCTCTTGTTATAGATTAAACAGCATATGTCACGTAGAACGCGAGAGATGTGATGTAAATACACGACTGATGAAGGCATATGATCGACAGTGAATGATGTGTCAGTGGCGCAAAGCCTTTGTAGGAGGGTTGACCGTTACACACGTTTGTTTGTAAAAGCATTTGCTCACATTCATATCTTGTTTCTTCATAGTTTCATAGCTTTTAGAAAATAGCAAATTTGGATTTAAAAAACATCATTTGTTTTTCTTTAAACCGTAGTAGCGTAATTCTCTAAAGAAAGAATTTGATCTCCCGACGTGTTAAGCTCTTGAAGGAGACGTACAATTGTATCGAAAGGAATCAAATAAAACATTTGTTTCGTATCTTTCCACACAACCAACTGTATCAGACACATAGATATAATACTATATATCTATCTACTATATATAACCACTCTCAAACATACAGATAAAATACCAAATCACTACTTTTATACAACTGTTAGCTATTTATGGTTAGCTGAATCTAGCTTAGCATTGAATTACTTACTAGACGGTTGGTTTTGTGTATGTGGAACTAAGAAATTATAATATAAAAAAGAAAATGTCATTTTATATGTTTATATACTTATTTGCCCTCCCATTTCTCTTTTTTTCCAAAACTAGCTTGGCTGACAATTTTTATTTTACATGGGTTGGTTGGACAGCTAAGTTTTATTACAATCGTTAAGTTTTAAAACATTTCATTTTGCCATTAATATGTTAAAAACTAATATTATATTCGTAAGATTATATTTAAAAACCTTATGTAACTATAAATTTCCAGAACAGAAATAATCATGTGTTCATACAACTCAAACTGGTTTTCGGTTCCTGTATAATAGTACACTATACTAATAGTATGTGTTTAATAATTATTAGACCTGATTGGGCATATATACCACATCACGTAGGCTATAATTTTCGGTTTGTTAACGGGCATGTACAGACTCTTTGGCCATATTGAATGTTCATACTTTACTAGGAATATATTCTTGTAGTCTTGTAGGAATATAAGTTTGTAAGTCAATCATATACAGTTACTCACGCAATAGCCACAAATCTATTCCACGTTGGTTATGTAAATTTCTTGCCTAACACTAAATGGTTACACACGGACTTTTTCATACCACCTCATACATTTAAGATGCTTAAGTGGTAAGTACATCTATTCCACTACAATCTGTCCACTACTTTTTGTAAATTCCCAAACAGAATTTCCTAAACAGATATTCATGGAAAACATTACGTTAGTTATGAATGCTAAATTATAGTAAAATTATATGTTACCGTACAATATTTGTAAATAGTTTTTACTGTGTTTCAAATTATCGATGGCAATGCAAAACTGGTGTAATGAAGTTTTAATTCATACATTGAAATATTTGTAACGGCTTGTAGGTATTATTCTTTTTAACACTTAGAGTAACAATATTACTTAGGGAAACGTTTTGAAAGAATAAACAATTCTGAGAATACAACAGAAATGCGTCGCACGAGAGTGACGTATCACAGGAATATTGAGAGGACACTAACAGCTTTCACCCTAAGAGCTCTCTCCTGCTGAGAGTTAAGTGTTGGAGATGGAGGGTCATCTCACAGATCATAAAACAACACTTTCTCGACACACTAGGGAAACTTTCATTGTATAAATGTTAATGCTTACTTTATGTAATACATTTTCGTAATATATCTTTATCATTAAATAACTTTTCCATACAGAACTAATATTGTTTACCCTCAAAATAAAAACAATAAATTTCACAAATTAAAATTTATATACAAAAATTATAACAAGGGGAGATTTCAGAATTCTTTTCGGGTTAAACCCGAATAGCTAATGTCAGTATACAGTTATTTTTTGCCTCCAAAGGTTTTATAGAACTATTGTCGTAATGTATCATATACATATATTACAGTAAATTAATATTATTATAATAATTTAATTCCTGGATTTTAAAGCAATTTAGAAAAAATTCTGAGTTAAACGGTTAACGATACTTTAGTTGAATATACACAATAAAATGATATTTTATCAGTTTAAAAAAACATAATTAAATCGTCATTTATTATTTTAGGAGACCTTGATGCTGCAAGGATTTTAAGGTTAACGTAAAGCTAATCTTTATTGCTTGTAACAAATAAAAAATGTTTTATATCGTTTTAAATTGGATTATATAATATTAAAGACGTATGTTTAAGTATGTATTGAGATTAGGTACAAAACTTAAAACAATTTGATGTGCAAGCGTTGAAATTAAGTTACGTTTTGAGAAAATATTTATACATTGTATTATTTCAGATGTAAGGTGTTAAGCAATATTATCACATGGGATGTACGTTATGTTTGTACATGGATGTACAAGAAATATTTTATAATTTTTAATACTTCTGTAATCTAGTTTTCACAAATAAAAAATATAAAATTCACAATACCTTTTGAAGCGAGTTAGTAACTTTAAAACTCCTTAAAAGTAGCACAGTACCGGTAAGAAATGAACAGTTGCACGCACAGAGGTATCCACTACTCCACAGGTCACAACGCTGAGAATACCGGCTCTCGACTGGACCCCGCGTCCCGACGTCCTGCGCACCACCCCCTACCAACCCTCTCACCATCACACCAACCCTTGCCCTACCCTTGCCGCGCTCGATATTTATAATTACTGTTATCACGAGCGCGGCAAAAATCGCAATCTAATTGTCCAGATGTGACTGGGATCACTGCAAAAACTGAACGTTCTTTTCATTAGGATCTCGGTAAATCCTGGTAATTTCTTATAAATATTTTACATATTTTTAAACATTTTTTTTAATATTTCTACATTGCAGTTTATGTGATTGACTTATAAATATGTAATGGTATTTATACATATTTAGATCTTTAGCTATGTAACTTATAGTTTAAATTTTCTGTAATGTATAGGATATACATATTATATCTGTATACATATACAGCAAACACATATTCTTCGCAATAATGGGCAAACAGAAAATTAGAACTATAACTTACATTAAAAATAACATAAAATGTTGAGAATTTATCTATCTATCTCTAGATAATCAAGTAGCTATCTACTTATCTGTATGTATATTTAATAAAATAAACATTTAGATGTACATTGAACCACAAAAAGTATTTGTTCCACAGAGACTCGAACCCGGCAGGCACTTTTTGTGTTTAGAACTCATTGTTTATTAAAATTAAATTGTAATATTACTATTTTTACAAATTTTAATAATGTAGTGACTACTAATGCATGAATGCACAGTCATTAGTATTTTCTTTTTACCATAACCTTTTTATTTTTTAGATAGTAAGTATATGCATAACCCTTTATCTTCACCTAATTGATTTTTAGAATTACTTTTTGAAGACACTTCCAGTGAGGGCTACTTTTCTCTTTGACATCCCTAACTCCGCCTCTTTACAAAAATGTATATTTAACTTCATCTAAATAATTTTACCTGTCGCAGTACATGCCATTAGAAGCATTCCAATATTGGAATATTTAATTATGTTTGGAGAGTTCAAATGTTTATTTTTAAATATTTAAGAAGAAGGACATGAAAGAGGAAGATTAGATACATTTCACAGTTATATGGAAAAGTGAGAAAAGAACGGATACTGGTATATATGGTACGTATAAAATTTTGAATGAAGTTGGTTTTGAACAAATGTTTAGGTTACCTTGCTGGGAATACAGTCTTCCAAACAGCAATTGTCACGAACGCAGGAAGACTAAATTTAAGGATCTGTATTACAGTTATTATTTTCAGGTTGTTTGCTCAACGCGTGTATCCTGGTGCACGATTCGTTTTCTCACGCAACTGCCAAGCAGTGCTGTTATGTTATGATATGATTAGATGACGAAATACGTGAAAGACCCTTAGAGCTTTAGATTTCAAGCTTCTTGATAGTAAATTCAGCATTATATATTTTATTTTTTATTATATTTGTCAGAAATGCATGCATGCATATATACAAAATACTTCACACTTTTGAAAATGCTAAACACAAAGATTAATTTAAAGTCATGTTTTGATAGGGTTTGTATATATTTGATTTACATTTTCATTTCAAAAATTAATTTAATATTGCACTAATCATAAGGTAAAGATATTTTACTAAATAAATAAGTTTCTTACTAATTTAATTTATTTGTTTAATCAATCCTTTATACTAATTAATTTGACGTGGTGAAATCCAGACCAACGAATATTGCCTTGAGAGATTCCAAGGATACAAAATATTCTGTCCAACTATTCCAGGACTCGTATATTCTAAACGCATATCTGCAGAGAAGTATTTCAGATACCAAATATGGAAAAAAAGTTTTCTTGAATTCCCTAAGATATGTAAGGGTTATTAGTATAAAACTTAAAATTTTTAAACGTCTTCCTCCTCAACACGTTTGAAACTACTTCCATGAGTTGGGATCCATCCAACACCTTAGAATTAACGCCTGAATCATAGAATAAGCATTTATGGTTATTTAAAGGAAGATCATTTCCGACAGTTAAGATTTTACTAATAAATCGCAGTCTATGAAAAGCGTGAACATCAATTCTAATAGTATCACTTAATAGAGCTTATTCCAAAGTTCTCGTATAGTGTAGTCACGTTGACCATGAACTGTGTAGTGTTCACTAGTATAAATATTCAGTATGTGTTCAATAAATCATATTTTTTATTTGCAACTTTTGGCTTTAGGAAAAGTACCCTTAGATAAAAAGCAATGAAGCAACAAAGAGGGAACATTTATCGAGTGTGAAAAACTTTAGCTTGGAAACTACTTACTTTGCTCTTCGACATTCCATAATGTTTCTAGAAGAGCATAGTCCTTAAATTGAGTCATAAACTCTAACACCTGCCTAATAATTACTGAAGACATTTATTACTCTTACGGAATCTCATGCTCCATAGTTTATATATTGTAATAGAGATGTCATCGTTGAACGTAAAGAAATTTGCGTAATTTAATTGTTACGTAGTTCTCCTACAGAATCAAGACTCGCTATTATACCTATAATCAAAATATGAGTTATTAAGTAATGAACAAAATAAAACGTCAAAAACATGTTTTTTCCAAATGGCATCAATAATGTAAGTTTCATAACTAATCCATGATACAGAAAATAAACGCATTTAGTTTGCAAAGAATGAGTATTTATAAGACAGCCAATTATTGATGATTGTTTTTTAAATTTAAAACGAGTATCCTGTTTTATACTCTAATCCTAAAAAAGCCGTTTCACAAAACTCAATAAAACTTCATAGTATAGTTACAAATAAAACCTAGAAAAGTAGATTCTAAGTAGTATTGATTTAAGGGCGTCTTACTAAAGGAGTATAAAAACGATCTATCTAACTACGTGTAAGCCGGAAATTAACATAAACCTAAGGGATTACGTTGTTTTATGAAGTCAGTTTAAACACAATGAGTAAATGGGACACAGGACGGGAGGAGACCACCCACGTAAGTGGAAGAAACTTTATACCGCTTGTGAGACGAACTGCTTGGCAGTACTCCATCTACAAAGGCTTCCAGTCTTGAGAAGTCCGAAGTATTTACTCACCAGCCGTTTTCAGTAAAAACACTTTACCCTGTCTTTTAATTTCATGGCAGCCCTACTGGTCTATTCAATATCATAAAGTACTTGTTTGTACATTATAATCACATTACAAACATTATTTGGTTACATAACAGCAGATAGTTTAGAAGGATAAAAGGTATTGTAAATTTTAGCGAATGGTCTCTTTATATAACGTTTTTGGAACCGATTTAACTCAAAGAATAGCGTGTTCAAAAATCTACAATATATCTTAGGAACTATTGTGTTCATAAATAATGATTTTCTATTATTTATTGCACATTTTTATCAGATGTATAAACGATTTAATATACATAATATACCCATTGCCTATCCTGTTACATTACAAGGCATTAAAGGCCTTATTTATAAGCTATTTAATTATATGAAATACTTATAATTAAACATATTTTAATGAATGCAATTTATAAAACATTCACTTTAGTAATAAGGAAGAAATCATTATCATTATTGTTTCCACGTGAGTTAATTAGGCTCATTCAATAAAGCAGCGATTAAAAATAAATGATGAGAACAAAGCTCTTGAACCTGAACTCAGTAATAGCAAGAAGCATTGAGTTACAGCACTCGCAAACAAACTTAGCTGTAGTATAGTAACTGAATGTGCATTATTATAGCCTGTGTTATTTAATTAAGTGCTAAACTCTTAAATAACTGCCTATTGCACTTTGGTATGCAATGATGCCGTTTACTACATAATATCCAACCCATCTGACAATTTTATTAACAATTTAGTTATGGCATTGTGTCAATTCAAACATCAACAAAAAAATTCCTATAATATTCTTTTAAACCAGAAAGTGTAATACATGTTTTTATAGCGTTATAAAATACTTGTATTTAATTTATATTGATTTTTACCCTACTGAGTCAAATGCGCACCAATATGATTTATCAGTATAATAAAACCAGTCCGTTACAAAAAATTCAATAAATTTTCCTACATTTGTTATAAATGATTTAATGTCGACTATGTCCTTAAGTAAATTTAATATTATCATCATAGTAGTTATAAGAATACATGCAAAAAATATGACTTGTTTAATCGAGATGTATTTGCTTCAAAATTCCATATAATTTTATATGTGTTTCTGTTTTGAACACTGTAACATATGAGATTACTCTATACATGTAGTAAAAAGTAGGATATTGATAAAAAGACAAAAGAACAATATGTCAATTGGTAACACTACTTCATATGAATAAATCAATCATGAAACCACCTAAAATAGGGCTTTTTTGAATTTGTTTTATGTTTTATTCCTTCAAACTGAAATACAAATTTCAATATTACAACCCATCAAAATGTGTGTTCAATTAAAGTGAAAAACCATTCTCTACAATGGAAAATAATGGTATAGCGAATACATACTATAATTGATTCGTATTAAATTGCATAATGAATTCTCACAATGCTTGCTGATCATATATATCTCAGAAACTATGGAAATATGAAGTCCATTTTATTATGATTGTAATAAACTTTTATGAGTTTAGATAAAATGGTACAATTTCTGCTTTTCCACGACATAACAAGTGCCGGAATATTAATATATACCTTTTAAATTGTTATAACTATAATCATAAATTGATATCTGACTAAAAAAAAACTTAGTTTTAAAATGTCCTTCCTTTTCGAATTATTGTAAAATAGTATTGAAATGATTATAAAACAATTCTTATGTTTCATTATATGGTTGTACATGTACGCAAGTATACAAAGTAAAAGTAAGTCACGCCACATGTGAAACGTAACAAGTTGCATGAAACTTTTCAAGTCAGTATGTCATTTCATTGTTATAATTAGTCTAAATTTGTTGCTATGTATCATATGTTAAAATGACCCAAGAGTTGTTTGTTTAAACATTTTTTCTACGACGATTTTTCTTTACCATCACGGTTACTCATTATATTAAAGTAAAAACGTTCACTAACGCTCAGCCTTTTATAAAATGTCATGAATCAAAATTGAAATCGATGTAGAATGTAAAAATGCAAAATTTTAAGTCAGTAGGTCAGCTCTTGCTCGAGATATCTTACGGATAAACTGAGAGAAATTTAATTTCCACAGGCCACTTCGCTAACGCTCAGCCATTAACAGTAAAATTTCCGTTTTTAGTAGATCATGTGTTGCTTATGCATGTAGCAGCACGAGATCACTCAATAAACTGCTAGTTTATGTACAAGTCACAAAAAGAATTCGTGTGATTTACTTTGATAAAATTACCAATAGAAACATAATGATCATAGGTAGAATCTAATTTTATGATCACCCTTATTTTCATATTCGTGTTCATCAACTGTTTTCTTAGTAAACTGTCAGTGGACTTGAATTATAATAATTTAATAATGTTTTGAAACTCTATCGTTTCGTAAAAAGTTATGGTATTTTCACAGTGGGGTTGTACCTAGTCTCGCTAAGTGAGTCGGAACAGTTGTATCACATATGCATAAAATATTGTTTCACAGCTCTTGTCTCCTTGCCCATTGTTTCAGTTCTAGACAGTAGTTTATTTGAAGCCAGCAAAGAAGATTTGAAACAACCAGGAAGACTCTATTTTACCTCGTATAATTTAAAAGTAAAGTAAAGTACCTGTAATAAAACAATATTATTAAAGCTCTCCTCAGTTGTAGGCCATATTCCTATAGTTTCACAACAAATATTAAATGAGTTAGTAGCAGAAGCAAAATTTTAATTAAAACCGATATTATTGTTTTATACAGCATTTTAAAATAACATGTTAAATGAATATCAGATATTTATTTGTCTACTGTCCTTTCACCCTTCAATTATAGGTATGTCCCTTAAAAACAAAATTATATTTGTGCAAAAATATCTGTAAATTAACCTAAATAATCTTTACATTTACTTTTTTAGAGTGTATTTTGTTATCGACAATATTAATTTTGGCATTAAAACGAATGTTGACCTCTTTCGGTATGCCTAACGTTTTAAGTCCTTGTTTTTAAAGTCAGGGTTATAAGAGAAAATATCTGTAAATTAATCTAAATAATCTTTACATTTACTTTTTTAGAGTGTACTTTGTTATCGACAATATTAATTTTGGCTTTAAAACGAATGTTGACCTCTTTCGGTATGCCTAACGTTTTAAGTCCTTGTTTTTAAAGTCAGGGTTATAAGAGAAAATATCTGTAAATTAATCTAAATAATCTTTACATTTACTTTTTTAGAGTGTATTTTGCTATCGACAATATTAATTTTGGCATTAAAACGAATGTTGACCTCTTTCGGTATGCCTAACGTTTTAAGTCCTTGTTTTTAAAGTCAGGGTTATAAGAGAAAATATCTGTAAATTAATCTAAATAATCTTTACATTTACTTTTTTAGAGTGTATTTTGTTATCGACAATATTAATTTTGGCATTAAAACGAATGTTGACCTCTTTCGGTATGCCTAACGTTTTAAGTCCTTGTTTTTAAAGTCAGGGTTATAAGAGAAAATATCTGTAAATTAATCTAAATAATCTTTACATTTACTTTTTTAGAGTGTACTTTGTTATCGACAATATTAATTTTGGCTTTAAAACGAATGTTGACCTCTTTCGGTATGCCTAACGTTTTAAGTCCTTGTTTTTAAAGTCAGGGTTATAAGAGAAAATATCTGTAAATTAATCTAAATAATCTTTACATTTACTTTTTTAGAGTGTATTTTGCTATCGACAATATTAATTTTGGCATTAAAACGAATGTTGACCTCTTTCGGTATGCCTAACGTTTTAAGTCCTTGTTTTTAAAGTCAGGGTTATAAGAGAAAATATCTGTAAATTAATCTAAATAATCTTTACATTTACTTTTTTAGAGTGTATTTTGCTATCGACAATATTAATTTTGGCATTAAAACGAATGTTGACCTCTTTCGGTATGCCTAACGTTTTAAGTCCTTGTTTTTAAAGTCAGGGTTATAAGAGAAAATATCTGTAAATTAATCTAAATAATCTTTACATTTACTTTTTTAGAGTGTATTTTGTTATCGACAATATTAATTTTGGCATTAAAACGAATGTTGACCTCTTTCGGTATGCCTAACGTTTTAAGTCCTTGTTTTTAAAGTCAGGGTTATAAGAGAAAATATCTGTAAATTAATCTAAATAATCTTTACATTTACTTTTTTAGAGTGTACTTTGTTATCGACAATATTAATTTTGGCTTTAAAACGAATGTTGACCTCTTTCGGTATGCCTAACGTTTTAAGTCCTTGTTTTTAAAGTCAGGGTTATAAGAGAAAATATCTGTAAATTAATCTAAATAATCTTTACATTTACTTTTTTAGAGTGTATTTTGCTATCGACAATATTAATTTTGGCATTAAAACGAATGTTGACCTCTTTCGGTATGCCTAACGTTTTAAGTCCTTGTTTTTAAAGTCAGGGTTATAAGAGAAAATATCTGTAAATTAATCTAAATAATCTTTACATTTACTTTTTTAGAGTGTATTTTGTTATCGACAATATTAATTTTGGCATTAAAACGAATGTTGACCTCTTTCGGTATGCCTAACGTTTTAAGTCCTTGTTTTTAAAGTCAGGGTTATAAGAGAAAATATCTGTAAATTAATCTAAATAATCTTTACATTTACTTTTTTAGAGTGTACTTTGTTATCGACAATATTAATTTTGGCATTAAAACGAATGTTGACCTCTTTCGGTATGCCTAACGTTTTAAGTCCTTGTTTTTAAAGTCAGGGTTATAAGAGAAAATATCTGTAAATTAATCTAAATAATCTTTACATTTACTTTTTTAGAGTGTATTTTGCTATCGACAATATTAATTTTGGCATTAAAACGAATGTTGGCCTCTTTCGGTATGCCTAACGTTTTAAGTCCTTGTTTTTAAAGTCAGGGTTATAAGAGAAAATATCTGTAAATTAATCTAAATAATCTTTACATTTACTTTTTTAGAGTGTATTTTGTTATCGACAATATTAATTTTGGCATTAAAACGAATGTTGACCTCTTTCGGTATGCCTAACGTCTTAAGTCCTTGTTTTTAAAGTCAGGGTTGTAAGAGAAATTATCTGTAAATTAATCTAAATAATCTTTACATTTACTTTTTTAGAGTGTATTTTGTTATCGACAATATTAATTTTGGCATTAAAACGAATGTTGACCTCTTTCGGTATGCCTAACGTTTTAAGTCCTTGTTTTTAAAGTCAGGGTTATAAGAGACATTTAATTTAAAGTATATGACTAGGTCTAATACACGTATATGTGCTTTTGAGTTTAAACTTTATAATTTTTGTTCATTTAATTCCGTTTCGAGATATTCTTTAAACATTTTTATTTTACCATTTTTATGTAATTAAACATAAATATATGTGTGTGTGTGTGTGTGTGTGTGTGTGTGTGTGTGTGTGTGTGTGTGTGTGTGTGTGTGTGTGTGTGTGTGTGTGTGTGTGTGTGTGTGTGTGTGTGTGTGTGTGTGTGTGTGTGTGTGTGTGTGTGTGTGTGTGTGTGTGTGTGTGTGTGTGTGTGTGTGTGTGTGTGTGTGTGTGTGTGTGTGTGAAATATAATAAGTATGTGTCATGCCTTACGTGTATTAATTAGATTACAGGATTGAAAAGAACTAATACATTATTGATTAGATATAAAATTCTGATAAACGTGTATATGTTTAGTTTAATAAGCATGTATAATATTTTGTTAATCACCATAGTGGTGAATAATCTATCCATGAATCAAATAACGGTTGAGATAAAAAAACATTGTTACCAAAACTGTCTAATCAGAATTTTAATGACAATAATTTTAAAATATGACTCCCTTTCTTTACTCTTGGCAATCTAAAATAATGGTTTGTCAGTTTTAAAGCCGAGGCGCTGTTGCAGACGGCAGCTTTGTTACCGCTAAACTCTCGCTACACCTATTGTACTCCAAACGTTTCTGCGGATGAGTAACTTTCCTTTATAGTTTTTGTGTTGGTGGGAAAAAGCCTCATTGTCAGGGATTCACCATTAGTAGAATGTGTTTGAAGTCCAGTACACGTAAAGTTATTCTTTTATCTAAATAATATGTTATTTAATATACAAGAAACCAGAGGATATAAAAGAAATTACCAATTATTTTACATGTTAGAGAATCTTTAATAAAAATGCTTTTTTAGATATGTATTTATAAAAGATATTCATTTATATTTAACTGTATAAAGGTAAAATTAATAGTAAAATAATACTATAATGTAGAGTGCAATATTATACAGAGTGCAACAAACAGTTGGGGTTAGCTAAACATTTCCAAATTTTATGTGTGATCATAAGCTAAAAGTTAAGAATATTCTTTTTCCAAATACCACTTTGTTTAGCACCTATACGCCATTTTGTTTTTTTTAATAAAAAAATTATATTTTTTTTTTTTACGATTGTAAATGGTAAACAGGTAAAAAATGTAAATATAAACAAATTAACAATTTTGTAACATAATTTTGCAATTAATTAGTACTGTTATAGAAAATAACTATTTATCAGATGTTCAGGGTTCAATAGTCAGAATCAGTGTTGCATTTTATTTACAGTAACAACTATTCAAACACTGTTAACTATAGACCATTTATGTTGCACGTGTAATACGAAAATTAAAAATAAATATTCATTTCTTAACCGATAAAAAAGAGATATCCTTAAAAAGGAATCGTGATTTCTAAATGTTTTATGACTATAAACTTTTTATATAAACAGAGGTTTATTAGTTATTTCATAAAATAACTGTTAAATTGTCAACATGTTAAATACATAAAATTATTTTATAAATATTATTCACAGATATACCTTCTAGCATGACCTGTTTTCCAATTTTTTTACAATCTTAAAGGTGATATCAAAGATAAAAGTTTGTTATTAAACAGATTAAATTTGCATATAACTGCATAACGAAGTTGAAGTTGGAAAAAAGTGTAATCTTCATTTTTAATTCACATCACTTTTAATATGATTCTATTCGGACTTATGAAGAGTATTTCCTTTAAATAGAAGTACTCAAGCAATAAAGCTTATTCTATATCTCTATTTAGGTTTTATAATCAAGGAGGTAAAGTAACATTGATTACATTGTACACGATAAGAAAGTAAATAATTTCGTGTTTGTTATCTGAAACAAGTTTGCAGTTTTCCTCGTAATCTACAGGTTTATTCCTCCTGTGAACTAATAGCTATGTAACCATCTGTAAACTAAATCAATGTCGTCCTTATGAAATAACTAAACCTTGCTAAAACCGCTAAAAACTTATTATAAATATACAAAATTAGTATTTTATGGTTATAAAAACAGTTTTTGTCCCTGTGTGTTTATTAAATTTCAGTATACTTAATTGTGTAATGTAGGAGTAACATAATATATAGCCGTGTATAGTAAAAAACTGAACCAGGATTTGTTTCAGAATAGAGCCAATATTTTTCTGTTTTTAATTCAGTAAAATCTATAACTATGATGTATAACAGTAACGTTTTTAGAACTAAACTGCAGTACTCAGACGTAAGTATAATATATTATGCAAGCTACTGTGAAATACAATAAACCACAACAATTTAGCAATGTTTATTTTATACTTTGTTTTTTCTGTTCATCCTCTCTAGTTTTCACCAAGTAAAGGTATTTATCAGTGTAATAGTTAACTCAAATCACTTGTTATAGCATTGTAAAATCAGCAAAAGTAATGCAAAAGAAATCATTAAAATCATTTAATTTAGGTATTAACATAAAATTATACTGTTTCAAGTTAATGCGTACCAAATGCTGCACCTTACAACATTTCCAATCATTCTCAAATCTCTTTCGGACAGACCAGTAATCATAAAGTAAAGACATTTTTACATTCGACATACAAGTAGAATAGGCATTTTGCATGCTTTTAATAACACATAGCTCGTGAATGGACATGCATCATAATTGAAAACTTGATTGTCTATTTAGGATTGAAATTTCATACAAAATATGAAGTCAACAGAGTAAACTGTTCCAAAAATAACTGGCGGATACTTCAAATATGTAAACGCTCACATAATGAGGTATGTAACAATTATTGTGTTTAATGTCATGTAGAAAATAATTTACACACAAAATGTTAAGTTAGTAGAACTATTTGTTCTAGAGATATACAGCGAAAAGCAGATTCATAGAAAGACAAATAAATAGAAAAGTACTTTCCATAGCTCTTAGTGATATCTTAGCAAAATAAGAAAAAATAGTTTCTACAAATAAAATGGTGAAAACTGTTGGTTCAATATGAATGTTTCAGTATACACCAGGTTGCCTTCCGCTTAGTGCAGCGTCTGATATCTGACGTTACCACACGCCTAACTCCTGGAATCTAGAATCTATTCGTCTGAAGGGACCCAAAAATATTCTGTCATGAAGACAAACTCTTTGGATTGTTTAGACATTAGAGACACGTAGACTAGAAATATAGTGTAATAAAAGTGATAATGTATTTTCATTGTCTCATCAGATGCATAATTGAGTGTACAAAAATGTTTTGACATGATTCTAATCATGGAGGAGCAATCAATTTTTCTACACATAACATACCTATAGTGGGAGGGATTGATACAATATGAATGTAGTATATGCTCCGTTTCAACTTCCTCTTAGCTTATAGGTATAATTATAGTTCACCTTCCTCAAATCTATAGTTCAATTTATTCTCGACACATCCCCATGAATTATTTGGCTAACATTCAACCATATCCCTTAATGGATCCGTACTATCATGTATTAACGTATAAAAATCATGTAATAAACTAATAAAACGAAAGAATTGATTGTGACAAAACTTAACGAGGTTTTATTGACCAATCGAACATATTAATCACAGCACATGCGTCACTATGTTTCATGTTAAAATATATTGTACTGAGTTTGCATATGAATTATTTATACTTATAATAAATAAGATATTTCTTTCTTAAAGAACGTACTCTCTTTCATGAATCTTTTCCCCAAAACCAATGTTAAATGTACATAAAATTTCATCCAAATCCAAAAGAGTGACATGCAAAATCATCGATGGAACATATGCAGAGGTGATTCAAGATATCAAGTAGATAGGTGAATTATTTTTATAGATATCGTACAGACAGACACAAAGATAAACACAAACAGATCTTAAATACCTAAAACTAGAGTCACCACAAACGCATAACTAATTATCTCATATAAGCCAAGTTAGCATTAGTCTATAGAGCCATCACCACAAAGTAAAGATTATTGTTGTAACAATAAACAAAATTAGGTAAATTTTTTTAATTTAAAAGAAATATGTTGTAAATGGAATCCATTTCATGCAATGCTATCGCATCCGAGTTATCGATATAAAATTAAAATACGGATTTTTCTTTTGTAGAAATATGATCTTACATTAGTAACTCGTCAATACTAATGTTTCTACTTGAATTAACACCAACATCCATCAGAAAACGGGTCTCTGAATGAACATTGAAATGAAGAGATAACAAAATCTACAGGGATTCTAGTAAAATAGAAGCCACCAGGGGGAGAGTTAACTGGTAACAACACTGCGCCAAGCTCTGCTGTGGCTAACGAACAAACAATAAGAGTTGTTTACCTATGGATAGCCAACAAACGTGTCTGTTGAATAAATTATTAGCGTAACGTGATTGCAGTCGTTTATGGACTAACTAGGCCTGCAATAATCTGGTTGTTCTGTCGTTACAAATGTAAAATTTAACATAGAGGTTACGTTAATTAAACATATAGGTTTGTTGTAATAAACCAATGTTTACATAATACATTAGATGTAAATTAACAGACTGTTAAATTTTGTTGTTTTAATGCACTTTATAGAGTCCATGATGATATTTTTCGCATCTTTAGAGGCCAGTGGAGCGTAGCCTAGAGGGATTTTCAAAATAACCGTAGGTATGTAAAATATAGGCCGAAAGAATGGTTTGTAGATTTTATGTCAATACGTAAAACTAAATTAGGGAGAGAAAGAGAAGGAGAGAGAGAGAGAGAGAGAGAGAGAGAGAGAGAGAGAGATCAAAAACTTTAATATAATATAACTCATATTTTTACTATGGCTATTCATCCAACTTAATTTACATAGTGTAGCTAATTAAATTCTCATTGTTTATTACAATTGAGTCTAAAAACGATTTTTTTAAATTTCCAACACAAGGTTCAAGATGTGGAAGTCTACTTTTTTGCGGCTTGTTCTTTTAAGTCCAAAATCTATATTTTTCATTCGGATATAATGTAATATGTTATGTTATTTTATTACTTCTGTGTTCATCAAGTTTCCGTTGTTTTTATACGTAAATATATATGTTTAAAATTTTTTATATTATATATTGCCTACATTTAACCTTACTACAATAAGTTATTAAAATTAAAAATAGTTAAGTGAAAAATATCAATTACAGTCTTTTTAGATTATTACTGACT
The DNA here is from genome assembly GCF_021130785.1 of Homalodisca vitripennis. Lineage (NCBI taxonomy): Eukaryota > Metazoa > Arthropoda > Insecta > Hemiptera > Cicadellidae > Homalodisca > Homalodisca vitripennis. The sequence goes on along the minus strand of NC_060210.1, from coordinate 110,932,089 downwards.
TTTTTGAGTTGTAATATGATACGTCAGAATGTGTATAGCTCAAGAATAAAACCTGAAATTTGGTACAGAGTTCGAAGACACCCTAGATATACACCAGTTATCTAGTCACAATATAGTTGATAACTACTGTTGATAACTAACTGTAGTTGATAATGTATATCAATTACAGTCTTTTTAGATTATTAATGACTTTTTTGAGTTGTAATATGATACGTCAGATTGTCTATGACTAAGAGAGGTGGAAATGCGCCTCATCGCTCATCCACAAGTTGTTTACTTGGTCGACATTTTCTTTAAGTCTTCTGGCCATTTCTTCACAAAACTGTAATCGTTTCTGATGGTCAGTTGGTTTGAGATATTGCACAATCTGTATTTTGTATGGGTGAAAATTTAAATCTTGATGAAGAATCCTTCTCACCGAAGTGTTACTTATTCCAAGGCGTAGTGCATGTTGTTTGGCAGATCGGCGTGGACTTCTGAGCATTGCCTGTTGAACAGTAGCGGTATTTGGAGGGTTTCGAACGGTTTTTGCACTCCCACCTCGTTTTTTAAACGTTGATCCAGTTTGTTCAAGGTTGTTTATCCACGAACGATTTGCGTTATCCGAAGGAACGCGCGGTATGTTGAAATGGCGTCGAAAAGCACGTCGCGTTTTCACCAAACTCTCACCATTCGTATAATAGGCTTTAACCGCTTAGCCGCGATGTTCACCCGTCCAACGATCCATCTCAACTAAATGGCGGGACACGCAGGTAGAAAGGAGCCGGTCACTATTACCCCCTACCACTTACATTCCAACTGTCAAGGCCATCTCCAATCTTCCCGTTTCACTGGCTAACCCTGTATTTTGTTCATTCAAATTGTATTACAACGTTATTTATATTAAGCAAGGTTATTCAATGAATAGCAATGTGTTTACACCACTCCTCTGCATTTCTTATTGAACCTTTTCTAACATAAGTGACTTATACAGCAAATTCCTCATGTCAGGGAAAATTCTATATCTTTCATGATTTTTGCTGAAAGTTTATGAATGTGTGTGTGTGTGTGTGTTTCTCTGTGTAAGAACATCTATTTTAATACGAGTATATATAGACAGATTATGAGTAATAGATTGTTTCTCAGAAGCAGAAAAGTACTCTCAAAACTGTCGTAAACAGGATTTCTTGCTGCTAGTTTAAATTATTTATAAAATATGTTATTCAACGATTGTGACAGTTTTAAATTCATTGGTGGAGTGTTAAGGTAGTTCTTTCCCATCAGTTATAGATAAAATCACGTTTCTATATACGTGTGTACGTTTGGGTGTACAAATGATATTTTTCTACTTGACTTCATATAAATGTTAACCTTAATTCCATTGGTCAAGTATTATATTTATTAAATATTAAAATATTTAATTTAACATCACTTTTAATATGATTCTATTCGGACTTATGAAGAGTATTTCCTTTAAATAGAAGTACTCAAGCAATAAAGCTTATTCTATATCTCTATTTAGGTTTTATAATCAAGGAGGTAAAGTAACATTGATTACATTGTACACGATAAGAAAGTAAATAATTTCGTGTTTGTTATCTGAAACAAGTTTGCAGTTTTGCTCGTAATCTACAGGTTTATTCTTCCTGTGAACTAATAGCTATGTAACCATCTGTAAACTAAATCAATGTCGTCCTTATGAAATAAGTAAACCTTGCTAAAACCGCTAAAAACTTATTATAAATATACAAAATTAGTATTTTATGGTTATAAAAACAGTTTTTGACCCTGTGTGTTTATTAAATTTCAGTATACTTAATTGTGTAATGTATGAGTAACATAATGTATAGCCGTGTATAGTAAAAAACTGAACCAGGATTTGTTTCAGAATAGAGCCAATATTTTTCTGTTTTTAATTCAGTAAAATCTATAACTATGATGTATAACAGTAACGTTTTTAGAACTAAACTGCAGTACTCAGACGTAAGTATAATGTATTATGCAAGCTACTGTGAAATACAATAAACCACAACAATTTAGCAATGTTTAGTTTATACTTTGTTTTTTCTGTTCATCTTCTCTAGTTTTCACCAAGTAAAGGTATTTATCAGTGTAATAGTTAACTCAAATCACTTGTTATAGCATTGTAAAATCAGCAAAAGTAATGCAAAAGAAATCATTAAAATCATTTAATTTAGGTATTAACATAAAATTATACTGTTTCAAGTTAATGCGTACCAAATGCTGCACCTTACAACATTTCCAGTCATTCTCAAATCTCTTTCGGACAGACCAGTAATCATATAGTAAAGACATTTTTACATTCGACATACAAGTAGAATAGGCATTTTGTATGCTTTTAATAACACATAGCTCGTGAATGGACATGCATCATGATTGAAAACTTGATTGTCTATTTAGGATTGAAATTTCATACAAAATATGAAGTCAACAGAGTAAACTGTTCCAAAAATAACTGGCGGATACTTCAAATATGTAAACGCTCACATAATGAGGGATGTAACAATTATTGTGTTTAATGTCATGTAGAAAATAATTTACACACAAAATGTTAAGTTAGTAGAACTATTTGTTCTAGAGATATACAGCGAAAAGCAGATTCATAGAAAGACAAATAAATAGAAAAGTACTTTCCATAGCTCTTAGTGACATCTTAGCAAAATAAGAAAAAATAGTTTCTACAAATAAAATGGTGAAAACTGTTGGTTCAATATGAATGTTTCAGTATGCACCAGGTTGCCTTCCGCTTAGTGCAGCGTCTGATATCTGACGTTACCACACGCCTAACTCCTGGAATCTAGAATCTATTCGTCTGAAGGGACCCAAAAATATTCTGTCATGAAGACAAACTCTTTGGATTGTTTAGACATTAGAGACACGTAGACTAGAAATATAGTGTAATAAAAGTGATAATGTATTTTCATTGTCTCATCAGATGCATAATTGAGTGTACAAAAATGTTTAGACATGATTCTAATCATGGAGGAGCAATCAATTTTTCTACACATAACATACCTATAGTGGGAGGGATTGATACAATATTAATGTAGTATATGCTCCGTTTCAACTTCCTCTTAGCTTATAGCTTATAATTATAGTTCACCTTCCTCAAATATATAGTTCAATTTATTCTCGACACATCCCCATGAATTATATTGGCTAACACTCAACCATATCCCTTAATGGATCCGTACTATCATGTATTAACGTATAAAAATCATGTAATAAAATAATAAAACGAAAGAATTGATTGTGACAAAACTTAACGAGGTTTTATTGATCAATCGAACATAGTAATCACAGGACATGCGTCACTATGTCTCATGTTAAAATATACTGTACTGAGTTTGCATATGAATTATTTATACTTATAATAAATAAGATATTTCTTTCTTAAAGAACGTACTCTCTGTCATGAACCTTTTCCCCAAAACCAATGTTAAAATTTACATAAAATTTCATCCGAATCCAAAAGAGTGACATGCAAAATCATCGATGGAACATATGCAGAGGTGATTCAAGATATCAAGAAGATAGGTGAATTCTTTTATAGTATCGTACAGACAGACACAAAGATAAACACAAACAGATCTTAAACACCTAAACCTAGAGTCACCACAAACGCATAACTAATTATCTTATATAAGCCAAGTTAGAATTAGTCTATAGAGCCATCACCACAAAGTAAAGATTATTGTTGTAACACTAAACAAAATTAGGTAAATTTTTTTAATGTAAAAGAAATATGTTGTAAATGGAATCCATTTCATGGAATGCTATCGCATCCGAGTTATCGATATAACATTAAAATACGGATTTTTCTTTTGTAAAAATATAATCTTACATTAGTAACTTGTCAATACTAATGTTTCTACTTGAATTAACACCAACATCCATCAGAAAACGGGTCTCTGAATGAACATTGAAATGAAGAGATAAACAAATCTACAGGGATTCTAGTAAAATAGAAGCCACCAGGGGAGAGTTAACTGGTAACAACACTGCGCCAAGCTCTGCTGTGGCTAACGAACAAACAATAAGAGTTGTTTACCTATGGATAGCCAACAAACGTGTCTGTTGAATTATTAGCGTAACGTGATTGCAGTCGTTTATGGACTAACTAGGCCTGCAATAATCTGGTTGTTCTGTCGTTACAAATGTAAAATTTAACATAGAGGTTATGTTAATTAAACATATAGGTTTGTTGTAATAAACCCATGTTTACATAATACATTGGATGTAATTTAACAGACTGTACAATTTTGTTGTTTTAATGCACTTTATAGAGTCCAAGATGTTATTTTTCGCATCTTTAGAGGCCAGTGGAGCGTAGCCCAGAGGGGTTTTCAAAATAACCGTAGGTATGTAAAATATAGACCGAAAGAATGGTTTGTAGATTTTATGTCAATACGTAAAACTAAATTAGGGAGGGAGAGAGAGAGAGAGAGTTTATATTACATATGATCTGTTAATGTAATAAATACACATGTGTGCCGACCAGTGGACTGTGGATAATTACAGCCTGCTGACAAGCCAGCCCTGAGGTATGATGTATGTCTCCAGCTGGAGTTGTCTCTTGTATTGTAATTTGTCATGATTGTATGCACAAAGTATGCTTATCTCTGTGAAATGAAGACCTAATTATAAAGTTGAATAGTTACATGAGTTTGTAAGCTTACCAATATTGTACCGACACGATTATTTGTGTTTTTTTGCGATTTAAAAAACGCAGAATATAATGGCTTAGTTGAATGTTGATATAATAAAACGTGAAATTTCCCACCAACTTTTTTCTTTTAAGTGAAACAATTTACGTTTAACAAATAGATAGCACTTAGAATGATTGAAAGAGTATTTTTTAAAAACTAAAAGTATGACAATTAGTATTTTTTTCAACATTTAAAAAAATTAAAATTAATTTTAAATAAAAACTGTTACTGCTATAATTAAAATAGGAGTAGTGTTTCTCTCTCTCTCTCTCTCTCTCTCTCTCTCTCTCTCTCTCTCTCTCTCTCTCTCTCTCTCTCTCTCTCTCTCTCTCTCGTATGCAATCTCCTATAGCTCCGTTCCAACATGGCAGAGTCAGCGAGCGGGTCTCAAAGCTATTAGACACGAGTCGTATGCAATCTCCTATAGCTCTTTCTTGGACCTAGAAGAACCTATGTACCATTTTTAGTATCGATTACTTCTGTATCAAGAGTTTATCATAAAAACATCCTTGTATTTATTTGTTCACCTATATTAATCACATTTTTGACTTTGCATGGCTGCGTTATGATAAGTCTACATTCATTAAGTTGAGTGTGTTCATGTGTTCCAAACCAGAATTACGCCAAAACATTTTATTCCTTAGTTTTAAATTTGCAACAACTAATTAACAAGTCATATCAATAAAGTAAATTTCATTCCAGCTGTCAATAGCACCTGTTATTTCATCACTGGACTGCAAACTCTGCACGTCAAGTATCTACAAACAGATCTACACAACATTTTTTGCGACGACCTTCTAGATCTTCGTCATATCTCTAATCCGTAGACCAGTGGTCATTCAGTCTGATAATGCCAAAATATTTGAGAACATCTTATTGGACGTGCTGTCTTTTGCTTAAAAAATTCCATTATAAAAGAGCAGCATGGCTTCTACTGTGGTAGATCTACAACGACAAATCTAGCCGTATTTCAAAATGACATAATGCAGTCATTTGCGAAAGAAATATACAGGTCTATACCATAGCCCACGCTTTGATTTTACAAAGGCTGTTGGGAAAATTAGTCATGCTCGTCTCATACGCAAGCTTGAAACCTATAGAATCCATGATAATTTACTCCATTTGTTTAGGAGTTATGTGATAGACAGACCGCTGTATGTTAGATTTTAAGGTACGTGATCGGAGGGATTACCGGCTCTTTCAGGAGTGTCCCAAAAATCGTCATTGGGTCCAGTCCAGTCCAGTATCTTTATCAACGATTTTGGGCTCAACCTCACTACTGACTTCTTGCTCTTTACGGATGATACCAAGATCTACACTGAGATCACAAGTCATGGGGATTGCTTAACTGCAGAGAAGCCTCGACGTTTTAGGAATCTGTAGAGATCCTGTTTTAATAAAAGACAGTTCATCTCTTGGGTTCGTTTTGAGAGCTTCCCGTGACGGGCTTTCTACTGTTTTTGGTGATTTATTTAGATCCTTGTTGAGGCCCCACCTCGAATAGGCCTCCTTGATTTATAGTCCATACCAAAAGAACGACAGTGAGCAATTTATAGGGTGCAGCACAGTTTCATAAACGCTGTTGGCGTTGTTCTGGGATATATCGTTGTTCTCAATATTTTCAGTGTATTAATGGGTTACTCCAACTGTTTGGAAAAGCTTGTTCATCGTATGTGATTGCCCTCAATTCTATCCACATTTCCTGTAAACCACGGGATTTTGATATTGTTCGTTCCGTAGTAACACTTTTACCTTAGAACTGCAGCGCAAGTCCTTAACGTCAAGAAGTCTTACGGGAAATCGTGCTTTGTTTTTTACCGTTTTCACCGATGCGCAGCGTGAGTGCACAGCAGTGTAAGTATAGATATACGGCAACCGTTATTTCCACTTTATCAAGTCGACTAGATATTAGAATCTCGCTGTCTCTTATTTAGGTAAGTGCTTGGAATTTTCTTCAATCCGCTGTCTCATCACTGATAAAGTTAAAATAAGTATATGAGATGCAGAGGAGAAAATTGTAGCTGATACTATTTAATTATAATTACGATTATTATATTTCGTGGTGTATTGTTACCAACATTTAATACTTTGTGAAAACCCTTCGTACACCTCTTTATATTTTTATCTTTCTCCAGTTAATTAAGTATTATCATATTCTTAACTTTGTCAGATTCCTTAAAATATGCTGTTCACGCTCGGTACCTCAAGAGACATTGTTGTATTTCATCTAGGTAGAATTCATGCATTCGACGTGCGCAACATGTGTACTGTATTAAATTTAATCACAACATGTTAAGTCTTATACGGAATAAAATATAGCTTTTCTGACTTGAGGACTTTATAAAAATGAATGAATTAGAGAACTAAAAAATTTAACAATTGACAAATCCTCGACTAATAAAATTTATACACACACAGTGGCATTACTTCAACAAGAAAAACTTAAGGCCGGAGACTTCGGTCCTTTAGCTATTTCCATCCAGACAATCGCCTTTCCGGTATCTATGTTTCAGACGACGATACCACAGGAGATGCTGACACTTAGTTCCTCGTCATTGCTTTACCTTCGTTAGTTAAGGTGTGGCGTGTTTGTACTCTTTGCTCCTACGCAGTAGCATTTATCGAATTCATTCTCTCCAGTCGTAACTTCATGACGTTCATCAGGTATCATTTTATATTTCTTTCAAATTAAGTGATAGTTATATGCACATTTTCTACCTTTTTTGATCTTAGTTCATTTTATACACATTGACGTAAAGAATAGATATTGAAACTTAAACTGAACTTCTGCAGTTCTGTCATGTCTGGTCAGCCGTTGAATTGCAACTAGTCTGAAATTCTTAAATAGGTACCTTAAGAAAAATATAGTTTAGTGTGTCACTGTTAATGAATAGTTAAAAATATGACTATCAAATTAAGGGGACTGTTACCGCCTATCTTAGTCCATATAAACTTAATGCAGGTTTCTAAAATAATGAGTCATGATAGAGCTTTAATTTTTTGTCTTTTAAAGCACACCTTTTTATAGTTCGTGACCAACCAAAATTACAATTTATCATATTTTAGTATTAAAAAACTAATTTTTAAAAATTCACCTTTTTAAAACTAAACAAATCACAAAATATATTTTATTTCTAAGATAATACTTTTTATTTTGTAAAACCCTTTGGTCAGCACCTAGATTATAGTACAAAGTACAAGTGGTAAAAATTTGAGAGGTCTAAGTTCATAAATGGCTGAGAAAACTTGCATCTAAATAGAAAAAAACCAACTTACGGGAATCGAAGAAAATATCTTTAACTACCATAGCCTAGTAGTTTCCTAAGCTGTAGGATGGATTATCTAGGTCTTCACTTTGTGTAAACATGTCTTCAAGGCGTTTTCTTTTCAAAGCTCTCTTGTTCCTTATTTTCTTTTCTAATTCTTGAACTTTCTTGTCCGCTTCCTTCACTCGCACTATTTCTAGGCGCTGCATCGCTTTTACAAATTTTTTCCCTGGACGTAGGTTTAATGCTTCCAAAACTTGTAATTTACTAGAAAAGCCATCATTAAAGCTACAAACTGCAGAGTAAACACCAAATTTAAGGGTAGGCAGAGTTACAAAAGTTTTTTTTTTGTATTAGGGACCAAATGACACTATTCAATGACTCATTTTGTTTTTGAGTTTTCCTTTTCAAACATCGCTCCAACAGTTTGGTTTCTGAAAGGTCTTTGAATATGGGTTTTATAAAACTCATAACACACTCAGGGATGTGAAAATGTTTATCATGGTCATACATTTCATTGGTCAGTAAACTCAGGTTATATTTACACCATGTCTCATTGTCTTTAGGGCATAGCTGATGAGTAGGTTTATCATTTGATGACATCGTGTGAAAGTACACTGCCCATATTGCCTTTCTCATCTCTTCAACATTCTGCACATTTCGCCTTATGGCCAGGCCATAATAGGTCTGCATTTTTTGAATGTTAGGCTCACTTAGCCTACCCTGCCCATCTAATCCCTTACCATCCTCAAGTTTTACTTTACCCGAGACAGATTTTAATTTTAAAAGCCGCTTTCCCATCCTCTTTTGACAGTCGTAACAATAATAGTAACCTGAAATAAAGATGCTAGACAGTAGAGCCAAAATAAAAAGTTAAATACAGCAAAACAATTAAATATATGAAAGTGTTAGCTAGTGGAACATGACTGATGTTCAGTTAGTGTCGAAAAATGAAATGCAAGGGTTTCAATAATATTATTTTTTACCAACTTATAGTAATCACAGGAAAAAACAAATTACTGCAATAAAATCAGTACATTCCAAAGAAAAATAAAAAAAAATATTATTTTATTTATTTTTTGGGTAACAGTCCCCTTAAGATTAATTTTTCCTAATCTATATAGAGTATATAGCGAGTCCCTTAACTCTACGGAATAAGGTATATAACATTATTGCTCAGGTAAAGACAAACAAAGTTCAAGTCTCAGGTGTTTATATTCCCATATTTCTGTCTATATGTATTTTTTTTTGAAAACTTAAATTACAAATAGGAAATTCAATTCTAGAAAATATTAGTAAAAATGTTTCATTCAAATTGCCAGAAAATACTAAAGTATCATAAAATAACCCTTAATATTTTTAAGACGGATTTTATTAAAAACATTAACTTTAATATATATATATATATATATATATATAATCGCTAATTTCATAAAAGATTTAGAAGAACTGAATAGTTTGTTGAAGTTCATCAAAATTTAATTAAAACAATTATTAAAATCAACTAAAAATATTTCTTGCAGATATACTGCTACAAGACATATTCCTTATCATGGTCCTTTAGGAATATCCATCAACTGAAAAATCTATGCCCTCTTCTTAGACGAGAAACCATGTGCTTTCAGTTTGTTATGGCTCCAGCCTATTACGACAATGTATCACGATAACTTGAATAGGGTGGCCCATTCAATCGCCCAACCTCCTCCTCCCTACTCGTCCATTTGGGACTAATGAAACTAGTTTAAAGCTCATTTGTAAAATGCATGTTACAACTAGTATAGCTGAAGCAGCTGCGATCAAGAGAGATAATTCAACGTTTTCTATGTTTAATAATTATTACATTTACACTGTGCATCCATGTTGAATGTAGTAATATCTAACAGTTGTTGTGTTTAAAAGAGGTCTTATCAAAATAAAAAGTTTGTTACTGTTAATTAAGAAGGTTGATTTCATATGTTATAGTTCATAAACATGTTTGTAAATGTAAATAATGATATTTGTTACAGTACATCAAATAAATGGTTTCTATAAATAAATAATATTTTCAGATCTTAATGCACTACATCGATTTTGTTAAAGAACCCATATCTGGATGACTATAAGGTGTTATGGAACTACCAAACATTGAATGTTTGTATTGCTTTAAAGTGACCGACAACCTCAATATAGTTTTTTTATGTATTCAAAATGGTTTATTCTGTGCGTGGACTCTAAATCTTTCGTAACTAACAAACGCTAAATGCAAATATTCTGACTTCTAGAACAGAAAAAGAGGTTGGTAAATATTTTAGATATAAGCTATTGACTGTTGTACTAAACAGTTACTGATACAGCAAATATGTATAAAATGGAAAGTTTTCAAAGCATTTCAACAGTTTTAACCTGATATATAATCTTACATTCATTGCGGTGTGTTAAGTCTCAAAATGTTTGAAATTTAATTTATGAACTATTCATAACATCTCCATAAATTTCTTTTGAAGATGGAAGAAAGGACAAACATCTCAAAACATTGTGCCTATAAAAATCAAGGTGTACCTCCAGTACATACCTTTTTTATAATGTCTTGATAAAACGCCTTCAGCATGGGAATTAAAAAATAAATTCAATTTTATATAGTATAAAACATGCCAAAAATTAAATACTTTTTTGAGAAATAAACATTTTATTAATATATATTTTTATTAAGAAAGACTAATATTTTCTTTACCATTTTCACTTTATTATTTGGACAGTCTATTCTTTGGCGTATCCCATACTGTAGGCCATATATTCTCAGTTCTGTGAGATACAGTTCTTTATCCTGATACAACCTGTAAAACCTTGTACTAGAAAGGAACTTTGTGTTATATTAATAACAAATACATCAGTATATTCATAGACAGTTGCATGTAGTTCGATGTCGCGTACCACTTGATTAACAATACACTTATACATTTACTATAGTTTTCCGTACGAGTGTATAATTATACTTTTAAATGTACATCTATTTCAGAATCTGTCAAAAGATATTTATCAGGAAGCTACTTCTTTTAACAAACTCATTTACGTAGTATAGTAAAATAATATCCATAATAAATCCAATTAGGGTATTGAGAGACTTATATTATTGCTCCACTCCAATTTCATGGATTATGTAAGAATTACGAACTTATACTAATAAAGTTTTTGACATAAATCAATTCAACAGAGTATTTAAAGACCTAACGCCAAATAATGGGAAAGTTTAAGGGAGACGGACAAGCATACGGATAGATTGTTCTTTTAACGTTTAACTTGCAATCAATAGGGTTCTTCCCAGAATAAAGTAGAACCCGGTTGCAGGTTTCTAAGATATTTCTACCTACAGTTAACACTGAGATAGACATAGAGACAAGCAAACAGATGGATTCCCTTCGAGCTTTTGATCCCAAAATCTACAGGGGGCTTCCTGGACCAAGAGTTATCAAAATTGTAAGTTTCAAGGCAATTTCTACCAAGACCATCTAGACAGGTAGACGACAGAGAGACACAGTGGACCCTTCTTTCACTCCAATTTTACTCCAAAACCAATATGGTTCTTTTGTGGACTAAGAGGTACCTAAGTACCATGTCTCAAGTCTATTGGACCTTTTTGTCAAGAGTTACGGTCAGACGGACGGAAGAGGCCGTTGCGCCAACATGAATTATATTCTTCTTTAATGGATATATTTTTACAACTATTGTTTTTCTTTTTTATTTTGTATACAAAACATTTTGTTTTTTATCGTCTAAATAGTTTTTACTAAACTAATATATCGAATGAAGTTCATTAAATTTAAAAACACTGTTTAATAATATCTATGTGCACTGTCATAGCAAGCCAATATTATCATAAGAAAACTAATTTTATCTTAATAGCTGATGATTTGAGGAAAGGTTTTGGAATAAATAACGTTACAGTTATAGGGCAGATTTACAGGCTGAAACGCACTCTAATTACCTCCCCTTCACACGTTTTATTGCTCTTATCTCACGTAATAAATGTCTTTGCTCACTTACAATTATGATACTCTCTTTTTTTGTTAATGTTGCAATTAATAAACAGATTGAAATGTATATCATTCTACTTCTTGTTGATTTTATTTTCCTTCAAGTGATTAAAATATTACAGTGTGTTCTGATATAGATTTAGACATTAAAATAGTGTCTTCCTCTTTTTGGATGTATTACATAAAACATAATCTTTATATTAACGGATTCAAAATCATGAATACATTTTGTAAAATAATTTAGTATTACAACTCAAGCCAATAATTATTATCGCTGTGGTGCAGGTAAGTACAACCATTTTAGATATCAAAGATCAAGTACATAAATGTTAAAATGTATTTTAAAAAGTAAGTTTGATTTTTAATTTCAAAGTCCATGCTACTGGTGATGGATGAGCTCTAAGCGGCTTATATGAATTCTAAAAATCTATATACAAATTCTGTATGACCCAATGCCAGTTTACAGTAGCGGTTTCCAATATCAGTATCGAGTTCCAATTTCAGATGCTGTTCCGAGTGTAAAAATTATATTCAGGATTAGTAAAATTCATGTCTAAAGTCAGTAATATCTCATCAAGGTTTGCTAAGCATCGACACAGCCATGGTTTTATTATTTAAAAAACATTACTAAAGAGTATTATGAAACTCATGAAAATAGAAAGGGGATTAACTGAGGACGAATATATCCAAGAAACAGGTTAATATTACGGGTTAATACATATCCTTTAGATATTTCCTATGGATTCACATTTAATTATTACCACAATTTACATCAATTACAAGATCATCATTCTGTTTTCTGAGTAAGTGATCAAATTTTACTATGAAAAAGAAACTGATTACAAGAATAAATGTTTTCGCAATCTGCAATAAGAACATCCAAATAACCCACATTAAACATCTGAACAACATAATAGATTTTACTATGTTTAATACATATTTGTGATCCCTGATATAGAATGAAAAAATATTGAAAAGTACTGTGTCTTGTAATATAAATGAGAAAGTGCATAATATTATTAAAATATTTAGTATCTGATAAAAAATTGACATAATTTTAGACCTACGTATATGTAGATTTTTTGTTCAAGGCAACATTACAAACGCAATTACGCAATTAGCTGAAAATAGCTTAGACTGGAAGTAAAAATTTAAATGACCTAAAGTATACGCTTTTTACCAAAGTGGACTTTTTAGTCAAATGTATTATGTAATACAGCAATCGGGACAAAAATTCAATAGCTACATGGTACCAAAAGTAGATTCAAATTTTCGCAAGTAGTAACACTTTTATCGAAGTAGTCTTTACAGACCAATTTTCTCGATCTGGACAAGAAGGTAACACTACTATGTCATCGGAATACCTGAAATCATAATAATTAGATTATATTTCATTTGAGTATACAATTTTTTTACGACTTTTTAGACCTATTTATAAAAATATATTTTCTTGATACGGGAAACAAAGCAAACTAATACGGCAATAAAATACCTCAGACCAAAAATAGATAGCAACGGCCAGACGTAGACGATTTTTGAATGAAGTATACTTTTCAAACTGAGGTTAACCGTATTTGTTCCTGATAGCAAGGGCAACTCCATGACCTGTGAAGTATAATAGGTTCATAACAGAAATGTTTTCAATCGCTGAACTTGAATTGTTGCCGGGATATATGGAGATTCTATAGGAAGAATACAGCTAACACTATAAACCTCCTATCCATAATCACTGAAATAATGCATACAAATAATATGTCTTCTTTCGATTTAAAAATTGCATGGGTCCATTATATTATATCATAAATGGTTTTACTAATATTACTAAGTCCGACTAATATTTCTCCACTATTGCCAACAATATTGCCCGTTTTCCAAAAATATCTGAGAAATCACTTCAAATATTATGGAATATCGACGAAATACCCATGCTAAATGCATTAGTACTCTAAACTTCAGCGCCCCAAAACTTTTGTCTTCAAACATAAATTTTAATTATCTTGAAGTCGTCAGAAGACTGAGATATCTAATTTGACCATAATTTATTTCCTTCAGTTTTTTCCAGCCATGTAAATGGAATTTGCTTATAACGTACCGATTAAAAGTAAATCGCCTACAAAGCCACAGGTAACTGCTAGTCTTTATATAATACATAATATATATATATTTAAAAAAGAACAGAAAATGCTATCGATAAAACATTCTGATAGAAGGTAGAGAGTAATATTTTCTTAGACTTTAAGAATACCGATTGAGCTGGCTGCAAACGTACAAAGAAAGAGGTAAAGTATCAGGGACACCCTATAACTACCTGACCGCTCTACTATTAACGACCTTTATCGCTCTCTATAAATTGTGCTTTCCCATTCTTAGCACTTACCCTCAATGGTGTGAATCTAATATTTCTTACGGAAGGTTTTAATGGTTACCAAGTAACTTTAAAATACAACAAATTGAAAGTATTGTAGTAATAAAGTAACATGACTTGTTTCATTAATAACGGAATTTTAATTATAATCTCTTCTTCAGGAGACCCGTCACTTACATCGTTGTAACGCGTAAGTCAGAAATCACAACCGCCATGTTGTGTGTCACCTTTAAGAGTCTAAAAAATGCAATTAATAAAAAAATAAACACAACACTAATCATCAAAACTAAACTACAGAATACAGGTCAAAATAGGTCCAAATCGGTCGACCAACCACCTGACTATTTACCCGAAGAAGAGATCAGATTGCAGTTCTCGAGAAGTAGTGAAACTGATTTTTTGTATCACTGAACCATGGCAAATGTCCGGAAAATTTTGTTTCTTTCACAATAATTCCATCGTCAAAAACAAACTTCAAACAAACAATTAAATTATAAATTTTGGCATATTACTCCTAAATTTATTATGCAATTAGTCAATACTCGGAACATTTAGGTTTTCCTTTTTATAAATAAGCTGTATTTATACTTGCTTATGTCAAACTAACGTCATAACTTTGATTATTTGGAATCAGAATGTACTCAACTTAATTTTCTGAAATAATCTGTTATCAAAAATGTATTTGACTAAAAAAGTTCCAATTGCAGTAGTTTACATGCTTTCCAACTTAACGAGCTGGTTTTTGAAATTTAGTAGAAATATAAATTACCAATTCACTTGTTATTTTAGCAATATATTTCGTTACAATTGAATTAGAATATACATTATGGGTGCCAATTCTTATAAAGAATAATCAATCACTTGTATTTTACCACAGTTTTATACTTGTATTTTGCTACCAAGATGAACTAAAATAGCTAATATTTGATGTTTCAATCGATATTTTTGTTGATTTGGTATCACTAATCACTAATTAGACGATCAGAAATGAGTACATGTATGGAAATCCAAATATATACAAGTCAATAATCATAGCTGACAGAAGATACAACAAAACTGTATTTATATTATATACATAATGTAACAGATCTGAGAATAGATAACGCTTCCAAATCAAAATAGTGTTATCCATTCTAGGAAATCTATGAAATTGCAGTACATAATTTAAGATAAATAACTTATTGAATATTGTTATTAACTACCAAATTTATATTACTAGAAACATTTCTGTGTATATTTTAATTATTCTCTATGAAAAGAATCCCTCGCAAAAGTACATACCTACAACATAGAGTAATTTGATATTATAAAGAGCATTTAATAATATCAGGAAGTGGTACTTATTTATGGTAAGATATTTAAATTTATAGTTATCTTGAAAATAGTTAAACATGATAATAATAAAATATACAGAGTTCTTACCTTATAACAAAATAATAAAACATTATTTTATCAGTAAATTACGTTTCATAACTCGAGAAAAAAAACTCAACATAAAAATGTCTTCACCGGAAAATTTATGTTAAAAATAACTTACTAATTTGAGTCGCTAGGAATGAGATGCACCAATTACATTACCACCTTCCTTCGTGGAAGAAACCAGTCGATTGAAATGTAATTTCTTGGAAGAACGGGTATCCTATATAGTACGAGGTGATTCAGTCACTGTTTTCCTACTTAAATTTTCTAAATATAGCAACTTTATTTACACATTATCTAGTTACGAATAAAATTTTACCAATCACTTGTAACGAAAGGATTTACCCAATAAGGGATGACTGATGGATGTTTTTGACTGTAAAAGGGTTACGTTTGGAGTGGGAGAAGCTTTCTTAGTGTAAAATCATCTAGAAACATAAATATTAGGTGGCAGTGTTTTCCCCTACCTGCTTTGCCTGGAAGACGGTAGTGGAGAGGTAGCTTCAACTTCTTCACATGTTACGTGGCTGAGATACTGGCCGTTATTTCTGTTTATGACATCTCGAATAGAGTGGTCACTACTCCCAACATTACCAATCTATAAAATTCTGTCACTCTGTAAGCAGAATACCAGACATAGAAACAGTCATTAGTTGTTACCTTATCTGGTTGTTCTAAGTAAACAAAACCAATTTGAGAACATTTAGAAGAAAATTACCACTAGCATATCATAGCTTAGCACAACTTTATTTAAGATCATATTAAATATCAAATATCTTACTTTATTGGTTTCACAAAATATCCTGGCAGTAAACAATAAGTAAACCAATTTAATATACTTTTATATCGATGTCATGGATAAACTGCAATATATTTGTAATAATCTTTTTACAATACACGGATCACTTCATTTAATGAGATGAGAAATTGGTATTTTTTTCAATATGGTTTATGTCACTTTAGACCAAATGGTTCATTAAAGGAGTAAATCTGTGTAGTTAATACGTATGTAATTTAACGTTCGAATTTGGTACAAAGAAAAACTAAGATGAGTTATTTTATGTACTGCAGGCAATATTATGAATCATTTTTCTGTATGGTCTTGTGACTTATGATTCAAAGAGATATAGACGTTATACACTTAAATAATTGAAGATTTGCATGCTGTCGTTACCTTTGTTACAGGCACATATCGCAATCATGATATTGAACACGATTACGATCTCCACAGCAATAAACACGTCAGAAAACCATCTAGTGGAACTGCTTTCTATAAGAGACAATTAATTAGTATGCAATGGCTTTAGGCTTGTTGCCAATTCATTAAAGATTTAGCGTAGTCTGAGAGGGTTTCAAACACAGTTAAAAGTATCCATGTTGTTGAGTTACCACTACAGTGTCAGAGAATTTCACTGTTATGGCCTACGAGCAAATACTTTATTTCTAGTTTTCTAATTACTCATTGGTAAGGATTATGTATTTAACTGCTACGTTCTATATATTTGGAATTTTAATTTTAGTGAACAAGTACATTTTAAGGTAACACAAGTACAGTTTTTGGCTGATATAAGAACACCGATTAGATAAATTAGCTTGGAGGATAAGAAGAAAGAGAGGCAACGAGAGGTTAGCAGATTGTTAGGAAATTGGTCAAAATTGAGCTTTAACCAGTATTAAGAACACAGAGAACATCAAATACTTGCTGCCAATAAATGTATTTGTATTAAAATATAGATATGAAATTTAAGGTTTACCACACAATATATAGAGTTTTAGACAAAGAGTTATGCACGTTTTAATGTTTTAAGTATTTTCTCACTAGGTAAAACTTTATCACTGACAAGAACTGAGATTAAAACGGACGTTCCCAAATATTAAACGCTGAAAATTAGTTTAAGAATAACAAGTAAAATGTTTTAAATTTACGAAAAAATTAACTAAATCAAGGTGATGAGTTTTAAAATGACATTGGGTTCCTAGCCTCAGTGACGGTGATCCTAATATTGGTTATGTGGTTTTTAACTATGACATTATACAGGGTGTTAAGAAGTCCTGCACGGGCTTGATAATTCCCGAAAGATTACAGGTAAAGCAATAGTACTTGGTATATAATTTTTGTACCTAAAAATATAACTTTTGAAGTAACTCGCGTTTTTTGTAATCTCAGAGGGATAGCTCGCTAGGAGAAAGTAGTAACTCATTAGTGAGAGCATAGGTCGACTAGTACATCACTCTTAAATACGTTATGCAGGTTTAAAGTTTGAAACACTTACAATGTATATCCTGCTCTAGATTTTTTTAATATTCTTTATCTATATAAATGGTAATATATTTAGAACAGAACTTAAACTGTAAAAACACAAATAACCCGCAGATTCTAGAACGTATTCTTTAAAATTCTAATTGTTATAAGTGTAATAATCGGTGCAAACACCGTGCTGTCTAATAGTGTTTTAGAAATTACCAAGATTCTATTTAGAAATAAACATCGACATTAAATTGTGAGGAAATTGTAAACTAACAAATTATGACTTTGCAGATCTAGAAATGAGCCCAGCAATTTAGCAACATTTTAGTTCCTCCATGCGGTACTGTGGGGCCCAGACTGCCGAGAGTTGAGCTTACTGTACCGTATCTCTCACTCCCTCCTTTGATGGGGTAGCATGTAATGAGTAAGTTAATGTCTCAGCTCAGATTTGCTCACTGGAATCGCAACTATAATCCGCTTTCCAAATACAGCGCTACTGACGGTGGAAAGAAGTTAGATTAATTAAGTCACGCTAGCGCTGTAACTCGGGAAGACACTTAATAACTATTAAAAGTTTTGGAGATTATCTTCGAGAAAGTTTGAAAGCATCATGGAAGAAGATGGAATGTCTGCATGAGGTGATCTGTGATTGCCCAGGACCATAGTATACCTCTTCAGTGTGAATGACTCATTTGTGTAATAATTTTAATTGTCCGTGTTTATCTTCAAGAAAGCTTGAAAGCATCATGGAAGAAGACTAAAAGAGTGCATGAGGTGATCAATGGATCATTCGTCCTCAACACTATAACTCTTGCCCCGGAGCACTGTACACCTCTTCCGTGTGAATGACTCATCTGTGTAATAATTGCCAATTGAAAATTTCTTATATAATTTATAATTCAGTTTTGGCCCTTAACAGAAACACCTTATGACAGAAATTACTAAAAATAATAATAAAAATGTGTTATTAAGCAGTTATTTAACTCATCAAACAGTACATTTGCCAAAGAAATTTTATTTACGTTCTATTTACCCTCTACTTCAAAGTTACCCTGTGCCGGTGGTTGATATTTATTTATTATTGGTGAAAAGTTTCTTAATTGAAAAAAGAGTTTCGAGCGTGAAATCATCTGTAAATACGTTAAATTAACCTCGATAGAAAATGTATTATTATTAAACAGGTTTGACACCCAAAAATCATTATGTGTGTTTATTACTGGCCTATTTTACATCATTCTCTCAAGAACTAAATTATCTACAACTTTTGATTGCACAATATACGTGTTTATTACTCATTTAAAAAAGTTAATACACTTGAAATATAAACAAGTCAGGATTTTGGAGACAGAATTTTTCACATTTTGTGTCATATATCAGATATGGGTGGTCTTACAGTAGTGTGCTACTAATAGTCAATACTATTATTTAACATTTATGATGGCAGCAGTGAGGAATTGAGATAATGTAGTTTCCTATGGATATTCTAAATTAGTTTCGTTTGACATTTGTGAATGTGGCATATCTAAGGGAGTAACAACGGAGTAATCGAGCACAAACACAATTCAACGAGCCCTTTGCTTTACAACAAATTAAACTTGTTTCGATAACGGATTTCAAGGTCTCAAAATAATTTTCATTAAACTGAAAGTCCAATATTCATATGAGATCAGGATATTGGATTATCTCCCAGTTACCTAAGATATGCCTTGATGTCTCAGTTGAACAGCAGGTATTTTAGTGCTAAGCCGTGGTAAACTGCTATTATGTACCTAAAATTTAGGATTCCTTCACAAAAGCCTAAATTTGTAACTGAAATAGTTAGAACTATCATAGATTATCGCTCTTTGATTATTTAATAATATATGTTATATAATATTTAATAATGAGGCTAATTCGAGTTATTTAATAGACACTTTACATTTTCAGTTCCCCCCTAAATAACGCTCTACAAATTTACACATAAAGTGGATCTTGGGTTTATCTGTTTATCTGGACCAAATATTAACCAGGTTTATCTGGGTTTATCTGTTGAACACCATATTTATCGGGAATTTGTGATAATATTTAGAAAGAGTATGCTTATGGAATCTGTAATCGTTAATAAGGAATATTGGCTAATGATTGGTAAAATATTAGGAATCGAGCTTTTATTTTCATAATCAATATACTAGCTAAGTTAATATTTTCATATTATTTTGTGTAGTTCAAACCCATGTTTGACTATTTGCATCTAAAGTTATATATATTCCATTACAAATGTTATTAAAAGTATGTATATGTAGAATAAGTCAGTCAAGAACAAATCTTAATTAGCAATATTTTTAAAACTAATAACAGAAAGTAAAATAAATAACTCATAAAGTAAACATAAAAATTTTACATGATATTCATTAAAAAAATTAAAAATATTTAAATTTATCAATCAGAAATTATGTGTACATGTTACGGGGAAAAGCCATGTTTCTGACGTAGTATTCCTTCGTAAACAACCTAAAAAATACATATATATATGGTTTATATATATATATATATATATGTATGTATTTAATCTTGAATATATATATATATATATATATATATATATATATATATATATATATATATATATATATATATAATGTGTGTGTGCGAATTCTAAATAGCAGGGTTGATAGTTTAACATTTCACTATTGCGTCTATTTTTGCAGTGCCAAATATACCGAAAGGAAAGATTACAATAGGCTGAAGTAAAAAATAACTAATTATATTTTAAGGATATATAAATTTCCTTAAAAAGAAGAGGATATCAAGAAAAGTATAAGAAAGAGTAGACCTCCCGCAGAATGAGCGCTAACATGGGCTCTTATGGAGTTATTTTAACATGGGCTCTTATGGCGATATTTTAGCATTGTCTCTTATGGGAGATACATTTCGGTGTTTCCTAACCACAGACTTCCTGTTTTCCGACGACTTATCTCAACCTAGACTTCCTGTTTGTCACACACCTCTTTATCTCTGACTTTCTGTACTGCTTAACCACCCGTCCACAGGTTCCGTGTCGACGCCTATTGACACTCACCTTTTTGAGTACCTGAGAGTCTTAACACTCGCACCCGCGTATCTGATGGCTCCTACCGGAGTCCGACACTGTCCTACTA
Organism: Homalodisca vitripennis; assembly: GCF_021130785.1. Classification (NCBI taxonomy): domain Eukaryota; kingdom Metazoa; phylum Arthropoda; class Insecta; order Hemiptera; family Cicadellidae; genus Homalodisca; species Homalodisca vitripennis. The sequence continues at coordinate 110,910,935 of NC_060210.1, read as the reverse complement.
CCTCCCATACTCCGAGCCAGACGTAACGCCCATACCCCGGATTTTGACCGCCTAACCTTTAAGGGCCATGCACGACATATTCCGTCACCCATCTTTTCGAGTACCGGAGCGCATGAAAAACCACACCCACATTTCTAACGGCCCCTGCCCAAACATTTCGATTGCCTCCAATACTTAGGGCTCTTAAACACATATATTGCCCACACTGTTATTTATAACACTCCACTCCAGGACCTAGCCGCCCATCTATACCCCCGTCTCTTGCAGACCTACACCTGAACAGTCCTTCACAGGGTTCCAACTTATACCCAAATCGGTACTCTGACCGCCTACCTTTTATCGGATGAATGATAAACTTTTAACCGTGTGCTTTCACCCTGCCGAGACCCTACACTTTTCGATTGCCTCCAGTACTCCTAGCCAAGCGTATAGCTCTTACCCGAATTTTGACCAATTTACAGTACAATGTACCACATAGGCCTGCAATAGCCCGATTCCCGGACTTGCTAAGACCTGCACCTGTATTTCTAATGGTCGCTACAGAAAACTCACACTATGCTATTACCTCTCATACCTCGGCTCTTAACTACGGACATTGCACATACTATGATTTCTAACTCCCTGACCTTTACGTGTGTATACACCTACAGCCTCCCACCTCTCTCGTGTACCCAAGCGTCTTCGGCCCTCATCCGCACCCTGCCGTGGCCCCACACTTTCCACTCCTAGTCAGGCATAAAGCCAATACCCGGATTTTTACCATTTTACCGACCAATGTACCACATAGGCCTGCAATAGCCCGTCTCTTGGACATGCTAAGACCTACTTTTCTAACGGATCCTGCAGAGGCTTCACACTTTCCTATTGTCTCCCATACCTAGGCTCTTAACCACGGATATTGCACATACTATGATTTCTCACTCCCTGACCTTTACGTGTGTATACACCTACAGCCTCTCACCTCTCTCGTGTACCCAAGCGTCTTCAGCCCTCATTCGTACCCTGCCGAGAACCTACACTTTTCGACTGCCTCCAGTACTCATAGCCGAGCGTATCGCTCATACCCGGATTTTTACCATTTTACAGTCCAATGTATCACATAGGCCTGCAATAGTCCGTCTCCTGCACATGCTAAGACCTAATTTTCTAACGGATCCTGCAGAGGCTTCACACTTTCCTATTGTCTCTCATACCTCGGCTCTTAACCACGGATATTGCACATACTATGATTTCTAACTCACCGACCTTTACGCGTGTATACGCCTACAACCTCCCACCTCTCTCGTGTACCCAAGCGTCTTTAGGCCCTCACCCTCACACCGACGGGACAACAACACTTTCCAAATGCCTCCCGTACTCTTACCCAAGGGTATCACCCATACCCAATTTTAGAACACCTACACATTACCGACTAGTATCCACAAAGTCCAACAGGCATCCATATAATATGTCGTACACCACGTCTCTTAGCCCTTACACATACTCCACGACTCCACACTCTAAAGTGTTTACTACGCGTAGCGTCACATTAGAAAATTGTCTTCCCACCATTAATACCCTGTACTGGTTCCCACACATATAGTTAACACCTTTACCGTATTAATCTCTATATACGAGTATTTACCGAGCATATCGCACAATCTTAGTTAGCCTTACCTTCGTAGGATTCAAACTTGCATTTCGTTCAATTTCTAACATACTGAGGTCCCCATTAAAAAAAAAACCAGGCCTAACACGGCACTCTCATTTTACTGACAAATATTCATACATTACCTGAAAGTGTAATGCTAATATTTACCGAGTACTTTCCCAACAGGGTATTCTCATCCCGAGGTCCTAGTCTCAAGCTAACAGCTTATAACACGAGGCGTACCTTCTGAGCGACTACTATTTGCCGATCAATGCCCGTGCATATGTTTCAATACCTGGACACCTAATGTCTACGAAGTACTTCATATACTCTTATCCCACGCAACCCATCACGGGACCCTAATTTCTGTTACCTTTCACTTGGATGTCTATCACTTCACCTCGGGACCCCACTCTCAAGCAGACTTAACCGGTAATTAAAAGAACCGTATTTCATTATTAACAAAGCACCATACATTTATTTCAACTACTGCTTAGACATTTAGTTTCCATATTAATCAAGTATTTTGTTTTCACTTAACCCACGCCTCCCTTTACGGCACTCCAACTTTTTACCACATTAAATCCACCATCACTTTCTAACGGCCAGGCTCTCATTTTCATAATATCAAGCGAGCGTAGCTTAATACGGAGTACCATCCCATACAATTTAAGCTTTACCGTGTGTAATTATATATGTCGCTTATACTTAGACATCTAAAGACCCATCATCCCTCACTCTGGTTTCCTAGCTGTTCCCTTACTTTAATTTATTTATAAAGAGACGCATACAGAGGTATTAGTCCAATCGTCTCGAGACCGCGTTATACTAATGTTTATATTATAATCTATACTAGCACTTTATGAAATCTCGACCACAGTGACTTACCCATTGCACCGGCTCATGACACTACTCGTAACGGACAGTTTGCGGTTTGCGGTTACCTGCATCCTCGGACTCTGATAGTTCATTCTCTACAACAATATTAAAACTAATAACTATTATAACATCTTCAGTACAGCACGGGATATCTGCCATCCTGAATACAGTCGGAATAATACATAGGTACTGCATTCGGTGTGTAATAAGTTTTAATTTTTCTCCCGAGTGTGATGTAAAGAGCTTTAACTTATTTATAGTCTATTTTCAAAAACGTATCACGCTTCGTATACTTTGAATTTAGTTAATCATACCGGAAGCGATGATTGAGGTTTGCGGTTACCTGTAAAAACCCAGATGAGTAACGGTACAGTTGCAACCGCAATTTTAAGAGACCTCATTGGTCGGAATAAGCGCGTCTCTGATTGGTCTAAAATAGCCGCCAAGCACTCTGATTGGTCGGTGTTCTACACAGTCGGCAGAGATTTCCCTGTCTCGTCAGTCTGGAGGTGGACGTCAAAGAGGTAAAACCTATATCGTTCTGTTCCTTGATATTGCACAACATTATATCGATATCAAGACAAGAAAACCTCGCTAATTACTAATATAAAATAAATAAGACATTGCTTACCTACCTACCTAGTTACCCAGATATTATTTTTAATATATTACTGTTGCAATGGAATCTCAACCTATTGAAGTGGTCTCAGAGCTCTCATTGGTCGGCTCCCTATAATAGCGGCAACATTCTTCTCTCTCGTCAGTTTTCCAGTGGACGTCAAAGAGGCAGGACGTGTGTTGAGTGCTCTGCTCAGTGTTATCGAGTGGTTGAATTTTAAATGCTATATTGACGCTTTCTTAGAGTGAGTCAGTGGTGTTAGTGTGTTTTATATTTATTAAGTGCTTTTTTTTACTATCATAGTAATTTTATAAAAGTAAATTAGCTTATAGGAGTTTTATTACATTTTCAGTTTATTAAGTGCTTGTACTTTATTTAGCGATCACAGACATTAAACTCCTTTACACTGTGTGTTCTTAAAGTGTTTATACTATTGCTTCTTTAAATCTAATACAGTGTTATTGTGTTTTTCTGAAAGTGAACAAGTTGATTCGTTGTGTTACTGTGTTTGTAACGTAGTGACAAACCCAACATAGATTTCGTTCATTTATTTATGTGTCGTATTTATAATCAAGTTTTGTGTAATTTATTTCGGTTATTACATCATACCACAGTGTACTGTAAAAAAGTTTACTGCGCATGCGCAGCTCCTACACTTACTTAAGTGCGTGACGTGGCCTTCTTGTCATTCTTAGACGTGACGTTGAACAGTCAACACCCATTCCAAAAGCTTGTATCAAAGCTGCTTGCTGTATTATTTTAGAGCTAATTACATACAACATGGATCCCGTAAAAGTTTTGCATACCGGTGAAACCTACTGTAGAAGGTTTAGAACATATGGGTCAGAAACAGTTTTCAAGTTTAACCCAGTACCCGAAGGAGTGTCCGAACTTGATTGGATTAAAAAGGGTTTTGGGAGTATTGTCGAAAAGGCGAAAGCCGGTACTACCGAATATGACTACCTAGGCTTCACTTTAGATTCTCTGAATTTTAGGACCAAAGATTCCGGATATATCGCTTATAGACCTGCAAATCAAGTTCACGGGGATATAATTTGGGATATATTTGGAAAACTTATCCAAAGTAATTCGGATTCGATAAAGTCCATGGACACATTTAGAGTTAAGTGCACCCGCACCAATATTCCAGTAGGTAGTGGTAGCCTCAGAAGACCAGGTTTGTATAATAACTTTGAAGAAGAATGTAAAGCACGTAAAGGTATCGTAGTTATTAAGAATAGTGATAGTCTGTGTCTGCCCCGAGCTATAGTGGTAGCAAAAGCCTATGCCAAAAAAGATCCTCAATTCAAGGCTATACGTGAAGACAAGGGTAAGCGACAAACTTTTAGAGCCCAAAAATTGATGACCAAAGCAGGGGTCCAAATTTCAGAACGGGGAGCGGGGATCCCCGAACTTAATAAATTTAAAGACCACCTCAAAAAGTATAATATTACAGTTTATAATTACGATAATAAGGGTAGGGACGTATATTTTAGCGGCAACAACGAAGGTGCTTTGTACAAAATTAATCTGTTGTACCATAGGGGTCACTACAATGTAATAACTAGCGTAACTGCAGCTTTTGCGTGCCATTTTTTCTGCGAAGCATGCCATGTCCCTTACGACCACAAAGCTGAACACAGGTGTTCAAATATCTGTCCTGCGTGCCAGACAGTCTCTCCGCCTTGTAAAGAGGAGCATGGGGGAATTTTGTGCCCTGACTGTAACATGACCATGAAAAATCAGAACTGTTTTGCGGCTCATAAGAGTGAACGTTGTAAGTCCGTAAAAAAATGCTTACAGTGCCAAAGACTTGTGTTTTTGAACAACCGTAAGTCAAAATATGTGTGCGGTGAAGTTTTTTGCAAAATTTGTAACGATTTCATGCCCCCAAACCATCAATGTTACATGCGGGTCGACACAAACAAACCAAAGACTTTCTTTTCATTTTCTTTGATTTAGAGACCCGTCAAGATGAAATTTTAACGGAAGAATCAAAAATTCATAAAGTTAACCTTTGTGTTTCTCAACAATTTTGTTGGAAATGTATTAATGGTAAATCTTGTGAAATGTGCAAAGACCGAACAAAGATCTTTGATAGTGATCCTGTGAATCAATTTATGAATTACGTAATGGAGGAGAGAAAAAAATTCAGAAATATATGTGTAATGGCTCATAACGGTCAGGGTTTTGATTTTCAATTTCTGTTAAAGTACGTTCTCGAACAAACAAAATTCACTCCAGAGCTAATTATGCGTGGCACTAAAATCATTCTTATGGAACTGGATAACGTTAGATTTATCGATTCGCTAAATTATTTCCCCATGGCCCTCTCTGCACTACCCAAAGCCTTTGATCTCCCCCCGGAGAAGAAGAAGGGTTACTTCCCTCATCTTTTCAACACTTTGGCAAACCAAAATTATGTGGGCCCCATACCACCCAAGGAGTACTACTGCCCTGAATCAATGTTTGAAAAGACTTACAAAGATTTTGAAAATTGGCACAACGACCAACTTAACCAAAATGTAGTTTTTGACTTTCAAAAAGAGTTGGTCGAGTACTGTATCTCCGATGTGGAGATACTGGCGCAAGCGTGTATTAAGTTTAGAAACATGTTTTTGAAAGAATGTAATGTAGATCCATTCATGGAAGCCGTCACCATTGCCAGTGCCTGTAATTTGGTTTTTAGACGGAATTTTCTCAAAGCCAACACTATTGGTCTAGTCCCAAAGAACGGATACCGTATGGTTGATAACCAATCGCCTATTGCTTTACAATGGCTGAGCTGGGAGGAAGAACAGCGTAGTGTCTGCATTCAGCATGCGGGGAGGGACAGAGAAGTTAAAATCGAGGGATTAAAAGTAGACGGTTTTGACGGAGAACGAATATATGAATTTCAGGGCTGTTATTTCCATGGGTGCCCGAAATGTTTTCCATTTAATAGAGAAGAACCACTCAAAGAGGACCCTTCCGACTCCCTGCACTTAAGGTTCGAGAGAACCAAAGCTAAAATGGCTCGTCTCCGAGCATCTGACTATGAAGTTATTGAAATGTGGGAGTGTAAATTCAATCATTTAAAGAAAGAACAACAATTGGATTATCTAAATTTTCTCCCCATTCTAAGCACGCTCCCACTTAATCCCAGAGATGCCTTCTTCGGGGGCAGAACAGGCAATGCAAAATCTTATCACAAGTGCGAGGACGGGGAAAGAATTCAGTATGTAGACGTTTGCTCCTTGTACCCGTTTGTCAATAAGTTTTCTCCTTATGTTTTATCCCATCCAAAAATATATGTAGGGGACAAGGAGTGTAGAGAAAGAGGCATGGAGGCCGAAGGTCTCATGAAATGTAAAGTATTGCCTCCGCTAAATTTGTACCATCCCGTCCTCCCTACACGTATGAACAATAAATTAATGTTTGTTTTATGCCGTACATGTGGTCTAGAAATGCTAAACACAGACTGTAATCATAGCATCGAAGAAAGAGCATTGACAGGGACATGGACAATGCAGTAAATACGCAAGGCTGTAGAAAAAGGCTATACCATTTTAGAAATGTACGAGCTTTGGGATTATAAAATTATTACTTACGAAGACGGTGGTCTTTTTACGGATTTTGTAAATAATTTTCTAAAAATTAAACAGGAGGCATCGGGCTACCCATCCTGGTGCCTCACAGAAGAGGATAAAGCCGTGTATATTCAAAATTATTATGAGCACGAAGGTGTCAGACTTGACCCTTCCAAAATTGAAAAGAACGGAGGTCTTCGCTCCCTTGCTAAATTGATGTTAAATTCTTTCTGGGGTAAATTTGGTCAAAGGGAAAATCAGACAAAAACATCAATCATAAGAGACCCTTTTGAATACTTTCAGTTGCTGTCCAACCCTGAAATAGATGTAAATACTACTCAAATTATTAACGATACTGTACTAATTGTGAACTGGCAGCATATTGAAGAAGCCGCAGAAGCCCTAAGGACAGTGCATGTTGTGGTTGCAGCATTTACAACGTCACATGCCCGATTAAAATTGTACGAACACTTAGAAAAGTTAGGGAGGCAAGTTCTTTACTATGATACAGACAGTGTCCTTTACGTACACAGGGAGAGTATGCACAAGGTCCCCACAGGGGACTACTTGGGCGAAATGACCGACGAGTTGGCTGACTATGGTCCAGGGTCATACATAGTAGAATTTGTTTCCGGAGGCCCCAAGACTTACGCCTATCTTGTCTGGTCAACAAATAAAAACGCACTAGTTGAAGTTTGTAAAATAAAAGGCCTTACTCTAAATTTAAAAACTAGCGAAAAATTAAATTTCGAAACATTGAAAGCATTAGTTCTGAGTAATTCATTTGACTCAGTGGACATAGAAGAGAACAGAATAAGACGAACCAAGGACAAAGACATTGTTACAGTCAAAGAAACAAAGTCTTTTAAAATTACAGGGCCCAAAAGGAGACTCGAAGGACCCTACGATACTGTACCGTTTGGATTTAAGAAACAAAAATTAACACTCTAACATGTTTAAAAAACTACATTTTCACCAATCACAACGTTAAAATTTCATTACAAATCCTGAGACATACATAGAGAGAGAGATTAAATGTAATTATAACCCACCACATCCGTTGGTTGTGATCGAACGTTCGTTAAACCGTTTCCTTCAGATGTGTACTAGTATTGAATTATGTTATGAGAGCTGACAACGAGTAAAAATTTTAAATTATTTTATTATACAGGTATTTCAATTACGTACAAAAGAACTTTTTAAATACTAGATAATTGTACTGTATTATTACAGCCATTACATATAATTTTGCACTCCAGACCCTTCTTTGGGTGGTTGGCCGAAAGTGCAAAATACAAATGTTTTGAGTGTATATCTGCCCCGTCATCTTTACCTTCAAATGTCACGTAAGTGTGAATGTTTGATCACCCTCGCGTCAAGGGAGCTTCTGCTTCTAAGGCCGGCGTAAAACCTGTAAGTCCTGGAGCAGTTCGACCTCTTTCACGGCCGGCTTAAAACCCGTAAGCCCGGGAGAGGTTGACCCTTGGACAGTGTGGAGGGTGAGACTGATTTGAAGGAGTGAATGTGGGAACTCAGTAGGATGCGTGGACTTGGGCATGGAGATGAAAAAGTCTATGCTCCGAACGGCTCAGCATGAACGAGGTCTCTAAGGCAGGCCTAAACTCTGTAAGTCCTGGGACCGTGATTGTGTAATATAGTGACCACATTGAATGTGTACTGATGACGGAGCCGATAAACGCTGATTCTCCTCTTCTTAAGCCCTCTGATGCAGAAAACTGTTAGATACGTCATTACATAGTTATTTGCTCGAATGTTAGCATTTTATATTTGTTTATTGTTTTTAATAACATAAATACCTTCCAGTCTATGGATAAAATCAATTATCACAAACATTTTACTATACGATTTTTCTATGTCACTTAAGGGGGGTCGGCCCCAAATTGGGTTAAAAAATTCAAATTTATTTTTATTTTTTTTTTTATTCCAAATTTTGTTAGCTTTAAGAACATACTTCACTTTTTAATTTCTGTCAATTATTAAACGCGTTATGAATATTTTTCAATATGCATGTCATCGCATATTTTCGTCCCAGGAGAGCATGAGGCGTTCCTTTATTTGTTATAGTACTGTTATGCTGATAATCTATGACCCTAAGGCCCATACTCACCTACCAGTGTCTGTTATGGATGAAATAAAACCCATTTTCAGAGATTTTTCTAATGAAGAACTCCTTAGGAAATGCCTTCATGGTGGGACACAGAATTCTAGCGAATCGCTAAATAGTGTGATATGGTCGAGAGTACCAAAAACAACTTTTGTAATGAAAAGCACCTTGGAACTAGGTGTGCATGAGGCTGTGGCAACTTTTAACAGGGGCAACATAGTGAAATGCCAAATGTTGGAAAATTTTGGTATTAATCCTGGCTCTAGATGTGTGCAAGAGATTAAACAGCAAGATCTACGCCGAATTCAAAAAGCTGAAAAAGCGCAACAAGAAATAGAGAAAAGGTGCAGAAAACAACTTTCTATTGCAAAGAAAAGGCTAGAGGATAGATATGAAGAGTTAGAGGACCCAGACAACCCCACTTATGGGGCAGGAATGCACTAGAGGTTGGCCTAATTTTAATTATCATATATTTTTTGCTTTAAACACTTTTTTCCGAAAATCTAGTTTTTTAACACAAAGGTACATTGATTTATCTAAAAAACTATTGAAGATATCTGAACAATTTTTTTATATTTTGTTTATTAGGTCTTCCTTTACATTTTTTATGAAGCAAATTCCTTATTTTTAAATCCTATATTTAAAAAAAATTATTTTATACAAAAAATTCCTGGAAAAAAAAGTAGTTTGGAAAAAAAATTTTTAATATCCAAAATATATATATATTTTTTGAAGTTATCCATACAAACTATGCAAAAATGTCCAACGTTTCTAGTAACACAAAAATTATGTACCTATCTTTTATACTTTTTGAGAAAAATGTACCTTAAGTAGAGGAATTTAACATGGGCTAGATAGGCCTGGCCGACCCCCCTTAAATATGCTCTTATGTGTGATCTCAGGTCCACTTCAATACATACACGCTGACATATTCATCAAACACTATTCACTCTGTAATTTCAACGCAAAATCAGAATGTCTATGAGCTTTAAATAATTATGCCCCTCAAACACTCACATGCACTACACAGGCTTACAGGTGGATACCAACAGTTTTATTTATAAATTTGTAGTTGACTCGTCTCATGTTCATTCGCAAATGAGCACTCAGAACGTTAACATGGCAACCTTCCTTAAGCTTGAATCTAGAAATACGGTTAACAGAAGTGAGAGGTTTCGTACCACACGTGAAGAACTAACGTTTATACTGACCTCTCCCATTGACTCAATAGATTGGCCCCTAGCATTTTCAGAGTACATTGTCGATCATATAAAGGATGGAGCCTCACCTACTGATCACTTTGGAATTACAATTAAACATCAAGGTATAGCCAAAGAAGGGATTATACCTTTCATGGCAGCATCTAAATTAACCTCTTACGTGTTTGATGATGCGCTTGAGAAGACATTCGTTAATGTGGAAACATTGATAGGGCCTTTAATTGTGACAGCAACTATAGTAAAAGTACCTGAGCAGTTTCTTCAGTAATAGGCATTTAGTATATCTCCTTGTATTATTAGTAAAGAGACAGAGAGAGGTTAGGCATTGAGTTGAGGATCACTTTGTGTTTGCTTTGAATAGGTACACGGAGGAGGAATAAAAATAAGTACAAAGACCCATTTTACGTTTTTTAGTAGAGTGAATTGAAAGACTTCTCCGAGTATAGTGAACTGTTGGACTTGCAATTGATAAAATAAAAAAAAATAAAGTATAAAATCTATCTCACCGAGAGGTGAGGTACAAAAAAAAATATGTTGGGAGGTAGCAGATTTGTCATGGAATGGCTACCACCGTAAAGAGCGATGGTTGGGGCTCTTTACACACGTGGATAGGCCTACTGGGGAAGGAGCCACGTAAAAAATCTCCTAACGCGCCAAGGTCCTACGCCCTGGTCACGCGGCAAGCACGTGTGTACCTAGCGTGGTGGGGAAATGTGACCACTCGCCATAACACGGCTGTTAAAACATATAGACCTCACCGAAACATACGAGTATTTCTAGGACGTCAGATGAACATATATAACGACACCATTTAATCTACATACCAACAGCATGTCTTGACTGGTTCATCAGAACCCTCATCTACACCCTGTGCCTAACACTGTCGCCAGTTTTACTTGTAGTGAAAATTATTGGTCTCTCTCAAAATATCTTGCAATAAACAAACATTATCAGCTGTTACCGTAAACAAATAAATGTACATTTGATTTCACTCATCTAGTTTACATTCATATACATCAAGCAGAGCCAGTATGTGACCATATCCAGGCCATAACGGGATCAGCTGGTGATCAGCATCGATATGGCAACACAGCCTCAAATGTCATTGGACTAGTATCCTGATAGCCCTAACATTCCTACTCCCTTCTATCCTAGGTATTCCTTAATCCACCTTAAACCCTATGCTCCAACTTAACCTAAACCAACCGGAGTAAAATTTCCTTTTTATAAAGTTGTTTTCATTGATTTTAAGTTAAAAATACACATTTAACATTACAGCAAATCCGATTGTCTATGAACACGTTCAAGCCTGTGGAGAGTACACTCCAGGAACTGCACATGAACAACTGCACTGTCTCGCTGGATGCCTTCTACCGCCTCACTAACCTGCGGGTAAAGGACCTCTTACTGACAGATTTTCTGAAATTTTTTTTTTAAATGTGTATTAATTGATAATTGATTTTATCCATAGACTGGAAGGTATTTATGTTATTAAAAACAATAAACAAATATAAAATGCTAACATTCGAGCAAATAACTATGTAATGACGTATCTAACAGTTTTCTGCATCAGAGGGCTTAAGAAGAGGAGAATCAGCGTTTATCGGCTCCGTCATCAGTACACATTCAATGTGGTCACTATATTACACAATCACGGTCCCAGGACTTACAGAGTTTAGGCCTGCCTTAGAGACCTCGTTCATGCTGAGCCGTTCGGAGCATAGACTTTTTCATCTCCATGCCCAAGTCCACGCATCCTACTGAGTTCCCACATTCACTCCTTCAAATCAGTCTCACCCTCCACACTGTCCAAGGGTCAACCTCTCCCGGGCTTACGGGTTTTAAGCCGGCCGTGAAAGAGGTCGAACTGCTCCAGGACTTACAGGTTTTACGCCGGCCTTAGAAGCAGAAGCTCCCTTGACGCGAGGGTGATCAAACATTCACACTTACGTGACATTTGAAGGTAAAGATGACGGGGCAGATATACACTCAAAACATTTGTATTTTGCACTTTCGGCCAACCACCCAAAGAAGGGTCTGGAGTGCAAAATTATATGTAATGGCTGTAATAATACAGTACAATTATCTAGTATTTAAAAAGTTCTTTTGTACGTAATTGAAATACCTGTATAATAAAATAATTTAAAATTTTTACTCGTTGTCAGCTCTCATAACATAATTCAATACTAGTACACATCTGAAGGAAACGGTTTAACGAACGTTCGATCACAACCAACGGATGTGGTGGGTTATAATTACATTTAATCTCTCTCTCTATGTATGTCTCAGGATTTGTAATGAAATTTTAACGTTGTGATTGGTGAAAATGTAGTTTTTTAAACATGTTAGAGTGTTAATTTTTGTTTCTTAAATCCAAACGGTACAGTATCGTAGGGTCCTTCGAGTCTCCTTTTGGGCCCTGTAATTTTAAAAGACTTTGTTTCTTTGACTGTAACAATGTCTTTGTCCTTGGTTCGTCTTATTCTGTTCTCTTCTATGTCCACTGAGTCAAATGAATTACTCAGAACTAATGCTTTCAATGTTTCGAAATTTAATTTTTCGCTAGTTTTTAAATTTAGAGTAAGGCCTTTTATTTTACAAACTTCAACTAGTGCGTTTTTATTTGTTGACCAGACAAGATAGGCGTAAGTCTTGGGGCCTCCGGAAACAAATTCTACTATGTATGACCCTGGACCATAGTCAGCCAACTCGTCGGTCATTTCGCCCAAGTAGTCCCCTGTGGGGACCTTGTGCATACTCTCCCTGTGTACGTAAAGGACACTGTCTGTATCATAGTAAAGAACTTGCCTCCCTAACTTTTCTAAGTGTTCGTACAATTTTAATCGGGCATGTGACGTTGTAAATGCTGCAACCACAACATGCACTGTCCTTAGGGCTTCTGCGGCTTCTTCAATATGCTGCCAGTTCACAATTAGTACAGTATCGTTAATAATTTGAGTAGTATTTACATCTATTTCAGGGTTGGACAGCAACTGAAAGTATTCAAAAGGGTCTCTTATGATTGATGTTTTTGTCTGATTTTCCCTTTGACCAAATTTACCCCAGAAAGAATTTAACATCAATTTAGCAAGGGAGCGAAGACCTCCGTTCTTTTCAATTTTGGAAGGGTCAAGTCTGACACCTTCGTGCTCATAATAATTTTGAATATACACGGCTTTATCCTCTTCTGTGAGGCACCAGGATGGGTAGCCCGATGCCTCCTGTTTAATTTTTAGAAAATTATTTACAAAATCCGTAAAAAGACCACCGTCTTCGTAAGTAATAATTTTATAATCCCAAAGCTCGTACATTTCTAAAATGGTATAGCCTTTTTCTACAGCCTTGCGTATTTCCTGCATTGTCCATGTCCCTGTCAATGCTCTTTCTTCGATGCTATGATTACAGTCTGTGTTTAGCATTTCTAGACCACATGTACGGCATAAAACAAACATTAATTTATTGTTCATACGTGTAGGGAGGACGGGATGGTACAATTTTAGCGGAGGCAATACTTTACATTTCATGAGACCTTCGGCCTCCATGCCTCTTTCTCTACACTCCTTGTCCCCTACATATATTTTTGGATGGGATAAAACATAAGGAGCAAACTTATTGACAAACGGGTACAAGGAGCAAACGTCTACATACTGAATTCTTTCCCCGTCCTCGCACTTGTGATAAGATTTTGCATTGCCTGTTCTGCCCCCGAAGAAGGCATCTCTGGGATTAAGTGGGAGCGTGCTTAGAATGGGGAGAAAATTTAGATAATCCAATTGTTGTTCTTTCTTTAAATGATTGAATTTACACTCCCACATTTCAATAACTTCATAGTCAGATGCTCGGAGACGAGCCATTTTAGCTTTGGTTCTCTCGAACCTTAAGTGCAGGGAGTCGGAAGGGTCCTCTTTGAGTGGTTCTTCTCTATTAAATGGAAAACATTTCGGGCACCCATGGAAATAACAGCCCTGAAATTCATATATTCGTTCTCCGTCAAAACCGTCTACTTTTAATCCCTCGATTTTAACTTCTCTGTCCCTCCCCGCATGCTGAATGCAGACACTACGCTGTTCTTCCTCCCAGCTCAGCCATTGTAAAGCAATAGGCGATTGGTTATCAACCATACGGTATCCGTTCTTTGGGACTAGACCAATAGTGTTGGCTTTGAGAAAATTCCGTCTAAAAACCAAATTACAGGCACTGGCAATGGTGACGGCTTCCATGAATGGATCTACATTACATTCTTTCAAAAACATGTTTCTAAACTTAATACACGCTTGCGCCAGTATCTCCACATCGGAGATACAGTACTCGACCAACTCTTTTTGAAAGTCAAAAACTACATTTTGGTTAAGTTGGTCGTTGTGCCAATTTTCAAAATCTTTGTAAGTCTTTTCAAACATTGATTCAGGGCAGTAGTACTCCTTGGGTGGTATGGGGCCCACATAATTTTGGTTTGCCAAAGTGTTGAAAAGATGAGGGAAGTAACCCTTCTTCTTCTCCGGGGGGAGATCAAAGGCTTTGGGTAGTGCAGAGAGGGCCATGGGGAAATAATTTAGCGAATCGATAAATCTAACGTTATCCAGTTCCACAAGAATGATTTTAGTGCCACGCATAATTAGCTCTGGAGTGAATTTTGTTTGTTCGAGAACGTACTTTAACAGAAATTGAAAATCAAAACCCTGACCGTTATGAGCCATTACACATATATTTCTGAATTTTTTTCTCTCCTCCATTACGTAATTCATAAATTGATTCACAGGATCACTATCAAAGATCTTTGTTCGGTCTTTGCACATTTCACAAGATTTACCATTAATACATTTCCAACAAAATTGTTGAGAAACACAAAGGTTAACTTTATGAATTTTTGATTCTTCCGTTAAAATTTCATCTTGACGGGTCTCTAAATCAAAGAAAATGAAAAGAAAGTCTTTGGTTTTTGGTTTGTTTGTGTCGACCCGCATGTAACATTGATGGTTTGGGGGCATGAAATCGTTACAAATTTTGCAAAAAACTTCACCGCACACATGTTTTGACTTACGGTTGTTCAAAAACACAAGTCTTTGGCACTGTAAGCATTTTTTTACGGACTTACAACGTTCACTCTTATGAGCCGCAAAACAGTTCTGATTTTTCATGGTCATGTTACAGTCAGGGCACAAAATTCCCCCATGCTTCTCTCTACAAGGCGGAGAGACTGTCTGGCACGCAGGACAGATATTTGAACACCTGTGTTCAGCTTTGTGGTCGTAAGGGACATGGCATGCTTCGCAGAAAAAATGGCACGCAAAAGCTGCAGTTACGCTAGTTATTACATTGTAGTGACCCCTATGGTACAACAGATTAATTTTGTACAAAGCACCTTCGTTGTTGCCGCTAAAATATACGTCCCTACCCTTATTATCGTAATTATAAACTGTAATATTATACTTTTTGAGGTGGTCTTTAAATTTATTAAGTTCGGGGATCCCCGCTCCCCGTTCTGAAATTTGGACCCCTGCTTTGGTCATCAATTTTTGGGCTCTAAAAGTTTGTCGCTTACCCTTGTCTTCACGTATAGCCTTGAATTGAGGATCTTTTTTGGCATAGGCTTTTGCTACCACTATAGCTCGGGGCAGACACAGACTATCACTATTCTTAATAACTACGATACCTTTACGTGCTTTACATTCTTCTTCAAAGTTATTATACAAACCTGGTCTTCTGAGGCTACCACTACCTACTGGAATATTGGTGCGGGTGCACTTAACTCTAAATGTGTCCATGGACTTTATCGAATCCGAATTACTTTGGATAAGTTTTCCAAATATATCCCAAATTATATCCCCGTGAACTTGATTTGCAGGTCTATAAGCGATATATCCGGAATCTTTGGTCCTAAAATTCAGAGAATCTAAAGTGAAGCCTAGGTAGTCATATTCGGTAGTACCGGCTTTCGCCTTTTCGACAATACTCCCAAAACCCTTTTTAATCCAATCAAGTTCGGACACTCCTTCGGGTACTGGGTTAAACTTGAAAACTGTTTCTGACCCATATGTTCTAAACCTTCTACAGTAGGTTTCACCGGTATGCAAAACTTTTACGGGATCCATGTTGTATGTAATTAGCTCTAAAATAATACAGCAAGCAGCTTTGATACAAGCTTTTGGAATGGGTGTTGACTGTTCAACGTCACGTCTAAGAATGACAAGAAGGCCACGTCACGCACTTAAGTAAGTGTAGGAGCTGCGCATGCGCAGTAAACTTTTTTACAGTACACTGTGGTATGATGTAATAACCGAAATAAATTACACAAAACTTGATTATAAATACGACACATAAATAAATGAACGAAATCTATGTTGGGTTTGTCACTACGTTACAAACACAGTAACACAACGAATCAACTTGTTCACTTTCAGAAAAACACAATAACACTGTATTAGATTTAAAGAAGCAATAGTATAAACACTTTAAGAACACACAGTGTAAAGGAGTTTAATGTCTGTGATCGCTAAATAAAGTACAAGCACTTAATAAACTGAAAATGTAATAAAACTCCTATAAGCTAATTTACTTTTATAAAATTACTATGATAGTAAAAAAAAGCACTTAATAAATATAAAACACACTAACACCACTGACTCACTCTAAGAAAGCGTCAATATAGCATTTAAAATTCAACCACTCGATAACACTGAGCAGAGCACTCAACACACGTCCTGCCTCTTTGACGTCCACTGGAAAACTGACGAGAGAGAAGAATGTTGCCGCTATTATAGGGAGCCGACCAATGAGAGCTCTGAGACCACTTCAATAGGTTGAGATTCCATTGCAACAGTAATATATTAAAAATAATATCTGGGTAACTAGGTAGGTAGGTAAGCAATGTCTTATTTATTTTATATTAGTAATTAGCGAGGTTTTCTTGTCTTGATATCGATATAATGTTGTGCAATATCAAGGAACAGAACGATATAGGTTTTACCTCTTTGACGTCCACCTCCAGACTGACGAGACAGGGAAATCTCTGCCGACTGTGTAGAACACCGACCAATCAGAGTGCTTGGCGGCTATTTTAGACCAATCAGAGACGCGCTTATTCCGACCAATGAGGTCTCTTAAAATTGCGGTTGCAACTGTACCGTTACTCATCTGGGTTTTTACAGGTAACCGCAAACCTCAATCATCGCTTCCGGTATGATTAACTAAATTCAAAGTATACGAAGCGTGATACGTTTTTGAAAATAGACTATAAATAAGTTAAAGCTCTTTACATCACACTCGGGAGAAAAATTAAAACTTATTACACACCGAATGCAGTACCTATGTATTATTCCGACTGTATTCAGGATGGCAGATATCCCGTGCTGTACTGAAGATGTTATAATAGTTATTAGTTTTAATATTGTTGTAGAGAATGAACTATCAGAGTCCGAGGATGCAGGTAACCGCAAACCGCAAACTGTCCGTTACGAGTAGTGTCATGAGCCGGTGCAATGGGTAAGTCACTGTGGTCGAGATTTCATAAAGTGCTAGTATAGATTATAATATAAACATTAGTATAACGCGGTCTCGAGACGATTGGACTAATACCTCTGTATGCGTCTCTTTATAAATAAATTAAAGTAAGGGAACAGCTAGGAAACCAGAGTGAGGGATGATGGGTCTTTAGATGTCTAAGTATAAGCGACATATATAATTACACACGGTAAAGCTTAAATTGTATGGGATGGTACTCCGTATTAAGCTACGCTCGCTTGATATTATGAAAATGAGAGCCTGGCCGTTAGAAAGTGATGGTGGATTTAATGTGGTAAAAAGTTGGAGTGCCGTAAAGGGAGGCGTGGGTTAAGTGAAAACAAAATACTTGATTAATATGGAAACTAAATGTCTAAGCAGTAGTTGAAATAAATGTATGGTGCTTTGTTAATAATGAAATACGGTTCTTTTAATTACCGGTTAAGTCTGCTTGAGAGTGGGGTCCCGAGGTGAAGTGATAGACATCCAAGTGAAAGGTAACAGAAATTAGGGTCCCGTGATGGGTTGCGTGGGATAAGAGTATATGAAGTACTTCGTAGACATTAGGTGTCCAGGTATTGAAACATATGCACGGGCATTGATCGGCAAATAGTAGTCGCTCAGAAGGTACGCCTCGTGTTATAAGCTGTTAGCTTGAGACTAGGACCTCGGGATGAGAATACCCTGTTGGGAAAGTACTCGGTAAATATTAGCATTACACTTTCAGGTAATGTATGAATATTTGTCAGTAAAATGAGAGTGCCGTGTTAGGCCTGGTTTTTTTTTAATGGGGACCTCAGTATGTTAGAAATTGAACGAAATGCAAGTTTGAATCCTACGAAGGTAAGGCTAACTAAGATTGTGCGATATGCTCGGTAAATACTCGTATATAGAGATTAATACGGTAAAGGTGTTAACTATATGTGTGGGAACCAGTACAGGGTATTAATGGTGGGAAGACAATTTTCTAATGTGACGCTACGCGTAGTAAACACTTTAGAGTGTGGAGTCGTGGAGTATGTGTAAGGGCTAAGAGACGTGGTGTACGACATATTATATGGATGCCTGTTGGACTTTGTGGATACTAGTCGGTAATGTGTAGGTGTTCTAAAATTGGGTATGGGTGATACCCTTGGGTAAGAGTACGGGAGGCATTTGGAAAGTGTTGTTGTCCCGTCGGTGTGAGGGTGAGGGCCTAAAGACGCTTGGGTACACGAGAGAGGTGGGAGGTTGTAGGCGTATACACGCGTAAAGGTCGGTGAGTTAGAAATCATAGTATGTGCAATATCCGTGGTTAAGAGCCGAGGTATGAGAGACAATAGGAAAGTGTGAAGCCTCTGCAGGATCCGTTAGAAAATTAGGTCTTAGCATGTGCAGGAGACGGACTATTGCAGGCCTATGTGATACATTGGACTGTAAAATGGTAAAAATCCGGGTATGAGCGATACGCTCGGCTATGAGTACTGGAGGCAGTCGAAAAGTGTAGGTTCTCGGCAGGGTACGAATGAGGGCTGAAGACGCTTGGGTACACGAGAGAGGTGAGAGGCTGTAGGTGTATACACACGTAAAGGTCAGGGAGTGAGAAATCATAGTATGTGCAATATCCGTGGTTAAGAGCCTAGGTATGGGAGACAATAGGAAAGTGTGAAGCCTCTGCAGGATCCGTTAGAAAAGTAGGTCTTAGCATGTCCAAGAGACGGGCTATTGCAGGCCTATGTGGTACATTGGTCGGTAAAATGGTAAAAATCCGGGTATTGGCTTTATGCCTGACTAGGAGTGGAAAGTGTGGGGCCACGGCAGGGTGCGGATGAGGGCCGAAGACGCTTGGGTACACGAGAGAGGTGGGAGGCTGTAGGTGTATACACACGTAAAGGTCAGGGAGTTAGAAATCATAGTATGTGCAATGTCCGTAGTTAAGAGCCGAGGTATGAGAGGTAATAGCATAGTGTGAGTTTTCTGTAGCGACCATTAGAAATACAGGTGCAGGTCTTAGCAAGTCCGGGAATCGGGCTATTGCAGGCCTATGTGGTACATTGTACTGTAAATTGGTCAAAATTCGGGTAAGAGCTATACGCTTGGCTAGGAGTACTGGAGGCAATCGAAAAGTGTAGGGTCTCGGCAGGGTGAAAGCACACGGTTAAAAGTTTATCATTCATCCGATAAAAGGTAGGCGGTCAGAGTACCGATTTGGGTATAAGTTGGAACCCTGTGAAGGACTGTTCAGGTGTAGGTCTGCAAGAGACGGGGGTATAGATGGGCGGCTAGGTCCTGGAGTGGAGTGTTATAAATAACAGTGTGGGCAATATATGTGTTTAAGAGCCCTAAGTATTGGAGGCAATCGAAATGTTTGGGCAGGGGCCGTTAGAAATGTGGGTGTGGTTTTTCATGCGCTCCGGTACTCGAAAAGATGGGTGACGGAATATGTCGTGCATGGCCCTTAAAGGTTAGGCGGTCAAAATCCGGGGTATGGGCGTTACGTCTGGCTCGGAGTATGGGAGGTAGTAGGACAGTGTCGGACTCCGGTAGGAGCCATCAGATACGCGGGTGCGAGTGTTAAGACTCTCAGGTACTCAAAAAGGTGAGTGTCAATAGGCGTCGACACGGAACCTGTGGACGGGTGGTTAAGCAGTACAGAAAGTCAGAGATAAAGAGGTGTGTGACAAACAGGAAGTCTAGGTTGAGATAAGTCGTCGGAAAACAGGAAGTCTGTGGTTAGGAAACACCGAAATGTATCTCCCATAAGAGACAATGCTAAAATATCGCCATAAGAGCCCATGTTAAAATAACTCCATAAGAGCCCATGTTAGCGCTCATTCTGCGGGAGGTCTACTAGAAAGCATGTTTATGTTTTCACTATAGCCATTACCACCTTTGTCACGAATTACCGTGTGACATTAAAACAGGTAAAGCAACTTAGAACAACATTAAAAAGTTTGTTGATGGAAAGAAGTGTTTCCCCACGGACTACTTCCAGGCAAGAGTGTTTCTTCCGAGTCCAATAATGAACAAGTTACTGTCTTAAAGAACTAAAATATTTATTATTTCAGTCAATTGTTATATCGTTCTTGTTGCTATAAATATCTGCATTTCTAAAATTTAAATGTTTACTGATTAGGTATATGGTTTACTGATCTGAAGCTCATTTACAATCAAATAATAAATAACTGACGTATTTAGAATTTATTCTAACCACGAATGTATAATCTGAAATTTTAATGAAAAATTAACGAAATAATTTGACAATTGAACAAATAACAGATTAAATTTATGATAAGTGTTTTATTTTGAAGTATTTCCAGAATTCTTAACATAAAGTTACTTTTTTCACTTACTTTTAAAATTAAAATAGTATGTAATTTTTTAAATTTAGATGTTTTAAATTGCCGCCATAATGAAATTTACATCGCAAGTTCGGCCAAGCTGTTATTGATAGACGCTATGAATTCAAGTAGTTTGACTAAGTTTGGTGTAAATTAGTTAGTTAGGTTAAAAATTGGTTGACACAAGGAGAAAGACATATGTTATAAGGAAATAAGAGAAACACATGTGTTACATGGTCCTTAGTTTAAAACCTCTATAATAAATAATAATATTAATAAATGTTTTCGTATCTACCGATGAAAATGGGTATAAAGTGGCATTTATCATCTTAGAACGATCTATATTAGAATCCTTGATCACGACAATTGATAAACTGTGGGTTATTACTTCCTTTTCTTGGGCAATAAGATGGAATTAGATGAGGGAGACATTCCTTATAAACATCACTGGCATTGGAGAACAAGTATAATTAGGCATCATAAAACATTCAAAAGACTGTCTAATGTTATATTGGCTATGAAATCTAACCATAATGGGGCCATAACCGTTGTTCATTAACGATAGTCTAATAAAAGTGGCTGCGTTGTAAAACATTTTAACATACAGTGAAAGCAAAATAAATGGTAAAATTTAGTGTGTAATGGTAAATTAAGTGAAGCTAGTCCCTTTCCTAATGACATACAACTATACATTGAACCGCTTCGTACTTCAAACATAAAATGAGTGAAATGATATTCCATATGTTATAATATAGCTTGTCTGGATTTCTCACTTAAAACAATTCTCTTTCATAATAATACATTAGTCAGATGTGACTAATCCAAACGAAACTAATAATGTAGGAAATATGTTGTATGTTGGTTTTCGGTGAGCAGCAGAGGTGAACCACGACCTCCCCACTTGAGTACGTTGGTGTGGCTTTGTGTATTTACCTCAAACACATATTAATTAGTAATCATTACAAACTCCTGCACCAACATATTACTGTTTGTGTATTGATTTACTATATAGTTTATAACCATAAATTTACTTAAACCTTAAGCAATTGAATAATGAAAACATTTGCCAACACATAGTTTTTTACAAAGTGAATAATGTGATAGTTTTTACAATTTGAAATATTATTTTAAGCTGCCGGAGAAATATATTCTATGTATAGATATCCAGTTTCATATTTAGTGAAAAACCAATAACGTTCATACCTCTTTTGTGAATACGACGTTTACAATTTGGATAAGATACTTCTAAATAGACTTATGTACTATTATTGAAAAATGGTCTGGAAATTTAAACAATGTTAGCAGAACATTTAAAAAAGTACTGTTTAAGGCTCGAACATTTTGTAGAACGCTACATTTTAGTTTGGATTTCCTGCGTGAATTCACATTTTATCTTTGGTGCCTATTGAGTAAATTCAATTATATAACTTTTAGTGATGAAAATGCTGTGGCAAACCGAAAATCAGCCCCGCTTCGCAGAACCACTTCACTACTATGGGTACAATTGTATTTCAAATACTATTTGATCTCGTTTTTTTTTTTATTTTGAATAAATATCTAAATATTTATGTGATATTTCATTCTCTAACTTATTTAACAATAATAACTTAAACGCACTTTACTTTTTCAATAT
The DNA here is from genome assembly GCF_021130785.1 of Homalodisca vitripennis. Lineage (NCBI taxonomy): Eukaryota > Metazoa > Arthropoda > Insecta > Hemiptera > Cicadellidae > Homalodisca > Homalodisca vitripennis. The sequence continues at coordinate 110,888,440 of NC_060210.1, read as the reverse complement.
GTGGTTTTCTCTTTAAAGAAGAAATTTTACAATTTATTTTTAAACTGCGACAGTTAGAAGTAGTTTATAAAATAAAACAGTAAATTGACATCAGTTCTATAGAATTGCTTTTAGCAATATTTTAAGAGATTTTTGTGAAAGATGTATTATAAAATAAGCAATAAAGTTTTAAAAACAGACCCCGCCTTTCCAAGTTTACGAATACAGCTAAATCTTGATAGTCCGACCGTCACGGGAATATTCGGGTACCGTGGTTTAGCCCTTTTTTATGAATTTAAAGGTAAAATATAATAAAATTGGATTTATCTTAATTAATATTATGTGTTTTGGCAGTATGCGTATGACAATAATTGGAGTATTCTGTGCTTTCTCATCAACAACATGATGCCCTTTTTGTGTATTATTGGCATAAAAAAACTCTAGGCGTTATTTAACAAATAGTGTCCGAATATGGACGTCTCAGACATTCAAGTATTCCACAATCGATAGTCGATAGTTTGAAAAAAGTTTACTATAATTCCTAAAGAGTTGTAATAATTATTGATATTTTTACAACGTTATTTAGCACGGTGGCTAACAGATAAATCAATTTAACAACAGCAGATTTAATCTAAACTCAAACGCACGTACACAGATAAACCAATGGCAGTTTAGAGTTAAACAATACATACTGCAGTATAAAACAACAAAGGGTAAGGACATGGAAAACCGCGGGATAAAGTCAGGCTGACAGTAGACTACAGTGCCGTGGTCTGACTGTCCATGTAGCGGCATCAACAAACCCCACAACAATGTAACGTCCATGTCGCTGTCGTGTCTGCGTCCCCTTGTACTCATGGACAGTAAAAAACTGCAAAAATTACCTAGTATATTTCGATCTATAAAAAAACTGAAAATAATATGTATTTCATTTTAAAATTTAGTTTTGTTGCGATTTAATTTACGCGAGACTTTGGTCTTTCCAAGCAATTAATAACGTGTTTGTATAATTTATTTATGGGAATAAATTATTTTTCACTTCATATTCTGTACTTTTTTTAAGAATATTCTGTATTTAAAAATGGCTTTAATGTAAATTATATTTTCTGTGATCCTACAGAAAACCTTTTCATTACAATATTTCTTTCAATTGACTAAAATGATTACAGATTTCCCTAAGTAGAAATAAAGCATTATAAACGTTATTTCTAAAAGTTACAAATAATAAATATTTGGCTTATCTATTTCTTGTAAGAATAAAAACTACAAAGTGGAAAGAGCAAAACTTCAATAGTTCGTTTTAATACTATTTAAATACTTCTTAATTTTCCAAATTGTAGAAAGCAACTCTCAAAAGATTAAATTTAAACAGGTCTCACAAAGAAGGATAAACACATCTAGCTGGTGGAAATATTTGTTTATTTGACAAGGGTGAATGAAAATAAATATTAATTTTGTTATGTAATTGTCTTAATTTACTGTGTATGCTTTATCCTTAACATGTAATTTGCACACATTAAATTACTCCTCGTTCCACTTAAACTATTAAAACTATTATACATTGAACATACATTGTGTCAATAGAATTCATTCATAGACTACTGATTGCCGGAAATAGAGACATGTATACATTTTAAACTACACAATAAGTATGTAAGACATTCACTTAATTCATATTACCACATTTTCCTTTGCGAAACTTTCCGTTCTCAGTAAACGTAGTTAAACTCGCGCTAACTCATATTACCTTTCCTAAAACTCTGCAACCTAATCTTCTGATCGTGCACGTCACTTAATCACGAAATGCATATCTAAGACCCTAAAAAATTTGTTATGTCAGACGTTTTAATTCCACGTAATATCCACGTGGATGATCGTTATAAATTATTATAAAACTCCGAGCAGTTATCCGTATCATAACAAGCAAGTTTGTAGGACTTGCACGTGTATTACCATTGTTGGTTCGACTGAATTATATTTCCGACGCTAATTTTTAGTTTGCCTTGTTGCCTTAATCAATAAAATACGTAGAAAAGTATATATTTATGGCCATTGTAATTTATTTCTTTGTGTGACACTTATTTATGGACCTTCGCTCTTATTATTTTTGTTCCATACTTCGTTTCTCGACCGAGGAAATATATGTAACAGATCAAAGAAGTTTACTTCTGTCTGAGTGAACTAAGATGTTTTACATCAAACTTTAAGAGTTAGATAGTAACATTGCCTTTTAGACCAGGCATTTTATATTTGATATAAATAAACAGTTAAAAGTACATTAACAATGACACCACGCGTTTGTTTCTTTGTTCACTGAATAATATTTCTAACATTGTATAATATTTAGATTTAGAATTGGCTCATTAGATTAAAAGCACAGTCTCGTGAACTTTCATCTAGTATAGGTCTTCCCACCGTTTTAAATGGAGCCTCCTAGTACTCCTAGTTGCAACGCCTCCTAGTACTCCTAGTTGCAATTCCTCATAGTACTCCTAGTTGCAACTCCTCATACAGCTTTGTCTAAACGGGGACTATTTAGTAAGAAATATATACCTAATCATATTTTCCATCTCTCCTAATACTGCAGTAGACTAATACTATACAACATAGAACTATAATAAATACAGTGGCGTTTTATGGTGAGTCCTACATTAAAAACCTTACACTGCAGTTTTAAAACTTTGTATAAGATTTCTTTGACCTTTTTAGTACATTTATCGATTATGATACATAAAACTGACTGTGTATGCTCTTAATAGTGTGTCTCACTCTCTATATATTGCCAACTATAAATCAGGTGCGCAACAAGTGGTTAATTTCACAAAAAGCCTCTTGAAAACCCCTTTTTTATATATTTGTTATGTTTGCAAATATATTTACAATAATTAAATAACAGAGAAACGCTCTTTAATTGTAATATAATTCACGTACTCTCTTTTCAGATATCTACACTACTTACTAGTAACATCACCAGGAATGAATAGAAACATACTATATTCGAGTACTTTCTGCCAATATCGTCTTGACCTCGTTTAAGGGCTTTTAGTTTTTATAGTTCAGACAAGTCCAGAAATATAGCGCTGGAGGGACACATTGTCATCCTTTCCGTTATCTGGGCGGAGCACTCTGACGCCATTCGCAAGCAAATTATTTTCATAGTAAAAATACGATGGGAATTATATTATTGAATTATATAATAATGTGTTATTAAAACACATTTTTTTCAATAAAGTGCGTTTTAATGTAGATGCTATACATTGAACATGAAGTCTAGAACTGTAAAATACAAGGAATATTAATAACGAAGAGAATAAGAAAATAACTGGAGTTCCAGTAACGTATTTATGGATCTATTCACAGTATCAATGTGTGTAATTGCAGCAGTGCAATGTAATTCTCGCGTGTCCAATTGCAAATTCATCAATCTGTAATATTTTTTGATTGTTCAGAATATTTTTTGTGAAATCCCAATTACGCTTATAATTAAAAGAGAGCTAAATTATGTAGCTATCATATAGATATGAATATCGTCAAGAGTATCAATTTATTCTGGGTCTTTACCGTAGTTGAAATTTATTTTGAGGGTAGATCTGGATGTAAAATCCTTTACACAATGAAACGTGTCACTGAAGATTTTGTTACACCATACAGAGCAAACTCCATTGTTGGACCTGAGCCCTAGAAGTGGTCAGCTGGTCTTTGTAGCGTCTCTGTTTAACGAGCAAACAGTGTCGGATAGCAAACAAGCCGTTTGCAAGTAGTTTTGCATGTAGATAAACTCGAGACTTTTACTCCACAACTAATTACTTGTAAGACTTACATTAATCCCCAGATCATCAAACGTACCCACAGTTTTAAATGTAAGTTCTATAAAAACACAGCCATTTGTAGATTTGTAGAATTGAATTTAAAAATAATTCCGTTTCTCTATAGTTGTAATTTAAAATTGAACAATATTCTTAGCTAATAATTCGCATTCCTTTAAAATAGAACAAAACTTTCACAAAATTATTCACAAAAAGGAAAAACCAATTTCGTTGTAAGTGAAACACTCATGCCCAAGAAGTAGTGGGTAAAGTGTAAGGTCCTTGGCCCATTTGCCCATTTTTTATTTTAAGGAGAAGCCGATCCCCTTTTATGCCTTATTCTGCCCTTCCTCACATGCCACTGGCCTGTGCGAGGATCTTATCAAACAGAATAAGGGGGAGAGTCAATACAGTACAAGGTGGAATGGTACTGAAAAAAGTGCAAGGGTCACAGACAGGATTCATACCTGCATTATAAAAAAGTCACTGGGGGTATTATGTCCAAGATCAAGGACACTATTATAGCTTTGTATATAGCACTGTATTCTCCTTTCAAAAATACCTCTGGGCTATGCCCATTGCCCAACTACTCTTCAAAATTGCAAAACAATCTTAGTCTATAAAGTGGCAAAATATTGTGTGAAAGAGCTTCCCAAATGTAATTAAATGTTCTGTCTAAACATTGCAAAAGGCTTCTACTCATTCCCACTCCTCCTCCTGTCTCAACGTCTCTGGTGTGTAGATCATGTCGTGTGCATTGTACATGTGTTGTGCTGTTCTGACTACTCTGTACATTCTGGTATATCCTCAAATTTTTATATTCAACGTGCTTTAACATTTTCAATTTTGCGAGTACATCGACTTTTATTCACCGATTCCCTAACATATTGTTTCTTAACTTTACTAAGAAAGTAAAGTACAGAAACAGATTTTGGATAGTAGTAATTGCTTTGAATATCCTGTCTGCCAAATCTTGTTTACAATGAACGTTTATTTATAAAATCACTAATCATAGCTGCTTTTAATAATATAATAACTGTTTCAACTATGTATGGCTCTTACTATCTGAAACACAAATATATTTGCACCTTTTTACTACATACATTAAATCTAACCCTGACTAAAGCTACAATAAGTTTACCTTTAATGAACATAAACCCTATTCTACGGTTATTAACCAAACCATTATTTCCAAAAAAGGACGTCCTGATACTGAAATGTATTAGCATAACTAACATTTATGTTCTTTTTCGTTTTCCCAGGTCAGTGATGTGAAGTAAGTTACTGTTAAGGTAGGACCAAGATAATTCCTTTCTTTTACTTAGTCTGATTACCTCCAGATGAGGTACGTGTAGTTTTCTAGGGAGATACAAAGTATCTGAAGTATTATTGGATATTCTGAGATATACAAGGGATTAGTGGAGGAATCCTGTATAGAAATCCTCCAAGTCATTAGTTTCACCTCTTACAGCAAATTGATAAGAGGCACATTTGTGGTAAGAACTGGAAACTAATAATCCACCTTAATATTCTAATAAAAAAGATTCAGCCTGATGTGCGTAAAGAGTATTTATCATGAAAGTAAACTACTCTGAAACTACGTTCACCTTTGCTACTATTGTCCAAATATTTAATATGCAGGTAGACGTGAGATTAAGGAAAGTTGACATGCATTCGTGCCATAATAACAGAAATCTTGTTTTTTCAATATCATAAAATATGTGATGAATAAAATATGGCTGACCTAGTTATTAAAACTACCAAATTTTTTTTATTATACATGTTATTTTCATGAAATTTTTAGTATCATTAATTTATTTGTTTGTTGAAAACTTTAACTAGTTAGCAAAAACGAGAAACAAATTACTTGAACATAACTTCTTTCAGGATTATTTACTTCATTAAATTTACAAGAGGAGTCACAAATCGTTGGCAATGTTTCAGGGGAAGTTTTAACTGCTGATTTTCTGCCAATTCCGTTCGTGTTGCATGCGACTATGGCACAAACAGGAAACCCCTTGAGTCATGTTAATTACAAAGCCAATAGTAATTAAGTTTACAGTTTATTAATAAGTATTTTATAACCGCTATGCGTTATAAAAGTTTAAATTACATAATTCACGAACTTGGTTATAATCATTGTTTATTCTCGTTCAAATAAACATTTATTTAAATTGATTTTTGAAATTAGTTCCTACAATAATACGGTATATTTAGTTCTTAATGATTTCTTATTAATTGCTAGTATAGTATAAACTAGTATAATATAAACCATTATATTTTTATATAGATAAACAATAAAAATATCAAATATAAATGACGTTACAAAGTGAATAATCATAATATATAATGCATTTATTATTATTATTTAAATATCTACGTGCAATATTTGTTAAATGATAATACAAAACTTCACTGTAATTGAGGTATGTGACTTGATATTGTTTACGGACATAAGTCGTAATATATACGTATCCAGCAGTCAAAGTGTTATTAATAATTTCTTACAGAATTTATACTTACATATGCAATTATTGAACAAGATAATTAGACAGATTATACGCAGGATTGCGTAGAAACAATAAAAAAACCATACTAAATTAAAACGCTTTATGTGTAAGGGTGGAGAATTTGTACAAATAGTTAGAGGTTAAAAATTTCCATGTTATGGAATTGCCTCTCAGTGAAATTGCCTTCATTTGACTCTCAGCACACATTACAAGAATTTTGAACACCTACCCATAAATGGATTGCCTCAAGGTCTTCACAATATTTGGAGAATTGAGAGTATATCACATATACAATAGCATAGAGGCACGTGACAGCATAGAGAAGGAAAAGGTGAGAATAAAACCCACAATCCGTTACTGCATTTAAATTCATTTAGATAGAAAAACCACACAGCATTAGATTTCAAATTTTGCACGTATTTGAGTTAAAACCAACATTCGATTTGAGTCAACTCTTCCTACAATAGCTGTGTTATGTTTAGAAAACTCGGTTGCTCCACTGTGATTTGAGATTGTGGCAGTTAACATTGTATTGCACTCTATTCTCCACTTGGTGAGACAATGAGAATATCTATTGACATATATTGCACTATATTAGTAGTCGAGGTGTCTCTGATGTCGAAAAGATACAGAGTACGTTAAGAGGTTCTTCGTTCTTCCTCGCCAACTATTTGGATTAACATGACTCTCTCTCTCTCTCTCTCTCTCTCTCTCTCTCTCTCTCTATATATATATATATATATATATATATATATATATATATATATATATATATATATATATATATATATAATTTCAATAAACATTGAATCGCAAAAAGTACTTGCTCCGCCGGGAGTCGAACCCGGATCTCTCACTTGCCGGGTGAATGTGCTACCATTACACCACAGAGAGCTTACTTTTTCCGATTCAATTATTTTGTATTTGGCCGTATCTGTCACATATGTGTTTAAACAATCAAACTAACATATGATCGGAAGACCAAATACCTGTCAAACGACTTTTATTTACATCAAATTGTATAAATGGCAATAGCCTTATTTAATTTTAATAAACATTGAATCGCAAAAAGTACTTGCTCCGCCGGGAGTCGAACCCGGATCTCTCACTTGCCGGGTGAATGTGCTACCATTACTACAGCATATACATGCTACAGCATATACAGGGTGTTTGAAAAGTATGGGTACGGCTTAATATTTTAAAAACCATAGGAGATAACATCTATAAACTTTGCACAGTGTCGTATGGCTATGTAAACTATTTTCCCTTGCTATTACCATGACATGCCAACCATGGGGGGACGGCCCACAGAGGAAAACATGGAAATCTTAAACTGAAGCATGGGTCGAGTGATACCTCATTTGAAAGAGCTCACTTAGGAGAGTTGAATGCCGCAAACCGCATCTCAAAAGGTTTATCCAATCAGAAATGGCGGGTTGTTTTAGGTACACATTGTGAAGTACATTATGCGCTGCCATTTCTGAATGGATCGTCGTATTCTGATGCGGTTGGCGGCGTTTCACTCTACTAACCAATGTGTTTTCACTGACTTTTTAAATTAGTAAATTGTGTCATAAATTTATAACACAATAAATAAAACACAATAAATACCGATGTTTTTTAGTTTTTTTTAGTTTACCGTCAGGTGAACGTATGAACTACATGTGTTCTCTGAGGAGTCCGAAAGTGGCTATGCGGCCATAGTGTACTGGCGATTCATTAGCAGTTGAAATGCGTAAATAAATCATATCCAACTATCGTATTGCTAATGTAAGTGTGTAAAGCTGACAAGTTTGAAACTGTGTGCTATGAAATTTCAGGCTAGCTGGTTATGGTGTAGAAAAATAAAATGAACATTTTACAATTGCCCCTATACCTCTGTAGTGAGACTTGTCTGTAAACCTTGAATGTTTAAAATCCTCTCCTACCGCCTATGTTCAAATATTGCATACAGTTTATCGCACACCAGGGCACACATGCCGGCGCATTGTTTGTATTATATCATATGTACGCAAATCTTGCTGAATGTGGTTCTCATGGTATCCTTCTCTTTTAACTGGTCAACTATCCTCTCTGGTGGACTTGACATGTGTGGCTCTAGCCGCCGCGATCAGAGTAGCCGCACTTAAGCCACAATCTCATTGACCTCTGGTCCTTGTTGCCCTGCACTATACTTCTTCTACCGAATGCAATTTCTTGACAAATTGTTCCTCTTGGACAAAACTCCAGTGCTTTATAACGCATGCACTGTAATTTGTGAGCATCCACCGCAGGAAAGAGCACCTCTTTGGTTCATTTTCTACAAAAGAGCGAACTCCTCCAGGACTCAGCATATCATGAAGACCGGAAGCTGATTGTAACGCCTTCTTCATCGAATATTCACAGATTTCCTTGATTAACCTTAATTTGTGATTAATTAATGTCCTTAGACTTACTTTAAATGAGTTATATTATTAGGAGACAAAATGCACAATTTTTACGTAATTTATTATTCAGTAACATTAAAATAAATAACTTAATTGAAGGCTCTCTTACCGAGAACACAGTCTAGTACCAGGTTTATTGTGTCTACACATGTGTCACAAAGTATTACAATAAAAACTTATACCATTGTCACAATCCTCTCTCAGCGCCTCGCTCTTTCCACACAGCTTTCTTAATTCAATACCGACGAAAGTTTCCTAGAGGAAAGTTGTATTTAACTATATATAACTTACAACTAGAAAGAATTGGTACAATTTGCATTTATCCTTTATTTACGGATCTGGAATGAAATATTCTCTGCTGAATAAAATGTACAGGGAACTGTAATGGAAAACAAAATTTTAGGATACATCATTTATGGGAAATTAATGGAAAAGCTTTACGGTTTGCTAGATAAAAAACTGTCAAACCTAGCGACAAACGTTTGTCACTCTATTGGTCATTTATTTACATTATTTATCGCGTTTAAATTATTTTCCTCTATCAGGTATATGATGTTATCTGTACTTTGTCCACCTCAATTTGGAAACAGTAATTATCCCTCCCCTTACTTTTCGGAGTAGCAAGTTTCTTTAAAGGTAACGGGGTCCCAGCCGAGGTGAGAAACCACATTAAAGTACAAATCAATTAATATGGCAATAATATTAAGCATTAGCAGGAGTCTCAAGTTAGATGTTAATTTTGTCAATCGGGTTAGACTGTTTTTAACTTTAAGAAGCCAAATATATGTATACGAGTAATATGACTTGTTGAGTTAGAAAACCATTTTCCAAGTTCGAAGCCTCTCAATTTCAGAAATTGAGTCAGTTGGTCCTAGAGTTGGTTCTATGGCGCAGATAGCTCCAGTGATGGTGTCATGAACGTACCTTTGGTTGGTACTTGAGGAAACTTGGTTGGTTCACTTTACACACGGGATAACTACCTCACAGTTTTTAAGGCAAAATAGAGAGAGATCTTCATGCCACAGTGATGAGTTAAGCTGGTAGACGAATAGAGATTGAGAGGGATTAAAAAGACAAAAATGTATGAGATGGAAACCTTCATCGTACTGGTGCACTTAATTGGCTTGGAATATAAGTCTTATATCTCATGTGAAAAACAAACTGTAGAGGTGGATCCTGATAAGAATACTCATACCACATATAATACATTTAAAACTCGGTCTAGTACCAAGGTATTATTGAGAGAGAGAACTAAACAGTGCAAGTCCAGATAGCAACTGGTATAAAAATCCGTTTGAAATTCAATAGTGTTACTATGAGTCTTTAATACGCCTTAATTGGACATTAAATTTTGAGGAGAAACCGAGTCGGGTTTAAATCACTTAAAACCCTTTAAGGACCAAGGGACACATGTGTCCCCAGAATAAATAATTTTTTTTCTACATCCCCAGTCAAGTTAATATTCATAAATATTAATTATTATTGATTCAAAAAAGCTTAGAAATACATTTAAAAAATATTCCCACCGTAAAAAAAAAGTCTCTTTTATTTTTATTAAAAATATATAATTATGCAATATAATTATAAATGTGTTTCTTAGTTTTATTATTTTTGCACAAACATTCATAATGCACATTTTTATGAATTGCTTGATATATTATCATAATACAACATGACCAATATATTCAGGAAGAAAATCTGATAATATTATTTTTTATTTGCTTATAATTACACTTTTTTTTCGTTGGGACACATATGTCCCTATGGACTGTGAGGGAAATTAGGTTGGCTAGCCTTATTGAGAACAGCTGACTACAAGCTACCTTCAGTTTGGCAAATTAGATTTTGAGGTTATTATGCCATTTTATTCTTCTTACTAGTTAGTTAGGGTATTGAATTGAAGTTGGTGAGATGGATTCTGTTAGTGAACGTTTATTTTACATAAAACAAGATGAAATTTTTACAGTATCTTGTGGCAGAAGATAGTGATAATGAAGATAATTTACTCCTTGATGAAGAAGATTGTCAGTTTTTTAGGTGAGGATGTTGGATATACTAATAAGGAAGTTATAATTGAAAAGCTAAATACAATTAATACTCAGAAAACTGATTTGACTATTGTAACTCAAAACCAAACTGATTCTAAAGTACAGAATGACAATTTGTCTGATTTTCCTTCAACTTCACATTCTTTCATTGAAAATGTACATCAAACCGAACCCATGCTGATAATAACATACAATTTGAAAAACGTAATATAACTTCAAAAAGAAAAAGTAATTTGTGTAAAAAATGTTAGTGATGTATCCTCTGAAAGGCGTAGACCTAATTCAAAAAACAAACCAGATCAAATTTTGACCTGGAAAAATGTTTACAATAAGCCTGTTACAGCCCAAAAATACAATGAAGAAATTACACCAACATGTTTTCAAACATTCTCAGATATCAATATTCCTTATGATGGTAACAATATCGATCCTTTACAAATTTTCAATGAATGTGTAGGATTTGACAGTCTTGTTGAACTTATCGTGCAACAGTCAAATCTGTATATGGAACAAAATGGTGAGAATTTTTTAAACTGATGAAGATGAAATAAAAGCTTCCTCCTCGGAATGAACTTAGTCATGGGATACCATATTCTTCCCTCAATAAGAGACTATTGGTCAACTCAACCAGACCTTCAAGTGCCATATGTTTCTAATGTCATGCCCCGTATAAAGATTCGAAAAAATTCGTCGCTCTGCACTGCATTTCAGTGACAACTCCACGCATAAACGCTAATACGCGATCTTCCTCAACCTATGACAAAGCAAAAAAAAATTAGGCCAGTAATAAATCATCTAAATTTACATTTTCAAAAAGCCCGAGAAAATTCAGAAAAAACAATCAATTGATGAGCATATGGGTTAAATTCAAGGGTCAAAATGCCATGAAACAATACATAAAGAATAAGCCTGTAAAATGGGGTTTCAAACTGTGGTGCAGATGTGACTCTGAAACAGGTTATTTGTACCAGTTTGATATCTATACTGGAAAGAAAACCAATCCAGAAACGTGGCCTAGGGGAAGGTATTATTCTACAACATGACAGAAAACCTTGGTGGTAAAGGTATCCAGTTTCTATTTTGATAACTTTTTCAACTCTCCCCTTTTACAAACTGAAATGTTGGAAAAACAACTGATGGCATGTGGTACTGTTCGTTCGGAACGTAAAGAAATGCCAAAATGCTTGAAGTCAGACAAAGAAATGAGCCGGGGTGACATTGACTTCGCTTCAACTGACAAAGGTGTATCATGTGTCAAGTGGATGGACAACCGTTCAGTTCTTATGATATCTAATTTTATTTCTCCATTAGGCAAGGTGACTGTTGAACGCAGACAAAAAGGTTCTAATGAAAAGTGAAAATTGACTGCCCTAAAATGGTAAATGAGTACAACAAGTACATGGGCGGCGTTGACCTGATGGACCAGAAAAAAGTGACTTATGAAGTAGACAGGAGGTCAAAAATTAAGTATTACCTTAGGTTATTTTTTGATCTTTTTGACATTTCTGTCAATAATGCTTGTATTATTTACAATCAGTTGTTGAAGAATGAGAGCTCAAAAGCTGTTACATCTCTTGAGTACCGACAAATGATAGCACGAGGTCTAATTGGTGACTACACAAATAGAATGCGTTCACTTCCCAATACTCCATTGTCAAGAAAATCTAAAAATATTAGACCCTCATTGAAGCCAGAACATATCATGAAAAAGACAAATATCAGACGTCGATGTGTTGAATGTGCCAAGAACAAAGTAGAAAACCGAACACAAACTGTATATGTGTAATATGTCAAGTTCATTTTATGCTTTACCAATGAAAGAAACTGCTTTGAACAGTTTCACTAATCAACATAAGAACAATGTTCTATTGTTATTTTTTTATAATAAAACTGACACGTTTTCGAACATGTATATTTGATAATTAACGTTTTGTAATTTCATAATTTTGTAAATAAAATAACTTTTTATTAAATAATATTTTACTTCAATCACCTAAATAAACCTACAAAGACTTGTAAAATTACAGAAATATAGAGGACTACTCAATTTACTAGGTTTTATAGAGTCCGCTTGGGACAAATATATGGCATTGCAGTATCTTTGTCAAGTTCCGTTACCGTCCGTAGGGACATATTTGTCCCATGCCATATATAATAAACTAGGTGTACTAATTATTTTAAATACAAATAAATAGTTTAGTTACATAAACTGCAATATGTTTTACAAGAAGAAAAACTTTTTTTTCATGCCACATTTCTTATGGTCCTTAAAGGCTATGTGACCGGCAGCAAGGTACTCAAACATCAAGTTAAGGTTTTGAAGTCAAAGTTACTTTAAAATTTTCATTCGAGGAAGTGAACTTTGTTATAGCAACGGCTTTCAAATTCCAAAATAGTGGTTTTGTACCTTAACAGGATGCGGACAATATAGTCCTTCATACTTTAGAGTATAAGAGGTTCACAAAGAGATTATTTAGCAGATTTTTAACAGCAGAGAGGTGAATCTTCCTGGATCTAGAAACGCTGGAGCGAATATTAGAGATCAATCATGAAGTTGAGAATTGATAGACAGAGAATGAGAGGCATGATGTACAGGGTTCAGAAAGGAGGCAATATCAGTTACTATGTAACCTTGATGGGTGCCGAGAAATCGTAGAATATTAAGGATAATAGAGTAGCGCTCATGAGTAAGCTACTAAATGTAGCCTAAAAAAAAAGTATACAAATAGATACATGAATGTTGAATGTAATATGCGAGGAGGGTTCACACGTTCGAAGTTTTCTTTCCAGGGAGTGAGTGATAGTTCCACAAGAAAGATTTTCCAAGAGATGTAGAGATTATTTGTAGACCTAAAGGGCGACTTGCTAGAGATTCTACTTAAACTTTGAATAAGCCAATTTTATGGACAGAAGCTTGAGGGACACCTACAGCAGTTACATGAGATTGCGAACGACTCGTGTCTAACAGCTTTGTGACCCGCTCGCTGATTAAGTCGAAGACAGAGAGAGAGAGAGAGAGTGAGTGAGAGAGAGAGAGAGAGAGAGAGAGAGAGAAAGAGAGAGAGAGAGAGAGGATCTTCATACTTGAGGGTCACCAAGTGTGAATTCAAATGGTGTGTATTGTCTTTTTTGCCACGTGAAAGAAGAGGCTTTGACTCTTCAGATAATTCGTGAGCCTAAGCATGCGAGTCAACGGTTATTGGTCTTCACTGTGCTATTGCGTGACTCTAATTACATTACGCAAACTATTATTTCGGTGGATGGTAGAGTCAAGCAAGTTGATGAATGAGACTCATTGTAGTGGTGATCAAAAGTGTTTCAGATGTAATTTGGCTAGTTTTAGATCAAACCTGAATGTCAAGGTAGAATATATATCTGCACACACATTAATGAGCTGATCTATATCCCGGGAGAATACTGCACTTTTCAAGTTCTTGTCAGATTCATAAATATTTGTAAACAATACCACGTATTTTATATATCCTCGTATTGTAAGTAATGAGAGTACAAAGTTCCTTTTGAGTGTTGTTGTAGGAGACGCTTAACCGTTTAAGTTCATATAAGTTTATATATTTTAAGTTGCGCTTTCATTGACTCAGTGTGTAGTAGGACTCACGTTTACGTTCGCGGGGCACGATACGTTTTTTTGTCCAATGCACCCGTGTAAATATAAAAATAATCAATAAAATTTTATAATAATACTATTTATGGAAATTTGGAATAACCCTATTCTATAAAAAGAGGAACATGACATGTAAACAACTGTTAAAGTAATTATACAAAATTGTAGTAAAATAAATCATAATTATTTTTACTGATTTAGATTCAAAGGAACCAAATGAGAGCTATTATATTAGCCCTATTAAGTAGGCTATATAGGCAATTATTGTGCACAGTTTCGGCATATTAAATCTTTCTTCAGATTATTGCAAATTAATCAGATAATCTGCTCAATTACAAGAACTTTCTTGGTCAAATCAGTAGGTTTCATGGACCATTACAGACATATATGACCACAATTAAATAGACATCAGTCCTAATTCACCTTAATGTAACAACAAAGGTAAAATGGTGAAGTTAAGTGATGTAGTAATTAATTTTTATAAGTAGCAGATTAGCAATACGGCTTATGTAGCCTAATTAAATTTAATTAGAGCATATTACAATATAATTTAAATAAGCTGAAAATCCTGTTAGGACTACAAAATATCAAAATGTAAACAATATGAAAATTAAAGATGATAGGTCTCATTAAAAATATTATTTCAACAATAAATGAACAAAATTATATAATATGCATGTGTTTAACAAGAAACAATTTACCAGTCACACTTTTTTACTATCACAATATATTTTACTATAATGATCACTGCGTTAGATATACATAAATGTAAAGAAGTTAGAAATTTAAGATAGCCTATTTATATCAGCTGTCAGCCGAACCTTCACCAATTTATTTCATTTTATGCAAATAAATATTCAAAAAATTCATTTCATTTTAAGTTGCTATTAAAATATAAACATGTTTTCACTTAGTAAACTGTAATCATTAACTAAATTAATATTTACTTTATAATAGAATGAATATATCTTATATACATGGCAGTGCCTCAAAAGATGAAAGTAAACAATGTTGCACGGCACCATTGATAGTGGGAGGCGAGGAGAACAAATTATTAGAAATAGACTTAACTCTGCTGTTCGGCCTGATGTGGACGAGCGGATGAGGTAGAACAACGCGAAGAAACACGTTCACAATGGCGTAAACAAATATATTGTATCACGTGATCTTGCCTGTTTTAAAAAGAAAGTTATTTTAATTTAGAAGACAAAACTACTAGGATGTGAAATATATACAGGACCAAGAACTAAATCCGGCTGTCGGACATACCAAATGAATAAGCTGTGATACCTAACTATTCCTAGCCCTCTTCTCTTTATTGAGCCAGGCTTACCAGCATTGTCTTCTAGACCAACCTATGTACCATAACTAACCATGTACACAATCCAAGACCCACAGCTAAAGTAAACGGCTAATAGTGAATTATAAATACGAGTATAAGACTTTAAATTATATATTCAAATAAATCAAGAACTCGAATATTATATACGAGAGTAGGTCCATTTTTATCCGCAATTTAGTTACATTTGGTCTATGTTTGTAATACTGTCATATTGTGTTTAAGAACCAAGGTTTTTAATTTGTATTGTCACTATCCAGGTTTTGTTAGTTTCGTTATCACTCTCATACATTCTATTTGTACCAAAGAAGAGCTAAACTCAGTGGTCCAAATATTTTTGTCGGAAGGTGTACCAGGATCCGAAATTCATCGAAGATTGGGTTACATTACGGGAGCAGTATTTTTAAATAACGGAGTGTCTACGAATTGATTGAAATTTCATAAATGGGCGTACAAGTGTTACACACGATGAAGGAGGTAGACCACCGTAACTATGGTGAGGTGCTTACTGCCAAGTTAAAACCTGCAGTTCAAAGCACTGCCGAGGACTGCTGTCAAAAGTTTAGTTGTTTCCCGACAATGCCCGTCAGCATACTGTTGCACATACTACTGAAACGCTCCAAAAACTGAATTGCAATACAGGCTCGCCCTTCTTATAGTCCCGTCCTTACCCCGCCTGGTTATTACTTGTTTTGTCCAGTCAAAGAGGAATTAAGGAGCCGTCGATTTACTTTGAACGAAGCATTGAAAGAAGCGATGCATTCCTGGCTTGCAGAACTGAAAATCTTCTTTTGTAATGGCATCAGGAAGCTAGTACAACGTTGGACCAAGTGCGTTGAAAAGAAAGGGGGCTATGTTGAAAAATTATGAATTTATGTGAGTTTCCTATCTGGTTTCAATAAAATTGTATAACTACGGATAATTTACATACCATCATAATTGTTAATATTACTCTAAAACACATGCCTTGGAAAACTAAGATGACAAAGTATGAGCTAAATTACAAAAGTATGTACACTCAGAACGATATAGACCTCCATTGTGCTCTGTTCGGTTTTTGATACTTCGTTATATCTGTTTTTTATATTTATAGCATTTTAACTTTCATAAACATCAACACATGGCAGAAAAGTTAAAGTAACAAATATTGTACACTATGATATGTGGATAATTAGTACTAATATTTTAAAACTATTGAAAACAATAGTATATAATTCTATTTCGGCCTTTAACGCCAATGTTGTACTTGATCAAATATTGCATTATAAATCTGGCACCTGTACGGTTAACCGAAAGAAGGAACCTTTTATTTTGTGCAGGTTCCTTTCATGTGTGATAATACATTCATATATGCCATACGAGTTACTTTTGATATATTAAAAGAATCATAGGAGACTAACATACAAAATAGCTATGTAAAATTTACTCAATACTATTTCAGTTATTTTTTTAAAATATTCCAAATGAGATTTCTTTATTAAATTCATTTTTAACACGCTTTTATTAGCTTCGGTTGTATCTATGTAACGGAATCTTTGAGCATAATTTTCACCAATTTCCAGATATCTAATTAATTTGAAACTTTGCTTACGTATCAAGGATCGATGACAATGCAATAATTTGATCATAGTTTTCCGTTATCCTTATAAGGACCGCCAGGATTAATAAATTCTTTTATAGATCCTCTGCGATAGAGCTAGCGCGCGATCTGCGCTAACCTAGCGTTTAAGTCCCCATTCGTCTCGGTATTCTCGGATGTGATGACTCTCTTAATATAGTAATATTATAGTAGTCATCCAGTCTCTGCCATTTCCAGTGGTTTCCTTGACAGCTATATCTCTAAGTACACGATCCATGCATGATCTTTGTTTAGTATACATTACATAATACTAATTTGAGTTGTTGCTTTACAGAAACATACAAAGTATTTTTATCAGACAAAGCCTTTAGTGTTTTTTAACTAATTCCATTTCAACAATATTCCAAATTTTTCCGAGTTATTTTACACATTATCGAAGATGTATAGCTAATAAATTAAATAATAAATGTACCAAAATATGGGTATATTCAATTCTGAACTACAATAACCATTAGTTTTATTATGTATGTGTATGTTTGAATCGCAAAAATTACTTGCTCCGCCGGGACTCGAACCCGGATCTCTCTCTTGCCGGGTGAATGTGCTACCATTACACCACAGAGCCCTCACGTTTAGATATCAAAGAATCTAAAATCTGCTACCCTGTGGTGTAATGGTAGCACATTCACCCGGCATGTGAGAGATCCGGGTTCGTGTCCCGGCGGAGCAAGTACTTTTTGCGATTCAATGTTTATTGATATTGAAATTATGTATACCGTATCAGAATATAGCAATTATATGATAAAATATAAAATGATTTACGATACGAAAAATTCAACTTAGTTAAGGGTGTAACATTTTATAATAGTATATCTCAAATAAGTAATAGTTTTAATACAGCTCAGTAAGAATGATAAATGATACATACTAGCCAACATTACGTTTATTAAATACTTCACATACCTAACACTCAAGTCCGGCAAAGGTGTTTCAAACAGCTACAGTTCCTTGGTAGCTTAGATGCCAGCCTTCGATTTTTACGACAATAATTAATCTAAAGAGAACTGCGAAGCTCCGAGTCTCCAGGGATCAGAGCCGACATCTTAAGTGCAAGCTCGAGGAGTCATATTGAGGCGATGCAGGTTGCTATTTCCCCGTTGGTAGCTATTAATAGGACAGAAATTTTAATGAGGCACCGATGACAGAAACGCACCAAGCGGGCAAAAACCTGTCCAACCCGACATCCTTGATCTAGGCGCCGCAATAGTTTGCTGCTGGACAAGCCTATGTAGCACTTAATCGAGTAAGATCTTTAGACGGTATTCGGATTGAAGAACTTGATTGCTCTAAGTTAACAGGAAATACCCTATGCAATAGTGAAGCTTTGAATGAAATTATGAGATTGCTGAATGATTCGTAAGAAATACCACATTTCCACAAGAAACTAATTGATTAATCGAACAAAAAAATGAAAAATAAATAATAGTTTAAAAAACTAAAAACACGCTTTTATAGCTAACCAAACTAAAAAATATAAAATAATTTTTAATTGCAAAGAGTTTATATTATGGTAGTAGAAGGCAAAACAATCATTCATAGTCAGTCACCTCAAAATAAAATTATAATAAAATTTAAGTTATTAACAGAATAAATTAATTCAGAGTAAAGAGCGTGGGGTGCATTTTACTACATTTCATAAGTCTCCTCTCAAAGATAATTACCGATAGAATGATTGTAATATTTAATATATCAAGCACCCCACGCTTTTTACACTAAATTAATTTATTCTGTTAATAACTTAAATTTTATTATAATTTTATTTTGAGGTGATTGACTATGAATGATTGTTTTGCCTTCTACTACCATAATATAAACTCTTTGCAATTAAAAATTATTTTCTATTTTTTAGTTTGGTTAGCTATAAAAGCGTGTTTTTAGTTTTTTAAACTATTATTTATTAACAATGGGTAATTGAGTAATCAAAATGCTTTGGTGTACAGATGCATTTAAAAATGTAACTTAAGGTGTTTATATTTGTTACAACTATTACATGTCACTTCATATAGCCTCTTTGCTCTATAGATGGGTCTACTTATAAGTATGAAATAAGTCATTTAATATAGGTCATAGGTTGTTCATTTTTTACAACTTCTCGGGCAAATTCTACCTGCACCATACGCTTACCGACGAGCGTGAGGATCATTACTACTGACAATATCGTAAAAAATATTGTCTCTAATCTCTTAGCACTCACAGAGTCCCTGGTCGGCCTCGTCTCCTGAGGTCTCTCCTGGATGCAATGCTCCTTCCTTAAGCCTTACTTCCGTGTGCACATACGTTTGCGGCGTTCTAACCATCGCGCCCTCTCCCGGGATTCCGCGTCCTTATCAACCCCCAAGAACACTGCCTTCTCCCTCTTGATAAAGCTGAAACAAAAATGAAGTAATGGTAAGACATCGTTGTACAGGAACATAACCCTCCATGCTTGTAAAATAGGTCTACAAAGTGGGTTTGTTCTGAGGGGTTTATGTTTTGTGATATCGTTCGGCAGCTATAAATATCAATCTTTTTTAACCTATTAGATCGATAGGCTATACCACATTTTCAAGCAACCGTAAAAAATTCTTCAATACTACTATAACATTCTATGACAATAACAAAAAAGTTACGGAATTAGATATGAGTTACATTAGTAATATTGTAAAGGTTCCCTGGGTAGCTCTCTGTAATATCTCAGCCAAATCGTTTTTTTCGAAACTTATCTTTCAGTAAAAAGAAAAGTTTTGAACTTATAAAATTGTTCTTCTACATTAATTAATATAAATTATTAGGCTACAACCTTACAACTAATATATATATATATATATATAGGTGTTTTTTTTTTTTTTTTTTTTTTTTTTTTAGGGGTTGTGAAAAAATTCCATTTCCGCATGCCAGGCTTAGGTGTTTTGCCTCGGTATGTCGGACTCGAACATTGGCTGGTGACTGTAGCCAATGCTAATACCGACTAAAAACTTCCCCTATACTTCAGTCTCTGAATCCCTGTGGAAACCGCCGTTAGGCATTACATCGCAGGGGAGAGAATCTAGCATTTCTGCTCTTTCATCAGGTGGTTGAAGTCCATTTCTTCTCGTCTAGTTATTGCGGAGTTTGTACCTCTGCCTTTCAATAGACCTTAGTTCTTTCAACACCTCCATGGCGAATGTGCTGGTGGCGTCCCATGTAGCTTTCGATGACAGCATAGCTTCTACTAGTGTTTCTGGATGCAGTGTCCGGTTAAGAATAGTTTCCAGGTTGTCACGCTGCAAACTGAATCTAGGGCACATAAAGAATACGTGTTTCTGCATTTTCGGAGACTCCAGGACAGGACGGACACTCCGGCGAATTATCGTGCTTAAAGCGATAGAGATATGCTCGGAAGCAACCGTGTCCTGATAGTATTTGTGTCAATATAGTAATTGACCTCTCCGTGACTTCTATTCAGCCAGGCATCCAGTTGTCGTATTAGGCGGTACGTCCACCTACCTTTCTCCGCGGCATCCCACTGCGCTTGCCAACGGCGTATACTATACTGCTGTTCTTCGGTCCTAAGTTCATCAATACTCGACGCAGATGATTTTCGTCGTTGATAGAGGGTTTCGCCTTTCTTCGGCTAGCACTCGGACAGGCAGCATTCCGGCAATAACGCACGCCGCTTCTTCTGATACTGTGCGGAAGGCACTGGACACTCTCAAGGCGCTTAGTCGATAGATGGATGCGACTTTTTTCTTGTCTCTTGGACTTCAAGGGCATCCGCCCAGATGGAGATTCCATAAGTCAGCACCGAGGTGACAACTGACGAAAGTAAGCTCCTTCTGCACTGCTTTGGGCCTCCAACGTTAGGCATGAGCCGTGATAGGCTTGCTCTTACTACTGATGCTTTGGCACTCACGTGGTCTACTTGCTGCTTAAAGTTTAGTCGGGCATCAAGCATCACTCCCAGATATCGAATAAATGGTTGTGGTGTGATTTCTTGTACGCCCGACATTCAGCTTGACAGTTTCCATTACTTTTCTCTGCTGGTAATAAGCAGTGCTTCGGTCTTATGCTTGGCTATTGGTACATCATATCCATCCATAGGTTAATACGTCTAAACACGATGTCGAAGATTAGTTTTATCTCTTCAAGATGCTTCGCGACAATCACTACTACGGCTGCATCATCTGCAAATGCTGCAAGTTTTGTTTCAGTTGGTAGTGGTATTCTTAGGAGGCCATCATACATAATATTTCACAACAAAGGACCAAGAACTGAGCCCTGTGGAACACCTCCAGTAAATTCATATTCTGTTGGGCCATTCTCTGTGTCATATTTCAGGATTCTATCCGTGAAGTAGCTAGCCACTATCCTGCATAGGTATTCTGGCACGTCCTTCTCTTGTAGGGCTTTGCATGATCCCATCCCAGTTTGCGGAGTTGAATGCATTCCTGATGTCTAAAGCGGCCACTAGACAGTATTTCTTCGTACCACGCTTCCACCTAGTTCCTGCGATTGCATCCTTGGCCGTGTTTACAACCAGGTTTGATCGCATCCAGGGTTTGATCGTCCTTTTCGAAAACCGTATTGATTGTCTGCCAGGAGTGGATCGACTATCGCCTCAATCCTCTGGTGGATGATTCGTTTCAAGTATCTTACCCGCCGTATCTAGCATACATAGTGGACGGTAAGATGACGGTTCTTCTGGTGGCTTTTTTTCCTTTAGGAAGCAGTACCAGTCGTTGCTGTTTCCACTTTCGAGGAAAAATCCCTTCTTTGAGGCATGTGGTGTAGACGTCAGTGAATAGTGCTGGTGCTGCCTTAATTGCTGTTTTTAAGGCGATGTTAGGGATTCCGTCTAATCCCGGTGCTTTACTATTCCCTACTCGGTTTACACGCTTCCATCAGTTCGTTTTCTAAAACTGGCGGGATTTCTTCCAGTTCACACTGCACTACCGGATATTCGAATTTTCGTTGCCTAGGGAACAGTGCGGTAACGATCGTCTTCAGAAATTGTGGGCATGTGGGCGACGGTGTTGTCTGGTTTTTCAGGCGGGTCATGGCCACACCTTGTACGGTCTGCCCTATGGATTCTTGTCTACCTCATTTATGAGCTCCTCCCTCCCAGCATTGCCTTTTGCTATCTTTGATAGCTTTGTTCAGCCGGCGGCGCGCTGTTTTGTATTCTGCCACCAGCTCCGCAGAATTAGGTCGTCGATAGCCACGCTGAGATATTCGTCTTTTCTTCTGGCACTCTTTACGAAGGACACTGATCTGATCGTTCCACCAGTGTACCGCAGGGCGTTTGCTCATGCCACGTTTCCGCGGCATACTCTCATCGCAGGCCTGAGCAACTCTCTTCATTAGATCATTAGCTTTCTCTTTAGCGCACTCCCCGACGATCGGACTACTATCCAAAACTAACTACCATCGCAGATGGGTCGAAAGATTTCGCTCTCAATCCAACCGCGACTGATCGCATGGTTGGTCTTTTAAGATTCGGGCTCGTCGCTATTTCCCAGAATAGAGCACTGTGATCACTGGCTGTGTAAATGTCCATCACTTTCCAGATATGGCTGCGCTTGATGAGGCTGCTGCTGATAATGTCAGATCGATGATGAAAACTTGCCTCTCCTTTGGTAAACGTTGGGGTTTCACCAGTGTTGAGCAGGACTACGTCCAGTTTGGCGATGGCCTCCAAAAGTGCTTTTACCTCTTGCATTGGTCGCCTTGCTGCCCCCAGTCAACTGCCCAGGAATTGAAGTCGCCGGCGATTACCACCGGATAGTGCTGCTTCGCGTCCTCGGTCAGCTGGTCCAGGAAGTCGGTGAATGTGTGTGTGTGTGTGTGTGCGCGCGCGCGCGTGTGTGTGTGGTCAGGGTAACAATACAAATGCTACTATGGCACCAAACATAACTTAAACCAGATGTAAATTACAATTATATTACGTATATATGGATGTTTCACATCTATAGATTATTTAAGTTCGAATTCGAGATATCGCACGGATAGACATAGACGAGTAATAATTAAATCTTTCAGCTTCATTAGCCTTGAGCTTCATTACCACTCATCCAATAATTATCTTGAATCATTTGCATCGTTTGTGTTGTACTTCCTATAATTGATAGGTTATAAGTTTGCAATTCTGTTATATAAGAACTATGTATACAATATGGACTAATAGACTTTAAAAAGCAGCTCAAGACAACATCGCAATTACTCTTAATTAATTGATTTGTGCGTTAATATGGTTTCTCGGCTAGGACCTCCTTACCTTTAAAGAGGCCGCTTTAAACAGTAGGGCTGGGGTAATCACTGTTAAAAAATTGAGTTGGACTAAATACAGATAATCTACACTCATAAAATAAAAAACGCGATAAATAATGTTCTGAAATGACAGCTAGATTAGTACAAGTATGTAGCTAAGTTTAACAGTCCGTTATCTATCAAACCCTCAACTTTATAATTACTTTTCCACGAATAATATATACTACCATTTCGTTTTCCATTGCAGCTACCTGTGCATCTTTTCAGCAGAGAATATTTCATTCCATTTCCGTAAATTAAGAATAAATTAAATGAAAATGAAGAGTTTTATATAGTTAAATACAACTTTGTATCGAATGGGCTAAACAAATTGGGTTAGATACCAGGAAGTAAGCGCACAGAGGCTTCGAAATAACGTATTCGTCCAAATGTTCTACAGTGTTTAAGGAATGTAAAATTTTCAATCCCTATATTATGTTATATTCATGCTAACTATGCACACATTGTGATAAATAACATATTCAATACGCTATGATTTTAGTAAATAATAATTATCTGTAACAAATAAAAGCTAATGGCCACCAATAACACTAAGATATATGGCGACCACCTGTTGTTTAAATATACTGTGAAACTATTAGCGAGGAGGTTAATATGTAGGACAGAGTCTAGTAGTACCTATGTATCGTGAAGTTTTACATTGTAGTACTCTATTATTAATTTTTATACATAGTGTGTTTGCACAGACTTTATTTGATTAATAAATGACAAATGATATTTTGTTTTACTGTCACTGAAAAAATAAATCTTCAGAAATATAATAAGATATTATAAAAATATTATTGTTAAGTTTAGAAAGAGAGAAATCTAGTTCGGAGGCCCAAATTTAAAATATGAAAGATTGCATAATGAAACGAAAATGGATAACAGTTACATCTGGAGATAGAAAGACAGATGAAACATGAGTGAAGTTTAACTCACCTGAGGATAGATGTCAACTCACCGATGTTGATACAGGTTCTTACCTCGCTTCATCCTAGGGGGAGGGACTCATTTCACACGGGGTTGATTCAGCGCACCAATACTTCTCATCCGCGTTAAAAATGTCATCGAGACCCGAGGCGAAATTTTACTACAACGAGAACAAAGGCTAGGTCTAGGCAACTACGTCCGGAGTATGTGATATTCAGATCCACGCTAACAGAAAACCTCTAACGTGTACCAGAAAAGAGGTAATCGAATCCAAGACGGCACTATTCTGTTAATTAGAGAACAAAGTGTGATACTTTGTGAGCAACCGTGACGGAACCATAATTCCAGAACGGCTCCGACGCTACGACTGACTGTCCGGGCGTCTAAAGGCGCTCACAGATCGTCATCGGACGGATGGCACGCATCGTTTTCGGATCGGACGATTAGATTTGATGCATTGTTTTCAATTGGAGTGCGCATACCTATCCACATTGTACGCATCGTAGATCGGAAATGCTGTCAGGAATCCCGAGAGGGGCATTGAAGCCGACGGCTCTGTTCGGATTGAATGAATCACCGGCATTTCCGTTCTGGTGTGCGCAGTAGGACCGACACGCATTATCTATTTCTACAGGCGATTGACTAGTACAGTAGCGACTGAGCACCTGGTATTCTTATTTTATACACACAATTATGGATTCTGTGAAATTGATTATTATTGTTCATGAATATGAAGAATTGTAGAACTTAAAGGATCCCGATTATTCGAACCAGCAACGAAGGGACACCATTTGGGAGGAAATAGGCACAAGAATGAATCAACCAAGTAAGTAAAATAAAAACTAGTCTCATTAATAAAAATATACGGTCTCATTAAGTAAGTTCACTGAAGGAAAGCTTCATCTCCTGTTATTACATGTGGCAAGCTTGTGTTTCCCCCAGGCGGTACATCTGGCGGAGGAAAATGTAAACTTCCGTGTGCTAGACTTGTTCCTACAGAAGAGCTACGGAAAATGCTGGCGTGTGAAGTTTTACCGAGTGCACCCACGTCCACAACCAAAAACTTATAATTCGCATCAATTAGTGCTAGAAGAACAGTGCTGAACTGTTTTTTTGTAGTAAAAGTATAGAGATCAGCTGTGTGGGGGAGCTTTAATGATCACATGTTTGCCATCGATAGCAGCAACAGCATTAGGGAAATTCCATTTTTCACTAAAGTCATTTTCTGACGACATCCACAAATGCTCGTCCAGCGTTGGCATCACAATAGGCTTAAGAGCGGTCCATATAGCTTGAGTACACAACACTGCCGACTGTACTTCCACCCATTCCATAAGAAAAAGCCAGTGATCGAAAAGAATTCCTGGTAGCCAGAAATCTGAAAAAAAAGAAATGGAATAATAGTAATCGTTTTCAATTTTTTTTAGGTAAAGCCTGTAGGCTCCAATGGACAAGGACTAGAGACAACCATCGGAAAGCAATGAATCTCCGAAAAACTAAAAGTGGACAGTCAGCACAAAAAATTAAGCCCCCGAAGTTCTATCAAGAACTTTAGTTTCTTCTTCCAACTTTCAACGAGGAAGAAAAACGAATGAGCAACGTCTCACTTCCACCTTCAGATCAGATAGCAGAAGAAAATTCTGAAAATGAGAATGTTAATGATATTGAAGAACCAGGAAATACTGAAATTAATTAATTAAATAATTAATTCTTCCTTTTCTCCAACCACTGCCTCACTGCATCCACCATCACTCAGTTCATTTTCACATGTCATCCTCGTAACAAACCAAAGAAAAGCTCTTCTACGCCACAAGTGACCACTGCATCAGGGCTGGACAAATACCTTAAAAATAAGGAATTCAGAAGGGAAGCCCCATCTCAAGATCAGTTAACGGCATTTTTCATGAATATGGCTGACACTGTTAAATATTTCCCGATTCTTGACCAAATTAAAATAAAAGGAGAGTTATTCCAATTCGTCCGTTCAGTTGAAGCGCGCCTGGCACAAGAAATACAAACTCCAAGATCATGCTCTACTAATCCATCTTCTTCAATGATCTACTATGAGGCACATGGATTACGATCGTCAAGTTCACTTTACTCTGCATCTCCCAGTCCTAAATCCTAACTATCACCAACAATAGTGTCAAACTTACCTCAACAAGAATCCGAAGAGAATGAAGAGCATGAATTCCTTTATGAAATTTCATTGATGACCTTTTGTGAAATGGTTCTTTATATATAATTTATAAAATTAAAGGTTATCTTATTTCTAAACATATTTAGACTCTTATTATTTATTCCCTTTTATATTCTGTTAGAGTGTAGAAAAAAATTATTTTATGTGAATTTTAATTTTTTTTTTATATTATAAATTGTTATTAAACTTGCCCTAAATCAGTATCAAAACTAATTACGTCCTTAACATAATAATGTATCAAAATACAGTAAAGTAAATATCAGCTATTAATATACTGTATTACATGAATGTACTAATGTAATTGATTGGAAATATATATATATATTTAGTATATTATAATTAGAATAAATAGAATTTTATAATCTCACCAAAAAAAGAACATACGATTTTGTGAATATGTCACTTAAAAAAGGGACTAGTTAAACATTTTGCCTTATTTAAATGCAAATTTATACCTCTTTAGAAGTTTTTAATCGAAATATAGAAAATCAGGCATGAAATGGTTAACTGAAAAAATTTTAAAATACGTACCTTAAGCAGATTGAGATCTCTGTTCAGGCTCAATCGCACGGCGATAAGTGGTGTTCAGTTTAACAATATGTTGTCTGAGGACATTAAAAAGCTCAAAAAACATTACTTGCGACATGCGGAAATAGATAAAAAATTTAACTTCGATTAGCGACGATAGGTACTGGAAGAGCCCACAAGTTTATTTGTTTGGCATACCTATGCTTTGAACTATTTACATTGATATGAACGATTATTATAAACATTAAACTAAAACCTACAGTAACTGTACATTGCAAAACTTGTGCAATAACGAATAATAAAGTGTAATATTATTACCGTTTTAACATCTTAATGTATTTGAAATATAATTTAAACTGTGTTGTGGTATTCCAAAACCCCAAATAAATTATTTTATATCTACATAAAATACTTTAGATAGAAATGTAAATATATGCAGACAGTAGATTAAGGTATATTTTGTACTGTTGAAATGAATAAACCGAAGCCAAACAAGGCTTTATTTAAATAAAAAATTTCAGTTTATTAAAACCTATTTGTTACCTTATTGAAGAACACATTTTTATATAAAGTATGGTACAAACCTCAACCCTTGGAAATGAGACTGAAAGAACGGTTCCTAAAGCCATCCAATATTATTACTGGTTTTCCACCGCGTAACGAAATTGCTCTTTTGACAATCTAGCGGTACTTTACTTATATATTATGTCCTCGAAAATATCTCAGGATCAAAATGAGAATTTCCTGTAAATAAATAGACTTGAATATGTAACATAAAAGGTTTATATTTTGTAAAAATATATTAGTATAATACCGTTTAAGATATTTTAATTATTGTATTTTTAAGATACACTTATTTTTCTTGGTATACAAGTATGAAAAATTTCATCTTGGAAGTAGTTTAAGTAGGATAGATAAGTACTAGTTATTTTTACAAACAGATTTTCATGGAATTTGATTTTAACGTCTGTGTGAAGAGATCGAAAACGTTTGGTGAGAAGAGGTTAAAAACAAATCCCTTGCATAGTTTTACATTAGACACCTAGACTAAACACTCAAGTATAATCTAGATGAAGAGGTATTCTCACTGTTTTATCAGGTGTTATTTCAGACGCTGCTGCACTAAACGGAATGTGAAACGGAGCTGAGCTCAACCCGCATAGCTAATAGTGATAGCATTCTAATTATAAGGTCTCTCGCTCCACTTAACCTATGTAGTACATATAATCTTGGGCTTTAAATAAATAAAAGCTTATCGGCATATGAAGATCTTGCCAGTTCAGATTATGAAATATCATGCATACCAAATGTAGTACCTCCCATTAGAGAGCAGATAGGAGTTCTTCATTTAATCCACTATTAATGAGCGCTACTCTCGTGATGGAAGTGGACTATTGAGCCAGGTTCTTAATGAAGAGGCTAAGCTGAGTTTAAGTTCAATTCACCACAGTTTGACTAGGCTAGATATGGGCTGCTTATTACACGTATTAGTAAAATTAACATTTATGATGCAAAGTGATATACATTCACGTCTTGATATAAATTACTCTTGTACCATGTAACAACTTTTGTAGGCCGATAAAAACACATAATATTTCATCAAAACCTTAGGTGTTGGTTTGCTCAATACCTGAATTAAACGTAAAACAGTGTATATTGTACTTAGCATAATTTACAACTGGGCTATGATAATACCAGAGGCATAATAACGTTTGCCTTGTTTTTATTGACAGTTGGTCTGAAAAGAATTGATTGCGGCCATTTGTATATACTTCTTACCGGAATGGCTTTTTTTAATTCCCCAATGAACAAAGTATATAGTACGTTTACATGTAAAGACATCTACGCTCAAAGTATGGTTACTGCAGGTCATTGCAGTCTACTTTGGCTGTCTTCAAAAAGTACTTTTGTAAAAGAGTTACTACTTCCGGTCTTTGTAATTTACATCTGGTTTAAGTTATGTTTGGTGCCATAGTAGCATTTGTATTGTTACCCTGACCACACACACACACACACACACACACACACACACACCACACACACACACACACACACACACACACACACACACACACACACACACACACACACACATGTAATATTATTACCGTTTTAACATCTTAATGTATTTGAAATATAATTTAAACTGTGTTGTGGTATTCCAAAACCCCAAATAATATTACAATTATGTGGAAAATATGTCTTGTTTCTCTACGGAGAGATTGGGACACGGTAATGTAAATTTTCCCCTTTCTGTTACGTAAAAAAGTTACAAATAAAATATAATTGTTCTAGTCGTATTCAACCTATATATATATATATATATATATATATATATATATATATATATATATATATATATATATATATATATTTTTAATATTATGGAGGTGCTTCATTTTTTATACTCTAGTAATAAATCATAATTGTGTCAAATTTAATTTTTTAAACATTCCTCAATAGGTATAAAAAGAAATGATGGTTCTTTTAGGGGTTTTATCCCTTTCAACCCATATGCGTAGTCAATTTTCGACACAACTATTTTCTTTGTCTGTTCAGAGAATAATACTCATGTGTTTCTAGTCTTTTCTAAGATATCGAAAAATTGAGAAACAAAATATGGTTGTTCTAGTTATTGCAATCAAATTTAAATTTATATGGACATTATATTTTTATAAGAAAACTTAAGTTATGAGATGTTCATATGCCAAATCTACACTTTCGGAAGTATTGAAAAGTTAGAAAATCTGTGAGTGACTGAGCAGAAAATCTGAAAAAAGGAAGCATCCTCAAGAACATCAAACATTCATAGGGGTTGAAATAGACATTAAACAATATATTTCTTATCTTCACGCATTCCTATTACAATGAAATTTCAAACATATGTCCCTTATGCTGTGAACACACAAATAAACCCATTTTAGTTAAGAATTACCACTTATAGGAGCTGAATAGGGTTGTAACCTCTAGAGGAACTTTTCCCGTCCTTTTTTTACATTCCGCTGTGTTAGAAAAATAAAATTAAAACATACCTTCACCGAAAATACATTATACTGGAAGTAGATTATTAAATATATATATATATATATATATATATATATATATATATATATATATATATATATATATATGAATGTTTGTCTGTATGTCCTTTATAAACTCAGAAAAAATGTTACCGATCATTATGAAAATTTATATGTAAGTGTATTTTTCCACGTAGAAGGTTTATATGCTTTGCTCTTTGATTTAACTCAACATCAAGCGGCGTTGCTAAATATAAAAACTATCAAAGCGCCTGCACATTATAAACCACAGTTACGAGACAGTTACTTGTATTAAATTTAAAAATATATATATATATTTAAAGGTACCAAGTGTTAATGTATATTTGTCTCTAAAATTATTTCTGTTTGAACGGAAAGCTTGAGTGTTAGATGACTTTATAAACATTCAATTTTTTATATTTTTATTGTTGTTGTACATTTACTTATTCAATGGCAATAAAAATACACTTTTGACTGATTTTTTTAATGATGGCAACAAGGTAAACGCTACATCGGCGTTGGAAATAAAATTCAATTTAACCAGATGTACTCATACACGGGCAAAGCTTATGAAAATCGTGCGAAGCCGCGGGAAACAGCTA